>NC_080450.1:6247260-7609760 GCF_028018845.1 Melospiza georgiana
AGAAAATAAAAATACAAGCTTGCTTCTTTTTGCCTCTCCAGCCCTTCACAGTTCATTGTTTGCAATGTGTGCAAAACAAATGAATGTTACCTTGCTCAGAGGAAACCTCGTTGTCAGGTCTGAATTTCTTTCTGTTTGTTTTGTTTTAGAAAGCTTTCCTCTCCCATCAGTTCAGGAATGCTCTCTTGGCAATGATCTTTCCTGCATCTCCATTATCACAGATGCTGTTTAGACACTTCCCCATTTTGGTCCCCAAACTACCTGTGAAGAGCTCAGCTCTGCGTGGCTTTTCCCTTTCCCTTTGTCCACAAAAAAATAGCTTATTTCTATTTGTGTTTCTGTAAAGTGTCTTTTCCACTGGAAAAGCTCCTTTCCAGCAGCTCTTGCCTGCCCAGGCTTCGAGGGCCTGCTGGAGTCTGTCTGCAGCAGCCTCTGTGAAGCAGAGCTTGCTGCTCCTGCCTATAAATAACATTTCAGATGCCCAGGCCACACAGTCACACTGCAGGAAAGGTCAGCAGGAGTCGTCATCGCCCAGAGAGATCACTCTGCACAACTGCCCCAAGCCTGAGGCTGGTCTGGCCTGCAGCCAGGGCTCTGGGCCTTATCAGGGCTGCATCTCCCTGGGAATTTTCGGTTTTATTGGAAAATGCTGATTCATAGACATCAAAATGTTTCATGGAAATGCGGCAGTTTTTTCTGAATTTACAAGGAAACCCAGACATTATTTGGATGCACTAGTGACTGGTTGGCTGCCAGGGTATCCCATGGCTTGCAGAATGTGTCTGCTTGCAGGACAGCTGTGTCCTCTGGGCTGCCCCAGACACAGGAGCCAGAGCTCTGCCAAGGGCCTGCTCTGACTGAGCTCTTGGCAGCCCTTAACCCCCAGCAGGACATGGGCTGGGGGGGTTTCTCTCTCACCAAGGCTGGTCTGGAGGTGCTGTTGGATCATCCTGGAAGTCAAGGTTGTAACACTCGCAGTGTCCTTTTTATTGGGTACTGTATTTGCAGGGTGCTTTGACAAAGGAAGGAATGATGAATCTGACTCCATGTTCTCAGAAGGCTGATTTATTATTTTATGATACTATATTGTATTAAAGAATGCTATGCTAAACTACACTAAAGAATACAGAAAGGATACTTACAGAAGTATTATCTAAATAGTATTATCTAAAAAGTATTATCTACAAAGATAACAATGAAAACTTGTGACTCTCTCCAGAATCCTGACACACCTTGGCCCTGATTGGCCAATGAGTTAAAACAACTCACATTAATCCAATGAAACAATCCCCTGTGGGTAAGCAATCTCCAAACACATTATAAAAGAGCATAACACAGGAGAAGCAAATGAGATAATTATTGTTTTCCTTTTTCTCTGAGGCTTCTCAGCTTCCCAGGAGAACAATCCTGGGTGAAGGCATTTTTCAGAAAATGTGAATGTGACAATCGGGTTTTCATCTGAGACCAAGAGGGAGGGGATCAGAGGAGGGAGGCAGAGGCTGCAGTGGGATCCTCTCTGGAGCACAGGAGTGTACCAAGGGCTGGGATGGAGTGTCCCAACAGGCAGGACATTGTCAGGCTGAAGAAAAGCCAGGGCACTATGAGAAGCTGGTCTTTTGGCTTTTGACAGCAATTCCATGCAGCAGATGACAGCCCTGGAGCAAGTGCTGTCCCAAGGATTGCAGTTCAACACTGAGGTGCCAGCAGGTAGCTGCTACCCAAATTCAACTCAGAAATCTTCCTGGGAAATGTGCTGAACTGATGACTTCTGAAATAATCAACCCTGGCTCTTTTAAAGCATAGAGAGGTATCTAAATATCTTCTCTTTCTTATGGTTTCTCCCTGCACACTGCAAAGCAGCTCTGGGCAATTCACAAGTATAAACGTGTATTGCATCAACTTGTGGGAACTTTGGGATCCCTGAGTTGTCATATTCTTCTGCAAAGTTGCATTTCAGGTTTTATAAGAATATAGAACTGCTTCAAGTCTGTGTGTAATTGCATCTCAGAAAATAGTAGGAATATATCACAGGATTACATGTCCTTCAAAGAAAATTCTGCTTGTTAACACATAGGGAAAAAAAACCACATTTATTCTGTGTGGTAATGTCAGGGGCAGTGCAGAGACAGGTTTGCATCTGTGTTTTGATGCAGTGCTATAACAATATCTATAATAGTGGATTTACTCTGCAGAGACTTTGGTTTGAGTGTGTGCACTGAGTCCCTTTGGTAAAGGGAAATGTTTATCCTGACAGCACATATTGTGTTAGCATGATAGACTGATTTGGGTTTTCATTCAGCAGTGGAAACTTGTGGCAAATTATTAGCATAAGTAGCACAAACAGACTTTCATTCCTTAACTTGTACTTCTGCTCATGGAAATCAGCAGTAAAGCTTGTAAACCAACCCTGTCACAGTTCTTTCAATTTTACAGTGATTTTGGTCTCATATCTGGAATCCACTTTGAAATACAGTCATTGCAGCCTCTGTCAGAGGTCTTAGAGAAATTCAAGAATAAAATGGTAGAAGTAGTTTGAAAATTATATCTCATTCAAGCAGTGAGCAAAATCTTCCAAGGGAGCAAGTGTACCCTGAACAGAGATGGCTGGTGGTGATTCTTTGGTTTTTTTATTACCCCTAATATTTCTGCTGCTGTTTCTTGCTCTCCTCCTTCTTCCCAGCATTTATTCTTTGTGAAGGAACAATAACTTGGATAACTCATATTCAAGTTGATAGGCTCCCTAATTCCAGAAGCATCACCCTCTGCAGTGCTGTCTCTCCACCCCACTGCAGCCAGAGATGGGCCCTAGCTATCTGATTCTAGCACAACAAAACAAATATGCTGGCCCAATGATCTCCTGACCATATATAGGCTGAAATAGCCTTTTGGAAGATATGGTTGATATCTGTGATCATCACAGGGCAATTAGGAACCATTATGAAACAAGCATCTTACCAGTAATTTATTGGGCAGCCTCAAACTATTTCCTTGGGTGGGGAGGGTGTCATCTTCAAGAACACCTCCTGCTCAGGAGAGGCCATGAATTAATTTTTATGGAAGATCTGCTGGGGAGGGTGCAGAGCTCAGAGCATGAACCTGAGCTCAGAGTTACGTCTTGGAAATGCAATGTCCCAAAGGAGGGCAGACAGGAGAGATCCAGTGTTGATATGGTTCTGCTTTCATGGCAGCTGCTTTCTCAGAGTTCCTTGACAGAGTAACCTCTGCTCTCAAATTGCCTCCCAAAAACTGCTCTTTCTCCTGTGCAGGAGGCAAACAGCACTACTAACAGCAGCAGCAGGAACAGCCAGGGCCTGGCTGGGGTGTCAGAGCTGCTGCACCAGGTGGGTGAGGTGGCTGAGCTCAGCTCCAGGCTCCTGCTGCCTTTGTTCACAGGGAAGCTGCCTTGCCTTTAGGGCCAAAGCACGGCCAGAGGGGTTACTGGGCAGTGACCACTGCAGACCCTCCTCTGCACCCACCACAGAATCAGGATCACACACTGGGTTGGGTTGGAAGGAACCTCAAAGCTCATCTTGTTTTACCCTCCTGCCATGCACAGGGACACCTTCCACCATCTCAACTTGCTCCAAGCTCCAACCTGGCCTTGAATACTCCCAGAGATGGGACAGCCACAGCTGCTGTGCCAGGGCGTCCCCACCCTCACAGGGAAGAGTTACACCAGCCCACTTCTGTTGGATTGGTCAGCATCTTGGGAGAAATGATTAATTTTTTTGCCACGGGTGTAGTGGAAAGAGGCAGAAAGGGAATTTCCAGGCCCAAACAAGCTGGGTTTGATGGTCTCATTGTCATTTTTTAGTAAGCGGTGTAAAGCACAGTGGGCAGCTGATGGTGGCTGCTGGGTGGGAAGGGGCTGGAGGAGAGGTTGAGGTCAGGTGTGACAGGAGCAGGGCAGGCAATAAAAGCAAATGCTGAACTGTAGACCTGCCTTTTCTTTGTAAATTCATCTGTTGCTAAGAATAACCTGCCTGGACAGTGTCCTACAGCATGCTCCAACCTAAAGGGCATTTTGGTCTGACAAATGCAAACTAAGAGAGTGAAGTTATTACCATATGAACATGTGGATTGGAAACATGTGTTGAGTGATTAAAGGCGAAGGCTTGATGACAGCCCCGTAGCAGAGATGGTGCATCTCAGGGAGGAGATTGCTGCTTGGGAAATGCCATATTTTACCATTGAGTTCATTAGTATTTGCCATAAGGAAAACAAGAAAGGTTGACTCCAGAAAAAAAAAGAAAAAGCCTTCCCTCTCAGATGCTATCAGTGCACACAGCATGTTTGCTTTGGAAACTCCTCGCCGGGGTTTCTGTCAGTCTGTTGCTCTGTGAATGCTGTCTCATGGACAGTTTAGGATTTCACTCTGCCTGGGCTTGGACTGTGTCCCAGGAGTGTGCTCGGTGTCAGGAATTCAAGCTGGAAAAAGTGTGCATTCTGGAAGATTAGGCACTGCAGGGACAGCCTGCAGTGCCCACGGGCTGGGCAGGTCAGAGCACAGCGGGCACTGCCCAGGGTGCTAAATCTGCCACAGCCCTGCAGGGACACACAGCAGAGCTGACAGGAAGTTTTGGGTTGATGCGTGTTCATTATAAATCATCTTCTGCTTGTCTGCTTACAATAGTCTGTCTTTTCTGGATGTTTTTGAGGTAGTAACAGACCCTGTATTTTAACTCGACAACATTATTTTTATGTGAAAACATCACATCCTCACTATTCATATTTTTGGATGAGATATGAACCAGAACTATGGGGCCAAGTGCCTCACCCCAAACACTGAAAGGTGAAGAACAAGAAAAAAATCAATCACTTTCCAAAAACTTTGCTAAATTTTGTGACAGTAACCAGTGTATCTGTGCCTGGCTGTGAGGCACCTGTACCAGATTAACATTTGACAGTCCTTGTTGACTTTCCATCAAAACCTGGTACTTAAAGCCAAACGGAATCAAACCTTTTTGCCCCCCAAAGCACATTAGTGGGCAGGCAGCACTGCAGAGCCCTGGGCACCAGCAGCAGGATCAGAGGAGCCTGCAGAAGCTCTCCTGCCAGCCAGTCCTCAGGACATTGCACTGAGATGAAACAGCCTGCAGGAAACTTCCAGCCAGGATAAATTCTTGGTTCATCACAGATTTTGCCAGATACTACATTGCTCCCACAGTCCTGCCAGTGCTGTGTTGTAGGCTGGGTTTGTGTTCTCCCATCATATTCACATCTCTAGAAATTGTAAAAGCTGGAGGGCTCGTTCAGATGTGTGGGTCTATTAATTTCATCTTATAAAGTGTATTAATTGCTATGGAGTGGGATAACATGTCTTTCTTGCCTGTTGAGCCTCATCCCAGTTCTCTCAGCAGTGCTTTTTTTCAGTGAAGTTTAATTGTACAAGGTTTGATAAACACAAAGGCTTGTGAATTCTGATGGGGAGGATTCATCACCTCTGCTGGCAGATCCTTCTCTGCCCTGCAGAAGGGCTGGCAGGTTATTTGCTGCCCTGTAAAGCTGCAGAAGGGCTGGCAGGTTATTTGCTGCCCTGTAAAGCTGCAGAAAGGCTGGCAGATCATTCTCTGCCCCGCAGAAGGGCAGGCACATCCCTGCAGCACCTGCAGCTCCGCTCCTTGCCCAGCCCGAGGCAGCGCTCCCGGCTCAGCCCGCAGCGCTCCCTCCTGCCGGGAGCACACGGAGCCGCTCTCTGGCTCGCGGCATTCACAACCCCTCGGATGTCTTTGTTTCAGCTATTCCATTGGGAAGTGCTATTTTAAGGCTCCATTGAGGCAGGCGGAATGTGGGACCTCCTCCTGCCGGCCGCTCCGCGCTTATCGGCGCTGCTATTTTGTCTAATTCGGCTCCCCTCGCCATTTCACTGCCACCATTTACATTTCCCGTGCTGGAGCAGCCACAACAGTCTGCAGAGATCGTGTCCGTGTGTTCCCGGGGCACAGAGCAGTTCTGGGCTGCTCCAGGTCCTGCCTGGTGCTTGTGCAGGCTGTGGACACAGAGTGGTGGAGAAAGTTCAGTTTGCTGACAATTCATCAAACAGCCACGGACGCTGTTTAGCTCTTTAGTTTGAGATTACACTCCTCGGGCTTCCTGCATGTTCAGAAAGTATTTCTGGCTTTTGAAGTGCCTCTCAGTTAAAGTCTCTCCCCTGTTGGCTGAATGGTGTTCACACTCCTGGGCAGGATCCAGGGTGCAGCCACCAGCCCAGCACAGCCTCACCCACACAAAAATTGCTTTTCTTTACCTTTTAAACCTCTTTTCTTTCCTTTTAAAACCTCTTTTCTTTACCTTTTTAAACCTCTTCTCTTTCCTTTTTAAACCTCTTTTCTTTACCTTTTAAACCTCTGCTGTTTTAGTCTGGCTGTGGACTGAAGTTCCCTTCAGAAAATCAAAGAAGATAGTCCCTCTGAATTATAAAAAGTGTAAAGGCCATTGCTGAAAAAGGAATATTATTTATTAAGGCTGCAACAGAAGCTGAGAATAAAAAATCTGACCAAAAATAGTCCAGGGTGTGGATTTTATAGGTGAAACTTCAGGATATGGCACAATGGGAGGAGAGGTAGACTCTCACAGCAAGTGCTGTTGGAACTGTGAAATTGTTTGCATAATATGAACATAAAGAAGAACCTGGGTGTTACTGATGAGAAGGGGGGGGGGGAAAATACAGAAGTGCTGCATAAAAAAACTCAGAAATTCATGACTATAGAAATAACACAAATGTTTTAATTCCTTGCTCTTGCTCTGGCTCTGCAGGGAGTGTAGCAATAGTGCAGCATGGCCATGACCAAGACTAATGAGGACATGGGAAGTTTCAGCACTCATGAACCTTGCAGGGAAGCTTTTTTCTCAGCCCAGTTCTCCAGAGCAGCTTCCTGCCCCCTTTTCCCTCCTCCTGAGATAGAGCTGAGTCAGACTTTAGATCTGAGGAGCTAATCAAGGCTATGTGGGAGCAGGGAGGTTCCTCTTCTTTTCTGTCACGGTCTCAGCCACCTACCATTCTTGCAGAGGACAATTGAGAGGAATTGTTCCCAGCTCCTTCTCCTCCAGTCAGTACCTGGGACAATCCCTTTTCTCACCTTGAAACACCAGGCCAGCTGAGGGAATACACTGAGGGAATTCAGTGAATGGTTTCCGCAGAGTTCTTCAGCCCTGCAGAAGATGAGGGAAACTCTGGGGAGACAAAGAACCTCTTTGGAGCAGATTTGATCTGCTCTGGTCCTTGAGATGGTGGGATCTAGGTTTGGGTTGACCCACTTGGCAGGTTCTGTCCTTGAGATGGTAAGATCTAGGCTGGGGAGTGACCCAGCTGGAAGGTTCTGTCCTTGAGATGGTGGGATCTAGACTTGGGGTGGGATCTAGGCTTGGGGTGACCCACTTGGAAGGCTCTGGTCCTTGAAATGGTGGGATCTAGGCTGGGGAGTGACCCAGTTAGAAGGTTCTGTCCTTGAGACGGTGGGATCTAGGTTTGGACTGGGATCTAGGCTTGGGGTGACCCCCTTGGCAGGTTCCCAGGAGCAATCCCAAATACTTGAGACCCAGAGAAGAGAGTCCTGCAGAGTCCCACAGGTGTGGCAGAGGAACCAGAGCAGATGGCGGGGCAGGGGATGAGGCTAAAGCAGATGTGCAGCTCTGGCTCCTTGCTTTCCTTGTTTCATGGTGGTGGCCTCAGGCCCCTGACCCCTCTCTTTGGCTTCAGCAGGCTGGGACACCTTGGCTGGGTGATCCTTTTGGGGATGGGGCCGTGCCAGGTGATTGTTCCACTAGCTCCAGGCCTCCAGAAAGTTTCAGAAAGAGTCATCAGCCCAGGCAAGGCTTCCCTGGACTGCTCTCAAAAACCCTGACACATTTTTTTAGCTTACATAAGCTACATCCATCTGAAGGGGGGGTGTTTCCATGATGCTCTCTCTCACAGCAAGTTTGCTTGAAGAGAAGCAGAAAAAATGACAAAAATAAGGGCTCCCACCTACAATCTGTCTCCAGGCCTGAGAGCAGCACTTAGAAGAGGTCCCTGTCCTTTCTCCAGGGTCCCTGGGTGCTCAGGGGTCGGTATCCCCTGGCAGCAGTGCAGGGATCCCGTGGAGCTGCTGCAGCAGCAGAGCAGTGCCTGTGTGGCTGTGCAGAGCAGGGACAGCCTGGCAGGAGCTCCCCCCTGCAGGGAAAACAGCCCTTTTTGGAGAGGAGACACTTACTGAGCGCTGTGTGTTACCCCTGGATATCAACAAAACACGGTCCTGCTGCAGCCTGTGCAACCTCGCTTGGAAATGCCGCGATCTCTGCTTTAGCCACAGCTCCAAAGAACAAAGTTGATTTATTTTTGTTCTTTCAACTGTGGCTTATAATAAAGTGTGAACCCTGCACAAAGCTGGGCTCTGTTGTTATGAGACCAGTGACTCCAAATACAGGGAGATGGGAACACACCAAAGGTGTTGTCGAGGCATTTTTTACACTGAAGGGTCAGTGTGAGGCAGGGAACAGCTTTGTTTGAAGGCTCTGAGCTCCTTTGGCAGGTGGCTGATTTACAAGTCAGGAACAACAGCATGCCTGTGACACTTTTGATGACCTTATTTTTCCTTCTAAATGAATTTCAAGTATTTTTCTGTAGAAGCTGGAGTCCTGCTGAGGTGCACTGGCTCAGCCCTGCGTTTCTCCCGTTTATGGAACCCCACACACAGGCAGTAAATGCCTCCACTCATTGGCCCTATATTTCCCTTGCCATCACAGGCTGCTTTGGAGAGGTCCAATCCTTGCTTCTGGCCTGGCAGCCTTTGCTAAATCACGGGATTTCAGATCCTGCCCCTCAGGCATCACATACTCCCTGCAAACAAGCATTTCCAGCTCTTGCCTGGAAGCTCCTTAACTCTGACTCTGCTGGAAGACTCAGCAAGATAGGGAGGAGGATTGCATTAAAATGAGGTAAAAAACAACCAAATCCTCCTAGGCATGACATGGGAGGAAAATTAATATTTAAAATACATGCATGATGTAATGGGACTTAAAATAGTCTCTATCCTGGAAAAAAGAGATTAACTGCTTAAGGCAAAGTAATGAAAAGGTCACTTGGACAATTCCTGCAAAGCACTCCCTGTGCTGCATCATGGACTTATCGGTCCTGTTTGACAGGGAGTCACACATGATCCCAAGCACTTATCTCTGTTTTATACTTTATGAAAAATTGATTGACTCCTTTTGCCCAAGAATTTGCGTTAAATAAGAAATAAAACATTGTTTATGGGCAACTTTCTCTTCCCATAGTCAGCAGGGGCCAGTTTTATAAGAACAGGACATCAAATCTTAATGCTGCAAAGTACCTGCGTGTTTGACATGGCAAAGTGAACTCGTCTGTTATTATCTCAGCTGGATCAGTTCCTAAAGCTAAACAGAAACAGCAGCGAACATTTTCCATTCTTTCTGCCTCTAAGCAGCTTCCCTCACCCTCTGGCACAGACCACATCCTGTCTGGGTAGTGCCAGTCCTCCCAGCATGACACTGAGGGGGGTGGAGATGTCCATCCCTGCCACCATGGTATGGCACTGGCAGCACTGGCATGTCCATCCTTGTAACCCCAGTGTGGTGCTGGCAGCACTGGCATGTCCAGATGTCCATCCCTGTCACACTGGTGTGGTGCTGGCAGCACTGGGATGTCCATCCCTGCCACCATGGTATGGCACTGGCAGCACTGGCATGTCCATCCTTGTAACCCCAGTGTGGTGCTGGCAGCACTGGCATGTCCAGATGTCCATCCCTGTCACACTGGTGTGGTGCTGGCAGCACTGGCATGTCCATCCCTGCCACCCTGGCATGGCACTGGCAGCACTGGCATGTCCATCCCTGCCACCATGGTGTGGTGCTGGCAGCACTGGGATGTCCATCCCTGCCACCCCAGTGTGGTGCTGGCAGCACTGGGATGTCCAGATGTCTATCCCTGTCACACTGGTGTGGCACTGGCAGCACTGGCATGTCCATCCCTGCCACCCTGGCATGTCTGAGCTCCTGCCTGCCCAGCTGTGGGTGCAGCACATGCCCAGGTGTGTTTTGCTGCCCACTGATTCCTTGCAGGCTCAGATCCTGTGCCCATCTGCTGGCAGATGTGCTCTGGTTAAGGAACTGCAGCCATGCCCAGAGTGATGAGAGAACACCATGATGGGTGTGCAGCATTGCCACTGGATTTGGAAGCTGGGAAGGGATCACAGATGGGATCACAGACTCAAAGTGGGTCTGTTCATTTGGCTAAAATTTCAGGCAGCAGCAGTTTAGGGCACCCTTGCCTGGTACTTCAGCTGGTGTTTAACATTGCCGAGCAGAGGATGGTCCTTCCTCTGTGCAGCTGTGCAGCCTGAACAGGGCAGGACTCTGTCAGAAATGGTCTCTGGCACTGAAACAACCTCCAGCCTGTGCTGAATTCACTTTCTGTTCGTTGGACTGCCCAGGTTCTGCTGGATGAGAACAGCTCTGGAGCAGGAAAAGCTGCTCTGGCTGCCTCTGCTGCTGCTCCTGTGACCTGGCACTGCCCAGCTGGGCTTGGGTGGCCCCTCTGCCCAGGGCTGAGGCCACCTGCTCAGAGCTGCTCCTTCCTGTGACTGCCTCATTGTTTCCTGGGGGATTTCATGCTGTGATGTCACTTCTGCAGCACCTTTCACCAATGATAAATTCCTCCAGAAACAGAGAGAAAATGACCCAGAAACATGGCTACACATAAACCCCTCAATTATACAAAGTCCTGCAAACATCAGATAAGACCATTACACAGAAAAGGTCACAGCAACACCAGCTATGTCGTGAATAGCAGCAACAAGTAGCAGCCAGTGCCTGATTCAGTCTAAGGCTAGAAAGATGAAAAGATAGAAATGTTATTGGCTTTAATTCGTTTGTAGTGCGTTCCAGGCAGCTGTCAACTGCTGAACATTTGAACAACCAGGGCCTCCCAAAGGGAAATAACATCTTTGGAATGGCCAGGCTCAAGAAAACACCACATCTTAGATGATGTATTGATGGGGGAAAATAAATTCAGAGGAGAATTTGGTGCTTTGCCGAGCAATGTCCTGAAGATAAGCTTGTACCAGTTCTTCAGTCACGCACTAATGATCTTCAGTTCATTATATGTTATAAATCACCCTGATGGATCCAGAAAAGGGTAATAAATGAGTAAATAAATAGCAAACACTCTGTGGATAGTGCTGATCATAGAAAGATGAATTAATCATAAACACTGCTCCCAAAGGCTGTGACACGAATGAGCATTCCTTTGATATCAGCCATGCTCTTCTTCCCACCAACTTGTTCTCAAATAAACATCCCAGTAAATATTTGTCTCCTTGCTCTAGCATTACAAATAAAATGAGAAAGGCTCATAGATAGCAATTCCCTTAGGGTGATGCTGGATTTCAGGTTGGGATTCACCTCAGCTCACTTCAGTCACCCTCTAGCTCATGATCTCAGTCTAGGGCTGCATCTCTGGGCTCCCTCCAGAGCTTCCTTTCCAAATTGCCACCCTTAGTGATTGCAATCTCTTCTATCTCTTTTAATCTCTTTCATGGCCTGATGTCCCACCCTGGTGCTGTTTTCCCTAGAAGGTGCCCCAGGAATTTTGATGCCATGGGGGCCTTTCAGGTGCAGTGATTTCCACCCTCCCCTGCAGCCTGAGCCCTGCCTGGAGCCCTGCTGAGCTGCTGTGCCACCAGAGCCCAGAACCAGAGCAGAACCCGAGCCCTGCAGTGGCTGCACAAAGCCCCAGCTCCTCTGGGATGATGCTCCAAGGCTCTCATGGGCCATGGTGTTGCTGGTTTGTGAGGGCCCCAATGAAGGAGGACTCCATTGATATCAGAAGGGTACTTAATTACTTTATTATACTGTCTTATTCTGTACATCTAAACTGAACCTTCCAAGCACTCAATCCTGCTCACACTGCATAGAATCTCATGATTATCACCCAACAGTCCTGACACACACACACACACCTGGCCCTGACAGGCCAAGGAAATAAAACACCATCACTGTGGGTAAACAATCTCCATGTTGCATTTTGCTTTTGCACAAACACAGGCACAGCAAATGATAAGAATTGATTTTCCTTTCTCTGAGGTTCAGAGAACGCGGAACCCAGAAATATTCTTGGGAAGAGCTGTGCCTTGCTTTTCTCTGTGAGGAGAAAGGTGGGGCTACAGCAGGGGTGAGGGGCTGCTGTGCTGGACTGTGTCCTGCCCTGCACCAGTGGGTGACACAGGACTGGGAGAGGCAGGGATGAGCCCTCTGGGATGCTGGAATGGCATTTTTGGACTCAGGACAAGCTTTCCTAACAGCCTCAGGCTCACTTCCTTTATCTGCTGTCATATGATTGCAAACTCTAATTTCATTCTCCGCCTGCTTTCCTGCCTAGGTGAAGTCCATTCATTATTTTGAACTGTATCCATAACTCCTCCTTATCTCTAAGCCCTGCTGCTCCTCCTGCACAGCCTGATGACACAACTGCATGTGCTCTGCTCTCCTGGCAGCTTGTCTGAGCACAAACCCTCTTGCTGCTCCCTCTCCCTGCTCCCATCTGCAGCAGCCAGGTGCTCTGAGGAGGCATTTCTGCCCTGGTGTTTTGTTCCTTGTTGCAAACATCTTTTATGAGAAATCTTTCCTTAGGATTTTTCCTCCTGAGAAGCTGAGAGGCCTCAGGACCAAAATGTAAACATTGATTATCTGCTGCTGTGGAATGCAACAGGTGCATCTGGGATTGGCCCATGTTGGATGTTTGTAATTAATGGCCAATCACAGTCAGCTCTCTCAGACACAGAGCTGAGCCACAAACCTTTGTTATCATTCTTCTTGGCTATTCTATTCTTAGCTAGCCTTCTGATGAAACCTTTTCTTCTATTCTTTTAGTAAAGTTTAAATGTAATATATATCGTAAAATAATAAATCCAGCTTTCTGAAACATGGAGTCAGATCCTCGTCTCTTCCCCAATCTGAAAACCCCTGTGAACACGGTCACAGTTCCTCAAGCTGCAGAGGGATCAGCAGCCTGCCCTGCTAACACCCAGACCAAAACATCCTGCTTCCTTCAGCAATGTGTGAGACTTGGCCATCTCTCACCTGAATTTCTCCTGCTCAGCCTTGGGAATCCCTTGGCAACTCCAGCCCACAATCAATGGACATCACACCCCAACCTCCTCTTCAGGCTGTTGCTCCCAGAATCAGCTGAATCTTTACTGAATTTGAAGCCTAAATTCTCATATGTCAAAGCCAAATTCTGTCTCCAAGTTGCCCAAGCTCCTTGTCAGCTATTTTCTTGAGAGCAGTATGGTTCAGGCAATGGGAGTGCTGCTGCAGATAAATCATGCTCAAAGGGTTTGGAATGCTCTGCTTGACCCAGAGTGTAAAAACCTGCTTGAGCAATGCCTCCAAGCAGAAAACTTGTCAGAAAAATCAATTTGCTTGCCTCCCTATGTGCAATATATTAGCAATGCCCTGGGATAGCAGGGATGGAGGGTAGATAATGGGAGACTGAGCAGTCTGAGGCAATCAGCAATTTCTCAGCTTTCCCTGCTGCTCAATTTTCCTAGATTGGAAATGAAATATGGGTGGCAAAAGAACTGGAAGATGCTTTTAAGTGTGGTTCTGGCCTGCACAAAGGGCTCCATAATGTGGATGTTGCTGGGTATTGTTTCCCAATATTCCCCTCAATTAGTTCTGCTGAGCACAGCACAGGGGGAGAACTGGTTTTATCTCCCTGCCTCCAGCCTTGGCTTTAGCTCAGCCAAAGAGGGCTGATTTCCACTGCTGAGGAACCCCTGCTGCAGAGAGAGCTCCCAGGTGAGCAGGGCTGCAGGAGGAGAGGATGGAGGAGCAGATGAGGATGGCAAACACAGCCCATCCCCTCTCACTGGCACTGCAGCTCCCCAGGCTGCAAGGAGCATGCTGGGCTCCTTCCAGATGCCACCACCAGGACCAGCAGGCTTTGTGCAGGACTTTGTGATGCTTGGGCTAAATCCCAGCCTTGGAGACGCCAGCACAATCCCTCTGCTGTGCTGTGACCTGGGAGGTGCCAGGGCAGGAGCTTGGGGTGGCACAGGGCAGCACAGCCCAGGGGGGCTGCTGGAAGGGGTCGAGGCTCAGTTTGGTGAGTGCAGAAAATGCAGGAAACCCTCTGTAGGATGGACTCTGCCACCTGGAGCATGGCTGGATGCCGTGATCATTCCTTTGTGAGGAGGACAAAGGAGTGCTCTGAGGAACAGAACAGCTGGGATTGTCCTGGCCTGCCTCTCTACAATCAGTGCCTCTGATGCTTCCCCCTCCCCATCCAGAAAAGTGTCTCTACAAACATCTGTTTTATGGTCTGGACTTGCATTTTCAGGTTCTGGAGGCCTGATTGTGTCTTTCAGACCATCTCACCAACCCTCAGTTATTTTGGAGAGCAAGCACCCTACTCATGCATCTTAGCATGAGCCTCTTTGCTTTGTTGCTCTCTGAGTTACACACACAAACTAATAATAAAGCCATCTCTTCATCCACTATTGTCTTTATGAAATAAAAACAAAATCAGAAAATAAATGGACATATATGAGCAAGAAACAGCTTTAATGAGATTAATATTCAGTAATACACTAATGGCTTCACACTGAGAAGTAAAAAGTATTGTAGGTGTTTGAAAGTTATATGACATCAGTGAAGAATGGAAGGAACCCAGCTAAACTTAGATCAGTCTGACAAGTGGATTTTTGAGCTGGTTTTGGCTAAGTTTTGCAATCGAGGAATTATATTTGCTGATCCCAATGGGAGATCCATGCAAAAGTGAAGTCAAAAGCAACCAAAAAATGCTCCCCAGGGGTAGATTCTTACCCCTATTGGGGTAGACTTGTGTAAAAGGCTGATGTGCATTCACCTGGTGCCCATCACCCAGCTGGTCCCAGGAGATTGCAGGGTGGGCAGGCCCTGGCACAGGGTGCCCAGAGCAGCTGGGGCTGCCCCTGGATCCCTGGCAGTGCCCAAGGCTAGGCTGGGGGCATCCTGGGACAGTGGGAGGTGTCCCCCCAAGGCAGGGAGGGAACTGGGTGGGCTTTAAGGTCCCTTCCAAAGCATTCAGTGATTCTGTGAAGACAAAACAGAGGGAACCAAGAGCGGATAAGATGGAGAGACAGAGAGTGTCTGATCTGAGACAAGGTAGGAGGTTGCCATGGCATTACATAGAGACACAAACCCTGAGGGACAGCAAAGAAACAGCAGAACGTGCTGAGCTTCCCTGTTCACATCATTCAAGTGCTGGGACACGTTCAGTGGGTTGGACCCTGTGAAAGTGGAGGAGAACCTGGATGCTGTAAATGCAGAAATCCCATGGACTCTGAGCATGCTGTGCATTCATGTGCATATGAAATCTCCTGCCACAAAGCTTCAGAGGATGAATTTAAGGCTTGGAGGCATTACCCAACACTAATTTTCAAGTGCAAAATAGACACTTGTGGAATTTGTTCGATTTTCCCCTGGAAGATCTCTATCATGTGCAGAGCAACCACTACAGGACTTTCTGCTGTGGGTAAGGTCCAGAGCTGAGCCCCCAAGGAGCCCTCAGGAGATCATAAAGCTGAGAAGCACTTGGAAAAGCTGTTGTAACAATCTGTCTGTAATTTAAGGGTGAGGGACAGTGAAATTGGGAAATTTGGGATATAACTTAAACTCAGAGGAACATGGGGCTTGTGGCTGTCACAAGGTCACTCTGGGTGGAATTTCTTTGCCATTACTGGTGGCACTCAGTGGCTTTGTTGCCCATCCCCTGGAGAGGCAAGACACCCATCCCCTGGTCCTGTTGCTAGAAGCTGGATTATCCTTGGAATATTTTGCAGCTGTGGCTGTTTTCATGGCTTGGCAGGTCAGGAGGAACATCTCTTGTCTTGACAACTCTGACTTTGTCCTTTAATAGTTCTTCTTCTAGTAAGTTTTCCTTAGGAAATTTGTACTTGCAAAGAGCCCTGAGGTCTCTGATTAAGCCCAGAATCCCAGCATTGTAGCTCACAATTCAAATTAGTCAGTCAGCAGTGGGTTTCTGAGTTCCTTCACCCAGGACCGGGATGTGGGGTGTGTTTGTTCTCCTGGCACTGCACTCACTTCAGGGGATGGCTTGTCCAGTCTCCATTGCCCCACCCAGATGACCTTAGGTTTGTTCTCCCAGGAAGATGTGGAATCCCTGGTGTGGAACCCCGATGTGAATGCCCTTAGGTTTGTTCCCTTAGGAAGATGTGGAACCCCTGATGTGGATGCCCTTGGGTTTGTTCTCCCAGGAAGATGTGGAACTCTTGATGTGGAACTCCTGATGTGGATGCCCTTGGGTTTGTTGTCCCAGGAAGATGTGGAATCCCTGATGTGGAACCCCTGATGTGGATGCCCTTGGGTTGGTTCTCTTAGGAAGATGTGGAACCCCTGGCCCTGAGGTCTTGGAGCCTGTCCAAAGCCCAGGAGAATGTCTGTGCTGGGTACAACTCCAGCCCTGTCTCTTCAGGGGACTCCTGACAGTTTCAGTCCATGGCCAGAGCAGAGCAGAGCTTGAAAATAAACACAAAACCCCAGCAGCAAGGGAGAATGCAGTTCCAAATCAGCAGTGAAGGAGGGCACCCATCCTGCCACACGAGAGGTGGCTCCACAGAGTACAGGAGATCCTGCCAAGAGCTTTTCTTGGCTCTTTAGTCAAAACTTCCCTTTGCCTAAATTTCCATTGCTCCTGGGCACAGCATGTGCCTTCTTGGAGCACCCCAAATAACCCTCGCTCGCTACCATCAAGTTATTGTTCCATTTCAATGATATTGGAAGCTCCTCCAGCCCCAGCCAGGGAGAAAGGCTTTCCCTGCTTGCCAGGGGACTATGTAATCCCAGAGCTTTGTGCCAGAACTGCTCCATGGGGGCCAGGAGAGAAGCAGGAGGGACACAATGTGCTTTCCATGAGGGAAGCCCGTTCTACCAAGGTCTGCTGGGGCTTGTTCTGCTGCTGGCATGGTTGCCTCTCACAACTCGTACAGGACTTGATAAAGTCAGACAGCTGGATGAAAGAGCATAAATACCCTAAACTTAAACATGCTATTGAGGAGCTGAAGGCAGGACATAAATAACTGCACTCTCGCTTTCATGTTTATCATACAATTGCAACAGGACCATATTTGGAATAAGTATCCCAAAATTTGAATGCAACATATGATTGGAGTTTATCTGTTGTCATGTTTTGAATAAATATTCAGAAAACTCATTATTTTGGGTATCCCCCTCTTCTCACTTTTTCCCCAAATGAGGTGGAGCTAGGCAGTTTGGACACTGCTGGAGCTGTCTTTCATGTTTGCAAAAGCCTTGAGCCCTGGAGCTGAGCACAGCTCACTCCTGAGCCACGCAGGAGTCTGGGTCTGTGCAGGGTGGGCAGCAGCCAGCCCTGCTCCACACGCCAGCCTGGGGTGTCCCTGTCCATGAGGTGTGATCACTCTGCCCAGTTCCTCCTCTCTGGAGGCCTCACAAGGTGGGTGACAACAGAGAGTGACAAGGGACCATGCTGCATCCCAGAGGAGGAGGAGGCAGAGCATCCTGCCTCGGCCTGCTGTGCTGCACAAATTCCCTCTGCATGGGGTCAATGCCAGTCCTGAGAGCTCCCAGGGGCAAGGGCAAACACTGGCATCATTTTACCCTTTGAGTGTCAATAATGTCAAGTGCAAGGGGCCCCCAGCACCACCAGCCACAATCAGGTGAAGCATAGAAACTTGTCAAAAAATCTTTGAGAAGGATGTAACAAAACCAGAGGATCAAGTCAACTGCAAAGATCTCTTTGCACCCAAAGCAGTGTTGTTAACTGATTGTATTAATTTGTAAGAAACTCAGCCCTGTTACTGTGTGGAGGATGCACGGGCTGCTGTGGATGATGTTATGATGGCAAAAATCTGCCCAAAGACAGTCTCTGGGGAACAGAGCTTGCACACCCTGTGGTGGGCATCCCCAAGAGCCAGGTAATGTGTTCATGCAAATCTTTACTGGTGCTGCAGCCAGTGAAGTGGTCCAGGGCTCTGCAGAGCACCTGAGTCAGTGACAGGGCTGCTCCAGGTCTGCTGCTGAGGGTTGCTCCAGCCCTCACAAAGAGCTGATTAGTGCCGTGGTACCTCGTTAGGACAATGTGGATTTGATCAGAGCTTGTACCCAAGGTTATCTTTGCAGGGAAATGCAGTGTTGCAAAGTAGCGTTTCCAGTAACATTCCCTTTATTTTCCCTTTCACTCTCACTCTCACTCGATCAGATTTTGGCAGACAACATTCTGCTTAATTCCATTTACTTCTAAAACCATGAGTCCTGCAATTAATTTCATCTTTCTATTGTCTCAGAAACGTTGTTCAACAGGGGAGAATAATCCTGGGCTGGATTTCTGATGTGCATGGGGGTACCAAACCCCAAACCATGCTGCCAGCATGGGATGCATTAGGGAGGAAATGAAACAAACCTCAGGGCACAGTGTCTGCCTTGCACGTTTGCACAAGCAGCAGCACACATGTAGCACTCAGTGCCAAGGCTCTCACACAAACATTCACACCCTTCCACACTTTCAGATGGCTGCAGGGGGACACAGGGTGTGCTCAGGGCTGCCCACACCACAAGCCCCTCGCTCACACACCCTGTCATAGTCACATTTTCTGGAAAAATCCCTTTGCCCAGGATTTTTTCTCCTGGGAAGTTGAGAAGCCTCCAAGAAAAAGTAAAACAATAATTATCTCATTTGCTTCTCCTGTGTTTTGCTCCTTTGGAATGTGTTTGGAGATTTTGGCCAGTCAGTGCCAAGCTGTGTTGGGACTCTGGAGAGAGTCACGAGTTTTCATTATTATCTTTTTAGCATTCAGTATAGTTTAGTATTCTTTAATATAATATAACATCATAAAATAATAAATTAGCCTTCAGAGAACATGGAGTCAGATCCATCATTCCTTCCTTTGTCTGGGAGCCCTACAAATATAATAATACCCAGCTCACACCAGCCCAGCCCCGCTCTCATGTGCCACTGCCACGTTTCTCCCTTAATGTTTTGGGCCTCAGGGTGCTCTGAGCTCTTGGGGCTGATGACAGTGCTGTGTCCCCAGAGCCTGAGCTGTAAATCCTCATGGACCCTGCTGTGTGCTGAGCTGTAGAAGCACAAGCTGTGGATGAACAAACAGTTCACATCCTTCTGTCATGCAGGGAACCTGCAGGGAGGATGGAGGGGCACAGGACCAGGGGGAATGGCTTCACAATGTCTGAAAGTAGGTTTAGATTAGGTATTAGGGAGAAAGCTTGTGGTGTCTGTGAGGGTTTCCAGGATGAGGTGAGAGATGAGAATTTGATTGTAAGTTGTCAGAAGGCTGATTTATTGTGATATGATATGATATTATATATATGATATGATATATTTATTATAAGAATGCTATACTAAAACTATACTAAAGAAAGAAAAAGGATACATCAGAAGGCTTCACAAAAATGAACATTAAAAACCAAAACTCCTCAAAGCTTCAACACAGTTGGACTGTGATTAGTCATTAAATCGAAATAATTCACATGCTGGGTAAACAATTTTTAAATGGCACTTCAAACCAGCAAAACACGGAGAAGCTGAAGCTTCCTAGCTTCCCAAGAAAAGTACTCTTAGCAAAAAGATTTTTCAGAAAATATCATGGTAACAAAAGCTCTGACTGCAAGGCTGGTAAGGCCCTGGCAAAGGTTGCCCAGAGGAGCTGTGGCTGCCCCATCCCTGGAAGTGTTCAAGGCCAGGTTGGACAGACTTGGAGAAACCTCATCTAGCAGGAGATGGAACTAGATGTTTTTTAAAGCTTTTCAAACAAGACCTTTCTGTGATGCTGTGAGTCCATGATTTGCCACCCTCCTTTCTGCTGGCTGCATGGCTACGCCTCCATTTGCTGTGTGACTGAAACCATTGGGCTGCAGAAACCTGGCACTCCCTTCTCCCAAATGCCGCTGTCCTTTTGCAGATTCCCTCTTCCTCCCATGCAAGGACACAGCAGACAGGACACAGATCCCCACTTTCCAGAGACACTCAGGGCCGGGCAAAGGCTGGGCTTGGTTGCTCTGTGTGCAGGCTGGGGGGCATATGGAGCATTCTCCTCCATGGGTTATAACCCATTCAAATGCTCCATTTACACAAATTCTTCATATTTAGCTGCCCTTTTCTGAAACTGCACCTTTCAGAAGGAGCACTGTGAAGAGGAGCACACGAAGGATTGTGTCCCTGGTGTGTCTCTTTGCAATCTCCACTGGAAAGGTGTTCTGGTGCCTCTCCTTCCTTTGTGAGGTCCTGCATGGTTACTCAGCCCCTGCAGGTTCCTGAACATGGAGCTCATTTACTCCGAGCAGCTAACGCAGAACAGAGGGTTGAATTTGTTGACACATCTCAGAGAGATCTCACTGATTAATGTGCTGAATCTCAAACACAGGCTAAGACCATGAAATCCCTAACAGGGGTTTAGATCAGAGATAACATAATAATACACAGAACTCTTGGAAACATTTTCAAACCATGTAATGTCTATATTCTTAGTGTTCCTGACAGTGCTAATGGAACCAGAAAGTTGACAAGATCTCCTCTGTATTCAATTCCCTGATTGCTTTTAAACCCCTTTTCGTGTAGTCATGGTTCTTCCAGCATCACCTAAATCTTGCAGGCCTGCAGGATGTGGGATCTCAAGCCAGAGTCACTTCTCCACTCTCTGTGATCAGGGATGAGAGGCTGCAAAGGCTGCCCAGAAGGAGATGCCCTTGCACAGGGCAGGGAGGGATCAGCTTTGCTGGTGCAAAGGCAGATGAAACAGGCCAAGGGGAGGATGTCAGCTTCATTTCTCATCTTTGGTGTCTCCGTCCTGCTTGTCTGCAGCGTGGGGAGGGGAATGATGGAACGCTGTTTGAGTGCTCAAGGCAGGTCAGGGAATGCTTATCACTGTGCCTCATCCCACAGGGAAAGGCAGATGAGAGCAGACCATGCAGTGATTCATGAAAAAGCTCGGCTTCCCCCTGTCAGAGCCTTACATGGTGTATAGCTTGCTCCTGCTGCCTTAATCCTTTGAAGATGCTGGGTCAGTTTTTCCTGTTCATCTGGCTTTAGCTGCACGTGCTCTCGGCACATGGAGCTGCCAAATTTCCCTGGGCTCTCCAAAGGGGCAAAAGCAAGGCTTTAATTTATCTGACCCGTGTTTCATTCTTTATTTGTAAAAGGAGCAACAGAAGTGGAAAAGGAGTCCCTGCCTGTTCCCATCCAGCCCCACATGTGCCCAGGCACTCGTGTTTACTCTCTTGAGGGCTCCCAGCAGGCAGCTCTGGGATTTCGTGCTGCAGCACTCAGGAATATTTTCTCTGGGTTTTGAGGCAGTGAGGGGGAAAGTTCCTGAGCCCCCTCTGAGTTCTGGCACTGGTGCAACTGAATGAGCTGCACAAGGGCCCTCCCCAGCAAGGGCTGTGTGTGCTCACAATGGCATGTGCTCTCAGGAAGGGAGAAATCCCTATCCAAACCCCACAAACAGCTGCCTCCTGACCGTGCTTCAGCTGCACCTGAAGCACTGCTAGGTGTCCACTCGCACTGATTTTATCTGCTTTGCTCAGCTTGCTCCCTGCCCTGGGGCGATGATGGGAGAGCAGGATCCGAGAGCGCTGACCCTGGGCAGGAAAAGCCTCCAGAGGGAGATGCCAGCCTGGCTCTGGTAGGAAAATTCTCCAGAGGGAGATGCCACCCTGGCTCTGGCAGGAAAACTCTCCAGAGGGAGATGCCAGCCTGGCTCTGGCAGGAAAACTCTCCAGAGGGAGATGCCAGCCTGGCTCTGGCAGGAGCAGCCTCCAGAGGGAGATGCCAGCCTGGCTCTGGCAGGAGCAGCCTCCAGAGGGAGATGCCAGCCTGGCTCTGGCAGAAAAAGCCTGCAGAGGGAGATGCCAGCCTGGCTCTGGCAGGAGCCGCCTCCAGAGGGAGATGCCAGCCTGGCTCTGCTCCCCAGCTGTGCCCTGGCTCCCTGTGGCATCACAGACCACAGTGAGGGCATCCAGGCATGCAGTTGCCCAGGAGGGAGGGTGAAATAGGAGCCTCCTCCAGCCAGGTCTCATCAGCTCTTGGAGGTCTATTTCACACCCAAGATAGCTCAGCTACCTTTGGAGGCATAAAAATCAGCAGGATGGTTTTATGGCAGTGTTGGAAACAAAAAGGTTTAATAAAAGGCAAAATAGCAGAGAAAAACTGAGCCAGGTGCAGGAGGTCCTTGCTCCTGGTAAAACACCTCACAAAAGCAATTAGTTTCTTTGTTCTCTTCTTTTTCTAGTAAATTGCCTAAATGAAACTTTTTAGCTGCTGTCTAATTAGATATCCTTAAGTTTAAAATAAAGTCTCTCAAACCTATGAAATGCCTTTTTCACTTAATCAAAGAGAAAAACTTCTAAGCCTCTTTCCTTTAAAAAAAAACCCCACTAAACTAAAGAATACAGCAAGGATACTTACAGAAGGCTAAAAAGATAATAATGAAAACTCGTGACTCTTTCTAGAGCCTCGACAAAGTTTGACCTTGATTGGTCAAGAATTCAAAACAATTCACATGAAACCAATGAAACAATCACCTGTGGGTAAACAATCTCCAAACACATTCCAAAGCAGCAAAACACAGGAGAAACAAATCAGATAATTATTGTTTTCCTTTTTTCTCTGAGGCTTCTCAGCTTCCCAGGAGCAAAATCCTGGGCAAAGGGATTTTTCCAGAAAATGTGACAGTGACAGGAGGGCACTGCCCCATCCCAGGCTGCACCTGCTTGAGCCTGCAGGGTCCTTGCAGTGGACTTCCAGGATTTATTTGAGATAATTTTGTTTTTAAAGGTCCTTTTTCTTCATGGGCTGCTCATGAAGAAAAGGGCAGCTTGGTACCTCTGTTTCAAAGCTCTGGAACCCTCCTGGCCCCATCACAGAGGCTGCAGACTGAATTGTGCTTGAAATACAAAATACAGTGTCACCTGTGCGCTGACAGTGACATAACCAGTGGTGAAACAGGAAAAGGGATCCCAAATTTCACCTGGACAGGCTCAGAAATGCCAGTGGGAATTTCATGTGGTTGCACAAGACCAAGTCCAAGGTGCTGCATGGAGATTGAGGCAACCCAGGTTTGGGATGAGCTCTGCGAAGTGAGGCAGAGCTCTCTCAGTGGTGCTGGATCAGGGTGGTCTGGCACTGACTTTACCTGTGCTTGCCTTGCTCACCTTCCCAACCTCAGCCCAGCCCCATGGCACTGGTTTTATTCACCTGGCTTGCCTTTCTCACCTCCCCAGCCTCCCTCCAGCCCCACAGGGCCCTGCAGGCTCTGAGGGAGGAGGTTTGGAACCTGCTCCCCATTGCAGGGAACACCTGGCCCTGCCAGCAGCACTCTCTGTGGTCCAGCCCCCCAGCCTGCCCCAGGAAAAGCTCAGCCCCATTCCTCTGAGAGCCTCAGCTCTCATCTCCACCCCAGGAGCACTCAGGGGAAAGGGGAAGGGATAAAACAGAGCAGGAGTGTGTTCAGGATTCTCAGGGATACCTTAGGAGCAGTTTGCATCTCCCTGAAGCAGATAAATAGCAGAGTTCTTTGGGGCCAAAGAAAACCAGTTCTCAAGCTCTGAGGTTGCACTACCCTCCAGAAGCAGCAATTGGCCTTTCCTGGCTCCCTCTCCCTGCCTGGTTTTCCCACAAGTTCTCTGCCACTTTCTGTGCTAAAGCCTCTGGTTGATGCCAAACCTCATGTCTGCTGCAGTGCATTTCACAGCCAGAGATTGGGGTTTGACTCCTCAGGTGGTGAGTTCTCTGCATTATTGTCAAGGAACGTTGTGGTTTCCATTTTTTCCAGTCTTAGGAAATTTTGGGGCCTGCAGAGAATGGAAACTAAATTTGCTAGACCAAAAAATTCTGTTTTTTTCTTTTCCTAGCAGAATAATCACCATATAAAATACACCAGTGACAGTCTCCCAGCTAGGCACTGCATGGGTTCAGCAGCCATCACATTGAGGAACAGCCTTAGGGCAGGATTTGGGCCTCAGCTTCTCTCTGGAGCTCTGAATGCCCTGTAAAACATTGCCCCATGCAGTCAACACAGCAATAATTAATACAATTTACAAAAATTTGGGTCCTGGGAGCACTACTGGTGCTGCTGTGGTGATGATGCTGGCCATGACAGGAGAGACTTTGGCAGAAATAGCACTGCTGGTTGGATGAATGGGATTAAATCTTAGTTTGAGCTGATTTTGAAGTGCTGCTTTTGACACCTGAACATGAATCAATCATGCCCATGGGAAGTGGGCTCCTACTCCAGGCTGGGACTTCAGCAGCTGGGAACCACAGGCAAGAGTGGAGAGCATGAGTTTATCATGAGTCCACCCCATTTCAGTCACAGTGAAAAGGACAAGTGCAATGCCAGGATGTCCCAGGATGGAGAAACTGATGGCAAAGGAGACCATGGCTGGAAAAGTGCATGCAGATCCTCCTGCCTGCTTCAGGAGAGACACATTCATTGCTCTCTGGACATAAATCTGGGGAAAATTCCAGGGATTAAGAAGACCTGTTCTTGACTCTTTAAGCTAAAGATCTTTGCTGGCAGAAGAACAAATGGGTATAAACTGGTTGTTATGGATTCAACCTGAAAATAAGGAAATACGGTCAGGAGTGAGACACAGGAACATCCTTCCCTACAAACAGAGGAGGCTGCTCCAATCCCCTGACAATGGACACCATGGCCTGGAGAATAGGAGCACATTGCTGTGTGCAGGGGCAGCTCCAGCTCAGTGATCCCTTCTTTGCAGCAGCCCTGTGTCTGGCTCATCTGCTCTCGGGTTCTGGTTGATAACTGCTGCCCCGAGATGTGCAGGATGTCTCTGCTTTGGCCCACGTGGCTGAAGAACGAGTCTGGACTCTTCACTTTTCAGTCTTGAGGTTGTTCATTAATTCTTATCTATAAAATTTTCTTTCTGCCCAGCCGAGATCTGCTCAGCAGGGCAGCCACAGGCACTCTGTGTTGTCCTTTTATACTACAAACTACATATAACATATTTACACTTAATTCCCAATACCCATCACCGATGTTAGACAGTGCACTTCTACTCTAAACCAATCCCAAAGTGCCAACATCACTGCAGAAAATGGAGATCAAGAAGAAGAAGAAGAAGAAGAAGAAGAAGAAGAAAGGCTGGACACGCCCAAGTCCCTCCATCCCCATAACCCCCATACCAAAAATCCCAAAATCTACATTTTCACCCTGTGATCATTTTGTTATTACACTATTCAAACCTGTGTGACTTTCACATCCTCATACAAAGCTGTCAATTTGCTCCAGGGGTCAAAATCAAATCCCCAGGTGCTCTGGGCTGTGTGCCAGGGTCTCCGAGCCCCCTGAAGGGGTCCTCAGCGACTCTGAGGAGATGTACTGAGTTCTGACAGTCTGGGCACAAGGGATTACCAGGAGCTGAGGACAGGTGAAGCAAAGGCTTTGCTTATCAGCCCTTCCTCTGCAATGCTGTGTTTGTTTTGCTCAGTGTTTGGTCTCCCAGAACACTCTGAAGTCCAGTTTTTCCAGACCAGGAGTTGCTGGGGGCTGAGGAGATGCAGGGTGCAGCCAGAGGAACAGACTTCGCTCAGGACTGACATTCCAGCTCTCCGTGCCTCAAAAGCAGCAAGTGGTGTCTCAGAGTTAATTTCTGTACCCCACAGGCACACAATGGTCCTTGTCAGGGCACACAGGGTGTGTGTGCCACATGCAGCTCCTGCAGCTGGGTATCCTGGGCATCCCCTGGGCATCCCTGGGCATCCTGGGCATCCTCTGGGAACCCTGGGCATCTCCTGGGCATCCCTTGGGCATCCCCTGGGCATCCTGGGCATCCCCATGGCATCCCCTGGGCATCCCAGGCA
This sequence comes from Melospiza georgiana, assembly GCF_028018845.1. Classification (NCBI taxonomy): domain Eukaryota; kingdom Metazoa; phylum Chordata; class Aves; order Passeriformes; family Passerellidae; genus Melospiza; species Melospiza georgiana. Next base: position 6,273,134 of record NC_080450.1, read on the forward strand.
TCCCTGGGTATCTTGGGCATCCCCTGGGCATCCCTGGGCATCCCAGGTATGCACAGCCCAGGGAATCTGAGCTTCACCTCCAGGGTGTGCAGAGGGCTCAGCCCCAGAGTCAGCAATGGATAGAGGGAGAGACAAGCACAAGGGAGCTCAGCAAATCCTCCTTATCACACATCTGGAGCAGGGGGAAAGAAGGATGTGCTTGTGACACATCAGTGCAGGGTAGTGACAGCTTCTCTCACGCTGAGGAGCTTTTAACCCCCCTCTCCTGGTGGGACCCAGCAAGTCTCCTCACACAAGCACTTGGCAAGGGGCAGCTCGGAGCTCCCAGAGCCAGGAATCCAGCTGCTCCCCCAGAGCTCTGCCAATGTGCCCTTGTTCACGAGCAGGGAGCTGAAACCACGCTCCCTGCACTTGGCTCTTTGCTCTGCTCACATCGTGTGACTGACAGCTTAAATCATCTGCCATTGTTCCCGCTCCCTGCCCGCATGGCTTTTCAACAGGACACCCAAAAATACACTCTGGTTGGGCTTTATGGAGCAATATTCACTTGGGGGTGAGTGTGCACGCTTGTGCCTTGCTGCAGCCACTTGTCCCAGCGAGGAGCAGGCGTGCAGTGCTCGCCAGGAACCCCAGCACTGCCAGCAATCCCAGCTAGCTGCACAGCACGCCATGCTGAGCACACAGCCTGGCACAGCTCCTCTGCCCCCTCCCTCGCTGCCTCCAAGGGGTGCTGAGCAACTGCTCTGAGCACCAGGGGGTGAAGCACTCTGCAAAAGCTGACCTGGTTTATTTAGGAGCTTTGTGATCTCTGCTAGCAGCACATCTCCCCATGGCTGGAGGGTTGCTGTGAGCTTTGTGCTGCCGTAACTCGTGTCACTGTAGTGTCACGTGTGAGAAATAGCTCCTCACTTTTCATAGTTTAGGAAGGTTTATTAAACCTTATCAAAAATACAGCAGAAGACTGAAGAAAGAAAAAAGTTACCGTGCTGGCAGCAAAAGATTTTCCCCACCATGTGCTCAGCCACACAATGGTGGGGTTTTTTTCCTTTTTAATCCTTTAACCCTCCCAAAATTCTGTCCATTAATCTCTTTTTCACTGTCCAGTGTGGAGATCTCTTCCTCAAATCCTGACTGGAGCTCAGTGTCACCACAGTGACAATCTGACCCTCCCAGTTGTCCCTTGATAACCATATGAGGGGGTACAACATAACTATAAATCTATGAAACTTTTCTTAACCTATATATATATATTATTTTCTTAACCTATACATTAATGGACATGATATTTGTCCATTAATTGTGAGAGTCAATCATTGCATTACTCATCTATCACACACCCCCTGCCCAATCCCCTGACTCCGCCTCTACACCTCTTTCCTCTGGGCTGTCAAGCAGAGGTGGAAATCGTGGATTTAGCAAAGCATTCACTCATGACTGTCAGATTTCTGCATGCAGGGTGCCCAGCACACAGAAGGACACCACACACTGCCTGCTGCAGCACCTGCAGAGTGCCCCAGCTCATCCCACTCAGAGCTGGAGGGGGCAAAAAGGGCTTGGTGGGAAGGTGAAGTCATGGGGCAGTGCCACAGCAAAGTGAGTGCCAGGAGCCCTGCTCCTCTCACCATCATCTTCATCTGGAAACGTTCCAGTCTGTGTCACCTGAGGCCCTCAGGGAGCAGGGGCTGGTCCCTGCTGCAGCTCTGGGTCCTGGCAGGGAGAACAGGGAGAGAAACACCTTTACATAGGCTCAAACTGGTGATCAGTCCTGCTTGGTGGTCAGTGGCATGCTGATGGTCCAGCTGTGGCACAGAGGTCCTCTCCAGGCATGGAAAGGAAGCAGAGCAGTGCTGACTTTCCAGGGAAGTGCTGTGTGAGTTCCTGGGAATTGCTGTGGAACATCCTCAGGGCAGGCTCTGCTCAGAGGGAGTGCAGACACAGGACAGACACAGGCTGGCAAGGGAATCACAAACACCTCCAACAGCATAGCCAGGGACAAGAAACCCATCTCAGCATCTTCCTCACCATAGCCAGGGACAATAAACCCATCTCAGCATCTTCCTCACCATAGCCAGGGACAATAAACCCATCTCAGCATCTTCCTCAGCATACCTAGGGACAAGAAACCCATCTCAGCATCTTCCTCAGCATAGCCAGGGACAAGAAACCCATCTCAGCATCTTCCTAGAGCAGCATGGAGGGGCTGGCCAGCAGTTTTCACTGGTGGATGTCTCCTAATTCAGAATTTGACCTTGAGATGGGTTTGAGCCAGCGAGGCTTTGGGTGAGTGAGGAGGGCAGGTAAGCACAGAGCCCTGGGCACACCGTGGGTGCAGCTCTCTGAGGGTCACTGCCCTTCACAGCTGCCTGTGCCTGCACTCCTGGTGCCCTGGCAGCAGCAGGAACTCACACCTGGGCTCAGGGCTGAGGGCTGGGTCAGCTGTGGGGTTTATCCTGCCCACCCTGCTGCGTGTCCATGAAGCTGCTGCACTCCTGGGACAGAATGTGCAATCCAGGGCCAGCTGAACCTCCCAGGGCTGCAGGGACAGGGCAAAGCTGCCCTTTAGCAGGAGCTACAGCAGCAGGTGGGGCTGGGCTGCCTCTGCCAGCGTGGGATGGCCCAGCAGCTGCTGCACAGAGAGCTGACAGAGGGGCTGTGAGTCCCCACTTGTGTCACTGTGGCATTTCCCTTGGCAGCCTGGGCTCACAGGGCTCCCCCTGCTATTCCCAGGTGCTCAGGGGATCAGCACCTTGCAAACCCTGCCTGTGTTTGCCATGTGCTGAGGCAGGTTTCATTGGCAGAGGATTCAGGGGAGGCTTTGTACCCTGGGGCATTCAGGCATGTGATTCTGTACCCCGGACACATCCACCCTGCTGAGGTGGGGGAGCAGAACATCTTGGAAACTCGAGGGCAGAGCAGGGCCAGGTCACAGTGGTTGGGTTTTCACTGGAGACAAGGAAAGATCCAGTTCTGGTGTCAAATCACCTCTGAAGGGAATTCAATTATCTCTGTCCTGAGAGGGCCTCACTCTCCCTGATGAGAGGGAAGGTCCTGAGGACTTTGGATTCTGCACATCATCAGAGCAGGATGATGTGCAGAATGACCCATCTCAGAGCAGGAGAGGGCTCCCAGCCCTCAATTCTCTCAAATAAATCCAGGAATTTCAATGTGAGACAGAGTGGAAAGCAGCCGACATCACAAACAAGGTGCCCTTGGCCCACTGAGACCTGCTGGGAGGTTCTCTCAGATTTCCTCCAGGAGCAGGGCTAACTTTGAGGGACAGGATCATGGCCCCATCCCTTTCCACAGCCCTTCATGCTGCTGCTGTGTGCCAGTGAGGAGGATGAGATCCAGATGGACGAGCTAAAGGTGAGTTCTACATCATGGGACTCCCAGTCTGGTGTAAATCCTCCAAGAGCTCCTGGTTCTCCACCTAGTGAACTCCCTGAGGTGGCATCATGAGCAGATGGCAGCTGAGAATGGGACATGAGTCTCAGAAAATCAGGGCAACGCAAATATTTATGATATTAGAAATAGCTACAAAAATCCAGAGCAATACAAGACATGATTAGAATTATAATAAGAAATGCATTCCAGAGCTGCTTTTTCATCCTGTCTCATTTCTCCTCCTCCTCATGCTCCCTAAGGATTCACTTAGCACATTCTTTAGGTGGCATTTTTGTCACTTGCTTCCACCTTTGAGCACACAAACACACACACACTCAAATCAGAGTTAGTAATAAATAAAACTATTCCTTTCAAAACAGAAACTCATTCTTGTCAAGATTCCCATCTATAAATACCTCTGGAAAGGACAATAAAGTTTAGCTTGGCATGGAAATGTGGGTACCATGAGGAATGCCATTTTTCAGTGCTACCAGAGGGGCCCTGCAGTAGATGCATGCCATGGGCTCAAACCTCCTGCCCAGAGTACGTGCCTTGCCTCTCCTGTGCCTGCCTGTGCTCTCTGACCCATACATTGGGCATGCCTGGGAAGGAAACTCTGCAGAAAGCTGCAGGGAGCTCCAGGCAGCCTGACTGGACAGGCAACAGCTCACAAATTCCAGAAAAATGCCTTCTGCAGTGAGGTAACAAACAGGAGTCAGCCCACGACGGGGGACACCCCCATGCAGAGGAATTCCCATCTCAGGAGATGGAGGGGCAGCAGGCCAAGAAGGGACTTGCTGGGGAGGGACTTCCCTGAGCTGGCAGGGGACAAAGGCAGGTTCCTGAGCCCCTGTGCCAGCCACTGCTTTCTCCTAAAGCATTCCTAAAGCTGGAGATGCCCCAGAACCCCGTGGGCCCACACATCTGCAGTGACTCTTGGCTGCTTTCTGATCTGCCCTCCTGTAGCCCTTGCCTTCTCCAGGGCAAGGCCAATTCTTCTTGCACCTTTGCTGGAATTTCCTGCTCTCCACACACGGATTCACCCCTCCCCACAGCACATCCACCTCTCAGAGCCCTCCCACACCCTGCAGGACCAGGCTGGAGGGCTCAGGACATGGCTGGCTGCTGGGGCTGTGTTTGTGAAGGGCCAGTGTCTGGCTGGCTGGCTGATATAGCTCCCACAGCACCTGGATACCCCCAAACAATGTGTGAACAGCAAGAGTTCACCCAGCTTTGCTCCTTCAAAGGGCTCCCCCTTCTCCAGCTGGCTGCCCAGCTGGCACACTCTGGGGCACAAAGCAGAATGCCAAGGGCTCTCTCTCATCCCCTGCACTCCAGACACCACACTGGGGTCTGTGGCAGCAGAACAGCCCCTCCTCCCTCTTATCAGCTCTAGGGAAGGACCCCATCTGTGGGGGCTGCTGGGAAGCTGATAGTGAGGCCCTTAGGTCAGGCCATTTCTGAACAAAGCCCCCTATCTCAACTCAAAATCCTTTCCCATTCTGGGCTCTGAAGCCATGTCTGGAGAGTCTGAGCACTCTGAGACACATTTGGCTAATCTCAGGCTGTGGCTGGCTGCTCAGAGCACAGCTGTCACCTGTCAAAGTGATAGCAGAGGTGGCTTCCCAAAGAGGCCTGTCCTCCAAATCGTCCCAGGCTCAGGGCAAGCAGGAGCCAGCAGCCCTTAGCCGTTATCTCCCACTCTGCTGAGAGGAACCTGAGGTGTGTGAAGGCAGCTTTATCTCCCAAAGTGACAAAATGACTCCAATAAATAAGCTACTGGGCTGGGGAAGGTCCCAGATGTGTTTCTGGGACGTGTTTTGAACCAGCACAGCTCAGAGCTGATGGAAGAGTGGAGTGCCCTAGCAGTGCAGCCCTTCCTCACAGCCCACAGAGCACAACAGGACCAGGGCACAGAGCCAAAGTGACCCCTTGGAGGGCAGGGTGACACTGGCTCATCCAGAGGCTGGCACAAAGATGTTGGTCAGGAAGATGGGCCTGGAAGAGTCACCCAGATAACTCTCACCTTTCCTTTTGGTCAAACCCTGTCACCCAGACAACACTCACCTTTTCTTTTGGGTAAAACTCTTTCTGCTCCTCCTGTCCCAATCATGAGAACCAGCCAGGTGTCCCATGAGAAGGAAAGGCTCCACCATACACCCTCTGTATGGTGGGACAGGGATGCACAGGGATGTGGGCCTTGCTGAGCTGCTCTCCAGGCCCTGCTCACGGAGGGTCAGGAAGATGGGCCTGGAAGAGTCACCAGACAACTCTCCCCTTTCCTTTTGGTCAAACCCCATCTGCTCCTCCTGTCCTGAGCATGAGAACCAGCCAGTCCCATGAGAGGGAAAGGCTCCATGACACACCTCTGGCCAGGATGTGGGGTTGCTGAGCTGCTCTCCAGGCCCTGCACTGTGAAGGTCAAGAAAGATGAGCCTGGAGGAGTCACCCAGACAACTGTCAGCTTTCCTTTTTGGTCAAACTCCATCTGCTCCTCCTGTCCTGAGCATGAGAGCCATTCAGGTGTCCCATGAGAGGGAAAGGCTCCACCACACACCTCTGGCCAGGGATGTGGGGTTGCTGAGCTGCTCTCCAGGCCCTGCACTGTGAAGGTCAAGAAAGATGAGCCTGGAGGAGTCACCCAGACAACTGTCAGCTTTCCTTTTTGGTCAAACTCCATCTGCTCCTCCTGTCCTGACCAAAAGAATCAACCAGGTGTCCCATCAGAGGGAAAGGCTCCATGGCACATCTCTGGCCAGGGATGTGGGGTTGCTGAGCTGCTCTCCAGGCCCTGCCCTGGGCGGGTGATGAACGTCAGCCCGCAGAGGAATCCAGCCACAGAGGACGGGCAGTACCGTACCCGAGCCGTCATCTCCCTCTTTTAGCTCTTCCCAGCTGCTTCCCTCCTTCTCCTGCACGAGGGAAACTGGTGACCAGAGCCCCAGGGTCAGGGCCATGCTCAGAGGAGCAGGCAGTCCTGCCATGTCCTGATTATGTCATTGGAAGCCAGAAAGAAAACCAGGTTTTTCACATTTTTTCCCCAAATGTCATTTCCATTAGGTCGTCTGCTTCAGCCAATTTAAGCTCTCAGCAGAATTCCCACCAAATTTTGTATCAACTATTTTAGGGTAAGGTTTAAAAAAGTGAAAGAGTTTGACTAATTTTAAACCCAGCGTTCCCGAGGGACATTTAACAAAACACACAATGTCTAAAAACCTTTGGAGTTTCAAGGAGTTCAAAATAACATTCCAGAAGGGATCTTTAGAAAAATGTTCTTGCACCGGTCCCGTTCCCGCCGCTGGGCTGGGCCCGCTCCCTTTAATATCCCACATTTGTTTTCCATTTAGCTATCAAACCTCCATTAAAATAAAATCTCAGAGTAAATGAAATCAAGCTAACCTGCCTCCTTTCATTTCCAGAATATTTAAGGCATAATAAAGGAGCAGAGCCTGTCTGTTTTCATTGCCAGGGGGGTCAGGTAGCTCACGAGCTGCCCCTCTGAGCCTGTGGGATGGAGCCAGGGCTGAGCACACCTTTGATTTCCCTCATGCTCTGCACCAACAGCCCTGAAACCACCCCAGGAGAGAAGTTCTGACTGCCACAGGAGGGTTAAATATTGAAATGCAGGTGACAGAAGCTGCCCAATGGACTGTGCTGGTGGAAATCAAGTGCTAGTCTAGTATTTTGAATCCAAATAATCTGGATGAGGCCAGACAGGATTGTTTGGCTTTGAATCTGAGCACGTGCACAGTAGTGGATAGTCCCAGAGGTTGAAAACAGTGTAGATACTTCCCCTTTTTTTCATTAATGGCTCAGAAACTGAAAAGGCGGCTACAAAATGGTAAATACATCCCTACAGATTAAAAAATTGTTGTTCTTAATTTGCATCTCCACCGTAACAACACATCCTTAGAACTAAAATACAGATGGGAATTTTATAGCTTCTCAGAAATGAAGCAGGAATTGGCCAATGGGCCTTAGCAGTAGCTACAAGTTTTTCACATGAGGCATCTCAAAAGTATTTTAACCTTACAATACTTTTCTGTGTTATGCTTTAATCTCAAGGAAGCATAAAAAAAGAAAAAAAAAGAAAAAACTACCAGATATATATATTACATGACTAAGATAATAGGCAAAATCAGTAACATATATAGAAACAGAAGCCATGGTTTTTAACGTTCCACCTTGTCTTCTCAATGCACTCTCTAAAATGGGAATGTTTCCCTATCTCCACTTTGAGATAGAGGGAATCCATAAATCTCATTTTACACTAAGCCAAGGACTCTGTGAAGCTCCCTCTGTACCTTTTGTGTGGAGAAACTGGATGTGTTTAGAGATGGTTTTATTAAAAGAGGCTTGGAAGAAGATATTTAAATCACCCTGCTTGGCAGCCTGACAAAATTACCTGTGTTGAGCCCAAAACAAAAGCACCCTGTCCCTTGCAGAATCCCATACCTTATATAAATGTCAAAAAACTTCCCTCACTTGACAAAAAAATATGTGTTTCTTTATTTCTGCTCGCCTCGCTCACTTTTGCCCCTTTCTCACCCCTTTGCCCAGGTTACCCAGTGGCAGGGCTGCTCCCCAGCTCAGTGGCAGGTGAATTGTTTGGGAGTTAACTCCTGAAATTCCATGTGGAAATGAGCCTCATCCTTGTACAACATCACCAGCACCCTTCTGGTGATGGCAGCCCTTTGAAAGCCATTTTACATTGTCTTAATCATGTGGTGGGGAGTGATAGTGACCATGTGAGAAAGAAGTCTTATTTTAGTTTATTCCTAGTTTTATTTTATTATTTTCAAATGTATTAAGAAGTTTTATTTTAGTTTATTCCTAGTTTTATTTTCTTATTCCTAAATTTATTTTAGTTTATTCCTGGTATTCATTGTATGGATGTGCTTCTACTCAAACATTTAATTTTTAGCTTCTTTTTCTTCATAAAAGAAATAAAAATTAAGAATTTGTATGAGTCAACATCTGCCCAGAGAGCATTTGCTAAAATATTAACTGTACAAGTAGCTCAATACAAAGATTTCCCTCTTTCCATGAACAGCAGACAACATTTCTTTTTGTCAGCAAAGATATTTCAGATTTATTGAAGCATAGTAGGATAGTCTGTGTCCCAAACATACAAACAAAACTATAAATAGTTCAGGAAGATAAGAAAAGTATCTTACGTAAATACTCAGCCTAAAATGAATCCAGAATCCAGGAATCCTTCCTTGCTCCCCACTATATTTAACATTTCCAGATGTGTCTGGATGACCAGTTTGGGATTAGGGGCCCACTCCTCAGAGACAATAAATTGGAATAAAAGTCCTATATATATATAAATAAATAAATCTACTTTTCTACAGCTGTCCCTGTCCTGAACAAGCATTTGCTATTTCACAACAGAGATGGTTTTCACTGGATTTTGGCTGTCCTGTAGATCATTGCCAGGCAGTTTCCTTTCCTTATTGTGGCTGCCAACTCTTTTATCCCTTTGGACCACCTGGTCCTCTGGTGTTCACACTGAACAGACTCAGATGTTGCAGTGGACTGGGGGCCTCAGTGATCTCCACTTTGTCACATTGTCAGAAAAAAATGTCACACCGTGCAGTCTGTGACACGAGATGAAAGCTGAACTCCACATCTGATTTTTAATCTAATTTTTAATCTGATTTTTAGTCCAGTCAGGAAGGAGGAATGCGGCTCTCACAGAGTTTACAGCAGGGGCTAAAGGCATCCCCTGCTTGTTCCATGACTGCCACCTGCCCAGGGAGGAGCCACATCCCACAGCCAGCATGGGTGCTGTGGACTCCTCAGGGAGTTTCTTCCTTCTCAGCCAGAGATGTGACGCTCTGAAAAATCCCTCCGTACTTTCAAGCAAAATAAAAAGGAAAAAAGAAAATAGCTAATTTCTAAAAAAGAAGTTTGTAAGGAATAAGAGATCATAAACCAGGCACATTTGGCTCGTTTTCCCTAAGAACTGAAAGGCTTTTTACAGCAATGTGCAGAATGATTTTATTTCCTGGAGTTTCCCCTTCACCTGCTTTAGAGTGGCAGATCTGTGTTTACACAGCATCTCAGAGACCTGCCCAAAGAGCTTCCCTGTGTGTTCCCCCAGCTCCTGTCCCCCTGTCCCCTGTGATATTTTCTCGTTGCAGAGCTCAACACACAGCTCGTGTTTGCACTGCTCGGGCTCTAGCAGCCCCTCTATTTCTCATCAGTCAGAAAAAAAACCAAACATAAACATCCCAAGGTTATATACAGCACTGATTTCTATTTTTGTCATCTTTAAAATAGTAGGTAAGTCCCATAGTTCTATCCAAGTTGGCCCAATTCCTCTTTTTGTTTGTTTGGGGTTTAATTATCTTGGAAGAAAAGTGCTGGAGATTTTGGGTCTCTGCTGCAGTGCCGCAACCAAGACTGTGCTTGGGTTATTCATCTCCAAGTCTGTGTTTTTGCAAAGTTTGGCACCTCCATGCCCCTCCCCATCAGGGAGAATTTCAAAATCTCTGCTTTCTCTCCTCCTGGAGTAGCACAGCCCCAGGGGAGGCTGCTGGAAGTGGGGTAAAGCACCAGCTCTTCACAGCTCCTGAGCAGACAGTGACTGGTGGAGGGAGACAGCAAAACAAAAGGCTTGTGAGGGGGATTTTGGCAGCAAAAAAAAGGTTTGTGAGGGGGATTTTGGCAGCAAAAAGCCAGTGCCCTGTGGAGAGCTGTGGGGGGAATGGGTGCTGGGGAAGCTGGCAGCTCCTGGGCTGGAAAGGCAGATGCTGAACAGAGCCGTGCGTGAGCGGAGCTCGCCGAGCAGTGAGCCAAGGTGCAGGACAGTAGCAGCCTGGAACTTTATAAATAAACAGCACACACAGATGGCAACAAGCAGATTCCTGTTCCTGCCCCAGGTCTGCGGGGCCGTGCAGGATCAGATGATCCCCAAGGCTGCTGTGTGCTGTGAGCTCTGCTTGGTGCCCTCACCACTGCTCGCTGTCCTGCTGAGCAGGCAGAGCCCTGCAGAAGTGCAGATTCTCTGGTTTTCAGCATGGTCTAATGTCAGGAGCAGAGGTTTGGGCTGCAGCAGGTCTGTGTGTGAGAGGGAGCTGTCTCCTGTTCTGTCCCAAAGCACCATGGCCATGCTCATGTATTCCTGCCAGAGCTGGGCTGAGGGGACACTGAGGAACAGCAGTGAAAGTTCTGGGCTCAGGTATAAGGGGTGAAACAGGGAAAGGGCACTCAAAGCATCAGTGATGGGGCCAACATCTCCATGACAACAGGGCTCAGGGTGAGCAGAAGAAAGGCCTGTCCTGAGAGCAGCAGGTGGGATCAGTGTCTGTGCATCCCCGTGCCTGAGGCACTCAGCTGAGTGCAGAGGTCACCTGGGTGGGGAGGGCTGGCAGTGCTGCAGGCACAGTCCTCCAGGAATCTGACAGTTTGAGTGAAATTTGGGATCCATCTGTACCCTCTTCCATGGCCAAGGCAGGCAAGCAATGGCATAAGATTCAGGGAAATAATGCATCTAATCCGCCTGAGTAATGCTAATGCAAGCCTCTTGATTAGTGTTTAGAAAGCAGGCAAACAATTGATTTAAAATAATTGGTAAATTATGATTAAATAAAAACATTTATACAAAAGAGTTTGTCATTGATATGGTTAAATAAATATTTGTAGAAGTAACTTATACTTGGCCCGGTGCCTGGGCGATGAGCTCTCTTGGGCTGGCTGTGGTTTCATTTTAATAAAGACCAGAAGGCATTCCAGGAATACATAATGCTCCCAGCCCATCCCATGGATATCTGGGGCTTTAGCTCTGCTCACCACTAACCCAGCTTTGCTTTGTGTCCCTCACCAGTGCTTGTCCCTGTCCTTGGTTGGGGTTGAGCCCCCAGAACAGTGGCTGTGCCCAGGTGGGGACGCAGGTGGGAGCATCAGCGTGGTGGGAGCCGAGATGGGGCAGTGCAGGCTGCTCTGTGGGGAAGCCTGGAGCTCTGGAGCTGCTGCAGGGCTTAGAGCAACACAGCTCTTATCAGGCCCTGCTCAGTGGGAGATTTCCAAGAGCTTTACAGAGGGGTTAGCCTCATTATGGCCAGTTGGAGATAAGGAAACCGAAGGGAGACGTGACTTGCTCAAAGTCCTGCTGTGGAGGGAACAGAAGCCAGGTCACCCCTGGCCAGGCCCTGTGGAGCCTCCTCAGCTCTCCGGGTGCTGCAGACTCATCTCACTCAGCTCCACAGCCTGGCAGTGTCTGCACTGCCTGGACATCCAGCAGCAGCAAGGGGATCCAGGCAGCCCCTCTGGCACCTGAGAGCACCAGGTGGGATCTGGAAGAGGAGCTCTGTAAACACCCACAGAGTGAAGGGTGAGGGGGCACAGGTCATCAAAATGGGTTATCTGGGGTCTGGGGGTGACACTGGCACTGCCATGGCTCCTCTCCCTCATTTCCAGGCAGCCACAGAGTGAAGGGTGAGGGGGCACAGCTCAGCAAAATGGGTTATTTGGTACCTGGGCAGGATACTGGCACTGCCATGGCTCCTCTCCCTCATTTCCAGGCAGCCACCGAGTCACCAGTGCTTGGAGCAGCCAGGCCAGGCACAAAACCCTTCCTGCCTGCACTGGCCACCCAGAGAGCAGCCAAGGGCTCCTCACTGCTACAAAACACACCAAGCTTGGCCTCACACGTTCCTCATTGCCCTCAGCACTGGTCATGCAGCTGCTCTCACCAGTCCAGCTGGCTGGGGAGTCGTAGAGACATCACCCTGCTCTTGGGGACATCACCCTGGCCCCAGCCTCACCCTCCTCATCCTCTGGCAGAGGCTCTTGAGCCTGGGGGGTGAGGGCTGCCTGGTGGGGAGCACATTTGGCTGGCAGCGAAGGCAGGAGAGCCACGGGACAGCACTCAGAGGCATCCAGCAGCACGGCCTGGGGGTGCTTGGACCTTTGCTGGAGTGAGCAGGACACAGGCAGCCAGCTCTAGGCTTGGTTTGCACCATGCACGAGGCACTGGGGAGGTGAGGGAGGAAGCTCCTGCTTTGCTGGGCTGCAGCATTTGAGGCTGGCCCCAGGCACCCCTTGAAGGGGAGCTCAGCACCTGGGAGCGTCCTGCTGGTGGCACGAGACACCAGAACAGCCATGGGTGGGAGAGAAGTCCCCTGAAGGGAACAAGTCCCCAGCTCCATTGGGAAACCGTGCCCAGAATGTCATCTCCAGTGGATTAAAACAGAAATGTGCCTGCCCCAGCTGTGAGACACAGAAATTCCCAGTCCCGCTCACTGCACACCCCCTCAGCTGCGCCCACAGGGAATTCACAGAGCCTGTCCCAGCTCTCCCCCCCACAGGGACAGGGGACCAGACTCTCCACTGCCTGTGAGTGCTCCCCAGGGCCACGCTCAGGGCGTGCAGTGCTGCTGGGCTGGACCTCCCAGCGAGGCCAGAGCCCTGACCTTGGTGTCCCACCAGAGCCATGAGTCAGGAGGCAGCTACTGGTGTCTCCCAGCCCACATCCCATCCTCTGGCCAGCATGGGCTGTGTCTGGCCTGGCCCTTCCCTCTGCTCTGCATGGACACAGGAGGTCCCTGAGTGCCTTGAGCTGCTGCCAGCACAGCCCACTTGACCTGAGCACTGTGCTGCAGCCCCAGGGAGAGCATCACGCCTCCCTCCTGCTGACCTCCCTCAAACCAGCTCAGACCCTGAGCCTTTAACTCTTCCTTCACCTGCTCTGGTCCCCTCTGCCCTGAGGCTCCTGGAGTGGTTGAAGGAGTGACAGGAGTGACAATCTGCCCAGAGCCAGGCAGTCAGGGATGAGTGCCAGTGCCCCCAGGGTCCCTGAAGCCTGGAGCACACATGGAGGGACAGGCAGGGCCATGGGACATGGACAGGGGGATTTGGGACATGGGACATGGATATGGGACATGGATATGGGACATGGAATATGGGATATGGGATATGGGATATGGGATATGGGCCATGGGAGATGGGACATGGGACATGGGACATGGACAGGGACATGAAAAGGGGACATGGGACATGGATAGGGCACAGGGGACATGGGGCATGAACAGGGGACATGGGACATGGGATATGGACATGGGACATGAGACATGGGACATGGGGCAGGGACATGGACAGAGACATGGGACATGGGACATGGGACATGGGACATGGGACATGGGAAATGGGACATGAGACATGGACAGGGGACTTGGGACATGGTACATGGAACATGGGACACGGGATATGGACACGGGACATGGGATATGGGATATGGACATGGGACATAGACAGGGACAGGGGACATAGGACATGGATATGGACATGGGACATGGACAGGGACATGGACAGGGACAGGGGACATGGGACATGGATGTGGACATGGGACATGGACATGGACAGGAACATGGGACATGGGCCATGGACAGCCTCCAGCACAGTGCCCGGCTGTGGCAGCTCTCCACCCTCACTGCACATCCCTGCTCAGTAAACACAACAGCCAGAGTTTCACAATCAAATATTTATGCTAGCAAAAAAACATTTTACATAATCTTTAAACAGCTATGTCATCTCCCTATATTCATTCTCTGATCTTTCTGTTTTCAGTCGGGATTGGAGAATTTAGTGTATTTACAAAGAAATAAATATTATGGTGAAAACATCAGGCAGCTTAGTAGTAGCTTTAGCAAAGTGCAAGAAGTATTTTTGTGTTCATGTTGTCAATTGCATAATATCTTCTGGACCTTCATAAATTGAGGAACCTTGCTTGGATGCTTGCAGCACTGTGATAAATAGTTCACAGCTCCAATTCAAGCAAGGCTGGCTGCCGTCAGAACGGGAAGAGCTCATGACATCTCTGCCATAAATTCCAGCCCTGAAGCTCTGTGGGGTGATAGGGAGGGGACAGACCACTTAAAGGCCTGGCAGACAGTGGCAATTTCAGGATATTTCAGAATATTTCGGGATATTTCAGGATATTTCAGGATATTTCAAGATATTTCAGGATATCTCAGGATATTTCAGGATATTTCAGAATATCTCAGGATATTTTGGGATATTTCAGAATATCTCAGGATATTTTGGGATATTTCAGAAGATTTCAGGATATTTCAGGACATTTCAAGATATTTCAGGATATTTCAGGATATTCAGTGGAATGCTGCTGTGATGGTGCTCACCAGGTGCTCTCAGAAGTGAAGGACTGGACCATCCCTGCTCCCAGCTCTCTGCCCATGTCCTGGGCATGGGACACAGGCAGGATCTTTCTGAGCTAGTCCCTTGAGGCCCCCTCTGCTCCACAGTGGCAGAGACACTGCTGCCTCACCAGCTCCAGCTCAGAAAGCCTCTGTTTGTCCCAGGTGCTGGAGAGGAATATCCTGTGAAAGCCACAAGATCTTTTCTGTGCAATTCACCCCCCAGGTGAGACCCCCAAGTCTCAGGCATGCAAAGAGAAGATAATTTCTCTCCAGGTTCCTAAAGGCCATAAGGAGCTGGAGCTTTTCTGGTTCATATCTGCCCTGAATTCAGATCCACTAATGGCCAGTTCCGTGAAAATTCTTTCTTGGGGAAAGATTTCTTCTTCCATTCTCTACCACAATGAAGACATCCTGGCTGTAGGGATCTTCAAAGGATGTCCAGAGTTCCTTGTGAGACTTGGCTACTGTTTTCCCTGTGCTCTTGGTTACTGCTCCATACTCTGTATTGGGTATGAATGGAGGAATGAGCAACATATTTGTAAAATGAACTCTTTTTCCAGCCTTCCCACCCCTTCAGGGCTCAGGGTTATGCCAGCCTGGGGACATTCAGCACAGAGCTGTGTGCCAGTACAGCTGTGCCTCCCCAGGGGACCTTGGACACCAACAGCTGCAGAGCACACAGCAAATTATCACTGCTCTGACACAGCAAATTATCACTGATCTGCACACGGGATGGGGTTCAGACCATCAGATCTGCCTTTCCAAAACATGCTGGGAAGGTTCAAGAAATAAGGCCATGGCAGGAGGGGTCTTTTCCAAATGGAGCTCCAGGTGCTGGAGAAAAGAAATCAAAGACAAATCAGTGTCATTGCCACAGGAGAGGACAGTCTGAGCAGACATGGCTGGCAGAACACCAGCTTTGGGGAAACTCCCCTTGTTTGGCACAGACATGTCACACACTGACCCCTCCAAGTCCCCACTGGGGTTTCACTGGAACTGCAGCTCCACTTGTTCTTTTTCCCAGAGTGGCAAATCTACATACAAACAAACAATCTGCTTTAAAATAAATCCGTTCTATAAACAATAGGGTTGGAAGATTAGAAGGGATGGCTTCCTGGGATCTGGTGAGCAGCTCAGAGCTGATATCCCTGTGACTCTGGGGTGTGACTTCTCAGTTCAAAGGAATTCCCTGCCATGACTAATTTATTCTGGCATTTAAGGCTCAATTTCACTCTGTGCAGGCAAAATGACCTCGTTTACAACAGAGGTGCTTATAGCAGAGCTGGGAACAGGGGATGGGAAGCAGCAGAGGTCTCTGTGTGCCTGTGTCACCTTCCAGAGAAAGGTGGTGGTGGAGCTGCTGGTGAGGCCCTTTTCAGAGCTGAGCAGCAGTGCAGACACAGCCAGGACACCAGGGCTGGGCAATGTCAGCTCTGGAAACTCCTGAGGACCTTGTGGGGGGATAAATATTTCTGGGCTACCTAATGCAGGCAGCAGGACTATTTATTGAGCCCAGAAAAATGGCTCAGAATCTGTGGTGGCATCTCAGTCCTGCCCCTGCCTCTGAGGTTTCTGAGAGACAACTTTCCTGTTTCCTGAGGACACCAAGAGAGCGTGGCCAGGGCTGACTCTCACACAAGGACCATCGCAGGGAAACACCAGCTCAGGACACTGAGTTCAGCAGTTGAGCAATTTGCTGAGATGAGTCAACAAATTAGAGATTGTTAGAGGTTGTGTCACCTCCTAAGAAAGATGTGTATCCATCCCCCTCTGGTATCAAAAGGAGGAAAAGGAAAAGGGAAAGGGAAAGGGAAAGGGAAAGGAAAAGGAAAAGGGAAAGGGAAAGGGAAAGGAAAAGGAAAAGGAAAAGGAAAAGGAAAAGGAAAAGGAAAAGGAAAAGGAAAAGGAAAAGGAAAAGGAAAAGGAAAAGGAAAAGGAAAAGGAAAAGGAAAAGGAAAAGGAAAAGGAAAAGGAAAAGGAAAAGGAAAAGGAAAAGGAAAAGGAAAAGGAAAAGGAAAAGGAAAAGGAAAAGGGATGCCTGAGTGGAGCTTGGGCCAGCAGGAGCAGTAAATCAAACAGGAGTTTGCAAAGCAAAAAGTACAAACCCTGCAGTTTGAGACACAGGCTGTCAGTGAGTCTTGCCTTGTCTTGAGCTGTTCATGGCATGGTTCTGCTGAGGGATGGAGTTTGTTTATTGTTGTCATTGTGATGTTAAGTCCACTAGAGAGGACATTTCAAGTACAGTGGACTCAACATTAGGAAAAATTAGTAAGGAACAAGACTCTGGCCACCTTGTTGGAAAATACAGTAGAACTCTATTTACCAGCTCAGCTCAATGCTTGGAGATCAATTTATTTAAATCATCTCTCTTGCCAGTGATTAGGAAAATCCACTCCATCAGCTGTAGCATGAGCAGGAAATCACATCCAGGCCATGGCAAGCAGGGAGCTCAGCTCAGGACAGCCCCATTAACCTCAGCTGTCAGGTAACAAGCAATAGGCCAAGAGGAAATGGCCTGGAGTTGTGCCAGCATTTAGGAAAAAATTTCCTCACTGGAAGGCTGTTCAGGCATTGGAACAGGCCAGCCAGGGGAGTGGTGGAATCCCTGGAAATGTTCAATGAATGCGTGGATTGGCTGCTGAGAGACATGGGCAGGGGTGGGCTTGACAGTGCTGGGTTTGCAGCTGGACTTGGTGATCTTAGAGGGCTTTTCCAACCTGAATGATTCTGTGCTTCTGTGGTTCTGTCCCATGGACTACATGAGAGTGAGACACCCCAGAATTTCTCTGCTGTACTGGGACTCTGATGAATCAGAGCCTCTGGGGAGATGAGTGTAGAAGCCCTGAAATTCCTATCCCCAAACTGTTTAAGAGTACTTCCCAGAAACCATGGGATTAAAATAAAGTAAAATTAAAAAAAAAAACCAACAACAACAACCAAAAAACAATTCCAAGAAAACTTCAAACCAGTCCTGAAGTATTTTTATGACTTAGAGAGAATTTAGGCAGCTTCCTAGGTGAGACCCACACGTCAGGGAAGCTGAGATCTGTCCTTGACTTAGCTTGGTTTGTGCTACTTGCACAGTAAAAGGTTCCAGCAGATCACCCACTCCAGTGAACAGATGTGGGCTCAGCGAAGGGGAGCCTCAAAGGGTCTGCTTCTCTTTATTTTGCATGTTTGCAACCAGCTCCTCTCCTCTGGGAGCGTGTTTGCTACGTGGGGAAGGATCCTCCACTACAACAGCATCTCAGCCTCCTTGGGATCGCTGCGGCCCAGGGAACCTGGAGCCAAGGCTCAGCGCTGCCTCAATGCCCCATGTCTGTGTGCTAAAGCTCAGCCCTGCCTGCAGATCCTGTGTCTGTGTGCCCAGGCTCAGCCCTGCCATGTCCTTGTGCCAAGGCTCAGCTCTGCCTCACATATCCCGTGTCTCCCATGCCCACGTGCTAAAAGCTCAGCCCTGCCTGCAGATCCCGTGTCTGTGTGCCCAGGCTCATTCCTGCCTTACAGATCCCGTGTCCGTGTGCTAAAGCTGAGCCCTGTCTTGCCTGTCCCGTGCCCCTGTGCCAGAGCTCAGCCCTGCCTCACATACCTTGTGTCTCCCATGTCCGTGTGCCAGGGCTCAGCCCTGCCTGCAGATGCCATGTCCATGTGCCAAAGCTCAGCCTTGCCTCACATGCCCCATGTCCATGTGCTCAGGCTCATCCCTGCCTTGCCTATCCTGTGTCCCTGTGCCACAGCCCAGCCCTGCCTCGCCTGTCCCGTGTCCGTGTGCCACAGCCCAGCCCTGCCTTTCCTATCCCGTGTCCGTGTGCCACAGCCCAGCCCTGCCTCGCCTGTCCCGTGTCCCTGTGCCACAGCAGCACACGGGAGCATCCCAGGTGGAGAATCCCTCGGGAAAGGAGTGCACAGAGCAGCCCGGCTCTGGGCACACCTGTGCGGCAGCAGGGACACCCAGGTGACACCTGAGCAGCCCCGTGCTCACCCCTGATCCCTGCGGGCGCTCTGTGCCCCTGGCCGGGAGCGCACCCAAGGCAGCGCTCAGGTGGAAGGACCTTCCCAAAGGCATCCTCTGCCCGGGACACTCATCCCGACCCCAGCCCTTCCCTCGCCTCCGGGAGCTGAGCCCCCCAGCCCCAGGGAGGTGCGGGACCCGTGTCCCACCACGCTGCAAAGAGTTAAGCCCTGGCTGTGTTGATATTTCCAGCGGCTCCCAAAGTCGGCGCAGACGGGGAGCGCCCGGATTGGCTGCGTACGGCCGGTAGTAATTAGGATCAGATATCAAACTTCTGTCTTTGCTAAGACCCTTTCCGATAGTCGCTGCTCCCCGCTAGACGATGACATCAGCCAGGACACCCAGCTGCTGGTAGTAAACTACGAGCGGGAGGAGGCTCCCGCTGGCTCCACGTTAATTAGTTCAACACAGCACAGGGGGAGCAGTCGGTGTCTGTGCAGGGTCACTGCTGGATGGGACCAAATCTTACAAAGCCACTTGCTGCTCCTTGCCAGCCGGCTGTAAAAGCGCCCCGAGAGTCCAGGAGAGCTGGATGAATGCTGAGCACCAGGCACGCTTTGGTCGGCTTTTCCCTGTGGAGGAAGTTAATGGTTTAAGTGAGGGGCGTCTGGATCTGCTCCCCGAGTCACCATGACTCTCCTGGGGTCTGAGCACTCCTTGCTGATTCGGAGCAAGTTCAGATCAGGTAGGGAAAACCTTGAGATTTCTCTTAAAACTTCTCTCTCTGTCAAGCCGTAGGTACAGAGTGTTTTGCATTAAATGTTGGGAAGCAGCATGTGAGCAAAAGACTCGAGGGGTTGTAGAGCTGTCACGGCTTTGCTCTTCCAGAGGCTGTTCCACAAGTGGAGAGACTCATCTTCCTTCCTCTCTCTTGCTTTTTTTGCCTCCTGGTTTTTTGCTGTCTTTGATTTATGTCCGTGGTTGATTTGGGTAAAACTGCAGCTCCCGGTTCTCCTGCTCTGGCCCTGCTGGGAAGGATTTGGGCAGGAAGCCAAAAGGGCATCTGGGATAAACAAGGTACCTGCTGCTGTGTGTATATTCCAGGTGCTCCTGTGGGTCTGGGTGGGATAACCATGGGGAGCACGGGCCTGACACCCTCTCTGACAGGCAGGCAGCCGAGCCTGTTCCATTAAGTTGTGACTAATTGGAGAAAAATGAATTTGAAGAAATGCGTCATTTTTAGAAGTAAAAATAACAAATGGAACATGAAAAGTATTTAAAGTGACATCATCAGAGAAATAAAACCAGAGGCACACACAATTGATTGCCGCTGGCGGAGGGTTTGCAGTAAAACATGCCTCCAGCTCGTGAGGCAGGGGAAGCACCAGGCAGGGCTTCTCTGAGGACAGGCACTGAGAGAAGGTGAGTGAAGGTGAACTATGGGACAGTCTCTCCTAGAGCAGCCCCTCTGCTGGATGTTCATGCCTCTAGTCACTGGCTGCATCTATAGTAAGTATGCTCTCCTTGGGAGTGGGGATCCTGACTTGTCGTTTTGCAAATTTTAACAGTAATGCCAAAAAAATTGTTCTCAGGGTGCTTTCTCTGACCTTCCCAGAGGTGAAGTTCTCGCTGGGGATATTATCTGTGAAGGTGTGCAGATAAATCAGCTGCATGTGCTGCATGGGATGCTTTAAATGCAGGCAGGGCAGTCACGTTGGAGCGTGCACCCGCTCTGGCATGTCACCCACGCCGTGTGTGTTTCTGCCTCCTTACTCACTGTAGATAATGAAATGGGAGATTTATGGTACTGATGGGAGACATGAGTGGTGTTATCAGGATCTCTTAGATAGCTGGGTGGTCAACTTAAACTTTGTTTTCTCAGCAAATACAAAGTTGGCAATTGGTTGAAAACCCCAGAGTGTGTGTGCAAACACAAGTGTCCTAGTCTGGCTGAATTATACAAAGCCTTGGTCCAGGTCTTTGGTGTGGTTTCCATATCGCTCTGATCTTACATTTCATTAGATTAAGTCATTCCTTAAATTTTGTTGGTATATTATGGTACACTGCTGTTCATTTGAAAAAAACATCTCAGTCTGTAACAATTCCTCCAGCATGTACAAAGCAACACTGCCACCTCCCTGAGGAGTGGAGGACGGGCTGTACATTGTCCCTGCATTCTTTTCAAATGAACCAGGATTGTTTTTAAGGCTCATTTCTGGTTTATTTGTAAGCTGGCTTTATTATGGAACCAACAGAGAGCTCTCTAAACATATTTTTCAAATGATTCTCCAGGAAAAGTAAACTTTGTGGGTCTTTGCATCCATAAATTCTCGTGCCTTTCAGCATTTCTAGGACAGTTAATTTGTGGGGCATTCTTTGGTTCATGATTTATTCCCACAACTGCTATCCCTTGCTATGGCCTGGTGAAAGGCAGGCTTCCCATTTGACAGGATTTCTCTGCCTGTTGATTTTGTTAGAGCTGGGCTCATCAACATCCCAAATGCTGTCTGCACCTCGCTCTCCCCAAGGCTGTGACCACTGCTAACATGGGACATGGCCACAGCACAGCCCTGGTTGTGACAGAGTGATGAGGGAGGAGACCAGGATGCTGAGAAACCCAAATAAGTCAATAAAGCAGCTTTCAGTCTGTGCTGGATTTTTAATAACATGGGGAACAGAGAAGAAAAAGCAAATATTTAATGGAATATCTTTTATTTGCAAAGTCTCTGTGGCACAGTTTCCCGTGGTGTCCCTGCTCTGTGTGCAGGATTTGTCAGCTGTAAAGCTCTACAGGCATGGCAGGAGGTGCAGAGCTCTGATTTTCCATCCTCCATTCGCTTGGAAGAGAGTTGAACACCTCAAACAGCCCATGGCTGTGCCCCACACCATCCTGCACAGCTCAGGGGCTGTGAGAGGGGACAGCAGCAGTTCCAGAGCTGTGTGGCTTGCACAGAGGCAGGAGGGATCAGCCCCAAGGAGCCACACTGAGCTGTGCTCCATCACTTTGGGAATGCTCCTCAGCCAGCAGGTGTGAGGCTCTGTTTGCTCCAGGTTTGGGAAGGATTAGCTGTGCTCCATGACTCATGATGAGTCTGAATCCCTTTTGAAGGATTCCAGGCCAATATTAAAGAGGGCTGAAGTAAATCTTAATAACTGAACTTGTGCTGTCTCTCCCTGGCCTGCACAGGCTGGGCAGCTGAAGGAGCAATGTGAGTGTGTTTAGAGGAGCTGGACATACATCACTTGGTGTTTCCTCCTCCCAGAGTCCCTTTGATCTCTGTGTTAAGCAGCAGGCAGAGAGTGGAGCAAGGAGGAGGCAGCTGGAAGATGGTGGCACTGGTGTGGCTCCAGGGCCAGCGCTCCTATCCCTCACTTCCATCCAGCAGCAAGCAGAAATGTATTTATGCAGGAAAGGCTGCTTGGTGGTGGCAGTGGCTTTTCTCAGCATGCCCAGCCGTGATGCCTTGGGTGCCAGAGCTGTTTCTGCTGTTCTTGTCCTTGCAGTGGTCCCAGTGAAGACACAGCTGTGCCATGAGGAGGGACAGTGGCTATCCCAGTGCCAGGCATTGAGGAGAGAAGGAAAATCACCCCCACACTGCAGTCCTGCAGGGTCCTGCTTCCCTTCCTCAAGGAGCTGTGTGCCTCTTTATTTTGTCTGTTTGGCCAAAGAGAAATATTCTGATCTGAGGTCATCCTGACAAATTTTGCAGGAATGATGATTCTTCAAGTCTGCCATGCTGTCCCATACGATCCAGCTATCAATGGGATTGCACTAAATCAACAGGACATGGAAGGGCTGTTCCAGAAACACATTTAACTCTTCCCAGAGATGATCATTTATGTGATCTCTTGCTCTGAGTAAAAACCAGTTGTCCTCCAGCACTGGAGAAGCTTTGGCATCAGACAAAGCAAACAAAGCTGACAAATGCAGATCCAACCTTAGCCCTGACCTTTTTTTTGCAGCTACATGGAGAGAGCTTACAAAGCCAACATCTGCCTAACTTCAGTGGTAACTCAGATAATTGGTGAGAAGTGAAAGTTTAACACTATAAATAAGGCTCTGCATGGCTTGGCATGGGGTACCAAGACCTAATTGTGGACACATGGGTGTGGGTTTGCAGAGAGGACTTGCCTGGCTCCATGGAGGAAAGAATTCCTGCTTACACATAGGGCTTGAATGAAACTGAGATGGGAGAGGAATTTATTCTGTCTGCCTACAGTGGCCAGAGCAATTTGGACCAAAATCAGCAGGTCAATAAAGGCAGAAGAGAATAGGTCTTGGTAGGGTGTTTGGCCAGGCGTTTTGGCAGAATCTTTATTTTGATTTTCCTGGTGTCCAAAGATAAAGCATGTGCCTGTGTTTCCTCTCAGATCATGAACTCATGCAGCTCACAGTCAGTGTGTGTGTGTGTTCAAACATGGCCTTGCTGTAGCTGATGAGACTGGTTTGTGAAGTTTTTGTAAAACACTGACTTGATGTAGATCAGTTTGTGCTTAGTTTCGTTTTTCTGGCATTTTGTCCCTCGGTGTTTTAATGGGCAGTCAGTTTTAATGTTTCTTTGTCAATCAAAGATCTTGCAGCACAAATCTGTCTGGGCTGCTCATGGGGGTGCTGAAAGGGTGACTCCAAGGGGAGAGCCTGTTCTCAGGACCATGGTGAGGTTGGGTTGCACATCATGATGGATTCAGAGGGATTTCACAGCTGGCTGTGCCCATTTGGTGCTCTGGGCTCCTTGCTAGCCAGCTGTGCTAACCTAATATCTCTTCCAAGGTACCTGAAGACTTGGGGTTAGAAATGAAGTTCTCACCCATGCAGAGATTTTTCAGTGCAGTCTCCCAGCTAACACACACATTTGTAGCACATCTGTCTGTCAGAAGTAAAATGTTCCCAGCTCTAAAATCATCACAGGCAGAGATAAAGCAGTGCCCACCTGGGAAAGGACTGACCAGGGCTGTCCTGGCTGAGCAGTGCCATTTCCAGCTTCATCTCTGCTCACACAGCTCCCACAGAGGTCATGTTAAGGATAACACAGCCCTGGGCTGCTCAGCCAATTCCCCAAGGACAGGATGGTGCTGGAGTGCTCTGGCAGTGCCCCAGTGATGGAGGTGATAAAATCCCATCCCACCCTGATTATCTGCTGAGCACCAGACTCAGTGTCCTCAGAGGCTGAAGGAGATGCCAGATCTGCCTGTTCTGGGGTGGGGAGAAGATGTGAACATGTCTTTTCTGTGCATCATCAGGCCAGGCAAGGCCCAAGCTGTTCTCTGAGCTTCCTCCAGCTCTGAGCTCAGCTCCAGGATAGGAGGATGACTCAGGACTGCAACTCACAGGGCTCAAAGCTTGTGCCACCAGAGGCAGCTGGAGCTGGTGCCAGGAGGTCTTGTTTGCACCCCAGCCCTACTGCACAGGACATTTCTGCAAGCCAATATCACTGGATGGGGCTTGGTGCTAGCATAGAAGAGAGGAGTATTCATTTCTAACAGAAAATTCACTGGGATAGGTCTGCCCTGTCTCTCACCATCCCAGGAGGGTTTCTCATCGTGGAGTACCCCAGCAGGGAGCAGGATTGCTGAAAGGAAGGTGGTGGTGGCACAGGATGAGCAGTGTGCCTAGCTGCTCCCTGGCTGCCACTTCTCACCATCCAAACTGCTGCAGGCAGCCAACAAGGATGGGGGGTGGCACCAAAATTGTCTCTTCAGTGCTCCAGCCACCACTTTTCATATGATAAATGTTCCTCTGAAGTGTTAGCAGAGCAGTTGCCTTGTTGAAATAAGAATGTTCATGAAAATTTAATTCTCATACGGCACTCAGGCCTGCAGACATGAGCAAAGGAAGAGGAAAGGAATGGAGCTGGGGTCAGACACAGCTCCAAGGAAAGCAGCAGCTGCAGCTGAAGGGTGGTTTGGATGGTGCCAGGGGCTCCTCCAGCCCTGGTTTTAAGCACTGTAGGTTGTAAGAGAAAGGTGCAAGCCCTAAGCTGGCATCTGCCAAGCTCCAGCACTGCCTCAGAGGCTGCTCCCCTCTTGTTCAGGGATGTTCAGCATTTTTGTCTAACACTGTCCACTACATTTCTTCAAATGGTTTGCAACAGATCTTGGAAGTCCACAGAAATATTTAAGAGTCAAGTCATGCATCCTACTGCATGGGGAGGTCCAGAATGGGATGAATATTTGGTGGCTGAAGTAACTCTTTCATCTGTTGAGTGTGTGCTGCTCCTGGAGGTGGCTGCTACTTGCACTGGCCTGTCCTCACGTTATTTGACAGCATCACATTTTCCTCCTTGCCCTGTAGCTTAAGGATGGGCCAGATTTAGGAGATTTGTAAGCTCAGCATGGCCCATGATGAGCTCCCTGCTTAGGGAAGGAATTGCTCAGCTCTCTGTCACCCCAGAGCAGTGGGTGACATTGCTGGCTCACAGCCTTTCTGCCCCTCAGCACAAAAACCAAGCTGGAGACCTTTTCATCATCATCCCATAGCCCCAGACCCCTCTGTGACAGTCTCACCACAGGGCAGGAGGCAGAGGAGGGGCTGTGAGGTGGAGAATGGACCAGCTGCAGGGGGATCTGGGGAATCTGGATACCCAAGGGTTGCTCCTGCAGTGGGATCTGGGGGATCTGGGTGCCCAGGTGCTGCTCCTGCAGTGGCAGAGCTGTGGCAGTGAGACCCCCAGGTTTCCATCACTTCTTGCAGCAGGGCAGATGATGAATCCTACACCCACCACAGGGGAAATCATCATCACCCTCCCAGCTATGCCCCAGGGGGATTTGTACCCTCTCCTTTTCCTCCTCACCAGCCTGGCTGGCAGCTGGCTGCTCCAGGGGGCTGGGGAATTGTTTGTTTGCTAGGAAGGGCTGGGAAATAAGCAGGAGCAGCAGGGAATGTGGGCACAGACTGTTGGAATCCCCTTGCCTGTGTGGATGTGGTACAGCACTTGGTCTGGCTGTGTGGGAAGTTGGAGTGAAATGGTGCAAATAATTGGGCACCCGTGGGAGCTGTGAAGGGAAGTGATGGAGGATCCTCACTCAGATATTTTACAGCCTGCTGGGGCACTGCTGTGGCCTTGGCAAGGTGCTGTGTGTGACTGGAGAAGGCTTTGCTGTCTCTGGTTCCTGTTCATAATGTGGTATTGTGTAAATTGCCTCACTTGAAGGCAGGATTCTCTAATTCCTGGGACACTGGACCAGGACTAGAAGAGTAGAGAACCATTCTTGGGTGAGCAGCAGATTGGTTTTATTCTTGGCCAGTTTCTGACCTCCCTGAACTCACCTATCCGATAAAGATCCATCTCTTCCTCAGGGAAAGTGCACAGTATTGTGAGCAGTCACAGAGAAGGTTCTATGCAGAGAAACTGGGCTACAGCTCACACCTTTAACCTGCCTGCATAGCCCAGGAGGAAACCCAGGCATGCCCAGAGCAGGGACTGCCCCATTTGCTGTTGAGGGTCCATCAGGGGTGACTTCTGCAGATAACGGGGTGCAGTGTAGGTACTCAGAGAGTGAGGGGCTAAATCCATGTCCACAGGCAGAACCAGCACTCACTGGTTCCATGGGAAAGGTGGTGAGGGTGGTGCCATGGGGCACAGGAGGGTTACAAACCCCCTGGCAGCAAGGTTTGCCAGTGATTTCAGCCACCAGCTTCCCCCTGGGTTCAGAGAGCAGCACACACACAGACTTCACCACATACTGAAGGCTGCATTTTTCCCTCACAGCAAGAATCTATCTTTGGTGTCCAAAGAAGTGCTGGAATTTGGCAGGAGATCATTGTCCCATAGGAAGCCTTCACTAAACATTTGCCCTGAATGTGAAACATGGTTTGTCCAGAGGACATGGAAAAGTCACAAGCCCTGGCATCCCAGGGAGCGCCATGCTTTGGGGACTGCTCTGGGAGGGATTATTTTTCAGCTCCATCCCACATCCCAGGAAAGCTGTGTTGTGGACATGAGCTGCTGGCAGAGCAGGTTGCTCCCAAGGACAAAAATGCTGTTCTTGCCTTTCTTTTCCTTCCAAGCCCAGCTCAGTCCAGGCAGCTGAGGAGAAGCAGCCTGGGGCTGTGCTGGTGGGCAGGGAAGTTTGTGCTTGTTGTGACTGAGGTGTCTGTAGTCATGGCAGGCTGTACTGAGCTTCCAGCAGGACAGCAGGGAATGAGCTTTGTGTTTTCTTGAAGACAAATCTGCAAAGCAAAGGTGTAGAATCTGACTAACTCAAAGTACAGGCATGGTTCCCAGGATGATGGGATGAGCTGAATTGTTGCCAAGGCTGGTCCAGCAGTGCCAGAGCTGTGTGCCACATACAAACCCTGCACACGTTGTCTCTGTGTAATCCTGCCCCTGTCCCTGACTCTGTCTCTCTCTCTCACACACAGTTTTACAGCTCCGGCTCCAGCAGAGAAGGACCCGTGAGCAGCTGGCAGACCAAGGCATCATGCCACGTGAGTACCTCCTCTGCCTCTTCATCCTGGCTCATCCTGGGCACTGCTGGGGCACTGTGTGGCACCAGCTGCCTGCTCAGAGCTTCCATGGGCTGCAGAGATGTGGTGATCCCTGGTGCTGTGCATTTATCACACAGACTGTGATGGCCCTTCTCAAGCTGGAGTCAGGAGGGATGCTTGCCTTACACCATCCAGAATTTCAGCTGCAGAGCTCCCTGTCCCAGAGGTCACTTAGCAGGACAAGCAAATCCAGCTCCAGCAGGGGAGGCACAGAGCT
The DNA here is from genome assembly GCF_028018845.1 of Melospiza georgiana. Lineage (NCBI taxonomy): Eukaryota > Metazoa > Chordata > Aves > Passeriformes > Passerellidae > Melospiza > Melospiza georgiana. The sequence goes on from NC_080450.1 coordinate 6,300,340, forward strand.
GTGCACAAGGCAAGGGCAGAGAATTTCCTGTGCTCCTGTAAAGGCCAGGAACCTCTGCAACAGGACAAGGGAGAGGATGAGGGGGGTCCTTCCAGGCAGCTCTGGGAACTGCCTTGGCCCCAGTGCACACACCAAGCCCTGGAGGAGTAGGACGTCCCCAGATGTGTGCCCAGGCAGGACCCCACAGGGCAGAGCTGTCACTACACCCCTGAGGCCATGGGAGCTGCTTGCTGCACAGTGACAGATGTGTTCCCCCTCTGCCCCCACCCAGCCCTGCTCACCTGGCATTCCAGCTGAAGGACAAACCCCAGGACAGCGTTATCATGAAACCATTCTGCACCAAAACGTCAGAGCCCAAAAAGTCAGAGAATGAACACCATCCCCTTCTGCACCTGCAGGTGCATCATGAAAGCTGTAGCAGCACTGGAGAAAGGATGTTGGGAGCTCAGCCCTGCTCAGTGGAACACTCCATCCTGACCTAGCTCAGGCTCCATGTGCAAATCTGTGCTTACCTGGGACCCAGGTAGAGGATTCTCCTTTCTGTCTCATCAAGGACCCTTGGGGTCACTGCTGAGATCACCATTTCCCAGAGGCTGTGGCACTTCTGTCTCTTCTGGTTGCCCCTGCAGGCTGTGATGCAGCTCCTGCCTAAGCAGCAGAACACCACCTCTCTAAGGCATGGCCCTGGCACTGCTTGCTGCACCCTGTCCCTTTCCTGTCCCTGCTGGAGGATTGTCCTGAACCCCAGACACCTTCTCAGGACATTCTGGTCAGCACCAAGCACCAGGAAAACTTGAGCAGGATGACAAAAATATATCAATGATTTTAAGACTGATAAATGAATACTCTCCATTTTTCACCTGCTTATTTCTTCAAGCATTTAGATTTTATGCTTTGATCACAAGACTCCAGGGGCTGAAGCTTTAGACAAAATGCTGTGATATTTGTTAGAGCAATGCAGGAACATGGGGCAGCAGTGCCCCCTGAGAGGTTTGTGCACCTGGGGTGCTCTGTGAGACTCTGCTGTCACACGTGGCACCCCACACCTCCAACCTGACACATTGCAAAGGGTTCAGCCAAATCTCTCTGATGGCAGCTGAAGGGTATTTTCCTCTTACTTACAGCTTCTTTTCACTCCCAGCTTCTAGGCTGACATTTTGCAGTCTGGTTTCTGTCCAAGAAGACCATTTTGGGAAACTTGAGCACGGTTCACTCACTGAAAGTAATAGAAGAAAAGGCACTTATGCCATTATAAAAACAAACAGGCAGAATTTAACTGCTGAATTTGACATCAAGAGGAAGTGTTAGATGTTAGCATTTCATACATGAGAGCCCCAGCCAGTTTCCCCATGGCTTGGGCACGTGCAGACATTCCTTAGGAAAAACAAGGCTTTGTTATCTGTATCTTCCCATGCCATGTTGGTTCTGAGGACCAGCAGGTGAGTCCCCCTGGCTGTGATGGACTGCAGAAATACCTGTGCTTGAAGGCCCTGCTGCTGTACAGCCACCCCCTCATCCTCACTGAAACCTTAAAACAGCTTTCCCCAGGTGATCAGCACCACACGAAGCACCTCTGCCCTGTGCCCCCAGCCCTCACCCATCTCATGCTGAAATGTCATCCCCTGACAATTTCTCTGACCTGGCATTGCTAGCAATGTCTTTATTTGTTCTGCAGGCTGCAACAAGCTGCAGCACCCCCCTAATTCCTCCAAAAACCTTGGTAAATTACTAAACTCTGCAGCACTCTCCTCTGGAATAGCCCAGCACTGGCCAGTGCCTGCAGCACGCTGCCAACACCAGAACCTCACATCAGCAGGGCTGGGGACCTCATCTCTCTTGCTAACTCCATTTTCTCGTGTGCACTGTTTAATTTTGCTTCTGGTTATACCAGCTGTCACCAGGGCTGGTGGCTGCTCACTGGAGCGTGGCACAGCAACACCAGCTTGTCTGTCTGTCTGTCTGCTTTCCAAATGGCAGGAGCAGAAATGCGCCCTCTGTGGCTTTCTGTCACTCACTGGATGTTCCAGGGGTTGCCTGGGTGTTGACTACCAAAAGTCAATTCAGAGGGCCCCCAAAGCTTTCCTGTTTCTCCCCAGTCTTCTTTCCATCCTCCCCTAGACTGATGGAGGATAACAAGGCCTGCATGAAAATAATTTCTGTCTTTATTGGATCCCATTCAGAAGATGAAAAGAGAATTTCTGTTGCCAGACAAAGAGTTGCAGCACTGTTTCTGTGGGTCAGGACACCTTCCCCTTCCTTGTCCCAATGGGAACAGTTAGTTTTGTCTGCTTACACAGACAGAAAAGAATTTTTGTAGGATGTGAGAAGTATTAACCCCTTCACCATGCAAATTCTGCCTCCGTTTCTACTCCACCACAGTAAAAAGGGGAATGTGCAAGATTCCCCATGACTGCAGTACAGGCTGCTCCATGGGGCTGGTGCTCACTGGTCCCAGAGTCACCAGGGATTGTTTTTGGGAGCACCACTGGGTAAATCCTCTTTGAAGTCAGGAGATGCTGAGAACATGCTCTGCTGCTTGTCATGGGAGGTCCCAGATGTCACAGCTGCTTCTGAGCAGGGGACAGCACAAATGTCAGCCATGGTCAGTGACAGAAGAGGGATAAAGGAGCACTGGCAGTGCCCCACTGGAGGCTGCACACAGACCCCAGGAGCTGAGGCAGGTGTTAATCCTCCTGCTGGCCTCAAGCCTCAGCCACCTGCAGGTTTTACTTTCAGCTGAGGTCCCTCTCAGGTGTTTGCTCTTCTCAGATCTGTCTTCTGGAGCTGTGGTGCCTTCCACACCTGCAGGGCACATGAGAGGGAAAGGATTTCTCTGCTCTCTGCCGTGTCCCACAGAGCACTGTGTTTCAAAGCCTGCACCCCTCCCTGCCCACGTGCCTCCTGCTCTCCCCATGCTCTCCATCCCCCTGCTCTCTTGCCATGGACTGGCTGAGAGCATGGGATTTCCCAGAGCTTTCCTGAGTTATTTTTAGTCAGCACAATAAAGAGAACAGCTAGTTTGTGTTGCTATTTTTATGGCACTCATTAAAACGCTGTTGCTGAATATCCTGGTAGCTGCTTGCTTCCGCTCCTGTGCTGACTGCTCCTCTCTCTTTCCTGTTGCAGCACTGAAAAGCCCATCTGCATTCCATGAACAGCGAAAAAGTCTGGAGAGAGCCAAGGTAACTCCTGCAGAGGGAAGTTCCCAAAGAGGGAACACACCCAGGGGCTTGCTTTGCATGGTCACGGGGTTTGAAAGCACCTTGCACCACTGTCCCCTCCTCTGGCACCCTCCACGCTGGCCCAGCGGCCAAGGATGAGGGCAGGGCACTGCTCTGCCTCCAGAAATGCTGCCAGGCTCACAAATCCCCTTCTCTGAGCAGGGATGGTTTAGAAAAAGGGCAGATGGGGCATCTGTGTGCTGAGCTGTGGGGTTTTACAAAAGGGTTCAAGCAGGGCAGGGTTCAGCATGGCTTTGTCAGTCCTTGCAGTAAATTCCAACCAGTGGAGCTGCTGCTCCCCCCCAGGTCACATCCACAGCTGCTCCTGCTGTGCTGGCTGCTCTGCACCCCTGGCAGCCAGCTCAGAGCAGGGAACAGGGTCAGACAGGGTGCAGGGGCCACCTCAGCCTGTCCCAGGGAACTCACACTTGTCACCAGGCAGGAGCTCTGCCTTTCAGCTCTGCAGTAGCCATTTCCAGGAAACTTTGAAACTCCGTGATCTGATCACTTTTTGGGAAATCACATTGGTTTTCCAATCACCAGCAATGCAGCCTTGCTCAAGCTGGAGGGATGATCCTAGAAAGGGAAGCAATTCATCGTGCAGGTTTTGCTTGAACACGAGAATTTGTTCCATTAATCTGCAAAATGTGCTTGCAGTCACATAGGAAAGGACCTTTGCAAGGAAGAATGATGGTGAAACACAGGGAAGTGCTCTTCTGAACTTAAACACACTCCAAATCACTTGCCCCAAGTCTCCCGTGGTAATAAATGGCGAGCATAAGAAATACAGCATGACTCTGAAAGATTAGTATGCTTAAAAAATTTCAAGCAATCCAAAGTATCCTTGAAGTGTCATATATTTTACAGTTAAAGTATACATTTGTGTCTCTTTGTCTTTCTCTTCAAAAGCTTTCACTGGCTAGTTGCCTGGGGAAAGGGGAAGGATGGTCTAGTCCATCCCAAACCATGAGCATGTTTAGAAAGTGCTAATGAAGACACTGAGCTCAGCCCATAATAAACATTATTCCCTTGCAAAGCTGCCCTGCTTAGACCTGGGAAAGGGAAGATCAGCAGCTGTTTCCAGACAGTCACTCCAAGACATTTGTTGTTTAGCTGATACTGCCCCAAGCTGATGTTGTGCAAACAGAAAGCAGATAACTGTTCATGTGTTGTGAAAGCTCCTCTGCTTCAGCTGATGTTAACAAAGCTCACATCTGAAGGGTTCATCATTTGCACCCCAGAGACACAAATGCAGCTCATTAACAGCCAGGGTCCAAAGGAACTGGAGTCACAGCAGGAACACAGCTGTGGGACAGCAGCTGGAGCTGAGCCCAAGGCAGGACCTGATCTAAGGATTAGTTGGACATGCATGATGTGAGTTTAAATGCACTCAGGTGCAGACACCAGCTTGCTCTGACCTGGCACAGGAACCAGACAAACCCACATGGTCCCAGCACAGGATTGTGTTGGTGGAAAAAAGCTGTGAAAAATATGGGGGAAGGGTGAGGCGTTGTAAAGACTTTAGTAAATAAAATGTCTATTGTTTGTTTAAACATGTCACTGGCTATGTTAGAGGCTGGCACCAGGCCAGCACAGCAGACTTTGATGTTCTGTAATAGATTCCTGGGGTGGAGGACAGAGAGCAGGCTGGCTGTCCTGGGGCTGTCTGGCTCAGCACACAGAGGCTGCAGGGTGGCTGCCCCAGAGCAGAACAGCCCCACTGGGCAGGTCACAGAATCCACAGAATTCACAGAATTCACAGAATCCCTGGGTTGGGAGAGACCTTCAAGTTCATCCAGTCCAACCCAGCCCCAACCCCTCAGCTAAACCCTGGCACCCAGTGTCACATCCAGGCTTTGTTAAACACACCCAGGGATGGGGACTGCACCACCTCCCCGGGCAGCCATTCCAGAACTTTATCACCCTTTCTCTGAAACACTTTTCCCTGCTATCCAACCTGTATTTCCCCTGGTGCAGCTTGAGGCTGTGTGCTCTGGTTGTGTCAGTGCTGCTGCAGAAAGAGCCCAGCCCCAGCTGAGCACAGGCACCTTTCAGGAGCTGTGGGAGTGACAAGGTCCTGACTAAGGAGCACTGACAGACACCCACTGCCATGAGCTGCTCTGGTGCTCTCTGAACTGAAACCCAGCCCAAGCTGTTCTGCTGAGGTTTGAGCACATTACTGTGTGTATTCAGAGCTGGGTCTCTGTTTTTTTCTGTAGCACTTTAAAAGCTGTTTTACATCCTGTGCCCCAATAGCCATCTCACCTCTGGGCCAAGCCACCTCCCCTCCCCTCAGCCCCCTCACTGGTCTAATCTCTGACCCAGGGGTGATGTCTGTGGCTGCTGCCCAGACCCTTCCATGGGCACAGACCAGGGCCGAGCTGACACCCTGTGCTCTGGGTTTGGGGTTGTGGGTCAGCTGCTGACCACTGGATTCTCCAGAGCCTTTTATACTTTCCCAATGCATGGAGTAAGTGATTTCTGCCCAAGGCCCTGTCCAGTGACCACTGCAAGAGCATCTCTGGTGCATTAAATCTTCATCCACCGCAGCGCCCAATCTCCTGGTTTAGCTGTGGCTGTGTCCTGACCACAGCCCTTCCCTAATGTCCTCCTTGAATCTGCAGCACATGTATTTCAGATCATCAGCTGTGCCAAAGCCTGGTGTGGTGTAATCAGTTAGCCTTGAATGATTCAGAATGAGGGAGTATGTCTTCTATCATTCAAGGCATTAACTAATATATTGACTAGCAGGAAAAATTGCTTTGTAACAGGATTTGATTTATTCTTGTTTAGACTCTGAGCCATTTCCAATTCCTCTGGTGATTCAAAGCTATGCTCCTTTTTTATATTAGTCTTATCCAGACCAAATTTCTCTGGCTTGCATGTGAGAAAGCCATGGGAGATAATGTCAAAACATGCTTTGAGTCAAGCTGCATGATATTCATTGTTTATTGCTGTACCAGAAAACTGTCATTTCTCCATAGAAGGAATTTTGGTTGGTGTGATGGGATTTGTTCTTGATAAATCCATCCTGGCTGTTGCTCACCTCCATGCTATCTTCAAAATTCATTTCTAAAGATTGTTTGATTGCTTGGTTCAATATCTTGCTGTCTGGTTTCTTCTTCCCATCTCTTTTAAAGCCAGCAATTACTCTCCTTTGCCCAGTTTCCTGGAGAACCATAGATAGCTGCTATTTCTCCAGCCTTATGTGTCTCCAAATTGTTTGGGAACATTTTACTCCTCTGAGTACCCTCTAACCTGCTCTCCAACGTGACAACTGGGGCTTCTTCTCTTTTCTTGCTGAAGGTTCTTGGCTGAGTCACCTGTTTGATAAAGAGCCATTTGTCTTTTAAGTGGGGATGATTTCTAAAAGGCATTAAATCCTGTAGCCATCTCAGCAGTATGCTGAGAATTATTTCTCCTGTTTATGGAACACAGACAGCACTTTCCATTGCCTGATCCTGGCTGCAGAATCCTTATAAGATCTTTTTCTTATGATCCTGTACATTTTGTACTGTGGATTTCCAGTTTTGCTCCAGCTGCTTGTATTATTCTTTTATATTTATCCTTAAGATTTTAGTCTCTTTGAACTATGTACAATTTCTGTGCTATTTCTTCTTGCAGCTCAGCTTAGCTAAGAGCTTGTCTAAGTTGAGCTCTAGCTTTTCTTCACCAGGGGATAAGATTATATTTGTATTTTTGAGGTAATCTGCCCTCAAGGCTCTTTCTTGGCCCTTATGGATGGTGTTCCTGTAGCTCTGTGTGCCTCTCTGTTCCCAAAGCCATGAGGGGGTTGGCACAAGGCTCCAGGAACGCGTCCAGCACCAGCCCAGCTGCAGTGACTGCAAAGCAGATTTTCCCAAGCCCACATCACAGCTTGGGTGGGGAACAGAGCACAAGGCCTGCAGGGCTGCAGGAAGGTTAACCCTGGTGGCTGACCTGGGTTCAGAGTCTGAGTGGGTTCAGGACTTGTTCTGCCTGATGTCTCACCCCTGAGTGCTGGGCTTCCCACAGAAGCCACTGCTGCCAGGGCATTCTGAGCATCTCAGAGGGGACATGATGGGCAGGGCCACCACTCCCAGGGAATAGTGTCACCCTTCCTGTGTTCTCATAACACTTCAGGCATCAGAAGCCCACTAGTGATGGCAAAGGGCACAGAGTGGGTGCAGTGAACAGTCAGCAGCTTCATGCACCTTGTTCTCTTTCTGAGGAGCTTCTGCCCAAGAACAGGACAGTGTTTCAGGGATGAGAAATGTCATTTAGGAGCTCGCTCAACCCAGCTTGTGATAAATTCAAAAGAATCATGGGATGGCCCAGGGGCAGGTGCTCTCAGTACCTTAGTGCTGCTCCAGGCAGGTAACTTTGCATTTGTGTTCTGCAGACTGAAGATTATCTCAAGCACAAGATCAGAAGCAGGCCTGAGCGCTCAGACCTGGTCAATATGCACATTCTGCAAGGTAAGAGTTTCTCCCACACACTCCTTGTGTCTCCTGCCCTGGGACTTGTGTTCCTCCTGCCCTTCTTGTGTTCCTTCAGGAATATCACTGCCATTACCTTGTTCCAGCTGCTCATGGGAGGCAGACTCAAATGGGACATGTTGTATGAAATTGTGTCCAGAGCTGGTGTTAGGAAGCAGGACACACTTTTATTTCCTGACAGACACAGTCCCCAGGCCACCCAGGCTTTCTCCCATCTCTGGCAGTGTAAGATGCTGTATGGAACAGCTGTGAGAGAGAATTCTGCTACACACCAGTGCCAATATCTGATCATGAAGAGCAAGCCCAGGGAATTTGTTGTCCAGGGCACTGAAATTCCTATAGCAGACCATTGTAGCACCTTCCCAAGCTGGACATCTTTTGTGCTGCTGTAATTCTGGATATTCTGTGTGACAGCCCGTGCAGTCAGTGACCCAGGCAGGGCAGTATGAAAAGCCCTGCTATCAGTCTGTGAGCCACAGCAGCTCTCTCCTCTACTCTCCCATCCTGGTGTTCCCTCTCAGGCAGAGCTGGCAGAGCTGGATCCCATCACAGACAGCAGAACACCACAGTGTCCCTCGTTATCTCCAGAGATAACAAGATCCTTAGAGACAGAGAGGATGTGCAGCCTCCCTCCCTCCTTGAGTCCTGTCACTTGCCTGGAAGAAGCAGATCACTCTCTGGCAGCTGTGACTGCTGCCCTCTGCTCTCAGCACGGATGCAATCTGTGTTTCTTTTTCCCTCTGGCAGGCAGGAGGGCTGAGCCTGGGTCCAGTGCTGGATCAGTGTTGCTGCCTTGCTTTTCCCCCAGGTTTCCATCCCAAAAAAAACTAGCACCATTGCTTGGTGAAGAGATGGAGAGTGTGATTCCCTTAGGTTAAATAATGGAGCTGGGGGGCTGTTACCAGACATGGAGGCAGCTTCAGTCCCTGGGCATGGACAGGGACAGAGGGACAGAGACTGCAGAGAGCAGAGTGCCTGGCTGTGCACTCAGCAAGATGCATGTGCTGCCCCACACCCCCTTACCTGCACCCTCTGCTCACACATCTGTCCATCCTGCTCTGCATTTCAGAGCTCTGTCTTGCCATATCCATTTGGTGGATTTGACTTACAAATCCATTTTGTTCACAAATGGACCTAGAGGTGATTGGAACTGGCCAGGTGACACAGTTGGCATCATCCAAGTGCTTTACAGGCCTCCCTTTTGTTACAGTTCACCTTGAAGAGCTCATTTGTGTTCACTGGTCTGTATAATGTGAATGGCCCTAGAGCAGCTCTCCTGTAGAGCTCTCCTGTAGAGAATTTCCGTGGTGCCAAGCCCTGTAGCTCATGTTCCCTACAATATCTCTTCCAGAGAGTGTCCAGGCTTTGAGGAAAGAACAACCTCAATGCAGCTGTTCTTACTTTAGACCCTCCAGGGTTCAGAAATGATCTGGTTTAGGATCCCATTCCCTCACTACTCATGCCTGGTCCAAGAGAGGAGCCAGACAGCTTTGTTCAGGAAATCTTTCTGTTTAAGTTGATATTCTTCTGTCACCCTTTAACAGCTTGGGGTTTCTCAGCTGGCTTTGGTAGGGCTGCAGTTTCCAGATCTACCTTTTCCTCTGCTCATCCCCAGCTCATTTTTCCCTGAAGGCCTGGAGCACTGTAGTCATGTCACCTCCAAAAGTGCACAGCCAAAGGCTCAGCATTTTAAATTCCAGTGTAAGCCATTTACTCCAGTTGAGCACTGCCAGTGGTTCTATTCTCCAGCTGTTTCCCATCTGCACTAACCCAAAAGGGGCCAATGGCAGAGAGAGGAGCTGGAGACCCTTTGGCCCTTTTTGGTGGCAGTTTGCTGACGAAGTTTCCATCACAGATCACTCCTGGTCCCTGCAGAGGCTGGTCCAGCTGTAGGCAGGGTTTGCAAGCCCAGGATGGTAGAGAGAGGCTCTTGTTTGGGAATGGAGAAGCTGGGCCTGAGGCTCAGAGATGTCCCAAATCAGCCCCACCCAGTGTGGCAGAGCAGATCCTGCTGTGACTGGGGACACGGGTCCTTCTCTGGGCCTCAGGACCTGTGTCTGGCAGAGCAGACCCTGCTGTGCTGAGCCATGCTCAGGTACCACAGCCCCAGAGGCTGTGCTGGAGGGCACCACATGGTCAGCTGGCTCCTGCTCTGTGCCAAAGCCCACTGTTCATGCAGAAATCCACTGCTGGGAAGGGAATCCTGAGTGCTGTGCCCACAGGAGCCCCTGACCCTGATGCCTCTGTTTGGCCTTTCAGACTCAGCTGCAGAGGGGTCCATCCAGTCCACCCAAATGAAGCTGAAAAGAGCCCGGCTGGCAGATGACCTCAATGAGAAGATTGCGCTCAGGCCGGGTCCTTTGGAGCTGGTGGAGAAGAATATTATTCCAGTGGACTCAGCTGTGAAAGAGGCCATAAAAGGTACTGACAGTGCATGTGGGTGTTGTGTGTGTGCATGGAGTGGGGCAGGGGCTGCCACAGTGACTGCAGGAAGTGACCAGCCTGGATGTAAGAGCTGCTTTTATTGCTTAAATTGAATTATTTTCAGAGTAACCATCCCAGTCCAGCACAGCCTGGGAGCACAGAGCTCTCATCTTAGAGCAGTGACACAAACATGCACCAGTGCTCAGCCACATTCCCCCAGAAGGAACCTCCCTTCTTACACCCCTTCCCTCCCCAAGGCTCTGAGCACAGCAGTGGTGATGTTGGAGAGAGGACAGTCCTTCCTTCAGCATGGGAGAGAACCCAACAGGGTTTGGTGGTGAGAGCAGCCCAGATTCTCCCACTCATGCCCTGCCAAGCTCTCACATCCCAGTAAATGGGGGTGGAGTGGCCCCAGTTCAAGAAGGCTGAGGGTTCTCTTTTATTTTTTACCTCTGGTGGTATCCAGGACCCAGCAGAGCAGGATGCTGCATCCCTGGGGTGTGGAGCACCCTTGGGGTGCTAAATTGCTGGAGAATATAAACAGGGCACACTCCTACCAGCCAGAGCCAGCACTTCTCTTATTCCTAAGCTCGGTTTTCCTCCATCACCTCCTCCCACCAGAGGAGGGAGGAAGAATCATCCACAATTACTTCCCCCACGCTGCTGTGGGAGCCAACACAGAGCAGAAAGGTGACTCAAATTTCACCAGGGCTCAGTGCCAGGACAGGGAGATCCAAAAGCAAAGAAAGGAGCAGGAAAGCCAGCAGGGTCCTGCAGTGACATGGCAGCAACTCTTAGTTTTAAAGTCTGGGGCTGTGTCCACATGTCCAAACTGACACTCAAGTCTCCAGTGAGACACTGAGAGCTGCTCTGTTCTGTTGCTCACAGTTCCTCAATTAATGGGATCATTTCCATTTCCATAATCCCGTTTAAAAGGTCTGTTCTGGAGCTCAGAGCAGGCAGGGGACAATGGCAAGGTTTTGGGGAAGAAAGGGTCTTGGAGTGACAGGAGAGATGCCAAAAATGAGAGTGGAAACAGGAAGCACTTTGACTTTTATTTCATCTCAGAAACCATATTAAATGACATTAAATACTGCAGGCTCAGATATTGCTCTGTCCTGCCCCACAACTATTCCTGCTCTTGGTTTGGGGCTGTGAAAGGCAGGCTGTGTATGTACAGCAGCTTCTCCAGCCTGGCCCTGGAGCTGCTCCATTCCCAGCGTGTTGCAGCTCTCCTCTTTGAAGGTGAAATGTTCCAGGACTCTGCCTGAAGAGGAATTTTTAAGGAGAGTTCAAGTAAAATCTCCCCAGCCACTTACTAAAGGAGAGTACAGTGGAAAAAAAAAGGTTCAAAAAATCCCCCCCTTTATAAACAGTTGAGGCAGTGTGAGCATGACTTTATCCCCTGGAGCTGAGGTTTGGAGACAGGAGAAATGAGCTTGAGTCTTGAACAGAGCATCTCTCCAGCTGCCTTGTCAGGAGCTGGTGGTAAACAGAGATTTACAGGACCAAACTGTTAAAAAGTCTGGCTTAAAAATGATTTGTTCAGTTTTAAATTTCTCCCCTTCACAATGCTGTTCTATCACATTGCTGGGGAAAAACGTGTCCTTGTAAGCCAGTTCTATCCCATTTAGGGTCAAACATGCAGCTCATTAGGGTCCAGCATTAGGTTGCTTGGTACCATAGGGTGCCATGAGAAGAAGATGGTGCAGAAACCATCCCTCAGGTTTCTGCAGAAGTTGAAGGATCCTCAAGCTCATTTTTGGAGTCAGAGGCACCTTGTGGTACTCACAATTTGGGGCAAAGGGCTGAACACATAGCGGAGATGAGTACCGGCACTTCTGAACGTTAAGCCTTTTGTTTTTGCAATACCAGAAAGATGACAGGGTTTAAAATCATTTTACTTTAACCTTGGAATCTCAACTGTTTATACAGTGGAAAGTTCAGCTGACGTGTTCCTCTAATCACCTCCGGCAGGGCGAGCACAAAGTGCCAGACCCCAACCGAAAGCCCCAACGTCGCAGTGACAGGAGGCCGCCAGTGCCCTGCATAGCTGAGCAGTGATACAAGGAACTTTTTTTACCAGGTCCTTGTCATCACTTTGTCCAATGCGCTCCAGAGGACAATACCCAGTGCATTAAAAACAGCCTGGAGCAAACACCATCCTGCCTGAGATTACAGCAGGGACACGGGACTGAGAAACAATACGCTCAGGCCGGGCTGGGTGAGAGCAGGGCAGATAAAGGAAGCATTCCCCATTGGCACAGCCCTGTGGTATCAAGCAGCAGGATGCAGCACATTCCTGTCGTGCTCTGGGCTGTCGCTGTGTCCTGAAGGTCCCTTGTGCTCCCAGCTTTGGCACCACTTCCCAACACACACTCCCCTGTCAGCACAGCAGGAGCCCTGCAGATCCACAAGTCCCCATTGCTTGGAGTAATTTGTCCCAAGAGGGGATGTCCATGCTGGCCTGCAGCTCCCATGCAGCCCAGGTGGCCCATGGAATGCTGCAGCTGCTCAGGGACCTGTTTGGGTGCTGCCTCTGATGGAGAGGACACAGACCCTCTTTCCAGGGACAGCAATTTGAACACAGCTGCTCTCATTTCCCCAGCCCATGTCTGGGCAGCAGCTCAGGCAGGGAGCCAGGGCTCTGTCCTCGCCCACCCTGGCACCAGCAGCCACAGGGAGTGGAGATAACCCTTATCTCTCAGATAGGGCCAGGGGTCAGAGCAGAGTTGCGTGTCGTTGAGAAGGTGCACATTGCTAGGGCAGCAGCAGGGACAGGTGGAAGCTTGTCCCCAGGCCCTTCCTACTTCCCCATTTGTCACCTCACTATCAGCGTGCCAAGCTGCCTGACAAATGCCAGACATGAGCACGAGGAGATTACGAGTGTGGCCACGCTGCTCCTTCCTCTACCCCCACCTGCAGCTCTCCTGAGGCTCACATGAGACCTTTTTTCCTCAGCACTTTATTTATCATCAAACCTCGGGGTCAAGAGCCCTTGCCCATCTGACTAGCAGACAGGAGTGCAGGAGCTGTGCAGGGAGGGCAGCCTGGGGCTGTCAGGCAGCAGAAGTGGTTGGAATTGTGTCCTGTGGGTGAAACCTGTGCACAGAGACAGCATGTGGGAGCCTCTGTGCACCTGCGGCCACATCCACCCTTGTTGGCTCTTGTGCTGTGAGCAGATGGATCACATTCCGAGCTGATTTCAACCTCACTCCTTGTGCTGAGGACAGAGACCATGCATGGTGTGGGTGCTCAGCTCAGGGAGGGCGATTTGTGCCCCTCTCCCATCCCAGCCCAGCAGAGGGGCAGGATGGCAGAGCCCCTCCCGCCCCAGCCCCACCTGTCTGCACCAGCCCTGCTGTGCTGGTGGAATGGGCTCCTCCATCCCTTCCTCTCTCCTGTCTCAAGGAACAGGGGCCATGGTCCCAGCTCCTGAATCCCCTCCTCTCTTCCTATCCCAAGGAACAGGGGCCATGGTCCCAGCTCTTCCATCCCATTCTCTCTCCCAAAGAACAAGGGCCATCCCGTCTCCTCCATCCTCTCCTCTCTTCCTCTCCCAAAGAACAAGGGCCATAGTCCCGGCTCCTCAGATCCCCCTTCTCTCCGATGGGACACAGTCCATGATCCCAGCTCCTCCATCCCCTCCTCTCTCCCTGTCCCAAGTGCCCTGTGCATGGCTGGAGTCCCCCTGCTCTCCCCCAGCCGCGGGGCACCCCCGGAGGTGCCCGAGCCCCCCGTGTGCCCTCACCAGGGCCGGGGAGGGGGCGGCGGGCCCGGCCCGGCTCCCCACGGCTCACCCCGTGCCCGTGGCTCCCCGCAGGCTCTGACCGTGGCCCCTCTGCCCCCGCAGGCTCCCAGGGCGCCTTTCCCCGGCAGAGCGACGCCTTCGCCTTCGAGGAGGACAGCAGCAACGACGGGCTGTCCCCGGAGCGGCCCCGCAGCCGCGGCTCCCCGGGGCCCGCCGAGCCGCCCCCCGCCTCCAAGGCCCCGGAGCCGCCCCCCGCCGGCCCTGCCGAGGCTCCTCAGGTACGGAGAGGCCTCCTGGGCCCGGGGGACATGCGGGGGGACAGGAGAGACCCGTGCGGCACAGGGGATGGCACGGGGGATGGCACAGCGGAGCGACACGCGGGGTCCCGGGCCGGGAGGTGATTCCTGCCCTGTGCTCGGCACTGCTTGGGCTGCACCTTCCGTGCTGTGCCCAGTCCTGGATCCCTTAATTTAGGAAGGATGTGGGGATGCTGGAGCGTGTCTAGAGGAGGCAACAAGGCGGGTGAGGGGTCTGGAACACAAGTTCTGTAGGAGCGGCTGAGGGAGCTGTGATTGTTTATCCTGGAGAAGAGGAGGTTCAGGGGAGACCCATCACTCCCTACAGCGCCCTGACAGGAGGGTGCAGCCAGGTGGGGTCGGGCTCTTCTCCCGGGGAACAGCGACAGGACAAGAGGACACAGCCTTAAGCTGCACCAGGGGAGGTTCAGATTGGACATTAGGAAGAAATTCTTCACTGAAAGACTGGTTGAGCATTGGAATGTGTTGCTCAGGGAAGCGGTGAAGTCACCATTCCTGGAGGTGTTTAAGAGCCTGGATGTAGCAGTCAGTGCCATTATTTGGTTGACAGGGTGGTGTTAGGTGACAGATTGGACTCGATGGTGACAAAAGTCTTTTCCAGCCGTGTTAATTGTGTGATTCTGTGACATTCTGTGTCATTCTGTCATTCTGTGTCGTTCTGTCATTCTGGGACCGCGGGGGGACCGCGCTGCGCGGGGCCGGCGCGCCCACTGCCGGCCGGCGTGGGAACTGCAGCCTCGGGGAGCGCCGGGCCGGGGTGGAGAGAGGGACTGGGGGGACTGGGAAAAACTGGGGGAAACTGGGGGAATGTGGAGGCTGGGGGAACAGGGGGACTGGGAGGAAATTGGGGGTAAAATGGGGGAATGTAGAGGCTGGGGGAACAGGGGGACTGGGGGAAATTGGGGGAATGTAGAGGCTGGGGAAACAGGGGGAATGCGGGAGCTGGAGTGGATTGAGGCAGACTGGAGGGACTGCGATGGACGGGGAGTAAAGGGAGGAACTGGGGCAGGCTGGAGTGAGGGAGGACCAAAAGGATTTTGGCCATCCACAGGTCAGCTGAGAAGAGTGGGCTGGTCTGGAGGATACTGAGGGGCCAGCTGTGATCGAGGATACAGGGCTCAGGTGAAATTGGGAGGGCTGGAAAAACAAGCAGGAGGCAGAGAACTGGGAAAGGACTGGGATAGACATGATGGGACTAGGATGCACTGAGGCATCTGTGCGGATTGGGAACAACATGGGGTGAGGAAACGGGGCACCAGGAGCCCTAATCCAGGCTGGACAGCCCTGGACCCGGCCCCACAGCCCCTGTCCCCTCTCCCTTGCAGGATCGTCCCCCCAGTGCCGATGGGCACGCTGCGGACGCTGCCCCGGGGCAGGGCAGCCAGTGCGACAGCCCCAAGCAGCCCGCGGGGCAGGAGAGCCCGACGCTGCCGCTGCCCTCTGCCGTGAAGGTAATGCCGGTGCCTCCGGCTGCCCAGGAGGAGAACCATACCGGGGCAAACCAGCCTGGAGTGCCCATGTGCTGTGCCACTCTGGTTCTGGCCTTAAAGGCTTTGAATAATTCAGGCAGACGTCCTTGTGTCAAAAACTAATTTAATGAATTGTGTTATGGTACAAGATACAACATTACACCTTGCTAGAGGCAGCTGCTTGAGCCCTGCACTGAAAACATCCCCTGGGGCTGGAGCAGGAGGAGATACCAGGCCACACTGGAGCACCTTCCAGCAGGGAGGGTCATTCTCCCATCTCATGTGCTCTCCAGCCCAGCTGAGATGGGACGCAGTGCCAAGGGAGTGCCCCACAGCCAGGATCAGCAGCTCAGAGCTGGAGTGTCACAGTGCCAGCAGGAGCTGCCTTTGTTCTGTCCCAGGCCTCTGGGGTCCCATGGGGATGGCAGGAGCTCTTCTCACCCCTAATTCCTTTCCTTCTTTCCAACAGTCCAAATCATCCAGTGACAGCAAGAACCGTCACAAAAAGCCCAAGGACACCAAGCCCAAAGTGAAGAAGCTCAAGTACCACCAGTACATCCCTCCAGACCAGAAAGCAGAGAAGTCCCCTCCACCCATGGATTCTGCATATGCCAGACTGCTCCAGCAGCAGCAGCTCTTCCTGCAGCTCCAGATCCTCAGCCAGCAGCAGCAGCAGCAGCAGCAGCACTTCAGCTATCCTGGGATGCACCAAGGGCAGCTAAAGTGAGTGGCACTGTGCCAGCAGCAGGACTTGCTCCTGTTTCTCTCCAGGCTTTCCCTTCTGTATCCATTTGTGCCAGAGTAAGGCGACAGAGGCACACCACCAAATCAGAAAAACTTGGGAACAGCACAGACTCCTTCCAAACCACTCTGGCTTTGCAGTCTGGTTGAGGCACCTGTGGTGGGACACCAGCTATCCCCTGCAGCCCAGCCTGGTTTTCCTTGGCCATCCTGAAGTCTCACATAGGGGACAGCAGACCCAGGGGAGCAGAGGGATGGGATGCTGGGCACAAAGACCTTGGGGGAACAGACAAGTTACCCCAAATCTCCTTTGTTATTTTGTTATTGCAGGCAATCAAATGAGCAAATGGTCAAAAGCTCAAATCCTTCATCAACTTCTGGCAACAACACCCCTCTTTCTCCAGTGAAAACCACCTTTTCAGGCCAGACTTGTGTCTCATCTATCAAGCCAGGCCCTCTGCCCTCCAACCTGGATGATCTCAAAGTGAGTGCCAACTTTGTCACTGCAGGAGCAGAGTGTCACAGCCTGAGTGTGCTGTGCTGCCTCTGAGTGTGCCAGGGAGTGCCCCAGGCTGGGAGGGGCCGTGTTAGAGATGAAACAACCTGAGCCCCCTGCTCTGAGCCACCCAGGAGAGCAGCACAGCACCCTGGGCAGGGCTTGGTCACTGGGGAGGCTCTGAACACCAGGGCTGGTTGCTCTTCAGGTGGTCAGGGGTGCACTGCTCCAGCCTGTGCAGCAGCAAACCAAAGGTACAGCTTCTTAAGGAGCCAAAGCATAATTTGATCACTCTGTCAATAAAGGGGCACATCCCTACAGAGTCTGACCACAAGTGATTTCCCTTGCAGGTGTCGGAGCTGAGGCAGCAGCTCCGGATCCGCGGCCTGCCCGTGTCGGGCACCAAGACAGCGCTGATGGAGCGGCTGCGGCCCTTCCAGGAGTGCAGCAGCAGCACGGTGCCCAGCTTCAGTGAGATCACCACCGTCACCTTCCCCGTCACCCCAACCAACACCCTGTCCAGCTACCAGTCCCAGTCCTCCACCAGCATGTTGTCCAATGGTTTCTACCACTTTGGCAGCACCAGCTCCACCCCGCCCATCTCTCCTGCCTCCTCTGACCTCTCTGTGAGCGGCTCCCTGCCCGACACCTTCAACGATGGGCCCATGGCTTCCCCACAGTTTGGCCTCCAGCCATCACCAGTGCAGGGCAGCGCTGAGGAAAGCCTCATGAGCAGCATGAACGGAGGGAGCATCCAGCTGGAACTGGAAGGGATAGACACGGAGAAGGACAAGATGCTGGTGGAGAAGCAGAAGGTGATCAATGAACTGACGTGGAAGCTGCAGCAGGAGCAGAGGCAGGTGGAAGAGCTGAGGATGCAGCTCCAGAAGCGGAAGAGAAGCAACGGCCTTGAGGAGAAGCAGCAGCCTGCTCAGCATTTCTTTGGTGTCCCCATCAAGCAGGAAAACACCGTGTCCAGCTGTCCATTTGCATCCAAACAAATGGCCCTGAAAGGCCAGGCGGGCAGCTCGGATAAGCTGAGTAACTGTGGAGTGCCACAGGTGCCCCACATCGTGAACAGCCACTGCTTGGAGCCCGCCGGGCAGAGCACCATCACCTCCTCGACATTCCTGAGCCCGCAGTGCTCCCCGCAGCACTCTCCCCTGGGCGCTGCCAAGAGCCCCCAGCACATCAGCCTGCCGCCGTCCCCCAACAGCCACTACCTGCTGCCCGTGTCCCCCGAGGGCCGCAGCGGGTCCCCCCCGGGCAGCAGCTGCCTCCGCACGGCCCCGGTGAGTGCCAGCCCAGCCCGCAGCCCCCCGCTCACACCACGCGGGGGAGGCCCTGCAGATTCCTGCTGCAAGCGTCCCACACGGGCAATGGCATGGAGGCTGAGAGCACTGCAGGGTCCAGTGCAGGGTTTCTTCTGGGGAGCCCTGCCACCGCGGCCAGTTGTCCTGGAGGGGTGACAGCACAGCTCTTGTGCCCCATGGAGCCCTGGCACAGCTCCTGCTGCCCTGGGGAAGCCCTGGCACAGCTCCCCTCCTCCCCAGCACTGCTCTCTCTGCCCCTAGGTGAGCCCTGGCAAAGCTGCCTGTGTCCTGGGAGCATCCTGGCAGAGCATCCTCTGCCCTATGGAGCCCTGGCACAGCTCCCTCTGCCCTGGGGAGCTCTGGCACAGCTCTCTCTGCCCTATGGAGCTCTGGCACAGCTCTCTCTGCCTCTGGAGGAGTCCTGGCAAGCTCCCACTTCCCTGGGGGAGCACTGGCACAGCTTCTCCTACCCGAAAAGAGCCCAAACCCAGCTGCCTCTCCCCTCAGGGGGAGTCCTGGCACAGCTTGCTCTGCCCTTGGGGGAGTCCTGGCACAGCCGTGCCCCATGGAGGCCTGGCACAGCTCTGTACACAGCAGGGACGCCCCAGCGTGGATCCCTCAGCTCCTGGGAGAACCCTGGCACAGTTCCTACACCCCTGGGAGACCCCACTGCAGGGCTGCAGGCCTTCCCAGGAGCTTGCCAAGCCATTGTGGCTCCCAGCAGCGTGTGAGGGATTTTCACCACTGAGCTGGAGGAGAGCAGTTCCCCTGGGGAAGCCTTTTCTCAGGGAGCTGGAGCAGGGCTGGCAGCTGAGCTCTGCAGTCAGAGAGAGCTTGTGCCTCCCCACCAGGCCAGCACAGAGCCATCCTCAGCAGCCACCACTGCTCACTCAGCCCCCTGGCCCGGCACAAACACTTGGGGAGGGGGACATGCTGCACAAAACAGCTCAAGGCTCTGATCACAGCAACCCCAGTGCCCTCCCAGGTGCCCATGCAGTGCCAGGTGTGCTCACAGGGGTGTGGCAGGGCAGGCTGGGTGTGTGGGACAGCCCAGCCCAGGGCAGGGCTCTCCCAGCCCTGCACAGTGGCCCTGAGCAGGCATTGGGGTGCAGCCCTGCACAGTGGCACTGAGTGGGGCTCAGGAGCATGGCAAGGTAGGTGCCATGGGCAGCTGGCAAACAGCACAGCCAGGGAGGTGGGAGAGGGCAACAGCTCAGGGTGAGGAGGGCACAGGCAGAGCTGCCAGTGGAATGGGCAGGGAGGGCAGTGGGGCTGTGCAGGGGTGAGGAGGTGATGGGAACACTGGTTTGGGTGGTGGGGAGCAGAGCAGGGGATGCAGGGGGTGACCCTGGCACTGGGCACTGCAGCAGAGCTCTGGGGGCAGTGGGACACAGGGCTGTGAGCTGGTACCCAAGAGAGGCACCAGGGCTGCTCTGGACAGATGGACAGTGGGCAGTGAGGCTCAGGAGGGAGCTGTGACACCACAGGGGCATCTCCAGCTGCTCCCTCACTGCCCAAGGGCAGGGGCATAGTCCCATTGTGTCCTGCAGCTCGTCCCAACTCCACCATCACCCATCCTGGACCTCCCTCTGCTGCCTGCAAGGGGCTCCTGGGGGTGAGGGTCCTTCTTCAGCAAGAACTCTTCCTTTGTGCCCAGCACTGCAGTGCTGTTCCCCATGAGCCAGGGGCAGTGTTCCTTCAGGCTCCCTCCACAGAAAGGTGGCCAGGATGTGCATGGCCAGGCAGAGTGACCCCACTGCTGCCCTGGATCCAACCCACCTGGAGGGACAATCCCCTGGGGCTGGTTTTTGTGGGACAAGGCCATGGCCAGGCAGCAGGGAAGGACACACGAGGGCTGGAGGTGATGGGGACAGCAGCTGACAGGCACTGGGCTTCACATGCCATCCATCCTGGAAAGGGAGCCTGGCAAAAAGCTGGCAAAGACCTGCAGGTGTTTGGCACAGGCAGAGATTTCCCTCTTCCCAGTGACCTTTCCTGGCCTGAGCTCTGTGAGATGCCCCCTCAGGTGGTGATGGGGAGGGCTTGGGGTGGCTGGGGAGGTGCCTCATGTGGGGTTCACACTCTCTGAACCTGAGAGAAGCAGAGAAAAGAATGATCAAAACAATTCTTACCTCACTTATTGCACCTGTGCTGTTCACAAGTGGAATGCATTGTGGAGATTGTTCACCTGGAGGGAATTGGTCATTGGATTCTGGTGTGAGTGTTTTGATCATTCTGTTCTCTGCTTCTCTCGGGCTCAGAGAATGTGAATCCCACACCTCATCACTGGCCAAGCACAGCTGACCAGCAGCAGCATCTCTGCCCTCCCCTTGTCCTGCATGTCCCCAGGACACCAGGCTGTCCTGTGCCACCTGTCTGGCAGTGACAAGGGGCCAGCCTGGCCCTGGCTCTCAGAGCTAGCTCTGGGGCTGCTTTACCTGCCTCTGTCCTGCTCAAAGCCAGGCATTTTGGGTTGGTTTGACCCACAAAATTGACATTTTCCCTCACCAACCACAGCAGGATGAGAGCCAGGGCTCCTGCCATGCACTGACTCCATTTCCCTGTATCTCCCCATGCAGATGGCTGCGCAGTCAGGCCAAAAGTTTTCTATTTCATCCCCAAGTTTTTCTAAGTCAAGCCCAGCCCTGTCAGAGGTAAAGCAGCCTCCACCCTATGAGGATGCAGTGAAGCAGGTAACTGCATGGTTTCTGTTTTCTCCAGCCTAGGGCTGCCCCTGCTGTCTGTCTGCAGTCAGTGGGACTCAGCTGCAGGAGTCCCACCCTGTTCTGTTCTCTGGGCAGGACAGACCTGTTTCCATGAGGAATGGGCTTTCCTGAAGGGTTGGTGCTGGCTAGCTGCCACAAAGGAGGACACCCTGCTGGGCTGGATGGTGTCCCCTGTCAGGGCTCCTGGCACCCCCCAGCTCCCCTGGGTGCCAGTGTGCTCTCTTTGGGTGCTCAGTGCTGTGTCAGAGACAGACCCAGGTCACCAGGAAAGCTCATCCTGCTCATCCGTCTGCCCCTGAGCCATACCCTGGAGCTCTGTTCCTGCAGGGAGGACTGGCCATCACCCAGGAACACCCAGAACACCCAGAACACCTTCCTTCCCATCACTCTGGGAGCAGCCTCAGTGTTGGGACTGCTGGTGCCTTCGGGAAAGTGGAGTGATACTGTTAGCAGGTTGAAAATGGGTTTATGCCAGCGTGCAGGAGATTTGCAGGTTCTGGCCAGGGAGAGGAGGGAGACTGGGCAGTGCAGGGAGGGCAGACAGGCACGTGCCAGTGTGAGGTGCTGGGGCCAAAATGCTGTGTCCTGAGGGCCCTGGGACAGGGCAGGCTGTGGTGGCCACAGGGCAGAGGTTGGCAGCAGGGAAGGTGCTTTGCTCATTGTGCCACATCCCTGCAGTGCCCTGAATGCTGCTGCCAGCCCCGTGTTGGTGTGGCCTCTCTTTTGTGTGGGAGGAAGCCATTTGTGGGGTCTAGAGCCATCCTTTCTGGGGTATAGAGCATCCAGCTGGCTTGTAGCTCCTAATGGCCTCTCCTCTCCTCTTTGTCGCTTGCTGCAGCAGATGACACGAAGTCAGCAGATGGACGAGCTCCTGGATGTGCTGATTGAGAGTGGAGGTATGCTCTGCTTCCCTCTTCCCCTCTGGGGCTCCCCCTCCAGTTCAGTGCACCCCTGCAGAGCTGCCTGAGTCGAGCATGGCTTTCCCCTGCCCTCCCTGTGCCAGCAGCCACTGAGATTGGACCCAAAAGCACATTGGCCTTCCTGGACTCTGCTCCTGTGTGTGCCAACTCTTTGGGGTGGTCTGGGCTTGGCTGTCACCTGTGCAGAGAGAGGGGACAGCAGGACAGGAGCCCTGTGCATAGCACTGCCAGCCCCCAGTGCCCCCCATTCCCAGGGCTGCCAGTGCCATCTCCCACACTTCTGCTGCCCTTCCCTGTGCAGAGTGCTGCCTGTGCCCTTCCCCAGCCCCTTGGGGACAGCTGCCAGTGCTTGTGCCCTCGGGACTGTGTCCAAACCCAGGGGATAAGGTCAGAAAGCAGGAATGTGTGAGGGATGGTGGGCAAGCAGTGCCACTGGGATCGAGCAGGTCTCCAGAGGGATGCCCAGGAGGTCAGCTGAAGGGCTGTGGTGGTGGGCACTGCCAGGGCACCTCAAACCCTTCTCCTTTGTTGACAGAGATCCCAGCCAATGCCAAGGAGGATCGTTCCTGCCTGCAGAAGGTGCCTCAGATCATGGTGTCTGCGGGGAGCTCGGCTGGCCCTGTCCCCAAGGGCTCTGCCCCCTTCGAGCCGGGGCCCCCAGCCCCGCTGCCCTTCGAGCACTGCCCGGGCAGCAGCGACGCCCACCTGGAGGTGCTGCTCAACAGCCCCCTGGGCAGGGTCAGTGAGATGGCCCTGCTCAAGCTGGGGGCAGAGGAGCCCCCCTTCGAGGGCATGATGGAGGGATTCTCTGGCAAGGCCGCCGACGAACTGCTCAACTCCCAGGAGATTTTACAGACTCCCCTGTCGCCCATGGACACCCAGCTGTCCCCCTCCCCTGCCGAGGGCTCTGCCTTGCAAATGAGCTTCACTGAGTCTCCGTGGGAAACGATGGAGTGGCTGGACCTGACCCCCCCCAGCTCGGCCAGCGGCTTCAGCTCGCTCACCCCCGCGGGGCCCAGCATCTTCAACATCGACTTCCTGGACGTGGCTGACCTCAACCTCAACACCAGCATGGACCTGCACCTGCAGCAGTGGTGAGGGCACGTGCTGGGGCAGGGGGCTGTGGGCCTGCAGCAGGCAGCACAGCGTTCCTGCCGTGCCACAGAACGTGCAGGGCTAACGTGTGCCTCGTCCAGGGCAAACTGGAGTCATTTCCCAGCATATAGACTTGTTTGGATTTCCAGTCACTGAAAATTGACAACACAGCTCTGGTACTTTGGTTTTCCTCCATTGACACAACCCCACAGAGGACACCAGTGCCTGAAACAACACTTCCTTTGATTGAAAAGAACTTCCATTTTCTTTCCTTAATCTTTCCCCCTCCCAGTTTTAGCAGTCACTCTTGTGAGAACTGGAGCAGCTCATGACAAGACTGTGTGGTGAGGTGACCTCACCTGGGTGGCAACAGGAAATCATGGAGAGGGAAACGCCCTCTCCTCTCCTTTCCTCTCCTCAGGCAGACCTGTTGGGCTCACTTTGGCCGTGCCCATGCCAGGGTGAGGAGCAGGGGCTGTGCCCAGCCAGGTGCCCAGGTGCCCAGCACCCTTTGTGCACAGCTGGGCTCTCGTTTCCCTCCTGCCCAAAGCTGCACTGCCCCATCGAGCAGAGCTCTGCTCCAGGTGGATGAGAGATGGAGATCACCGAGCTCACGGTGGCACCTTGGCATGTCCTGAGGGGCTGAGAGCCCAGGACTGTCCTGGCTGCATTCTGAGCTGGATCAGGCTGCAGCCTGGGAGCAGAGAGCTCTGAACGTTGGAGCAGATGTTGAGGATGCAGGCGCAGGAATGGGGGATGTGGCAGCCCGGCCGTGTCCCCGTGCACACAAAGAGATGAGTGATGTGTTTTGGCCAAGGTAGGAGCAAGTGGTGAGAAAGGACCAGCCAGGCTTTGGAGGGGCTGTCCGTGCACAGCCAGGTCGGGGTGATCTCCAGCCCTTGCATGATCCGGGAGCAGGGGGAGCCGCGCAGGGGCACTCGGTGACATCTCGGGGGGCAGAGCCGAGCGAGCCCTCGCCTGGCCGAGGCTCTGTGTGAGTGCCTGCCCCTGCCACCCTCCCGTCCGTCCCTCCTCCGTGCCCAGCAGCGTTCCCCTCCTCCCAAGGTTATCCAGCGTCACTGCCCCCAGCCCAGAGCAAGGCTACCGGAGAACAGCTGTGAATCACCGAGCCGGAGGAGCCCGTTCTCCCGCAGTGATGCTCCCGTTGGGAATCACCAGCATTTCTCCTCGGAGTCTCTGTGCAATATTCTTCCTCAGGCTCTCACAAGAAGGAGCCTTTGCTTCACTTCTTGGCTTCCACCAAAGAACTCGCTGCAGACTTTGCGACGGGCAGCGTCCGTTCGTCGCAACTCTGGTTTTGCCAAAGTAAATATTGTTGCTGACAAAGATTGTTGAACTATTTACAGACTGAGTGTATTTAATATTTGTTACTGGAAGGACAGCGCACGGAGGTGAAGCTGCTGGGAGGCTCCCCCAGGGATGCTGGAGCTGTGGGAGGCAGCCCTGCAGTGTCCCCAGGCCCTGGCCTTGTTGCATGCTGTATAAAGCACCCGGCAGTAGCTTTCGAGTCACTATTTAAAGCACCATTTTTCTATTGTACAAATGTCACAGGGCACTGCTAGCATAGACAATCACAGGTTGCATTTTTTTAAAAGAATTTCTTTTTCTAAGTGAGAGATTTTTTTGAAGCCAGTCCGTGGAGAATATTCAGAGCACTTGAAGCAGAGTAGTGTTAGCTGCTCCACTGTGGCCTTGTACAGAGTTTTCCAGGTAACTTTCTCCTCTCAGCAATTGTATTTCCTTATTTAAAGGGATGCTGTCAGCTTCAAACCTGTAAGCAAGCACATTTCCTTACCTATGTTACCAGCAACACCTTCATTATTAAAACCCTTGTCTTGCCACTCTGTCTGCTCGTGGTTTGCTGTTTGACTTCACCACTGGGACAGCCACAGCCATCCCAGCTGCCACCCCCTGGGACCAGCTCCATGCCCTGGGACAGCCACAGTCCTTCAAGGCCAGATGAATTTCATTCACAGCAGCACTTTCTCCTGGAAGATTTCTGAACACACCCACCAGAGCCTCCTGTTTTTCTTCTGTTGGCTCTGGCTTTGCTGTTTTCCTGCAGCCCCCACTCCTTGTGTGCCCCTACAGGCAGAGCTGAGCCCCTGCCCACATCCCTTGGTGTTTGTGTCAGCACTGGGCTGGTGGCTGCAGGGTGCAGCTCTGCACAGCCAAACCTTCCCCTGCCCACAGGCACAGCAGGCTGGGACCTGGGGAACCCTGGATCCTTCTCCACAGCAGCCCTGAGTGTCTGTTTCCACATTTGTCACATCTTCCCTTTGATTAGAAAAGTTTCCCAGGCATTTGCCCACCTGTGTGCAAGGAGGGACTGCCCAGGGGGGCTAAAGGTGAAATGGTCCTGAGACATGGCTCAAGTGCACCTGAAAATATGCAGATGAGCAATTAACCAGTTCCTATGAACATCTTTAATGTCTAACCACACCCTGCAGCCAGGTGGGCTGTGATGAACAGCCTGGCTGTGGTCACTCAGAGGATGAGGAGACAAACCTCAGCCTGGGATTAATTCAGGAATGACCATGGAGTGGAGCACTCCCCTGCCCGGTCTGCCTGCTGGGGAGAGCCTGCCCGTGCTGCTGTGAAAGGCAAAAGGCAAAGAGCAGAGGGAATGGGGCAGCTCTGAGGGCAGGAGGGATGCCTGGCAGGTGCCAAGGTAGGCTGAGTCCAGACCAGGCTGCAGCGGCTGGCAGAGAAAGGGATCACAGCCCCAGATTTTCTGCTGCATGGAGAGCTCAGCCCAGCTCTGCCTGGGCCCCTGGTCCTGCAGCCAGCCTGGAGCAGCCTCCAGGGAAAGCAGAGGGTGTGCCAGTGGGATGGGACCCCTCCCCAGTGGGATGGGAACCCTCCCCTCCACTGCCCTGAGTCAGCCCTCACTCAGTCTTCCATGTGTAGGTGATCTTCCCACACAGCCTGCCCCAAGGAATTTGGGGGTCTGGGATTTTCCTTTCTCTCAACACCAAGCTGAAGGATCCCAGTGATGCCCTGCTCTCCCTTCATCTTCCTGCCAGAAACAAACAAACAAACAAACAAACAAACACACCAGAAGTAATGCAAAACAAACAAACAAACAATGTTTTGAGAGTCAAATTAACACTTTTCATGCCTTTAGCAAGCTTTTTAAAATATGAGCTGCCTGTCTCAGTTCACCATGCAGTGCTTCCCCCACCACAGGCACTGAGACATCCTCAGCATCTCCCCAGCAGCCCACAGGACAGGACGAACCATGGGAGTTTCCCTCCACATGGAACCCCACAGGCACCACAGGATTTACCACACACAGTCCTGAAAGCCAGAAAATCTTCTCAGTGTCCACATCTGCCTTCCCACACAGCCCAAACCGCTGCGGGAAGGGAAGGGAAGGGAAGGGAAGGGAAGGGAAGGGAAGGGAAGGGAAGGGAAGGGAAGGGAAGGGAAGGGAAGGGAAGGGAAGGGAAGGGAAGGGAAGGGAAGGGAAGGGAAGGGAAGGGAAGGGAAGGGAAGGAGGGCACAGCCACACCTGCAGGGTGACACCCCTGCACCCAGCTCTTCTGCTCAATTTGAACAGGAGTTTCCTGCTTGGCCACGCCACGTTCTCCTGATGGGAGGCATGGATTTATGCCAAGACAAAAGTTTTCTGGCAGATGTCTCCCGGAACAGCCCAGCCTGCCCTGCTGTTCTCTTTCCAGCAGAAAGTGCCGTGTCTCTCCAGGAGAGGGAGTTTGTGCTTCATCTCGTTCTCCAAGCACTTGCACAGCTGTAAACATAAAGGCAAAATACAGCATTTTCCTTTCCTTGTTCCTCAGAGCATTGAGGAACCTTTCCTTACCTCGCTTTGAGCCCAGGGAAAGATGGAGTGATTTGTGTCAGTCCTTTCCTCAGGACTTTTTCTCCTGAGAAGCTGAGAGGCCTCAGAAATGAAATGCAAACTATAATTATCTGCTGCTGTGGAATGCAACAGGTGCATCTGTGATTGGCTCATGTGGTTCTTTTTAATTAATGGTCAATCACAGTCCAGCTGTCTCAGACTCTCTGGTCAGTCACAAGATTTTATTATCATTCTAATCCTTTTCCTTTCAAGCCTTCTGACGAAACCTTTTCTTCTATTCTTTTAGTATAGTTTTAATATATCATTTTCTTTTAATATAATATATATAAAAATAATAAATGAAGCCTTTTGAAACATGGAGTCATTCTCATCTCTTCCCTTGTGGGGGTTGCCTGCAAATTCTACATTTGGTGACTCCGAGTGAGGAACATTCCCACACAGCTTTTCCTGATCCTGAGCTCTGCCATGAGCAGGGGTCCCTGCAGGTGCTCTGCTCTCCCTCTCTGGGCTGGGCACCCCTGGCCTGTCCCATCCAGCCCAGTGCAGCAGGACAGGCACTCCTGACCAGCTCCTCTTCCTTCCCAGAGGGGCTGCTGAGGTCCAGCTCTGACTGGGCAGATTTCAAACCCTCCACAGCTTCCAGCAGAAGAGACCTCCCAGCACCAGGACTCACCCAGGACTCTGAGTCCATCTGGGTTCTGAAGACCTTGCAACCATCAGAGCTGGGAGCTCCACCTGCCCTTTCCCTGGAGGGTGGGCACAGCCCCCTCTCACCCTGGTTTTTTAAGATTTTCTAAGCCTTCTGACGTTGACATTCCTGTAGTGAACTTTCTCACACACTTTCTGTAAATAACTCATTGTTTTGCATTCCTTTATAGAAGAGGAGAAATTTGATGGACTGTTGGTTTGTCCAGTGTCATTGGAGAGGTGGCACTGTCACCCTCCAATCCACTGTCACTTTGGGAAAACTATAAATGTTGGAGTCAGAAAATAAACTTCCCTTTTTCTTCACCTTGAGAACAGTGGTGTGTGCTTGTGTTCTTTCATGTCCTACAGTGAGCCCCCTGCCCTCCTGACAGGGACAAGGTGTCCTGAGCCACCAGGACCTCCCTGTGCTGCAAACACTGCTTGTCTGAGAGGAGCCCAAACACTGCCCAGCAGAATTCCAGAGCTCCAAAACACATCCAGGGCTCCCTTCACCTCCTTCATTCCAGAGCTCCAAAACACATCCAGAGCTCCCTTCACGTCCCTCATTCCAGAGCTCCAAAACACATCCAGGGCTCCCTTCACCTCCTTCATTCCAGAGCTCCAAAACACATCCAGGGCTCCCTTCACCTCCTTCATTCCAGAGCTCCAAAACACATCCAGAGCTCCCTTCACCTCCTTCATTTGGCACAAGAAGATCTGAAGGTTGCTTTCCTCTTCCACCTGGAAGGCAGGTGTTCCACCGCTCTTATGAACCTTCCCCTTCATGTCTGACCTTACAAAATGAAAATAACAAGGTCACAGTCGCATCTTAGTTTTATTACAACTGACCTGCAGGCAAAAGGATAGAACTATTACATAAACACTCTGATCCATGTAGAATAGCTTAAATAGAGGAGGAAGTCAAACCAGGAGACCGGATAAAATATTCGGAAGCTCTTTGAAGCAGTTATGTTCCTGAGCTTCGTTTTACAGACAATAAGGCAACATCCCTGCACATCAGCTTTTTGATATTTTTATACATTTTTTTTCTATGGTACAAGAAAAAAAATTAATAACCAGAATTCACAATGTACAGTTCTTACACTATTTTCACAGCTTCTGAACACTATACACCTTTTTTTCTTTTTTTTTTTTTTTCTTTAATAGATACATTGCAATAAATGGTGCACCCTTAGTAATTTATAAGAATCTGTGTTGAATAGGCTAAACCTGTCCTGTACAGCAGCACCTCCCTCCTGTCACTGGCAGCTCAAAGCAGTGCCAGCAAGCTGGTTCTGGGCTGGAGATGGGACAGCACCAGAGCACAGACCCAGCCATGCCCACAGGGCAGAGCAAGGCAGTCCTGTGTGTTTTAGGAGGTTCCATCACAGTGCTGCCCCTCTGAGAGGTTTTTGGGCTCCCTGCTGCCAGGAGGAGTCAGACTGACACCAAAGGGAGGGTGAAGCCCCAGCTGTGGCTGCCCTGGCTGGGTCTGGGTCTCTCCATCCCCACAGCCAGCAGCCCTGGGGACCTGCAGTGCCACTCCAGGGGCTGGGGCTGGAGAGAGGAACCCCATCTCCACGGGGATCTGCCTGAGAAAGGCTCTGGGGTGGGCACACAATGGCTGCTTTAGGCAGGCATGGTCTGACTGACCTCCGTGCAGAGGCACCAGAGCTGTCCAGGAGGAGCAGGGACTGCAGAAAGCTCTGCCTTGCCTGAGGAGCAGCCCAAGAGGAACAATCCAGGAAGGGCAGCAAAGGGAGCCAGCAGGAGCCCCAGGACCTGTCACCTCCGTGGCAGACAGACAGACAGACACCAGCTGTGTCCAGGGCCTCAGCTCTCCTTCCCAGCTGGGCTGTGCTGCTTGCTCTTCACTCAGCCTCGGGCTGCTTTGTGCATGGTGGCTTTGGTGGATGTGGGGAGCCCTTCCTGGGGATCCTGCCAGCACCACGGTGTTTTCATTCCCTCTGTGTCCAGCTTGCTGCTGAGCTCTGATGGGAGGCTGCTCGGGAGGCTGCTCTAACACTGATGAAGTCCTACCAAGCACCTCAATCAGCTCAGAATGGAAAGCAGAGACCCTGCAGCCTCCATTTTATCCCTGGTGTGCTACTAAACACCTGAAAACTGCAGTATTTGGGGGGGAAAAAAAGGTTTTGGGGAAAATTAATCTTTGAAAAATATGTCAATTAAGCAAACAGAAAAGCCTGATGTGCTGTTTCACCTAGGAGTGGACCAGAAGATGACAGCTTGCCTGGCCTTGCTGGGCCAGCTGAGAGGAGTTGGAAGCTCCTTCACCTCCACCTCATCTCCCTCTGCACCCCACAACCTCAGAGATTTGCTCAGGGTGCAGCAGCAGGAGCTGTGGAGGTGCCAAGGAGGTTCAGTCTCCAGGTGATGGTGCTGAAGTGTCTCCAGCAGCTCAGCAGGGTGTGCTGGGCACAGGGTCACCCCCCCAGTCCTGCCTGCAGCAGCAAGGAGAAGAGCTCAGGTCTGTGGTGGGACTCAGGAGCTCAGGACACGGGCTGGGAGGGCTGGGCCGTGCCACAGGTGCAAGCAGCAAGGCTGGGGACAGCAGGGACACGAGAAACACTGGCCAGGACTCTCAGCCATCAGCTGGTGGCCCACTCAAGCAGCTGCAGCCTCTGTGGATGGCTCTGGGTGAAGGCAAAGCAAAGCCAGTGGGTGGTGAGCACTGTGCACTATAAACCAGGTCAACAAGCAGGTTAAATTCAATCAAGTAGTTTAATAATTCTTCAGGTCAAAGGTCTTATCTTACCAGGTAACAATTTACAGGACACCTAGTTAAGAGTGAAGAGTGGCTGGCTTGGTAAAAGGAGGAAGAATACATTATGTCCCATCTCAATAGTTTAATGTTAGCCTCTTTCAACGCAACATATTTTTGGTAAAGACATATTCACTATATTTAACATGATCTCTCTTTAACAGGAAGTTCAGCTGAGCACACTGTCCCCAGAAAGTACACTGCGACTGTAAAGCAACAGAATTTCATAGCAGTAAATCTATTGCACTTTGTGAAGAATAAAATTCTCCTTTGCCTTTCCAGCTCCAGAAGGCAAAGCATCTCGTTGGTTAAGCAAGTTCTTCTCCCTCCAGGCAAAGTCTCTTAATGTTCAGACAGACAACGCCTAACTTTTGTTTGTTTGCTTTTTATTATTACTTGAAACAACAATCGGAAGAGTTTGAGAGAAAAATCTTTCCAGTAGCTGCTGAGGAGTCTCCAAGTTTTGAGTCTAGAAATGAATTTTAGGTGCTATCCAATCACAGTCAACAAATATATGTACTTATTTCCACATTTCATGAATATGTCCACAAAAGAGCAAGATGAGGTCTCTCTGTGACCAACACTAACACTGTGTGATCAGGTATTACAGGGATGCACTTTATATGTGACAACAGTATACAGACAGGATGGAAATAACACCAATATTATTGCACATGGTGTCTGGGCGAGCATTAAAAACACTGCAATATGTGATGAAAATTCTTTACAGCTTGTTTTCTCTCAGCCCTTTTTCTAGAGTTTGATGTAGCAGCAGTATCAATCCACGTACATTGGAGAGCTGGGAGTTGCTGGCATTTGATCCAGGATTTTACAAACATAGCATGCAACATCCACTGTGCGTTCCTCATACATCAGGATGAAGGGATGTTTCTGGAAGCAGATAAAAAAAAACAACAAAGTTATGGTCACCCTCCTGGCATGTGCCTCTCAGATAAAAACTGAGCAGGGGAATTTGTCTGGTGCAAGAACATGGTTTGTGGTGGCTCTAGGGCACCAGGACACAGCCTGGTAGATCCATGTCTTTAACACGGGAGGTTTCTGAGGCAGGACAGGACTGCAGAGCTCAGGAGCTGCCAGGCAGGAGGCAGTGAGGGTGCAGAATCAGCAGCTCCTCTGCAGCACCGACATTTCCTGAAATCCCTTCAGGAGGGGTTTCATCAGCAGCATTGTCACAGTGGGGACAGTGACAGGAATGACAGGGAGTGGCTTGCAGGGGTCAAAGCCAAGCTCCGCTCTCCTGAGCCCCCACCCTCTGCTCTGCCCAGCAGGCAGCACTGGCCAGAGCCAGGTCAGAGAGCTGGCACAGAACATCAGGGAGGTTCTGGGCCAGGACATCAGGCAAATCCCTTTCACATCAGGTGATGTGAAACCCAGGGCTGACTGTGGAAGCACAGCCTCCAAGAGGTGCCCTCCAGGTGCCCAGAGCTCCTTGAAGTTGCCACATGTGACTGACCCAAGCCAAAAGCATTGCTGCTGTCTTCTTTATCACCTCCCCACAGACAGGCCCTGCTGCTGCCCAGCTCCAGATCTCACTTCTGCCTGAGCCCAGCCCCCTGTGAGCTGTGTATTGGAGACATTGAAAGATGCAGCACTGAGAACTCACCAGAAGCTCTTTGTACTTTGGCCTTTTGGACTCGTCCTTTGTAAGGCTAAAGAAAGCATAGAGATAATTAGGAGAATGTGGGATCAGGGAAAGTTACAGACTTCAAGTACAAACTTTTACAGGACATGATGCTGTCAGAGTGGGACACACCACCTTTGGTTTTCTGGAAAGCCCATCCTTACCCTGTGAGTGACCACAGGAGTCATTTCCCTTCCTTCCTTGCAGCCATCCCAGCTGTGCAGGCAGGGGCTGGGGCTCAGTCTGACACAAGCCTCCTGCCATGGAAACTTCCCTCCTTACCATGTCTCCTGTCTCTAGCACAGCCTCTCAGAGCTTTTCTCCTAATTCCTTTCCTGAAGAGCAGTTTCCAGGCTCTGCCCTTCAGTCCCAAACCCCTGAAATGTGAGAGGTCCTCCCCTCATGCTGGTGCAGGAATATGAAAGGGAAGTGCTGGACACACGACCCTTGCCAAACACCGGCCAGCAAAAGGAGCCCACCCCCAGTGCCTGCAGCAGCACACACTCACCACAAGTTGACGAAGTTGATGAAGCTTGGGGAAAACTCCCTTTCCTCTGAGTTACTCAGCTGTGGTGGGTCTCCTTTCACTACTTGTGTCAACTGGTCAAACACACTGTTCCACTTGGGGTAGGGGAATCGCCCCGTGGCCAGCTCGTACTGCAGGAGACAGGAGCAGAACCAGGCAGGTTTATACCAGGGAAGCTCAGTCAGGGAAAAAAATGCCTGCAGCAAACTTGAACCACCCCAGAAGGAAGACTGAGATGAGATTTTTCATCCTATGCCCTGTATGGTTCTAAGTAGAGGGAAAGTTTTACTCAGCAGTAAGTTCTGCTGCTGTGTGAGTGGC
Source organism: Melospiza georgiana (assembly GCF_028018845.1). NCBI lineage: Eukaryota > Metazoa > Chordata > Aves > Passeriformes > Passerellidae > Melospiza > Melospiza georgiana. The sequence goes on from NC_080450.1 coordinate 6,333,093, forward strand.
ATGGCCAGATCTACCCTGACCAGGCCTCTGTGCCATGTCTGCTCCTCCACTGACTATAAATCAAACCAGTGTGGCAGAGTAAAATCCTCCAGTCCCTCCCCAAGCATCCTAACAAGCACTAGAGAAAATGGATAATGAGAATGAGACAATCACATGATATCTCAGGTTGGAGAAGACCCATAAGGATCCCTGAATCCAACTCCAGGATAATGAAAATGAGTTTTTTTAAACATCAGTAGTGAGAACAGAAGCTACTGGTACATACTTAATTGCTTCTGCTTTCTCTTCTGCTCCACAACCTGAAGAAAGTAAGGGCTTCTCAATGTGTAGAGCGAGCAGTGCTGTGGCTGAGCCAGTGAGGAACCCCAGAATCCAGGATTAACCAAAGTCTCTGTGCAGCCAAAGCACAGCAGCTGCCAGAGGCTTATTCACACAGCCTGGGTGCTCTGCTCTGCATCACCACACTCAGCACCCTCACCTCAGATTCTGAACACAAAATTCATTTACAATCCAACACTTCTGTCACTGTTGTATTTTCTGAAAAATCCCTTCGCCAGGATTTCTTCTCCTGGGAAGCTGAGAAGCCTCAGAGAAAAATGTAAATAATAATTATCTGATTCACTTCTCCTGTGTTTGCTGCTTTGGAATGTGGTTTGGACATTGTTTACCAACTGGTCATTGTTTGATTGGTTTCATGTGAATTGTTTCAACTTAATAGCTAATCATGGCCAGCTGTGTCGAGGCTCTGAGAAGTCACGAGTTTTCATTCTCATTCTTGTTAAGCCTTCTGTCTGTATCTTTATTCTCTAGTATAGTATAATATAATATATATAATATAGTATACTATATATAATATAGTATAATATATATAATATGGTATAATATAATATATATACAATATGGTATGGTATAATATGGTATAATATATAATATGGTATAATATATAATACGGTATATCATATATCATATCATATAATATCATATCATATCATATATCATTAGCTTTCTAAGAACATGGAGTCAGATTCACTCATTTCCTCCTCATCCTGGGGACCCAGCAAACTCAACACACCTCCTCCCTGCTCACATCCACAGGGGCTCGGGAGAACCATGGACGTGGGAAGCCCCCAGGCTGTTCCAGAGGCAGGGAGTGCCCACTGTGAGCAGGGCCCAGGAAGGAGCTGGGCTGTGCTGCCCCTGGCACAGAGCAGTGCTGCCCCTGGCACAGGGCAGTGCCCACTCACCAGTGTGATGCCCAAGCTCCAGACGTCGGAGCGCACGTCGTAGCCTTGCCGCGAGGCGCTGGGATCTATCCGCTCCGGCTGAAACGGCAACAGGAGTGTCAGGCTCTGGGCCATGCAGGGAGCCTCTGCAAAGCTAGAGAGAGCCCTGAGCCTGGCACAGCCCCAAGCAAAACCTCTGGCCAGGGCAGCCATCCAACCCCAGCAGAGAAACATCTCAAGGAATCACTAAAAGCACTGGTTTTATGGAGGTGTCGCGTAAAAGGTGATCAGAAATGGCAACTTATCACAGTTCAATGTTTGGGTTTTTTCTTCCTTTTGCACAAACACTTTGAATGATTATGACTGTCTTATTCATTTAGTTTTGTTCAACTTTGGGATGTCTTTAGCGCCAAGTCTAACTTTCTGTTTTGACACCCAAGGGATGATAAGAACTGGAATCAACATCTCGCCCCCACCCTGGGGACTGAGGCTCAGCAGCATCTACCAGAACTCTTCTCCCCAGCCAGCTACTAAGAAGGTATTATAAACTATTGTAACTATTTTATTAATATTTATATAAATATAATTTTTATAATTTATAATATAAATTATACATTTGTTATAAACACATTATGATAGTGTGCTTAGTATATATATATATATATTATATATATATATACTAAGCACACTATTATAATGTGCTTCAAGAAAAGCTCCTCTGAACAAGGTTTCAGTCATCCCTTGAAGGCAACTATGATGTTACAAGGCTTTAAGACATGCAAAATGCCTTTCATAGAAAGCAATATTGGGCCAGACATGGGTGATTCACACCTAAGAGCAGAGCTGAGCCAGCAAAAACATCTTTATGCCTTGCATGTCATCTTTATGAGAAACCTCAGTCTGCCTTCTTTAGTTAAAAATATAATAATTAACATGTCAAAAGAAAGAGACTCTCATTCAGTTTTGACTACAACAATAATAAAGATACCTGCATAGCAACAAATCCTAAATTATGGGGTACAGGAAATATTCTGAAAGCCCTGGTTGCTTTTGTAAGCTACGTTTTAATACAATTTCATGGCAGACACAGCTGAGAAGTGCAGCAGCAGGTGGCCCAGCCCTGAACTCCACTGGGGACACACCATTGGTGTCTGGAGCTGCCACCAGGGATGGACCAGCTCAGAACACATCAAATGCTGGGGATGCTGGCCTGGCCAGGGCTGTGACCCACGGGGATGTGCCCCAGCAGAGAAAGCTGCCAGGCTGCAGGTGAAGGATGGGAGCAGCCCAAGAGGGACTGGTGGGATGGGTGGCACTGGTGAGACACAGCTGGTTGTCTCAGGCACCCATGAGGGGCATCCTGCTCCTGTCAGCAAACAGAGCAACAGGGGTTTGGCCCCAGACCATGGTGGCACAGTTAAAGGGAAAGCAGGATGGACCCAAAATAAATCCCATCTAAATACAGAGCAGGAAGAATGCTGAGAATTTTCCATGTAGATCACATGGGAGCAATTAACACCAAGGAAGGAAGAGTCACCATGTCACACTCTGGGGACCTTCAGGGCTGCAGACAAAGCCTGGCTCAGGCCAGGTGTCCTGATGCCAAGTGCAAGCAGGAAAGGAAATGGCTGAGGTGGAGACCCAGCTCTGGATGTGCTGATGGGTGAGGAGACAGGGGATGGATGCATCAGAGAAGGGTACAGGCTGCCATGGGGCTCCTCCAGTTCAGTGTCCACCTGAGCACCAGCATCTTGACTGAAAAATGAGCACAGATCCTCCCTCTTCCAAACCCCAGCTACACAAACAGCCATACCTGGCCTGATCTCTGCCTGAACCACCTGAACATAAGACATCCAGCTGGCCCTGACAGCAATGCCAGCACCAACTGTCCACCTTCACCAGGGAGAAGTGAGAAGCCAGGGTTTGCAGCCAAAGGCTCCAAACTGACCTGAGAAAAGGACCTGAGTGACCAAGGATGGAGGCGACACCATCACACTCCACTCCTGTGGAGCTCTGGAAGGAGCAGGGCAGGATGTCCATCCTCACAATGGCTGGGCCTGCCCCTCCACCCCTGCCCAAACCAAGCCCTTCCAGTCTCACCCTTCCTCTCTGACACGGGCACTGGGTTCACTGGGGCACTCAGAAGGCAAAAAGCAGAAATGTCACACAGAGCTTACTCCCAGCAGCATCCCCACAGCCAGAGCAAGGCAGGGAGCACAGGGAGCAGCACTCAGGGAGGATGCAGGGCTGGCCAGGAGCATCCACTGCTGGGTAAGGGCTGTGCAACCACACCTGGAACAAACCCCAGAGCTGGCAGCAGCACAGGGTAGGGCTGAGGAGGGCTCAGAACAGCCCAGGCTGCTCCAGGGGCCAGAGACTGCCTGGGAACTCAGTCCTGCCTTTCTTTCCCCCAGAGAACACGAGGTACCCACACTCAGAGGTCTTTTCCCACTGTAACAATGGCAGGAGAACTGAAAGCCAAAAGCAAAACAAGCTCCCAGCACCGCAGCTCCAAGGCTGAGGCGCCGCTCGCTCTGACAGCTCCAACCATCTTGGTTCAAGCCCACAGCACTTGCTTGGCAGCTGGACATGGCTCCTGCTGCCTCCTCAGAGCACTCACAGCCAGACTGGCTGACATCCAGGGCCATTGTTACCAACAGCTCCCTGGGGACCAGGCTCCTTCAGGGGTGAGTGCCACGGGGTTGGTGAGCCTTGCAAAATGAGACACCATCATCCAGCAGCCTCCTGGCTGAACAGAGCTACAACTCTTGGCCCATTTTACACTAAAAAAATACTATTTTCCTTTTGAAAGGAGTGTGGCAGCCTGACTCCTTCCCAGGTATATCCAATTTGATCACAGCATCCCTTCAGACATCAGCCTCTGCTGGCTTGGCAGATGTGCCTGCCCACTGGGGACACCTCCCCATTTCCCAGGCTCTCTGTACGTGGAAATGCTCATGTACTTGGAAAGGAGTCACTGAGGTTGCAGAGCAGCAGGGAAGAGGCCAATTGTCTCCCACATCACTTGCCAGCTGCTGGCTGCCCCACAAAACCTGTGCCCTGCCAAGGCTCTGAAAAACACAAACTGAACACTTCTGCTCACTTAAAAGTCCACCCAAGTCTGGAGCTGCCAATGGAGCTGCACAAATCTGAGTGCACACAGACAGACAGACAGACAGGAGAAAGGAAAACCAAAGGGCTATGGAAGCACTCACTCACCACATCCCAGGGGAAAGGGTGCACTGCTGCTCTTTACAGACATCTCAGTCATCTCATTAACTGTCATTGCAGTCATCTCAGGAACTGTCATGGCATAAATACACCAACAGCCTGAGCAGAACTGGCCACCCACCCATGGCTCAAAGAAAGGTCAGAGTCAGGGCAGACAGGTTTCACCTTGGACACCACAGTCAGAAAAAGCCATCTGAGAGCCATGGCCTGAGCCAGGTGGAAACCATGTCTTGGAAGAGAGATATTTTCCTTTTTTCTACTTGGTGGTAGATAAAAAGAGTTCAGAAAACAGTATTTTTCAGCATACAGAGCCATGAATATGTAACAAAAATTAAAGCCAGGCACTAAAATTAAAGTTATATGAGCAGCAACAGGCACAGCTCCCTGCACAATGTACCCTTGGCTCAAGTGAGAACAGAGATGCATTTTCAAAGTACCCTGAAGCACTGAAGTGTTTAAAACCTTCAGACAGCTTCCAAAATCACCACTACAGCTTTTCACTCTGGGAGGGGGAGGGCAGCAAACAAGCAGGACAGACTCCCAGGAGCCACAGCTCAGCCCCAGCAATTTCCACACAGCTGCTCTGCTACTGCTGCTCTCCAGAATCACATTCTCCTGGAATGAAGTTCTGGCACACTTTGGAATTAAAGTGGTTTACAAAAATCACTGTAATTCTGCTCTGCAATAACTCCTGTGAAATAATCTTACCAGAGCAAATGGATTTCTTGCAGACCAAGACAAACCCACACTCTGACAGCCCTGCTCCCCTGGGCAATGGTGTTTTGGAGCTGCTGGAAGGCACAGAGCTCCTCTCCACTCCAGCAGCACAGTAATGGCAGCAGCAGAGGAACCCAGCAAAAACCCAGGAATTGGGACACTTTGCCACAGCCTGGATGACACTGTCACAGCAAAGCTCAATCCAGAGCTCAATTTAATCCATGAAAGGGGTGTTCATCCCACAGGAAGGGTGTGTTGGGGAAGATGAAACAGAAAAGCCTTATAAATATGATTGCCTGGTAAAAGATTTTGAGAATATAGAAACTATAAGCGAGATTGAAATTAAAGCAAGCTTTGAGATCCCTCAGTTACTGAACAACTGGAAAACAATGGTGTGGCCAGCTGAAGGTAATCCCCTTTTGATGGAACAACACCCTCTGCTCACAGACAGCTCCAAGGGTCAGAGCAGACCCTACAGCTTGGCAGAAGGAGTCCAAAGAGGAGTTTTTAGGGTTTAAAACTACTGCAAAGAGTGGTTTTTAGGATTTCCAAAGAGTAGTTTTTAGTCTTAGCAGAAAGGGTCCAAAGAGTAGTTTTTACGGTTTTTTAGGGTAAGTATGGTAATGTAATGATTCTTATAGGCTGTATGTAAAAGCTATAGGATTTGTATCTTGTATTAGATTGGTTAGTGAGAATTAGAATATTCAATACACAAGAAGATTGGTGGTATTGTAACTGGAACTTCAACCTCTCATCCTCTTTACCACTCTCTTGCCTTCTCTCTCTTTACCACTCCCTTTACTTATCTGAGCTGTGGCTGGCAGCTCCCAGCAGGGCCCTGCACTTGGCCCTTTGCAATAAACCACAAGTTCCAAGCCCTGGCTGCAGAGATCTCTCATCTCTGTCAGTCCTGCAGGGTGGGATCCCCCAGAGCCCGTCCCACTCACCGCCATGTACGGCCGGCACCCTGCATCCCGCGTTTTGGCAATGGAGTCCACGAGCTGTCCGCTAATGCCAAAGTCACAGAGTTTAATATTCCCATTTCTGTCCAGAAGAATATTGGAAGGTTTGATGTCTGCAGGGGGAAGAAATTTAAAGCAGTAAGTCATGGTTGGAGGTGTTGATTTCAAGCAGAGCAGCTGCAGGGGATGGAGGGCAGCAGTGCTGTGCCATCGCTGTCGCCCTTGGGGTTGGATCCTGCATGGGAGCACAAGGGGATGGAGCCAGCCCCAGAGGTGCCACAGGCCCAAAGGCAGCAGCAGATCACACTTACATGGAAAAAGCACATGAAGGGGCAATAGGACAGGCACTGGGACACTTGTTCAAAACCTGCACTCAGACTCATGGTGGTACATGTGCTGTGCTTACACTTGGAGTCAACCAAAGGCCACTAACAATTCTTGCAATCATTTTAACAGACAAGAAAAGACATTAAGTTAAAAAAAGACATGAAGAACTCACCTCTGTGAATGATTTTCAAGTTTTCTTTTAAGTGGTTTAGTGCTTTCACAGTCTAGGAAAGAAAAACAGATGAAAAATAAGCAGATGCCTTAAGAGTCCTGTGGTTATTACATTTTTGGAACTCCAAGAAAAGGTGTAAAAAGCATTTAACACATTAAGATATCAATGCTGTAATATGCCATGTAATAAAACATATTTCTCTGAACCTCTTCTGCAAACAGAAGGTGATATAAGGGAGAGTGTGGGCTTAAGTGAACACACATCCCCTGTGACCTGCAAAGATCCCACTCTGGGACAGGGGAGCCAGAGGTGGAGCCAGAACAACCTCTGATGTTAACTATCCTCAGCAATCACTTATTTCAAGCCCTATGCTTTATTTTTTTCAACAGGTCACAACTGTTTCAATTATCTGACTTTTCATTGGACCAGAACTTCCGGGTCATATTAGAAAACATCAGCCAAGTTCTCCAGTGCTTTTGGAGCCTTTGCACAAGAATTCCAGAAGCTTCTCTGGTCTGGGCTGGTGCCTGTGCTGCTGGTGCTCATATTCAAGCAGACAGAGCAGGAAAATGATGCTGGGGTCTGTTTATGACCCCAGGAGCTCTGTTTACACCATGCAACATACTTTGGAAAAGTCATGAGCACCCTGAAGAACCATTCCCAGTGTGGTGCAAACAGCAGCAGCAATTCTGCTCCACAGACCAACCAGCTTTTCACAGGGAGGGGGATCTGAACAAGGATGTGAACTTATCAATTATCTTCAACAAAAAGGTTTAACAAAATACTCACAGCTAAAGTGATTTTGCCTAAGATTTCTTCTGGAATAACATCATCTAATACACTATATACATATTTGTAAAACTTATCAAACGAGGTAGACATGAGCTCCATACAGATCCAACAGTCACCCTGGAAAGAGAAAACAGTGTGAGATAAAAATGAGAAATACAAATCCAGAGAGCATACAGAGATCCACTGAATCCTATGAAATACATAAATAGCAACATGTATTCTATAGAAAGGATGGAATTCAGCTTGATTCGTTTTAGCAATGAAAGACTTGCTCCCATTCACAGCAGAGGCATTTACCTGCCCAGCTCACACCTGACATCTGACATTACAGTTTAGATGCCTGAACCCAGGTGAATCCAAGCCTCACAGAGTGCTTTGCTCTCCAGGAGGCTGCAGGCACAGGGGAACACACAGAAGAGGGGAGCTGCTTTCCTAGGAAGGGCTGTGTGGCTGAGGAAGAAGACTTTGTGCATCTCCAGCTTACACTGCTCATATGGCATCAGCTTTTCACATCAGCTCAAGGTACAGCAGGAGCTGATGCAATTCTCTCAAGGGCTGCTACAAGCCTGAGCACAGAAAACTCTCACTGCACCCAAAAAAAGCAGAAGATGGAGTAAGTGTTGTGACAGACATGGAAGCAGGGACATCACTGAAAGAGGCCAGAGCAGCACAGCAGGATGAGGGCATGACCAGCACACTTCAGGGGGCCTGGAAAAAGCTGTACAGACCACAGGTTGGCTATGGAGGAACTTGGCTAAGGAACTGTTCAGATTTCAACTACAGAAATGAAATTGGGCAATACATGTAGAAAATTTCTCTTTTCTGCATTAGCAACAAAGGCAAAGTGCAGATGAAGCACTTGCATTTCAACAGGAAGAAAAGGAAGGCTGGCTGGGGACTCAGCTGTCTTCCTGACCAAATACCAACAAGCGCTGATGTACATGGGCAAGTCCTGCTCCATTGTGAACTGTGAGGAAAAACCACCCTAACGGGAGTTTCACTTCACATTCTGCCTCTTAAGTCAGGTTGATTTCTGATCAGAAAATGACAAAAGAGCTTAAATTTTCTCTTCCTGTTAGAGCTATTCTTCCAAAGAATGTATTTTAGTCCTTACTGGGTATTAGATTACCAGATGCTAATGCCCATCTCATAGACATTGCAAAAAATGTCCAGGAACACCCTGTGCATTTAATTCAAAATATCCCTGTCCAGGACAGACACAAAAGCCACTTCACAAGCAATGGAGATGCTTCAGCTTCTGAATGCAGAGAATTCCCACTGACAAGGGAGCAAGTGTCACAAGGATGTCACCCATCTGGAGAGCAGCTCACCACGAAAGGACCTGTGGCTCCAGGTGGACATTAAACTGAACATGAGCCTATAATGCATCTTTGCTGGGCTGAAGGATCACAGCATGAGGCAAAGCATCACCAGCAGGTGGAGGGAGGTGATGAGGTTCCCCTCAATCCAGCAATGGTGAGGCACACCTGGAGTGTTGTGACCAGTGCTGTGCTCCCCAGGGCAAGAGAGACTCCAGCAAAAGGCAGCTAAGATGACTGAGCAACAGGAGCATCCTCCCCATGAGAAAGGCTGATAAAGACAGGGCTGCTCAGCCTGGAGAAGGTTCAGGGGAACCTCATCAACCTAAGGGGAAGCTGCACAGGGGATGGAGCCAGGTTTGCTCAGTGGTGCTGAGCAACACGAGCAGGGGACACAGGAGGCTCCCCCTGAGCATAAGGAAACACTTTTTGTGAGGGGATTAATCACTGGCACAGGCTGCCCCAGGAGACTGTGGAGACTCTGTTCCTGGAGAGATTCAAAGGCTTTTTAGACACAATCCTGGTCAAGTGGCCCCACTTGATCACGGGGGTGGAAAAGGTGCCCTCAGGGGTCCCTGCCCACACCCACCACTGTGTACAAACACTGAAGGTTTATCACACCTGCTCACTGCAGGGGCAGCCAGCTCTTCATGCAGCTACACCAGTGACAGAGACTGACAAATGTCACCACCACCATCATATATTTACATGGCACACAGGACACTTTTCCTAGAGACCAGGGACTGAAAACAGGGACAGATGTGCTGAGGAATGGCAGCACAGTCAAGGATTTCCATAAAAACAGTGTGAGGTGCATCAACAGCAAAGAGATCAAACTGAGCAAGGCTGTGTCAGCAATTCACACCAGCCCAGCTCTGTGCTACCAGCACATCCATCCCAGCTCCTCTCTGCTGCCAGCAGAAGCTCCCCATGGGCTGATTTACCCAGCTTCCTAAGCATGTTCTGCAACTTGCAATGAATTTTTCATTGAATAATTTTATCAAGTATTGAACTTATTGGTTTAAACTTGGCTCAACTACACTTGCACTGTGTAGGAGTCACTCCTGAGATTCCAAGTCAGATAAGGCTTCTTTCCTCTTCTCTTAAAAAGAAACACAATCAGAACAGGTACCTTGAAGAGCCACTAGTGTGGTCATGGTAACTACCCAAACATTCCCAGCTTTACAGGTACTGTTTTAAACCAGAGCAGCTGCAAAGCTTGTAGCAGACAGGCAAAAAAAGACCTGGGTTTTTTTCTCAGACCTAAAAACCTCTTAAAACAGCAATGCTCAGGGGGGTCTTGGGGGTCCCAGTGGGCTCAGCCCACAGCTCCTCTCTTCTCACAAGGAGAAACTCAAGTGAAATGTTTGCAGAAGCCCTGTCAACTGACTTTTTTATTTTTTTCTTCCCCCATCTATCAAGTACAGCCCTGAGAGGAAACACATGAGCATGAGACCCTCTTCAATGAGAGCTGTGATGGCTGATGTGGACAGCTCTGGGCTGTCCTGGGTTTAGCATGGACAAACCAGCTGGTATCCTGGTGCCAGGGGAACCCCACAAAGTTCAATGAGTGTCAGATCCTGCACTTGGCTCAGGGCACTCACCAGTACAATGATGATGGGATTCAGAGCAGCTCTGAGGAGAAGGGCTGGGAGATACTGGTGGATGAAAAACTGGACATGAGCTGGCAGCCCAAAAAGCCAGCCATGGTGTACTGAAGCCCCTGATTGCATGCATAGACTGAAACAGTCTTTTACTTTTTCAGCTTTGTTCTTGTTTCACTGACCAGGCAATTTAATCTCATCTAGTGGGTTCCAATGAGCTGAAGCAAAGTCCTGTACCTGACAATCAACCTGTGCTTGTGCACTGTTACACATTCCATCACATGTACAGACATACAGGGACAGAAATGTCCCTCCTGACTGAAGAACAGGCAGCAAACGATGAAGGTTCAGGTGCTGCTCGCTGAGGGACAAGCAGGACCCAGAGAAGACTCTCCCTGTCACAAAATGTGGAACAAGCAAGAGAAAATACAAATTTCTGTGGAGTATTTCCTGCCTTTCCAAATCCTGCTGGTATTCACAGAGGCTGCCACAGGAACTTGTGTTCACAGCCACTTCCCTGACTGCATGCTGGGACATTTGTCTGGCTACAAAGTAAGACCTTGCATAACTTTATCCAATTTTTGGTTTAGTATTCCCAAACTGTGAGGATCCCAGAGCTTAGCTCTGCCCCTCCACATCCAGCACTCCCTGTTGTGGGAGGCTGCCTGCCTTCCCTTTGTGCCAGCTGCCCTGCTGCTTTCCTGGAGCTGCCTGGATCCTGCCAACCCTCTGCACAATTCAGCCTGCTAAACCCCTGTAAAGAGGCTCACATGGATGTCTTTCTGGTTGCTCTATCCACAGCTGAATCCTAGCTCAGAGCAGGTAACCCCAAAATGATTTCCTTACTTTTCAACTTGAAATGCTGCAACAAAGAGCTTTGTTTTAGTTTGCTGAAGATTTCCTGAGAGAGTTTTGGTCTTTCCCAATGTCCCATGAGCTCTTACACCTCAGGGGATGGTGCAGCAGTGACCTGGATCTTTCACAGTTATTTGAGAACAGATCTGATAAACAGACTGGGGGGGGTCAGACAGATCCAAACATCCTGGTGAAATTACTTTTTTCTCTTCCTGTGCTTCTCTGGTGCCATACTTTGCTATCTTTAAGATATTAAGATTCTACTTAATACTGGAACAAGTAATTAATGAGACAAGACACAAAACTTTATGGAAGCCTCCCAGCCCACCCTGGGTACATCTGAGGAAGGTGACCTAGAGCATCCCTAGGCAGTGGGGACCAAGGAGAGGGGAAAGTTGCTTTCATCTCTGAAGGAAACACCACTTATGTAGAAGGGAAAAAGGGGATTTCACTCCAACCAGAGCAATACCAATGAAACCTTTCCCAGACAGAGCAGGCAAGGAGCCCTGGGAGCCCTGCCTGGCTGCAGGATGATGAGATTTTGGACATGACAAAGAGGGCAGCCAAGCTGACATCTGGGTGCTGATTAAAGTAAGTTTTTATGTTGTTTGTGTATTTACATTTACACCCTGGAATGTGTCTAGAGCTGAAGGGAGGTGAGAGGCTTGCACAGCCCTGAGCATGTTGCTCCTCAGCATCTGCTAAGACCCTGTTTTGTCCACAGACCTTTCCTCACACCAGCTTTGTCACCTTTATCTCAGCAAAGCTGGAAATCTCCAGCCAAGCTGAGGCTCCACACACGGTAGGAGCTTGTACTGTGTGAGTATGGGCAATGCCTGAGGGCCCAAAATGGCTCTGTGTTCAAAAAGATCAGAAAAAGCAGAGCATGGGAAAAGGAAGGATTATTATGCTGATTTTAGAGAATCAGATTTAAAGCCAGAGGAGTGACCTGGCAAAATTACAGAGGCAGACTCTCTAGAAGCAGGAATTAAATATTCACACATAGTTTTGGGTTTTACCTACAACACTGACCTCTCTCTGAATGTTTTCCAGTAAAACCCCACAGGACTCTGCACAGGCTGCTATGCCTAATAACCCCCAAGGACCACCTGCAGCCCTTAGGTCTCTGTTTTCCTCCTTCCCTTTAGGAGAGGGACTGCATTTGTGCTGAAGTAATGGAAAACAGGCAAGGCCTCCATGTCTGTCCCCCTGCACTGTGGCAGTTTCAACAACAGAGCAATTACAGGAGCAGGGATAATCCAACCCTGCCGAGGAGATACAGGAGGAAGGAGAAGCAGCAGTCAGGTTTCAACATTCATCTTCTCCGAAACTCCTGTTGCAAAGGGACCAAATGCTTGCTCAGCGTGCCCAGACACCTGGGTCTCCTGGCTAAACACCCCTGAGTAAAAGTGCAGAACCAAGAAACCTAACTTAAATCAATTTTCTCCTCCTTAGCACGAATTTAAAATTACAAAGGGGAAAAAACCCAAGGTAAAACCCAAACTCTGCTGCAAGTGAAGCAAGTTTGGGGTGCCCACCTCTCTGAAGAGTGCGCCATAAAACTGAACAATGTAGGGGCAGTCACTGCTTCTCATCACCACATCAAGGTCCATCAGAAGCTGCTTCTGCTCCTTCTCATCCACTGTCGACCGAATTCTCTGAAAGAGGAAGAGTGGCAGAGACTTCATCACTTCCATGCCATTACTGCACCCTCAGCCCTGCTGCTGGAGACAAGTGACCAGGATCCCAAAGCCAAGCATGCTCAAAAACACTCTGGGGAATCAAGCAGTGCTCTCAAATAGGAAATGTAACTGAACACTTCTAAAGCTGTTTAATCAGACTGTAAAGCCCTCAGTCCTCACAGAAGCATCAACACTTTCAGATGAAATGTCAGGAAGAAATTAAAGAGCTCAAATTTCATTGAAAACTACAGCAAAATGCCACATCCAGGCTTTCATTTCAAAACAAATTCCCACACAGTTCTTAGCCATGTTGGAAGGGGCTTGAGGACTGGTTTGAAATTTAACCAAGGAACATTATGTTTAAAATGTCTAAGAAGCCATAAAAGCTCCTTCCACAGCCTCCTCCATGGCTGGGGAGAAGGGACTGCCACATAACCCAGGCAACACATTTCTCTGGTAACGTTAATGATGGGCAGCAGTCCTCTGAGCTCTTCTCATAAAACTAACAATCCTTTACCTAGTACTAGCTGAGGGAACATCAACACTGTATAAAAGAGTTTATACAGACACATACCCAATGTGTATATAGAGATATATATGTATACACACACACTATACTTTGTATATACACTATATATTATGAAAAGTTTCATTTGGGCTTGAAACAACAATGCACATTTGAAAGCAGAAAACTGTCCATTTTCAAACATGAAATTGGTTAAATGAAGGATGGAGATGACCATACAGTTTTTCATGTGATTTTACAGATATATTTAACATCTTGCACTAATTAATACTTTCTCTGAATCACAAGTGAGGAAATCGTGATCCTGAAGCTGTGACTCATGTTTAAAAACCATTAAAAAAGCCCAGAAAAAATATCTGGCAAGAAGTCCAAAGCAACAGAGCTAGCCAGGATCATCCACAGGTCCCTACATGGCTACCCAAGAAAGAAAAACTATTCAAGCTTGTGGAAAAAATCTGCAAGATATAGCACCCATTTCACCAATACTATGGCCCTGTGGGCAACTGCTGGTGGCATCAGGACCACACACATCAGCCAGCCCAGGCCAGGTGAATGAAGGTACTTTCAAGGTTGGCCATTTATATAGCACCACATGTGAAACAGTGCACCATTATGTACTTTAGGACTTATTTTCTGATGACCCATACAAAACAAGGACAGTATCAACACTGTAATTTTCCTTACCTGTGGTGTATCCTGGTATTTAACCACTTGTTCTTAATGTTCTAGTACCTCTAGTTTGGTCTAGACCAGTAAATAGTATGTTTATATTGCCCTTTTCCCATCCTGTGAATTCTAGAGTTCTTGGGGACCTGTCAGGAGACTTGTCCAGCACCCACAGTCCACAATATCCATGATGTGCTGAGCACGTGGGGTTCTGTGCCACCAACAGAGCAAGCACGGGCCAGGAATGGAACTGAAGCACTTCACCTCCAGGTCACTGGTTCAGGTCTGTGTCACAAGCTCAGCCAGCCACTGGCTGCTCCCTGCTCTTGTGCCCTCACTGTTCAAAGCTCTGCAATCCCCCCAGAGGCTGAAGGCCAAGCAGAGTGAATGTTTCTCTCCAAGTGACACACCAGCAGCACTGTGTGAAATGGAAATGCCATAAAGACACTGCTGTGACCTCCACAGAAGGTCATGGATGCCAAAGCCACCACGGTGAGACCTATGACCAATAGCTCAGCCTCTCACTGAGACATGACCCACACTGAAAATGTGTGGGTCATCTCTGGTGAGGAACGAGGAGCATTTCTCCGTATCGTAACTTGTGTTCTCCTTCGGTGCCCACTCCATGTCTGTCTCCAAAAAGCCTCTTTCCTGGTCATCTGAGAATTGTCCTAGCCCTGCTCTGCATTCCCCTTGGCCCTGCACAATCCTGTCACAACCAGCCCCACAGCATCCTCCTCAAACTCCACCTCTTCACCTGAAAGCATCTCCTCCCACCTCTGACATTGCTCCTCTGCTGCCACTTCTCCAGCACTGCAAACCATGTGAAATACACACTATGGTGGAGATGATTTTAATGGCACTCCAGAACACCAAACCCAAACACTCCTCTTCTCAAACACGAGCTCCCCAGCAGGAAAGGGCTGGCAGAGCACCCAGAGCACAGACAGTGGGTCAGCTGCAGGGCAGAGGACAGCTTGAGAAGCCAACGTGGACACTACAACAAATACTGCTGCAGGGAGTGAAAGGAATGCTGTGATACAAGACTGGGAGGTCTCAGAGCAGTGCTGGAGACGGGCAAAGTCAAGAGAAAGGAGAACTCTGAGGAGTAGCATGCAGAACAGCACACAGACAGGGTCAGGCCAGGCTGCACAGGGTGGCTCTGCTCAGCTGAGTGTGCCAGGGAGCCTGCTGCAGCCCAGCACTCCCAGTTCAGCAGCAGAACAGGGAAGAGAGGAGAGCTAACAGCAGTCAGTACACAAACAGCACCTGAGCCATGAGACAGCCTGCTTCCTAAACCCCAGGCATGGTGCAAAGCTCTGCAGCAGCTCCCACAGACACAATCCCCAAGAACAGGGGACATGGCAGGGAAGGAAGACACAGGGTGAGGCAGCTCCTTGAGGGGAGCATTTCAGACAGGGATGGACAGGGCTGACTTCACCTCAGGCCTTACAGATCTCAGCCCAGTCACCTTCCTGGCAGCCACTGATAAGTCACTGCTAAGTGACTCCACAGCCAAATAAGCCACACATAGAAAAAAGGGGGGATTTGTAGTAGAAGCTTATGGAGTTTCCTTTTTAACAATTCCTTGTTGGCCTCCAATTTAAACTGTATCAAATCCTCTTAGGAGAAATTCTCCAGTCTTTTTATTCAAGCATAGGTTAGGACAAAGCCTTCCAGGAAGAAGAAGCCATGCTCTGAGTAGCATCAACAGCAAAAGCACAGTCTGTGCTGTGGGTTGTGCCACCCTGACACCTCAAACCAGGCAGATTCCAGAAACCTGACCCAAAACAGAAGAGACATCATCCAGCCCAATATGCACACAGAAAGGTTCAGGTGCAGCGTGAAGTGACTGGTTGAAAAAAAATAGAAGAAAAAAAGGAAAAGAAAAAAAAAAGCTGTAAACACCAAACCGAAACTCAACTCCTTGAGCTGTGAGAGAAACCAGAACTGCCCTGAGCATGGGGCTTATCCTCAGGTGAAAGCTCAGCACAGCAGTGCCTGGCAGTGCCATGGGAGAAGTGTCCTTCCATGGGATGGCAGGATTTGGGACAACAAACCAGCAGCAAAAAGAGGGTTTACCCTGCTAAGGATGGGAATATTTATCTCCCCATCTGAAACACTGAAGCAGATCACAACCAGCTTCTCACCTCCTGTGATGAGGCTCTAACTCTCTCTTACCATTCTCTTCCAGTTCTTACTCATCCACTCCCCTCCTACAGCAGGACTGGGAACACTGGTTTCCCCAACTCTCAGCCAGCAGACCTAAACAAATGACTGAAACAGACAATTCTGAAGGTGTCACTCAACTGTGTGAAGAATTACAATAATGGTTTGGCAATAAAACCCCAAGACTTCTCTTTGGAAGTCATATGGACATGGAAAGAACAGAGAAATTTGCCCCTGGATGGAGCTAAATATACTGATGTATCATTCTGATGGGCCTTTATGGGCTATCAGGCATCCAGGAAAGGATGGAGGGACCATGGAGGCATAAATAAATGTTACATTTCTGCTCTCAGGGGCATTTGATGCTTAGCAACCTCCTTCTGCTGTGAGACTGCCATGGAGAAACCTGAGAAAGTCAGACAGGAACTTCTGGTTTGAAGCTGTGGATGAGAGAACAAGCCCTGACTACCAAATGATGTACAAGAGACACTGTGCTCAGAACAACAAACAGCTCCATGGCCTGCTGGCCTCCCCAGGAAAAACAGGGATCCTTCATGGGCTCGTGGGTTGGACACTTCCAATTACCCAACTGATCTTGAAAATGCCTCTGATTTCCTTAGCAAAAGTTTAGAGAAAAAGTAGAGCACGTCAAAAATATTGTTAAACTAAAAAGAAAACACTGACTGTAGAGGACACTGACTGTACCTGGAGGCTGGACTAGGCAATACTGCAGAGGGATGTAGCCAGGCTGTATCCTTAGCCAGGCTGAGGATATTGGAAGACACAGAAAATTTTGGCCTACAGATGAAAATCACTTTCTTTTGTGGTGGGGGAAAATTGAACACTGTGGACAAAACCACCCTCTTCTCCAGCTGGGTTACTCTCCCAGCTGTAACTTATTTCTGACAGAAAAATAATTCAATTAAAAAGAAGTGCAAGATGCTTCCATGGGGCAGTGATAAGAAGCCTGAAAGCCAACCAAAGCACAAACCACTCCACTCATCTCTTGGTGATGTATATCCCAGCCAGGTGAACTGGTTGAAACAAAACTGGGAGAAGCTGCTGGTGGTGAACCCCAGATGGATGTTTGAGGTGTTCCCTGCTGCAGGGCAGAAGAGGTGGGGAGCAGGTGAAGATCTCCTGCCTGAGCCTGAGGCTCAGACATCACTGCCAGGAACACCAGATGCTCAGGACATGACTGCTGTGTTTAGGCTCCTGACCTGCACAGGAGCCACCCAACACATCAAAGGTTGACTGGTTTAAATATGTTCTTATTCCTTTTATGAACTTTTCAAACAAGCAGCTTTCCAGGCCTCCAGAGGCACTGTGAAGTCCCCTGGCTAACAGAACCCACACCATGTACAGCATTTCAGTACAAAGCAGAGCATCCTGCTCTAACTGGAGCAATGCTCCCCAGCTTTCATTCCAGTTTGGGCTATTTTTTTTACTAAATTAATATTCCAGGGATCTTTTAAAGCATCCTTTTTGTGTGAACTATCACCAGGACCAGAAGGAAACCTCAGGCTAGAAATGACAACCCCCAGCAGTTGGGCAAGTTTCCCAAGAAAACATTTCCTCCAAATAAATGGGGCTTCTTCATGTGCCTCTAATTTGTGGTACCCTCACAGAACAAGAGGGACAGTCCCTGGAGCAGCTGGGACAACACCTTGTGGTGATGCTGGAGGACAAATACAAAAAGGGCTGGAGAATTGCACATACTGTGGAGCCTCTCAGACAAAACCAGGACAGCATTGGAGCAGATCCTGAGGAGGAACCAGAGATCTCTGCACAGTGGGAAGCCCAGGACAATGGTCACAAGTCACTTATGGACTGGGAGAAACCAGACCAACACAAAAACAAGAAACCAGAAGCAAAATCAAAGGATAGTGGGTAAAACTGGAAGCCTGACCAGGCAAGATCAGAGAGCTGGTGCAGCAGACACACACCAGCCAGGAAAAGAGATTTCTCCCAGTAAAATGAGGAGCCAGGAAGAGAAACCTGACAAGGTGAGGATTCAGCATACAAACTGGCCTTGCATTTATTGGTTTGCATAGCCAGATCTGGCACTGGACAAAACTGGGCTGTTCTCTTTCCCACCTGGAAAAGTCTTGACCTCAAATGCCAAAGAAATCCCTAAGAAAATGAAAAGGGTATTTCCAGTAACAGGAAGACAGTGATGGCATTTGACCCAGAGTAAAAAGGTGCATCTCCAGGAAGATCTGAAAGGAAGTGATCTAAAGAATGAAAGGATTGGTTTCTATTTGGAAATAAAAATTTGGAAGATTAGGAGGACATAATGCAACATTTTCTAGGGGCAAAAATGACAAAGGTTTGAACACAAATCCCCCTCTTTCCTACATCCTCTCCCCCTCCTCCTGATAGCTCTAGGAAGCAGCTCTCTATGGCAGAAAACATAAGGGGTGCACAAACAGCTGAGGTGGCAGAAACAGGAGGACCAGGTCCCTGCTCTGCAGACCACTCCAGCCTGTTCCCAAAGAGGTACAGAATGTCTTTTTGTCATTGATACCAGCATTCACAGAGAATGACCAAGGCTAAAGGAGAGGGAGAAGCAGGACAGGGCACAAGAGCTCATCAGCATCATCACAGCCATGCTTCACCTGCTCAAGCTTTGCTGCAGCTGTTTTAGCCAGTGACAAAACAAAGCTCATTTCAGGTTCATTTTCCTCCTCTTCTACTGACTCTGGAGCACAGATGAAAAGCCTGACTCACCCAGGGCCTGGCAGCCCTGCCCATTCCAGGAGACTCATTAAAGGTACCAGGATTGTATCTGCCAGGACAGAAATTACAACCATCAGCACAGGCTGATAGTCCAAAATGAGTTACGGGGGGAAATGAAAGAAAACAGTGTCTCCACCTGCAGATCTCAAGTTATTTTGCTGATATTTCAGCCCTCAGGAACAGCAGCCCATGTGCCCTGTGACACTGAACTTTCCTAAGCAGGGGAAAGCTTGGGAAGCTTCAAGGAACTGTTCCTTAAGAAAAGGCAGGACAGGCTACAAAAAGCAAGAAAAAAGAGCTGGGAAGAGGGTTTGAAGATATGCTCTGGCAGCCACAGCCTTTGAGGGGAGCAGGATGAGTGACCAGAGGTGCCCAGCTGGCCTGGCACAGCAGGAGCTGCCTTCAGCCAGAGGAAGACTCCAGCCAGAGGAAATGAGCAATGTTTCAAGCTCCACACTTGCAGAACAAGGAGGATTTGAATCTCCCTGTGGTAGAATAGGGTGACAAGCCTGGTCATGGTAGCTGCAAGCAGGACACAGCCCTTCCAGAAGTGGGGTAGGAATTTCCTGACTGCACTGGGAATTTGCAGCAACAGTAGTGGAAATTTGGGGAGTGGTGGAGAAGGATGGAGGAGCAGCTGGGACAGGCCCCTGAACCAATTTTCTCTGCATCTAGTGAGCAGTACAGAACAGCTAACTTTTGGCTTGCAGCTTCCATAAAGCTGTTTCCTTGTGCTGAATGTCCTTCCAAGGATGCTTGGCCTGCTGCACTGGTGCTGCTCTTGGGGAAGCACAGGAATGACAGCAACCAAATAACCAGACACTGGCTGCACCATCCAGCTGTAAGGGTACTCTGTCACCTGCCCCCAACACAGTGCCACACCTCAGAGCTGCACCTGCCACAGAGATCATAGCCAAGACCTCACTAAACTGACACAGATTCACAAAGCACAACTTCCCTTCTCAAACTTCTCTTTCAGAAGAGCTTTATGCTGAAGGAGAACACATGGCTGAAGGCAACAGTTCCACAGTGAAGAGACCACAAAGCTTGAGAGAAGGAGAGTGCAGGAGGGGGACAGTCCTCAACATGGACAGATGAAGACAGAGAAGGAGCAGAAGATTAATGCACAGCCATGGCTGCCCCAAAAGCATCAGGAGGCTGAGAATGGAAAATCTGAGGAGTGTGGGATGAACTAGTCACTAGGCCAAGCTCAGCCCCATCCTGAAACCTCATCTCCAAGAACTGCACCATCCAGTCTGGGGAATTGCTGCTGCTGCCTTGGAGGCCTCACTGTTCCACCCACAGATCTTCCTTTGCTCAATTTTGTGTTTTCTCCCTGCTGGGACAAACAGAACAGTTGCTTACCACTACTGTTGTAGAAATGATGCTGCTGCCCAAACCCTCCAACCTTTCTTCCCCAGCTTGAAAGAAAGAGGGTCAGAGAAAAGAAGGTGGCACCAGCCCAGCCAGTAACTTTAACATTTCACAGTTTAGTCACTGTAAATAAAGCAGATTTACTTGTTTAAAAGTGAGCCCCCAAGCCCAAAACCCCGAGGCTCAGAACACACCTCATCCCTTGGGAACACCAGCTTAACATGCTGCACTGTGCCATCTCCAGCCATGTGCTTCAAGGACACAGAACTGGTGCCTTCTGCCTCCCACTGGCTGTACCTGCACCAGGGGCCCAAACAAGGCTCACCTAGGGTCCTGAAAAGCCCTTGTGCAAACAGTGTGGGACAAGAGAAGCCCTGTGCCAGCAGAAACAGCTTCTCCATGACACGAGGTAATCCAACAAAGTCCTGCTCCACATGGCTGTAGCCACTGCAGAGCTCCAGGGAACAGCCACTCTGCCCTGGGGGTTCACACCCTCAGCAAAACTACAGCTACCCAGGCCACACACCCTGGGTCTGAGAGGATGGAGCTGTCCAGGGACCACTGCACTACACCAACATTTTTCAACCTGTCACCTGCAAACTACACCCATGAGTTCTGCCAAAGGCAACTGAAAGAAACCAGCATTTAGCTACAGGCAACCTCTGGCTCCACTGGAGACTTTCAGGGATTCAAACCCAGCTTGAAACAGCACTGCATGGTGATCAAAAACACTCAAGAGACCTAAGCAGTGATGCCAGCACTGTGAGGAAGTCAGTATTTACTGGAGCAGATCAAGGGATGAGGGTTACTCCAGTAACCTGACACACCAGAGACAGGTAGGAATTACATTCAGAGCAGCTGGGGCTGAGATGTGTCTGCTTGGCATGTGAGACCAGCAGAGGCAAACGTCTCCAGATTCCAGGGAATATTCTGAAGAAGACAGAGAGTAGAAAAGACAGCAACACAGACTCCTACATAGCTCATTTTTTCTCTCTCCTGGGAGCCATAAGAGCACTTACAGTTAATATCATCAACAGAGTTAAAGATAGATGTCATTAGCAACCTGCAGTGAGCAAAGGAAAGGACCAGAGAGACAGGGAACAGCTGCTGCCACCTCCATGGACAAACAGCTCCTCAAAGATGCCCAGTGAGCAGCACTGCTGTGGCAAGACAGGCAATTATTGCCCTGCTGGGAGAGGAGGCTGTTCCTGGTTCTAAGGTGAGTTCTGGGGTAGCATAAAGTAGAAAACGGACAGTCAAGAAACCTGCTAGACTTTCCACCTCCAGGACAGTCTGACATGGTGAGCACAAAGCAGACACTCCATCACACATCAGCAAGAGCACAACATTCCCTAGAGGACAGCCACTCCATTCCAGCTCCTCCTGGTGAGGCCACACCACATGCTGACATAAACAGCTAATTTTAAGCCATTACCTTATTTCACAAAAGACACCAAGAAGCTATGAGATGTCAAGCTGTGCCTACCACCAGCCTAGGCTGTACCTGAACCAGTGACCCAGAGGTGAAAGGCCCGTGCCCCATCATCAGTCTCCAGAGACGTGTGATCCCCTCAGAACAGCAGGCTCCTGATAGACATTTTGAAAAGGGCACAGCAATTATGAGAACTTCACAAATCACCTGAAAACATGCCCATTATACACTGCATTTTCAGCAAACAGCAGCCTTTACACCAGAAATAAATAGAACAGAGCAGCAGATGGGTGCTAGATGGAAGAACCTTAATTCTCCATCACACTGCATCCCAACGGACTAAAGTACAAATGTAAGGATGGGCATCACCTACTTTAACTGCCATAATTTGCCCACTTGGTTTGTGGACCATTTTGTTGACAGAACCATAAGCGCCTCGTCCAATTTCTCCAAGGTCTTTCAAGTCCTCTGCTGTAAAATCCCAATGTTGCTCAGGGGAAATCTTCAATTTTCCTGATGATTCAATGCTGTGTGTTCTCAGTCTCTCTCTGTCAAAAATATTGGGAAGCAATTTTTCCACATTTTAAATAGTCTTTAAATGTCTCTTTTCAGCACTTGATTAAACATTAGAAGAGAGGGGTTTACAAAGCTACAGCAACAATCTGACTCCACAGAGGATTTTTGGTTGGGGTGGGGGTGGAGGGGTGAGGGAAAATGTTAAATCAAAAATGACATACACTTGCCCACAGCTTCAATTAAGGATAAGTTTCTCCAGCTGCAGCATAAAATTCAATATATCTCATAGAATCACTCTAAGCACCCATTTACACAGTTCTTTCTGCTTTGCACAAAATTCATCAGGGTGTGAGCAGGATCTGGTAACATGCAGCACCAAGAGCCTGAAGAGCTCTCCCAGCCCATCTCCCCAAAGCTCCTGCTGCTCTACACCACCACATCCCAGCACCTGCCTCCCTTCCAGCTGGGATTCCATCAATATAGGCAAAGCTCTTCTGGGTGAACCAGTGAGACTTTAGGAAAAGTTTATCCTTATTGGAAGACTCCAATTAAAAAAGAAAATAACCCCAAACCCCCAAAATCTAATACATACAGATAATAATTTAATTCATCCAAAACTAAAAAAAGAGCAAATAATTTATAAAAACCAAAACAAGTTCTTTGTGACGTATGAAAACAAAATCTGCCTGTTCAGGTGTTTCTTCACCAAGAACCTAAATTAACTTTCTCAAGCAAACCCTGTCCCTACTGAAGCCACCAGGATTTGCTAAGGAGCAGATGAATGTCCAAAATTTGTGAACAGAAGAGTTCAAAGGTGCCCCCCAACGGCTCATTTACATGCAGCAATGCTACCATTGAATTAGCAGGAAATGCACAAGTATTTGCAACACTTTTCATCTTAAAATGCCATGCAAAATTTCAGGTTTTCATTAGTTAATTAGCTGATTCACACATCTTGAGTCAAAGTAAGCCAAAAGCCCACATTTTCCACTTTCAAGATGCACTAAGAGCAATGCAGACAGCTCCCACTGCAGGGCACACTGATCTCACATTCTGAAGCACACAAATCCTTGTGACCCCCCCCCTGTCACAGGAGAGATCTATCAAACCCTGTGGATATTTGATCCAGCCCCCACTTTCCTGGCCAGGGAGCAGAACACACATGGAGGATTCCACCAAACACATGGAGCTTATTGAGTTTATCAGCCGAGGAATAAACAGGTCACGGCTGATTCCACGCTGATAAATCCCACATTGGTCACCAGCAGATGCAAACATCACCCAGCTGGGGGCCCAACCATGGCAGGGTTTTATTGGGATCCCAGGTTCTGAGAGGGCAAAAGGCCAATTGACTGGAGCAGCTACAGCTCAAATGGCTTCCTCCTCTGCTGCACTTTGGGTTGGCAGCTGCTCGTCCTGAACCCTTGAGCTGTTTGGTGAAAGCATTCGGGAGCAGCTCCTCTCCCCACTGCTGGGCTGTGTCTGCCGTGGTGTTTCCTGCTCTCTAACCTGTCCAGCCCAAGATTTCCATCTTCTGTTCCCTACAGTGCCCCTACACTGCATTTAGAAATGATTTTGGGAGCTCCAACACAGCACAGGTGGGATGGATGCCATCTCAGAGCTTCTGTGCACAACAAACCCTGCATTCTGTGGGGTTCTCCATGGATATTGCTTACTAAAAAGCAAGGAATGAAAAAAAGCAGCAAAATGACAAAAAAGAAAAGAACAGAGGAAATAAGAAATGGAAAAAAAAAAGAAAAGAAACATGACCTCCACATGTGCCAAGTGTCTCACTGACAGCTTATGTTGGGAGCTCCTGACTGGTTTCTATCTAACAGCTCCACCATCCTGTTCTGTCAGGGCCATAAAAACAGCTCTTGTTTTTGGGAGGGAGGTGAGAAGCACCATGCCAAGGAAGCACAGACAAATGGGCATTTCCTGCCTCACCTCCTGCCAGCTGGTGGGCATGAAGGAGCAGGATATTTGGGAGGGAGATGGCAGACAGGTGAAATACTGAGTTCTCACAGACCGAGCTCCCTTTTCAGCTCTTGTTTGAAAATAATGTTCCCTATCAAAGTTCTCATGGACTGAAAAATTTAAACATTGAGGCAATTTATTCAAATAAGCAATTAAACCATTTCCCTCTGTTTTTCAGGGTAGGAAACTTTGCTTTTCTGACCCTACCCCAGAAGAGAAAGGGAATTGGAATTAATTATTTCCCTGTCACACAAGCAGCCTGTGTGTCCCCAGCTGTGGTGTGAAAGCAGATCTGGGCCATTGTTCCACAGCTGCAGGGAAGAAGGTGGGAGCTGGGGAATTTCCCTCCTCCCCAGGGCTGCACCGAGGGCTCTGCTGCTCTCCAGGGCTTTGCATCCAGACAGACCAAGACCATCCACCCCCAAAGCCTCCCCTCCTGGAGCTTGGCTTCATTTCCATTATGTATTTATGATGCCATCTGCCTTGTCTCGCAGCCACAGCTCCTGCTTAGCTCTTCTCAAATACCCAGGGAAATGGTCAAATAACCAAATTACCAGTCTGACAGAGTGACAGATACTTGAATAGAGGTTTTGCTCATTTAGCCGATTTGCCAGATGCAAGCAGGGCAGTTTTCCTTTAGGTAGCATGGCCCACCTCAAGAGTCGTAACTGGAACGCAATAATTGCTTTTAATGTCAAAAAATCACACTTATAAGAAACTTTTCAGTGTAAATCAAAATCCCAAAGGATTACCATGCCAAAAATGCAAATCTAGAACACAGACTCTCTGCATTGATCTAAATTGGGAATTTCTGAGTGAGGCAATAAAAACTAAACTGCCAATGCAGGACATCTTTCTGTTTGTACTGCTGCAGATGTATGAGCACATAAATCCATAGGATGGATGTGCCTCCAAATGCAAAAAAGCCTGCCTAAACCCTGTACTACATCCTGGTGCTCTGGATACTACAGCAGCCTGCTTCAGGGAACAGCAGGACAACCACACAGCCCAGGCTCTAGTGAAGGTAAAAAGAAGTTAATGCCCAGTCCCTGGGATTAGTGCACGTCAGAGTTTGCACAGAAATTAGCACACATGTGCCTTCTGCTACCATTTTGTTTTTAGATTGTGAAATCTAACCTTCTCTAAGGCTGGGAATGTTGGGCAAAATTTGACATATATTCTCCAAATGCCCAGCATGTGTAAGATGGACTTGTGGGGCTTCATATATGATTAAAAAAATAGTATAAATAGCTGAAGTGGGCTTGATACTCTTCAAACAGTTAAAAGCAGCATTTCCAAAGGTCACCTTAGAGGGACCACAGATCCTGACAACTCACCCAGGGCTTGAGCTTCCAACTGCCCATCTTGCTTTTGAAAATTTTTGCAAAGCCAAGAAAAAAGGGGCCGAGGAAGTGGCTGCGATCCTTGCACTTGAAAGGCACCAATGTGTCAGCCTCACTGCAGATGGTTACTATGCTTGTCACAGCAGTTATCCCAGGGATTAGGAGCACCAAGCAGGACAACAACTCCTGCGAACAGTTGTCCTTTGTCAGAGCTGTGTCCAGCCTGGCAGGAGGCGGGCGGGCGCTGGCGCCAGGCACCGCCGCCACGGCCACGGGGCTGCTCGCCACAAGCGGCACAGCTGGGCACACATGGCGAGGGCTGCGGACCCCAAAATCTCCCGTGCAGACCCACAGACACCTTGGGAAGCTCCCTGACAGGCTGTGAACTGAGCCTGATTGTCCCCGAGCCCTGCTGTTAACAACCAGCTGCAGGGAGGCCACAACTTTTAAAAACAAGCATTTCCTCGGCATGGAAAAGGAGGAATGTTGAAAGAAGCAGAGAAAAGGTGGTGGGGTTTTTTAAGCAAAATTGAAAGTCAACAGACATGAAGCAAGGCCAAAAGGATGTAGGTAGCTGCCTATCTCCTCTGTTTCACTTTGCTAGGAGCTCTGCAGGACTCAAAGGAGCCCAAAATCTGACATATTCGATGGTACAGCTGACATGAATAAAATCTGCAGAAGCAGAAAGATCCAAGCAAACCAGCTGTGCTTCCCAAGCCTGCCTGGTGCCGCACTCTGCTCAGAAGTCTTTCACTAAAGCTCCTATTTTCACTAGGGTTAATGAGAATATATTCTATTTCTCCACACGCTTGGTAAAAAGGCTGACATTATAAAAACTGATTTGTGGTCCATCAGGCAAAGCTAAAATGTAAATCCTAACAAAAAAACTTCCAGGCAAACTGCAGGGTTCAAACGACACTGTGAAACTTCAGAGTAGAAACACAGTTTAGTGGCTGACATGTTCCTACCAAGACTCTCAGGCATCCTGGACAGATTTTGGAGAGCTTTGTTTCTTCTGTCTCAAAGTTTGTGTCATTTCTAAAACCGTTTTCAGACCCTGCAAGGCAATGCTAAAACCATATCAACCCTAGTTTGAATTTCACTAGAAAAGGCCTCCAAAAGAAATGTTCCTTTTTTTTTTCTAGGGAGGTGAAAATGTTGGTGCTGTCATAAAAGTTTTGGATTCTCAAAAGAAGAAATTATTGTTTTTCATAAACAAACAGCATCCTTGCAAGAGGGGCAGAACTAATTTGGGTTTGCTCTGACCCATGTAAGCTGTCCTGAGGCTTCATTACATTCAGGAATACATTCCTAGACATGAAGAAGAGATACAGAAAATGTGGCAAAGGAAGGAAATAGTTTTGCACCTGTGACCTACCCAGATTAAAGGAAAGCACATTTGCTCCCTTTCCTTGAGACCAAGAGGCTGAAATTGAACCTAGCACTGCTCTGGCTTTTTATGCTCCTCCAAAACTTTAAGATAAAGATAAGAACAGAAAGTGGAAGATGGCACAGCCCTTCCAGAGTTCACAAGTCTCAGCCCAGCATGTGCTCAGAGTCTCCCTGGATTCAATGGGGCTTGGCTGAGGCTTTTAAAATGTCAATATTTTGTATTAAGCTCCCCTGGTAAAGTACTGAGTTATAATGGATTTTGATTAACCCTGCCCTTACATGAAGGAAACCTCTCCAGCCACAGTGGTGAAGATTGAGCTGAATTTAACTGAGCACATTGATCTCAAACTCATTTTGATTCAGCCATGAGTCAGACTGCAGCACATTCACTGAACCCACCATTGCTGGGATTTTAAAGCTTAACTGGATTCAAGAACTTCAGGATAATACAGGAAAATTCTGAGCTAATTAATTTAAATAACCCTTCTGAGAATGCTGATTCTTTTTATTTCCTCTCCTGGGTCATGGGCAGCTCCCTGAGAGAGAAAACAGCAAACAGAGACAAGAGCACAGCCATAAGAATCAACAAAATAACCTCAATACAGACCATAAATAGTTTGCAAAATCATTATTACACAGCAATCACCCCATGGAATGACACTATTCTGGAGACAATTTCATTACTTTCAGAGATGCCATTTTTGGGGGATGGAGAAGATTTGACAATGGCTAACAGACAGGAAAGCTTACTGTAGCCTGCTGGACAGTTTCTGGATGAGGTCCGCTTCTCTCCTTTTGAAACTGAACGGGACAATGTGATTACTACCCGGGGTTGCTTGTGTGTCACTTCAGCCAGGAAAAGTTGTGGAAATGACAGGAAAACATGGTGCTGTTATCACATGACACAATAACATACAACACAATACTCAGCTAGTCACACTGCCCACTGAGCACTCAGCAGCACAAATCACAGCCAGGTCTTTTCCTTCCAATTTCCACCTAAGCTACCTCCCCTCCTTGGGGACAAAGCAGCACCCAGTGATTTGAACTCCTTTTAAGGCAAGCAATTTGTTTTTTTTACAGCAATGAGAATTATTACTTCCAACTGTATTATGACTACAATTAGAAACATGCATTATTAACTTATCAGCCAAATACCTGTATATTAGTGACATGCTACTTCCCTCAAGGCACATTGTCCATCCCTGCTCTGCTTTTCTTGTGCTAAGACAGATCTTACCAACAACTTTATTTCCCTTAAAAAAATTTAAAATCGAGCTTCCATCCTGAATCCACCAATCTAGGACTGGTGGTCTTGCCATTCATCAGATCCCCTCTCCCAAATAATTCTGAAGGAATTGAACAACTACATCCTTACTTATTCCCTCCAGAGCCCTACAACTGAGAAGAGTTAATCACCACTCTGCACCATGAGACTTCTCTAGGAACAGAAGTTGTATTCTGGATCTCAGAGTCTCTCAAGCTGTCCAGCTCCAGAAATCTTTCTCAACATGAGGACCTGTTATCTCAGAGCAGTTGGAGGAGCTTGGGCGAGAGGTGTTTCTGCTAAGCATTGTGTGGAGAACAATCCCTGGATCCTTGCACCACTGACCACTGCAGCCAGCACAGGAACCAGGGGCTCTGCTCAGCTCCTTGTGGGAACCACCTGAGAGGGGCAGATACTGAGCACTGCTAATTCAAATATAAGAAATGGTTTAGTTTCAAATACTCTAAAGAAGTGATTTTTCTAATTTAAACTGCTGTAGGACAAAAAAAATTACAACCCAAGTGTGGAAAAGTCCAACTTCTCTTTTGGAACTTAGAAAAAAATACAACCAAACAGTATCTCACAAACTCTGGGCAGCACCACAGCCTGAAATAACCTGAAATTCACTGCCAAGAATGCACCTGGTCATGTATTTCTTTCTGTGGCAGACAAGGACAGATGGGAAACACAGAAAGCACCTGACTGCAAGACAGAGACTGCTTATTCAGAGATGCAGCTACTTCAATGTGGTGACCAAAAGAGCTCGTAACAAGACCAAGCAGAGCAAATTTGACTTTTATTTAAAATGTCCCTTCTCTAAAACAAAAGATTTGTGCAGATCAGGTGAAGATTCCCAGGCTCCAATAGTATGGTGAGATTTTCCATGCTGGGCTCTTCTGTGATGGCTGCTGGGGCACGGGGCTCTCACTGACCCTTCAGAGCCAAGAGCTGGTTTGCTGTAAGCTCTGCAAGGATGCTAACAGAAAACTGAGAGTGCTGTAAGGAGCTAAACCAGTGTTCCTAGACAACCACCTTTTCCCTTTTCTCTGGTGTGAAATATCCACCTAGAATATTAGAGAGAAAAGAATAGAAGCTATGCTATAGCAAAGCCCCTGTGCTCCTCAGAGAGGACAACCACCTTCACACTGCTGGAACAAGAGATATCAGAAAGAATCACTTCCAACTGATCCACACTTGTCTCTGCAAAGGCACCACTTATGCCAGGCATGAAGAATCATTTGCTCACCTGGATTTATTCCAAGCTCATCTCAGGAAGGAAGGAAGGAATTAAAACAGGCTCAACAAAGAAGAGTGTTTAATGTTGCCATAATCCACTGGAGACTGGCTTGGCCATTTGGATTTAGGTTGGATATTAGGACAAAGTTCTTCTCCCAGAGGGTGGTGAGGCACTGAAAAGGCTCCCCAGGGAATGGTCACAGCCCCAAGGCTGACAGAGCTCAGGGAACATTTGGACAACAATCCCAAGCAGAGGGGAGGATTTTTGCAGGGTACAAGGCCAGGAGACTCAATGATTCTTTGTGAGTCCTTTCCAACTCAGTTTATGCTATGATTTGCTCTCTTTTTACTGAAGTTTCCCAAAATGAGAAGGTGTTTGTGGTTTGAGGCAAGAACATTCACCTGATATCAAGGATGTCTGTAGTCTTCACAGACACAATACCCAGCAAACCCAGATAATTGAAGTCCCGTTCAGGAGCCTGTTCCCCAAACAAGCAGAACAGCAAAACCAGTTCAGTCCCACAGGCCAACCCCCACCTCCATCACATCCATCCTGTCCACCACAAGATACTTTCCATGACCACTCTGTTCAACAGCTGATTTTCCTGTGTGAATCCTGTCCATTCAGAGCCAAGGTTTCCATGGCACATGCTGGAAGTCATTCATTTGTGCAAAGAATGAGAAGTTGTCAACCAAGACCCATGGGGTCAATGCAGTCTTTGAATCTGAAGACTCTTCTCTCTTTATTCTCCATTCCTCAACGTGCACAGAAGATAAAAGCAATGACTGATTCCTTCAGTTTGAACCCACAAAGCAGAAGAGTTGACTCACTTTTCCATAGCCAGGGGAAAACAAAAGACATTTTACTAAGAGGTGCTGATTAAAGTCTGAAGAGATAAAGGAGGTGCCAGTCCTGCTCTGATGAAATGTGGGATCCCAAGTACAGCAGCAATGAGCAGAGTTTATTCTGAGAGCTGGTTTATAGGGGTATCCTGCAGGAACATGGTTTTCCATCTGGAGTCAAAGGGCTGGAGTCCAATCAGATACAAACTCTGGTGGTCCTTGCCTGAACCTGTCAGATGAACAGTGACACTGGCAGCCCCTCAGGGCCAGAGCCCAGCTCCACCAGCTGCTCAACACAGCACAGACACACAGGCACCAAGCTCAGCCCAACGCATAAGCCATGTTCTACTTTGCTACTTGTAAATAATTATTTTAAAAAGATACTTATCAAAAATATGGCTGGGGACCAAACCTGTGTGTACACACAAATATATTTACACACATGTATTCAGAGATGTTACACATAACATTCTGCTTCATCCCGTTTTCTTCTCCAAACATCACCATAGGAAGCCAGCATGTGTGCAGCTGTCCTTGGGAGTGGATGCAGCACCTCAAAATAAAGGGAAGGAAAGAAGGGGAGAAAATTTTGCTTCTGGTAACACAACAGCATGAAGGCAAGAGCTGATGTCAACTCTGAAACTCCTCAACCTACTTTCCCTGCTTTGAAACAAGCCACCAGGATGAAGGGGAGGCAACAGAGCTCACCAAAAGCCAGGCATGAGAAGGAAAGCCCATAGGAAACCCCTACCCAAAGGGACATCCCCAGCTTTGCTCTTCTGTCCAGACACTCTGTGTCCCAGCAGGCCACACTGATGGAGGCTTCATGTTCAGTGAAGTCAAGTTCAGTTTGAAAATGAACATTTCCAGCTCCTTGCTCTACCTCTGTCATCCCCACTGACCCAGAATACCTCACCCCCATCCACACCACTCAACTCACTAGGAAAAAAATCTGGTAGTCAACTCAAAACCACTGCTCTTGACTGACTTACCCCAAACACCACCTTAATGTCCCTGGAAAAGTGAGGACAACACTTAAAAATACCTTTACAGTTAACCCAGCTCTGCCACTACCCCATCCCAACTTCTTTTGCCCAACATGCCATGGAAAACAGCCCTGAGAAGGCAGCCCAAGCATCAGCCATTGCACCTTGAATTAGGAACTGCAGGAGGTTCATGCCTTGGTGTGTGAGACATCTGTGTCCCAGCTCAGTGCCAAGGATGGCTGTGCTGCCACAAGGGCCCACAGGGACGGGCACAGCAACCTCCAGCCTCTCCCACCTTGGATAACCCAATGTCTCTGCCACCACAGCTCCTCTGTCACTCCAGTACCCAGCTGCTGTCCCTGTCTGGGCAGGACAGGCCAGGTCTCAGTGTTTGGAAGGTGACCTGGCACCATCCCCATCCTCTCACCCATCGTTTTTCTTCCCACCATGGAGGGGACAGGCCAGCCCCAGCCCTGGGTGGGGGTCCTGTTATGCATCACACTGAGAGGGTTGAGCTGCAAGGTTCAAATTCTGCCCCCAAATGAGGAGCTCTGGCCATGGCTGTGTGCACAAGAACCAGGACAGCAGCTCCCAACCATGCCCAGGTGGGACAGGTAGCACAGAGCTACCTGTGATCACAGACCAGAGATCCCTGATGAACTCTCTCCCTAACCTCTGCCTCTTCCAAAAGTCGGCATATCCCATCCACAGGAGGGAGAATGCAGAGATTTGTGCAACAATTTATAATTGCACAGCTCAATCACTCAGCACCTGTGAAGCACCTGGAACCCATGGGAGTCAGGTCATTACATAACATCTGGATTTGATTTAGCCACCCAAGGGTGGCTCACCAGTTTTCAAAAGTTCTGAGGAGCCCCGCAGTGTGGCAGGAAAGCAGGTGATCAACACCCTTGAAAAATTCATGTGAATTGGCTTAATGGAGATATACAAGGTGCAAATTTTGGTGCCAGACACAGAAGGACTAAAGTGAGAAGCAGAGTGCTGGGATATCAAACCCTTACAGAAAGAAGAGACCAGTCCTACCAGGGCACTGAAGCTCCAAGGGATGTGGAAGCTGCTGGAGAAGTTTAATTTGGAAGCTGCAGACAGCAAAAAGCTCCTTTGCAGAGAGGATTTGCACTTAAGAAATACTAAAAACTTAGAAAGTTAAAAAAAAAAAAAAAAAAAGAATAAAGCAGACCTTAAAGCAGCATATTCAGTGAAAATCTCACACTGACTCTGGCAGCACCTTCTCTGAAGCAGTGACCTGCTCAAAGCCAGAGATACTCAAGTGTGTTACAGACCACATCATCTCTGTCATGCAGAGATCACTGGCCAAATGAACTCCTAAACTCTTGGAAGGAAGAGGAAGGTTAAACACAAGGCAAAATTCATCAATTTGCAAAAACTGCTCCTGAAAAAATTACAGAAGAAACATTGTTCCAGCACTGAACCCACAGTGATGTTTGTATGAGAAATTAAAGCCTGGTTACCACAGGCTCCCTCAGACACTGAGATGTCTCTGCTGAGGCTTTAGAGGGTGCATTTTACTTGTGCTGACTTGAAAATACAAGTGATTATATCCAGATTCTGCAACTTTCAGGAAACAGGACAGAATCAGTCACAGAAAAAACTTCAAATTCTTGGTACCTTTGACTCTGAATATTGCCTCCAAGGCTTCCAGGCAGCACTCCCTGCCACAGGAAAGTATCACATAGCAGAAAGGTAACAAAAATCAGTAATAATAAAGATGTGAGGTGACAATTACAGAAATGAGGAAGAGACAGAGAAATATTTACAGGAAAATTCACACGAGTAGTAGGAAGCATGCCAGTTTAGGATATTCCCCTTTGGGGTTTAGGTTTTGGGGTGTTTTTCAAAAATGGTAGGAACTCTCTCAGGTTACTTCCTAAAAAAGTCCACCAGCTGCAGGCTATGCAGCTACAGAGCCTGACCCCACATGCCAGAAGGGTATGGGAAAGCCTAAGAGGAGATTAAAAGAGCAACAGACACCTCAGAGAGGCTTTGGAACAGCCAGAAAAAGCCTCTCCAGGAATAACAGTCCCTGAACTATACAGAAAAAAGGAAGCAGCACAGTCTGATGTGCAACTGGACCTCCACTGGCTTTTGAAGAATCCAGCAGAACATCCAACACACTCTTGGGGCAGCTCTCTGGGAAGTGTGTGACTCTCCCAGGTGTCACAAGGAGAAGCTCCACGCAGGGCAGCTCTGGAAAGCTTAAATCCCAATAAATCCAGGAAGACACTCACAAGCTATAGGGAGACTGTGGAGTTCAACGGGACACCAGACACTTCAAACATCAGATTTGTACAGTAAAAGAGATGAGTTCATTCTGTCACCTTTCCAGGTGAACTGCAATGCTCTGGTAATCAGGTTCTCAAGAGGTGGCAACTCTGAGAGTCAAGAGACTTCCCAGCCAGCAGACAGAACAGTCAGGAAGCAGCACGCTGCCAACCACGTGCCAAACAACATCCTCTGTGCTTGCCCATTTCCTGGCAGATCAATCTAAATCCTCAACATCCACGTACCACTGCACAAGAATACAAAGCTTTCCAGACAAAAATCTCATCTACAGCCAAATGGTTTCCATCTTGGTTTCAAGAGCAATGGGCAGCACAGCCCAGCCAGAAATCCTGCCATGCACAGCCACAATCACACCTCACATCACTCCTGGTAGTGTGATCTGAATTTCCTTTTAGCAAAGGCAACCAGCTACAAGCAGATCTGTAAAGCTTCCACACAGATAATGGAGTAATCTAATTTTGTTTGTGACCTAAATACTACTTGGACACAGGACAGATGAGGTAAAAGGTGGGATGCCTTCCAGTTGGTATAATGGGTTGGAATTTGAAGAGCTCACCCTAACCATGGTTTGTGTCCTCCAGCCTCTGCAACGTCTGCTGCAGGGAAAACAAAGTTAGCAGCTGTTAATCTGGTCTAAGTGACAAAGTCAGCCTGAACAACTCACAGAAGCTGTGGGCTGACCTGGCAGATGTCCACAGCCTCAACTGCTCCCCAGCCTGCACAGCATGGTGATCACACAGCCTCACTGCCTGACCAGGCACCAGCCATCAGTAAAACTCTCACCTCTACTCTAGACTCCATCCTTCCATCAGTACAAGTCTTACCTCTTCTCTAGGCTCCATCCTTCCTTCCACCAGTACAACTCTCACCTCTTTTCTAGACTGCATCCTTTCAAGTATGAATTATATTCCTCAACTACTGTCTGTAACTGAGGCTCTATTCTGCCTTATCCTGTACAGGTCACATGTAAAATTATGTTTACAACTGTGCTGGATGCCCTACAGACAGGCAGGACACACATCATGCCTAGATGAAAATCTCTTTGCACTTCTCAAGAAGATTTGGTGGCAGCAGTTCCAGCTGAACCAAGCAAGACACAAACACACCTCTTCCATCACGTGCAGTCACAGAACCAGAATGGACCTTCCTTCCAAACCCCTGCCTTGCTTTCTGCTGCTCAACACACCATCTCAGGCAGAAGGACACCCCTGGATTGGTGGATCCAAACCACAGAACCCCAAATTTCATGTGAGAAATGAAACCTCTCTGTATCTTCAGATCCACCCATCTGGAGCAGGACAATCCCCAGCAGTGTGGAGTCAGTGCTCATTTCAGGAGGACACCCAGGCTGAGTAGTGGCTTGGTGAACAGAAACACACTGCATCAGGAATTCGTCTGGGAGAGGAGGTCTGAAACATCCAGCTAAAATCCAAAGTCTAGGAAAGGTTTCTAGCCTACTGAGGAAAATGTCATTGCAGCATCTCAGGGAAGAAGGCAGGAGACAGAGATACATCAGCTGCCAGACAAACACTGGACAGAAGCGTGATGATGAGAAGATGTCAACACTGCTTTTGAGGAACAGCATCTGCTAAGGCCACACAAAGGAAACGAGGACAATTTGCTGCACCCAAGCTCAGCCAGCCTCACCACAGAGAAAGCAACCAAGCCAACAGCATCCACCTCTTCCAAACAGAAATGGCCATTACAGCCTGCAGCCTCCCAGGAAAGCTTCAGCACAGACACATCACCATCAACTGTGGCACCTGAACAGCTAACACATCCAACCCAGAACCCTGCAAGCCTCAGAGCATTAACCAGCCCAGGATCCAATCCCTGCCAACAACTGCAGCTCCCACAGAGAAAGAGCAGCACCTGTCTTGCACAGGGTTGACAATCACCTGCACAAACATGAAATTTAAGATGTCACAGACTAACAATGAAAGCTCTTCTGTACTAGACAGGAGCCACTGTGACTTCCAGTGAATCTGAGACAGAAATCCACACAGATAAGCACAGAAAATTCAAATCCCTATAGATGGCTGATGGTGGGGACTCACTAGCTGAGACTAAGTCCTTTATTCAATGAACTAACAAGATCAGAGAGATGAAAGAGCCCCAGAAGGGGTTTTGCAGAAAATCTTAACAAGAGTTTGATGATGAGTTGAGACAGAGAAACTAAGTCTCTAAATGTGAACTCTATAACCAATAAAATACTCTATTTCAGAGAGTAGAGAGAAGGAAAGAACACAACTTGCTGGACAGGTCACTCAAGATCTTAAGAATAATCTAAAGTACTCTATAAAATTTCTCTATATTGTAATTACCACCAGTAACTCATCAGAAATATGTTGCTAACTTGATAAAAGCTTGTTTGAAAATCCCCAAAGCTCCCAGGAACAAAGCCCAGCAGGTATGTCATGGGGAAGCAGAAAGCCCTGAGCTCCAGGAGGGAGGCAGTGACATGCAGAGCCAAGCAGGAGCAGCCTGTGACAGGGACACTCAGAGAGCCCAGGCAGCAGGGAGGCTGCAGCTGCAGATTCTGAGACCTGACACTGACAAAACCCCTGAGACGTCCGAGAAGAAAAATGTGGGACATGTTTTACATGCTTGCTGCATCTGCCACAGGGACTGGCTGCAGAGCAGCACTGTCCAGCTAGATTGGTGGATCTGAGGATACAAAGCTGATCTTTTTGGTGCTGATGTACCCTGGTATTTATTAGAGTCAGGAACAGCTCTGTGCCACACTTGCTGTCAGACTTTGGACAGGGATATCCTGGGGCTAAACTGGCTAGAAAATTCACTGAGACCTAATCTCTGCATAACTAACATCTCCCTGCTGCTAAAATGACAATCCTCAACCTTTGTCTGTTTTAGTGCTGAAAACAATTCTATCACAGTTATGAGTTTCACAAGTAACACAGAAACAAGAAATTCTAACAAAATGTAATAAGCTGAATAAAGATACAGGAAAACAACAGTGAATCAGTCTAGACATTAATTATAGGTGTATCTAGCATTATCAGCTACAATACTCAATTCAATCAATTCTGGAAGGCATTAACTCCAGTGTAAACCAAGATCCCAATTTAACCTTCTTTTGAATTCTGGGAAAAAAATATTTTACAGTGACTCAAAACTGAGAGATTTAAACAAACTGACAAATAACTGGACTAATCAAATTGCATTTAACTAACACTGGGTGTTGGCTAATTCATTTCAAAGTTGTTCCACTAGTTGTGCCATTGGCTTTATACTCACATGTGTGGATTTTGGAAAGGAACTCCAGAAGTATTTAGAGTAAATCTTGCTGTGGACTTGAAAGGTGGATTTGCAAAATTTAACTTCAGCGCTTTGCGTTTACCTGGGAGACAATGAACATAAAGTGAACTTTTTGTCAGCACAAAATATTGAGAGCATCTGGAAATAAACAGGAACAAAATGACATCTTGTAAGAAAAGGATTTTACATTTTACAACATTAGCAAATCACAGCTTGTGTTAGGACACAGGGATGGTGACAGAGTCAGCTCTCATACCAAGGTCTTCCCCAGCCCATTCCAAGGCAGTTGCCAAAGCAAAGCATCCACAGCCCCTCCTGGGACAGCTGGAGCACCTGGATCCAGCCAGGGCTCCAGCAACCACCAGCCCCATCCCCAGGGCTGAGCATCCTCCATGTACACCCATGGGGCACAGAGGCCCAACCTGCCACACACAGGGGATGGCTCTGAGGAGGGAGGGCACCTTGGGGTGTCCTTTATATGAGCTCCAAGCACAGGATGGCTGTTGGGGTCCAGGGATTTCTTCTATTATCCTTTGAGTCTGTTTTGTTCACACTCCTGAAACTCCAGCCTCTGTCCAGGGCAGTTACATTGTGTTGGAAGATTTTCCCTTTCTCACAGCAATATCTATACAGCTCAGGAGGACATGGGACTTGACATGATCCAGGATTAAAATTGACACAATTAACTACAAACCCTCATCACAAAATCTCTTCACAGCCTGCTCCTATTCTCATTATTTGTAAACTTTATGCACCAAGTTTCTTCTTGTTTTTACTCGGGACACTTTGTAGCTCACTTAAATATTGGTCTATCGATTTCAACCTCAGTAGATTTCTAAGGATAGTTTCAATTATGTCAATCCACCATGTGAAGCTGGATTTTCTACAAATCCAACAAATACAGAAGCTTAGGCTGCCCCTGGGAAGCAAACAGGATGGTTTGTTTCTGCTCAGCTGATGAACAAGGAATGTGACCGGGAAAAACGAACATCCTGAGAAATGCCAGGAATTTCCATCCAGCACAGATCACATGGAAACGTACTGTAAGTGAAACAACAGACTCAAATGAAGCAAAGTCTGAGGAGAGCCAAAGCAAACTGTGCTCCCCAGCAGCCTTCCACAGCTTCAGCTGTGCACTCCAAACCTTGAGTTTCATCCTGAAAAAGACTTTTGACTCCATGTTTCTATTCCTTGCAGACACATCCTTCTCACTGGAGGCAGAGGAGCCCCTTTAAGTGCAGTTTAGCTGTGATTTTGCTACACAGGTTCATTACAGACCACCCTGCCTCACTACAACAAAGAGGGGTGGGCTTTATAGTGCCTCTGGAATTCACTAGTGCTCATCACCACCAGGGCTCTGTGACCTAAACTGCCTGAAAATGTGCTGCAGAAATATCCACCCCATATAAATTGTCTTTTAAAGGTTCTGCTAACTTAACACATAATTCTAATCATGAACCATTACAGCATCTACTTCTCTGAGAACTTTTACAGTAAAGACTATGGGAGAGAGAATGATTCAGAAGAAACCAAAACTAACTCTGAAATAGATAGCTTTTTCACAAATTAGGGTAATCCTCAACACCAGACCTGAAATTATGAAGTTTCTTGACTTATGGTCTTCCCAATCTTGACTACTGGGTTTGTTCAGCTGCACATTAATGGTTATACCAAGTCCAGACCATATTTGAAACCAGGATGGCCCAGATTTCAGCTGAGCAAAGGTGGTAGGTACTACTTTATGTTTTGAGGGAATCTAAACAGGACTCTATCCTATGTAAGGCTGCTCTCCCAAAAGAAAAAAGAAAGCCAAGAAGAGCTTTCTGGTTGCAAATAAGTTCATCTACCCATAAGGATAGCCATCTTTATTGCAAATCATCCCAGCTTTAAAGTGGTAATGGTGATGGTGTCCTAAAACAATTTTTAAAAGGATGTCATCATTCCACCACCAGGCCTGTGCATGGAACTGAGGTCCAGGAGGGTCCCCAAATGCCCAGCCCTTGGCATTCCACAGATCACAGCCAAAATGGACATTGGGAAAAGCACCTATACAACAACTCCAAAAAAAATCTGGGCTCACAGCAGCCCTCGTTCCTTGCTGCACTGGTGAATGGGTGTGAGGCCAAGGACAGAATTATTTATGTGCTGCTATCCGTCACCAGATTTAATCCAAGCACTTGGCTCTGCAGTTAAGTTCTCATCACTGTGAGGCTCCTTCACCACCAACCACAGCCAACCAGCCCTCACAAAACAAGAAACAGCTGTCTAGCAGGTCACATGCAGGCCAAAAGTTTTCCTCCAGAGTTAGATTGTGTACTACTATTTTTATTTCACCTAGGACTTCTATGATTTACAGAATCACAAAATCTTAAAGGCTGGAAAGAGCTCTAAGATCACAGAGTCCAACCATCACTCCAGCACCACCTCGTTCATCATCAAACCATGGCATATCCACATGTTTTTACACTTCCAGGGATGGGACTCTACCACACGCCTGGGCAGCACCTTCCAATGCTTGACA
Source organism: Melospiza georgiana (assembly GCF_028018845.1). Taxonomy (NCBI): domain Eukaryota; kingdom Metazoa; phylum Chordata; class Aves; order Passeriformes; family Passerellidae; genus Melospiza; species Melospiza georgiana. The sequence goes on from NC_080450.1 coordinate 6,372,568, forward strand.
GCTGAAGAAATTATCCCTAATATCCAATCCAAACCTCTTCTGGCACACCTGAGGCCCTTCCCTCTCCTCCTGTCCCTGTTCCCTGGAGCACTGTGCCCCCAGCTGTCCCCTCCTGGCAGGAGCTGTGCAGAGCCACAAGGTCTCCCCTGAGCCTCCTTTTCTCCAGGCTGAGCCCCTCCCCAGCTCCCTCAGCCTCTCCTGGAGCTCCAGACCCTTCCCAGCTCCATTCCCTTCCCTGGGCATGCTCCAGCCCCTCGAAGTTTGTCTTGTCATGTTGGATTCAAGGTGCCCACACAGAGGGACTGGCACTCTCCTGGTCCTGCTGGACCCACTGTGGCTGGTACAGGATGCCCTTGGCCATTTCTCCAAGCCTCTGAGTCACCTCCTGTTGGAGAAAGCAATTCCAACTCTTCCCAGAATTTCCTCACCACCACTCCTGCATGCCACACCCCAAGAGCACTGCTTCCCATGTTCAGGTTACACAGAACAAAATGCTCCCTTTTCAAGCAGCAAAATTTTGAAATCAGCAGTAGTTTAATGGATTTTTCCAAGGTTTCTATCCTCCAAGAGTACAAAATAATCCCTGTAAAAATATTTCCACTCTGTTCAACTCTGCAGGATCAAGCTCTTGATTGAGCAAGGTCAAGGGAGCACAGGTCCCAGTGTTCAGGTGAGTCACAGTGCACAGGTAAATATTCTCTCTGGGCAGATGCTGAAGTCACTCTCTGCTTGTGGAGTGATGATACACCAGGAATCAAATCTGCACTCTCTCTCCTTACTGTAACCAGGAAAAAAAGAGACACAACCACAGAAACACAAGCTGTGACAGCACACAGCAGGAAGGAAAGTCAATGGATCTGCAATGAACTGTGCAATCTTTCTACCTCTCCCTTGTAGTATTGAAACACATCAACAAAAAGACAGAGGAAATGGGGAAAAATTGATTATTTACCTCTATTTGAAAATCGAGCTCAATGTTTGAGGCAATTTTCTTAATAGAAAACTATCAGTTTTGATTTCTTCCAAGGTAACTCCAAGCAAAACTAGTGCAAACGCTAAGGTGAGACATGAAAAAAAAAAAACCAAAAAAACCAAAAACAACACAGATCTGCGCTCTTCCAACAGCTTTAAAAAACCAAACTGCTGTATCTTGTCTGCTAACAAAATGCCTGCTTTGATGTAGAGACAGCAAAGAACATTTACCTGCGTTCAGAGCTGCAGCCCTGCAGTTGCTGACATCCTGAAGGCTCCCAGGATTTCCAGCTGGTTATTCCTGCGGCTGTGAGCACAGCTCTGCCTGCCCACAGACCCTTCCAATCTACCATCTTGCACTTCTATTTCCTTCCTTCCCAGTCTTGTTCATGTATCTACTCCAACATCAGCACGGCTCATTTGAGACTAGAGGAGGTTTCCAGTCTTACATCCAAAATAAACTATTTTTCAAGAAAATCTAGTCAAATTTTGCAACAAATCCTGAAGAACTTCAACATATCATACAGTTCTATTTGAGGAGTCTGGATGAAAGAAGTGGCCTGGGGTTTGATTTATGAGTTTTAAGAGGTGCAACCACAGAAATTCACTTTAAAGGGTGCAAATATTTTCAGTGCATCTCTTATGATATTTTTAGCCCTTCAATGAAACCTTCAATTTTATACGATCTGAGAGTCAGCATTCGAATCTGAAATGATGATTTTGCCCCGGAGTAAGCTAAGTATGCTCATTTTTAGGAGTCACCTCATTAGAAAGAGGATTTAGCCATAATTCACCCACAGCCACAAGTGTGCTTCCAACTAGGGACTACAAACACCCAAGCCTAGAGCAGCCAGGACTCTGGAAGGATTACCACTGTAAAGACACATTCCATGGCAAAACAATTGTACTAGACAATATTTTAATGAGACATCTGCATGATTTGGGGCTGAAGGGCAGCTCACAGCTGCACCAGCAGACACCCACCCACCAATGCAGGATAAGGGCTACATCCAACAGCACTTCCAGCATCTATAAATACCTCCACCACAATGCCTGCTAAAGTAGGTTAAGCTTAGAGGGCAAGAAATTGCAATCGGATTAAGATTAGTTCCCTCAGACTGGAAACTCCCAGGAGCAAAACCTGAGAATGAAGTCTCTGCACTCTCCAAAACCCACTGGGAACCTTTAATATTATCCCTGATGCTTTAATATTTAACCTTTAATATTTCCCTGCGTGCAAACACCATTTGTATAAAGAGGGTTAAGGCTCCCTGCCCAGAGGAGGGTGCAGCACCAGGATGAAACAGCAGCTTCCAGCCCAAGCTGGGGCTCAGGCAATTTCCAGCTGGAGAGCAGCACTTCACACATGGCTCACAGCCCAGCACCAAGCCTGGTGGAACAGGGCTGCAGAAAACCTGCAGGGCTCAACTTTCCACACAGGAGGTGCTGCCACACCAGGAGTCTGTGTCTGCTCTCGCAGCAGCACTTTGCTTCACCCAAAATATTCCAGCAAGCTGTGCCCAAAGCAGCCACAGCATAACCCTGCAGAGCTGAGCCTGTCATGGAGCAGCTGTCAGGAACAAAGGGTGACACTGCCCTGGGAAATTTATTGGGCAGCACCTGGAACCTCTCCTGGTGAACAACAATAATAAATTACGCAAAGGGCCACGCACGATACTTTTTCAATATGAAACAGCACAGCAACAATTATAAAATATACCACAGGAAGGAGGACTGGGGAGGGAGTTTGGTTGATTTTATTACTTTTCGTTTTAATTTTAGGAGCCTGTACTCAGACTAAAAGCAAGGGAAAAAATCTGCCCTTGAGGGCTTTGCTTAAGGTCAATGGAAAGGATTTAATTTCTTTGGATAAAGCAACAAGCATGTTTCCATCATCCCTCCAGATACCTTAGGCCAGCAAAGTGGTAACACTAATCACAGCCTGCATCCCACTGGGTCCAAAAAACACCTTGCACCCAGACTGATTCCTACAGTGACACAATCATTGAATAAGAAATCCTCCAGAGGCAGGGGAATAAGAATAGTTACATGTTGCCTGTCAGCAACTAGTTAAATAACTAGAAAGAGAAATAAAGATAAGCAGATAAAGTGTATGTGTGAAAATGTTCAAGCTGCACTAACATGTACAAATAAAATTCTGGAAACAACCTGTACTATAGTGAGGAGACCCATACTGGAATGGGCTTTTAACAGCTTCAGACTCTCCTGAGGAGGGACAATGCTCTGACCCCAGCACTGGGCTGCTTTTCCACTTAACCACTATTTCCACAAGCAATAATCCTTTGCACAATGCAAGCATAGCAGATCTTCATGTCTGGACCCCAAATTTCCTAATATATAGAGTTTTGGGGTTATTTTCCAAATACTACCAGCCCGACATCTATGCATAACTAAAAATACACCGAGACAATTTTCCAAGTTTTGGATCTGCTTCACATGAACTGGTCTGTTGCTTGTGAGTGCCCATGTGTGCTGCTCTGAACAATTGATCAGTATCTTCACAGCCTCAGAGAGGAACTGAGCCCTCCTGAAAACCTGGTCTCACCTGCAAGGTTCTTTCTGCACTGTTACACTGGGAAAGATTTTGATCTGGATCTTAAGAACACCTTGGAACACAAGGTACCAATTGGCATTTTTGCTTAGTTCTGCTGAATTATAATGGACGTGTGTAGAGTTGCTTAAGCAAGAAATTAAATTGCAAAATTAGAGAGTATATAAAGCTTTTAAATATCTTTGAAAGCACTTGGTTGGAGAACTTTTAGACACTAAATTCAAGGCAATTTGTGCTAAGCTTTAGAAGTGGTATGTGTAGATAGGTCTATCTGATCTATTTTTGTACTTCTCCAGTCTGGATTTCAGAAAAAAAAGTTCTAATTCCAGGGCTAAGGGCTATATCCAAAGACAAAGAGCCTAAGAACAGCTGTAATGGTCCATCTAGCACATCATCTTGCTCTCCATCACAGCACAAGACAGCAATGAAAAGAGTGATAAGCGAAGCCACAACATCCTTCCTTCAGCTATTCTTTCATCCTCCAACTACTTCCAGCTCAAGGTCCTCCTCCATCAGCCATGGCATCTCTGTATTTAATGACTGTGGCTGGGTTTCACTTCCCCGGTCCTATCCCATCCTCTTGTTGCTGAGTGTCAGACCCCATCATGCCAGGCTGGCAAGAGCTCACCCAGCTCAACACAACACTTGCTTGAAGCCCTCAGACTCCAAGTCAAGTTCAACAACACAAACCCAACCCAGCAGCTCAGCTATGAGAAGAGACAAAACCTGTCACCTGTACCTGGTGCTGTCACCCCCTGCTTTCTCTCCTGGTCACACAGGACCTGCCCTGACACTTGCATTTGGGACACAACCTGAGTTTGTTGAATTTACATCATTGTCCAGCACAGCAGCACAGATCTCTCCATGGCCACACAACAGGTCTGGGTGTTCCCACTGGATTCTTTGCCTCTCTGCAGGTAAGCAGATCCTCAGTGCCACAAGGGATGTGCAGAACCCAGCCCCAGGGTTTGCCCAGCACACCTCCACTATGGCCAGGGTGCCCTGCTGCCATTCACAGCTCTCCTCCCAGCACCTGAATTTCTCTGCTTTCCAAGGAACTGGAGAGTGGAAAAACGAAGGAAAATTCACATAGCAAGCAATAAAAAAAAAAAACAAAAAAGGGCAAAAAAAATCTAAAAAAGCTTACTTAAATTAACTTTGGTTCACTTTCATTACTTTGTTCAAACCTTTCCTCATGCTGAAATCCAGCAGAAACACCCATAGGCCAGTTATTTCTCAACACCAAAATAACTTAATGAACACTCAGAGGCTTTGTTAAACATCACACCACAGCTCTGTGAACATCAGCTTTTTGGGCTGATGTTTTTCTTACCAAAAAAAAAAAAAAAATCTTGTGCACTCATAAAAATGTCTTGTGAAGCATTCAGTACAAATTAGCAATACCCTGTAGCAGGACAAGCACAGGAAAGAACCCCTGATTCCCACTGCTGAGACATGTCAGGCATTGTGATGCTTCCAACAGAATTTTCAGCTTTAACAGCATCAAACCCTCTTCAGAAAGACACACGGTGATGGCACTCTTGGCCAACATTGTCATTCAAGTGACAAAAGACACAATGCCAGGAATGCTCTGCTGCTGTGCTGGAAGGAGTGAAGGCAGCAGGTACCAAAGCTCTTGCCGGGCTACACTGCAGGCTGGAATCAATCAGGGATTTGGGCACAGGCTGTTGCCTTCAGGAGCCTGGCAGATTGACAGAGCAGCCTCCAACAGCTGGCTGCTCCCAACAGTGCTCTGGGTATTTACTTAGGTGGCAGAAATCATCACTTTCTTGCTAGTGAACATAATACTGAAGTGTGACAACAATGAAACTTCTTCCTGAAGGAAGAACTGCACAGATGGACACAACAGCACTGACTCCAAACCAACAGCCAAGGGATCTGCAGCAAGACATTTCTGCAGCAATGAGCAACAGACTGGCTTTGGAACATCAGCTGATGCAGCTCTAGACAAACACCTTGCACCCTATCTGTGAAGTGAGAACAGATCTAACAAGACAAATAATATTTTAAATAAAGACCTTAATACAGCCATTCCTGATGCAAGCAAACACTGCAGAAAGTGAAAGTAGAGAAATGAGAAGCTGCAATCACGTTACCTGCAGAGCAGGAAGCTGAGGGTTTTGTGGTTTTCCTTTTCTGTGTGGTTCCAGATGAGTAAAACCCCAGTGTTCCCAGCCAGGACAAACCCAAGCCTCTGCAGAGCTTGGCTCCAGCACATGGATCACAGTCAGGAGCTGAAATTGCTGTAGAGAGCTCTGCTCTCCTTCCACCACCCAGCTCAAAGGGTTCTGCTCCCCCAAAGGACACACAAACCCTTTATTTCCACAGCAGGGGAACTCCTGCTGCCTTTTTATTGCTACAGTTTTTATAACTGAAAAAAAGAGTGCTTTTTATACTTCGTGTTTATCTTGCAGCACTATTAACAGGCCCTGACCATAAGACTGGGATCTTGCTGTGAAATTCAATGAAATTACATTGGGAAAGGACCTTCACATCAAAGTCTGGGAAATAAATTTCAAACAGTTTGGAGGTTTGCAACCCTGATAGAAAAAAGAGAGGAGTCCCTGACCCTTTCATTTTCTTTATACAGACTTGTCAGCAAAACACAAATGGGAAGGATCTACCCCTGGGAACAGCCCTCCCCATAGCCAGGGCAGAGCTGGGCACAGGCAGGAGCCCAACACACAGAAAATGGGACTGGCCTGGGCTGCTGCCTGGGCAAGGAATGCCACGGGACAGGGATCTGAGCCATGGGAAGCTCAGCTCTGCATCCTGCTGCTCTGCAGAGCTGCATCCCAGTGCACAGCAGAGGCTGCAAGCTGAAAGCTGCTCCCTTTGGGCCAGCAGCAAGTCAGTTCCATTGCATATTTCCCCCCTCATTTCACCATTTATTAACACCCTGACTGCTTACTGTCAGGGTCTCCCAAATCTAGGTTAGCAGAACACCAACACACCTCTGCCTCACCTGACAGCGCAGTTTTGCTGAATTATTCACTAAGGCAAAGCTGCCATCCTGAACTGACACTTGCTGCTGTTTTCCCATGAAAGGGCTGCAGAGCACTGGGGATCAAATCCTGCCACTTCTCAATGGCTTACAAGAGAAATTCAGACACCTGTGTTACATTCCTTTCATTCACAACAAGCAGAGGATGTGCAAAGCATCTCTCTCCAGTAAAACCCTTTGATCTTCCAGCACAGAGAACAGCGACTGCCTTTTCCTTCTCAGCACAAAATAACCCCCACCTTCCAATTAAAGATGTTCTTCTTGAGGAAAAGAGGTGGAGGCACAGCAGAATCCATCAGTTAACAGGTATGTGCCAGCCTGTGCCAGGTCCAGGCCAGACCCCTCCTGCCCTCTCTAAGTGCCACCAGTTTCATCATCAACAATTACTAAGCACTGACTGAGTACTTGAAAAAATAAATTAACACCCAATTCCTGCCACAGAGCTCTAGCTTGCAAAAGAGGTTTGAAATTTCAGCTTCAAACATCAAGTTTCCTAAATATCTGTACATCCTGAGCTAATAGAAAGCTATTAAAAATAAATAGACGCTTTCCAACTCTGTCCTAGGGGAGCCATTCTGACACATGGGCTCACTCTGGGCTGGAACTCTGAAGCATAGCTCCTTCTCAGCTCTTCCACGACAGAAAAACACCAGTCTGTGAAAAGTAATGGACAACAAAAGATTTTCTATATACAGCATCTCAGAAGAATGTCTCTGAACTGCAATCACAAGATATACCGAGATAAAAGATACTGTTTAAAAAGCATTAACAATTATCTCTTCAGATATTAGAATTGCTGCAACAAATTTGCATATGGAGCAAAAACAAAAAAATCTTTACGTTAATTGAAAGAAGTGCAAAGGCACAAGATTTCTACAATTCAGATTTACATTAAAAAAAAAAAAAAAAAAAAAAGAAGTAAAATAAACAGTGCTACCCTTATGTCACAGGCAAAGCAGAAGGCACAGATCTACCTCAACAATTGGTGGCCTTTTAAGAAATATTAATTAATTTTTGCTACACCAGCAATGTGAGAAACAGTTGCTCTCTCAGGAGCAGAATGGAATATCTGGTTAGCTGCAAGAAAAAGCAAATTTTCAGTACCAATATTGATAAAAAAGCAAGGATAATGCTAAAAAAAGGCATAGCTTTCTCTTTTTGTGCTTTGGCACAGAAGCTTCTTTGAAAGCCTAAAGTAAAATACCATTTCTCATCCATTCACTCAAAGGAGAGCACCAGCATTAAGGATCTCCTTTTATCTTTCAACATTTACTCTAAAAATCATTTCAAAAATCGATTTTTTTGATCAAACTTTAGGCTGCACTGCTTTGAATATACAGAACAGTCCCATCATCAGGACCCAGGGGGACAAACACTGGCATCTGGCAGGAAAGGAGAGGACATGGGTACCATCTGAAGTAACAAACTTTAAGCCTGAAGAGATTGTTTTATTCCCAGAAAGCTGAAAGTTTGCAGCAAATCTGCCCATATTAAACAATATTTTAAAACAGATGGTCCAGCTGCTCATGCCCAGGCAGTTTCTCAGAGAAGCCCAGATCTCCAGCACTGCCACCACAGCAAATGACCAGACCTGGGGGAGCACAGCATTCCACACTTTCATCAGAGACACCTGCCCAGAGCAGGGGAGGATACATATGAGGAATTTTGAGAAATTCAGGTGCTGCCAATGACAGTTCACCTGTACAACAGCAACCTGGGCAAGCAGCACTGCCTGCAGTCCCCTCTGCACCCTCACCAGCAGCCAAGCCAGACTCACAGAATGCCAAAACTGGGTGAGAAAACTTTAAAGACCATGTCATTCCACCCCCTGCCATGGCAGGGACACCTCCTACTATCCCAGGTTGCTCCAAGCTCCATCCAACCTGGTCTTGGGCACTGTTATGGATCCAGGGGCATCCACACCCGCTCTGGGCAGCCTCTGCTAGGGCCCCATCACCCTCATAGGGAATAATTTCCCTTTTCCATTTTCATTTCAATTATTCCCTATAAGGGGAATGTTCATTTCCCTTATAGGGAATAATTTCTTCCCAAGCAAAAAATTTCTTCCCAATCACAGAGAGATCACACCAGATAACCACACTACAGATCTGGGTACAGATCCCTTGCTTGATATAAGGGGCAGGTCATGGCAAAGCTCCCAGTCTGAGCAGTGACAAGGACCCGAGCCACCAACATTTGGAAGAGGCAGGTGTGATCCAGCAGGCTCTGGGATGCAGGCACTACAGCAATGTGCATGAGGAATTTAGCACCACTGCGCTCTCAGGAAGCAGCAACCTTGCTGTTTACCCTTTTACTAGGGTAAATAACCAGGAGCAAACACAAAATTGCGCTGCTAGAGAAATAAGCACCATAAAATCTCTCCATAAAAATTCCCCAAGTGCAGTGGATTTTGAAAGTCTGTGTAAAAAAGCTCTCCTGGTGTGCAGAGGGCAGGCGGGCCCTGAGTCCGGAAGGAGCCTGAGAGTCTGCCCAGCTAATCCCCTGCTCTCACTGGGTAACAGAAGACTGCTGCAAAAATACCAGCCAGTAGCCCCAACTCTGATCCAGTTATCTTCTTCCCTTGCCCTTGTCCCCATTAACTCCTTCTCCCTCCAAGCTTCCAGGAGGAAACCCTGCATACAAACTGACTGTCCCACATAGTGCACCAGCCCTGCAGACAAACTGACTGTCCCACACAACAGCACCAGGAGTCCCCTCCTGGCTCCTGCAAGGTGTCCCAGCACCACAAAGAAGTTTTCCACCTTTGCAGAGCCAGCCCTGCTGCCTGCCTGTTCCATGCTCACCACAATGGTTTATGGTGCTCAACTTCTCCATGACAGCAGGGCTCCCAAGCTTTTGCTGAGAAGGTGGGAGCTGCATGACTTTGTGTCAGTGATGCAAGAGTCATCTCTGCTCGTGGCACCAGCACAGCTTCACTCTGCTCCTGGTGCTGCTGCTCTCAGAGGCATCTGAGAAGGGGGGAAGCTGAGGTATATCAACCTGGCTTTGCTGCCCATGTTTTCTGCTCCATGCAAGACCATCAACAAAGCCCAGAGACAATGTGAACTCCAAAGATACCCCAAATAACATCCCATCAGTGGGAACAGAGCACCCACATGCTGGAAAGGAGAGAGGAGATGGTTCCTTGCCTAGCCCAAGGCACACCAGGGCAGGAATTTCATCATACCCTAATACACCTCTGAGACACAGGCACTACAGAGGGAGCAGCACATGCATGCTGAAGATGCCAGAGCAGCAGCTACACAGGTGCCATGAAATCACCAAGGTGTGGCAACAGGAAGAGTATTATCAGCTAATGACTGAAATCCTCTACTGAAAGCCAAGAGTCCTAACTGTTTTTAAGGAGGAGTCTGATATGCTTATGCATGAGGTAAAAAGGGGTAACTAGTGGAGACAAAATATTAAACTTGTCACAGGAATCCCAGGGCACCCAGCCTGCCAGTTCCCTTAGCAGGGCATAAGGGCATTAGTTGGTCTCCGGCTGGTCCCAGCAGAATGTGTGTGTGCCCATGCAGTGCAGACACAATTCTTCCACTGTGCTGCTATATGTCATTATTTTTCTCTTTTCAAAGAGATTTCCAAAGGTTATTGCATTTCTTTGAGCCCTAACATGGACCAGGTCATATCAAACCCACAGTCATCTAAAACAACTGCAATACTTGGGACTGAATCATCAAGGTTGGAAGAGCACTCAATTTCCTTCTGGCACGAGTCAATGCTCCTGCTGGGCAGCAAAGCAGCAGCAACTACTGAAGCCTGGATGAAGATGACCCAAACTTCCTCTTTACCAGCTCAGCTGCCATGGAGCAACCTGTGCTGGCTGCTAAACCCAAAACTCTTGAACACAATGCTGAAGGGACAGGAAGATTACAACCCCAGCATTATTACACCCTCCATTTCTGCATTGCCCAACAGCAAGGACATCAAGCTGTTGAAGAATGCTGTCACAAAGCACTATCTGTGTTTGGTTTGGGTCCCAAGGAGCCAGGACATGCCAGCCCAGGATTATTCTGAGAACACTGGCCAGTCAGAGCTCTGCTGCTGAAGTCAGAGTACCACTCAGCTCTGGAGGGAAACCCTGCACAAACCTTCCCAGAAAGCTGTTATTTACTACGTGGAAACAACACTGTGGACAAGTGGCTGCTGGACTGTGTCCCAGGTGCTGTGAGAGCAGCACAGTGCCCTGCTATGGGGCAGGGTGCCACTCAGACTTTTGGCAGCTCATGGTGAAGCAGGGTTCCTGCTGCCAGGTCAGTTCCAGGCTCCCATTCAAGTCAGCCCTGACTAAAGCCGGTCTATATTAAAGCAAATTACCAGACCTAGAAACATTGCAGGGCTTCATTGAAATTCACACATTCTTCATTTCCCGTATTTTTGTAGGGCAGGCAAAAAGCATCCATACTAACAAATCAGACTGGGGATTTCTTCAACTCACAGAAGATTCCAAATGACGGCCCTGATGGGGAAGCCAGGACCCTCCAGACAGACACACACGGGCCTCAGACACCAGCTCCCACCACTCCTGTCTCAATCTCTGCCACTTCCACACTTGCTGACAAGATCCTTCTCCCATGTGCTCAGCTGCAGTCCTCATCAGCAGGATCAGCAGGGATGAAACCACAGAAACAGGCCAGAGAGTAAATTTTTGTTCTTAGCCCCATGATATCTAGCACTGATACACAGTGGCAAAACTTAACCCATAAAAAGCCTATCTGGCTATTTATGACTCTGGCATAACCAGCTGGGCAGATAAGCTCCAGGCTATTACTCTCAAAAAGAAATACATTAATTAGAAATACATTTTAAAATAGATTTTGCATTTCCAGGAGAATGCTGGCAGGCTTGTTCAGATATTCCACAACATGTGGCTCCAGTGCAGAAAGAACTGCCAAGCTGCTGCTTAAAACAGCACATATCTAAACCTTTGCATCCAACCCTCTCTTCTTCCAGCAGAAGTCTGAGCTCATTCACAACTCCTCTGTGTAAACTTGCATACTAACTTACACCTTAGTGTCACACTTTCTAGTGACAACAGCCGGGCTAGATCAGATCAGAAAGCTGACCTCTTCCTCAAATCACAAAGCAAACCAGCTCTAAAAGCTGACATGCAAATAATAGCCCACTTTCCACACACTGATTGTTGCAGCTACCCAAGGCAAAAAGGACCTTGAAGAACATCTCTTCATCTCCTGGCCAGCATTGCACAAAGCCATTCTGACCATCCTCCCCCTTGCTACTTTCTGCCCATGCAGGTTTCTGAGTGGGACAAGGGAAAACAAGAGGGTAGCAAAGGTAGGATGAGGTTTCCAGAGTATGGCATGAGGCCAAGTCCTGAACTGAGTGCTCAGGAGAGGAACTGGTCTCTACAGGAAAACTCCGACATGGCCCCACTGCTCCCCAAAGAGATTTCCAAACGCACCGCTTTCATCTTAGTCCACAACCCCTCCCAGGTCAAACAACACAGCCATATGTTTTTAAAGGAAACTGTTTTATCTCTGTCCACAAACCTCTTCAAAGTACAAACACTTTGCTTTATGGTCCAAAAGCAAAGTGATAGCTAATTCACTTCAGAGACCCACTTCCAGAGAATTAGGTCCAAAGCAAACCACACAACCCTTCTGGTCCACAGAAAAAAAAAAAAAAAAAAAGCCTAGACAAAAAGGGATAAAGGATAAACTCCCATTCAGCTCAGCTGTCTGCTCCCAACAGCTGTCCTCCTTACGCCACAGGGCATCTCCCGAAGCACCTCAGAAAGATCAGATAAATTATTCAAAACACAGACTAATTCCTGGCGCTTGGACTCTTTGTTTGCTCCAGGACCAGCAGAACTGTCTGCTTCCTGGAGGGCTCGCCCTGCCTCCAGTAAAGGCTTTGATTTGCAGAAGAGGAACTCAATTTAGCAGCTAATAAATACACAATTTGTGCAATACACATACTCGAATCTCCCTTGATGCTCATACCCAATGAACACTGTCACTGTAGCGCCCATGTGCACGGCAGGTCAGCTCACCTGAGAGGAGAAACAGGAGAGGAATGGGCACTGATACTTGGCAACACCGTGCTGTGTTGTGTTTCCTCACTAACAGCAATAGCAGAGATCTCAGCACCCAGGGTACAGCCTGAGGTGTCAAGGTCACACATTTTGGAAGATGCTCTGCAGCATCACATGATACTCCTGATGCAAATCCAGGCCAATGATACCTCACATGCCTCACAAAGGATCTGTGCAGGCATGGAGCAGGCACCCCACAGGGCTGCAGAGAGCTCCACTGGGACTGCGCTTAAACAAACCTATGACATCTGATAAAAACCACGTTTGCACCTTTCCACCTAACCACGAGGAGACACAGACATGTTACACCTGCATGAACTGCAGGACTCATCTTGAAGAAACAGCCACCTAAGCAGAGCAGGAATGCACACCATGGGGAGCTTCAAGATCTAAAGCTTCCCTTCAAACAAAAGCAAAACCAGTAAGATTGCAGATGGCCATAAAAACCAGACTAATGTAGCATAAAATAAAAGTTTAGAACCAAAGTCAGCACCACAGACTGTCCAAAACACCAGCTCCAAAATGCAAATGCTCAGGCTGACAAAGCTTCACTGCTGGGGCAGAGCAAGTTTTCAATTCTCCCTTCCCTCCTTATCATTATTTCCAAATGTATTTTGGCTGCCAAAGTTTATCAGTCTTCTTTTACATACTCTGCTGTCCTCTGGGTGCTCTGAGTTTATCATATTAAATCCCAGGAGTTGGTTCAAGTCTCTCCTACTGCAATTCTCCCTGCAGTCTATCCTTCCCTTCAGCTTCAGGGTCTCAGGAAGAAGGCCAATTCACTCAGACACAGTTCCAAAGAGGGAAAACGGGTCCTGAGCTGGGACCATGCATGAGGCAAGGGGACAAACATGGTCCAACACGGGACATGCCTACAAGGTGAACAAACAGATGTTTATGTTAAAGGTACATGTATTTAAAAGGTCCATTCATCCAGCTTGTGCAGTCAGTTAAGTGCTGGTAGCACAGGAGCACCCCTTTGACAGGCTGTCACATGAGGTGTCACCTGCAGTGGCAGTTTTCCAAGCATCTCATATACAGTTTACATAAATCCACCTAGCAAACCTCAGCAAGAGACCTGTAACTGAGATAACTTGTCCAACAACTCAGCAGCAGTACAAAGACGTGGGTGGGGGTAGAAAACAGGGTGCAGAGTCACAGCAAAAATTATTTTGTCTTGTTCAGACACTAACATAACCATGAGTTAAAAAAAAAAGGTCCAAGGCTGCACAAATCCTTCCTGCAATCCTGTCCCAGGAGAATGGGATCAAACCCACTCTCCCTGCATTTCACATTTTATGAACAATGGCTTAACCCCTCAGCACCTCCAGGATAACTCTGAGCACTTTCCTTCTCTTTGGTTTGGATAATCAAGCATTTTAATATTTTGACAGCCAAGTCAGTGCCAACTGCAAGGGGTGAGCCTCAAACTCATGTTGCAGACATCCTCCACATCAGAGGGACAAAGAAATGCAATAGCTGTTCCATTCTCAGCCTAGCAGACACAGTATTCAACTTATCTATGAACTGAACTGAAGAAACACAGGTGAAGTGTCTCTCTCCAGGGATTTACCATAACTATTGCACATTCAGTAAACCAGCAACAGTAACACACCTTTTTGAAAGACATTTTTCCGTGCTCAACAAGCACTGTACTGTCATTTACCCCTTGCTCACACATCCCTTCTGCAATCAAACAAATCCACAACATGAAAAGAAACCTGAGTACCCAGAAGACAGACAAAAGCCCTTTGCAGGGAACACCAGCAGCCTGGAATAACACAGTGCAAGATTCACATTACTGAAGGCATTGACCAAAGGAGAAGCAGCAGAACTGCAAAGGCAGAACCAAAACCAGAAATCAACCAAACTGATATAAAACCAGTTTAAAAATGCATTAACTCTTAGGCAAATAGACTTAAATACACAGATTCTTTTGAATGAGTGTCATTGGAGGAACTCAGTTTCTCAAAGCAGAAGAGATGTTACAGCCCAGCAACCATAAATGACCAGCATCATCAAAGGAATCCCCAAGACATTTGTTCATCTCTCCAAAGGCAGCAGACAACACTGCACAATAATACAAGTAATCTATTCTGACCAGAATATCCATGAAGAAGCCAATATTCCAAGGTGATACTTCCTGAACCACAGTGAAAAGGCTCAACTGCCAGTATCAGGCAGGTTTTCCTCAGCCTGCTGCTGCAGCACAGCAATCCTCACCTTTCTGAGTGGATGCTGCAAATCTGAGTACAAGGGAGAAGGGCAAGACACACATGTACATCTAAGGAGGCAATTAAACGCAATGAAGCCCATTTCAAATGAGGTACAAGAGAGCAGGGAACACCACCAGCACCTGCCCAATGCTGCTCCAGATGCCCTCCAGCCTTTAAGACGACGCCAGAAGCATCACATCCATTCAAAGATTTTTATACCTTCTTTATAAACACCGCTTCAGTGGAGCCTGGAATGGATATTTGCTGCTAGTTCCTATCCACAGGGCAGAGCACTACACAGACACCCTGCACAGCTTCTTCTCCCCACACAGTTTTCCCTTCCAGTCTCTAAAGGCTACAACAGTTAGCCTGCTTCCTCCACCAGGAAGCAGACCTCCACATTTTCTTTCACACAAAATCTTATCAAGCCTAAATCCAACAGAAGACATCCAACTTCAAAGCTGCATGATGCTAAAAAGCTGTTTATGTGTGTTTGATACACAGAGAACTTGATATGGTAACACAAGATTCCTGTAATCAGTGCTTCACTACATACACACAAATTTCATTTCAGGGACTCCTCAACAACATGAAGTTTGGAAAGCACACATTCTGGCTTCTTCTGCTTCCTCACAAAACTCATCTTTCTCTTGCAGGATAACTCTCATTTTGATGGGCAACAGTCACTTCCACACCTCTCGGCTTCCTCAGATCAGCATTAAATAACTGAAAAAACCTCCCAGCATCTGAGGAGACTAACTAGTACTTTTGGGCTGCCCCTTTACCAGGAAAACAGAGATATCAAAACCATCAGTTGATTCAAAGTAAAAGAAAATTGAAACGCAAAATGCAAAACCATATGCCCACATACCAATACAACCCTACACACACAAGCTTACACCAAGACTCAAACACAAAGCAGACAAGGCCATAAGGCCCATACAGGAATAAACTGGAGGCAGAAATGAACTAAAACACACTGATTTGCTCATCTCACAACTTTTAGTGCTCTTAACAAATGCAAATATGTCCAAGTAGACATACACCCATCAATCTGCCAGAGTCAGCCTGCATCAGTGCTGCCTGCTTACACACATGGTTTGATAATTCCACCAAGGGCAAGAGTGGGGAGGGGAGCAGCTCCAGTCACCCCATGCACTCACCAAGGCAGCAAGCAATAGAGGAGGATATGGGAACCATGGAATCTCTTACTGAATTCCCACACTGAGGATCAGTCCAGTTTCAGCAAGCTCACAAATGGTTTCAAGCAATATTCACTACCCCACTGACACAGTGCACATCACACACCCACACCAAATTCACCTGACCACAGTGGCTGACAGAGTCACAGAGTCCATCACAAACATGAACAATTCCTGACCTCTCAAAAAGCCTCCCAGCAGTTTTTTTCTGCCAGAAAAAAAGGTACAGGACAGAGTTTCCTTGTAAATAGGAACTGATCACCCACCTTCAGTAAACCACTGATGTCATGAATGGCACCCAAGGGTAAGAGAGGGGCTCTGGTTCATCTCCTCATGCACTCAGACACCTCCTAAAAACCTCCCTGTCCAGGCTCCCTGCCTCCTACCCACAAAGGACGCTCTCACCAGAGACACACCTCCTCTGATTTTCTGCTAAAATGGCTGGAGTCAGATGAAGAGGGCAAAGACATCAATGAGGGAGCAAATGGGACCAGACACACAAAGGGAACTGAGAATCCCAAATTCTGGTCCGGAATTCCCACCCAACACATTTCAGCCATGATGTACACTCTGAGAAGACACACACAGTAGCTCTGCTTTGCTTTTTAACGACACCAGAGCACACCAGGCAGTGAGAGTGAGTATTTGGAGAAGTCCCAGTTGCCTCCAGTCCTCCTGAATGCCCAATGCAGCTGAGCTGATTCCATAATCATCAGTTATAAGTGGTTCCAGTTCCTCTTTGGCACTGTAGTTAGGATGAGTGACTCCACAGGTTTTAATTAGAATCAAAATTCTCCCCATGCCTTGGAATAAACTACATTTCTAGATTTCATACCACCTTTCTTCAAATTATCATTTTCTGAGTAATGTTAGCAGTAATGACTATTACTGATTTTGGCAATGAGAGAAACACAAAATTGCTCCAATTACAATTTGGGTACTGTTTTTTCCTTAAATCACTGTCAAAGGCATCCTACTTCCCACAGAATCTGTTTCCTCCACAAAACATCCAGGACACTAAATACTCAGGACTGTTCCTGAATTCTAACATTACACATGAGTAAGAACAACTTCACCACCCATCACCAGCACTGGACAAACTTCATTTAGTGTGCACGCAACAGACATTTAAAAAATTATGGAATAGACTCTATTTTAATACTCAGAATTCCAGCTCTCCTTTGTCACCAAGCTGTGCCATGAACACAACACCATTGCACTGGCCAGGGGATTCTTTGGAAAGAAAAAAGGTCCAGGTCCTTTGGCATGGGCAGCTGATCCAGGTAGCCAAGAGAAGACATGAGAGTGAAGCTGGGACATGCAGAATAAGGGTGAATAATAACAAGGTCTAAAGCAACCCCTTGCTTGGTCATCAGGCTTGAGAGCCATGGCTGCACAGTGAGCCCAGCACAAAGGCAGTGTCCCTTCACTTCTGCATTGTCACCTGGAGGACTTCAGCCTGTGTGAATCAAAAATCCTGCAGGATACAGAATTAAAACCAAAACTGGGTGGCCTGCAGAGACCTTCTGGATCTGCTGCCCTTGCCCTGGACATCAATTTCTCTGAAGACTCCTCCCCTGTACCACCATCCTCACAACTCTTCCCTGCTCCCAGGCCTGACAGCTGACACTCCTTATAAAACTGCCAGCCTTGACACCAACACAGAAACCTCCTGCAAGGGACTCTCACCTCAGGTGAGCTTGCCCAAGCACATGGCCTCTGGGCAAGGTCTCCAAAAGCAACAGGCTGCTGTCCAGGGGAGCACTGTCACAGCCCTTTGGCACAGGAGTTCCACCCTCTCCAACTCCCACCTCCTTCAAAAAAGCAGTTGCACAAGCCAGGTCAGAGTGTTTGTGGCTGAAAATTAACTGCGCAAAACTTTTTTTTTTTTTTAATATAATTACTTGTTTCCAGCTTAATGACTTCCCTGCTCCACCTTGTCATGCTGTTTAAGCCAATTAAATCGACACTGATGCAGTCCTACCTACCCTTCTCCCCACACAGCAATGCATTCCTGCACCTCCCTTGCTCCAGTGCCTGCCCAGCCCCACCACAAGCACAAGCTGGGCTTCCCAACTGCTCAACACTTTTGTGGGGGTTTTCTTTGTCCAGCTCAGCTTGCCTTGGCATCAACAGGAACTCGTGTTGTGGGCAAGGGCACTGTGCATCTTGGAGAGTAGCCAGAGCCGCCCAGCAGCCTGTACACCACCTGCAGCCACATCCAGCCCCTTCCCATCCCACCCAGGTGCTGTGGCAGCTCAGCTTCTCAGTTTCTTGCATGTTCCAGGAACATCACAGTCACAACAACCTGCTGCTCCAGAGCCCGGCCAGGATCCCACACACAGCTCCTCCTGGGACACCTGAACACTCACCTGTTAGGGAAAGCCACCAGCACTTGGGCATCATCACACTAGCCCATGGTCCTGAATCCATATTTAAACAGCCACCCTAACCAGCTACAGCAGAACCAAGTGCCCTTCTTCCAGTGGACACAGCATGCAGATGCTGCATCACCACAAGCTCATAGGGCATCACAGGTGCCAGGGTGCAAAACCAACTCTCAGCCTTGGAACATACAGGTGATTCAGAGGAACAACTCAAATACGAGAAATGGGTCAGGTGGAAATACAATAGGCAACTCTGACAGTTTTAACTGCACTACAAGAACGAAGCTGGTTCTTATTAAATCACAACTGTTTCAGCATATTATGGTAAAGTTTTTAATCCATGCATTTAATGCACAAAGCCTGGGATTCAGGTTTTTGAAAGATGCATAACACTACCTTGACAAGGCCCAAAAGGTACCCAATCCTTCATGCAGAGGAAGCTACAAGGAGCCAAAATTCACCTTTTTACTCCAAATATACCAAGCTCTTCAGTTGAACCATCAGTTCTCTGCCCAAACAAGTCCCCACCAGTCTCAGCACAGTCCATACCAAGGCCAACACAGAATACAGCAAATAACAGTGACAAACATTATTTCACAACAGTACCCACACTTCTGTCACAGAGAGAGCAACCTTTCTGTTTCCTGGTCCCAAAACAGGGTAAACTGCTTCTTTAATATAACCATCACTGTATTTAATTTAAACAAACAAACAAACTAGCACTGTGTCACCTCAGCCTAATAAGGCCTAAAATCTTTTTCAAGCACAGAGTACATTTCAGTGCTTTAACTTTAAAGGAGAAACTCAAAGGGTTTGCTGAGGCCTTTCTGAAAAACAAATATCCACCGTTTTTGCAAGGCTGCTCAACCATCAACAAGTGCCGGTGGAAACCAACAAGACCCGCCGCAGCACTGTAAATTTCCATCGGAACGGAACGAAACTGAATGAAACTGAACGGCAAGTTCGCGCTGAACTGATTCCACTTAGACGTTCGTCTCGAGAGAAGCCCAGAGCGGAGGCGGAGGGCCGGGCTGGCCGGGGCAGTGCCGCGGTGCCGCAGCCCCGGCCCGGCCGCCCCGCGGGGCTCCTGCGGGCACGGGCCGCCCCCAGCGCACTTGGCTCCGGCCGGCGCCCCCGGGGATGCTGCTGCTGCTGCTGCAGCCGCGGCCTGCACCGCTCACCCGAGCGGCCGCACAACCGTTCCCCGCCGGGAGAGGCCGGAGCCCTGTCCAGCCCGGCCTTTGTCCCGGCGGCCGGGGCCGAGCTCCGGGCAGGCCCTGCGCCCCGGCAGCCCCGGCGAGCAGGGCCAGGGCCGCGCTTCCTCCCGCCGAGCGCGCCGGGCGCGGCCAGGCCGCTAGCGGGGCAGGCCCGGAGCGCGGCCGCCGGGGTCGGGCCGAGCCGGGGCCGGGGATTCCCGCGGGCAGCGCCGCTGCACAGCCGCGGCCCAGCGCGGGGGGCGCGAACGGCAGCGCCCGGGGGTCCCCGCGGCCCGGGCAGGGCGAGACCTGCGGCGGCTCCGGCCCGGCACGGCCCCGCGCTGCCCGGGCCGGCGGTGCTTACCCTGCATGCTGCTGCTGCTGCTGCTGCCGGCGGCGCCCGGGCCGGGCCCGCTCCCGCTCCCCCCGGAGCCGCCGCTGGGGCTGGGAGTCGCCATTGTGCGCGGAGCGGGAGCAGCGGCGGCGGCGCTGCGCAGGGCCCTCCCCGGCAGGGCAGGACACACGGCCCCGCCGCCCGTCCGCCCCCGGCTGGGGCCGCGAAACCCCTCCCCGCCGGGGCCCCGCGCCTGCGGCACCGCTGCGGCGGGGCGGAGGCGGCGCTGCCTCCCGCGGGGGGACGGGGCATCCCCGGGCGGTGCTGCGGGTCCGCTCCCGCGAGCCGGGGGGCACCGCCCGCGGGGGACCCCGCACCGCGCTCGGCCCCGCCAGCCCCTCGGCCGGCGGTGCCCGGACATCTGCTGGCCTGTCTCGCATCCCCGCAGCCAACCCCAGCAGCTTTAGAGCATTCCTCATCTTCACCCTGGGGTTAGGGCTTCTCCCACACAGGCAGCCCCTTGCAAACTTCTCCCGACTCCCTCGAGACCACAGGGCACAACTCCGTGCTGTGCTTCCCCGGACACCCAGGGCATCAGCCTCTTCCTGCCACCATCAGTCTCCCCCTCGTTTGCTTTCTTCTCTTGGTCGCTGCTGTTCATGCCAGCACATGGTTTCTGACCATTCCTCCACACTCCTAGTCATAGGGGCAGCACATGCTGGGAATTAGAGCAGTGAAATTGCTGCCTCAATTTTGCTGTGGTCCCTCTCCAGCCTGCTGCATGACATAGGGGAGTCCCTTCACCTAAAAGGAGGCCTTGTGTCCTCATCTTTGTAGTAGAAACAATACTGACCCCTTTTATGAATGGAGATGGGCTGAGGAAAGAGCTGGATTAGAAGAATGAGGACTCTTTCCCTGCTCTCCATTGCCCAGGTCACCATGGAGGTGATAATACAGCCCTGAACACACATTGGAAGTGCCTCCAGGAACCGCAAACCATCACCCTTTGTGTTGAGTCCTGACACAAAAAACACTCCCTTCCCTAGTTCTGTATCTTTGCTTTCTCTTCCCTGTTTTGCTTAAGCCTTCTGTTCTGCATTAACCCCTGAGGGCAGGTCTAGGGCTGGCATCTTGCAGGCTTTGATGCAGAAACCCAGTGCCTCCTGGCAAACACCAACTTCCACTTCTGCTGTGTGCCACCTACATGTGTTTGCTTACGATTAGCTAATGCCATACTTTTCCTTCACTGCAAATCTAGGAGGATCAACAATACCTGTTCTGACATGTTTGTGAAACCTTTCCTTAAAGACCTCCAGTGATGGGGATTGTGCCATTCCCTAGCAATCTGTTCTGGCACACATCCTAACATGATCCAAAAGCCTAACTTCGGGGTTTTTTTAAATTTCAAATCCTTTATATCCTGCCCTGATCACTATGGCTATAGCCTTCTTCAAAATGACCCCTTGGGCACTTGATGATGTGCAATGATGAACTGCAATGTTTCCCTTCTTGTCCTTGCCTCAGCCTTCTCTTCTACACATTACATCAATTCATTTCCTTCAGCCTTTCTCCATGTTTCCTGAGCCTCTCAGCTTCCTCGCTGACCTCCTTGGATTTTTTCCTCTGTCCCTCTGCATTTTTTGAAGTACAGTATCCCTAGCTAGGTATGCTATGCCAGCTTGCCTTGGAGACTACAGCTCACATGCTCCAGGATGGTGTTTGCCTTTTCCATTGCTGGTGTTCAGTTTGCTCTCCAGTACACTGTAGACTCTTCTTTTTTTGGGGAGCAGGAGTGTTTTTTGGGTTGCTGGGTTTTTTTTTTTTTTTTGAAAACTGCATCCACCCAGTTCCCTCACCTGAACCTATGTTGCTCACTGCTCATAAAAGTAATGCTGGGAGTTGTATCTGTTGAATATTGCCCTGTAGATTATACAGGCCATTTCTCCATCTGAATCATTTTGTCTTTGCTGTCCTCAACAATCTGGAGTAATTAGCAGATTTAATAAGGCGATCATGGGTGTTAATCATCTAGGCTGTTTACTGAAGTAATTAAAAAGATCTGGCATCAGAACGGACCCCTGCAAAAATCCTATGAATATGTCCTTCCATTTTGACAAACACTGATAATTAGCACTTGAGGTACAATGATCTCACCAGTTTTACACTCACCCTGCCCTTGTATCTTCTTAAGAAGGGGTCAGGACAGCCAATGTTAAAAACCTTCCTGAAGTCAATAGGTGTGACATCTGTTACTCATCACTTTACTCCTAAAACATTGTGCCACACCAGGACATGAGAGTGGTTTGTCTGCATTTTTTCCTGGTATGCCCTTCTCTCTGCACCCAGGACATCATCCTGGTTTATTCTGTACCATTTACATCATGCCCATATCTTATATTTCCCAACTATGTTATATGCATATATATTCATATAACTCGACATGAGCACAGCTATTATTTCAGTAGTCACTGGCCATCCCCACCAAGATGGATCTGTTCAGTTAGGCCATGGCTGGTGTATCTGGAGCAGTCCATACTCACTGCTCAGGGTAGCTATGACATACAGTGGCACTGTCATTCAACAACAAATATTACATATGAAACTCAACATTACAGGCTGTTCCCACCCAAAAATCAAATCTCCTTGAGGTACGTATCATGTTTCCCTGTCCTTCTGCATTACACACTTGGTGCACCCATGTCCTTGAGCAAAGACAATCTCTGGGATGGGTTTGTCTTTGCTTCAAAACTGTGTCCTCTGAAGCTGTTCAATCAGGGAACACAGGGCTGCTCCCATTCTCAGGAAGGTGAGCCCCATCCTTCCCTGCTGCTGGCTCCTGACCCACCAGTTAAGGAAATAAACCCAGAGCCCCTTTGGCAATATCAGCTGTGCAACCATGCATTTATCTCCAGATGTCCCCATTGGAATTGCAGTCAGGGTTCTGCAGCCAGGAACTCACCAAAGGCCTTGAACCCTTCACCTGCCCACCCAGAGCCTTTTAATCACCTTTGATCCAATCTGTGACCATTCAGGACACAAGAATGAGGGCCATTATGAAATGGGTCACTGTGATGGGTGACTGTGGCTGTGGTGCAGTAAAATCTCTGGTACAGGCTCCTGGGAAAATCCTGACTCTCAATATCACAGCTTGGCTGCTGGGCCCATCCCTGCTGCCTCTGTTCTTTACAGGTGGAGTGGCCTCAGTGAAGATAAACTCGGGCTGCTCTGGGCTGAGTAGCAGATCCAGAGAGTCATAAAGAGAGAAGATGTTTTGTCTAATATCGAGGAACAAGTAGCTCAAGTTCTACTCAAGGATACTGAAGGTTCTTGGCCTCCCTCTCATGGGAGAAGTCAGTATTGCCTCCTGCCGACGCAGCCTGCTGTGTCCTGCAGCGGGTGCCGGAGGAAGTGCTCGCTCAGGATAGCTGGTGAAGCTTTAAAGGGAACAGCCCCGACCTTTTCTTTGCGATAAGCGCACCCAGCGCTGAAAGACGTTTTTATTTCTAAGACGTGTTACAGCCTGATTGCTTTTGAATCCCATTTAGCTCAACTGGCCAGAGCATGATGCTGACATGAAGGTTGTGGGTGTATGGGCCATCCACTCAAGAGCTGGACTCCGTGGTCCTTATGGGTTCCTTCCAGCTCAGAATGTCCTGTGATTCTGTGAATTAGAGCAATAAAGAACACCACAGTTGCTAAACCAATCCCTCCTTCCAACCATATCCTCAGGAGAGACAGAGGGGCCTTTTGCCTTCCCTTGCTCTTGTGTCACTGAACTTTGGATTCAAGGATTGCCAAGCCTTCCATGCCATGCCTCCCAAGTGCCCATTAGAAGCTGCTTTCTGCCAGCCCAGCCCTCCCTTCCCCTCAGCAGAGTCCTGTGCCACACCACACAGGGCCCTGGATGTGTCTGCCCAGCTGTTCCTCTGCTTCCTTCCCAGTCTCCATCAGCTTCTCCCATCTGCTCTCTCTCCCCTCCTGACTGTGCAGCCCATGAGATGTCAAGGAGCAGCCCTAGTTTGACAGAAACTAGGTGGGCTGTGCAAATTTGCACAATAGCTTGTGATCAGACAAATTAAAGATCCAAAGATTCATCACAGATTAATTTTCATATTGAAGATCAGCTAGTATGGTTGGAAAAAATGGGCAGTGACTCATAATTTTGTTTCCCACACAAAGAACTGGTGTGCCTGAAAAGCTTGGCTGCTTTTATTTTCCTATCATATTATGCTAATAATTATTATGCTAATGAAAGTCATGCTCTTACATTCTTCTTACACTTTTATCAACACTGTTGCTTTTTAATCCATGACATTTTCATTTTCTAGCCTGAAATTACATCCCCTCTGTTAGAAAATACATTCAAGAGCCTATCTTTGACCTGGAAACAAGGCATGAAGGTGATTTATTACTAGAGTTCTGCTTTTCTTTTTGAGGTGAGGGATAGGGACTCTCACAAAGACAACTCTTGCTTCTCTTCTTGCTTTAAATGCAGTAATTTCATCTCTTGTAACCTGCTCAAGGAAAGACTCAGTTAAAAATGAGAATGAATCCTCTCCACAAATGTGAGCACGTTTACATGTCCTCCACACAACAATTCAGCAAGACCTGATTCTGTTGGGTGTTGAGGGAACTGTATGAAATTGGTGGGAGACATGATCTCACAGAGGCTTGGTTTTGGTAAATATCACATTTCTAAAGGACCCACTTTCAATTCATCACTTATTATCACTTTTCATCATAAATAATCAGAGAACAATGGCACAATGCTATTCTTCTGAACAATATCCTTTTTGGTTCTCTAGACTTCACAAAATGACTGAATCTCTTGAACACAAAACTATTTCTGAACCATTACAAAAATCACAAAGTGGTTTGGGTTGGAAGCTTTTTTAAAACCCATCTCATTTAGTCTCCTGCCATGGCAGGGACACCTCCCACTGTCCCAGGCTGCTCCAAGCCCTGTTCAACCTGGCCTTGGGCACTGCCAGGGATCCAGGGGCAGCCTCAGCTGCTCTGGGCACCCTGTGCCAGGGCCTGCCCATCCTTGAAATATTGCAGTGCTGCCCGAGATCGGGATCGGGGCCGGGATTGGGATCGGGAGCGGGATTGGGATCGGGATGGAGATGGGGATGGGGATGGGGATAGGGATTGGGATCGGGATGGGGACGGTGATGGGGATCAGGGCCGCGATAGGGATGGGGATGGGAATCGGGGATCAGGGCCGGGATGGGAAAGGGGATGTTGATGGGGATCGGGGAATGGGGGTCGGGGATGGGGGTCAGGGCCGGGTTCGGAATCGGGACTGGGGCCGGGATGGGGATGGGAATTGGGGATGGGTATTGGGGTCGGGATGGGGGATCGGGATCAGGGTGGGGATCGGGATCGGAATCGGGGATCGGGATTGGGGATCGGGATGGGGGATCGGAATCGGGATCGGCCCCGGGATCGGGATCGGGGCCGTGGCCGTGGCCCGCCCGCGTCCCGCCCTCTGTCCGTCCCTCTGTCCGTCCCTTCGTCCGTCCCTTCTGTCCCGCCCCGGCCATGGCGGCGCGGCTGTGGCGGCTCTGCAATCTCCTCATGGCCGCCTTCTTCGGGCTGGCGGCCGCCGTGCAGGTGAGGCCGGGGCTCCCCTCCCGTCCCCTCCGCTCCCCTCCGGCGGAGCGCGGCCCCGGCCAGGCCGGGGGCTGCGGGGTCTCAGTGCGCGCCTCCCGCTGCAGGTGAACGACCCCGACGCGGGGCTGTGGACGGTGAGTACGGGCCGCCCTTCCCTTCCCGTCCCCTTCGGCACCTCCTGCCCAGAGGTCCCAGCCCCGCTCCGCTACGGCCCGTCCGATCCGGGGCTGCCGGAGGAAACGTCCCTGCTCCCAGCTGAGGAGCGGGCAGAGCCGGGAAAGCGATGTCTGTACTGCAGCGACGGCTGGAATCCCACCGTGCTTCCAGGATCTGCCTTGTTTCACCCCAGATCTGGCCCTGCAGAGCATCGCTTGCCTGTGCAGAGCGCCCCGAGCCGCTCCCGCTGCTCCTGCCCCGCTGTGCCCGTGGCCCTGGGCTCGCCTTGGGTCTCCAGCGGGAGCCGCCGAGGAACGGGAGCGACCCCGCTCCGGTGCCCGCCCTGCCTCGGGCTCTGAGCATTGCCTGGGCTGGGCACTGCGGGTGACAGGGACAGACTGTGTGTGCGACAGGGGCTGCTGCGTGCCCTGCGGTGTGTGAGCCCCGCTGACAGCGGCACCAAAGGGGACAAAACGCCCCAGCGCGGGTGGAGGGTCTGAGGAGGGTCAGGATTCAGGGAAGGGGCTCTGCAGTGCTTGGTCAGTATTCTGTAAGGCAGGAGCAAGGGCTGGCTGTGGGCTCATGGCCCGGGATTTTGGGTGGTGATGGTGAAGATGAGCACCAGCAATGCCAGGGCATGCTGGAAGGCGAGGGACTGAGATGTGCTCTGTGCCTCTGACAAACTGTGCAAAGGGGAAAAGTGCTGCTGTGGCTGGGCACTTCTGCTTCCTGAGCTTGCTAAGTTTTAATACCGAGTAGATTTATGTCATTAACAGGTTGTCTACTTAGTGCCAGCTGCCCTGACACTGCTTGTCAGCATCAACCCTTCAATAACAGGTATGATACTGGTGTGCAAAACAGGCTCTGCTCAGATTTTGCCCTCAAAAGGTTTTGCTTTTTTTTTCTTTTTAAATTGAGTCACAGATTAAAATCAGGCTGTGTAGAAACACATCCTACTACCTTCTGAGGGCAAAAAGCTGCAGAACCTATTTCTAGAGAAGCTGGTCATTGCTTTAGTGCTGGTGGCTGCAGGTGAGGAGAGGAGCCCAGCAGAAAGCCCAGTTGCTGGGATGGGCCTGCCTTTGCACCCCAATTCCAGCTTAAAGCCTTCTAGAACACCTGGGAGCATGCTGTGAACCTGGCTCTGTGCTGACCTTAGCAATTGACTTTGTTTCGTTGTTGTAAATCTGTTTTTGTTTATCTACCTCGTGCAAAAGCAGCTGAGCTTTGCACAGTCCCATGAAAGTGCTAAAGGTCTTGTTCAGTGCCAGGTATTGCAGCTGCCCCACAGAGCCATGGGCAGGAACATTCAAAGGCTGTGTTTCCAAGGGTGTGTGTTGTGGGGCCAAGAGCAGTTCAGAGGATCATTCAGATGAGATTTGTTTCAAGTCTTCAGAACATAGTTAAGATTTTTGTATTTAAGATTTTTATATTTTAATTCAGTGGAAATAATTTTTAAAAAGCCATTTTATATACATAAAATATATTTATATAAAGTAACTGCATCTGTTCTGGATGAATACTTATGCTGAATAAACTAAAATCACACTTAAAAAGAAAACCTTCAGGAGTGCATGGTATTTCACAAATTACACTATTTTACACTATTGCAGTCTCTTGGCATTCTGGCCACCTTAAGCACATAAAGTAGCAGCATTCCTAAGTTCAGAACTCATGAGTCTTGAATATTGCTGGGGAGGTTTTGGCTGTTCAATAGAATCTGCATGTTAAACTCATAGTTAGGGTTTTCCTTGTGCCCAGATCTGTGGAAAATAAAGATTATAATAGCACAACTTCTGTAAAACTTCATGTTTATGTAAATTCACCAAGGGGTATTTGCCATTCAGGTCTGTGGAAGACCCAGATGGGTTTACTTCATTCTTCATGATAGTGGTTGACAGTCTGTTTTTTTCTGCAGACAATGGTGTTTGGAGGAACCTCTGTGACCTTCATTCTGCTGGCTGTGTTGTTGGGACCATTGCCTTGGCTTGCTCTTTGTTTGCTTATGCTCAAGGAAGCATTTTTCATGAAGAGGAAGGCAGGTAAGCAGTGGGTTTTATGTGCCCCTGCCCAAATCCAACTCACCAGGCCATCTCCTCCTGGTGTCACCTTCCAAAACTTTATTTCCTGGGCTGTTGCAGTGAGAGCTGTTGGTCCAGAGGAATCAGACCAAAGAGGAGGGGCCATAATGCTCCAAACCAGTGACTGCTTGGGCACAGGGAAGGGAACAGTCATTACCTCCCTGATTGTGGCAGTTGGATTTACTTGTCTGGCTTTCAGACACCAGGGCACAAGTGCAGTGAAACAGCTTTGTGCTCTTTTCCTGGATCTGAAGGAGTGGTAATGTTTTAGGAACTCTTGAGGCGATACCAAATTCATGTTTATCTGGCATGGGCTGCTGAGTCCTCCAAGGGATTGAGGACAAGGGAGAATTTCTCACCTGGACATTGAGGTGTGTAAAAAGTAGGTGCTTGTAAAGTACTGAAGTGAAGCCCTGGCAGCTACTTCTGTACCTAATCACAGTCTGGAAAACTGGGATGTTGCTTTGCTCTGTTTCAATGAGAGAAATGTGCCTGCTTTGCCTGTGTTAATGAGAAAAATGTACTATGGAATATAAATCCAGCAGTAGAACAAAATGTGGAGGCAGGAATTTCTGCAGCTGTTTAGCTGTCATGTCGATTTGTAGATTTGTGGTGTGAAGCAAAGTTACTCTTTGTAAATACCTTTATAATTCTAGTAACTACTCCAAGGAGCAGCCACTACTGTTTTGGAGGCAAAATTTGTATTGTAGGAACATAAACATCTGTTTGTATTATTTTCTGATCTGTTTTTTGTTTGGCTTTTTAGAGAATTGTTTGGCCTGGTGATTATTACAATATGGATGAGTCTTTGTCGCAGTTCAGCAAAGTAAGTTTTATTTTCTCTTTTTTTATAATGCATTCCAATGTTCACATTTAGTGACTAGCTCCTTGAAAACACACAGCTGATTTTGGCAGCTTGTTTTGCTGTTTCATGTCACCCTCTGAACCTTCCAGATGCCCAAGCAGTAGCAGCCTGGAGGATCTTGCACAGATAAATTTGGGGCAGGGGATAATGTAAAGTTACATGAAGCACTTTTTCTGTCCCCCTGCCATCATAGGGGAATTTTCCCTTTACTTAAGGTGCTTTATTTAATTCCAGCTAGTTTCTGTAGCCTGCGTTGTCTGAAAATTCTTTGTGCCTCTCCAGAAAAGACTGGTGATACATCCATAGGAGCCCCATTAAATTGGGCAAGGGCTCTCTGCTCTTCCCAGCTGCAGGCTGATGTGATTGTTATGTGGTGGCTGCAGCAGTGGGCAGGGACATCCTGGGCTGTCCCATCATGGTGTGGTCAGCATGACCCCTGTGGTCAGTGCTTGTCCCCTGTGCTGGCACTGCTGAGGCACCTCCAGTCCTGGGGTCTGGTTTGAGCACCTCACTTCAAAAAGGACTTTGAGGGACTGGAAGTGAAGGGAACAGAGTTGGGGAAGGGTCTGGAACACCAGGAGTCACCAGGGGAGCTGGGGTGGCTCAGTCTGCAGAAAAGGAGGCTCAGGGGGGAGCTTTTCAGTCTAAAACTCTCTGACAGGAGGGTGCAGCCTGGTAGGGGTGAGGCTCTGCTTCCAGGGAACAGTGACAGGACCAGTTGAAACAGCCTCAAGCTGTGCCAGGGGAGGCTGAGATTAGATTCTAGGGAAAATTCCTTCACTGAAAGAGAGGTCAGACATTGGCACAGTCTGCTCAGGGAGGTGGTGGAGTCACCATTCCTTGGAAGTGTTCACAAAAAAATCACTGGATGTGGCACTACACTGTAGGGTTTGGTGGGTGTGGTGGTATGCAAAGTTGGACCTGATGATCATGGAGGTCTTTTCCAGCCTCAAAGATTCAGTGATTTGAAGCAGCTCTGTTGGATTTGTTCTGTTACAGGAGTCCCCTGGGAGGAGCTCGTTTGGTTGCTGCAGTTGTTGTTGCCCTGTTCCCCTTTGTTTCGTGGCTGTACATTTATGTGAACAAAGACATGCGAGAGTCTTGGCCAACACACTGCAAAACTGTGATTTAATGGGATGGGAGAAAGTCTGTAGTGACTATGCTGACCTTATTTGCCTTTGGTTTTGGTGCTTAATGAAAGGTGGGTGTCAGTTTGATAGCACCCAAGAATGCCTGGCTGCTTCCAGCAGTGCCAGCTGAGATTTGGTAAAATGTTGAGGAACACTGTCAAAGCTGAGTGGGGAATTTTTCTACAGAAACTATTCACCTTGCTGCTTCTTACATTTTCCAAACACCATTGATCTAATGTCTGTTCTGATGGTATATTCAGGATATCACTGTAGCCCTGGATTACTCTCCAATCACCTCATAGTTTGGGAAATCTATTCTGTAATGTAAGGAACAAATAGGGCAAATACTATTTTAATAAATGACTATTTACAGCCATAGAACTTTCAATAATGTGCCTGGACAACCCATTTCAGACTTTTTGAAAAATTGAGCAGTCTGTATTCGTTCAGTGCTAAGATCACATGTAGAATATATCTGAAAAAATATTTTTACTATTAACTGAAAGTCACTGGTTTTACTGAATAATAAACATTATTTTTTATAAGAAAACTCAATGAAAGCCTCCATATCTTTTATTTTCTGGGAGATGCATATTCAAGCCTGCCACAGCGGATGTGGGCACTGTCCCAACTCTGCAGCTCACCTCATTTTTCTTGGAAAGCAGGACCCACACAGTAGCCCTGCAGCAGCAAGCACGTCCCACTGTTCATCCTGGAGAAAGAAGCACAGGTGGATAAAATGGACTCAGGATCTGGCTGGGACAGAGCCAGGACAGCTCCAGGTGTAACACACAACACTTTTATTTAGATGGGTGTCAGAGCTCACTCTCAGCACTGCTGCAGGTGATCCCAGCTGTGCACACACAGCACAGCCTGAGCCATCTGCAGCATTCCATGGTGCAGCACAGATGGTCTCAGCTTTCTCTGAGGATTACTTTAGTATTTTAAAGCAAACTTGGAAGACTGAATTAGGCTACAGGCTGGATATATTCTGCCAGACATGAGACCTCACTGTAATGTTCACAGAAAATAAATAAATAGAGATGTGGATGGGCAGGTACAACTCTGCATGCTTTAATGCTCACTGAGAGAACAGCACTAGGGCTTTTTTGAGCAATATTTATTATATGGTTTGCATCTTTTCACAGTAGCAATCCACTCTTAGAGAACAGCATTAGGGGCTTTTTTTGAGCAATATTTGTTATATGGTTTACATCTTTTCACAGTAGCAATCCAGTCTGGATTGGGTGTTGGAATTCAACATTCTGTATTCCAGTATATTAATTTAAATAACTGTCCTTCTCTATTCTCCAAAAAGAAATCAGGTGCTCTCTTACAGAAACACAGTTTCTAAAATTCTGTATCCAAGAGAAGAACGCCTGAGCTAAAGCAATAAGGATCAGCCATGCACAGCT
Organism: Melospiza georgiana; assembly: GCF_028018845.1. Classification (NCBI taxonomy): domain Eukaryota; kingdom Metazoa; phylum Chordata; class Aves; order Passeriformes; family Passerellidae; genus Melospiza; species Melospiza georgiana. The sequence continues at coordinate 6,403,808 of NC_080450.1, forward strand.
TTCTAAAAGCAAACAGCTGAATCTCCAAAAATGGACATTTTTGTCCATTTTTCATCCAAGTCCTTCCTGCAGAAGAACAGTGTCTTTGCCTGGTGTTTCAGAAGTGCATAACTCTGTCAGGAATTCTGCCCCTTCCCTTCAGCACCATTTTATCTTCATAGACATGAACAGTTGCAAAGGCGTTGCTGTCGGGGGGGGTCTCGATGAGCCCCTCCAGGGTGAGGTGATGAACTCCGTGCAGGTCCCGGCAGTAGGCGCCGTCGTGCAGGTGCCCTGCGAGCACGCAGACCACACACCTGTGTGTGTGTATCACTGACAGGGCAGCCTCGTAATTCCAGGCCAGGCAAACCCCATTGGAAGCATAGGGATGGATGGGCACGTGAGCTGCAGTCCAGAGGGGAAGAAATAAAGAGAGTTAAACTGTAATAAATCTGCCTCATTGATGGGAAGTTCAGCCATCTCATTGAGAGTGGCATTCATATTTTATGAAAAATCCCTTCACCCAGGATTTTCTCCTGGGAAGCTTAGAAGCCTCAGAGAAAAATTACAACAACAATTATCTAATTTGCTTCTCCTCTGTTTTGCTCCTTTGAAATGTGTTTGGAGATTGTTTACCCACAGGTGGTTGTTTCGTTAGTTTCATGTGAATTGTTTTGACTTATTGGCCAATCAGGGCCAAGCTGTGTCAAAACTCTGGAAGGAGTCACGAGTTTTCATTATTATCCTGAATATATATTATCCTGTAACCATTCTGATTGTCTATTTATCCCCCTCCATATCTACCTACCCATAACTATAACTTTTTCTTGGTTTTCATCAGAGAACTTGAGGACTTCATCAAACCAGTCCAGCTGGGCTTGGCTAAATCCTCCATTAAATGCTACAAAATTAGGTTCTTTGAGCCCTGCAATGAAGAAGAAGGTTAGGCACAAATGCATACACCTCCCCTGGTTCCTCTATTTGCCTTATGCAAATCTGCTGATGGTTGGTTTACTCTCAGAACCTTTGGGGATTTTTGCACTTCCTGGATCAGAACTCCATCACCTTTGCAAAAAGAAGATTATTCGTTAGTGTTTTTGGGAGTTTGGGTCACAGTACCCAAACAGGGTTTCCACTGTTGGGTTTTCCCCCTGGCATGGGGCAGGGTGGGCACAACTCGGTGCCCTGCACCAGCCGCCTGCCCGGTACTGCAGGGCACAGAGCACAGCACCAGGCTATAGGGGAGCATCTCCTGGGCCCGCACTGACGGCAGGGAGTGGGCAGCAAAGAGGCACATCCTTGTGAGCCCCGGGCATCCCGCTGTCAGCACCGGCAGCTCCGGACAGCGAAGCTTCGGCCGCCCGCGCCCCTGCCAAGCCGGAGGTACCTTCGGGGTTGTTGAGATCATCGTTGGTGTTCTTCTCCCGCAGCACCCGCAGGGACTCCTGGTAGCGGGGGCTGCCGGGGTCCCTGCCCAGGGTGCTGGTGTCGTAGCTGTCGAGCACGACGAGGCGGAGCCGCGGGGCCAGGCTGCAGTGATACGCGTGGCACTCCCTGTCCGCGGGCCCGTCCGAGCCCCCCGCGGGCCGGCTGTACAGCCCGGTGTGCACCAGCCGCGCCCGGCTGAAGTTGTAGAGCTCGTGGTTGCCCCACGCGTGGTGCACGGGCACCGAGAGCTGCCCCAGCACCTCCAGCACCTGCTGCAAGGCGCTCTCGGCCTCGCCGCGCCGGGCGTTCTGCCCGTCGATGCTGTCGCCCAGCTGCAGCACGAAGTTTATCGGCGGGCTCTCGGCGGCCCACTCCCACACCGCCTCCCGCAGCAAGCGCAGGCTGTGCCGGTAGTAGCGCCGCCGGCAGCCGTAGAAGTCGTACCCGTCCTCCGCGTCGGCGAACTGGATGTCGGCGATGACCCCGAAGGCGAGGCGCGGCGCAGCCTGCATGGCGGCCTCGGGCGGGCCGGAAGGGGCGGCGCGGCCGGCGGGAACATGGCGGGGGCGGCGCGGCTGTGGCGGCTGCCGGCGGGCGCGGGGCTGTGGCCGCTGCCGGGCCCGGCCGTGCGGGGCTGGGCGGTGCTGCCCGCACCCCGCAGCCGCCCGCTGTCAGAGCTGCCGCCGGGCCGCGGGCCGCGGGCGGGCGCGCAGAAGCGGGTGAGTGAGTGAGGGAAGGACGGACGGAGGGAGCGCGGGCCGTGTCGGGCCGTGCCGTGCCGGGCCGTGCCCCGATCAGTCACCAACCCTTGTCCCCCGCAGCTCGTGTCGTGGCGGTCGCTGGCGGCCACCGTGGTGCTGGGCGGGGGGCTGCTGGCCGGCATGAAGCTGATGAAGCGGCAGAAGGAGGAGAGTGAGTGCGGGGTGCGGGAGGAATGCCGGGGTGTTGGATTGCTCTATTTCCCTTTTGTCCATGTATGATCCTGTGGGCTGGGGTCCATAGCTAGCCGGATTGGACACGATCAGCCCGTCCAGGCACGGATTCTTACACCGGGGATGGCGCGTTTCGTGTTCACATGAAGGGTTTGTTGGTTTTGCATTCACATGTATTTTACCTGCCTGGGCATCGTCACTGTACCGCTTTCCACACGGCCGCTCCGTGCCTGGGTTTACGGAAGTGCCGCAGGAAAATTTCAAAAATTAAAAGCGATTAAAGGTTCAGCGTTTTAAAGTTCCTAGGATGGAATAGTCGTGTTTGGCCTGCCTGTGTTTATGGAAGTGCTGCAGAAAAAATTCAGAAATTAAAAGCGATTCAAGGTTCGGCATTTTAAAGCTCCTAGGTTGGAATAGTTGTGTTTGGCCGCACGCTGTGCCAGCCTGTGCAGCGCAGACACGGAGCTGGGTGTTGTGGGCTCGCCCATGAGCTTTGCCCTCTCCTGCAGCAACTGCCCACACATTTCCTTTTTATGCATTTACAGTTGAAAACAGAGATATTGCAGCTTTTAGGGTATTGTTCAGTTTTCAACGGATGCTGGTTTTGCAGTTTCACAGCAGGCCAGGTAACTTGTCTTTATTTTTTCCCTTTTTAAACAAAAATGCATTGGGGTAACAATGAAAGATAATATATTGTTTCAAAGGAATTTAGTGATATATTTCATTTTGTCCAAAAGGAACACTTTCTGGAAGGCATGTGCATGTTGGGTGTCTGCATGACAGGCGTTGGTGGATCTTGACATGACCCTGAGCAGTGTCTGACTCAGCTTGCCTGGGAAGCATTGTGCCTTGTGGCATGGCTGTGTTTGATTCCCACTTGTGTTTTGTAGAACTGGAAAAGGAACGGAACCGAGGCATTGGGAAGCCACTGCTGGGAGGGCCCTTCTCCCTCGTCAGCCACGAGGGACAGCCCAGGACCAGCAAGGACTACATTGGCCAGTGGGTGCTGATCTACTTTGGCTTCACTCACTGCCCTGACATCTGCCCTGATGAGCTGGAGAAAATGATTGCAGTGGTAGATGAAATTGGTAAGGGAGTTCAGGGTCTGGAAGCACAGACACAGAGCACTGCATCTCATGGCACTTGCTTCCTTCACAAATTACATAAATAAAACTGCGCAAAATGTTTTAGTCATTGTGGTGGGCTTGGATTGATGTTACATGGCTATGAGCTTGTTTGAAGGAAGATGAGAGATGATACCTGGTTTTCTAAAATAAATAATAACTGTTAACATCACAGATCGAATTCCATCTTTGCCTAATCTGACCCCACTCTTCATCACCATCGATCCTGAGAGGGACAACCAAGAAGCCATTGCCAGATATGTCAAAGGTATTCCTGCTTTCTTCCTCTGTGTCTCATAGCATGTAGTACAGAGCACTAAAAAGGAGCCTCTTGAAGGGATTCTTTTCACCAAAATGTGTAAATGTCTTCTTTCTATCTAGAATTTTCTCCCAAGCTGGTGGGATTGACTGGTAGCAAGGCACAGATTGACCAAGTGGCTAAAGCATACCGTGTGTACTACAGCGAAGGGCCCAAGGATGAGGACAACGATTACATAGTGAGTAAAAGCAGCCTTTGCTTACTGAAAGACTGGATAAGAGCAGCATGAGCATTTTAAAACCAGCTATTGGATCTTTACTGAAGTCCCATGTGCAGTGATATGTTCACCTGTCAGAACCACAGTGCCCTCCTACAAGCTCAGCACCTTACCAAAGTGTGTTCTAAACAAGCCCAGAAATGCAGACAGTAGCACAGGGACTAACAAGCCTGGCAATGGTTGGATTTCTTTCTGATCTGTAACATTTGACTGCCTCTTTCCCTATGTGTGCCAAAGTTGCTGTGATTTCTCATTTCTAATGCAGCTGAACTCAGAGCACGGTTGTATTTCAGTCCTGAGCAGTCATGGCTTCCAGAGCCAGAACTCTGTGTCTTTGCTGAGAAAGATGTTGTCACGGTTAGGTGCCGACAGCACTCGTAGCGTCATTAAATAAATTTGCGGTGGAATTAATTTTGATACAAATCAAATTTTGATATAAATCCGGGATGTGCCTGGGTGAGGCTGCTTCAGTGCGCCGGCAGGGGGCGCGCCTGTCCCGCATGTCCCTGTATCCCTCTGCCTGCCCCAATCCCAAATCCCAATCCCACATTTCCCTGTATTCCACTGCCAGTCCTGATCCCAAATCCCAATCCTGCATTTCCCTGTATTCCACTGGCAGTCCCGATCCCAAATCCCAATCCCACATTTCCCTGTATTCCACTGCCAGTCCTGATCCCAAATCCCAATCCCACATTTCCCTGTATTCCTCTGCCTGCCCCGATCCCAAATCCCAATCCCACATTTCCCTGTATCCCTCTGCCTGCCCCAATCCCAAATCCCAATCCTGCATTTCCCTGTATTCCACTGCCAGTCCCGATCCCAAATCCCAATCCCACATTTCCCTGTATTCCACTGCCTGCCCCGATCCCAAATCCCAATCCCACATTTCCCTATATTCCACTGCCAGTCCCGATGACAAATCCCAATCCCGCATTTCCCTGTATTCCACTGCCAGTCCCGATCCCAAATCCCAATCCTGCATTTCCCCGTAGCCCCGCTCCTGATCCCACATTTCCCTGTATCCCACTGCCTGCCCTGATCCCAATCCCTGATTTCCCCTCTGAGCTGGTGTTCTGTGCTGTTGTGCTCTCCTGCAGGTGGATCACACAATAATCATGTACCTCCTTGGCCCTGATGGTGACTTTGTGGACTACTATGGCCAGAATAAGAAGAGTGCTGAGATTTCATCTTCTATTGCTGCACACATGAGAAAATACAGATCCTAAAGCAGGCAGTCCTCAAAGATTGCTGTGAATGTCACCTGTGGGTTTGGCTGTGATTGGACACTGGAGTTAAAGCAGAAGCACACAAGTGTAACATCCCATCAAGCAGGTCTCCTTCCAAATAAGAAAGGTTATCCTTGTTTCTGCAAATTCCCATTACCAAAAATCTCTACGGAGCCTTCCCCATGGATACAATTTCCAACAAGATCTTGGGTACAGAATAAAATTTGAGACTTCTCTGAAATAATGCTGGGAGCAAATGATGGAAAGCACTTTTTACTTGAAAAGAATGTATGTGTTGCTGGGAAAATACTGCTGGTAAAAAAAAACTGCTGGTCTGGCAAGGACAGCAGCCACTGCAGGAGCATTGTTTGATGCAAAGCCATTGCTGAATGGGGCCATGGCATTCTCAGAGGAGCTCTGCCCTCTGGTTTCTCTGCACTGTTTTGCCTTCCAGGAGAGGCAGCTGCCCTATTAGAAGCAGGGGAGCCTTAAGAGTGCTTCTTTATCCAGGTTAAGAAGGTGAAGAGCACTGAAAGCACCAGCTGCTGCCACATGGGACCAGCCCTGTAGCAAGCCTGTTCTTTTCATCTGAATGCAGAAATGAAATGTATTTTTCTGGTGGTTTTTCCAGGTGAACACTGTTCACTTATAAGGAAAAGAGAATTGGGATGCAAATAGCTTTTTCTTCTGGTGCAGATGATGGTGTGTGTAGTTGCTCTGCTTGTGCTAGGGGAAGTGGGGAGGGTGAAGGGGGGCTGTGTCCATGCACAGGGCTTGCAATCAGATACATTTTATGCAGTGCAGAATTTGAAAATAAAGATTGATTTGTATAAGAAGTATATCTTTTTGTTTCCTTAGGTTTGACTAAAATGTCATCAGAACTTTGTATCCTGGTCAAACTTCATATTCTTGCTCTGCTTTCCTCTTTTTTAGAAAGCAGTATTTATTTCTAGTCATGCACATCAGGAGCTGAATGTGCTTTTTTAAGCTGAACCTCAGAGAAGGGCCCACAGGAGACAAACCAGAGCAGTTCTTGGTGTGAGTTCCAGAGGGTCTTGGACTGAGCACAGATGTTCCTGCAGGTAGCACTGGTGTTCTCCTGAGTGTGGGGTTGGAAGAGAACGTTCCCATCCAAGGGAAGGTGCAAAGCCTATAGAAAAATTCTGTCATTGCAAAATTGTGAAAACCATTAAATTTCGCCTGTTTCAGAGCAGTGACATCTCTCATGCATTTTTACATTTATTGCATACTTGCTCTCTTCCATGGGTTTTACCTTCAGGTCTGTATTTATTTGATTCCTTGTGATTTATTTTTGTTTGTGGAGTCCTCAGGGCCCATCTCTGCCCCATCTCTTACCAACCTGTGGCTGTGCCCTGCACAACAGCCTTTGTGTGCCCTTCTCAAGGTCTCTGCTGTCACATCAGGCTTGTATTTTAAATATTGCAGCAGTTTTTTAGGGCCAAATACCTTTTCTACACAGAGGACAGTCTGGACAACCATGATTGTATGAAGCAATGGTAAGTAAAAATAAAACAAATCAGTTAGAAGCACCTGCTCAGAAGAAAGAATTGGTGTTACAGCAGAGCCAAGTTAAAGCAGAATTTGGACAAGGCAAACCTCTGTCCTGAGGCTTTGCAAAATCAGCACATGACCTGGGAAGTGTCACCTGTTACACTGATTTCTCTAAAGCTCATTTGCAGCTGACCACGGAGACAAATACAGGATTCCTGGCTTCTCCCAAATGTTTTGGCAGCTCTGTTGTGTCCTTTACCTTGTTTTTCTGTGCCCTGAAAGGCAGAACCAGCTGAACCAGTGGGAGCAACTGATCTCCTGCTTTTCTCAGCCTCCCAATTTGACCTTGCCCATCACTTTTCCCTTGGCTTTTCCATGGGGAAACTTTCTTTGGAAGTGAGGAGTTCTATTTTTATTGTTGTGGTTGGTTGTGGGGTTTTGTTTTTCTGTGACATTTGTTTTTTTTCTTTATTTGGAGTTTTGTTGGTTTATTAACAACCAAAAAGTGTTGTTTACACAACTGTTAGGATTTCCCTGCCCTGTTCAGTGGCAGCAGGGAGCACACATGTGTTTTCTGTGTGTTTAGGAGGCCCAAGGGTTGTGCTAAGTGCTCACTGGGAGGAGGCAGAGTTGGTCAGGGAGGGGAAGGGAATGTGCTGGGGGTTCTTGGAGATGCTCTGTCAGTGGATATTCAGTATTTTTCCGGTCCAGTATTAGAAATGAAGCAAACTGCACTCATGGTACCCAAATTCCCTGTATCCCCAGTACCCAGACCACAGGGAGGGAGCTCAGCTCTGGCAGGGAAGGTTTGTGACAGGGCTCCTCTCCTGGGGCTGAGCAGGGCCAGGTGGGTGTCTGGAAGCTGCCTCAGGTGCAGGTTCCATTTGGGAAGCTGCACCAGTGCAGGTTTCATTTGGGAAGCAGATTTGTCAGGGCCTGGGGCTGTGCGTGGTGAACCTGTGTTCCCCAAGGCCAGCAGGGACTCCTGGGTACCCCAGGGACAGGAGGAGGGCAGGGCACAATCCTGGCAGAGGCCAAACCAGAGCTCTGCTCTGTGTGCTCACACAGACCTGGCCTGGCAATGCCAGTGGAAAACAGCTGAGGGGCTGCTGCCATCCCAGCCTGGGGACCAGTGACAAGATGTCTGAGGAATGAGGATTGGCTCCATTTGTCTTCCCAAGGAAGGCAGCACATTCCTCATGTGCTGCCAGCACAGCCCATGGAGGAGCTCAGCTGATGAGTGACACTTAAGCCACACGAGGGAAGCTTGGCTGCTTTAGGAGTGTTCTCAGCACCAGCACAGGCAGAATCAGGGCCTGAAGAGGTGCAGAGACTGTGACCTTGAACAACTGCAAAAGCTGTGCATTGCATTTTCAGTCCAGATGATGGAAAGACACAGATAAGAAAGGCTCTCACTGAAAATGTGTTGCATTTTCAGTCCAAATGATGGAAAGACTCAGATAAGAAGGACTCTCAGGAGTTCTGCAGTCCAACCTCCTGCTGCAGCCACCCAGAGCCTCTTCATCCTTGTTCACAGCCTGAGGAAGAAAGCAAGCCTTCCTCATCTCCACCTTGGGTCAAGGTCATTTGTGGATGGAGTGGCTGTTGCTCTTTCTCCCCTTCTGCAGTGCTTTTGAAGATAGCTACATTTTCTGAGCCTTTTCTCACTTGGTCAGACTTGCCTGGTCCCAGGACCGACCTGGCATTCCTAAAATGTGCTTCCACCAGCCCCCAGCCAGGATCTGGGACAAATGAAGGCTCTCACATGGTTTTCAGTGAACTGCAGGATGGAGCTGGAGGCTGAGAATTGAGTTGGGCTCTTCACCACCTCTGTAAATCAGTGTGTGTTTTCAGCCAGGTGGAACAAGCACAGAGAGTGGAGTCAGAGCTGGGAACGGCCTGCCCTGATGTGCTGAGGTCGCTGATTGCAGCCAAGGCTTTCCAGCCCTGCTGCTGAAGCAGTGCTCTCACCTGGAGCCTCCAGGAGCTGTGGCTCCAGCAGTGTGTGCTGGGGCTGCTCAGGAGCTCCCCAGCCTCGGGGCAGGGAGGCTGTGCTCAGTGAAGCAGATGTGCTGGTCTGTGCTACATGTGGTGTCCATTTTTAGTCCTTACTTTAGACATGACTGACGAGTCCCTCTTTTACTGGACTCCTTTTAGGCTTGCTGGCCTAAAAGCAAAGGCAAAAAGCTGACTAATCGCCTCCTAGAGGAGAATTTTAAAGTTTGTTTTGGTTCAATTGGAAACTGATGTTTTTAAAGGAAGATATACTGGCAGTGGAGTGTCTAGCCCCTGACTCCTAGCAGCTCTACATCAGTTGTGCATGTTGCTGTGAAGATCTGTGCTTGGGAGACCTGGGCAGGAATGATTGCACCTGTCTCTGTGCTAGAGCCAAATCATTCCATGTTTTAAGCTGTGCATTACTAGTTTAATAAAGCAGGTTCCTTCAGCGTGCCAGGGAACTTACTCAGCTGCAGCTTACAAAACCTTCTTGTTCTCCCAAAGTTCTTAGTGCAAAAATAGATAGACACCAACCAGTAAATCCACCTTTAATTTGCAGGGGTATATTGAGCTATGAGTGTGCCCTTTTCTGAATGAAGGGCAGCAGTAAAAGCTCCCTGGCAGGCCCAGGATGGGATGAGAGACCCTTGCAAGGCAATGTGGCTTGTGGTGACAGCACCCTTGTGACCTTCACCTCAGGCCAGCTCTGTGTGTGCAGTGATGTGGGCAGCACAGAGCAGCAGATGTACCTGCAGCTGCCGTGGGTCATTGCTCAGTGCCACTTGTTTTCCTGCACTCTCTTCCCTCCTGGACACCTGAACCAGCCAGAGAAAACCAGGAGAGGCTCTCACTGCCTGAGGGTTCTCTTTGCTCTGCTTGCACAGCTGGCTGTGGGGACTTAGCCAGCAGTGTGGCCAAGAAGGGCAACAAGAGCTGTGTCTGCAGCAGGCATGGTGTGGCCAGCAGGACCAGGAGAGTGAGCACCCCAGAGCTGGGTCTGCGGCAGCCATGGTGTGGCCAGCAGGACCAGGAGAGTGACCACCCCCTGTGCTGGCACAGCTGAGGCACCTGAGTGCTCTGTCCAGCTCTGGGTCCCTCATAACAATGAAGACATGGAGGGGCTGGAGTGTGTCCAGAGAAGGGGAAGGAGCTGGGGAAGGGTATGGAGCTCCAGGAGGGGCTGAGGGAGCTGGGAAAGGGCTCAGCCTGGAGAACAGGAGGCTCAGGGGAGACCTTGTGGCTCTGCACAACTCCTGACCGGAGGGGACAGCCGGGGGGCTTGGGCTCTGCTCCCAGGGAACAGGGACAGGAGGAGAGGGAACGGCCTCAGGCTGGGCACCAGGAGGAAATTCTTCTCTGAAAGGGTGGTCAAACACTAGAAGAAGCTGCCCAGGGAGGTTTGGAGTCCCCATCCCTGGAGGTGTCCAAGGAAGAGCTGGATATGGCACTCAGTGCTCTGGGCTGGGTGACAAGGTGGGCACTGGTCAGAAGTGGACTTGATCTTGGAGGTCTTTTCCAACCCCAATGATTGTGTGAGTGAGGTCCAGTCTGTCCAGTCCTCTTGCCCTGAGCATGCCTGGGAGCAGGAAATGTCCTTTCTGCATTACAGTGGCAGTCTGGTATCAGGACAAAGCCCAGCCTGCTCACTGGCCTGGTGTGCCTCAGCTTTGTGCTCGCAGCACATCCCCTGTGCTGAGTTCAAAGGGCCGATCACAAGGGATGTGTGCTAAAATAAGCTTTTCCTCATCCCCCGGGCTTAGGGGGATTCTAGGAATTCATGGTTCATGAGATATGTGGCTGTGGTGTCCATTTTTAGTGACCTTAAATGAAATTAAGGGCAACATGAAACATGTTTTTCAGAACTCCAGGGACGGTGACTGTGCTGCAAGCCCACAGGCTCGGCTCCCCTCGGGCCAACACAAACAGGGTCAGCCCCTGTCCCAAAGGGGTGACATCCCCTGTGCTGCCACAGCAGCTGCAGGTGCCCCAGGGTGCTCCAGCTCAGAGTGGGGCTGTGGGAGGTGGCAGGAGCTGTTTGGGGAGGGTGGAGGGGGCTTCTGGCTTCACACAAGGCTTGTGGGCTTTGTTCTGCTGAGGGAAGGCTGGTCCTGCAGCCTTGGGTGATGTCCATGCAGGGCAGAGAGCAAACAGGGCTTGCTAAACAGTGACAGATGACCTGAACAGCCAGAATGGCTCGGGATGGAGGACACCCTTCCTCTCCTGCACCAGGAGCTCACTGCAGCTGTGTGTGAAGGCTCCCTCTGTTCTGCCAAGTGCTGCCCTGCTAGCCATTGCTGGCTGCTCTGTACCAACAAAACAGTGTGTATGGGACTGGGAGACCTCCATCTAAAGCCCACTTTCTCAGTATCCTTCTGTGGGAATTGCCATCACACATGTCTGAGAACATCCTTAGCATGGTGTGACGGGGCTTCTGCAGCTCCTCTTGGCAGCAAGGGCAGTGAATGCTGTGGGCAGCCAAAGCTGTATTCAAAGCTAAACTTGTGCAGTGTATTCATGATTTGACATTCATGAACCATCCATCTCTGGCCAGATTTGGGTGTTGTTCTTTCTGATTAGTCTCTAATTTGCCGTGTTTGTCACATTGTATTTCAGTCATGGCCTTCATCTTGTTCTCTCTGACCCATGCAGTGGTGTAAGCCACAAGAATTGCCATAACTGATCCTACATGAATCCTCATCCTCTTTTTTCCTTCCCATGGCCTCGCTCTCCACCCCACAGAGAGCTGGTTTGTGTTCCTTCACCTCTGTGCAGCTCTGCCCAGGCACTCTGTGAGCAGCAGCAGTGGGGCAGGTCCCTTCTGGCTATCATTTGTTTGACATGCTGGTGAGAGTGAAGTGCTGGCTGTGGTTGTAGCTGGCAGGAGAGCACGTTCCCAGTAAAGGAAACTTCCACCAAAGAAAAGCCTACAAAATCCCAGAGTTACTAAAATGGGGAGAGAAGATCAAGTCCTTTCTTTACACACTGTATATGGCAAAAAATGAACATGAATTGGTGAGCAGGCGGGAGTGTCGATCCCTTCCTTCCAAATATAGGGACGGGGCTGAACCAGGGGGACTAAGCTGAGCCTATAAAAGCCCAGGGAGAAAGCCCTTGGTGGCTGCTGATGTCCTGGCCAAGCTGTGACTGACCTGCAGAGGGACAGGAGGCTCATACCACAGGTCCTGTTCCCCAGGCTTGGAGCCTCACAGGGCTGCAGCACTGTGGTGGGAATTCTGCTGTAGATTCCCCACTGGGCCACTGCTTGGGCAGGGAAGGAGTGGTCTCTGGTGAACTTTGCTGGCCCTCAAAAGGCACAGTTAACTGCAGTGAGAGGTGTTGGGCCTTTGGAGAGGCTGCAGCTCAGTTGAAGTCTGACCTTGGACTCTTTCTCTTTCAGAGATACGAGATGTCAGCCGGTCCCTTCCTGCTTCCTGTGGGCTGATTGTCCAGGTGAGGATTTGAGGCATGAACACTAACAGCTTGCTCAGGCTGGCATGAGCTGGCTTTTCTCCTGTGCCCACCATGGGCAGTGCCTGTTTTTCCCCCTCCATGATCTCCTTTCAGCACATGTCCATTCCTGTCCACTGTGGCTGCTCACCAGAAGACTAGGACAGGTTTCATGTTGACAGAGAACAAGGGAAGTAATAAACTATAAAACAGAAGAAAAATAATCTTCAGGGTTTCACTTTTTCTAGCACTACATTAATCCCTCAGATCTGACCACTTTCCTGGGGAGCTCTCCTCCTCCTTTGGACATGGATCTCCTCTCCTTGGGTCCATGGAGGGTAGTGGCTCTTCTTCACTGCCTTTGTACCTTCCAGCTTGGAAAAGCAAACTCCCTCAAGATCTCAGCGCACACAGCTGAGAGCTGGGAGGGGGCACCTCGGAGCACCCAGCTGGGGTGAATGTTCAGCTGCTCTCTGCCCTGAGCAGCACACAGGGGTCTGGGGGTCTCTGTCTTCCAGAGCCATGAGCAGAGACGCTGGCATGGAGATTTTTGGTGAGGCCGCGCCGTACCTGCGCAAATCCGAGAAGGAGAGAATAGAAGCCCAGAACCAGCCTTTTGATGCCAAAACCCACTGCTTTGTGGCTGACCCCGAGGTGGAGTACACCAGGGGGAGGATCAAGGATGCACAGGATGGGAAGATAACTGTTGAGACAGAGGATGGCAGGGTAAGTGCATTCCTTGTAACCCTTCTCCCAGCCCTGCTGAGGGAGCCAGGGCATCTGCTGGGGACAAACTGGGAAAGCACCAGGCAAGAAATCTGCCCTGCCCTGCCCTGCCCTGCCCTCTGACTGGGACCAGCACAGCCTCTGCAGGAAAGTACAGCTCCAGATTCTGGGATAAAAGTATTCGTTGGATAATTATTCTTGGTTTGGGCTCTGAAAATCAGACAATGCTCTAAACCAGGTTGGATCATAGCCTAGCCAGTCTTAACTTAGTTTTTAACACTTTCTCAGCTAACACTGTCATATCCACTCATAAATTCCTTCCTTTACTGGTAGCTGATCAGACAGATAACTTTGCAAGTCGCCTTTGCATGTGAAATTGTCAGTGTCACTGGCTGCAGTTTCCCAGAGGACCATCCAAGGTGTTAATCTTCCAAAAGGCTGAAATGTCAGCAGCTTGTGCCCTGACACCTTTTGTAAGAATAACTGCAACAGCTCAAAGAACAACCATGACCAACATCTTGGCAGAAGGTGCTACAAGGCTTTTAGAAAGCAGTGGCTGAGTTAAGCTGCTGCCAGCTGTGAACATCTGCCACCCCCACAACAAATCCACAGGCTCTGGCAGTGGGACTGGGTGGTCCCCCACAGTGTGAGCACAGCAGACAGTGCTGTTTGGTAGAGACAAAGCTGTTCTTTCATTGGGAATGGCCACAGGCAGGAGAGCAACAAGTCTGTCCCAAGGATGGATTTGCTGTTAATGAGTTTTGTGCTGTTTGTGTCCCCGCTCTCTGGCAATTTCATGGGAGCCTGGCTGGCCAGCAGATATGCCCCAGGTTCTTACAGCCAGGAGCAGCAAAGACCTAAAGTTTATAAGCAGTGATAATGTGTTGAAAGATCTGTTCCAGCACAAATCATGTCTGTGTGGTCCCAGCAATGCCAGGAAATTGACACCCTGTCAATGTTCCTGTGTTGTAGATTTCCTGGCTGGCTGCAGTGTTTGCCTGAAATAGCCATATTTTGCTTAGCACAGTTAAACAGAAAGAAAAGTATGAATTAGAGCAGCCTTAGAGATGTTATTACTTCTCTGTGGTTGTGGAAGGACTGTCAAGAGCTGCTGAACCAAGGTTGGGCTCTTTCTTTCTGGGTTGTAGACAGTTGCTGTCAAACCTGATGATGTGTATGCCATGAACCCACCCAAGTTTGACAGAGTTGAGGACGTGGCCATGCTGACCCACCTGCACGAACCCGCTGTGCTGTACAACCTCAAGGACCGCTACAGCTCCTGGATGATCTATGTGAGTTCCTTCTTCTGGCAAAGGAGGAAACACAGCTGCAGGAGCTGGACTTCAGTGCCACCCCTGGTTTTTTCCCTGCAGACCTACTCGGGTCTCTTCTGCGTCACTGTCAACCCCTACAAGTGGCTGCCGGTGTACAACCCCGAGGTGGTGTTGGCCTACCGAGGCAAGAAGCGCCAGGAGGCCCCTCCACACATCTTCTCCATCTCTGACAACGCCTATCAGTTCATGCTGACTGGTGAGTGGCTCTGCTTTGACCAGACTTGGAGTAAAAAAGTGTGTCAGACCTGCTGTTTCTGCCAAATGCCATTCCATACTGCCACGGCTCAGTCACCTTTGCCAACTCTTGCAAAGTACTTGGTGTGTAACATTGTAGATTATCTGCTTGGTTTTTATCATCAGCCCTAAATGATGCAAACCCAGCTCCAGACAGTTTTCCCCATCCCCTGGAATATTTTGTTTATTTTTGAAGCACTGTGCTGTAGCGCTGCACATTATCTGTATTTCTGGTCTAAGTACTAAGCTAAGAAGCCCAAAAGAGAGCCCTGCAAAGGGCAGTTGCACTTGGACAGGACACACTACCTGGGAAGTCCCTGGGCTGCACACCTGCATGGGGCTTCAAGGAACAGCAGGTAGATCCAGAACACAGCTGATAGAAATATTATCACCAAAACACATGGTTTTGATATGAATAAAGTCCTGTCCCATATTTAATAGTATTAAAGGTAAAGAATAAAAAAGACAGAAGCGAAAACAAGCACAGGATGAGCAAAGGAGGTGGAAGGAAGACAAAAAGTGGAGTATAGGGAGGGAAAGAGAGGTGGAGAGTAGACCCTGCACCTTTTCAGTTTCACCTGCAGAGATTTTGTTTCATTCCCCAATGGACACCAGGTCACAGCTAACTGAGAACCAGCACCTTCCCTACAGCTTCTCTGACTGCAGGTATTTTTCCCTCCGACAGATCGTGAAAACCAATCTATCCTGATCACGTAAGTGCATCTGCCACTTGTCTCCAACAAGAGCTGTGTAGCCACATTTCTCCTCACAGAGAAAAGCAAGGCACAAATCTTCCCAAGAATATTTCTGAGATTCACATTCTCTGAACCTCAGAGAAAGGAAAATCAATTCTTATCATTTGCTGTGCCTGTGTTTGTGCCAAAGTAGAATGCAAAATGGAGATTGTTTACCCACAGTGATGGTGTTTTGTTTCCTTGGCCTGTCAGGGCCAGGTGTGTGTGTGTGTGTGTCAGGACTGTTGGGTGACAGTCACAAGTGCAGGTGTGTGCAGGGTTGAGTGCTTGGCAGATTCAGTTTGGATATAATATGATATGATATGATATGATATGATATGATATGATATAATATAATATAATATAATATAATATAATATAATATAATATAATATAATATAATATAATATAATATAATATAATATTTAATTAGACTTCTGATAAAGTAATTAATTAGCTTTCAGTGCGGTGCAGTTGTGTGCAGGGTTGAGTGCTTGGCAGATTCAGTTGAGATGTAATTAATTACTTTATTATACTATATTATTTAGATGTAGTTAATTACATTATACTATATTATTCTGTACTATATTACACCATAATGTAATATTGTGCAGTTGAGTTGAGTGCTTGGCAGATTCAGTTTAGACGTAATATAATATAATATAATATAATATAATATAATATAATATAATATAATATAATATAATATAATATAATATAATATAATATGGTATAGAATAATGTAGTATAATAAAGTAATTAATTAGCCTTATAAGATGGAGTCCTCCCTGCCATGGGGATCCCTGTCAATGCTACAGAGGGGGGCATGTTATCCTTCACTCTGAGCCTTCTCCCTGCAGCGGGGAGTCGGGTGCTGGCAAGACGGTGAACACCAAGCGCGTGATCCAGTACTACGCCACCATCGCCGCCAGCGGGGACACGGCCACCAAGAAGGAGCCCCCGATGAAGGTGTGAGGAGGAAGGGCTTGGTGGAGGGCAGTTCAGGATGTTATCCTCCTGTGGACGGCACTGGTGACACACACTTACCTCGAAATATCTTTTATTAGCTTCAGCCACTCTTTGAAAGGCAGTAGGTGCAGGGGCTGATGTGCAGTTAGGACCACAAGAAATACCAGAGCTGCCACTGCCAAGGTGTAGCTTTACCTGGACTCAAACAGGAAGAATCAGAGGCTCCAGTTTCTTAGCATGGATCAATCTGTCCTTGTGGCAGGGAACCTGAGAGTTCTGACTGTAGGAGAAATTCTGAATAAGAGGAAAATGAGTTATTTGTTGTTTACCCCCAGTGCTGGTTCTTGGTGCTGGAGTCGAGAAGGTGCAGCAGTAGCACCGCAGAGCTGAAATGAAGTGCACATGCCTGCACATGTAATCATTCCTTAGAGCCACTTTCTCTTACCACACAGCTCACAGTGTTTTTCAGTAATTATTCAATTATTCCTGCAGGGTTCGCTCAAGGATCAAATCCTCAGCGCCAACCCACTGCTGGAGGCCTTTGGGAATGCCAAAACCGTGAGAAATGACAACTCCTCACGCTTTGTGAGTCACCCTGTGTCTGCCCCTCTGTGTTTCTAATGCTCTTTGCCTGCTTGTTAGCTGTGACTGAAACCCCATTTCTCCCCCATGCGAGCTGGGAAAAATATTCTTACTAACCAATTTCTAGGTTTTTATGAAATGCTGATGGGTTAGCAGCTGTTTAATGCTCACATTGCTGCAGCAAAATGTTCCCTTTTCTCTATCTTTATATATCAAAGCCAATCAGACTGATTTGGTGATGCTGTCTAAGACTGAAGAGATTAAAACACTCTAAGATTGCTGCACTGACACCACTTTTGTCTGCTTGCCAGGGTAAATTCATTCGTATCCATTTTGGAACATCTGGAAAGCTGGCCTCCGGTGACATTGAGACCTGTGAGTAACTGAGGGGGGCTGACAGCCTTGCTAGAATATAAAGAGCCTGAAAAGTGTCTAAAACGTGCATATACATTACAGACTTGCTGGAAAAGTCAAGAGTCACTTTCCAGCTGAAAGCTGAGAGAAGCTACCACATCTTCTACCAGATCCTCTCCAACAAGAAGCCTGAACTGCTTGGTAAGGACAGCCACCACCTGGTGACACTGAGTAAAGTCAGCCTGGCAAACATTTCCCTCTGTGCCAGCTCGGTGACAGAGTCCAGTGGCACAATGCCCTGTGTCCCTGCAGAGCAGGGATCATGTAATTCCAATAATCATGTGCTGATTTATGTCCTCAGCATTGCAGCCTCGGCCCTGCCCAGGTTCCCCAAGCTGTACTTGTGTCTCTGCATAACACTAGGGCTTTACTCCACCTCCATTTATCCTCCCTGAGTAAGGTCTAACAGAAACTGTGTGCAGGTGAGGTGCAGGGGTGGCCAATGTACTCTGCCTTGCACCTTGCTATTCTCCATGGTGTGGAAATTCCAGCTGAGGTGGGCCAGATCCTGTGAATAATCTTCAATGGAAAGGTAAGCAATTCTGGGTGCAGGATGGGTAGGTACCCTGATGTACAAACCATTCACCTGAGCTTTGCACCACATGGGCAAATGTTATTTCCTGTTTCCAGTGCAACCTTTCTGACCTTTTCCCCCTTCCCACTGCCACAGCACTCCCTACCCATATTACCCACATCCCACATCTGTCCCTCTGCCCACACGCTCATCCTTGGTCCACTCTGCCCCTCCTTCCCAGCTCTCCACAGAGCATTTCCCAAGGTGGAGCTCCTGCTCCCATCCTCCCACTCTGTGTCATGTATGAGGATAAGCACGAATGAGCTTTATCTGAAAGCCTCTTTCTTGAAAGCTGTTTCTGTGCATGGCCTGTGTTCTGTGCCCACTGAATGCTCAGCTCTCAGTTCACAATATTAAACTGGAAGGATTGCTCAGCCAGGGAAGGCAGATGAAAGGCTTTACTCTATCTTTCTGGTCTCTTACCCCAAACCAGGAGTTTGGGATGAAAGAGGAAGGAGAGCTTGTGAAAACTTGCAGAGGCATTGTTCCATCTCCCTGCCAGGCTGTGGCTCTCACTCCTGTGTTTGCCTTTCAGAGATGCTCCTTGTCACAGCCAGCCCCTATGACTATCCCTTCATCAGCCAAGGGCAGATCTCTGTGGCCAGCATCGATGACCAGGAGGAGCTTCTTGCCACAGATGTGAGTACAGCTAGCAAGGAGAGGCTTTTACAGTCTCAGTTTACTCTCACCACTGTTAAACCCAGCTGATCTGTCTGGTGTGCAGGCAGCCATTGACACTTTGGGCTTCAGCCCTGAAGAGAGGATGGGGATTTACAAGCTGACAGGAGCCATCCTGCACTATGGGAACATGAAATTCAAGCAGAAACCACGTGAGGAGCAGGCAGAGCCTGATGGCACAGAAGGTAATTCCTCCCTGGCTGGGAGAGGAATATTTCCAGCTGTTTCCATGCCATTTCTCACTAACAATGGAGGGAGTCTTCCAGGAGACATGGCATTGTTCCTTGATAAACATAAAAAGGAGGTTTGATTTTCAACTTATTGCATCAAATAGAGGCACTTTGTGCATCCAGTTTATTCCTGATGACTCTGCTGTAGGAGCTAGAGCCTGGGGCACATCACAGTAATGTTCTTCAGTTTCTGGTTACACATACACACTTGTTCTGCCTGGGTGACATTGTGGAGAAGTGGCTTGATGGGGAAAAAGTCTGTGTTGTCCCATCAACAGTGCCCTCCTGGGTTTCACCACATCTGTTGGGGCTGCTGTAGCCACTCTGTCACGAGGCTGTTCAGAAAAGTAAAGGAGAATGTTAGGCAAGATTTGTGGATGGGGTAAAGCCAATCAGTTGCAAGTTTCAGAGTGACTCTGGCTGGTTCCAATGCCCTGTGTGTGTCTGATTTAAGAAGAAAGTATTTCAAGTTATTATTTTGCTTTCCAGAGGCTGACAAAGCAGCATATCTGATGGGCCTGAACTCAGCAGACTTGCTGAAAGCTCTGTGCTACCCCCGGGTGAAAGTGGGAAATGAATATGTGCTGAAGGGCCAGACAGTGGATCAGGTGAGCATCAAGGAACAGCAGGGACTATCCTCTCTCCCTAAGGTCACTGCCACCATCATATTTTCTGAAAAATCCCTTTGCTGGGATTTCTTCTCCTGGGAAGCTGAGAAGCCTCAGAAAAAAATGAAAACAATAATTATCTGATTTGCTTCTCCTGTGTTTTGCTCCTTTGGAATGTGGTTTGGACATTGTTTACCAACTGGTCATTGTTTGATTGGTTTCATGTGAATTGTTTCGACTTAATGACCAATCAGGGTCCAGCTGTGTCGGGGCTCTGGAGAGAGTAATGAGTTTTTCATTATCTTTTCATTATTATCTTTTCATTATCATCTTTTAGCCTTCTGTCTGTATCCTGTCTGTATTCTTTAGTATAGCATAGTATAACATAATAAATATCATATCATATCATATCATATATCAGCCTTCTAAGAACATGGAGTGAGATTCATCATTTCCTTCCCTCTGGGACCCCAAAAATGCCACAGATCACAGCTGAGAATGGTCGGGGTTATGAAGGCCTGTTAGTGCAGTGTGGGTGGGCATGGTGAGGGCTGTTTTGTTCTGGCAGTGCCTGACACAGGTGTGTGACATCTCCCTGCAGGTGCACCAGGCAGTGAATGCCCTTGCCAAGTCTGTCTATGAGAAACTCTTCCTGTGGATGGTTGTTCGCATCAACCAGCAGCTGGACACGAAGCTGCCCAGACAGCATTTCATTGGGGTCCTGGACATTGCTGGCTTTGAGATCTTTGAGGTTTGCAGTACTCTCAGACTTCTGCCTGTCTCTTTTCCGTTTTGTCTTCTCTGACCTTTCCTCCTCCTCCTCACCCCAGTGCAGCCATCAAGCACATCTGTCTGAAGCTGCTTCTGCCTTTGTAGATCCATCACCCCTTTGTAAGACAAGAGAGAGGGCAGAAGCATGGCCATGAACCTGGTCTCTCTCTCTCCCCAAAGAGTTTGTATTTATGGACATTAGGGCCACCCAAACATGGCCAATGCAGGCTGCAGCAATCATGTACTGCACTGCACAACTTTTCTGTAAGCCTGGAAACCCATGGTATATTCTTTACCCTGCTATCAAAACCCTGTTGGGTCAGTCTGTCTAACCTTGTTGTGACATCCCTGTGAAAAAAAAAATGATCAGAGGCAGTTTAACAATATTAACACACTTATTCAACTATTAGTTCAACAGCTTTGAGCAGCTGTGCATCAACTTCACCAATGAGAAACTGCAACAGTTCTTCAACCACCACATGTTCGTGCTGGAGCAGGAGGAGTACAAGAAGGAGGGCATTGAATGGGAGTTCATTGACTTTGGCATGGACCTGGCTGCCTGCATTGAGCTCATAGAAAAGGTGAGGTTCTTAAGCATCTTGTGCAATCTATAGAGGATTCTTGAGAGTGTATGCTTTGATTGCTTTCAATACAATCTCTCTGGGAAGCTTTCAGGTCTCTTCACCTCCTCTATTTCTTTAAATATTACCCATGTGTGCAATTAATTATCCACTGACTGGGAATGTATCCTGTCTTCTAAAAAGACACTGATTTTAACCTTCCTTCCTTCCTTCCTTCCTTCCTTCCTTCCTTCCTTCCTTCCTTCCTTCCTTCCTTCCTTCCTTCCGTCCGTCCGTCCGTCCGTCCGTCGTCCTGTCCTTGTGTATTGGTTCTCCTCAGCTTTTCTCTCACTTAAATTCAAATCCCAGAAAACCTCATGTCTGCTTTCTTTTTGTTCCATCTCAGTTAGAAGTCACTACTGTATTCTGAGAAGTTACTGCACAGTTTTTGCCTGACTTCTCTTGTTTTCCACACACTGTCTGGGTAGTTCAAAATCTTATGAGTTCTTTTAAGTATCTTGCTAGCTGTTCACAAAAAATCTTGCTTACCTGCTCTTCTCAGGCTAATTCTCTATAAAATACCTCCAGTACTTCATTTTAGCATGTCTTTCACTCTGTTTTACTATAGCTTGAATTGATCTTATTTGAAAACACCATTTTTATATTCAGCCCATGGGCATTTTCTCCATCCTGGAAGAGGAGTGCATGTTCCCCAAGGCAACTGACACCTCTTTCAAGAACAAGCTCTATGACCAGCACCTGGGCAAGTGCAGCAGCTTCCAGAAGCCCAAGCCAGGCAAAGGCAAGGCTGAGGCCCACTTCTCCCTGGTGCATTATGCTGGCACAGTGGACTACAACATCACTGGGTGGCTGGAGAAGAACAAGGACCCTCTGAATGAAACTGTTGTGGGGTTGTACCAGAAATCATCTATGAAAATTTTATGCCATCTTTATGCCAGTTTTGCTTCCATAGATGAAGGTAAGCTTGGAGGATTATGTTTCCAGTTTGGGATTTCCTACTGCACCTCTCACCTGATGTGGATCAGTGTTGAGTCAGTGCTTGTGTGCTGTGTGTTAAATGCACAATTAAAATACTGTCAAAGGGATCTGCAGCAGTTCCTCAGCTGCACTGTCATCTCATTTTCCAGCTGAAGGTGGTGGGAAGAAGAAAGGAGCCAAGAAGAAGGGCTCTTCCTTCCAAACTGTCTCTGTACTCTTTCGGGTAAGTGTGTTTTCTGGCAGGGACTGTCACACCTGGCTCCACAGCCCTGTTTTCATTTTATACCAGGAGGGAAGTTTTTCAGTAGAAGCCATTTACTTTGCTGGTGCCTACACAGAAGTGTAGAATATTCACCAGGAGAGTAAGGAGAAAGTTCTGAATTTTTGCTGTTCAGCAGAGTCAAATCACTCTGAGAACTGAGATAATATAGAGATTAGAAATTATCTCTGTTTTACAGGAAAACCTGAATAAGCTGATGTCTAACTTACGAACAACTCATCCTCACTTTGTGCGTTGCATCATTCCCAATGAAACAAAGACCCCAGGTAATTCCTAAGACATAGAATAGAAACGGGCAGAAGGAGCAGTGCTAGAGCAATCAGTGTGTCCCCATGCTGCTCTGTCACAGGCCTGATGGATCACAAGCTTGTTCTGCACCAGCTGCGATGCAATGGTGTTCTGGAGGGCATTAGGATCTGCAGGAAAGGATTTCCTAATAAGATACCATATGGGGATTTCAAACAAAGGTCAGTAATAACATTCTTGTGTTTGCATTGAGCCAAACTCATTTGAAAGAAGACTCTTGCTAAATCAGCCCATGATTCAGTTGTTAGGAAAAGACTATTTTAATATTTAATACACACGGAAAGTAAAAGACATATCTAATAGCATGGTCTGTGTGGGCAGTGCCCACCCAGATGCCTTCCTCAATACTGTATGCCAAAACCTATTTTTAATTCATTCCTGTTAATTTGAATGTTTGTATAATCTTTGCTTTAATTCTCAAATTAGGCACAAGCATGTTTCAGCAAAAACACAGAGGGTGGTCTATGCACATTCTGTATTTCACTGCCATCTAGTAGAGGCTTGAAGAGTGTGGTTTAAATAATTCTAACTAGAATGGTTTTACAAAGAAGAAACTGTGTTAAATCCAATACTACTTCTTGATGAAATGCTAAGTTTGGCAAATAGAGCTGCAGTAACAGAAGGGACACCAACAGGAAATCCAAGTTAGTTCCACATGACCCTTTCATTTTGTAGTGGGTTAATATTTTGACATGCTAACATTTCTACAGCATTAGCAGATTCATTTGTAGATAAAACCCCATAACCAAAAAATCTTATCATGGGAACTGCTGCAAATAAGACATTTATAAAGGGTTGATAAATCCAGGGCAACCCAGCTAGGGTCATTCGCTCGTTGTGTTAGAACAAAGGCAAATGTAGGGTCAGATCTCTAAGAACAAAGCAATCACTCCCTCTTTACCACTCTGTGCGGGGTGTGCTGGAGAGCAGGGCACTGAGCAGGGCTGAAATGGTGTTTTGGATACTACCTGAAGGCATTGGCTCAGCCATTGATGTGGGAGGGCAGATTTGTGTATCAATGCTGAAAATAGGTATGGAATAATCTCTCAGTGTAGGATTAGGAAGTCCATTGCTGGATCCAAAGTCTAATTCTGGGTTACACGGTTCAGGAGGAATGTGAGAAGTTGGATTTGGTCCAGAAAAGCAATTTCCCTACTATTAAAATCCATCAATTTTTTGAATTTTCAGCTAACCCAGTGAGCTGGAGCCCTAGAGTAGTGATAATGACTGTGACACAAATGAGCAGTCCTTTTGGTCCAGAGAACAGACTATCCATGCCTGCAGTCTCAGTGAGGGCTGTAACACATCCTTGGTACCTACTGAACTGACCTGCTGCTATTTGCTGCTTTCCTTACTGCTTTGCTATTGAGGCTGGAGGTGTGAGTCAGACTCAGCCTTCCTCTTTATCTTCAAACTGACAGCTGTTCTTGTGGCATCCTGTGCACTAGAATGGTACTGATGGGTAAGCTTTTTCCTTTATTTTATCAGATACCTCCTTCTGAATGCCAGTGCCATTCCAGAAGGAAAGTTTGTTGATAGCAGGAAGGCGTGTGAAAAGCTGCTGTCTTCCATTGAGATAGATCATACTCAGTACAAATTCGGACACACTAAGGTAAATGTTTAATTTTGACATAGGATAAGAAAACATTCATTGCGTTGAAATGCAAACCCAGCAAGGAGTGATGTCTGTTCTTTGGCTGCAGGTGTTCTTCAAGGCAGGTTTGCTGGGTGTCCTGGAAGAGATGAGAGATGAACGTTTAGGAGAGATGATCACACGGACCCAGGCTTTGTGCAGGGGATACCTCCGGAGACTTGACCTGAAAAAAATGTTTGACCACAGGTGTGTGTCCTCTGCCAGGTCTGGTTGCTCAAAGATGGGCTTTATTTACTGATGGATCACTCTGGTTTCAGGGAGTCCATCCTCTGCATCCAGTACAACATCCGTGCATTCATGAAAGTCAAGCAGTGGCCCTGGATGAAGCTGTACTTCAAGTTTAAACCCCTCTTAAAAAGTGTGGGAACTGAGAAAGAGCTGGCCATGATGAAGGAAGAGTTTGAGAGAACAAAAGAAGAACTGGCTAAATCAGAAGCCACCAGGAGCAAACTGGAAGAAAAAATGATGTCTCTGGTGCAAGAGAAAAAGGACCTACAGCTGCAAGTACAAACTGTAAGTAATTCAAATAATTTTTGGCTCTTCAGATTACATCAGTTTTGTTTGAGTGTTCAGTAAAGGGCTGAAAGGAAATTCTGTTATTTCATGTACCAGCCACTTAATAAACAGGTGATTTATGCAAGTGTCAGTGCAATTGTGTGATAATGAAACACATTTCTTTTCTCTATAAAAAGGAAAATGAAAATTTGGCTGATGCTGAGGAAAGATGCGACCAGCTGATCAAACTAAAATTCCAGCTGGAAGGAAGAATAAAGGAGGTAATGGAAAAGCTGGGAGATGATGAGGAGATGAATGCTGATCTGGCAGCCAGAAAGAGGAAACTGGAGGATGAATGCTCTGAGCTGAAGAAAGATATGGATGAGCTTGAGTTAACATTGGTCAAGGCTGAAAAGGAAAAGCATGCCACTGAAAACAAGGTGCTTTTTATTTCTGCAATGTTTAATAACAGTTGCTCTGTGGATGTATAGGGTGTAAAGATTCAGTGAACTTGAATGCTTACATGCTGCTGTGTAAGGAGATCTATGGGCCTGGTATTGAACCTGGGCACCTCTGTTGTGCAGGGAAACCAATCCATAAACATGCAAAAATGCACTAAAATTAAAGTTCAGCATTGCTTTGTGACTTCTGAAGGGTTGATATATAAAAGCAGAGAGATTGTAAAGTGTGACCATAAAATAGTTAAAGCCTCTTTGGGAGTCTAACAGGAAGTTCATTGTCTGTATTCATGGCCTATGTGAGGACCAAAAGTATTAGTGACCTTGAACTATTTTGCCTTACAATAGGTCAAAAATCTGACTGAAGTAGTGAGAGGTTTAGAGGAGACTGTTGCAAAGTTAGTGAAGGAGAAGAAGGCCCTGCAAGAAGCCCAGCAACAGGCACTGGATGACCTGCAAATAGAGGAGGAGAAAGTTAATACCCTCACCAAAGCCAGGACCAAGCTGGAGCAGCAAGTGAACCATGTAAGCATGCTCAACACAAGGAGAAGGAGCAGATTCTTTAGTTGTTCCATCAGTCATGTTTATATATGTTTATGTTGCAGGTTGAAGGATCTTTGGAACTCGAAAGAAAAGCATGTATGGACCTTGAACGAGCAAAGAGAAAGCTTGAGGGAGACTTGAAACTTGCACAGGAAACCATAGCAGATCTGGAGAATGATAAACAACATTTAGATGAAAAATTAAGGAAGTATGAGAAACAAATTAGTAGATAATTTATTATTTGGCTTTAACTGGACTTATTTTCTTTTAATAAAACATCTCTTTCACAGGAAAGACTTTGATTTTAACCAGATGCAAAATAAAATTGCGGAACAGCAAAATTCAGGTACTCATTTGCAGAAGAAGATCAGAGAATTGCAGGCAAGAGACTTTACTTCATCATTACTGTTTGCTTGCTTTAAACTGTAGTACCATGAATAATGCTTGTCCTCTATTTGGCATCGGGTCCCTCAGACACAGGGGAACTTCCAGCAGCTTCTCATAGAAGCCACCCCTGTTTCCCCACACTCAAAACCTGGTAGTGGGGGAATACAGAGATGAAAACTCAAAACAACAACAGAAAGCTGTGATCTAAAGCTAGAATGAGATGATCCATAGGTCCTTTCTGTCAGTAAGTCTTTACCTACAATGCCAAACAGTGAAATTCAAAGGATGTTTGTTTTGCTTACAGTCTCCAAAACAAGGTTCTCAGTGTTCTACTGCGAAAAATATGCAGAGACCTAAGCACTGAATGACCTGTTCCCTATTTAATTCCTGATGTGCTATTCCCTCGTTGTCCAGGCCCGTGCTGCAGAGCTGGAAGAGGAGACCATGAGTGAGAAAACAACGCGGACTAAGGCAGAGAAGCGTTGTGCTGAGCTCACTCGGGAGCTTGAGGGAACCCGAGGGAGCCTTGAAGAGGCTGGCGGAGCCACCACGGCTCAAACAGAGCTCAGCAAGAAGCGTGAGGCAGAGTTCCAGAAGATGCGCCGTGACCTGGAAGAGGCCACGCTGCAGCACGAAGCCACGGCTGCCGCCCTGCGCAAGAAGCACGCGGACAGCACAGCTGAGCTGGGCGAGCAGATCGACAACCTGCAACGCGTGAAGCAGAAGCTGGAGAAGGAGAAGAGTGAGCTGAAGATGGAGATTGATGACTTGGCCAGTAACATAGAGTCTGTGTCTAAAGCCAAGGTGCACAATTATTTTTATTAGGAATTTGATAGCAATGTGGTATTTTTTCTTTAATCTTATATGATGTAATTTTTATCAGGTTGTATTATAAATGCTTTCTCCAAATCTCATGTGTAGAAGTTTGGGTGCATGTACAGTCCCAAGATGTCAACTGCATCTTCTGGACATATTTTCCTGCTAAAAGAAGGCAGGATCAAGGTATTTACTCTTTTTTTTTTTTTTTTTTTTTTTAATGTACAATTGATATCTAGGCAAATCTGGAGAAGATGTGCCGCACTCTGGAAGACCAGCTGAGCGAGTATAAAACAAAGGAGGAGCAGAATCAGTGCATGATTAGCGATCTTAGTGCTCAAAGAGCTCGTCTGCAGACAGAATCTGGTACAGCCTTTCCATCTGTAATTTGGAAATGGAGAACCCCATAAATTGCTCTCTTGGCTCTTAAAATTTTGTCTCAATTGCAAACTTTTTCAGGTGAATATGGACGCCAGGTGGAAGAAAAAGATGCTTTAATTTCTCAGCTGTCTAGAGGGAAACAGGCTTTCACCCAGCAGATTGAAGAACTGAAGCGGCAGCTAGAGGAGGAGATCAAGGTGAAGATACTCACATTACATATGAAATAAATATTTGACATAATATTGGTTTTTGGAAAGTGTTCAAGGCTTCAAAAGGTGATTCAATTAAAAGATGAAATCCAGGCCCTTGCAGTGCAGGACTCCCAGGTTTTTATGAGGCAGTCAGTTAACCTTTATCTCTTTGGGATGTTTATCAGTGTATAAGTACCAGTGAGAGAAATTTCCCAGGAAACACCTACTCCTCATTGCCATATTTTTACCACCAGGCCAAGAACGCCCTGGCCCATGCCCTGCAGTCTGCTCGCCACGACTGTGACTTGCTCCGGGAACAATATGAGGAGGAGCAGGAGGCCAAGGGGGAGCTGCAGCGAGCCCTGTCCAAGGCCAACAGTGAAGTGGCCCAGTGGAGAACCAAATACGAGACGGATGCGATTCAGCGCACGGAGGAGCTCGAGGAGGCCAAGTATAGATGAAATGAGCTGCTCAGATGTATATTGGGCAGAATATAGACCCACTTTTAGTAACCCGACCTAAATTTCTTTTTTTTGAGTTTTCATATAATCTTAATTAAAATGAGACTCATAGTGAAATTATTTTTTTTTATCATATGCTTGTTTTATTTATGTGCCTAAAGGAAAAAGCTCTCTCAGCGTCTCCAGGAAGCAGGGCAGCAGGCAGACACGCTGAATTCCAAGTGTGCCTCCTTGGAGAAGATGAAGCTTAAGCTGCAGGGGGAAGTGGAGGATCTGACACTGGACATAGAGAGAGCAAACACATCAGCAGCTGCCCTTGACAGGAAACAGCAGAATTTTGATAAGGTCATAAATGAGCACAGTATCTTTCAAGTGTAGCCTCCCAGAAAGCCAAACTAACACTCTGTACATCAGTCAGTGCTGAAGCCAAGGTGAATCTAACTAGAGCCACTAGGGCATGGCAGTAGGAATTTGTCCTGGTTTAAGAGACTGCATTATTGATCTAGTACAAAATGTAGTTAGAGATCAAATAACATTTTCAGTACCAGCAGGAAATGAAGCATAATAGCCTCTCCTATGAGGAAAGGCTGAGAGAATTGGGATTGTTCAGCCTAGAGAAGCGAAGCTTCAGGGTGACCTAATTGTGGCCTTCCAGTGCCTGAGGGGAGCTGCAAGAAAGATGGAGAGAAATTGTTTGCAAGGGCCTGGAGTGACAGGACAAGGGGGAATGGCTTCACACTGACAGAGAGTAGGTTTAGATTGGATATTAGGATTAAATTCTTCCCTGTGAGGATGGGTAGACCCTGACACAGACTGCCTAGAGAAGCTGTGGCTACTCCATCCCTGGAAGTGTCCCAATGCCAGGTTGGAGAGGGCTTGGAGCAGCCTGGAATAGTGGAAGGTGTCCCTGCCATGGCAGGGGATTTGGAACTAGGTGATCTTTGATGTTCCTTCCAACCCAAAGCATTCTATGATTCTATGGCGTCTTCCAGGTCTTGGCAGAATGGAAGGGGAAGTATGAGGAGAGCCAGCTGGAGCGGGAAGCTGTCTCTAAAGAAGCAGGCTCACTGCACACAGAGCTTTTCAAAGTGAAAAATGCCTATGAGGAAACCTTGAATCAGCTCGAGACAATCAAGCGGGAGAACTCCACTCTCCAGCGTACGTGTTGGGCTCTGTGTCCCATCAGCTTTCATAGACCAACCACAGCAAGGTGTGCTCCACCAGCACACTCATGCCTGCAGGAGGGCACCCAGGGACAGCACTCTGTCCCTCCTGTGCTCTCCATCTTAATGCAGAATATCAGTGCCTTACCAAAAGCTGTCAAGCATGTTTGTAAAGTGATTAAGAAAATAAAGCAAATGTCCCGGCTCTCTCATCTGCTGCAGACATTGAGGTGCCATTCCCAGGCAAAGGTAGTGACTGTGGGAGACTGAGCAGCTCATGAGAGTGAGTTTTACAGACATACTGAACACAAAGACAGGACCTGTATTAGACCCTGATGGCCTATCCATAGATATAACACGTGCAGGGCCCTTCCAGGCTCTCTGTAAGGAGGGCTGTTAAAACACACAAATTCCCCACTTGGCCTGCATGAGTTGGTTGTGTCTGGTTTTATCTATACATATTTACAGACACGTGTATCATTGTTTACATATGTACATTTGTGTATACATATTTATGTGTGCAAAAGGGGTGCTGACTGCAGCAACAACGCACAGAGTTCAGCTCCTCTGGTTGATGCCATTCTTCTCTCACAGAGGAAGCAGTTGATCTCACAGAGCAAATTACTTCAAGTGGCAAAATGATCAGAGACCTTGAGAAAGCCAAAAAGCAAGCTGAAATAGAAAAAAATGGTCTGCAAACAGCTCTGGAGGAGGCAGAGGTGAGTTAGTTTAAATATTACTGTAGACAGTAAAGAGCATGCTGAGCAGCTTTCTGTTCCCTTTTCTGGCACTAGCTGTGTGCAAGATTGATTGCCACAAACTTTAGGAAGTTCTGTGAAATCACTGAGTACCATGTCAATAATCATGTTCTCTAAAATGTTACCTTCATCTTTGTTTTTTTCTTTTTTCTTTTAAAGGCAGCTCTTGAGCATGAAGAAGTTAAAATCCTTGGTGTCACCCAAGAACTGACTCAGATAAAGTCAGAAATCAGCAGAAAGATTGCTGACAAGGATGAGGAGATCAACCAGCTAAATAAAAACCAAGAAAGGACTGTGGAGACCATGCAGGGTGTTTTGGATACTGAGATCAGGAGCAGGAATGAAGCCCTGAGGCTGAAGAAGAAGATGGAGGGAGACCTGAATGAAATGGAGATCCAGCTGAGCCATGCCAACCGCCAGGCTGCAGAGGCACAGAAACACCTGCACAGCATCCAGGGAGCTCTCAAGGTCTTGCTTTACCTTATGGTTGATTTATTTTTTAAGCACAGTATTCGAGAAATTCATTAGGTCAAAAATGACTCTTCAAATACAGGACACCCAGCTGCACCTGGATGATGCTGTGAGAGCACAGGATGACCTCAAGGAGCAGGTGGCCATGGTGGAGCGCAGAGCAAACCTGCTGCAGGCTGAAGTTGAGGAGCTCCGGGCAGCCCTGGAGCAGACGGAGCGGTCGAGGAAATTGGCTGAGCAGGAGCTTCTGGATGCCACTGAACGTGCACAGCTCCTCCACACCCAGGTAGTTTGCTTTGCTAAGACTGATGTATTTTGGGGTCCAGAGATTGATGGAGGAAGAAGGATTGATGAATTGATCTCGATGTATAGACCCTCAAAGCCTTTCTCTTTCTCCTTTATAGAACACCAGCCTTTTTAATACGAAGAAGAAGCTTGAGACTGATATGTCACAACTCCAAACAGAGACAGAGGATATTACTAATGAAGCAAAAAGTGCTGAAGAAAGAGCTAAGAAGGCAATGACAGATGTGAGGATGTTGCTCTGGTTTTCACTTTGAATTTTTAAGTGGCATAGCTGCTAGGGGTTAATGTAAATACTCTTGTCACATGTTGGACAAGGAACCATCTGTGAGCTGGTTGAAAAGGCTTTGTGTCAGAGGAGGATTAGAGCAACAGGGAACATGTCCTGCTGACAGATGGGGCTGTTGCCATCATAAAGAACTAAACCTACATTTAGTCAGTTGAAAACAAAATAACTTTCTTCAGTGCTGCACGGAAATGTAATCCACAAAGAAATCCTGCAGTATTGAAACCAGTAAAGTGGCTAAGGTATCTGAATAGTTATCTTTGCAAAATCCTCTTTATCAAATTTTTAAATGAGAATTGTAAATTTCCATTCAAAATTACTGCTAAATCCTCTCATGCAAGACCTGTGAACCTCAGTCAGGCAATAGGACTGGTGTGTCATGGGACTCAATCTGCTAATGATTTTTGATGCAGAGGATTAAACCAAAATCTTAACACTTAGATGCATTATGTGGAATTAAAATATAAAACTTTAAAAATTGCTCATTAAAAGGAAAAAAAAAAAATAGAATCTCAGAATCATTAGTATTGGAAGGGACCTCTAGAGATTATCTACTCCAACCCCTCTGCCCAGGAAGGGTCACCTGCAGCAGGTGACACAGGAATGTGTCCAGGTGGGTTTGGAATGTCTCCAGAGAGGGAGACTCCATGCCCTCCCTGGTCAGCTGTTCCATGCTCTGCCACCCTCCATGGAAAGACGTTCTTCCTCATGTTGAGGTGTTCCTGTGTTTTAATGACTTCTATTCTGTTTGAATAAAAGACATTGCAATTAATTATGCCCACATATATCTTTATATAAAACTTCTAGTGGTCATATTTTTTAATTCAATTTTTCATATATTTTGCTGC
This sequence comes from Melospiza georgiana, assembly GCF_028018845.1. NCBI lineage: Eukaryota > Metazoa > Chordata > Aves > Passeriformes > Passerellidae > Melospiza > Melospiza georgiana. Next base: position 6,435,204 of record NC_080450.1, read on the forward strand.
CAAAGCAAATTGTTGAATTCTTCATTCATTACAATTATATAATTATAACATTAATTATGATGTTACTCAATATTTCACTGAAGTGCTTAATTATATTAAGTGTAGGAATCCAACCTTTGACAGCAAAATAAATCTTAAGTTTGTCTTAAATAACATAGATAATTTTAAACTATTTTGTGCCTTTGTGGCACTACCCTCCAGGAGGTTGGGGCAAGCACTAAAGCACAGCACCCAGCACACCCCAGATGTGTTGAGCACTGAAGTTTTCACCTGTGGTATGTCCTGTCCCAGACTCTGCTGTTGTTTTCCCCAGCTCTTAGTGAGGTCACAGTGGGACAGAACATTTTCCCTTCCTGTCTCTCCAGCTCTGTGTGCAGTAAGGCAGACTTTTCCCATCCTTTTCTTTACTATTTCCTGTCAGGTTTTTTTCATTATCATGTCATGGGAAAAAAAAAAAAAACAAAATAGGGAGTGAGGTGGCAGGAATGGTCAGCAGGACACAGGATTCAATCCTGTGCTGGTGCACAGTGTGTGCTGTTCTTTCACATTCTTCCAGTTTCTTGTGTCATCTCCCTTCCAAGGCAGCCAGGATGGCAGAAGAGCTGAAGAAGGAGCAGGACACCAGTGCCCACCTGGAGAGAATGAAGAAGAACCTGGACCAGACAGTGAAGGACCTGCAGCACCGTCTGGATGAGGCCGAGCAGCTGGCACTGAAGGGAGGGAAGAAGCAGATCCAGAAGCTGGAGGCTAGGGTGGGTACCAGCCCAGAAACATCTTTCTTCTCCAAGTCCTGTGTGAGGGCTTAAGCCAATTGTTGATTAATTCACCAGATCCGAGAATTAGAAGCTGAACTGGAGGAAGAACATAAAAAATCCTCAGAGGCTATGAAAAACATCTGCAAATACGAACGGCGTTTCAAAGAGCTCACTTTTCAGGTGGGTAAAAATAGAAAGTAGTTCTGATGTTTTGTCTCCCAAGGACATAAAATTGCACGTTCTCTTTCCACAGTGTCAAGAACAAAAGAAGAACATGGTTAGGTTACAAGATCTGGTAGATCAACTGCAGATGAAAATCAAATCCTACAGAAAACAAGCTGAGGAAGCTGTGAGTCACTAAATTGAAGCTAAGAGTTATTTCCCAGTTCATAGGACTGCCAGTTCAAAACTTGGCTCTGTGCCCCAGCATGTTGCCAAACGGTTTTAAATTTTTGTTTTGCAATTTCAGGGTGAACAAGCCAATACTGATCTCTGCAAACTGAGACATGCACTGCATAAGATAGGTGAGGCCCTGGAAAGGGCAGACATTGCTGAGAGCCAAGCAAATAAACTCAGAGCTAAGGCCAGAGAAGGCTCTGCTACAAAGGTAAGGCTTTCCTGCAGGTGTGCTGTTTGCTCAAGTGAGTCTAGCAGCAGATTTGTGCCTTGTACAGGCATCATTTGGAAAGGAAGGGCCTTTTAAATGCAAGTTGAGTGGGTTGTTATTGTTAAAATGGAATAAGCTTAGCAGTGCATGTGTCCTCGTTTTTTGCCAGTGAAACAATGTAATTAATATTTTCTTCATGCTTCAGCTGTGGATGACGGCCATCTTAGTGTTACCTGCATATATTTAATTCACACAGTGGTTTTAAGGGTTCCACACGTCTGCATTGGCTCAGACTCCCTTGCCCATCCTAGCTGGATGGTGCTCTGAGCTGGATGATTTTCGGAATCAAAAGACTCATCTTGGCATGTGTACACTAAACAAAGCCTCTCCTTTCTAGGTGGTGTTAGGAACTGAAAAATGAGCTTCCTCTGGGATAACTAGAACTTCCACAAGGTACCTCTCCAGCTGAGGAAGTAATTTTCTCTTTGTTTAAGAACACAAACATTTTCTGTCACTGCTGCTGTACCAGTGTGAATAAAATAGATATCTGCAACTTCAAATGCTCCAAATGTGAATGTTTAAATGAGAGTCTCATTTTGTTACTAATTATAGTCAAAAGTGTGGCTTTGAGTCTTACTACTTCTGTTTCTGTTCTGAGTCTTACTATTTCACTTTGACCAATTTCATCCTGAATTTAAAACCTAGAGGTTTGACAGGCTTTTTGCTTTTCCAAAGGAGGAATTCTGTTCCAGCTCCTGTAGCCTAGAAGCAGCACATTCTCAGCAGCTTATGACACAGTGCTGTGTTTCAGTCCAAAGCCCTGCTGAGCTCCTAGGCCATGTCACTGACCCCAGCCCACCATGTCAAATGATTGGTTACTCAGTGCAACATGAATTTCTGCTTCATGAACCTGCAGAAAAACAGTTGTATCTTGTTTAGGAGTAGCTGTGCAAAATCACCAGAAAATTACTAATTGCTAGGCAAGTCTAGTAACCCTTACCAGCCTGTCATTATTCATTTCAGAGTATCCAGGCATAACATGGCATTGTCATGCAATCCTCCCAGCCCTCTTGCCTGGTTTTGGGACAAAGTTTACTGTTTGCTCTTGCCTCAGAGTAGTGGTTTTGCTTTGCTAATTTGAGATTTCCTGGCCAATGCACCAATGAGTGTGGTGGATTAAGTGCTGGCAAATCACTGAAACATTCACAAAGCAAGGCAAATGAAACATAAATAAATGAGACATTAAAAATATGCAATGAAAGAAATCCACACCAGAAAGAGGATCTTAAAAGGATAGGAATAAGTTAGGGAGGGAATTTGTGATGGTAGGGAATAGGAAAATGGAAGAAGAGTGCTGAAGAACCGCTCAGAAATGGAGAGCTTCAGGTGGAAAGAAGCAAATACCCTGCTGGATGCAAAGGATTGGTGTTTCAATACTTGATTTCAAAAAGTTGGAGCCTTACATACTCTCTGGTACCTCTCTCACTCTCATGGGTGTGGTTGAGAATGAAGCAGAGGCCCCATGCCCTTAAGCAGGACCTCCCCTGAGCGCAGCTGGGCACTGCTGATGACACTGAGGGCTGGCCTTGCCCCACCAGCAAACTCACAGCTCACTCTGCCATCAACTCCTGCACTCCCGGGCCACACCAAACTGCCCCTCAGCCTCCACAAGAGCCATTGCTGGAGGAGGGGACAAGGCCCAAAGGAGCTTTGGAGGAGGCTCATGGCAGGAGGATGAGCCCATCCTCCTTTCACGCTCAATGCCAAAGCCCAAAATAGCCCTACTCTCCCAAGGCTCCTGTGCGGGGTCGTGCCTGTTTGTGGGGATGATCTGCTTCCACTAATAGCGCCTGAAGACATTCCTGGGCGGGTAGGCTGCCTTGTGTGTGGCACTGCAACGTGCTGCCCTGGAGGAGCTGGACACGTGTGCTGTGTCCCAAGGCAGCAGCTGCTATTCTTACCCCAGAGAGATTCAGTGCAGCACAGCTCCATTGCCAACTGAAAGGTTAAACACCAGAATGGGGCCCAGCACTGTGGCCATGGCCATTCCCTGCTGGGATGTGCTGTCCCACTGCCCAGGTACTTCCAGGGCTCCTTGGGGTGGATAGGGCATCCCCTCTCTGCAAATAAAAATGCAATGCCTGTGGACCCAGAACTCCATCTTCTGCTTTGCAGATCAGCAAGAGGCCCCAGTTCATGAATCCCTTCCCTGGTGAGGAAAGCAGAGGCTCCAGGAACAGCAGAATTGCAGAAAGTCTTGTCCCCTCTCGCAGCCAAGTGGAGCAGGAGCAGCCTGTGGAACATGTTCAGATCAAATAGAATGCAGGCCCCAATGCATGAGGTTGAGCAGCTGAACTTGATATATTGTCACTCTTGTTGCAGAAAAAAATTGCTGAGAGTTTGGAAGAGTAACCATAGAACTGAGGTGGGGTTGAAACAGTGCTGGAGAGATCAGAAAAGGTCTGGGAGGACGAAAACAACATGGATGTGTGCAAGGAAAAGAAATAAGACAGTAGAGGATGTGGGGGTGGAAGAAATGACAACTCACAACAGGTTCGTGGATGAAAGGTCAGCAGAAATCTGAGGGGAACTGCTGGGCAACACTACAATGATAATCTGCAAACAACTAACTCATAGCCCACCTCTGAAATTCTTTTTAAAGCCTAATTTTAGTTTTGAAGAAATAATTTTCTGTATTTATTCTGTTGTTTCATTACTGCTGGGGAGGTCTAAGTGCTGAGCAGAGCTGTCTGCACTGCACAGAGCCAATCCTAAGGCAGCATTTCCCAAACCTGGGAACACAAACTGTCCTGGGGGGGTCAGAGTGAAAATCCAGACCTTCCAGAGGCCTGAAGAATTCAGGGGCTACTCACAGGTGGAGCCTGGAAGCCCCCAGTATCCAGACCTCACCTGAGCTCCTGAGGCTGGGCAGGTAGCTCAGGTTGGGGTCCAGCAGCCTAAGGAGCTGCTTTTCTCTTTGGCAGAGTGGTCCAGGTTTTGAGCTGCTGCTGTGGCCCACGCCACAGGGACCTGGCTTGTCACTCTTTTTGAGCCCATCCTGTGGCATATGTTTTATGTAGGATCATCCAAGAAAAAGAACCTGGAGGTGTTCTGCTTTGTACAACTGATTTGTGCTTCAGGAGCAGCAAAATGTATTCTTACCTTGGCACATGAGATGAATGCAGAAATCAATTAAAGAAATGTTTAGCCTGACCCACAAGGGAATCTGTCTTCCAACATAAAATAATGAAATCCTTTATAAATTTCCTAAGGATTTTTCTGCAAGAACAAGTTATGAAATGTCACTAGAAAAGTCTGCTGTGTATCCTGTTGGCAACTTCACTACAGTGAGTGTCACTCAGAAAATTCTGTGGTAATCCACTGGTTGACTTAGTCTTGAAAAGCCTAATTTTTAAAGTGAGCAGATTTATAGAAATTCCATACCAGTTTATTTCCATTTACAGCACTGAAATCTGCCCAGAAGTAGGATTTGTGCATCTGTCCCAAATGAGTGCCAGCCAAGGAAGACACCACCTCATTGCTGACTTTTTTAGGCTACAGTTGCTGCTTGTGCTAATATTACGCACCTAATCCTAGTTCTCCTTCCCTCCCCCTTTTGCCACTTGCCTTCTTTTGACTTTGTCTTACCCGGAGGCGTCTTAGCCTGCCCACCCCACTCCCCTGCTCTGTAACAGGAGCTCCTCAGCTGCTGTGGTGGGTGACAGAAAGGACATCCTGAATGTCACCTCCTGGGCCAGCTCTTCCGCTGCTCTTTGCTGGGAACATGAGGAGTCTGATTAACAGCACAATTCTGATACTCAACAGAGAGTTCTCACCCCCAAAATGAAAGTTTGCTGTTTTATCTGGCTCCCCACTGCTCTGTGAGCTGGGCTGTGCCACTCCTGAGTCTCACCCACTGCCATTAAGAGTGATAGTAAAAGATTTTAAAATCACAGAAAATTCGGGGAGCTAGAAAGAAATTTAGGCTTAGTAAGACCTGGGAAAATGTTAAAAGTAGGCTTTTAAAAGGAAAATGTTCAGGAAAATGTTGGACCTTGCATTTGCTGGATCATGTGAAACTGCACCTGTGTAGTCAATATATGATAAATGATATAATTGTTAGATGTGATTAGATATAATTATTGTTTAAAGAATCATGAGAAAGTATGTTAGAGGTTTGGGATCATGAGAAATCCATGCTTGGATGAAATCAATGTATACAATAGAACAATGTAAGTTTATTAATTAATATGTAAGTTATGTAATGAGAGAATATAAAACATCTCCGGTCCAAAACAGATTTGGGTTTGTGTCCCCTGATACCCAGAGCTCTTAATAAAAGCACCTGCATATAATCATTCTGTGATTATGTGTTCCTGAACACTACCAAGAGGAACACAACTTGAGAATCATTCTCAAGCACAGCTGCTTGTCACCAAGTCTGTTCCCTGGGTGACATGGCTTTAAGAGAGCTGATACACTTCAAACATGTATATAAACAATGAACAGGTGTAAGTAGGTTGTATTTTATGGAATATCTACCATGGTTTATCAGTGTCTGGGCACCAGTCATCCAGCAAGCTGATTTGGTTGAAATAGGGCTGAGTAATCACCAGCAGTGACCCACCACATGCAGGACTGCCTTCCTTCCACCTTAGCTGCAATGTGTGCTCAGAGGAGCGGCACATCCATGTGGAAGAGGTTTTACAGTGTCCTCTGTGAGCCAGAGAGAAGTTTGAGAAGAGGATTAATGTTTACCCCTGAAAGAATTTCCTACCAAGGTCATTGACATAGATAAACAAGAGAAACCTGAACTGCCTATTCCAATTAGCACTTTGTCTTTTCCTGACCAATGAGTTAAGTGTAAACATATGAGTTTTGTGAGAGTGTATAAAAAGCATGCATGCTAGAATAAAAATAGTTTGAAGCCTTCTGAAAATGGAGTGTTGCTTTGTATTGTGACTGTCTCAACTACGACACATCCATACAGATCCTGCTCATTCCTGGTGCCCCCCATGCCCTGAGCACATCTCAATTCCTTGTTGGGCATCAGAGACCCTGCCCACCTGAGGAGGAGCTGCAGTGACCTGTCCCCACACAGAAGAACACACCTCTGTCTGTGTAAGGCACCTGAGCCTGCTCTCCAAGTTGGAGGTGTCCTACTGCAGCAGAGCCCTGAGCTCTCTCCAGCCTCCCAGGGCTCACTAGCAGGGAGTGCAAGGGGATCCCTGTTGAAGAGGATATCTGCTCTATCCCATGACCATTACAGGCTCCACGTGGGGTACAAATAGGTCACTGAGACCTGAGAAGGCCAAAGGCTTCTTAGGCTTCATATAGAGATAGTAGAAATGTGCTTGTGCTTCTGTCTCCTATTACTGGCAGGGACACACAGGGACACTGTCATTTTCAGTATAGTTTCCCAATTGTAAGTTGTTTTTTCTTCACTGACATGACATTTTTCACCACCTTGAGGTGATTTGTTCCCTAGAAGGCTTCACCACCTGAGCAGAAAATCATGCAGAGGCTGTGTGTCTGAGGAGAGTGGGATGATGACAAATGTCTTGGGTGTGAGGGTCGGCTGTTCCTTTGGACTCACCCAGTACAGCCATTCAGAGAGCCACACAGATCACAGAAGGGTTTGGGTTGAACAGACCTTTAAATCTCACCTAATCCATTCTCTCTGACATGGGCAGGGACGTCATGCTATTTTATTTCCTTCAGTGTTATGATATTGTCAGAAATAACCCACAGAGGTGATGTTAGTGCTGTATCATACACATATTTCTGAAAAATCATGCCTGGCAACTCATAATGAAAAAAAAAAAGTTTGAACCACAACCCTAAATTCCTGTTATGGACAAGGAGAAATGCTTACCAGCATGCAGTTACCACTGAGAATATGTCCAGCCTGTAGTATAAGAATGTCCTGTACTCTGCCTGCCCTGCTGCTCCTCACCTGGTGGAGCTCCTTGCTGCTGTGATGTGATGCATTTTGCTGCCCCAATGAGCCCCACAGATCTCTGGCTCTGCCTGCAGGTCACTCTGCTCTTCAAGGACTGAAAGCAACCAAAGCCTGCTGCTTCTGCTGAGGACATTTCAGCTGATGTTCATGAGAAGCACTGTTATGGATTTGGTGCTCTGGAGGGATATGCTTTGGCAAGTGCCATGGAATTAACTGTCTGTTGATTGAATGAAGTGAAATAAAATATTTCACTTATAGCCATGGCTTCAGCTGCATGGGAGTGGCCACCTGGACACATCATCAGCGAGAAGGGACACTTGAAGACTTCCCCAGCCAGAAGTGACACCTTGGAGGGCTGTCTGTCTTAGGGAATCACAGACCATATAGCCTGAGAGTAGCTTCCAGGGGTAAAGACTACAAAAACCCATTCCTTTTCCTGCTGTTGCCCATACAGGCCATTCTTGTGTTTTCAGTTCATGAACTTGATGAGTCTGAGCAGGGAGGAGGGGGAAGTTCCCAGTGGCCAACACACAGCACCTGCAGGAATTTAGCCTTGCCCTCCCCAGCCTGACTAAAAAGTGCCTTCTCACTCCTTATCTCTCAGTTAACTACTGGGATGGGGGGAACAAAATGCACATCTTAGGCCCTGGCAGGGAGGGAGCAGCTGTCTGATCTCTGTCTCAAGAAGGAGCTATTTTCAGCACGACTGAATCCTTTCTCCTCCATGGGAATGTGCACCTTGACGACACTGCATTGCTGTGCAGCACACTCTATCCAGAGATGGCTTCCAGCCTGCCTCCTGCCATTTATCTCTGCTGTGCTTTGCTTCTGTGAAGTTCACCCTGAAGAGATGGAAATAGAATGGACAGAATATTAATGGTTCCCAGGAAACATTGCAGTCTTTTTTTTTTTTTTTTTTTTTTTTTTTGCTTTGAGGTGCTTGCACTTCGTTCAAAAGATTCCTTCCTGGACAGATTTCTCCTCTCTGTACCTGGATAGAGGACACATGGCAAAATTTCTCCTGAAGTAATTTTTGGGGATCTAGAGAGTGAAACTACAGTGAAATCTGAATCATCCATTTCAGATTAGAGACTATTTCTTCGTAAGAAACCACTATACCAGTGTCATATAAATGGTACTTGGTGGAAGAGAAGAGCTGCATAAATTAAACTAAATCCAAAGCAGATGCTCAGTAACTTAGGCTGCTTTTCAGGGATCCTTATGACAGCTGACCAAACACTTCACTTTCCATGAGCTTTATGTCATACACTACATCAGGGAATGACGGGTTATTTGCCCAACCTTTTTTTTGCACTTGCTCCTGTGTCCTCTTCCAGCCTCCACAAATGGTGTGTCTTTCCCCTGTAGACATTGAGAGTTCATACACTACCTGCATACACAATGCATGCTCTTACAGCTACCATTGCTTTAGCCCTATTTTCCTTCAAAAAGATATTAAAAAACAGCAACTCAAAACACTGAAAGAGAAGTTCTTGTTTTCTGTGTTCTTATTTCGTTAATGCAAAAGAGGAAAAAAGGAAATGGGTATGAATTTAGAGCTTTCAAATGAAAGTAGTTGACATTTTATTATTTTATCTTTTTTTTATAACTTAATCAGCAATATAAACATGGTAGTAAGGTTTGAATCTCTGTGATTCTAAATTGCCATTTAACATTGTGTTTTCTGTGTTAAGGATAGTGTGCAGCTGAGTACTGGTGAGGCAAAACCCTGAGGTGAACTTGGGACCCAATGACACACAAGTGCAAACCCCTGAACCTGGAGAGGAGCAAGCCCAGGCACCAGTAAATGCTGAGTGCTGACCAGGTGAAAAACAGCTTTGCACAAAAAGAACCTGGGGGTTCTGGGGGACAGCAAGTTGAACATGAGCCCACAATGTGTCATTTATGTGAAGAAGGTGAATGGTGTCTGCATTAGGAGTGCTGCAGAGAGAGGTAATCCCTGCCCTTAACTCAGCACTGAGGCCACACGTGGAGTGATGTCCAGTGCTGAGCTCACCAGTATAAGAGAGAAACAGAGCTACTGGAGAGGGTCCAGAAAAGGGCCAGTGACATGAATGAGAGACTGGAGCATCTCCTAAGGGAAGGCTGACAGAGCAGAGACTGTTGAGTCTGAAGAAGAGAATAATCAGGTGAGTCATATCCATGGATATAAATACCTGGAGGTGCACAGAGGATGGAACCAGGTGTCCTTTTTATTGTTGCACAGTGGTGAGACAAGAAGCAATGAGCACAACCTGGCACACAGATTTTCCTTTGTGAAAATCTGGGAATGCTTTTTTCCTGGAAGGGTGACTGAGCACTGGCCCAAGTTTCCCAGAGCTATTGTGAAATCTCAATCCTTGGAGATATTCAAAAGCCATCCGGATGAAAGAATCTCTTTCATTGCTGTGTTCTACTTCACAACCCTCTTCTGAGATCTGGACCGTTTTCAAAAAAGGTTTTATGTTCTACCACTGGTCCATGGGGACCTACTGACACTAAATTTAATCCCCAAATCACTGGTAAGTGTCAATACTTGGAGACACCTCAGCTCACTGACTGCTTCCCATTCAAACCAGACCTTCCCTCGGCTGCCTGCCCAGAGCTAGCTGGCTGTGTGCCTCATTCCTGCCTCTTGCACAGCTGGGGCCACAGCCTGCACAGCACAAGAGCAAAAACCCAAAGAGCTCTCTGGGTAGAATGGCTTTGTTGTTGGCCACTGGAAAGCAACGTCCCCAAAGTCAGGTGATCTAGCCCAGCACTCTCAGCTAAAAAATCACAGAATCATGGCTCTAGGTGGGATGGAGCATGGGGAAGTGCACTGCCTCACTCACAGGGCCTGACCTGCCCTTCCCATTTTTAGTTTTCCCATATTTTTCCCATTTTTAGTTTTCCCATATTTTTTCTTCTCAGAGTCATCTTGTGACATATCCTCATGCATCCCAAAATGTCTCAGGACATCAATCTTTCCAGTCTCTCACACCTGGTTATAGGAAAAGTCCTGGTTAGCCAGGACTGATGATAAATGATGGAGAGTGGCTGGGCAAATTCTTCCCACAGTTCCCTCAGTGGCCTCAGGTGAATTCTGTCTGGCCTCACAGATTTGTGAGTGTTTAAAATCAGGAGGTTGCTGACTAATTCCTCCTGGATTGCAGGCAATCCATTCTGCTCCTCTACCTAACAGCTAAAGGGGCTGGGTGCCCTTCATCAACCACTCCTTCTGTTGATGACTGAGGCAAAGAAGATGTGAAGTACCTCAGCCTAAATCTGACAGGATATCAATCAACTCACATGACTGTGCTCTGTCCCTAAAACAAGACCAGTCTCTCTCCAGTACGACCAGTTAATCCCCTTCCTTCCCACCCCACTCCATCAGCATTGTCCAGGCATGTCTGCCACCCCCAGAGCTCTGGTGTACCCGTGGTGTTTTGGATTAAGTGTGCAAGGTATTTGTAATGAACTGGAAGTGCCCGACTGAGGATGTATCAGGTAGAGAGCATCTGGGACTGCATGCTGACATGATGTGTTTGTGCATACATCCAATTATTTGTGCAGGCATTACTGAAAAGAGGATTTTCCTGCCATTTGTAAGTAGGTGTCCTGGTTTCACTTGGAAGGCATTTCAAATCAGTTATTCTTCCTAGGGTTAAGGATAAGTTAATTTGCCAGCAAAAGCAGGGAGCATCTTGCTCATTGGCACTAACCCGCAGACCAGGAGTTTCAGCAGGTATAACCCATCACAGGGTGCACAAAAACAGTTTTTACAGAATCTCCCACTTATTTCCAATCTGGAGTGTGTGCAGAGAGGCACACAGGCACAGTGTGTGTGTATGTGTGTGTGTGTGCGCCCACTCTTCCTGATACCCCTAAAGCTGCCTCACATCTGTCAGAGCCATCAATATCAAAAGCCCAGGTAGAGCCCAGCCTCTCCCTGCTGCAGTGTTTGGCTGACCACCCTGGTGTGCCTGTCACCCTCCTCACCTCTTCTACCTCTTCTACATCTTTTTCCCTGCACTCTTTTTTTCTTTCAGGGTTAAACAAACAAAACTGTCAAAAAGTTTTAATAGCACTAATTTATCTTTTAACATCCTGTTTTATCTATTGTGCTGCTGGGGTAGCTGCAGCAGAGACATACCATGCAATCCATCCCAGGTTGTGCAGTGAGTCGGTGGGAAAGGCAGCAATAAAATCCATAAGTCCTGAATCCAAGTTCTTTAAGTGCTTTGACTAGTCTAGATTCCCTCCTTAACACCCTTGGAAGATTGTTTATAGACGATGTATTCATATAGCCACTAAGACATCAAAATTTTCTAATTATATCTAGTCATGTCAAATGACAATTATGCCCTTAGTTCAGTTTGCCAGACAATGCTTCACCAAAGAGGGTTTGCCAAAATATTTTGACCGAAGAAAGAGGAGGCATCTGCAGCATCTGCAGGCGAGATCGTATAAAATGTCCCTGCAACACGTCTGCCCTGGCTCCACAGAAAGCTCCAAGGTAAGGGATGGGGTCTGCAGGCTGCAGGAAGGGGATGTCAGCCTAATGTGCCCCCACATTCCTGCTGCCTCTGGTGCTCCTGTGCAGGAGGGGACTCCATTACAAATCTCTTTTCAAGGCACCTACCTGCATGTTTTCACTCTTGATTTTTGTGCAGCAGCAATTTGGGAATTGTCATTTCTGTTTTACAGCACTGATCAGCTGCCAGCTCATAAGCCACACATCTGGTGTCACAAGAGGTAAGAAGCTGATTTACCAATTTATAGGAACAGAGACAGATCCTTTTGGGTGGGGTGTCAGGAGGTTTTACTGGTTTGCCCTATATGCAAACCTGGTGGGATTGCAGTAAAAAGTGATGAGGGTGCCCAAGGCTGTGTTTGAAGCCTCTGAGTACTGATGAAAGAGCAGAAAATCCCCATGGGGACATTCATCGCTTCTGCTTAACTGACCTTACATAAATCAAGGAGTGCTGCCTTCCCATCTTTGCTACGGCAGGAAGAGAATGGGACCAGATAAGCACAGCAGAGAAAAAATGCAAAATCCTGTATTCTGCTTAAGAATATATTAATTATTAAATCATCTAACATACAGACCTTCTAACCACCTTTGTAGAGTGCCAGAATTCTCAGCTTTATTAGATATCCATTTTCTTACTCCAGACAAAAAATATATTTATTACCTAAAGAATAAAGTAGGAATAAAATTTTATTATAGCTAGAGGATTTTCAAGTACAGTTGGCTAAATTTAGGTACCCTAGATGTTTAATAAATCAAAAGTTTTGAGAATTCTCATGTTCCTAAATTTTTTCAGTAAGTATTTATTTGGGATATTAATAAAGCCTTAGAAATTCCAATTTCAATGACTGAATTTTATTTCACCTAAGTCAGAATTTTGGGGCTCAAATTATTTAAGTGTTGTAGTGAAGTGTGACAAATGCACAGAGCAATTTAATTGTCACAGAATATTAAAAGGTCACAAAGTCTGCTCTCTTTGTTTTGTATTTTTTTTCCAGTGGAGAACTTCATTAGCAAATTATTAATTACCCTATCATTTAATAGGTAAATGTCTTACAGATTCATTGTTTTCCAAAACTGTAGGTCACCTATACTACAGTTTTTCAGTAGTTTTATTTCACTGTTCATCCTTTTTACAATTTCTTCTATTTCCATTCCTAATAGGGATGTCTTAGTGAAACTTGTTCAACAAATTCACTCTTGTATTACAGGCACAGTATTCTTAAAGCACCAAATCCACAGTTCTGAAAAGGTCATCAATGAATGTTTGAAGACCTAGACTGCATCCATGAAAGCTTCTTGTTTTGACATAAAATTAAGTTTCTAGTTATCTCATGTTAAAGTACCCTGAGAATGAAGAGACACCAAGGCACAGGATGAAAATTTCCCCAAATCTTACAGAAGAAATAATCAGTACCATATTTTTTCTCCTCAGAGTCATCCGCTGAGATATCCTCAGTAAAGGGCAGCCATGGCCTCTGGAGATGCTGAGATGGCTGTTTTTGGGGAGGCGGCTCCTTACCTCCGAAAATCGGAGAAGGAGAGAATTGCAGCCCAGAACAAACCTTTCGATGCCAAGTCATCTGTCTTTGTGGTTCATCCCAAAGAATCCTTTGTGAAAGGGACAATCACGAGCAGGGAATCGGGAAAAGTCACTGTCAAGACTGAAGGGGGAGAGGTGAGTCAAAAACAAGGTTCAAAAACAACATTTGCTTCCCTCACTGGATTCTTAACTGACATATAAGGATCTTTGCAGACCCTGACTGTGAAAGATGACCAGATCTTCTCCATGAACCCTCCCAAGTATGACAAAATCGAGGACATGGCCATGATGACCCACCTGCACGAACCCGCTGTGCTGTACAACCTCAAAGAGCGTTACGCAGCCTGGATGATCTACGTAAGTGGCAGCAGCAGCTTCCTCTGGGCAGCCTCAGGAGCTGCTGGGCCAGGCTCAGGGCAAGGCAACGTGCTGTGTCCCTTCCTTGCAGACCTACTCGGGTCTCTTCTGCGTCACTGTCAACCCCTACAAGTGGCTGCCGGTGTACAACCCCGAGGTGGTGTTGGCCTACCGAGGCAAGAAGCGCCAGGAGGCCCCTCCACACATCTTCTCCATCTCTGACAACGCCTATCAGTTCATGCTGACTGGTGAGTGTTTGGCCTCCCTCACAGCAATCTAATCAAAAAAGCGCTGCTGATTTCACTGGAGCATGTGAGAAGCCAGCTGGAGCCACCAAGAAGCATGACTGTGGACTTGTTCGATTTATGTAGTAAACAATTTCAAGTGAAACTGACCTAGGAGCATTCATGAACTTATCATGGTGAATTATTTATATTTAATTGTACAAAATTCTACACTCTCCTACTGCAGAAATAGTACTTGGCTCAGTTTTCTACATTTTTTCACTGGTAAGAAAGAAAAAGTTATTTTTTCTTGTATTTGAACTTGGGTAGGTACTTTGGTTTCATTTCTTGAGGAAAATTATGTGAAGGGAAAATGATACACAGCTTGTCTCAGGTCCAGATGTCTCTGACTGTTCAATGTATCCATTTGCGCTTATGCTTAATACTACTAGGACATAGAAGGGAGTTGGGTAGTCTTGGACTTTTTGAAGAATCCCCAACTTTGGTTTGCAGTTTTACTTCTCATTCAGCTTAGCATTACCCAGACCAGCTGCTAACACATCTGTCATTGTTCTGCTTTTACAGATCGGGAGAACCAGTCCATCCTGATCACGTAGGTACCCCCCTGCGCGGGTCCCTGTGGGGCTGCCCGGTGCCAGGGCCCCTCCTGCCTGACCACGCACCCTCTGCTTCTCTCTTGGCTTTGGCAGCGGAGAATCCGGGGCCGGGAAGACTGTGAACACCAAGCGTGTCATCCAGTACTTTGCAACAATTGCAGCCAGTGGAGACAAGAAGAAAGAGGAGAAGTCATCAGGCAAAATGCAGGTGAGTCAAGAGGGACAGACTGAATGCTTGGCCTGTCATTGCCCTGTCAACCAAACACAGTCACTGAATAATGATGTCCCTGCAGGGAACGCTTGAGGATCAAATCATCAGCGCCAACCCACTGCTGGAGGCCTTTGGAAACGCCAAGACCGTGAGGAACGACAACTCCTCACGCTTTGTGAGTTCTTGCTTTGCATAATATGTCTTCCCCTGCTCATGGCAACGCCCTTGATGCCTGAACAGTTCTTCATGCAAAGGGGACATCAGCAGAACACATCCAGGCTGACCTGCTGCTGCTTCTGCTTCACAGGGCAAATTCATCAGAATCCACTTTGGTGCCACAGGCAAACTGGCTTCTGCTGACATTGAAACTTGTAAGAGATTCTCCTGGACTGCTCCCATCCCTTCCCAAATTCCCCTTTCTATGTACATTCCCACAAGTGTCTAACTCTTTCTACCATCCTTGCTAGATCTGCTGGAGAAGTCCAGAGTCACTTTCCAGCTCAAGGCGGAAAGGAGCTACCACATCTTTTATCAGATCATGTCCAACAAGAAGCCGGAGCTAATTGGTAGGAGACATCCCTGAGCTTTTGAGAGGAAAATCTCTGAACAACATTCAACTCTTTTACAAGATTAATTAAATTTAACCCACAAACACATTTGTTTTCAGAAATGCTCCTCATCACCACCAACCCATTTGACTTCCCTTTTGTGAGTCAAGGTGAGATCACTGTCCCCAGCATTGATGACAAGGAGGAGTTGATGGCAACAGATGTAAGTAATGTACAAGAGGCCAAGGTCAAGAGACACAGGTCATGCATCAGATAACATGCAAATATTTCACTTTGTTCATTGTATTACCAGAGTGCCATTGACATCCTGGGCTTCACTGCTGATGAAAAGACAGCCATCTACAAGCTGACAGGGGCTGTCATGCACTATGGGAACCTGAAATTCAAGCAGAAACCAAGAGAGGAGCAAGCAGAGCCTGAAGGCACTGAAGGTATTATCAAACTCAATAATTAACCCTCTGTAAGCCACTACATATGTTGAAGACAGCAAAAGTTTTTCACTGTTAGACTTCAGATTCCAAAGAAAACAATCATCCAGGAAAAAACAGCTGTCCCTTGTCCTTAGTACATGAAATTCCCTGATTTAAGGACTTACATAACTTATGCTATAAACAATTAATACTTTAAATTGGTCTTCATACTCTTTCAAGAAGTAAGACATTATGGATGTTCCATGCTGGAATATGGCTTGCAATTGTGAACAGTCCAGTGATTCAGTTCTAACACGACAGGGAACCATGTTCCCATGCACCTTCACCTATGAGGTGCTCAGGGAAGTCAGCTGTGAGAGGAGTTATTTAATTCCTTTCCTTTGTTGGCACAGGGCGTACAACCTGTCTTCAGTTCTGTGAGCAATGCCTCCTCTTGTTAAAGGACAAGGCAGGTGGGGAGCACCCAATAAGTTTTATTGAATATCAGAAACAAAAGCTCAGAAAAGGCTGTAGGATGTGGATTTGAAGGAGAATAGAGATATTATCTCTGCATTCCACTCTAATTATTTTCTGGTTTTGATCACCTGAATGTAGATCAGTACCTGACTGTTATCACTGCAGCTCCTGAGCTGCATGTGTACTGCACTCAGACTAGCAAGCTTCAGTTTTCAGTTTTGTGCCAGGAGATTTTTGAAAACTTCATTACTTTCTGCATGTTGCAGTGAAAAATTTCAAACTGATTATTTTTAGAAAAGCTCAATGTGCATAATGGCAAGTGTGATGTTACAAAGATTCCCTCTACAAGAGTCTATCAAAAGTTTTCAAAAACTAGAAATCTGAACCATTCAGCCTTTAGGGAATACTCTAGAATTCAAAGCCTGATGGACATAAAATTCTTCCTTTTTTCTCTGGCTTTTCAGTTGCTGACAAGGCTGCCTACCTGATGGGTCTGAACTCAGCTGACATGCTGAAGGCCCTCTGCTACCCCCGAGTCAAGGTGGGGAATGAATACGTGACCAAGGGCCAAACAGCACAGCAGGTAAGAGACATGCTGCAACCTGTAACCATGTGTAGAATGAATATCCTTTTGATTCTCCTGTGCCTTGTATTGTAACTCCAGGTATTTTTTTCCCTGTAGGTGCACAATGCTGTGGGTGCCTTGGCAAAGGCACTTTATGAGAGAATGTTCCTGTGGATGGTTGTTCGCATCAATGAACAGCTGGACACGAAGCAGCCCAGGCAGTACTTCATTGGTGTCCTGGACATTGCTGGCTTTGAGATCTTTGATGTAAGTAAGATTTGGTAAGAGCTATTTGGAAGTGACAACTGAATGTTACGATCAATTTGAGAGACATTTTTAAAGAGAACATAATATCATCACATGATTATAGCTATTTGTCTTTTTTAAGTAAAAAAAGGACCTTTTAAAGGACTTGTGCTATTTCAAGATGTGAAAAATCAAAGTACAAAATGGTCCAATCAAAAAACTTCATTGTTTATATGATCAGGCCCAAGACAGTATAAAGACATGTAATCACAATAGTCCTAAACTTGGGCTCTTTCTCCCAGTAACATGGTCCCATTTTAAACAGGATGTATAATTTATCTTTAAATTTTGTGAATGAAAACAATTTCCTTGTGGACAATTATTTTGAACCTTTTCTCTTTTTCAAATTGTCATAAAACAGACTGAAGAAATGCATGGGAAGTCAAGTTAACTGCATTCCTTATTTTTAAAAGAGGAGGTCTTGCAACTATTCCTGCATCTTCAAATATGCATCTTTTTTATTTTATTTCCAGTTCAATAGCTTTGAACAGCTGTGCATCAACTTCACCAATGAGAAACTGCAACAGTTCTTCAACCACCACATGTTCGTGCTGGAGCAGGAGGAGTACAAGAAGGAAGGAATTGAATGGACATTCATTGATTTTGGGATGGACCTGGCTGCCTGCATTGAGCTCATTGAGAAGGTATCCTTCCTTTCAAATCAGTTCCATGCATGGAATCTCTTGGTCTCATTTTCCAAAGGGACCTTCTATGTTCATGTTTCCCTTGTGCTGGGTAGCCAAGAGCTGGAACAGCACTCCAGATGTTTCTTCTCAGAGCTGAGTAGAGGGGAAGGATTAACTCCCTTGAGCTGTGAGCAGCACGGTGTAGCTGAGGATGTGTTGGTGCCTTTGCTGCAATGGCTCATGTTCAACTTGTCCGACACATCTATGTATGCTCTGATTTTACAGGGCACATTGTCAACACAAACAAAATTAATTTCTATTTCTTTTATGAGTAATTTTGTGTTCAAAAATGTAAGTATCAGTGTGATCAATACCACTTTCTAGAAGAAAATGGAATTAAATAATAATATTTTCTTATGTGTATTTCAGTCTATGTTCCATTACTGAGCCTAGGTGAAGATCATTATTGCCTTGAAAGATAAATTACAATTGGTTTCTTCTTGTGATTTCTCCCAGCCCATGGGCATCTTCTCCATCCTGGAAGAGGAGTGCATGTTCCCCAAGGCAACTGACACCTCTTTCAAGAACAAGCTCTATGACCAGCACCTGGGCAAGTCCAGCAACTTCCAGAAGCCAAAACCTACCAAAGGCAAGGTTGAGGCCCACTTCTCCCTGGTGCACTATGCTGGAACAGTGGACTACAACATCACTGGGTGGCTGGAGAAGAACAAGGACCCTCTGAATGAAACTGTCATTGGGCTGTACCAGAAATCATCTGTGAAGACCCTGGCTTTACTCTTTGCCAACTATGGTGGAGCAGATGCAGGTTGGTTCTTTGAATTCCATGTTTTCACTGATTTACAGCTTGCAAAAAGGAATCAAAAAAAGTCCAAAAAAATTCTAAAATCTGTTTTATTTTCAATTTAGCTGAGGCTAGTGGTGGTGGTGGTGGCAAGAAGGGAGGCAAGAAGAAGGGTTCTTCCTTCCAGACTGTCTCAGCTCTTTTTCGGGTACAGTAAAGAAATCATTATTTCCTCCTAAGTCAAGGAGTAAACCCACCAATTACTACAGCTAGTCTTGTTTTGGCTTGTTTCTGTTAAAAGATTCTGAAGTTCTTGGGCCCCATTCTCCTAGGAATAAATTCAGTCAATGTACTCATACTTCATTTCACTGAATGCACAGTTTTTCCATTTGTTTAAGGCTGGAATTCATCTCAGCACACCCTACAAGACAAATGTATAATCTAGACATTTAAAACTCAGCTTGCTGGTTTTGTCCCTTTTGCTTTCAGTAGGGAAAACTCAAAGGTTCTATGTAGTGTGCTCCATATGACCCTGCCTAAATACCTACTGAAGAATGCTTCACACTGTCTTTTAGGGGTACTGCTTTATCTCTCTGGGTATATCCAATAGAAAATGGATATCTTTTCAAATGAAGGCATTCCACTAGAGTCAGTGAAATGTATTAAATTTGTATATTTAAGAGTACATTTTTTCCTAAACATTACTCAGATTACTAAGTTAATTATAGCAAATATCTGTGGAAAGTCAGAAAAACTGGTGCAGAGAGCTTGAGTTCAGGGTTCTGCTGATTTTCGTATAGTATCTCATTTAGGAGGACTTGATGCTTACAGCAGAAATGACATTTGCTAATATCAGCTTTTCTTAATGACTCTCCCAGGAGAATTTAAACAAGCTGATGACCAACCTGAGAAGCACCCACCCCCATTTTGTACGGTGCATCATTCCAAATGAAACTAAAACACCTGGTAAGAGACTTACATATACATTGAAGGTTTTCAGTGTGGTGCCGCTCTTCCTCACTGTATTACAGAACATGGCATGTATTTGTGCTCTGCATTGCCAGGTGCCATGGAGCATGAGCTGGTGCTGCATCAGCTGCGCTGTAACGGCGTGCTGGAAGGGATCAGGATCTGCAGGAAAGGATTTCCCAACAGAGTCCTGTATGCAGATTTTAAACAGAGGTCAGACTTCATTCTCTTACTGGATCACCTTACCCATCTTAGCTTTTGAAATCTAACCTTCCCCTCCTGTGCCTAAAGTCTTCTCTAAAGTTTAGTTTAATAAGTGCTGTTTGTTCTCAACAGTTCTTGAGACTCTTTCTTGCGATGTACCTGCCAGCTGGTCTCAACAACAGACCTCTTCATATTCACAGAATCACTTAGGTTGGAAAAGACCCTTAATATTCTGGAGTTCAAAGCAAGTCCTTCCATTTTCTTTCTCAGATACAAAGTATTAAATGCCAGTGCTATCCCAGAGGGACAGTTCATTGACAGCAAGAAGGCATGTGAGAAACTTCTTGGATCGATTGACATAGACCATACTCAATACAAATTTGGTCACACTAAGGTAAAAGATTGTTTGCTTCAAGTGCTATGTGGTTTTGGTTAGCATGGTTTAATACTGACACTCAGATACTCCAGAGAGCACATGAAATGATCCAATAGAGTGTAAGAAATATTGTAAAATAAATCAACCAGATTCTTGATTACTCAACACTGAATGAACTGAAATTCATGGTATTAGGATGATTTAATTAAGGGTTAATCAAGTTCCTATTTAAGACAAAGTTGTTGAATAAAAGAATTATGGGTGAATAAAAATCAAAGAAAAATGTCTGGGTATTATAGTTCCTCAACTGCAAGTAACCAGAAGCCTGGAGTTATAAAAGAGTGTCTGCCACCACATATATTCTTTGTGGTTTTGCTTTTAACTTTCATAGAGTATGTCATGGGGACAGGGTATCAGGCTACTGACACTGCATCTGTTTTCTTGTTCTCACCTAAGGTGTTCTTCAAAGCCGGGCTGGTAGGCCTTTTGGAAGAGATGAGGGATGAGAAGCTGGCACAGCTCATCACCCGCACCCAGGCCAGGTGCAGGGGCTTCCTGGCGAGGATGGAGTACCAGAAAATGGTGGAGAGAAGGTAGACTTATCTTTAGATCAGGGTCACTGTACTTGGCTTATTGTGTCATCGTGGTGTAAATATTGAATATTAATTTGACTTATCTTTCAGGGAATCCATCTTCTGCATCCAGTACAACATTCGTGCATTCATGAATGTCAAACACTGGCCATGGATGAAGCTGTTCTTCAAGATCAAGCCATTGCTGAAGAGTGCAGAGTCTGAGAAGGAAATGGCCAACATGAAACAGGAGTTTGAGAAAACCAAGGAAGAGCTTGCGAAGTCTGAGGCAAAGCGGAAGGAGCTGGAGGAGAAAATGGTGAAACTTGTGCAGGAGAAAAATGACCTGCAGCTCCAGGTTCAGTCTGTGAGTACCACCAGCAGGCATTCTCCTAATTCTACTGTGACTATCAGGTTGCTATTTCCAAGTACATTTTCAAACCAAATAGAAACTTTGATTTAGTTTAGTTCAATTGTAGTTCTTTTAGTGGTGCTGTAAAAGGTATAACTAGCTTCTATAAGGACTGCGAGTTATCTGCAGTCAAAATATTACTTAGTAGAAAAGTGACACTTTTCTACAGTGCACACTGAGATATTCTTATATCTTATGCTTATCATGCACTTTGATCCTATGTTTGATATTATGAGATAATATTGGACTCTATACCCTGCACAAATACATAAATACTCATATCTTCAGGTAGATTGCAAAGGAATTTACTTGGTTTTACCTTTTAAACCTGTCTGTTTCAAAACTAACAATATAAAAATCAATTTTATATTATAAGTCATTCTGTTGGAAAGTGAATAAAAATTTTAAACTACAAAACTGTTATCCAAGACCATGCACCATGAAGATTAGGTATCTCAATATTCCCTGAAAAAGCATATGCCTAAAAATGGCATCTCCTTACCAGGAAGCCGATGCTTTGGCTGATGCTGAGGAAAGGTGTGATCAGCTCATCAAAACCAAAATCCAGCTGGAAGCCAAAGTCAAGGAGGTGACTGAAAGGGCTGAAGAAGAAGAGGAAATTAATGCTGAGTTGACAGCCAAGAAGAGGAAGCTGGAGGATGAATGTTCAGAGCTGAAGAAAGATATTGATGACCTTGAGCTAACACTGGCCAAGGTGGAGAAGGAAAAACATGCCACTGAAAACAAGGTATGAGGTAGAACCTGTCACTTGCACTCTGGAAAAACTTGTCTTGTTAGAAAATTTTAAGCGCCATTTTCTGTCTGTGCTTGCTCTCTTCTTCTCAAAGGTGAAAAACCTGACTGAGGAGATGGCAGCCCTGGATGAGACGATTGTGAAGCTGACAAAAGAGAAGAAAGCCCTCCAAGAGGCTCATCAGCAGACCCTGGATGACCTGCAGGCAGAGGAGGACAAAGTCAATACTCTGACCAAAGCCAAGATCAAGCTGGAACAGCAAGTGGATGATGTAAGCACACAGACATAGAGCAGGAACAGGACAGGTATGGAGTCCAATCTGGCTGGCAGAGCCCTGATGGTTTTGTTGTGTTTAGCTGGAAGGGTCCCTGGAGCAAGAGAAGAAACTGCGCATGGACCTGGAGAGAGCCAAGAGGAAACTGGAAGGAGACCTGAAGCTGGCCCAGGACAGCATCATGGATTTGGAGAATGATAAGCAGCAACTGGATGAGAAACTGAAGAAGTAAGTGTGGCTCTGGGGCACCTGAGTCTGGGCTGCAGCACTTGTCTTCTTTCTTTGTGCTCTAACATGGTTCACTTGTCCCAAAGGAAAGACTTTGAAATCAGCCAGATCCAGAGCAAGATCGAGGATGAGCAACTTCTAGGCATGCAATTTCAGAAGAAGATCAAGGAGCTGCAGGCAAGTTTCTGTGCCTTGCCCTGCCTTGCTCAGGCTCAGCTCAGGCAGGAGGAGGGCACGGCTGTGAAGGGTCCCTGCTGTTCTGCAGGCCCGCATTGAGGAGCTGGAGGAGGAGATTGAGGCAGAGCGAACCTCTCGCGCTAAAGCAGAGAAGCATCGCGCTGACCTGTCCAGGGAGCTGGAGGAGATCAGCGAGCGCCTGGAAGAAGCAGGAGGGGCCACAGCAGCTCAGGTGGAGATGAACAAGAAGCGTGAGGCAGAGTTCCAGAAGATGCGCCGTGACCTGGAAGAGGCCACGCTGCAGCACGAAGCCACGGCTGCCGCCCTGCGCAAGAAGCACGCGGACAGCACAGCTGAGCTGGGCGAGCAGATCGACAACCTGCAACGCGTGAAGCAGAAGCTGGAGAAGGAGAAGAGTGAGATGAAGATGGAGATTGACGACTTGGCCAGTAACATAGAGTCTGTGTCCAAAGCCAAGGTGCACAATTATTTTTATTAGGAATTCGATAGCAATGTGGTATTTTTTTCTTTAATCTTATATGATGTAATTTTTATCAGGTTGTATTATAAATGCTTTCTCCAAATCTCATGTGTAGAAGTTTGGGTGCATGTACAGTCCCAAGATGTCAACTGCATCTTCTGGACATATTTTCCTTCTAAAAGAAAGCAGGATCAAGGTATTTACTTTTTTTTTTTTTTTTTTTTAATGTACAATTGATATCTAGGCAAATCTGGAGAAGATGTGCCGCACTCTGGAAGACCAGCTGAGCGAGTATAAAACAAAGGAGGAGCAGAATCAGCGCATGATTAGCGATCTTAGTGCTCAAAGAGCTCGTCTGCAGACAGAATCTGGTACAGCCTTTCCATCTGTAATTTGGAAATGGAGAACCCCATAAATTGCTCTCTTGGCTCTTAAAATTTTATCTCAATTGCAAACTTTTTCAGGTGAATATGGACGCCAGGTGGAAGAAAAAGATGCTTTAATTTCTCAGCTGTCTAGAGGGAAACAGGCTTTCACCCAGCAGATTGAAGAACTGAAGCGGCAGCTAGAGGAGGAGATCAAGGTGAAGATACATTACATATGAAATAAATATTTGACATAATACTGTTTTTTGGAAAGTGTTCAAGGCTTCAAAAGGTGATTTAATTAAAAGTTCAAACCATTCCTTTAGACGATGCAATCCAGGCCCTTGCAGTGCAGGACTCCCATGTTTTTATGAGACAGTCAGTTAATCTCTATCTCTTTGGGATGTTTATCAATGTATAAGTACCAGTGAGAGAAATTTCTCAGGAAACACCTACTCCTCATCGCCATATTTTTACCACCAGGCCAAGAACGCCCTGGCCCACGCCCTGCAGTCCGCTCGCCACGACTGTGACTTGCTCCGGGAACAATATGAGGAGGAGCAGGAGGCCAAGGGGGAGCTGCAACGAGCCCTGTCCAAGGCAAACAGTGAAGTGGCTCAGTGGAGAACCAAATACGAGACGGACGCGATTCAGCGCACGGAGGAGCTTGAGGAGGCCAAGTATGTGAGCTTTTTGTGGAAGGTCAGCATAAGTCAATAAGAGAAACTTAAAGACATCACTGAGATTTCCAAAGGCAAAAGCCTGGTAGAAGGTTGAGGAGTTATATGAAAGGAAAAAACACAAGGAAAACAGGTTATATGACAAAGAATGAAGGGAAAGGACCTGTATGGGATTGTGCAAAGTGTAGAGGGATAGCAAGACTGCAGAGAAGCTGTGGCTGCCCTATCCATGGAAGTGTTCAAGGCCAGTCTGGACAGGACTTGGAGCAAACTGGTCTATTGGAAGGTGTTGCTGCCCAAGGCATGGAATTAATGGATTTTTGATGTCCCGTCCAACATAAAACAAAAAATTCTGTGACTCTATGACTCTATGAAGACTTTGGGGAAATGAAATAGAAAAAAATGACTGGTAGGGATAGGCTCGGCACCAGGTGCATTAGGGCCAAATACTCGGAAGTGTCTCAGTGCCCTGGTGAGTATGGTAATCAATATCCACCAACATTTCCAGTTAAGAACCGTGCTTACTACTTCCCAGGAAGAAGCTTGCCCAGCGCCTGCAGGAGGCAGAGGAGCATGTTGAGGCTGTCAATGCCAAATGTGCCTCCCTGGAAAAGACAAAGCAGAGGCTGCAGAATGAAGTGGAGGACCTGATGATTGATGTGGAGAGATCCAATGCTGCCTGTGCTGCTCTGGATAAGAAGCAGAAGAACTTTGACAAGGTCTTTTGGCCTCCAGCACCAGCACTCCTGGCCAGAGCAGGGCCCTGTGATGGCCACAGCCCTACTCACCTCCTGTTTCTCTTCAGATCCTGGCAGAATGGAAGCAGAAGTATGAGGAAACGCAGGCTGAGCTGGAGGCGTCGCAGAAGGAGTCGCGCTCTCTGAGCACGGAGCTGTTCAAGATGAAGAATGCCTATGAGGAGTCCTTGGACCACCTGGAAACAATGAAGCGGGAGAACAAGAACTTGCAGCGTAAGTCCCTGGCCCTCTGCTCCTCCCTGGCCTTTCTCACTATCAGCCATTCCCACCATTGTTCATGGCTCTGTGCCTGCAGGTCTGCAGAGATGCCTGTCCCCTTGGTGGGACAGGGCCCTTCCCATTCTGCTCTGTGCCTGACCATGCCATTGATCTTTGTTCCCACAGAGGAGATTTCTGACCTCACGGAGCAGATTGCGGAGCAAGGAAAGGCGATTCATGAGCTGGAGAAAGTGAAGAAGCAGAT
Organism: Melospiza georgiana; assembly: GCF_028018845.1. Classification (NCBI taxonomy): domain Eukaryota; kingdom Metazoa; phylum Chordata; class Aves; order Passeriformes; family Passerellidae; genus Melospiza; species Melospiza georgiana. Next base: position 6,460,461 of record NC_080450.1, read on the forward strand.
TGAGCAGGAGAAATCTGAAATCCAGGCTGCTCTGGAGGAAGCAGAGGTATATGACCCTAATCACTGGTGTCTTCATTAAACAAATGAGGAAATATGGTGGAAAGGGCCTGGGTTGTCGTCTCTTCTGGCTGGGGAGTGCAGACAGCTGAGATCTCTGGAAACTTTTTGTCATTCCCTAAAAGGAAGCAGTAGGTTTATTGATGTTATCAATGCTTGTGTCCATTTGTCCAGGCCTCCCTGGAACATGAGGAGGGGAAGATCCTGCGCCTGCAGCTTGAGCTCAACCAGGTGAAGGCAGAGATTGACAGGAAGATAGCAGAGAAAGATGAAGAGATTGACCAGATGAAGAGAAACCACCTGCGAGTTGTGGAGTCCTTGCAGAGCAGCTTGGACGCTGAGATCAGGAGCAGGAATGAAGCCCTGAGGCTGAAGAAGAAGATGGAGGGAGACCTGAATGAAATGGAGATCCAGCTGAGCCATGCCAACCGTGTGGCTGCAGAGGCACAGAAGAATCTGAGAAATACACAGGGAGTGCTCAAGGTTCATTCAGCAAAGCTACAGAAAGATAAAAATGAGATGCCTAACATTTTTGCCACTCAAGTGCACACTTACACATCGTAATTTCTTTTCTCTTTCTTTCCAGGACACCCAGATCCATCTGGATGATGCTCTCAGGACACAGGATGACCTGAAGGAGCAGGTGGCCATGGTGGAGCGCAGAGCAAACCTGCTGCAGGCTGAAATTGAGGAGCTCCGGGCAGCCCTGGAGCAGACAGAGCGGTCGAGGAAATTGGCTGAGCAGGAGCTTTTGGATGCCACAGAACGTGTGCAGCTCCTGCACACCCAGGTCAGGGAACAAAGAGCTCTGTTGACACTGACCAAACACAGAGGGCTAGAATTTACCAGAGAACCAGCAGTACTAGAAAGTCCTTAAAACTCTTCTCCCCAAGGAGAGGCATGTTTTACATCTCTTTGCCAAGCCCATGCCTCATATTTTGTAAACAACCATTGTAACAGTAATTCCAGAGTAAGAATTGGAATCTGGAAGGGAAAAGTCTTTGTTCAGGCAGAAGGTTCATTATGGCAAGTTTTAGAATTCAACTCCTGCCATGTCCTTCCCATTGCACAGAACACCAGCCTGATCAACACCAAGAAGAAGCTGGAAACAGACATTGCCCAGATCCAGGGCGAAATGGAGGATACCATCCAGGAAGCCCGCAATGCTGAGGAGAAGGCCAAGAAGGCCATCACAGATGTGAGTTGGGCGCTCCTGGCATTGCTGATGGTGAATGTACTCTGCCAAAAATATCTCCCATCCCAAAATGGCTTTGACCTTTTGCTCTGATCAGGCGGCCATGATGGCAGAAGAGCTGAAGAAGGAGCAGGACACCAGTGCCCACCTGGAGAGGATGAAGAAGAACCTGGACCAGACAGTGAAGGACCTGCAGCTTCGTCTGGATGAGGCCGAGCAGCTGGCACTGAAGGGAGGGAAGAAGCAGATCCAGAAGCTGGAGGCCAGGGTGTGTAGGGCAGGGGCTGTGCCTGAGGGAGCGTGTCCCTCCTTGGAGAGACATTGGCAGGGCAGCTGCAGGGCTGGGCTTGTCCTTGCAGGTGCGGGAGCTGGAAGGGGAGGTTGATGCTGAGCAGAAGCGCAGCGCTGAAGCCGTGAAGGGTGTGCGCAAGTACGAGCGCAGGGTGAAGGAACTCACCTACCAGGTAAGGCAGGAGCTCTCCTGCTCTCACTGGGCTTTCTCACAGTGACTCACATTTTGCACACACCATCCCCAAGGGGAATTGTTAACCTCATGTAATGCGGAACCAAGAATTGACTTTCTTTCCTGTTTGTCAAATGTTAGTCTGAGGAAGACAGGAAGAATATTCTCAGGCTGCAGGATCTGGTAGACAAGCTGCAAATGAAAGTGAAATCCTACAAGAGACAATCTGAGGAGGCTGTAAGTATCTCTCTGAGTGCTTGGCAAGAATCACTTTCCCAGAAGGTAGTTTGGCCATTGAATAGACAAATATAAGAAATTTCGAAGATGCCAACGGAGATGCTCATCAATTTCACATGCTTTCAAATTCTCTAAAAGGCTCACAAAGTAGACTCGCCTTTGAGAATGAAAACAATGAGCCTTTAAGAAGACTTCTGACGAGGGCAAATGCACATAGCATTTTTTGCATTAGAAGCACAAAGCAACCTGTAAGGATTTTTATGAATTATACCAGCAATACAATATATATAAAGAAGTTTTGGAAATGCCTTATTTTTAGAATTTTTGATAGCAGAAAGGGAACGTGTTGGCAATCCCACCCCAAACCACTTTGCATTTCGCGTTTAGAATATTGCAAGGAATCTTTGCTTGTTTCTGGGCATGCAGCATTCAGGGATGGACTGAGGATCCTACAGCCCCTGAATTTATGATTGTCTGAGCACGGCTTCTTCCACAGCTATGGAAACAGTCCTGCACAGAATAGAGCTTCTGAGTTAGTTAAGGGGATATGTGAGAATGACCCTGAGATCTCATCAATCTCACTGCGAGACTTAGTACAAGTAGTGGTGGGTGGAGTTTGGAGGTTTGTGACTTTGCCAGGTCAAGGCCCAGAAGGAATGAAAACCCCAAACTTCTCACTACCAACTCCTTCTCCCTCTCAGGAGCAGCTGTCTAATGTGAACCTGTCCAAGTTCCGCAAGATCCAGCACGAGCTGGAGGAGGCCGAGGAGCGGGCTGACATTGCAGAGTCACAGGTCAACAAGCTCCGAGCCAAGAGCCGCGAGTTCCATAGGAGGATAGAAGAGGAAGAGTGAGCATGTCACCAGGCAGCAAAGTGACCTGAGGGCTGCACAAAATGTGAACCTCTTGGTCACTTTTCTTCTGCCATGAGCCTTAGTACCCACCTCAGTGTCTAGTGAATAAAAATTATAGTAGATTCTTCTGCATACACACTATGGTCAGTGGTTTTGTTCTTCTTTGGATTTTGTTCTTCTTTGGGTTTTGTCTTCCTCGGGCAATTGCATTGCAGAAGAAGTTTCCTTACTTTTCCTCTCTGGGACAAGGGAGAGGCAGGGGTCAGTGCTGGATTGAGGATCTGCAAACTTAGAGACTGGCCACTCCTGAAAAATCCAGGCCCTCTCCTGTCTCAAGCAGCTCTTTGTCCAGCTCCTGCCTTCAGATCCTCCTAATGCTTCTCCCATTGTCCCTTTCAGCACAGCTCCTTTCCCATGTGAGAATCAAGAGAGGGTGATCCTTTTGCTTTTTCTTTTCCTACTCTTGTTTGTGTTGCAGGCCCTCACAAACCCTAAGCACTGGTTTAGGTTTTGTTTTTCAACAATCTCAACACTGAAGGGAAGTTGAAACTGACCACTCTGATATTTTTTTGTTACACCCATGACAGCAATGTCCCAAGGGCTCTCACCTTACCTGGCTCCCAAGTGCAGCCTCAGCAGCTCTTGCTGGGAAGTCCAGCCTGATTCCATTGTCACTAAAATGCATTGACGACCAGAACCTGTCAGTGTTGTCTATGGAGAGAAATGGGAGATTGTTCTTTAGGAGCAGACCTCAGGTTTCAACCCCAGACCTTCAGAATGCCACCCAAGGCCCTGCAGAGATGCCAGACTAGTACTTCCTTTTCATGACACTGTACAACTTTTCCCCAGGGCTCCTTGGCAGAATCCTAAAATTTTCCTCCCTCCTGGCATGAACTTTTGCGTGCCCAACCTCACCTAGAGGCCGCCTGCTCCTCTTGGGAGCAGTCCCACCTGAGGGCATTTCCAAAGCTTCAGGTAGGTCTGCATAGAGTCTAGAGGGCACATAAAATCTGTGAGTATGTCTTGACTGCAATTGCTGGTACAAGCATTAACCTCAGAGACTCAGGGACAGGAGCATGCCCTGAGGCAGGGCCTGCCCTGAGCACAGCTGGGCACTGAGGGCTGGCCCTGCCACCCAGCAAACTCACAGCTGCCTTTGCCCTCACCTCCTGCACTCCTGGGCCACACAAAACTGCCCCTCAGCCTCCACAAGAGCCATTGCTGGAGGAGGGGACAAGGCCCAAAGGAGCTTTGGAGGAGGCCCATGGCAGGAGGATCGGCCCATCATGTGTCTCCTTTCACGCTCAATGCCAAAGCCCAAAATAGCCCTACTCTCCCAAGGCTCCTGTGCGGGGTCGTGCCTGTTTGTGGGGATGATCTGCTTCCACTAATAGTGCCTGAAGACATTCCTGGGCGGGTAGGCTGCCTTGTGTGTGGCACTGCAACGTGCTGCCCTGGAGGAGCTGGACACGTGTGCTGTGTCCCAAGGCAGCAGCTGCTATTCTTACCCCAGAGAGACTCAGTGCAGCAATGGTCCATTGCCAGCTGAAAGGTTAAACACCAGAATGGGGCCCGAGTGTGCTCTCCCTGCACAGAGCCTGAATCCAGAGTGTTCCCCTTTGGAGCCCATGCAAAGGGCCTGTGCCAGCCCAGTGCCATGGCCATCCCCTGCTGGGATGTACTGTCCCATGGGCAGCACAGCAGCTGCCCTGGTACTTCCAACAGCCAGCCAGGGCTCCTTGGGGTGGATGGGGCTTTGCCTCTCTCATTTTTACCAGCAAATGGAAAAGACAGGCTGGGCTGTAGGCCTGAAAGTGCAGCATTTCACAGCTGCCATGCTGGAGTTCCTGGGTGAGGATGAAGGCTGAGGCAGGGCCTGCTCTGAGGTTCAGCTGCTATCCATGTCCCTTTGCTCAAGCTGTGCTTTCCCAGCCCTCATGTAGGGCTGTACTCCAGAGTACGGCCTGGAGTGTCCCGGGAGTATCAGGGCTGCAGGAGAAGCCCTGGCCGAGCTGGTGCCTCTGACATGATGGTTATGGAGACTCAGCCCTGCCTGCACCTTGACTCCCCTGGCCCTCTGGAGAGCTCAGGAAAGCCATGTCCCAGCCAGGGACAGTGACCATGGGCAATCAAAGGACACTGAGCCCAGGACATCAGCTGGGATGGTGGCTGTGCCATTCCCCTCAGGCCTTGGCTGTTGCTCTGACAGCATAGGTGGCATCAGCTTTCTCCTCAGCTTGGGCCTTGTCACTTGACACAAAGTTCCTTTAGGATCCTTGGCAGGAAGCCAACAGCATTATTCCTGGTGAGAGGAGCAGGGGGTGCCAGTCCCAGGGCCCCATCAGGCTCCTGTCAGTCACAGGGAGCTTCCGGACAGCAGCTGACCAGGCCTGTGCTGCAGCACCCAGTGCCAGGGGATGGCAGCCTGGAGCCATGGAGGGGACCCTGCTCGGGGCCCTGCTCCACTGCAGACCAGCAGGGAGATCTCGCTTTCTATGGGTTGGCCTTGGTCAGTAGAGGATCACAGTAACATCACCTATGTTCAGGGAACGCTTATAAGTTCAGCAAATGAACATTTGAGAAATGAATCAGTTAAAATTCCTCCATGAGCTGTTAAGTACTTAGACACTGCATTCTGCTCAGGGATTCCATAAATACAAATTACTGGAGGTAGGAGAGTTCTGTACAAGTGCCATTCTATGATGATGATCCTTCCTGAGCATCACTTTCAAAGACAGGAAGTTGGGCTACAAAAACCTTTGATCTCACAAGGACATCTTATTTTAGGTTATGACAGAGTTTCCTGCAGAGGTTAATACCATGCTCCTTCATTGTTTCCTTTTCCTTCCCCTTCCTTCCTGCTCTCATAGTTACTCGCTGCTTCAATTACCTCTTCCTGCCTGCCAGGTTGCCCACCCCACTCACCTGCTGTGTAATTAGAGCTCCTCAGCTGCTTGGCAGGGGATAGAAAGGGCATCCCGAGCGTCACCTGCCTGGATGGGATCTCCTGCCCAGACCTCTTCCGCTGAGGTGCCTGTGGAGACAAGAGTAGTGTGAATCGCAGCACACGAGTGGCATGCTCTTGAAACTACCCATCCTCTAATCCCAGATTATGGATTTATTTGCCTCTCATGTTCAGTTATTCAATTTATTTGCCTCTCATGTTCAGCTTAAACTCACTCCAAGACTTCCAAGAATACCAGTCTGTGGGAACCTACTTGGAAACAAATTTATAATTAAAGCTCCCCCCTAGGACAGGTGCATTCCGTTTATTTGACATGTAGTGGATGTAAATCACATTAAGATCTACAAAAGTTAATTTCTGACTAGAGCAGAAGGGACAGCAAGGCCATCACAGCCTCTCCATGGCCAGCCAGTGACATTCATCTTATCTCCACAGGTTCTCACACTTACACACAGAAATTTTGAACATTTCTTCACATTTGCCATGGTAGAGAATGGGTGGCCTATTCTTTACCTGCAGCTTTTAAGTCTTACCAGTTATGGTCCTCAGTGGTTCTTCCTCAGAAATCATTTATTGCTTCCAGAAATTGCCTCAGCCTATTCCTTAAGCCACATTTATTAGAAATGTTAGTTCAATGGCAAATTTACTAATCAGATGTCGCATCCAAAATTACGGACTGAGCTTGTTCTCCTCATAACACTGAGCATCTTTCAACATAGCATTGAAAGCATGAACCTTAATGGAGCGACACTGAATTGAAAGCCAATCTTTTATATGGAAAATGTGCTCTTACCCTCTCCAGGGTGTCCAGTCATATCCCAGCAGAAGTACGGGGGTGAGCAGTGCTGCTACAGAGCAGTGCTCTGACATTTCTGCTTGCCTTCTGCTAACATTCCTGGAAGCTCTCGTTTTACACAGAGGGCAGCAGAAAAGCTGCTGCAGCAGGGGCTGAGCATTCCCTCTCAAACTGTCCATGACAGGCTGCAGAGAAAACTGACCTCTCTAGGCAGACCCTACCTTAATGACAGCAGGGCCAGCGGCAAACAAAAAAAATCCTGCAAGGATTTGAGATCCCTTTTTTCTGGCAGTGGGGAGAAATAATGAGCAAGTCAGTCAGACTCCTTGCTCCACCATTGCTCTTTCTAGAAGAGTTGTAAGTGATTCTAATCTACATGATTTTTGTATCTGCTACTGGCACTATGTCAGCCTCTGCTGTTTTGAGGTGATGGCGATGTTTTTTACCTCAAAAGTGCTGCATGCTGATGCCCTGCTTCTAGAATTCAAATGTTGCCACTTATTTTGGAGGTATAGTATTCCTTACAGAGTGTGACAAGAAAAAACATTAGACCAGAAAGTGATAGTCTAGCAGCTAGGTCTCACATTGCAATAAATGTTTTTTAAGGCAGAATCAAGGCACCGAACAACATACCTTTTTTTTTTTTTTTTTTTTTCCTAGAATATAAGGACACTGATACTAAATACTCATTTCCCAATAGAAGTGAATTTAGGCAATCTATACTGAAACTATATCCTTTTCTTGAAAGATTCCTGCAAATCCTAGCTAATAACTAAGGGGAGGACTTGACAATAACTGTCACTCAGTATTCTGGGCATAATGCCAAACAGTTTAGCAGCACAGGGAAAATAAAAGAGATGAAGGTGGTGTGTCAGTACCCTAAAGAGACTGCAGAAATAAAAGCAGGAAAAGAAATCAGAACAATTGCTCCTCCTCTTGCCCTGTACTCTCCAAAATGTGATGGAGTCATGAGGTCTCCATTTGGGTTGGAAAAGACCTCTAAAATCATTATGTTTAACCATTACCCCAGCACTACCAAGTCTACTATTAAACCATGTCCCCACACATCTTTTAAATCTCTCCAGGGATGGGGAGTCCAGCACTGCCCTGGGCAGCCTGTTCCAGGGCTTGACAACCCTTTCAGAGAAGAAGGAGGTGGACTTCCTTAACATGATGTCACTTCACTCCCTGGAGGAGGACTCAGCAAAGCCAACCACCTGCCCTCTCCAGGGCACCCTAAGCTCTGCCCAGTTGTAAAAAGAATTCTTTTATCAGGAAATAAACACCACAGTAATTATATTTCACTCTGCAACAGAATTGGGTTTTTTTTAAGTTACAGGAGAAAATAAACAATTACCCCAAAGAAAATGAAATGGAGAATGTTTTAATAATTTTGCTAATGGGAGGAATGAAATAAAGTTTTACAAGGAGGAAGCACATGATGCAGAGCCTTGGTGTCTTACCCAGAGAGCAGCTTGTTGTGTGATAAATTTGGAGCCGTTGGAGGGGGAGAATGTGTCTCTATCCCCATTCCAAAATATGCTAAAATTTCCAGGAAGAGTGGGATGCAGCGGGCTTCCAACCAATTCATGAAACCAGAACAGGTGCCCTATTGGGTTTCTCCCATTTTATTGTTGCTTACTGTAAAGTTTAAGGACTGAGACCAAGAAAGCAAAATATTGGTGCTGCCCTCAAAAAGTGAGTTGAGGGAGGGGTGCTGAATTCATTTGTCAATTAAAGCCACCAGCCTTGCTGCACTGTAGTTCTCTTGGTTTCCCCATAAGCCCTATTAATGCCATTGGTATTTCATTGGTCACCTGGCAGTCCTGTGATATATTAATGGATTCTTAAGTAGGAGCTTTCACTCTGTTTGGAAGCTTCACAAGTTCATCTATGAGCTCCCCATGATTTTTGGACATCTGTATTTGAGGACTGAGAAGGAAAGAAATCTGCCATGAGACTACTAACCTGATGAGAAGGGTCTAAAATCAGCTTCATTATGGGAAGAACACTTAAGCTGAGAAATAACAAGGGAATAGCTGCAAGTGTAGGGATTTTACAAGGAAGAAGGGGAATGTGATCAGAATTATGGAGGTAATGTAGGACAGTGTGCATCACAGCAGCATAATCATGGGACAGTATGGACTGTGTAGGAAGAATACATAGGGGAAATGAGAAGGTTTTATGCTTTATGTCAAAGTGCTCCTCATTTGTGCAGTGCTCCACTGTGGGGCTGCAGACATCCTGTTAGAAACAGGAGGAAAATGAGGGATGTTGTGATAGAGTCTGTTATGGGCCACCTGAAAGAGACAAAGTACTGAAGGGATTTCCACAACTAGTAGAAACTCAAGTCTCCTCTGCCTTAGGGATGTTTTCAGCCATGTGGGCATCTGCTGTGAGGGCAACAGCATCAGGCAAGCTCTGACAGAAATTCTTGGGCAGGCTGATGCCAATATCCCAATGTGAATTCTGGACAGGCAAAACTGAATATTGGAAGCAGGGATGAACTTGTGATAAACATGATCCCAGATAGCACCTCAGACTGCAGCAAATACATGACTGGATGAAGGATCCAGCAGAAGTCTGGGGAGATAAGCAACAAAATTACCATTCTGGACTTTGTAAGATTGAAATTCATTGCATTCCAGGAACTGCTAGTTAGCACACACTTTGCAGCAGCTGTGAAGAGAAGAGACTGCTCAGGAGAGATGTACTTTAGAAACACAATAATATTGACTTCTGGGGGCTATTTTAACCCTTCATAGAATGCTACATTACATGTATTGTCGTAGATCAATTCTAAAACAGCCTTATTTTCAGCTATGTCCACAGCTGTATTCAAACCAGGTAAGTCAACACTGCTTTTCTTTCACACCCTTCTTAGTGATTTCTACAAGCACTCACTGGCAATGAGTACTAGAACCCAAAATAACATCTGCCATAATGTATGGAGCAGTTGTAGTCTCCTATGGGTGTTATATGAGTTGCTTGAGCAGTTAGCCCCTTCTTTATTTAAAGTAGGTATTTCTGTCCTGAAAGGACAGCTGCTGAGAAATGAGGAGATACTTGGGGAAGAGCCTGAAGCAGGAAACTTGAGGAACCTGAATTCCCTGAACAGCATGAGCATGGAGAAATTTAAACACAGGACATCAGTGCTGGACATGGCAAGAGCTGGAAGGAATTCAGCTTCCCAGTTTTCATCTTAGTAGATTTTTCTTGATCTTTGCAGCAAGCAATAGAGCAAACCTTGCCATCAAACTTTGTTGTGCTTTTGCAAATTTATATTGAATACTCTTTCACTAATGCCTTTGATGGTGATACTTTAAGCAACCTTAACTCATTTGCAACATTTGATTCCTCAACAGTCAGCTCAGGAATCTATTCAAGAGCTCCATATCAAAATAGAGTCTCCCATTACTTGGGATTAGGCTCCCAACTCACTTTTTTCAAATAATTTAAGCTATTGAGAGTGTCATATACAGAAAACTCAGCTGCAATAGAATTTTACTTCCTGCTTTTTAGAAAATACCACTGAAAAGTGGTTCCCAACATTATTTGCTAGTTTTGGACATATTTTCCCCATTCCTCTCAATGCATATGTTCCTAAAGCATCATAGACGTTGTCATCACCATTACATGACTGAAAAGTTGTGGTATAAACATACCAAGGAAACTACCATGGGTCAAGGAGCAAATCACTGAGAAAGGCAGCAATAGAACCATGCAAGTTCTCTAAGTGCCTTGAGTAGTCCAGATTCTCTCCTTAACACTCTTGACAAATTATTTATAGATGTATTCACGTAGTCAGTAAGATATAAAAATGTTCTAATTATATCATTCAAATCAAGTGACAATTATGCCCTTAGTTTGACAGACAATGCTTGGCCAAAAAAGGTTTGCCAGAAATGTTTTGACCGAAGAAAGGGGGACCATCTGCATCATCTGCAGGCGAGACACTATAAAATCTGCCAGAGACAAGCCTAGCCTGTCTCTGCAGAAGGCTTCCAGGTAAGTGCATGCATTTCATGAGCTTGAAGAAAGAGGATCACATCCTTGCAATATCCTGTTTCATTTCTTCTTTCTCTAACAACCCTTTCCATGAGGGAGTGCCCATGTGAACTAAAATTTTCAGTGTAATTTTGATGCATGCCTGTATTTTCCATCTACAGTATGTAATGGAATTCTGTTCAGCAATAAGAAACAACTGCCATTCCTATTTTACAGGGTTGGCCATATACCAGGATACAAGCTGTTACCCAAAGGTAATATGCTGAATAATTCATTCCTAATCTATATTCTATGACAGAACTTTTAAAGAGCTGCACAAATTCTCTTCATAAATCCTCTTATATTCCAGCTGAATTTGCTTAGGCTAGATAGTTGGAAATAGGGGAGATCTAAAAATTGAAGTAATTTTTTATCTTTAATAGAAAAGGTAATCCTTTCAGCAAGAAAGTACTCTCTTGAAGACTCATGGCTGATAATTAAGGACCCGAACAGAGAGTGATTTTTCTATTACTAGATTCTTTTATGAGAAAAACTCAAACCTTGTCTGAATTCAGGGTGACTTACCAAACTGTACTCAATACTCAGATGGTCTGGTTACTATTACAAGATCTACATGTTGTAGAAGTCTAAGTCTTATTCTTGAGTTTAGACTACGGTACTTTTAACTTCAAATCAAAGTGGATTTAATTGGTGTCTTTCAAGAGTTTATTTTGGAGACTAACTAGGAATTTATTTGCTAAAGAGCAAGGAGCTTTCTCATTGGTATTAATTGTATTATTCTTCTTAATGACCAATAACATTTTGCTCTTCACAAGGCACCTCTGCTGACAAGCTTTCATTAGAGGAGAGCCATGGCCTCTGGAGATGCTGAAATGGCTGTTTTTGGGGAGGCAGCTCCTTACCTCCGAAAATCAGAGAAGGAGAGAATTGCAGCCCAGAACAAACCTTTTGATGCCAAGTCATCAGTCTTCGTGGCTCATCCCAAAGAATCCTTTGTGAAAGGGACAATCCAGAGCAGGGAATCGGGAAAAGTCACTGTCAAGACTGAAGGGGGAGAGGTGAGTCAAAAATAAGAGTCAAGGACAAAATTTGATCTCCACTTTGAGATTTTAGGCGATACATGTGGATCTTTTGTTTTCTTTGCAGACCCTGACTGTGAAGGAAGACCAAGTCTTCTCCATGAACCCTCCCAAGTATGACAAAATCGAGGACATGGCCATGATGACCCACCTGCACGAACCCGCTGTGCTGTACAACCTCAAAGAGCGTTACGCAGCCTGGATGATCTACGTAAGTGGCAGCAGCAGCTTCCTCTGGGCAGCCTCAGGAGCTGCTGGGCCAGGCTCAGGGCAAGGCAACGCGCTGTGTCCCTTCCTTGCAGACCTACTCGGGTCTCTTCTGCGTCACTGTCAACCCCTACAAGTGGCTGCCGGTGTACAACCCCGAGGTGGTGTTGGCCTACCGAGGCAAGAAACGCCAGGAGGCCCCTCCACACATCTTCTCCATCTCTGACAATGCCTATCAGTCCATGCTGACTGGTGAGTGCTTGATTTCCTTTGAGCTGCCATTGAAATTGTCTATCTGTACAGGAAAATGTAGGGTATTATCTGGAAATATGGTGCCACACTTAAGAAAAAAAGTGTGTGTGTGAAATTAATGGAAGATTAGTGCACTTAACTCTAATGGTCTGTGAGAGCTGAGTATCAGTGCTCTCATTAGAATCACTAAGGACCTGGACATAACCTAGAGGGTGTAAATTCACTGGAAAGAAATCACCTATTTCGTTGTGTATACCTTATGCCTATAATGGAATCTTACATATATGGATGGACTTGTGTATGTTAATCATTAAATTAGTCTCAGATGGAGAGTACAGGATGCGGTTAAATGACACATATCCTATAAATGATGTACATAATATAAATTTAAATCTTCAAGCATCAGTGCTGACAAATGAAACAGAGAGGTGTACCTTAAAGATGTATGTAAAGCTCACCTGAGGCACTTAATATGCAAATGGATTTCCTGACGTAGATGATGGCCATGTGATGTAAATTACATACAGCCTTTAATGATCTCTGGAACTCATGCACGGGTCTGTAGCTGCATCTCTAAATCCATTGCACTGTAGAGTGAAAAGTAAGCTTTGTAAAACAATATCAAGGAAAAAATAAAGCTTTTAGCATTTAAATTGGGCGACTTCAAAAAATTTCTTGCCACTTTTCCCTCTTCCTTTCACCTCTTATTTTCTCTTCCTTATCTATGCAATGAAATAAAAGGTGCGCAGGATTTTAGAACTTCTTCTCCCGTTCTTTTCTTAGACTCTGGGAAGTGCATACAGAATAGAAAAAATAAAAAATGAATGTTGTTGATGTATAATCTCAAGAATGCATAATTTCTGTATATATAGGGATTAAAAAAATAGAGGTGAAAAAGGATGAAAGATGTTGGTCAGATGTTCTGTAATTAATGATGCCTTAAGATTTTGATAAAATTATTCTAGAGACTTTTAACTTCAGAAGAATTTACATACAAAACAATTGCAACTTCAATATTTTCATAACCTGTACTTGAGTGTTAAAAAAGAAAAAAGTAACTTGATGGTAAGACAATGTCAGGAAAGGCATAAGACTACTGAAGTTTCTCTGCAGTGATTCCTTTATATAGAACCAGTTGCTAAGAGGTGCAGTACTGCTGACCACATCAAAAGTACCCACTAGAATTCCCTGGGCACTTTTTGCTATTTTTTTTTCCTGGATCCTCTGGAAGCTTCAGTTCTTATTTTTCTCCTAGTTCTTGAATTTCTAATTTGTCTTTTCTTATGTCTGTTTCTCACCTCTGTCTCTTCACAGATCGGGAGAACCAGTCCATCCTGATCACGTAGGTACCCCCCTGCGCGGGTCCCTGTGGGGCTGCCCGGTGCCAGGGCCCCTCCTGCCTGACCACGCACCCTCTGCTTCTCTCATGGCTTTGGCAGCGGAGAATCCGGGGCCGGGAAGACTGTGAACACCAAGCGTGTCATCCAGTACTTTGCAACAATTGCAGCCAGTGGAGAGAAGAAGAAGGAAGAACATGCGTCAGGCAAAATGCAGGTAAATTAGTTGATACATGGTGGGATCAATGCTTTTCTTTGTTCCTGACATGATTTTTGGAAAGGATAACTAGCACTGATTATCACCCTGCAGGGAACGCTTGAGGATCAAATCATCAGTGCCAACCCACTGCTGGAGGCCTTTGGAAATGCCAAGACCGTGAGGAACGACAACTCCTCACGCTTTGTGAGTTATTAATTGGTACAACTGTCAACACCAATTTGGATATTCTTGCTATCCAGACTGGTAAAATAAATCTCAATTGACTTTCCTGCTCTTTTCAGGGTAAATTCATCAGAATCCATTTTGGTGCCACAGGCAAACTGGCTTCTGCTGATATTGAAACATGTAAGACACCTTTCTGGCCTGATCCCCCTTCCCTCCAGCCTTCCCCACTTCTTGTGCTTGACTGTGTCCTACCTTCCTTGCCAGATCTTCTGGAGAAGTCCAGAGTCACTTTCCAGCTCAAGGCGGAAAGGAGCTACCACATCTTTTATCAGATCATGTCCAACAAGAAGCCAGAGCTAATTGGTAGGAAAGATCACTAACTTTTTTTGAAGGAAGAGCACTGAGCAATAGTTCATTGTGTTATCTAGAAACTAAATTAAGCTTGTTTTTCTCCTTCTGTTGCTTTCAGACATGCTTCTCATTACCACCAATCCTTACGATTTCCACTTTGTGAGTCAAGGTGAGATCACAGTCCCCAGCATTGATGATCAGGAGGAGCTGATGGCCACAGATGTGAGTAACTTTACCAAATGATCATCTGGTGCACTTGAGCCCTGCTGTATGTACATTGTGTTTCTGCTGCCAGAGTGCCATTGACATCCTGGGCTTCAGTGCTGATGAGAAAACAGCCATCTACAAGCTGACAGGGGCTGTCATGCACTATGGGAACCTGAAGTTCAAGCAGAAACAGCGTGAGGAGCAGGCAGAGCCTGACGGCACAGAAGGTATCAGCAGAGTCAGCAACCTTTCCAAACAAGATAATCTTTATTACAGAAGGACTTAAACAGATTTCAGGCTTTAAATGTGTAAAGTAGTTGCTCCATGACTAATTGCTCCATGACTAAATGCTCCATTTGAGGCATTTATCTCATTTAATGATACCCGTACTTTTTACTCTGTGACTACTATAGAAGAGATCCAGTGTACTTTGACAGTAAGCCAGGAGACTTGCATGTCAATTGCTGTAACTTTGCTAATCATACTTAAGGTGAAATACACCTTGCAACCTCTGCTGTAGTATGGAGCCTAACAAGACAGAATGTTCTGCTTTTCTTCACCCTTACCTGCTGGAGAGAACTCTGACATGTGTACTTCATTAATCTCTGTCACAGTAGGAGTGACAGTCCATGTCACCATCTTTCTGAGTGATAAATCCTCAGAAATTAGCTTTTTAGCTATGACAGATACTGTTGTGCAACCTTGTGGAGAATACTATTAGGACAGTCCAGCACTAACTTTTAGGAATTTTTTAATATCTATTCTTCTGTCTTTTCTGGTGATAGTTGCTGACAAGGCTGCCTACCTGATGGGTCTGAACTCAGCAGACCTGCTCAAGGCCCTCTGCTACCCCCGAGTCAAGGTGGGGAATGAATACGTGACCAAGGGCCAAACTGTGCAGCAGGTAAAAAAATATGGTAATGTGGAGCATGCTGTGATGGTTCCCACTGATTGTCCTCTGCTGTGTATAGTAACCTCCAAAGCTTTCTTTATGCTTTAGGTGAACAATTCAGTGGGTGCCCTGGCGAAGGCTGTCTATGAGAAGATGTTCCTGTGGATGGTTGTTCGTATCAACCAACAGCTGGACACGAAGCAGCCCAGGCAGTACTTCATTGGTGTCCTGGACATTGCTGGCTTTGAGATCTTTGATGTAAGGAGCACAGCTTTCCTAGAATTTTTGTAGAACTATAATTGAGAATTTTGAAACATATTTCTTCTCCCTACACTTTCTTGTAGGGCTTTTGGAATCATGTTTTTAATCCTTAAAAAACAACGGAATAGAAAACTAATCTTCTCATTGCTCTTAATTAAAAACCTCTCTTTTCTAAATATTCTGGAGAGATAGCAAAGAAAAACTACACAGGAAGGGGACTTGTACGTAAAATATAAGATACAGTGAATTAGGATTGTACAAGAACACACCTTGGTATTATTGCTAATGCTTGAAATCCTTGTATGTCTTTTTATGTCTGGCAGTACAACAGCTTTGAGCAGCTATGCATCAACTTCACCAATGAGAAACTGCAACAGTTCTTCAACCACCACATGTTCGTGCTGGAGCAGGAGGAGTACAAGAAGGAGGGAATTGAATGGACATTCATTGATTTTGGGATGGACCTGGCTGCCTGCATTGAGCTCATTGAGAAGGTATCCTTCCTGTTCAAGTTTAATAGAAATTGGGTGTTCTATGCTTGCCAAGAGAAACAAATAAGAAGCATGCGAGAATATTTTGACTTCTTCAAATATATACTCTGTGAAAGTGGCAAGCAGGTAGAAGTGGTTTTGGAGATCATTACTCAGATATGAAGGCTTTTGGTTAGAGAATTCATTGCCAAATTACAAAATGAAGTGAAAAAGGTTGTGTTCTCTAAGTACTTACCAGTAAACAGGTTTTATGGAGAGAACAGTATTTCACATTGTCATATCTATAATAATTTATCAGCAAAGGCATTTCCATAATTTTGAATGAAACAGCAACACTGAAAAAAGTTGAATTTTAGTGGATTTTCTCTGACTTTAAGTCACTATGGGAACAGCTTCCTTTTCTGACTTCAGCAACTTTCCAACCAAGAGATATCTCCTTTCTAATCTGTTTCTCCCT
This sequence comes from Melospiza georgiana, assembly GCF_028018845.1. NCBI lineage: Eukaryota > Metazoa > Chordata > Aves > Passeriformes > Passerellidae > Melospiza > Melospiza georgiana. Next base: position 6,476,955 of record NC_080450.1, read on the forward strand.
CTTGTCTGTCATAATCTCTCCCAGCCCATGGGCATCTTCTCCATCCTGGAAGAGGAGTGCATGTTCCCCAAGGCAACTGACACCTCTTTCAAGAACAAGCTCTATGACCAGCACCTGGGCAAGTCCAACAACTTCCAGAAGCCCAAGCCTGCCAAAGGCAAGGCTGAGGCCCACTTCTCCCTGGTGCACTATGCTGGAACAGTGGATTACAACATCTCTGGGTGGCTGGAGAAGAACAAGGACCCTCTGAATGAAACTGTCATTGGGTTGTACCAGAAATCATCTGTGAAGACCCTGGCTTTACTCTTTGCCAACTATGGTGGAGCAGATGCAGGTCAGTTTTATAAAAGTTGTATTTTTAATGTGGGAGACCTGTCAAAGAATTAAAGCCATAAACACTATACATTTAAAGTTGTTTCATGGTAATTTTATAATGTTGTTTTTCTTTATTCAATTTGCAGAGGCTGGTGGTGGCAAGAAGGGAGGCAAGAAGAAGGGTTCTTCCTTCCAGACTGTCTCAGCCCTTTTCCGGGTATAGTACTGTATTTGTTATCTCTGAAATGTGCAGAAAGGGGGTGAGCTAATATTAAATTTGAAGGAGCTACTATAAAGGGGGCAAATTTCTTTGGGAATTCTACATCAGGTTTTCCACAGTCAATTTTAACTTTGCAAATATGTTCAAAAATAAGCATTCATTCTTCAAAATTGTGGAAGCCTAATTTGTGATGGTTTTCTTTCTTATTTTTTTTTTTTTTTATTGGCAGATATCATTCAGATACTCATATTTTTATGTCTTTGGGTCAAACTAGAATGGTAATACTAGTATTCCTGCATTTCTGTTGAGGAGTTGAAAATAATTTCCAAGGAGATAGATATCTCATTGTAAAAAATCCCTATTTCTTAATACTAAAGTAGATTGAGTTCTAAAGGCAGAATGTGAAAAATCTAAGTAATTTATTTTTTGTGAATGTGTGAAATTATATATAAGTTTTCACTGAACCAATAGCAGCGCTGTTGTATTTCACTCTGGTGCTCAGTATCTTCAAATAGAAGAAATTTTTTGGTTTCTGTGGCTTTATTGAAATGCTCAAAACCCAGCTTGAGAAGTTTGTAAAATCATTACCTTGGTGCATCAAACACTCGAAAGAAAGGAACTCACACTGGTAACTGGTTCCTCTAGGAGAATCTGAACAAGCTGATGACCAATCTGCGGAGCACTCACCCCCATTTTGTGCGCTGCATCATCCCCAATGAGACTAAAACACCTGGTAAGAAGCCCAAGCTAAAAGATCCTGGCTCTGATACATTCATTCCCCTCTGCAATGCAATCTGTGCCCCTCATTTGTGCTCTGCATTGCCAGGTGCCATGGAGCACGAGCTGGTGCTGCACCAGCTGCGCTGTAACGGCGTGCTGGAAGGGATCAGGATCTGCAGGAAAGGGTTCCCCAGCAGAGTCCTCTATGCTGACTTCAAACAGAGGTGAGAGCTCTGCTCTTGTCAGCATCATTAAAAGCAATGTTGGCTCATTCATGGGTCCATTTAGGCTGTGCTCTGTTTTCAAAACCAGTTGATGGGGTTTAGAGGCTACTGTGTGTTGCTTGGAAAAAAATAGTCTTATCTTCTTTTGATTCCACAGATACAAGGTGCTTAATGCCAGTGCCATCCCTGAGGGACAGTTCATCGATAGCAAGAAGGCTTCTGAGAAGCTCCTTGGGTCAATCGATGTGGATCACACCCAGTATAAATTTGGACACACCAAGGTACAGCCCCCCCATTCACTGCCTGCCTGGGCTTTGCTCTCTCTACCTGACAGTGATGTGCTGCAATATTGTCTCTCTCAAGGTGTTCTTCAAAGCTGGGCTGCTGGGGCTCCTGGAGGAGATGAGGGATGAGAAACTGGCACAGCTCATCACCCGCACCCAGGCCAGGTGCAGGGGCTTCCTGATGAGGGTGGAGTACCAGAGAATGGTGGAGCGCAGGTACACCTTCCTCTTCTTCAGTTAAAGAGTCATTCTGCTTGGGAGGAAGTGTTGACACTCATCAGACTGAGAATATTCATTGTACATTTTAATTATGCCTCAGGGAATCCATCTTCTGCATCCAGTACAATATTCGTGCATTCATGAATGTCAAACACTGGCCATGGATGAAGCTGTTCTTCAAGATCAAACCCTTGCTGAAGAGTGCAGAGTCTGAGAAGGAAATGGCCAACATGAAACAGGAGTTTGAGAAAACCAAGGAAGAGCTTGCAAAGTCTGAGGCAAAGCGGAAGGAGCTGGAGGAGAAAATGGTGAAACTTGTGCAGGAGAAAAATGACCTGCAGCTCCAAGTACAGGCTGTGAGTTTATTACCTTTATTTTATCACTCAGAAAATAAATCTATACATTCAGACTGTTCTTTACAAACAGAAGATCAGGCTATAGAAGACCAAAAGTAATAAATTTGGGAAATTGTATTATACGTATATGAAGCTGAGGAAACAAATTTTGGCAGTGATGTGGTTAGCACTCTGACAGCCAGTGCAAAGATACAGAGAGTTTCAACTGGGAGTCAGAGCTCTTGTCTTCACAGGAAGGAGGCAAATGTAGATCCTTGACACGAGATAGAACAATGAATTAATTTTGTGGCAAAATGCAAAACACACTTGGAAGTTTACTTGTAGATCCAGGTGTAGGAAAAGTCATCCTCTCTTAGCTTGGTAATTAGCAGTTAAAATCCTTCTGTTGCTGGAGTTGTAGGTCAGGTTCAGGTGCTACTCAGTGATTAAAGAGTCAGAGCAGAACAAATTCAAAACATTAGAATCCACAAAATTTTGTCTACCCACCAGGAAGCAGATAGCTTGGCTGATGCTGAGGAAAGGTGCGACCAGCTCATCAAAACCAAAATCCAGCTGGAAGCCAAAATTAAGGAGCTGACAGAAAGGGCAGAGGATGAAGAGGAAATCAATGCTGATCTGACAGCCAAGAAGAGGAAGCTGGAGGATGAATGTTCAGAGCTGAAGAAAGATATTGATGACCTTGAGCTAACACTGGCCAAGGTGGAGAAGGAAAAACATGCCACTGAAAACAAGGTATGAGGTAGAACCTGTCACTTGCACTCTGGAAAAACTTGTTAGAAAGTTTTAAGCGCCATTTTCTGTCCGTGTTTGCTCCCTTCTTCTCAAAGGCGAAAAACCTGACTGAGGAGATGGCAGCTCTGGATGAGACGATTGTGAAGCTGACAAAAGAGAAGAAAGCCCTCCAAGAGGCGCATCAGCAGACCCTGGATGACCTGCAGGCAGAGGAAGACAAAGTCAATACTCTGACCAAAGCCAAGACCAAGCTGGAACAGCAAGTGGATGATGTAAGCACACAGATATAGAGCAGGAAGAGGACAGGTATGGAGTCCAAGCTGGCTGGCAGAGCCCTGATGGTCTTGTTGTGTTTAGCTGGAAGGGTCCCTGGAGCAAGAGAAGAAACTGCGCGTGGACCTGGAGAGAGTTAAGAGGAAACTGGAAGGAGACCTGAAGCTGGCCCAGGACAGCATCATGGATTTGGAGAATGATAAGCAGCAGCTGGATGAGAAACTGAAGAAGTAAGTGTGGCTCTGGGGCACGTGAGTGCTGGGCTGCAGCACTTGTCTTGTTTCTTTGTGCTCTAACATGGTTCGCTTGTCCCAAAGGAAAGACTTTGAAATCAGCCAGATCCAGAGCAACATTGAAGATGAACAAGCCCTGGGTGTTCAACTTCAGAAGAAGATCAAGGAGCTGCAGGCAAGTCTCTGTGCCTTTTGCCCTGCCTTGCTCAGGCTCAGCTCAGGCAGGAGGAGGGCACGGCTGTGAAGGGTCCCTGCTGTTCTGCAGGCCCGCATTGAGGAGCTGGAGGAGGAGATTGAGGCAGAGCGAACCTCTCGCGCTAAAGCAGAGAAGCATCGCGCTGACCTGTCCAGGGAGCTGGAGGAGATCAGCGAGCGCCTGGAAGAAGCAGGAGGGGCCACAGCAGCTCAGGTGGAGATGAACAAGAAGCGTGAGGCAGAGTTCCAGAAGATGCGCCGTGACCTGGAAGAGGCCACGCTGCAGCACGAAGCCACGGCTGCCGCCCTGCGCAAGAAGCACGCGGACAGCACAGCTGAGCTGGGCGAGCAGATCGACAACCTGCAACGCGTGAAGCAGAAGCTGGAGAAGGAGAAGAGTGAGCTGAAGATGGAGATTGACGACTTGGCCAGCAACATGGAGTCTGTCTCCAAAGCCAAGGTATGGAGTTTCTGTCAAGTTACTGCCCTATTATACACTTCCTAATACACGATTTTGATTCTGATTTTATTCTGCCATCAAATCCAATTGCATTGTTTTTCACCTTGAGAACAGTACGCTAGAACTTAGTGGTAGTCCTCTTCTTTTACATAACTTTGATGTATAGGCAAACCTGGAGAAGATGTGCCGCACTCTCGAAGATCAGCTGAGTGAGATTAAGACCAAGGAAGAAGAGCATCAGCGCATGATCAATGACCTCAATGCTCAAAGAGCTCGTCTGCAGACAGAGTCAGGTAATACACCCCTATATTCCCTCAAAATGGAACAACTGTAACCAGTGATAATAAGAAAAAACACTGCTGCTTTACTCAAATTGATCTATTCTCTGTAAGCTGGTATACTGTGCTTAAAAGAAGTATTGATTTAATATTGATTCCAAATGGCAATCTGTCTGAAAACTTTTTCAGGTGAATATTCACGTCAGGTGGAAGAAAAAGATGGTTTGATATCTCAGTTATCCAGAAGCAAACAGGCATTCACTCAACAGATTGAGGAACTAAAGAGACATTTAGAGGAAGAAATAAAGGTAAAGTTACTTGCTATACGGGGTTGATTTGGATTGGGAATCTGTTTACTCTGTATTTCCTACTCTCACATAATATCAGAATGTTAGCTGTATCATTTTAACTCTTGAGTGATCAAGCAAGGTGAGAAATTTTACCTCCTCCCTCTGTGGTATGCAAAGCTGAGGAAGACACCCCCCCCCCCCCCCCCGCCCAGTGTGGATACTGAGACAGGGACAAACAATTTTAGGTGTTTAATCAATTTATGATGACATATAAAAAGTGATTGAGACATATCTAAAAAGAAACTGCACATCTTAATCTACTTTTTCACAGTGGCAGCTGAAACTTTAGAACATATTTAAAAGGATTCAATGATTCGCAGCTGTATACCTGAAATTTACCCATCATCTCTCCTGAAAAAGCATTCTAGATTCTCAAAACATGGAAGTAATATGCCATTTTTCTTGGTCTCACATTAAATGTTATAATCCAGGAATTTTCAACAACATTCATCAAGTTAATATTTTACTATCTCATGGGAAATTAATTGTCCCAACCCAATTGTCCCCACAGGCGAAGAATGCCCTGGCCCACGCCCTGCAGTCTGCTCGCCACGACTGTGACTTGCTCCGGGAGCAATATGAGGAGGAGCAGGAGGCCAAGGGGGAGCTGCAGAGAGCCCTGTCCAAGGCCAACAGTGAAGTGGCCCAGTGGAGAACCAAATACGAGACGGATGCGATTCAGCGCACGGAGGAGCTCGAGGAGGCAAAGTAGGGGGTGATAGAAAAAGCAGAAAAATAAGATTGAAAATTCAAAGGTGACTTTGCAAGGGAAACATCACTATATTATGAGACATAAGTCACGGATCTGATTTGTGGAAGAGCAATAGAAAATTAGAAACTTAATCCTATAATATATATTTAGTACTATAGTAAAAGCAAAGCCTAAGGACAGTGCATATGTAGCCCTTAGCACCATGTGACTGCAAACTGCAATTTGCTTAGGCATACTATAATAAAAGGCAAGCATGCACTGATACTCGGTGTTAATGTAAGCTGACCTTACGTCTCCCAGGAAGAAGCTGGCCCAGCGCTTGCAGGATGCAGAGGAACAGGTTGAGGCTGTCAATGCCAAATGTGCCTCCCTGGAAAAGACAAAGCAAAGGCTGCAGAATGAAGTGGAGGACCTGATGATTGATGTGGAGAAATCCAATGCTGCCTGTGCTGCTCTGGATAAGAAGCAGAAGAACTTTGACAAGGTCTTTTGGCCTCCAGCACCAGCACTCCTAGCCAGAGCAGGGCCCTGTGATGGCCACAGCCCGACTCACCCCCCATTTCTCTTCAGATCCTGGCAGAATGGAAGCAGAAGTATGAGGAAACGCAGGCTGAGCTGGAGGCCTCGCAGAAGGAGTCGCGCTCTCTGAGCACGGAGCTGTTCAAGATGAAGAATGCCTATGAGGAGTCCTTGGACCACCTGGAAACAATGAAGCGGGAGAACAAGAACTTGCAGCGTAAGTCCCTGGCCCTTTGCTCCTCCCTGGCCTTTCTCACTATCACCCATTCCCACCATTGTTCATGGCTCTGTGCCTGCAGGTCTGCAGAGATGCCTGTCACTTTGGTGGGACAGAGCCCTCCCCATTCTGCTCTGTGGCTGACCATGCCATTGATCTTTGTTCCCACAGAGGAGATTTCTGACCTCACGGAGCAGATTGCGGAGGGAGGAAAGGCAATTCACGAGCTGGAGAAAGTGAAGAAGCAGATTGAGCAGGAGAAATGTGAAATCCAGGCTGCTCTGGAGGAAGCAGAGGTATATGACCATAATCACTGGTGTCTGCACTAAAGAGATTAGAAAACATGGCTGACCACGCCTTGGTTGTCTTCTCTTCTGGCTGGGGAGTGCAGACAGCTAAGATCTCTGGAAATATCCTATCATTCTCTAAAAAACAAACAATAGGTTTATCAATGCTGTCAATGTTTGTGTCTACTTTTCTAGGCCTCCCTGGAACATGAGGAGGGGAAGATCCTGCGCCTGCAGCTTGAACTCAACCAGGTGAAGGCAGAGATTGACAGGAAGATAGCAGAGAAAGATGAGGAGATTGACCAGCTGAAGAGGAACCACCTGCGAGTTGTGGAGTCCTTGCAGAGCAGCTTGGACGCTGAGATCAGGAGCAGGAATGAAGCCCTGAGACTGAAGAAGAAGATGGAGGGAGATCTGAATGAAATGGAGATCCAACTGAGCCACACCAACCGCCAGGCTGCAGAGGCACAGAAGAACCTGAGGAACACCCAGGCTGTGCTCAAGGTCCATTCAGCAGATCTACAGAAATAGAAACTGAGATCCCTGATATTTATGCCACTCAAGCAACTGATACCTACTAATTTCTTTTCTCTTTCTTTCCAGGATACCCAGATCCATCTGGATGATGCACTTAGGACAAAGGATGACCTGAAGGAGCAGGTGGCCATGGTGGAGCGCAGAGCAAACCTGCTGCAGGCTGAAATTGAGGAGCTCCGGGCAGCCCTGGAGCAGACGGAGCGGTCGAGGAAAGTGGCTGAGCAGGAGCTTCTGGATGCTGCTGAACGTGTGCAGCTCCTGCACACCCAGGTGAGGAAGCTCTGTTGGCATTGGCACTGACCAAACACAGAGGGCTAAAATTTAATACAGAGCCAGCAGTACTTGAAAGGCTGTACTACTGATGTCCCCAAACAGAGGTGTGTTTTGCATCTCTTCCCGAAGCCCATGCCTGACATTTTGCAAACAGCCATTGAAACAATAATTCCAGAGTAAGAATTGGAATCTGGAAGGGGAAAGTCTTTGTTCATGGCAGGTTTTAGAATTTAACTCCTGCCATGTACTTCTAATTGCACAGAACACCAGCCTGATCAACACCAAGAAGAAGCTGGAAACAGACATTGCCCAGATCCAGGGCGAAATGGAGGATACCATCCAGGAAGCCCGCAATGCTGAGGAGAAGGCCAAGAAGGCCATCACAGATGTGAGTTGGGTGCTCTTGGCATTGCTGATGGTGAATGTACTCTGCCCAAAATATCTCCAGCCCCAAAATGGCTTTGACCCTTTGCTCTGATCAGGCGGCCATGATGGCAGAAGAGCTGAAGAAGGAGCAGGACACCAGTGCCCACCTGGAGAGGATGAAGAAGAACCTGGACCAGACAGTGAAGGACCTGCAGCACCGTCTGGATGAGGCTGAGCAGTTGGCACTGAAGGGAGGGAAGAAGCAGATCCAGAAGCTGGAGGCCAGAGTGTGTAGGGCTGGGGCTGTGCCTGAGTGAGCGTGTCCCTCCTTGGAGAGACATTGGCAGGGCAGCTGCAAGGCTGGGCTTGTCCTTGCAGGTGCGGGAGCTGGAAGGGGAGGTTGATGCTGAGCAGAAGCGCAGCGCTGAAGCCGTGAAGGGTGTGCGCAAGTACGAGCGCAGGGTGAAGGAACTCACCTACCAGGTAAGGCAGGAGCTCTCCTGCTCTCACTGGGCTTTCTCACAGTGACTCACATTTTGCACAATCCATCCCCATGGGGAATTGTTAACCTCATGTAATGCAAAACCAAGAATTGACTCTAATCTTTTTACCAACTGCTTTAGTCTGAGGAAGACAGGAAGAATGTGCTGAGGCTGCAGGATCTGGTGGACAAGCTGCAAATGAAAGTGAAATCTTACAAGAGACAATCTGAGGAGGCCGTAAGTATCTCTCTGAGTGCTTCGCAAGAATCACTTTCCCAGAGATAGATACAAGAAATTTGGAAGATGCTGCTCATCAGTATTGGAGTTCTCCTAATTCTCTCAAAGGATCATAAATCAGCCTTGCCAATGAATCACTAAGAAGACTACTGAGGAGGGCAAATGCACCTAGCATTTTTTGCATTAGAACCACAGAGCAACCTATAAGGAGTCTAATATCAGTAACACAGTGTATTAAGAAATTTTGCAAAAAACTTATTTTTAGTGTTTTTATAGCAGACAGGGAAGGTATTGGAATTCCCCTCCCAAATACCTTTGTGTGATGCTTTTATAATTGTATAAGGAACCTTTGTCTGTTTCCAGGCATGCAGCAGTCAGGGATGCCCTGAGACAAGTCCTACAGCCCCTGAATTTCAGATTGCCTCTGCATGGTTTCTTCATTGCAGAAACAGTCCACCACAGTATAGGGCTTCTGATTCAGTTAAGGCAATTTATGAGAGGAGCCCTCTTGTAATCATTGTCTCATAAATTCCTAACCCCACTTAAGGATCTGCAGATGTAATTGAATATTTGATTCTGCACTAAAAGAATCACATTTCCAGCTGCCCATCTTGCTTCCTTCCCACATTCCAGAGCAGAATTATGTTTAAACTCCATTATGCTCCTTCTACAAGGGATATTCCTCAAAGGCAAGTATGAGCAATGTGTGAGGATGATGACATGTAAGAAGTGGAAGAAATGGGATAGAGATTTGTGCCTTCCCCCAAGGGAAAAGCTGCAGCTCAACAAAGCCAAGGTGCAAGAGGAATGCAGCCCCTGCCCTGGGCTCCTCACCACTGACTCCCTTTCCCCACACAGGAGGAGCTGTCCAATGTGAACCTGTCCAAGTTCCGCAAGATCCAGCACGAGCTGGAGGAGGCCGAGGAGCGGGCTGACATTGCAGAGTCACAGGTCAACAAGCTCCGAGCCAAGAGCCGCGAGTTCCATAGGAGGATAGAAGAGGAAGAGTGAGGATGTCACCAGGCAGCAAAGTGACCTGAGGGCTGCACAAAATGTGAACCTCTTGGTCACTTTTCTTCTGCCATGAGCCTTAGTACCCACCTCAGTGTCTAGTGAATAAAGACTGTAGTAGATTCCTCTGCATACACACTATGGCCAGTGGTTTTGTTCTTTGGGTATGTTCTTCTTTGGGTTTTGTTCTTCTTTGGGTTTTGTCTTCCTTGGGCAATTGTATTGCAGAAGACGTTTCCTTACTTCTCCTCTCTGGGACAAGGGAGAAGCAGGGGTCAGTGCTGGATTGAGAATCTGCAAACTTAGAGGCTGGCCATTGCTGTGGAGACTCCTGAAAAATCCAGCCTGTGCTCTCTCCTGTCTCTAGCAGCTCCTTGTTTAGCTCCTGCCTAATGCTTCTCCCATTGTCCTTTCAGCACAGCTTCTTTCCCATGTGGGAGTCAAGAGAGGGTGATCCTTTTGCTTTTTCTTTTCCCACTCTTGTTTGTGATGCTGGCCCTCATAAACCCTAAACATTAATCTCTGAGAGAGTCATCAGAAGCTCCAGCACACTGCACTGTGAAGGACTGATAGTTTCTTGACAGAGATTATTTCAGTCACAAAGAGCACAGTTACAAGACACCAATAGTGTCCCTACATTGTGCCATTTCCCTCACCCTAGATTTCCTCAGCTGCTGCCACCAGCTGCTGCCAGTTTCTCTTGAGTTGGCAAACAGCCGAGCCTGCCTGGGTCTGTGTAAGGGAAGGACTGTCAGGATTGTCTCTTAGTGCCCAGCTCTCATACACCAGGTGGCTCCAACACACCTCTTCAGGACATTGACAGAGAGAACACTCAGCTTCAGATGATTTTCCCAGAAACCTCAAATGCCATGGGGCTCTGTGTATACACTGAGTCAAACAGATTAATGAGAACTGAGGACTATGAAGTTAATTTAGAAATCCTTTCAGCAATATCAGCTCATGAAGTTTCCCCCACTGAAGCTGTCACAGCCAGTCATGCCATCCCCATTTTGCAGAAGTCACACACACTAGTGAGGATCAATGAGCCCTATTGTCACATGAGACACCTGGAGAGCTTTTGATGACTTGTCCAAAAGCACTGTCACAAAGGACACCAATGGGGAATGCCTGGCAAGTCACTGAAGAAGTTATTCTCTCATTGTGGGTGTGACTCTGTCTGTTCTGACCTATTATATCTTTCTTTAGATTTTTTTGTAAAATCACCTGCTTTTTCCTCCAGTTTTCTGCCTGTTTCTCTTGCATGCACCCTTTTGGATCTCTCTCCCTCTTATGGGTGTGCTTGGGAATAAAGGAGGAGGCCCCATGCCCTGGGATCAGCGACAGGTGTACACCCTCAGGCAGGACCTCCCCTGAGCACAGCTGGGCACTGCTGATGACACTGAGGGCTGGCCCTGCCCCACCAGCAAACTCACAGCTCACTCTGCCCTCACCTCCTGCACTCCTGGGCCACACAAAACTGCCCCTCAGCCTCCACAAGAGCCATTGCTGGAGGAAGGGACAAGGCCCAAAGGAGCTTTGGAGGAGGCTCATGGCAGGAGGATGAGCCCATCCTCCTTTCACGTTTAATGCCAAAGCCCAAAATAGCCCCACTCTCCCAAGGCTCCTGTGCGGGGTCGTGCCTGTTTGTGGGGATGATGTGCTTCCACTAATAGCGCCTGAAGACATTCCTGGGCGGGTAGGCTGCCTTGTGTGTGGCACTGCAACGTGCTGCCCTGGAGGAGCTGGACACGTGTGCTGTGTCCCAAGGCAGCAGCTGCTATTCTTACCCCAGAGAGACTCAGTGCAGCAATGGTCCATTGCCAGCTGAAAGGTTAAACACCAGAATGGGGCCCGAGCGTGCTCTCCCTGCTCAGAGCCTGAATCCAGAGTGTTCCCCTTTGGAGCCCATGCAAAGGCCAGTGCCATGGCCATCCCCTGCTGGGATGTGCTGTCCCATGGGCAGCACAGCAGCTGCCCAGGTACTTCCAACAGCTAGCATTTCACAGCTGCCATGCTGGAGTTCCTGGGTGAGGATGAAGGCTGAGGCAGGGCCTGCTCTGAGGTTCAGCTGCTATCCATGTCCCTTTGCTCAAGCTGTGCTTTCCCAGCCCTCATGTAGGGCTGTACTCCAGAGTACGGCCTGGAGTGTCCCGGGAGTATCAGGGCTGCAGGAGAAGCCCTGGCTGGGCTGGTGCCTCTGATATGATGGTTATGGAGACTCAGCCCTGCCTGCACCTTGACTCCCCTGGCCCTCTGGAGAGCTCAGGAAAGCCGTGTCCCAGCCAGGGACAGTGACCATGGGCAATCAAAGGACACTGAGCCCAGGACATCAGCTGGGATGGTGGCTGTTCCATTCCCCTCAGGCCTTGGCTGTTGCTCTGACAGCATAGGTGGCATGAGCTTTCTCCTCAGCTTGGGCCTTGTCACTTGACACAAAGTTCCTTTAGGATGCTTGGCAGGAAGCCAACAGCATTATTCCTGGTGAGAGGAGCAGGGGGTGCCAGTCCCAGGGCCCCATCAGGCTCCTGTCAGTCACAGGGAGCTCCCGGACAGCAGCTGACCAGGCCTGTGCTCCAGCACCCAGTGCCAGGGGATGGCAGCCTGGAGCCATGGAGGGGACCCTGCTCTGGGCCTGCTCCACTGCAGACCAGCAGGGAGATATCCCTGAAACCTGGGTGCTTCAGACCTCCTGAAACCGCCTGGCCCATCTCATTGAAACCTGGGTGCTTCAAACTTGCTAAAACTGCATGGCCCATCTTGTTGAAACCTGGGTGCTTTAAACCTCCTGAAACTGCCAGGTCCATCTTGTTGAAACCTAGATGCTGAAACTGCCTGGCCTACCTATTAGCAGCAAATCACAGCAGAGGGGTTAAAATCCAGCCAGGTGGGCCAGTTTCATGTGTTCCCCAAAGAACAGGTTAGATGGGCCAAAGAACAGCTGGAAATGTTTGTGTCATCAATGCTGGAAGAAAAGACCTTGAGCTGACAGAGACAGGTGCTGCTCAGGGCATAGGGCCTCATTCTGCACTGGGTACTCTGCCCAGAAAGGGAACCAGGGAGGTGCTTGGGAGTGTGTGGCTAACAAAAGGACAAGACACAGCGTCAGTTGCCCTGCCACCTCCACTGCACACCCTGTGGAGCAGCCTAAGGAGGACGACTGCAATATTCTCTTGGCAATTGTGATCTGGCCGGACCTTCATAGTGCAGGCACCAGGAGAGGCCTGGGGCTCTGAACACCCTCACTCCTCCTAGGATGAGGTCCAGCTGCCACACATAAGGACTACCTGGACTTTTAGGCTAGAAGAAGTGACAGAAAAACTTCTTGGCAGCCTAAAGTGCAGATGAGCCATTCCCATGGCCTACCTCTATGGAACAGCAAAACAGAGAAATAATCCAGATATTCTTCCCTGTAAAGCAGATTTGAACATGGCACTGTGAAGCCAAGCAAAGGCCATCTGACCTTCACTGTTCAATAAAAAACAACATCAGAGCTACATTGCAAAGAAGAAATCCTCATCATCATCTTCTTTGTCTTTCTTTCCTGCCCTGAGGTTTCCTTCTGCCGAGGGGGCATATTCCCCTGGGACATGTCAGCAGGACCAGCTTCCCTGGGGAAAGGGCTGCTGTGAGAGGTAGAGGGTCAGTTTCTAACACACACTGCAAACCCAGGCTATTTCTCCCTCAGCTGGTAGAGCAGCATGATAGGAAATGATCAGTGGGGCAGAACAGCAAGTGCTGAGGGCCTGGCATCTAGACTGAAATGGGTTTTCAGGGCAAAGGATGGACGTCCCAAGAGGTCAGTGCCAGTCTGAGGTGAGAGCACATTCAGTGGGCCCCATGATCATACCTGTAATGCAAATCAAACTGTGGGGCAACAGGGATTTTCCTCTTTGACACTAATTATTAATGAGGACATTCTCAAAGACTTCCCATGCAATCACCGCTGATTCCACCATGGCAGAATGTACAGAAACCAGGTGAGGAAGGGCATGGAAGACACCCACCCGCAAACATGCTGTTTCTGTCCCAAAGGGGACGGTTCCATCTGGGAGTCTCTGTGCAGTTGAGGCTGCAAGCACAGAGGTGCCCTTCAATTCCAGTGCCCTCCAGTCATCTTCCTCTTGCTGACAGGGATGAAGTCTTTCCTTCTGGCCTGGCATGTGGCAGGGAGTTGCCCACAGCTGGAGGAGGGAGGGGCTTTGGAAAGCCAAGAACAGATAATTGCCCTATTTAGGTGGGTTGTGCTTCATGTCCTTGGCTTGGAGGATCCCTTGTCCTAGGAGGAATCTGTGGCCAGAATGTGACTTTTCCATCATGATAGAGCTACTGAGATGGACACAGGCTGTCCCAGCATGAGTCTGCCAGAGACCTGGGTCTTCAGGGGAAAAAAACTCTGGCCTAAAATACCCAGAGCTACCATGGAAGGTAAAGAATACATGAGCATCCTGTGCTGTGATTTCTGTTGCCTTTGAAAGCAGGGGTATTTGGTGCCACACTTGGAAACCACATCACGTATCTGCCACAGGAACTGCCCTTTTGACCACACTGTGACTATCATGACTCCCTGCCCTGAGTACCTCACATGGTTGTCACATTGCAGACTTTGTGAAGGTCCTGAGAGATTTTTGGGACACTGACGTCCAAACACGTTGGCAGGGTGAAATGGCATCAGAATTAAAAGTAAGTCTGAGAAACTGGAGAAATTGTCTCAGATCTTCAGAAGGAAATGCAATAAAGAGAAATAAAGTACTTTTGTGATAATTAGTCAAAAAGATTTATGGGTTTTGAAATAGGAAGAAAAGGAAGTGGAGGTTATAACCCATCAAAAGTTAACTTTGAGGGGAAAAAATAGATTTTGATATTTTTGAAGATTTCTAGGGAACTTTTTGGTTTGTGTTTGCATGTTATTGTAGCAGACCTAGAAGAATTCTGTGGTAGGAAAGAATTCACTGGGTTGGGTTGGTAAATAAATGAATAAGAAAAACAGCATTTTTATTTCGGATAATACATTTTGAACAATATAAAATTATTAAAATATTATAAATACCTTGAAAATATAGCCTGCTGTACTTGGAAAATTATCATATTCCTCAGGATTCTAAACTCATATCACACTTATTGAATGTTTTATTTTGCAGGGACTTTTCAGGATTCTTACAACTTGCTATAATTTTCAGTCTAAACTAATCATTTCAAACAAGGTTTGCTCTTCCTAAAGCCATCTTTAGATAGATTATTCTAGTCCTACATGTTCTCCTGGGAATTACAGCCCAGCTTTATTGAAGATCCATATTACATTATTTAGGACACATGTAGAACACCCATAAGAAACCAAAGTTTTACTATTCTTAATGTGTATCCTCTCAAAACTGAAAGCCAATTTGGAGAACCCTCTTCTTCCAATGTATATAATGAATCTGGTAATTACCAATCCAAAACATCTGCTATCAATACTGCAGACTTTTTCTGCACTTGAAAATGCCTTGTACAATTTGGGTTTAATGTTCTGATGTTCTTGTTTTATGAAGAAAAGTGGTAAACATTTTTATATAATTGCAACATTCACTTAGAAGAAAAAAAGGCTAGTGCAAATCTAAGCAAATTTATTTCCATAATGTAGCCTCTCTCTGCTTCTCTTGCAAGTGCAGTCAACAGAGAAACAAGCCAATCAATCAAGCTAATTTTATTTCATATTGCTGTTTTCATTTCTTCTCTTTCCATGCCATTGTCCAGCTCCTTTTGCCTTTTCCTTCTCCTTCCATTGCCATCAGAGCCTGTTCACCTCACTCACCTGTTTGGTAACTGAAGATTTTCAGCTACTCTGGCATGCGATGGAAAGGGCATCCTGAATGTCACCTCCTCATCCAGAACCTGCTGCTCATGTTTCTCTGACATATGCTGTGACGATGGGAGGAATTTGAGTAACCATAGAAATCTCACACACACAGAAAGTAGTTTATCATTAAGTCTAAAAATTCTGTGAGTCAACTGTCACTAATCTCTAGCTGGTTTTGCCCTCCCTCTTCACTTTTCTTTGCAAGACTTACTTTTCCTCAGCGGGCAGACACTTAGATGTCACCAAGCAAAATAAAGACATTCCTAGGTTTAAAATATACTGTTAAAACTTCAGAAGTCCCACATGTTTTCCCTGCTGTGAGGTCAGCTAATAACTGCATTAAGCATTGCAGAAATGAATCTCCAAAGGAAGGGGCAGGATCAGAAGAGCTCAAAGCCATCTCAGTCCATTCACAGCTACCCTGAGATCCAGGGATGTTGTAAGCAGTACAGGCACAAAGCTCGGATCTCTCACATTCTGTTCTTGCAATGGCCAAGCCAGTAGCTGGCCCAAAGTACCTCACCAGGTTAGTTAATCTCTCCTTTGTTAGGTTCATCACTGTTTTTTTTTTTTGCTAGACATAATCCCCAACTCTTTCTATCCATCATTTTAGTACTGCTCATCTGGAATGATAGCTCAAGTCTCTGAAGGACTCATTTTAGCCAGGTAAAAAATTACCCAGATTAAATATGCCAAAACCAGAAAAAGTACTCAACATATTTAATTTTATTCAACCCAATACCTATCTTTCAATAGAAATTCAATGTAAAATTCATTCTTACCATCTCCAGGGTCCAGTGTTCGGCCACATCTTAGCAAAAGTGTCCCAGTGAGAAGCTTGCACCAGAGAATTAATGTTCTGGCATTTCTCCTTGTCTCATGCCAGCATTCCTGAGAGGTCTTACTTTACCCAGGGATGTTCAGTAAGAGGCTACACATTCCTTTTCAGTCATTAAGGATCCGCAGTCAAAAAGATCCCTCCTGGCATGTTTTAAAAATATTAACAGCATAGCTGAGAATAGCATTTGCAAGCTGCAAATCCCATTGCATTTGCAAGCTGCAATTCCCATTGGAAATTTTCCTTCTAGATTAATGTAAAACTAACATGAAGCAGTAAAAAGTATTGCACATATTCAATTTTTTAATAAGAAACCTGGGTGCTTAGCTTTGCATTTTGGATCAAGTCAGTATATGAGAAAATGTCTTTTCTTGCATGTTAATAATTTCATTCCTACAGCTAAAGGCTTCTCATTAGAAGATAAACTATTCTAGTAACCCTGTCTATTTTCCAAATCTATGTGATATTAACCTTTTTTTGGCACAATAAGTATGTATATGTGTTCCAGGTGTAGCATTTGGATTAATTTTGTTTTCTTGGTTCAGTCTACTGAAATGAAGCTACTTCTAAAATGAGAAGGGAGAGAATTAATTAAAAGGATTTCATCACAATTCTTGATTTTCATCTCCAAAGTATGAAGCTCCTCTTGAGATTTTTGCTCTTTGAGACTGAAAAAGAAATGTTGAAAAGTGTTAGCACATTCTAAAGTGAATGATGATGTAGTGAGTTTGTCTCCTGGATTCCTATAGGAGTGACAGCAGAGCTCAAGCCCTTTGCATTCTAGCAAGACTTTGGCTGCATCAACCTCTCATTTACAATGCACCCACATTACTGCATCTTCTCTCTCCACTGCCTGTCCCTCCTCTCTTCACATCCCCTATCCTGCATTACCCCTTCTCAGCTTCCTCTCCGATGAGTGCTCTCATTCTTCTCACCCTCACCCACCTAACCTCAACATGTCCCTGGAGGCGTGTCCCTTGCAGGGAGCCCCTGCCCAGGCACAGGATGGGACAGGCTCACTGCTCCTCTGCTCTCCCAGCTGTGTCTGAGCTTAGCTTACATGGGCCGTGGTCTGCCAGGGAACCAGCACATCCATGCAGATCCTGCTCATTCCTGGTCCCTCCCATGGCCCTGAACACAGTTCCCAATGAGGGCATCAGGGACCCCAATTACCTGAGGAGGAGCTGCAATGACCCGTCCCCAGGCACAAGGAGATACAGTTGTTTGTGTAGGGCACCTGAGCCTGCTTTCCAGGTCCTCAACCCACAGCAGGAAGCTTCCTACTGGAGCAGAAGCTGAGCATCTCTGAGGTCTGTCCAACCTTCCAGGGCTCACTACCAAGAATTGTTTGCTTGACCCTGTGAGCTTCATGTTGTTAAGGAAATAAGTAAGACATTGGAGTCATGCTTTTAATCTTCATCTAGTGTGGTAGTAATTACTCATCAAGACCCAATTTCACTCTGCAATGCATCTTGTTATCCCCCTGAATCTCTACATTTCTTTCCCATGAAATGCCATTCTGTAAGCAGTAAAATCTCACAAGGCCTAGATCAGAGGACACGTCTATCATATAAGTATAATCAGTGTTACATTGGAATCTACTGATGCTTATTGACTTGAATGAATTATCTCCAAAGATACAGTCAGTTGGAAACAAATGTCATAGCAGCCAACCTTCAGGAAAAGTTTCTGGACTCAAAACTCCCCAGTCACAATCTCAGTGAGGCATGATGCTACTACCTAAGATGTGAAAGTTTCTTAGTGAATCTATAAATGAGTACTTTTTCATCTACTGCTCACTGAATGGATGTCCTACTGGATAAATAAACATCCTGAAAACATGTTTGAAATTTCAGATTGTACTGGGAAACTAGTGAAAAGTAGAAACTGAGGAAACTGCAAGCGATAGTTGATGAGCATATAAAAATTATAAATTGAACATAATTTCACTGCTGCACTATAGTGCAAGGGGAAATGGGACCTCACAGTTTGTTTTCTACTACAGTGGTCTCTGCTGGCTGCCAGAGGACAATCTGTTTATAGTAAGATTCAACCTAGATGGGATGAAAAGGCCTTCCTTGCCAAATGTGAGAAGTCGGCAGTGCTCATTTTCAATCAGTTTTTTCAAGCTGCATAACAGAATGGATGAGAATTATATGAAGATCTGATCATTCTTTTCTTAGGTTTATTCTTTGTAATAGGTTCTGACACCAGAACAAGGACCATGGGGCTTCTTCCACTGAAGAAACCCATTAATAAAGGTATTGAAACATGTATAAAAGTAATTAAGAAAATACCACTCTTTCAGGCTGTGAAAAGTTTTCCACAATAGAACGTTATAAACTCTAGTCTCCAGTTTACAATGTAAATCTAAAATTGGTGAGATATTGCCAGGCCATAGGCTGGAAATCTGTGTATGTATATACTTTTCCTTGTTGCTAAGTATTATCTCTCTCTGCCTGCTAACACAGAGTCTGAGATAGAAGAAGTCATATCCTAAGGGCTGGCAGACAGTGAGTCAGCTGCTTGATGTCTTTCTCAAGATGGTTCTATTTTCAGCATGCTTCAGTCTCTTCAGGGGAAATGTCAGACCTGCAAGACCTTGCCTACTTCACATTGCTGAGCAGGATATTCTGTGTCCAGGGTCTGTGCTCACTCTCCCTCTCCTCTTTTTGAGTGTACCATGCATAGAGCAGAGTCCAGCCCTGCAGTGACAGTAGCAGAACTGTGGGACAGTGGTGGGCAGGATCCATTTAATTTTTCTTTCAATGTTAGGGCATCACTGCGGCTTTCAGTACACCCTTTCCTAAGGACTAGCATCCCAATAGCTGCCTGGCCATGTGCCTCACTCTTGCCCGTTGCAAGGCTGGGTCCACATCCTGCACAGCACAACAGAAAAAAGCCCCAAAAGTGCTCTGCTGAGTAGACTGGCTTTGTCATTTGCCACTGGAAAAGCAAAGATTTTCAGTTCCAAATGTGAGGGGAGAGAATCCTCAGCTGTCACCTTAGAAGCATCAGAAATCCCTCACTTTTCTTTCATTGTCTCAAGTAAGAGTTGTTCCATACTTCCTCTGTCTGAATTCTATAAATAATAAATTTCATCCTTTTGCTCAAAGCAAAGCACTTCCTTATTTTTACAGACATGGGGATGCTGTGATTTTTAGCTGTTTAAATCTTACATGGTACATGTAAAACCATTATAATTTGCATCTAATTTTTAATTTTAGAATGTCTTTTATATCTCATCTTTCAGGGAAACCTGATTTAATATCCTTTAAATGTTTATCATATTAATATTTATCGTTGTAACATCTTTCTATCATTGGTATGTATCTCAAGGTTCTGGAGGTCACCTCAAATGCTTTATACATGAGCTGTATTTCAAGAGTTGATATATTGTCCATGAGGGAATGTGAGTTGCAATAGGTTTCTGCTTTTCCATTTTCAGTAACATCACCTTGGACTTACTTGCAACCGGTTGCAGGTTTTTTGCCACATGGCATGGAAAATCCTTAGCAACTAACCTTTTAATAAAGAGATCAGTTTTGAGAAATAATTTTTTTCAGACAGGAAAAAAGCTTTTAGTTTGTAATGTGAAAATCAAATAATATTTCCTTTAGTATATATGAAACTGATTGTCTGACCCCAGCCTCTCTTACTAATTGGTACTCCTTCAATTTGCTTTTTGATGGGATACTTTCAAGCGTTTTTCTGTTTGATATGCAGGGTTTTGTCAAAGTTTTTAGAAGAAAAAGTCTCTCTAGTTTCATACATAGTCACGATCTAAGAAAGCTCCTATATTCCAAAGGCCATGGTCAGTACTGCCATTAGGAGAAGTCTAAATATGACAGAGCCAACTCTAGAGAAGAAATCTTAATGAATTTTTAAAGTGAAAATTATTAAAATAAGTAATTTGGTTTATAAATTTAGTTAAAATATTCAAGGAAAGTTTTCTTACTGATAACAATGTTCAGAAAAATACCAATATTAGCTTTTGTAGCTTTTCTGTATTCAATGTTTGTTGTGACACTAGATTTAAAAATTCCAATCTTTGTCCAATTATCAATTTTTTTCTCTGTCTCTTTTGTGTTTCAGTTGCTGACAAGGCAGTCTACCTGATGGTTCTGTACTCAGCAGAGCTGCTTTGACCCTGTGCTGTCCTTGAGTCAAAGTTGGGAATGAATTAGTGACCAAACCAGTGGATTTTCTTAGGGGATAAGGACAAACTCCTCCAACAAGGAGATGTGGCTGATAGCCTAGATGAAGTGCTTCTCTATCAGTGCAGCACTGTGGGCAACAGACAGAAGGAGCTGGTAGCCACTGCCCAGACAGGCACTATGGCCTGATTGCTAGCACAGAAACTCGTTGGGGTGGACTGTATGGTTGACATGTGCTGTGAGTGACAGATATGAAATATTTGGAAGGGAGAGATGAGGGAGTTGCCCTGATGAGATGCATTCCCACATCCTGAGGGAACTGGCAGATGAAGTGGTTAAGCCAGTACCCATCACACTTGACAAGTTGTGGTCATCCGATAAGTTCCACGGACAGAAAAATCCCCGTTTTTAAAAAGGGGCAAAAGAAAGACCCAGGGAACTACAGGCTGGTCAGCTTCACCTCTCCACATGGCAAGATCATGGAGCAGATCCTTCTGGAAAATATGCTATGGTACATTGGCTGGATGATCACACACGAAGCCACAGTGGTCAATGGTTTGAATTTCAAGTGGAGACCAGTAACAAGTTGTGTCCCCTGGCAGGTTGTTTTGAAACCAATGTTATATTTTAACACATTTATCAAGAGCATGGACAGTGGGGTTGAGGGCACTGTCAGCAAGTTTGCTGATAACACCAAGCCATGGGCTGCAGTAAACACACTGGAGGGAAGATAGATTGTGGTTGGATAAAAGAGTGACGTTTTTTAAGAAGATGCCAGTGAGACACAGGCCCCAGAATACAGGAATGCCCCTGGAATCATTGGAACTGTGCAGGCTCAGGTTGAATGAGGCTTTGAGCAACCTGATCTAGTCAAAATTCCTACCCGCAGCAGTGGTGTTGCACTAGAGGATTGTTTTAAGGTTTCTTTGAACCCAAACCATTCTCTGATTTGTCCTCTAAGTTCTGTATGTCCATTGTGCAGACATAGGACTTCTGATGCCCCCCTGCAATCACAGTTTTACACAGATTGTTTCTGAGCTCCTCCTGTTCAGGGCAGAGGGTATTTCCACCAGCTTCCCCCTGCCCTGCACAGGGAGCCCAGGGCTGAGCTCTGGTTTGGAACAGAAAGTTGCATGATCATCCTTGGAGCAAGATTTTCATGCCTACACCAGTGCTTGATGTTGGATATCTCCTTGGATCATATTTACTGACCTTGCCCTCTGCTCTTCGTTGAGCTTTACCCACTGAGCTCTTTTAACAATCAAAATGCACATGACCAGGAGAAGAGCGTGTTTCAAGGAGCTTCAGTGACAGTGATATTTGTGATGCGATGGAAATGCTGGACTGAGGATTTGTCAGAGTAACACCACAGTCATGCAATAAAAATCTGCCTTGAGTACATGAAGCAACCATTGGAAATGCAGCAGTATAGCTCACTGGTCCTACATCCAAATTTTCCAAATGCCTCAACTAACTGAACTTCTGTCCTTATGTCTCTAGACAAATTATTTTTAGTCAATACATTCACAGCATTGGTAAGATACAAAACATTTCTAAATATATCTTATTAAATCAAATGACTATGCCATTAGTTCGGTTTGCCAGACAATGCCTTGCCAAAGAATGTTTGCCAAAAAATGTTTTGACCGAAGAAAGGGGAAGAATGCAGAGCACCTGCCAACCAGACTCTATAAAAGAGTCTTTGCAGTGCTCTGCCCTGTCTACTAGAAAAGTTTCAAGGTAAGTGCACTGGATCTAGCTACTAGATATTCCCATTATTGGATATTATGTGCATATATTTTTTTCCTTTGAAACTGGTTTCCAACTAAGTTTTTCCATCTGCATTTAAGGCTATAAAATTTATTCTATCTATACTTTGAAAAATTATTTTATACTGGAATAAAAAAGTTCTTTTAACATATTTCATATTCCCAAATATGACACTACAATTCATAAAGGCAAAGTAAAATCTGTACAGTACCAGAAAGACACAAATAAAATAAATTTTTACAAGGTTATTATATATTATTTAGGGATGAAACAATATTTTTCTCTTCTGGGTTTGAACCATTAAACACAAGAAAGGCAACTTTTGGTAGTTTTAGCAATTCTAGTAAGTGCTCAAATTTAAATCATTAGAAAAGCTGTCCTTGCAAGCAAGGTACAAGTATGATCTATTCATGTTACATTTCTTTTCTTCCACAGGGTTCTCTGCTGATGTGCCTTCAGTAAACTGCAGCCATGACCTCTGCAGATGCTGAGTTAGCTTGTTTTGGGGAGGCAGCTCCTTACCTCCGAAAATCGGAGAAGGAGAGAATTGAGGCTCAGAACAAACCTTTCGATGCCAAGTCATCAGTCTTTGTGGTTCATCCCAAAGAATCCTTTGTGAAAGGCAAAATTGAGAGCAGGGAATCAGGCAAAGTCACTGTCAAGACTGAAGGGGGAGAGGTGAGTCAAAAACAAGGTTCAAAAACAACATTTGATCTCCACTTTGAGATTTAAGTGACACATGTGGATCTTTCTGGTTTTTTGGCAGACCCTGACCGTGAAAGAAGATCAAATCTTCTCCATGAACCCTCCCAAGTATGACAAAATCGAGGACATGGCCATGATGACCCACCTGCACGAACCCGCTGTGCTGTACAACCTCAAAGAGCGTTACGCAGCCTGGATGATCTACGTAAGTGGCAGCAGCAGCTTCCTCTGGGCAGCCTCAGGAGCTGCTGGGCCAGGCTCAGGGCAAGGCAACGCGCTGTGTCCCTTCCTTGCAGACCTACTCGGGTCTCTTCTGCGTCACTGTCAACCCCTACAAGTGGCTGCCGGTGTACAACCCCGAGGTGGTGTTGGCCTACCGAGGCAAGAAGCGCCAGGAGGCCCCTCCACACATCTTCTCCATCTCTGACAACGCCTATCAGTTCATGCTGACTGGTGAGTTTCATGATTTTCTTTAAAATCACTTGGCTGTAAACACTCACAAAGGAGAAAAAGTCTTCTGATGGCAAAATAGATAATAGTGTTGTGCGATTGCATTCTCTCTTGTCATTGGAAATGATGAAGACTTTCCTTTGGGTGAAGAGATCAGGTTAGAGATCATTTAGTCAAAGCTGACTTCCACAAGTTCATCCAACTGGGATGCACCTGCAAGTGCTGGAGGGCATCATATCTTGGCCTCTCATTCACCTTGGAATGGTCATGGCAGTCAGGAGATGTGTGTGAGGACTGGAAGAAAGCAAATGTCACAAGTCTTCAAAGAGGGCAAAAAGGAAGATCCATGGAACTACAGGCCTGTTGGCCTCACTTGAGTTTCAGAATGGCTTATCCTGGAGACTATCTCTAAAAATGCAGAATACAAGAATTTGATCATGAGTAGTCAGCATGGCTTCATCAAAAAGAAATTATGCTTAATCAACCTGATTTCTTTCTACAATGGGATAACTGCATTGAGATATGAGGGGAGAGCAATGGAAATTTTCTACCTGGATTTCAGCAAGGGTTCTGATGCTGTTTCCCTGATATCCTCATAGGCAAGCTCAGGGAGGGAGGGCAAAACAAGTGGATGATGAGCTGGATTGAAGACTGGTCTGAATGGCAACTCTCAAAGGGCTTGTTCTGGGCCTTCAACTGTTCAGCATTTTTTAAAATAATCTGGAAGTGATGAAAATATTTCTAATTTGACTAAGTTCTTAAGGTCAGCAAAAATGAAGTCTAATAACAAAGAATTTCAGGGGGACTTTATTACACTAAGTTCCTATTCTGTGAAATTGCAAGAAATTTTTGTGAATAGGAGTGTAAAACAAATACCACGGGGAAAAAACCTCACTGCCAAGAAGTTTTGTAAGTATCTTCTAATACTGCTTCAAAATTTTGTCTGAAGCATCATAAATCTACAAAATAAAAAGCTGAAGCCTGGAGATCACTGAGAAAGAAACAGGGACCAAAACAGAAAGCATTGCTATATACAAGGGGTGTCTTGGTACCTGGTGTGTCATATGCATTTTCAGACTTCCTTCTTCACAAAAGAATGTAGTAAAGTGGAACAGGTAAAGAGGAAGATGAAAAGGTTTCCCAAAGGTAGGGCAGGCTGTGCTGGTAAGTCTAGAAGGAAGATTTTTATTACTTTATAAAATTATGCATGGCAAAGATAAGATGAACAAAACAGACAGAGTACATGATGAAACAAACTCGACACCAGAAACATATTTTTTCCTTCATCATTGAGTGGTTCAAAAATGAAGCATAAAAATGAGACACAAAAATAAATGAGCATGGGTTAAGAAAGCAGACAAAATTGTGGGAAACAAACTCAGCTCAAGCTATTGAAAAGAGATACATTAGCTCTGGAAGTACCAAAATTTCAATATTACAGAGAAGACTACGCTGATAAAGGTTCCTACATGTTTATGATGTTCCTGTAATTTTATTTCATCACCAATCAATTGGGATCCAACAAAAAAACTATTTAGAGGGTCCTGTGGCCTGATCAGGAGTGGTTGTTCCTATGTAGTAAAGATTATGAGAAGCACATGCTCCACTTCAATTCAGCTTACTGATAGACCATTTAATCAGTAACTCTACAAAACTGATCCTTAGTTGAAATCATTTGACATAAACAAAATAAAGAGTATGACATGAAGGGAATATCCAGAAAAAGAATTGCATGTATGCTACACCAGACACCATTGGAGGTTAGAGATGTAAACATCCCAGCTGAGGCTGGGAACATGAAAATATTCAAAATAGGTGAAGGCATATAGGTTTATGAAAGAAATCAGCTGCCAATTGCCATTGGATTAAAAATAATATCTTCTTTTCTGCCTTGTTCACAGATCGTGAGAACCAGTCCATCCTGATCACGTAGGTACCCCCCTGCGCGGGTCCCTGTGGGGCTGCCCGGTGCCAGGGCCCCTCCTGCCTGACCACGCACCCTCTGCTTCTCTCTTGGCTTTGGCAGCGGAGAATCCGGGGCCGGGAAGACTGTGAACACCAAGCGTGTCATCCAGTACTTTGCAACAATTGCAGCCAGTGGAGAGAAGAAAAAGGAAGAACAAACATCAGGCAAAATGCAGGTGAGTCAGGAAGGACAGACTTAATGCTTGGCATGTCATTGCCCTGTCAACCAAACGCAGTCACTGAATAATGATGTCCCTGCAGGGAACGCTTGAGGATCAAATCATCAGCGCCAACCCACTGCTGGAGGCCTTTGGAAATGCCAAGACCGTGAGGAACGACAACTCCTCACGCTTTGTGAGTTCTTGCTTTGCATAATATGTCTTCCCCTGCTCATGGCAACGCCCTTGATGCCTGACGAGTTCTTCATGCAAAGGAGACATCAGCAGAACACATCCAGGCTGATCTGCTGCTGCTTCTGCTTCACAGGGCAAATTCATCAGAATCCACTTTGGTGCCACAGGCAAACTGGCTTCTGCTGACATTGAAACTTGTAAGAGATTCTCCTGGACTGCTCCCATCCCTTCCCAAATTCCCATCTCCATGTACATTCCCACAAGTGCCTAACTCTTTCTACCATCCTTGCCAGATCTGCTGGAGAAGTCCAGAGTCACTTTCCAGCTCAAGGCGGAAAGGAGCTACCACATCTTCTATCAGATCATGTCCAACAAGAAGCCAGAGCTAATTGGTAGGAAAAAGCATTATGAATTTTTGGGGTTGATCACTTAGGAACAGCTCCCTCTCTTACCTGATGGCAAAAGTAAACCTATGCTTTGCGTTTTCCTATTTGCAGACATGCTCCTCATTACCACCAACCCCTACGATTTCCACTTTGTGAGTCAAGGGGAGGTCACTGTGCCCAGCATTGATGACCAGGAGGAGCTGATGGCTACAGATGTAAGTAACAGAGCAACAAGGTGCCTAGAGAGCATGTCTTGAGGGTTACATCTCTCACCCACTAAGGACACATCTTTGAATTCATTATTTTGACTGCAGAGTGCCATTGACATCCTGGGCTTCACTGCAGATGAGAAAACAGCCATCTACAAGCTGACAGGGGCTGTCATGCACTATGGGAACCTGAAGTTCAAGCAGAAGCAACGAGAGGAGCAGGCAGAGCCTGATGGCACAGAAGGTACCAGCAAATCCAGGGGCTGATTTGTGCCCTTCTCTGCCTCCAGAGGCGATATGTTAGCCTCCAGCGGCACACTGCAGTGGCCTGAGTCCCCACATACCACAGAGAAAATTTCCTTTTTGCCCCTGCTCCCTCTAACTGCAGAGGTGCTTTCCTAGTCATGGGAAGTCCCATTATTTTATCCAATGGTGGCTCCCCAAAATCATGCTGCCTGAAAGCAGAAACTTCAATTTCAACACAGGATATCTCTCTCTCTCTCTCTCTTGAAAACATCCAAGCACTAATAGACACTGATGGGCAATTGTGTTTTCTATGAAATAACTCCTGCAAGCTGTGCTACCCACAAATCCCCTTCCCACAGAAAGAGAATATGCCTTGCCTTATGTCCTGCTAGTGGCTTTTGGTTGTTCTTCTGGGAAAGGTTCAAGCTCTTCCTATCCAAGCCATACTTGTTCTTGCCTTCAAAGACCACCATCAGTAGTGTCCAGAATTTGCATTGCTTCACAGGCCTTCAATATGGAATGAGATAAATCCTCTTCCATTCCTAGAACATGAACAGCAAAGTTGTTCACAACACATGAAGTACAGAGATGAACAAAGGCTTTTCTCTCTCTCCCCACCTCTAGTGGCTGACAAGGCTGCCTACCTAACGGGCCTCAACTCAGCTGAATTTCTCAAGGCCTTGTGTTACCCCCGAGTCAAGGTTGGGAATGAATACGTGACCAAAGGTCAAAACGTGACACAGGTAACCTCTGACAGTCAAAAATGCACAGCTGGAAGGACCATGTCACATTTTTCTTTGCCCCTCAGAGGTAATTCCAATCCTGTCTCCTCTGCTGTAGGTGAACAATTCAGTGGGTGCCCTGGCCAAGGCAATGTTTGAGAAGATGTTCCTGTGGATGGTTGTTCGTATCAACCAACAGCTGGACACGAAGCAGCCCAGGCAGTACTTCATTGGTGTCCTGGACATTGCTGGCTTTGAGATCTTTGATGTAAGGAGCAAGGGTTTGACACCACAGTCAAGCAATGGGCAAGGAAGGCTCAGGAGGACACAGGAACACACAGAGGACTAAGGCTCACACAGCTCTGAGCCAAAGGGGTGGATGCTCTTGTAGAGGCAGTGGTCTGGCAAGTTCACAGTGTGTTTCCTGTTCTGTGAATGCAGTGATGATGCAAGGACTTCTGTGTCAGAACACAACCCCCCAGATTTTTGTTCTGAGACCTGGGAAATTCTTGGGTGGGAGACTCAGGAGGTTTCTACCATCCAGCAGCTCAGAGAACTGACACCATGGGGCTACTGAGCTTACCAAAGACTTGCAGCTGAGTACCACAGTGAAAAAGAATTGACACTTTTGGCTTGATTTGCAAAGTAATAATGAAAGTGTCCTTCAAGGACAGTGAGTGTAAGAGTAGAAACACACAGTGGCATAGTAGGGTCGGGACCAGTATTTCAACTTCAAACAGCCTTAGGAGAATCGCAGCAAAGGCCTGCGTGTTTTGGCACACCTTGAGAACCTGTGCACCTTTCCTTGCTTTGGGCAGTTCAACAGCTTTGAGCAGCTGTGCATCAACTTCACCAATGAGAAACTGCAACAGTTCTTCAACCACCACATGTTCGTGCTGGAGCAGGAGGAGTACAAGAAGGAGGGCATTGAATGGGAGTTCATTGACTTTGGCATGGACCTGGCTGCCTGCATTGAGCTCATTGAGAAGGTACCTTTCCCTTGCATGATATGATGGCTGTTGGAATTCTGTGATGTTTCTGAGGCACAGTCAGATCCAAAGTCCACAGACAAATTTGAGAAATAAATATCATATCACCTGACCTCACCAAAGTACAAAGCCCCTTGTAGCTGCTTTTCCCCATATTTTCCTCTTTATTATTGTTTCCCCAATTCTACAACCAATTCTCATGTGAACTGGATAGACATTCCTACCAGTTCCACAAAGATAGGCTGCAGGGAGGCAAGGGATGGCAGAAATAAACTCTTTGACTGAGAACAACTCGTGGTAAACCCAGGCTTTCATCCAGGATTAGATGCTGCCAATAGTACAACCAGACTTTGATGTTCATAGCACTGGTTTCTTGTCATTGTCATAGAGTCACAGAATGTTTTGGGTTGGAAGGGACCATAAAGAACATTTTGTTCCAATCCCCTACCATGGTGGGCGACTCCTTCCACTAGACCAGGCAGAGGAACATCCCATCTAATGCGAAGTTGAACATTTCCATTAACCTTTCCTTGTAACTTCTTGTGATTTCTCCCAGCCCATGGGCATCTTCTCCATCCTGGAAGAGGAGTGCATGTTCCCCAAGGCA
Source organism: Melospiza georgiana (assembly GCF_028018845.1). Classification (NCBI taxonomy): domain Eukaryota; kingdom Metazoa; phylum Chordata; class Aves; order Passeriformes; family Passerellidae; genus Melospiza; species Melospiza georgiana. Next base: position 6,505,688 of record NC_080450.1, read on the forward strand.
ACTGACACCTCTTTCAAGAACAAGCTCTATGACCAGCACCTGGGCAAGTCCAACAACTTCCAGAAGCCCAAGCCTGCCAAAGGCAAGGCTGAGGCCCACTTCTCCCTGGTGCATTATGCTGGCACAGTGGACTACAACATCACTGGGTGGCTGGAGAAGAACAAGGACCCTCTGAATGAAACTGTCATTGGGTTGTACCAGAAATCATCTGTGAAGACTCTGGCTTTACTCTTTGCCAACTATGGTGGAGCAGATGCAGGTGCGTTTTGTGCAAATGCTATTTTTATTATGGCATGGTTTTCTTAGAATTAATGCTAAAACCACAAGGAATATAAAGTGGGTTTGTGTTTTGTAGTATCCAGTGTTTATTGCCCATAATAAAAAAATGTTTCTTTTTCTTTTCTGTGACTTGCAGAGGCTAGTGGTGGTGGTGGCAAGAAGGGAGGCAAGAAGAAGGGTTCTTCCTTCCAGACTGTCTCAGCTCTCTTCAGAGTAAGAGCAGAATTCATTTCCTCATTAAAATATCTACTTAAATAACATAGGAGTTCAGTAAATTGAAGTCAGAAGACAACCTGTATTCACTAAGAGTCAGATTCATATTTATACAATTTTTACACCAACATAATTATGTATTTCCTATAGTTCAAGACCCAGAAAGAGTAATTTTTTTTTTTTTGCACATCATAAATAGGCATGGGGTTCTTACTAGGTTAAGCCTGAACTCTTCCTTGTAATCTCACAGGAAAATCTGAACAAGCTGATGGCTAACTTGAGAAGCACTCACCCCCATTTTGTGCGCTGTATCATCCCCAATGAAACTAAAACACCTGGTAAGGCAAGCCAAGGGGAGGAAAGCTTGAGCAGCAGAAGCTCTTCTCCTGAGTGTCAAACAGCAGGGTGGTCACTAATGGTGGTATTTGTCAGGTGCCATGGAGCACGAGCTGGTGCTGCACCAGCTGCGCTGTAACGGCGTGCTGGAAGGGATCAGGATCTGCAGGAAAGGGTTCCCCAGCAGAGTCCTCTATGCTGACTTCAAACAGAGGTGAGAGCTCTGAACCTTTCTGCCAATTCAGAGCAAGCTGAAGAGACTAATCATCTTAACAATCTTTACATTTTACATTGTCATGTTTTGTTGTGAATTTATGATTTATTTTATGCTGATTGTGAGGAGTCACTTGGACTCTTAATTAATGGTATGAATGGTTCTTGCACTCTCTTGCAATGTCTTTCATGTCTTTCACTGTTTTGAAAGAATGCATTCTCATGATACTATTCATGAACATGATATTATTTAGCTGTTGCTGAGTAGGCAGTGACTTTCAATCACAGTTATAGTTTCAGAACTGTTGATTTCTTAATGTTCTGCTTTCTCCTACAGATACAGAGTACTTAATGCCAGTGCTATTCCAGAAGGTCAGTTCATGGATAACAAAAAGGCTTCAGAGAAGCTCCTTGGGTCCATTGATGTTGACCACACCCAGTACAGATTTGGGCACACCAAGGTAGAATGAAGTTCTGTATTAAAATATAGTGTGCCCCAGTAATGCACTACCAACACTAATGTACTACAATCTTACCTTTCTCAAGGTGTTCTTCAAAGCTGGACTGATAGGTGTCCTAGAGGAGATGAGAGATGAGAAACTGGCAGAGATTATGACCATGATACAAGCCAGGTCCAGAGGCTTCCTGATGAGAGTGGAGTACCAGAGAATGGTGGAGCGGAGGTAGATACATCTTCCTCATTTGTTATGTTCTAATGGTAGCTGGCAAATTGAGACAAAATTCACCAAACACAGGATATTCAATAACCATGTGGATTTGTTTTCAGGGACTCCATCTTCTGCATCCAGTACAATGTTCGCTCATTCATGAATGTCAAACACTGGCCATGGATGAAGCTGTTCTTCAAGATCAAGCCATTGCTGAAGAGTGCAGAGTCTGAGAAAGAAATGGCCAACATGAAACAAGAATTTGAGAAAACCAAGGAAGAGCTTGCAAAGTCTGAGGCAAAGCGGAAGGAGCTGGAAGAGAAAATGGTGGCCCTGGTGCAGGAGAAAAATGACCTGCAGCTCCAAGTGCAGGCTGTGAGTATCACTGTTCATTTTCCTCTGGAAAAAGAATGATGTACTGTCAGAATGCTTCTTGTCCTGCAAAAAGACTCACAGGAATTAATGGGTAGAAGAAAACAGTCTAAATCACACATTCTGAGGCGCTCTAATGTTGAGTAAACAGGCACCAGCAGGGGCATAGTGAGACTGCGGGCTGACCCATATGGCACTCACCATTACTGTTGTGTGAGGAAAGAGACATGTAGCACCAGAAAATGTGTATTGAACAGCGGAGAACTTGGAGCTCGAAGAGAAATAATTTTCAAACCAGTGTTTCTGTCTAACACTGTAAAAGCAAACCTGAGAATAACCTACTTTGTCTCCAAACTCAATAAGGAAAAAGGAATTTGACCAAAAAAACCAAATCTTTCTGCACTGAAGTATTCTCATAAAACTTCTATTGCTGAAATACTATAAAGTTAACAAGTCAATTAAACAGAAGAAGATATTGCATATTTTTACCATGAGAAAACTACTCCAAGCCATTACTCCTGCTGAAACTAGAAACTGAAGTAACCCCTATTCCATTCTGCTTGTGAGTGTTATCAGGCATTCTCATAGCTAGTCACCCTGGGAGACATATTTAGGAGACAAAAAACTTTGGAATAAATATTGAATTCCAAATGACAAGGCTTACCAGTAGACACCACTCAAGATCCCTCTGTTGCTGGAATTGAATGTCATGTTCAGCTGTTACTCAGTAATAAAAGAGGCAGAGCAGAGAAAGTTCAAAACATCAGAACCCACAAATTTCTGTCTCCCCACCAGGAAGCAGATAGCTTGGCTGATGCAGAGGAAAGGTGTGACCAGCTCATCAAAAACAAAATCCAGCTGGAAGCCAAAATTAAGGAGCTGACAGAAAGGGCTGAAGAAGAAGAGGAAATCAATGCTGAGCTGACAGCCAAGAAGAGGAAGCTGGAGGATGAATGTTCAGAGCTGAAGAAAGATATTGATGACCTTGAGCTAACACTGGCCAAGGTGGAGAAGGAAAAACATGCCACTGAAAACAAGGTATGAGGTAGAACCTGTCACTCACATTCCAGAAAATGGGTTGTGTGCCATTGCAGGACATCTATAGCTATTTCCTTTATTTATATTTGCTCCCTTCTTCTCAAAGGTGAAAAACCTAACTGAGGAGATGGCAGCTCTGGACGAGACAATTGCCAAGCTGACAAAAGAGAAGAAAGCCCTCCAAGAGGCTCATCAGCAGACCCTGGATGACCTGCAGGTAGAGGAAGACAAAGTCAATACTCTGACCAAAGCCAAGACCAAGCTGGAACAGCAAGTGGATGATGTAAGCCCACAGACATAGAACAGGAACAGGACAGGTATGGAGTCCAAACTGGCTGGCAGAGCCCTGATGGTCTTGTTGTGTTTAGCTGGAAGGGTCCCTGGAGCAAGAGAAGAAACTGCGCATGGACCTGGAGAGAGCAAAGAGGAAGCTGGAAGGAGACCTGAAGCTGGCCCAGGACAGCATCATGGATTTGGAGAATGATAAGCAGCAGCTGGATGAGAAACTGAAGAAGTAAGTGTTGCTCTGGGGCACCTAAGTGCTGGGCTGCAGCACTTGTCTTGTTTCTTTGTGCTCTAACACGGTTCACTTGTCCCAAAGGAAAGACTTTGAAATCAGCCAGATCCAGAGCAAGATCGAGGATGAACAGGCCCTGGGCATGCAATTTCAGAAGAAGATCAAGGAGCTGCAGGCAAGTCTCTGTGCCTTTTGCCCTGCCTTGCTCAGGCTCAGCTCAGGCAGGAGGAGGGCACGGCTGTGAAGGGTCCCTGCTGTTCTGCAGGCCCGCATTGAGGAGCTGGAGGAGGAGATTGAGGCAGAGCGAACCTCTCGCGCTAAAGCAGAGAAGCATCGCGCTGACCTGTCCAGGGAGCTGGAGGAGATCAGCGAGCGCCTGGAAGAAGCAGGAGGGGCCACAGCAGCTCAGGTGGAGATGAACAAGAAGCGTGAGGCAGAGTTCCAGAAGATGCGCCGTGACCTGGAAGAGGCCACGCTGCAGCACGAAGCCACGGCTGCCGCCCTGCGCAAGAAGCACGCGGACAGCACAGCTGAGCTGGGCGAGCAGATCGACAACCTGCAACGCGTGAAGCAGAAGCTGGAGAAGGAGAAGAGTGAGCTGAAGATGGAGATTGATGACTTGGCCAGCAACATGGAGTCTGTCTCCAAAGCCAAGGTATGGAGTTGCAGGAGAAAATGCTCACAGGGACAAAGTGTGGCACAAAAGCTGCCTCTGCAACACTCATTCCCAGAAACAAAATCTTCACATTGACAATAAGGCAGAGCGCAGACCATCATCTCTTTTACTTTCCTATGTTTTCTCTCTAGGCCAACCTGGAGAAGATGTGCCGCACACTGGAAGATCAGCTGAGTGAGCTTAAAACTAAGGAGGAGCAGAATCAGCGCATGATTAACGACCTCAATACACAAAGAGCTCGTCTGCAGACAGAGTCAGGTGAGACATCCTCATCCCCAAATTTCTGTGGCAGTACCTGCACGCCCTGAGTGAGCCAGAGAGTACAAGGTGGCAACTGGTATAAGTTCTCCAGGCCATTACAGCTTTCATGGCTTTACAAGCAGAAGGTGTCGTAGGAGTAGCAGTGTGCATCCTTTTTTCCCTTTCCTTTTCCAGGTGAATTTTCCCGCCAGGTGGAGGAGAAAGATGCTCTGATCTCTCAGCTGTCTAGGGGCAAGCAAGGATTTACCCAACAGATTGAGGAACTCAAGAGACATCTAGAGGAAGAAATCAAGGTCTGGAAATACCCCACTATCCACAGCCTACATCACCCCCAAAAACATCTGCAGAATACTGACTGGCGTTAGACTGCTTCAGTGTTCTTTCCCCAAACACACATAGGACTGGAGGGAATAGCACTAATGCACAATCTCTCACTCTTCCTCTAGAGAGGGAAGGAAACACAATATTTTAGGTGCTGGAGGAAGTAATCCACAAGGTTTCCATGAAATTCTGATGATCCTCTCTGAGAGAGGATTCAGCCACATGTTTAAACAAGCAGCAGATTACTGTCCCCATTGGAGCCATCACTAATGTGTCCTGATGCTCCAGAATATGTCAACGAGTGCTTCACCAGCTCCAAGCTATACATTTGCCCAAAAAGAGTTTCATTCAGTCTTCATGTTCAAGTTCACAGTCAACAGGGATTTAAAAATAAGTATTCAAGTTTGCCAAACCCAATGTCCCCACAGGCGAAGAACGCCCTGGCCCATGCCCTGCAGTCCGCTCGCCATGACTGTGACTTGCTCCGGGAACAATATGAGGAGGAGCAGGAGGCCAAGGCAGAGCTTCAGCGAGCCATGTCCAAGGCCAACAGTGAAGTGGCCCAGTGGAGAACCAAATACGAGACGGACGCGATTCAGCGCACAGAGGAGCTCGAGGAGGCCAAGTACGTGGGGAAGCAGAATGGGAAATGACAGGAGAAGACTGAAAATGGTCACGGGAAATTTGAATCTCTGAGGGTGGATTAAGACAAGAGTGGTATAAAGGCAAGGATAATAGTGTATCTGTAGAAAAAAGGAGAAAGAGGGAGGAAGAGAAAAAGAGAGATTGGAACTAGAAAACATAGTCATAAGAAGTGATAAGGCATATCTAATCCTCCCCAGGTGAAAGGACATAAAAAAGGATAAATCCTTAAATATCTGGGAAAAGTGCTTGGCTAAAAACCCTCAAATAGAAAAACCTGCTCTCTTATGACATTATAGAAGTGACAAGCTTCCAAGCTCTAAAATGCAACTGTGCTTGTCTCCTCCCAGGAAGAAGCTGGCCCAGCGCTTGCAGGATGCAGAGGAGCATGTTGAGGCTGTCAATGCCAAATGTGCCTCCCTGGAAAAGACAAAGCAGAGGCTGCAGAATGAAGTGGAGGACCTGATGATTGATGTGGAGAGATCCAATGCTGCCTGTGCTGCTCTGGATAAGAAGCAGAAGAACTTTGACAAGGTCTTTTGGCCTCCAGCACCAGCACTCCTGGCCAGAGCAGGGCCCTGTGATGGCCACAGCCCTACTCACCCCCCGTTTCTCTTCAGATCCTGGCAGAATGGAAGCAGAAGTATGAGGAAACGCAGGCTGAGCTGGAGGCCTCGCAGAAGGAGTCGCGCTCTCTGAGCACGGAGCTGTTCAAGATGAAGAATGCCTATGAGGAGTCCTTGGACCACCTGGAAACAATGAAGCGGGAGAACAAGAACTTGCAGCGTAAGTCCCTGGCCCTTTGCTCCTCCCTGGCCTTTCTCACTATCAGCCATTCCCACCATTGTTCATGGCTCTGTGCCTGCAGGTCTGCAGAGATGCCTGTCCCCTTGGTGGGACAGGGCCCTTCCCATTCTGCTCTGTGCCTGACCATGCCATTGATCTTTGTTCCCACAGAGGAGATTTCCGACCTCACGGAGCAGATTGCGGAGGGAGGAAAGGCAATTCACGAGCTGGAGAAAGTCAAGAAGCAGATTGAGACGGAGAAATCTGAACTGCAAGCCTCCCTGGAGGAAGCTGAGGTACAGACAAGGCTAATTAATAATGGCCCCACCACGAGTATGGGTGTAGTCCTTTGGAGAGAGAGCAGGATCCAAGCCTTCCTTTCATATGGAACTGCATGAAAGATTATTTTGAAAGTAAAACATTCTTTGTGCTGAATTGTGCAGGCCTCCCTGGAACATGAGGAGGGGAAGATCCTGCGCCTGCAGCTTGAGCTCAACCAAGTGAAGTCTGAGATTGATAGGAAGATAGCAGAGAAAGATGAGGAGATTGACCAGCTGAAGAGGAACCACCTCAGAATTGTGGACTCGATGCAGAGCACCCTGGATGCTGAGATCAGGAGCAGGAATGAAGCCCTGAGGCTGAAGAAGAAGATGGAGGGAGATCTGAATGAAATGGAGATCCAACTGAGCCATGCCAACCGCCAGGCTGCAGAGGCACAGAAGAACCTGAGGAACACCCAGGCTGTGCTCAAGGTCTGTTCAGCAGAGCTACAAAAAGAGAAATGAAATCATGATCTTTTTGCCATTCAATCACCCATTGATGCCTGGTAACCCCACTTGTCTCTCTTTCCAGGACACTCAGCTGCACTTGGACGATGCCCTCAGGACACAGGATGACCTGAAGGAGCAGGTGGCCATGGTGGAGCGCAGAGCAAACCTGCTGCAGGCTGAAGTTGAGGAGCTCCGGGCAGCCCTGGAGCAGACGGAGCGGTCGAGGAAATTGGCTGAGCAGGAGCTTCTGGATGCCACTGAACGTGCACAGCTCCTCCACACCCAGGTCAGGCACTGCTGGAAATTATTCCCATTCACAGGTTATAACAAAGACTGAAATTGTTATTCATCTTTTAATTGATTCCTGTGTAAACATTTGAAGAAATGTGCTGCAATATGTCCCCTCTGTCAAGCCCTCAATATCTGGTTTACTGCTGTGGTGCTAAAGAAGTCTCTTGCACTAAAGTCTTTCCTAAACCATAGCCACATTTTCAGGCCTTGATGTGGAGGCATTTGGTCTGACAGTAGGAATCTTGTCTTTCCTGTTGCACAGAACACCAGCCTGATCAACACCAAGAAGAAGCTGGAAACGGACATTTCCCAGATCCAGAGTGAAATGGAGGATACCATCCAGGAAGCCCGCAATGCTGAGGAGAAGGCCAAGAAGGCCATCACAGATGTGAGTTGGGCGCTCCTGGCATTACTGATGGTGAATGTACTCTCCCCAAAATATCTCCAGCCCCAAAATGGCTTTGACCCTTTGCTCTGATCAGGCGGCCATGATGGCAGAAGAGCTGAAGAAGGAGCAGGACACCAGTGCCCACCTGGAGAGGATGAAGAAGAACCTGGACCAGACAGTGAAGGACCTGCAGCACCGTCTGGAAGAGGCCGAGCAGCTGGCACTGAAGGGAGGGAAGAAGCAGATCCAGAAGCTGGAGGCCAGGGTGTGTAGGGCTGGGGCTGTGCCTGAGGGAGCGTGTCCCTCCTTGGAGAGACATTGGCAGGGCAGCTGCAGGGCTGGGCTTGTCCTTGCAGGTGCGGGAGCTGGAAGGGGAGGTTGATGCTGAGCAGAAGCGCAGCGCTGAAGCCGTGAAGGGTGTGCGCAAGTACGAGCGCAGGGTGAAGGAACTCACCTACCAGGTAAGGCAGGAGCTCTCCTGCTCTCACTGGGCTTTCTCACAGTGACTCACATTTTGCACACACCATCCCCAAGGGGAATTGTTAACCTCATGTAATGCAGAACCAAGAATTGACTCTCTAATCTGTTTACCAACTGCTTTAGTCTGAGGAAGACAGGAAGAATGTGCTGAGGCTGCAGGATCTGGTGGACAAGCTGCAAATGAAAGTGAAATCCTACAAGAGACAAGCTGAGGAGGCTGTAAGTATCGCTTGGAGAAAGGGCAAAGCCCACATTCCTTTGGGGCAAGATACACATTGTATAAGTCTGATACCAGGAGAGGGGTATGAAAGAAACTCCTGAGACACAACTTGTTGGCCATGCTGCTTTCTTATTGTTTGTCAAGGCCTTGGTGAGCTCTGGGCACTCTGCAGTCAGGGACATTCATTAAGGGAAGATCTGCAACCTTTTTCACACAGGAGTCTTGAGTAAACAAACCAGGGACCGCACCCAGTGACTGACAAGTTCCTGAATCTCTGCTAATAATAAGCAGCAGAAGGTTTCCAATAACTTATACAGAGAAATAGTGTGAGAATAGCTACCAAATTGATAAATTGAAGGGTGAAATTGCTCCTCACATGTGACACAGTCCTGGTGAAGCTTTTCCCAGTAGGGTCCTGAGAAGGGGGGAGGAGCTCTGTGTGAGGCTGATGTGTGAGCAGTGGTGGGAGGGGAATGGAGATTTGCAGCCCCACAAGGCTGACTTGCAGCAGGAGTGAAACCCCTGCCCTGTGCTCCTCACCCCTGACTCCCTCTCCCCACACAGGAGGAGCTGTCCAATGTGAACCTGTCCAAGTTCCGCAAGATCCAGCACGAGCTGGAGGAGGCCGAGGAGCGGGCTGACATTGCAGAGTCACAGGTCAACAAGCTCCGAGCCAAGAGCCGTGACATTCACGGCAAGAAGATAGAAGAGGAAGAGTGAGGATGTCACGAGGCATTAGAGTGACCTGAGGGCTGCACAAAATGTGTACTCTCTGTCACTTCCTTCTTTCTGCAATTTTTGTTTTAACCATTTTAATGTCTAGAGAATAAATCCTGTAGATTCGTTTGTGTGCATACCATGAGCAGTGCTTTCATTTCTTTCTGGTTTTATTGGTTAGACCTTTTTTACCATTTTTGGTACAGTTTTGCACAGTTTTTTCTTTCAGTCCACATGTACCTATGTCTCAGTGCAGCTTTGTTTTCATCTTGTTCCTGACTACTTATCCCTTCTTTTTTTCTTAGTGACTCAGGTGTGACTAGAAAAATAACATCATATGAAGAGAAATCAAGGACGATAATTCCTGATTGTGAGTTCCGCAAGTTCTTCCTACTGGTATATCCCAGACAATATCTTATATTTATCCTTAGGGGACCTCAGCACTTTCCAGCTTGTGATTGTCAAGTGTGAGATACTCCTTTTGCTGGCCTCTGAGAGTGATTTATAGAGTGGTAATAACCCAAAAAAGTTCATGTTTTTTTTTTCTGAAGCTGACAGAAAGTAGCCTTTAGTCTCCACTATTTTTTTTTCCTTTAATGTAATTAGAGGACCATGAAGAGTATCACATCCCCTTGAATTAAAACTGGAGAAGGTTGTTGACAGTTCTATGAGATTTCCTTTAGTTTTTATAAATTAGATCAGTGTCTAAAAAAGCTGAATTTCTGCCACACTACTTTCTGAAACACTGCCCTGTCTTGGGGAATTGTTCTTTCATGATAAGAAAGATCAGCTGTTTAATGTGGTGTTTTCCTTGCTGTTGTTGTAGAAACTCAATACCCACATCAGGACCTTTTCTCACTAGCCTATGGCAGGAGAGGTCAGAGAAGACAGCAGGGAAGACTCATTTTGCAGTAGTCCAGCAGTGAAAGATAAACACATTAGTAGCTTTCATTTCATTAGTAGCTGTTTAGATGAATGGTTTTCCATTCAGTGTGCAAAAGAAGCAATAAAGAAGTTGGGCAATTAAATGGCAGATTCTGAGCCTGAGCAGAGAACCACATAAACTGACCATGAAGACTTGATTGCAGGGGGAGAAAGTTACCATGTTCAGTCCCAGGCCCTGCCTCCTAGGGCAGAGTACACTGAATTCCCAGGGAGCACTGGACCAAGCACATGTAACACCTCCAGAGACAGAACTGGTATGGGGAACTGACAGGTGGTTTATGTCCTTCCAAAAGGAGCAGTCTGTTAAATTCCAGTCAGCCTTACATATGAAAAAACACACAAAACTTTGAGGGGATAGATGAGCACGTGGACAGAGAGATACAGATAATATCATCGACTGGGATTTCCAAAACCTTTCAGCAAGGTTATGAAAGCCAACAGAGACTTTTATAGAAGTGATGAAGTCATGAGATAAGAAGCAAACCTCTTAGTCAGATGCAGACAGAATGAAAGAGTTATGTGTGCTGGGGCCTGTGTTGCTCAATCTACTGATAAGACAGACAACATCAAGCTGGATGTTTCAGTTGATACACCAGTGGGAAAGAATGTCATCCAGTTAAAGAGCTGTCATCTGTAGTGCTGCATTCAGCTCTGGGACCCTCAGTAAAAAACAGACAATGGACCAGGTGGAGCAGTTGCAGAGCCAAAGTAAAAGATCCAAGTCCTGAAATGGCTCTGCTGTGAAGAAAGGCTTACTTAGTTGTGTCTGCTCAGCATGGAGATGAGAAGGCTCTGAGAACACCATATTGCAAGTTTTCAATATATAAAGGCAGCTCTTTAGAGGGGGAAAGACTTTTTACCTAGGCCTGTGGCCACAGGACAAGGGGAAAAGTTTTAAATTAAAAAGGGTAGATTCTGGTTGGATATAAATTGACAGTTTTTAAGAAGAGCCCAATCACAGGAACAAGCAGACCCTAGAATACAGGAATGTCCCATCAATGGAAAGGTGCAAGCTCAGATTGAATGGGGCTTTCAGCAACCTGATCCAGTCAAAATTCCTACCCTTAGCAGTGGTGTTGCACTAGAGGATTGTTTTAAGGTTTCTTTCAACCCAAGCCATTCTCTGATTTGTCCTCTCAGTTCTGTATGTCCATGGAAGTCAGAGATTGTGCAGACACAGGATTCTTATGCCCTCCTGCACTCACAGTCCTATATAGGCTGTTTCTATTTTAGAGAGCTTGTCCTGTTCAGGGCAGAGGGTATTTCCACCAGCTTCCCCTTGCCCTGCACAGGGAGCCCAGGGCTGAGCTCTGGTTTGGAACTCCAGAAAGTTGCATGATCATCCTTGGAATAAGCTTTTCATGACAGTGCTTATTGTTGAATATCTTGCATCAGATTTAGTGACCTTGCTCTCTGCACTTCATTGAACTTTACCCACTGAGCTCTTTAAATAATCAAAATGCCCGTGACCAGGAGCAGATCGTGCTCAGAACTGATGCTGTTTAAAGCAGCTCAAGTGACAGTGCCCTTTTTCCTAGAACTTGACCACTCATTCTCCAGAACTACTGGCAAATTCTCCCTTTCTCAGAGTATTGCCTACAGCAATGCTGCTCCAAACCAGGCAGCACTGTGTTGAGAGCTCTTGTTGTTGGAGCTGTATGAATATGTAAGAGTGTAAGATATTTGTGATTTGGGAGTGCTGGACTGAGGATGTGCCAGAGTACAGAGGATCCCAGACCAATGCTGTGTGTGTGAATGTGGGTAGAGTTGTGTTTGGGCAGAAGGGTTGAGGTTTTTTTTGAGTTGTAGGTAATGAAGGCCTGACTTGGTTGAGAGCATAGCTTGGTATATACATTGACAATAAGAACATAAATATTAGCAACAGAGGCCTGAGCTCTTTAAGACATGTTAGCACTTCATGTTTGTGTGAGATGAAACAAGAAATATTACTGTATAGTTATTGACTGCATGTCTACTGGGGGTTAAAAGTATTTCCTGGTCTAGGTTACTTTTGCCTCTTAGGCTCTCTTAACCCTTAGAAAATCTTAAATAAATTTTGAGAAACAGAAAAAAAAGGAATAATTTTCCTATTAATAAATGTGCTTGTTATACATTTCTTCTCTATCAGCTCTGTAACAGAAGCATCAACTTTTTCACAATCTGAAATTACTTGCAAAAAACTGTATAAATTTTTTTCAGGTGTGAGATAATATGAATAATTTTTTTTTGTTTGAAACTACGAAGAATTATATCACTTATGACTGACTATTGCAATAATGAACATTTCTCTAGTATGCACATTTTGAATTTTTTGATTTCTGCAAAATACCAAGTGAGGGTTTATTCAGGTACATTCTCAATTGCTTTTATAGCTAAGGAATCACATTTCACACTGAAGGCACAAACTACACGTCCAAACTTGAAACCGTATTTGACCTTGCTGTCGTTGGATTCTTCTCTATCTGATATTCCTGGACCACTACATGTCTGGTTTTCCCCTTTTTATTATAATATATAACGATCACTGAAAGAGTATTAACAATAATTTGTCTTTTGTAGAGCTGCCTTTTCTAATGATGTAAAGGCAAGCTCTATGTTCATAGGACCACATGTACAAGATACATTACATTATTTCCCTTTTACATCTGCAAAAGTACAGAAATGTCAAAGAATCCCATCTGGATCAAAGATTAGGTTACCTGTAAAGATCATAGAAGAACCAATAAATCATACACCCAAGTTCTTTAAGTGCCTTGACTAGTCCAGATTCCAATATTAATAGCCCTGTCAGGCTATTTATAGGAAATGTATCCACAGGGATGGTAAGATGCAAAACATTTCTAAATATATCAGGTCAAATGACAATTATGCCATTAGTTAAGTTTGCCAGACAATATTTTGCCAAAGATGGTTTGCCAAAATATATTTTGACAGAAGGAAAAGGAAACATCCAAAGCATCTGCATACCAGAGTCTATAAAAGTCTCTTTGGAGTGCTGTGCCCAGTCTTGACAGAAAATTTCGAGGTAAGTGTTTGGCTCCTGTGAACTGCTGGGCAAAACATATACCTTTTTATTCCATTTAACTTCCCACAAGACTTGGATATCCACTTCTGTCATGGACTGACTCTACAAGCAGTAACTATTGTAGGTTTGAAGGCAGCATGTTTTCCTTCAAATTATATATTAGATCTGAGTATCTGTGCAACAAAAAATGAGTTTTTATATTTTCAAGTAGCAGTGACCTCTGCCACCAAAATAAATAACAAAATCTAACAACTTTTCAGGAACAGGATGAAATCCAAGACTTTAAGATTTGTGGAAGGGATAACAGACAATAGTCACATTTTTATCTGTGATAATTCAAGATGAATTATCCATAGCAAGTAATTTTTAGAAAGCCACTACTTGCCATCAGAAAAAAAGAACTATTTCAGAGACTTTTAGTAGCATTAAAAAAATCCACAAAATCAGAGAGTCTGTTATGGGAACAGCCAAATTTGCTAGAGTTTACAAAGTTGAAATAATACTGCTAAACTTCACAACATACTCTACACTTAACTGTTGTTCTGTACATGGACTCGTAGCTGGATGTCTAAGGATTAATTTTAGAGAGCTATGTAAGTATTCTCAGCCAAGTCTGGGAAGTTTAAATCCAACTTTTGACTTGCTTATATCTACTTTAAAATTTCAAAAGATCAAAATGCAAGAGATCTCCTTTCTTTCACATAAAGATGTTCATTCACTGATACAACATATCTTGTAGCCCACAGAGGACCCTGCAGCCTGCGGCTCCTGAAGACGTGCAACGATGTCGGCTCCAGACGCTGACATGGCTGCCTTTGGCGAGGCGGCTCCTTACCTCCGAAAATCGGAGAAGGAGAGAATTGAGGCCCAGAACAAACCTTTTGATGCCAAGACCTGTGTCTTTGTGGTACATCCAAAGGAGTCCTATGTGAAGGGGAAGATCGAGAGTAAGGATGCAGGGAAGGTCACTGTCAAGTCTGAAGGTGGAGAGGTAAATAAATGCAAAATGCACAAATAAAATTTAATTCCCACTCTAGGTTCTTAGCTGACATACATACATCTCTCTATTCTGTGGCAGACCCTGACTGTGAAGGAAGATCAAATCTTCTCCATGAACCCTCCCAAGTATGACAAAATCGAGGACATGGCCATGATGACCCACCTGCACGAACCCGCTGTGCTGTACAACCTCAAAGAGCGTTACGCAGCCTGGATGATCTACGTAAGTGGCAGCAGCAGCTTCCTCTGGGCAGCCTCAGGAGCTGCTGGGCCAGGCTCAGGGCAAGGCAACGTGCTGTGTCCCTTCCTTGCAGACCTACTCGGGTCTCTTCTGCGTCACTGTCAACCCCTACAAGTGGCTGCCGGTCTACAACCCCGAGGTGGTGTTGGCCTACCGAGGCAAGAAGCGCCAGGAGGCCCCTCCACACATCTTCTCCATCTCTGACAACGCCTATCAGTTCATGCTGACTGGTGAGTTTCATGATTTTCTTTAAAATCACTTGGCTGTAAATACTCACAAAGGAGAAAAAAAAGTCTCTTCACTATACAATAGTTCAGTTTAATGTTGCTGGGAATGTGGATGTTCTGTCATCTCTGTAAATAGATTTTATACTGAACATCATAATTTAGATAAAGCTTATAGAAATCAATGTTAAATTTTCATGTTCACTGTATTTGGGAGGATATGATTTAACATTGAAAATATTGTCAGATTTTCCATTCAAGAAATTTGGATATATTTTAAAGGTCTGCTTTTTCTCAGATGAAAGGATTGTTCTTTGAATGATTTGCTATGCAGGACTGAAAATCACTAGGGTGAATTTCTGTAAATAACGCTGTCTGTAAATGGAAAGTACATTAAACATTGGAGCCAATGTTTTCTATGGTAGCTTTACAAAACCTCTGGAAGCAGTCTCAGTCAGAAATTGCAGCGAAACCTGCTCAGAAAAATGATAACTTCCTTCCTCTGTCTCAATCAATTTCTTCTTTTTCATTCATTATTATAAAGGAAAGAAATACCAAAGAAGGGTAGTGACAATGTTTCTAGCACTGTCTAAATATCCAGGATTTTAGGAACGAGCAGATTGGTCAGAAATATAGATAACAGTATAATAACATGTATTTTAATTTGTTAAAAGAATCTTCTTCCATCTTTTGTCCCCAGTTACTGTATTTAAATCTGTAGCATTCAGAGTGTTAAGAAAGGTAATTGGAAGAGAATTCAATGAAAACAAACAATATTAAATTGATGTTTGAGTAGTGTGCCTTCTCAGGATCAAAGGTGTAATATATTTACCCTTGCTGACACCTTCATAAAACATGCAGAAACTTTGTGAGTGCAAACCCAGACTGCTCCACTAAAAGTTAGTTCCCTAATTGATTAGTCTCTTCCTGGAGATTTTCCAGTTTTTATAGTGCAAAGGTTTTGTCAATGGAGTCACAATGGGAGCATAGGTTAAAAAAGCAACCAAACGAAATTGTGGAAAGCAAACTCAGGTGAAGATATAGCAAAGAGAAATATTGAATCTATTTAGGTAAGTACCAAAATTTGAATATTCTTGGCAGACTACTTTTTATGATTATGGCAGACTACTCCAGTAAAGGTTACTACATATTTATAATGTTACTTTGATTTTCTTTAGGCAATAATCAATTGGCCAACAACATAAAAACCATTCAGGAGACTTATTGATTGATCAGGAATGGTTGCTCCTATGTAATAAAGTTTATGAGATGCACATGCTCCAGTTCAATTCAGCTTGCTGATAGACAATTTAATCAGTAACTCTACAGAATTGATCATTAGTTGGAATAATTTCTACAAACAAAATGAATAGTATGACACGAAGGGAATAGCCAGAATAAGAAGTGCAAGTGTGCTATACTTAGCATCACCTCAGGGTCATGACATCAATTTCCCAAATGGATCTAGGAACATTAAATATTAGAAAAGGAAGTAGGGGTGAAGGTAGAAAGGTTTATTAATGGAAATAATAAAAGGTTTATTAATGCCCAGTGCTAGTGCACCTACTAAAAGCCACAGGAACAATTTTATCAATGATATTCATGACACATAATAATAATAATTTATTTTCTGCCTTGTTCACAGATCGTGAGAACCAGTCCATCCTGATCACGTAGGTACCCCCCTGCGCGGGTCCCTGCGGGGCTGCCCGGTGCCAGGGCCCCTCCTGCCTGACCACGCACCCTCTGCTTCTCTCTTGGCTTTGGCAGCGGAGAATCCGGGGCCGGGAAGACTGTGAACACCAAGCGTGTCATCCAGTACTTTGCAACAATTGCAGCCAGTGGAGACAAGAAAAAGGAGGAGCAGACCTCAGGCAAAATGCAGGTGAGGTCCCAGGAATAGAAACATGCACCTACCCATTTTCCTCGTGAACTAGATCATGACAGGAAGACATCTGTTCTAGGGGACACTTGAGGATCAAATCATCAGTGCCAACCCACTGCTGGAGGCCTTTGGAAACGCCAAGACCGTGAGGAACGACAACTCCTCACGCTTTGTGAGTTCTTGCTTTGCATAAAATCTCCCGCCCTCATGGCAACACACTTGATGCCTGAACAGTTCTTTATGCAAAGGAGACCTCAGCAGAACACATCCAGCCTGATCTGCTGCTGCTTCTGCTTCACAGGGCAAATTCATCAGAATCCACTTTGGTGCCACAGGCAAACTGGCTTCTGCTGACATTGAAACTTGTAAGAGATTCTCCTGGACTGCTCCCATCCCTTCCCAAATTCCCATCTCCATGTACATTCCCACAAGTGCCTAACTCTCTCTACCATCCTTGCCAGATCTGCTGGAGAAGTCCAGAGTCACTTTCCAGCTCAAGGCGGAAAGGAGCTACCACATCTTTTATCAGATCATGTCCAACAAGAAGCCAGAGCTAATTGGTAGGAAAAAGCATTATGACTTTTTGGGGTTGATCACTTAGGAACAGCTCCCTCTCTTACCTGATGGCAAAAGTAAACCTATGCTTTGCCTTTTCCTATTTGCAGACATGCTCCTCATTACCACCAACCCCTACGATTTCCACTATGTGAGTCAAGGGGAGGTCACTGTGCCCAGCATTGATGACCAGGAGGAGCTGATGGCTACAGATGTAAGTAACACAGCAACAAGGTGCCTAGAGAGCATGTCTTGAGGGTTACATCTCTGACCCACTAAGGACACATCTTTGAATTCATTATTTTGACTGCAGAGTGCCATTGACATCCTGGGTTTCAGTGCTGATGAGAAAACAGCCATCTACAAGCTGACAGGGGCTGTCATGCACTATGGGAACCTGAAGTTCAAGCAGAAGCAACGAGAGGAGCAGGCAGAGCCTGATGGCACAGAAGGTACCAGCAAATCCAGGGGCTGATTTGTGCCCTTCTCTGCCTCCAGAGGCGATATGTTAGCCTCCAGCGGCACACTGCAGTGGCCTGAGTCCCCACATACCACAGAGAAAATTTCCTTTTTGCCCCTGCTCCCTCTAACTGCAGAGGTGCTTTCCTAGTCATGGGAAGTCCCATTATTTTATCCAATGGTGGCTCCCCAAAATCATGCTGCCTGAAAGCAGAAACTTCAATTTCAACACAGGATATCTCTCTCTCTCTCTCTCTTGAAAATATCCAAGCACTAATAGACACTGATGGGCAATTGTGTTTTCTATGAAATAACTCTTGCAAGCTGTGCTACCCACAAATCCCCTTCCCACAGAAAGAGAATATGCCTTGCCTTATGTCCTGCTAGTGGCTTTTGGTTGTTCTTCTGGGAAATTCCAGGTTCAAGCTCTTCCTATCCAAGCCATACTTGTTCTTGCCTTCAAAGACCACCATTAGTAGTGTCCAGAATTTGCATTGCTTCACAGGCCTTCAATATGGAATGAGATAAATCCTCTTCCATTCCTAGAACATGAACAGCAAAGTTGTTCACAACACATGAAGTACAGAGATGAACAAAGGCTTTTCTCTCTCTCCCCACCTCTAGTGGCTGACAAGGCTGCCTACCTAACGGGCCTCAACTCAGCTGAATTTCTCAAGGCCTTGTGTTACCCCCGAGTCAAGGTTGGGAATGAATACGTGACCAAAGGTCAAAACGTGACACAGGTAACATCTGACAGTCAAAAATGCACAGCTGGAAGGACCATGTCACATTTTTCTTTGCCCCTCAGAGGTAATTCCAATCCTGTCTCCTCTGCTGTAGGTGAACAATTCAGTGGGTGCCCTGGCCAAGGCAATGTTTGAGAAGATGTTCCTGTGGATGGTTGTTCGTATCAACCAACAGCTGGACACGAAGCAGCCCAGGCAATACTTCATTGGTGTCCTGGACATTGCTGGCTTTGAGATCTTTGATGTAAGGAGCAAGGGTTTGACACCACAGTCAAGCAATGGGCAAGGAGGGCTCAGGAGGACACAGGAACACACAGAGGACTAAGGCTCACACAGCTCTGAGCCAAAGGGGAGGATGCTCTTGTAGAGGCAGTGGTCTGGCAAGTTCACAGTGTGTTTCCTGTTCTGTGAATGCAGTGATGATGCAAGGACTTCTGTGTCAGAACACAACCCCCCAGATTTTTGTTCTGAAACATGGGAAATTCTTGGGTGGGAGACTCAGGAGGTTTCTACCATCCAGCAGCTCAGAGAACTGACACCATGGGGCTACTGAGCTTACCAGAGACTTGCAGCTGAGTACCACAGTGAAAAAGAATTGACACTTTTGGCTTGATTTGCAAAGTAATAATGAAAGTGTCCTTCAAGGACAGTGAGTGTAAGAGTAGAAACACATAGTGGTATAGTAGGGTCGGGACCGGTATTTCAACTTCAAACAGCCTTAGGAGAATGGCAGCAAAGGCCTGCGTGTTTTGGCACACCTTGAGAACCTGTGCACCTTTCCTTGCTTTGGGCAGTTCAACAGCTTTGAGCAGCTGTGCATCAACTTCACCAATGAGAAACTGCAACAGTTCTTCAACCACCACATGTTCGTGCTGGAGCAGGAGGAGTACAAGAAGGAGGGCATTGAATGGGAGTTCATTGACTTTGGCATGGACCTGGCTGCCTGCATTGAGCTCATTGAGAAGGTACCTTTCCCTTGCATGATATGATGGCTGTTGGAATTCTGTGATGTTTCTGAGGCACAGTCAGCTCAGAAGGAACTCACAGCCAGACACATACCATTGGTTAAGGAAAGTACTTTTGTACTGAATTTTATTTTAGCCTGGGAAAGAGAAATGGGGAAATGCACATGTGTGTCATCAATCTTCCTCATCCAGTCTTCAAGCATGGAAAAGTATCCTGGACTTCCACCAAAAGACTTGTAAAACAAACTGGATTCAGTCTCCTTCCCTCTCCAAAGGCTCAAATCCAAAGTCCACAGACAAATTTGAGAAACAAATATCATATCACTTGACCTCCCCAATCTACAGAGCCCCTGGAAGCTGCTTTTTCCCATATTTTCTCTTTATTATTGCTTCCCCAATTCTACAATCGATTCTCATGTGAACTGGATAGACATTCCTACCAGTTCCATGAAGATAGGCTGCAGGGAGGCAAGGGATGGCAGAAATTAACTCCTTGACTGAGAATAATTAGTGGTAAACCCAGTCTTTCATCTAGGATGAGATGCTGCCAATAGTACAACCAGACTTTGATGTTCATAGCACTGGTTTCTTGTCATTGTCATAGAGTCACAGAATGTTTTGGGTTGGAAGGGACCATAAAGAACATTTTGTTCCAATCCCCTACCATGGTGGGCGACTCCTTCCACTAGACCAGGCAGAGGAACATCCCATCTAATGCGACATTGAACATTTCCATTAACCTTCCCTTGTAACTTCTTGTGATTTCTCCCAGCCCATGGGCATCTTCTCCATCCTGGAAGAGGAGTGCATGTTCCCCAAGGCAACTGACACCTCTTTCAAGAACAAGCTCTATGACCAGCACCTGGGCAAGTCCAACAACTTCCAGAAGCCCAAGCCAGGCAAAGGCAAGGCTGAGGCCCACTTCTCCCTGGTGCACTATGCTGGCACAGTGGACTACAACATCTCTGGGTGGCTGGAGAAGAACAAGGACCCTCTGAATGAAACTGTCATTGGGCTGTACCAGAAATCATCTGTCAAGACCCTGGCTTTACTCTTTGCCAGCTATGGTGGAGCTGATGCAGGTCAGTTTTTTTGTCGAAATTGTATTTTTATTGTAGGACAATTTTTTTTTAGAATTAAAGCTGTAAACACTAGAAATGTAAAGTGGCTTTGTGTTTTGTAGTATCCAATATATCTTGTCCATATTATAAAACTTTTTTATTTTCTTTTATTTTCAGATGCTGGTGGTGGTGGCAAGAAGGGAGGCAAGAAGAAGGGTTCTTCTTTCCAGACTGTCTCAGCCCTTTTCAGGGTAATTAGAATATTTAATATCTCCTTAAAGATAGAAAGCATTTTATTCTGAATCTGAAAGGTCTGTTTCCATTTTGGATATAACTCTTGTCATCCTTTAAAACCCTTCCCATTCTATCCTTGTAACTTACACAATATTCCTTTTATAATGCCATCTTTGAATATTCCACAAAGATATCTAAAGTTCACCTACTTAGATGGGAGTGAGTAACTTAACAGCTATCTTCCTTAAAATCATCTCAATAGCATTCAGATATATTCCCTAGACTTTTTTTATGTATTTAGGCAGATTTTCAGTACTGACTCATAGTAAAATTTGAAAATAATAGATCAAACATAAAAAGCAAAAAGAAATTACTCCAACATTATAGGATTTTAAGACAATGACTAGATTTCAATGCGGAAAAAGATCAAAGGTTAAATTATATCAAATTTATGGCTTCTGAGGTCAGTTTTCAGTTGTCTTCTAAGGTTGAGACTGAATACTATTAAAGAGTCATTTTATATGGACTATCCCCTCCATTTAGAAACAACTTACTTAGCTGAAAAATCAGGTGCTAGTCATGCTCGATCAGGAGCGTGTCATTTATTTAATATCCCCAACACTATACCACAAGAATTACCAGCTCAAAGGAAAACTGTGAGATGATAGCCCTGTATTTGGATGAGGAGGTCAAGGAAAAGTAATGCTAACCATTATTCTGTAAAATAACTTCAAAACCAAAATTTGGGACCCTTCAGCTTCCAATTTTTCTTTAGGGAGTTCTGCAAGTTGTTTTGCAGAAGACAGGTCTGCATCCTGAACATCAGTTTGTTACATCCACTGTTAAGATTCTACTGCTTACCCTTAATAATGTAAACTTCATTTCATGATCTCACAGGAGAATTTGAACAAGCTGATGGCTAACTTGAGAAGCACTCACCCCCATTTTGTGCGCTGTATCATCCCCAATGAAACTAAAACACCTGGTAAGGCAAGCCAAGGGGAGGAAAGCTTGAGCAGCAGAAGCTCTTCTCCTGAGTGTCAAACAGCAGGGTGGTCACTAATGGTGGTATTTGTCAGGTGCCATGGAGCACGAGCTGGTGCTGCACCAGCTGCGCTGTAACGGCGTGCTGGAAGGGATCAGGATCTGCAGGAAAGGGTTCCCCAGCAGAGTCCTCTATGCTGACTTCAAACAGAGGTGAGAGCTCTGAACCTTTCTGCCAACTCAGAGCAAGCTGAAGAGACTAATCTTCTTATAATATACTTTGAACTTTTTATTTTAAATTGGTACTGATCATACACGTAGATGTTTCACCATCAGTTTATGATGATGTGGCGGTGCTGACATCACTATTGTTTTGTACTTAGAATTACTATTAAAAGCATTTCCCATATCCTCTCCTTAGAGGACGAACTATCTCTAGGCATGAGATTGGTTCAATGGTACAGTCTGAAAAGTTATGGTGGTGGTTTCAACGAATGAGATTTCTTAATGTTCTGCTTTCTCCTACAGATACAGAGTACTTAATGCCAGTGCTATCCCAGAGGGACAGTTCATGGATAACAAGAAGGCTTCAGAGAAGCTCCTTGGGTCCATTGATGTAGACCATACCCAGTACAGATTTGGTCACACCAAGGTAAAAAACAAGACCTATGTTAAAAGTTTGTCCAAACCAGTGAGAGTGGGCTCTGTCAGGGAATCAGGCACAGCACAATAACATAACAGATCTGCCAGACTAGGGGCTACTACCAGCAAGTGCCCAGTCTTGATTACAAGTGCCTTGTAATCAAGGCAAGTGAGGATGACCCAGGAATGGGAGTCAGACTCAAGTGGGAGTCCACACCATCAGTGAAGTTTGTTACAATAAGAATGATCTAAGTTGAAGCCATAAAACCTTGTTTTTCAACATTTGTCAGGGTCACATATAGGTAGGTAAAAAAGGCAAGACCCTAGTCATTAA
Organism: Melospiza georgiana; assembly: GCF_028018845.1. NCBI lineage: Eukaryota > Metazoa > Chordata > Aves > Passeriformes > Passerellidae > Melospiza > Melospiza georgiana. Next base: position 6,528,175 of record NC_080450.1, read on the forward strand.
TTCATTGACATAGACACAGAAGTGAGATTGGTCTAATATCAAACCAAGAATTAACAGGTCATGGTAGAGCTCACCAGTGTCCATGACCAGGCATAGGAGTGGCTGAGGCTGTGGCTGAATTGGAAACCAGTACTCATGACACATAGCTCAGACAAGGACTGAATGCTTAGGGCTGAGATTATGGAAAGTCCTAAGGCCTTGGACAGATGATATGGGAGAGGGCCCAAGATGATACTGATCATGGCCTTTAAAGTCTTTCAGCAATCTGAATGACTCTGTGCTCTGTTCTATCCAACATCACAATGACATGGTGCAACATTTAATTTCTCAAGGTGTTCTTCAAAGCTGGGTTGCTGGGACTCCTGGAGGAGATGAGAGACGACAAGTTGGCAGAAATCATCACTCGCACACAAGCCAGGTGCAGGGGCTTCCTGATGAGAGTGGAGTATAAGAGAATGGTGGAGAGGAGGTAGATATTTCTCATAATTAGTTGATTTTCATGGAACTTTACTGATGAAGTTTAAATTAATCACACCATATCCATATAATAATTGTGTAAATTTCAATTCAGAGAGTCCATCTTCTGCATCCAGTACAACGTTCGCTCATTCATGAATGTCAAACACTGGCCATGGATGAAGCTGTTCTTCAAGATCAAGCCCTTGCTGAAGAGTGCAGAGTCTGAGAAGGAGATGGCCAACATGAAGGAAGAGTTTGAGAAAACCAAGGAAGAACTTGCAAAGTCTGAGGCAAAGCGGAAGGAGCTGGAAGAGAAAATGGTGGCCCTGGTGCAGGAGAAAAATGACCTGCAGCTCCAAGTGCAGGCTGTGAGTATCACTGTTCATTTTCCCCTGGAAAAAGAATCGTATACTGACAGAATGCTTCTTGTCCTGCAAAGAGACTCAAAGAAAGACCTACTTTTCCTACATACAATAAATCCTTGACTATTTTCAGAAACATGGATACTTCCCATTAAAACTCAAAAAGGAAAAGGGAGTTTCTTAACACTGAATGAAATTATCAGCTAGTTACCACGGAAGATCCTAGACGTGGCCTGGAAAGAAGCCACAGAGGTAGCTGATAGACTAGAACTTTATTGACCATGTAGTCTATAGAAAAGTGATACATTTCTTTCTCAAAAATGTGTTATCAAAAATTGAAAAGCCTCTAAGTAACAAATAATTTAAGGCTTTGTTGAGACAACCAAAGAAAAAGTGAGTAGATACAATTTCCATGAGAAAAAAAAAAACAAGTTCCAAGCCCATACTCATGCTGAAATTAGAAATTGAATTAGAATGTTCTGTTCTGCATTAGTGATTATTCTATGAGGCATTGGCATAGATAACTGCCCTGGGAGACAAATTTAAGAGACACAAAAACTTTGGAATGAATATTGATTCCAAATGACAAGGTTTACCAGTAGACATCAGTCAAGATCCCTCTGTTGCTGATTTGAAGATCAGGTTCAGCTGCTACTTTTAAACCTACCTACTCTGTGATTAAAAAAGGCAGAGCAGAGAATGTTCAAAACATCAGAACCCACAAATTTCTGTCTGTCCACCAGGAAGCAGATAGCTTGGCTGATGCTGAGGAAAGGTGTGACCAGCTCATCAAAAACAAAATCCAGCTGGAAGCCAAAATTAAGGAGCTGACAGAAAGGGCTGAGGATGAAGAGGAAATCAATGCTGAGCTGACAGCCAAGAAGAGGAAGCTGGAGGATGAATGTTCAGAGCTGAAGAAAGATATTGATGACCTTGAGCTAACACTGGCCAAGGTGGAGAAGGAAAAACATGCCACTGAAAACAAGGTATGAGGTAGAACCTGTCACTCGCACTCCAGAAAATGGGTTGTGTGCCATTGCAGGACATCTATAGCTATTTCCTTTATTTATATTTGCTCCCTTCTTCTCAAAGGTGAAAAACCTAACTGAGGAGATGGCAGCTTTGGATGAGACAATTGCCAAGCTGACAAAGGAGAAGAAAGCCCTCCAAGAGGCGCATCAGCAGACCCTGGATGACCTGCAGGTAGAGGAAGACAAAGTCAATACTCTGACCAAAGCCAAGACCAAGCTGGAACAGCAAGTGGATGATGTAAGCCCACAGACATAGAGCAGGAACAGGACAGGTATGGAGTCCAAACTGGCTGGCAGAGCCCTGATGGTCTTGTTGTGTTTAGCTGGAAGGGTCCCTGGAGCAAGAGAAGAAACTGCGCATGGACCTGGAGAGAGCAAAGAGGAAACTGGAAGGAGACCTGAAGCTGGCCCAGGACAGCATCATGGATTTGGAGAATGATAAGCAGCAGCTGGATGAGAAACTGAAGAAGTAAGTGTGGCTCTGGGGCACCTGAGTGCTGGGCTGCAGCACTTGTCTTGTTTCTTTGTGCTCTAACACGGTTCGCTTGTCCCAAAGGAAAGACTTTGAAATCAGCCAGATCCAGAGCAAGATCGAGGATGAACAGGCCCTGGGCATGCAATTTCAGAAGAAGATCAAGGAGCTGCAGGCAAGTCTCTGTGCCTTGCCCTGCCTTGCTCAGGCTCAGCTCAGGCAGGAGGAGGGCACGGCTGTGAAGGGTCCCTGCTGTTCTGCAGGCCCGCATTGAGGAGCTGGAGGAGGAGATTGAGGCAGAGCGAACCTCTCGCGCTAAAGCAGAGAAGCATCGCGCTGACCTGTCCAGGGAGCTGGAGGAGATCAGCGAGCGCCTGGAAGAAGCAGGAGGGGCCACAGCTGCTCAGATTGAGATGAACAAGAAGCGTGAGGCAGAGTTCCAGAAGATGCGCCGTGACCTGGAAGAGGCCACGCTGCAGCACGAAGCCACGGCTTCTGCCCTGCGCAAGAAGCACGCGGACAGCACAGCTGAGCTGGGCGAGCAGATTGACAACCTGCAACGCGTGAAGCAGAAGCTGGAGAAGGAGAAGAGTGAGCTGAAGATGGAGATTGATGACTTGGCCAGCAACATGGAGTCTGTCTCCAAAGCCAAGGTATGGAGTTGCAGGAGAAAATGCTCACAAGAACAAAGTGTGGCAAAAAAGCTGCCTCTGACACACACATTCTCAGAAACAAATCTCCACGTTGACAATAAGGCAGAGCCCAGATCATCATCTCTTTTCCTTTCCTGTGTTTCCTCTCTAGGCCAACCTGGAGAAGATGTGCCGCACACTGGAAGATCAGCTGAGTGAGCTTAAAACTAAGGAGGAGCAGAATCAGCGCATGATTAACGACCTCAATACACAAAGAGCTCGTCTGCAGACAGAGTCAGGTGAGACATCCTCATCCCCAAAGCTCAACAGCAGGACCTCTGTGCCCTGAGAGTACAAGTGGCAGCTGGTATAAGTTCTCCAGGCCATTACAGGTTACATGGCTTAACAAGCAGAAGTTGTCATAGGAGGAACAATCTACTTCCTTTTTTTCCTTTCCTTTTCCAGGTGAATTTTCCCGCCAGGTGGAGGAGAAAGATGCTCTGATCTCTCAGCTGTCTAGGGGCAAGCAAGGATTTACCCAACAGATTGAGGAACTCAAGAGACATCTAGAGGAAGAAATCAAGGTCTGGAAGTACTCCAGCATCCACAGCCTACATCACCCCCAAAACCATCTGCAGAATACTGACTGGCGCTAGACTGCTTCAGTGTTCTTTCCCCACACAGACATAAGCCTGAAGGGAACAGTACTAATGCACAACCCTTCACTCTACCACAAGGGAGGGAAGGAAGCAGAATGCTGTATGTGCTGGAGGAAGTATTCCACATGAGATTCTTCCATGAGATTCTGAAGATCCTCTAAGACAGGATTCAGCCACACATGTGTGAACATATATACAAACAGCAGATTACTGTCCCAAGAGTCACAAATGCATCCTGATGCTCCAGAATATGTCAACGAGAGCTTCACCAGCTCCAAGCTATACATTTGCCCAATAATTCATTTCAATTTCACTTTCAAGTTCACAGTCAAGAGGGATTTAAAGATAAGTATTCAAGTTTTCCAAACCCAATGTCCCCACAGGCGAAGAACGCCCTGGCCCATGCCCTGCAGTCCGCTCGTCATGACTGTGACTTGCTCCGGGAACAATATGAGGAGGAGCAGGAGGCCAAGGGGGAGCTGCAGAGAGCCCTGTCCAAGGCAAATGGTGAAGTGGCCCAGTGGAGAACCAAATACGAGACGGACGCGATTCAGCGCACGGAGGAGCTTGAGGAGGCCAAGTACGTGGGGAAGCAGAATGGGAAATGACGGGAGAAGACTGAAAACGGTCACAGGAAATTTGAATCTCTGAGGGTGGATTAAGATAAGAATTGGAGTGAAGCAAGGACATACTGTCGTTGTAATAAAAGGAGGGAGAGAGAGAAATAGAGAGATTGGAACTAGAAAACATAGGCTTTAGAAGTGCTAAAAGAGGCCTAATCCTTTCAAGGTGATAGGACAAAGCAAAGTATAGATCCATACATATCTGTGAAAAGTGCACAGTTCAAAACCCTTAAAGTGACCAGCTGACCTCTCAAGTATAGAACTAACATCTTTCCAGGCTCTGATGTGCAACTGTGCTTGTTGCCTCCCAGGAAGAAGCTGGCCCAGCGCCTGCAGGATGCAGAGGAGCATGTTGAGGCTGTCAATGCCAAATGTGCCTCCCTGGAAAAGACAAAGCAGAGGCTGCAGAATGAAGTGGAGGACCTGATGATTGACGTGGAGAGATCCAATGCTGCCTGTGCTGCTCTGGATAAGAAGCAGAAGAACTTTGACAAGGTCTTTTGGCCTCCAGCACCAGCACTCCTGGCCAGAGCAGGGCCCTGTGATGGCCACAGCCCTACTCACCCCCCGTTTCTCTTCAGATCCTGGCAGAATGGAAGCAGAAGTATGAGGAAACGCAGGCTGAGCTGGAGGCCTCGCAGAAGGAGTCGCGCTCTCTGAGCACGGAGCTGTTCAAGATGAAGAATGCCTATGAGGAGTCCTTGGACCACCTGGAAACAATGAAGCGGGAGAACAAGAACCTGCAGCGTAAGTCCCTGGCCCTCTGCTCCTCCCTGGCCTTTCTCACTATCAGCCATTCCCACCATTGTTCATGGCTCTGTGCCTGCAGGTCTGCAGAGATGCCTGTCCCCTTGGTGGGACAGGGCCCTTCCCATTCTGCTCTGTGCCTGACCATGCCATTGATCTTTGTTCCCACAGAGGAGATTTCTGACCTCACGGAGCAGATTGCGGAGGGAGGAAAGGCAATTCACGAGCTGGAGAAAGTGAAGAAGCAGATTGAGACGGAGAAATCCGAACTGCAAGCCTCCCTGGAGGAAGCTGAGGTACAGACAAGGCTAATTAATAATGGCCCCACCACGAGTATGGGTGTAGTCCTTTGGAGAGAGAGCAGGATCCAAGCCTTCCTTTCATATGGAACTGCATGAAAGATTATTTTGAAAGTAAAACATTCTTTGTGCTGAATTGTGCAGGCCTCCCTGGAACATGAGGAGGGGAAGATCCTGCGCCTGCAGCTTGAGCTCAACCAAGTGAAGTCTGAGATTGACAGGAAGATAGCAGAGAAGGACGAGGAGATTGACCAGCTGAAGAGAAACCACCTGCGAGTCGTGGACTCGATGCAGAGCACCCTGGATGCTGAGATCAGGAGCAGGAATGAAGCCCTGAGGCTGAAGAAGAAGATGGAGGGAGATCTGAATGAAATGGAGATCCAACTGAGCCATGCCAACCGCCAGGCTGCAGAGGCACAGAAGAACCTGAGGAACACCCAGGCTGTGCTCAAGGTCTGTTCAGCAGAGCTACAAAAAGAGAAATGCAATTCATGACATTTTTACCATTCAAGCACACATTGATGCCTGGTAATCCCCCTTGTCTCTCTTTCCAGGACACTCAGCTGCACTTGGACGATGCCCTCAGGACACAGGATGACCTGAAGGAGCAGGTGGCCATGGTGGAGCGCAGAGCAAACCTGCTGCAGGCTGAAGTTGAGGAGCTCCGGGCAGCCCTGGAGCAGACGGAGCGGTCGAGGAAATTGGCTGAGCAGGAGCTTCTGGATGCCACTGAACGTGCACAGCTCCTCCACAGCCAGGTAAGATGCTGTTAGAAATTATTCCCATTCACAGGTTATAACAAAGACTGAAATTGTTATTCATCTTTTAAGTGATTCCTGGGTAAACATTTGAAGAAATGTGCTGCAACATGTCCCCTCCATCCAGCCCTCAATATCTGGTTTACTGCTGTGGTGCTAAAGAAGTCTCTTGCACTAAAGTCTTTCCTAAACCATAGCCACATTTTCAGGCCTTGATGTGGAGGCATTTGGTCTGACAGTAGGAATCTTGTCTTTCCTGTTGCACAGAACACCAGCCTGATCAACACCAAGAAGAAGCTGGAAACAGACATTTCCCAGATCCAGAGTGAAATGGAGGATACCATCCAGGAAGCCCGCAATGCTGAGGAGAAGGCCAAGAAGGCAATCACAGATGTGAGTTGAGTGCTCTTGGCATTGCTGATGGTGAATGTACTCTCCCCAAAATATCTCCAGCCCCAAAATGGCTTTGACCTTTTGTTCTGATCAGGCGGCCATGATGGCAGAAGAGCTGAAGAAGGAGCAGGACACCAGTGCCCACCTGGAGAGGATGAAGAAGAACCTGGACCAGACCGTGAAGGACCTGCAGCACCGTCTGGAAGAGGCCGAGCAGCTGGCACTGAAGGGAGGGAAGAAACAACTTCAGAAGCTGGAGGCCAGGGTGTGTAGGGCTGGGGCTGTGCCTGAGGGAACATGTCCCTCCTTGGAGAGACATTGGCAGGGCAGCTGCAGGGCTGGGCTTGTCCTTGCAGGTGCGGGAGCTGGAAGGGGAGGTTGATGCTGAGCAGAAGCGCAGCGCTGAAGCCGTGAAGGGTGTGCGCAAGTACGAGCGCAGGGTGAAGGAACTCACCTACCAGGTAAGGCAGGAGCTCTCCTGCTCTCACTGGGCTTTCTCACAGTGAGTCACATTTTGCACACATCATCCCCATGGGGAATTGTTAACCTCCCATGATGCAAAATCAAGAATTGACTCTCTAATCTGTTTACCAACTGCTTTAGTCTGAGGAAGACAGGAAGAATGTGCTGAGGCTGCAGGATCTGGTGGACAAGCTGCAAATGAAAGTGAAATCCTACAAGAGACAAGCTGAGGAGGCTGTAAGTATTGCTTGGAGAATGGGCAAAAGTTCCATTGGGGAGGACACACATTGAATAAGTCTGAATACCAGGAGAAGGGTAAAGAAACTCCTGAGACACAACTGTTTTGGCCATGCTGTTTTGCTGTAGTTTCATGAGGCTTTGGTGAGCTCTGGGGACTCTGCAGTCAGGGACATTCATTAAGGGAAGATCTGCAGCCTTTTTCACACACGAGTCTTGAGTAAACAAACCAGGGGCCACACCCAGTGACTGACAAGTTCCTGAATCTCTGCTAATAATAAGCAGCAGAAGGCTTCCTGGTCTTCTTAACCCCGTAATTCATACAGACAAGTAGTGTGAGAATAAGTACAGAAATGATAAATTGAAGGGATGAAATTGATTCTCCCGTGTGACACAGTCCTGGTGAAGCTTGTCCCAGTAGGGTCCTGAAAAGGGGAGGATGAGGAGCTCTGTGTGAGGTTGATGTGTGAGCAGTGGTGGGAGGGGAATGGAGATTTGCAGCCCCACAAGGCTGGCTTGCAGCAGGAGTGAAACCCCTGCCCTCTGCTCCTGAGCACCGATTCGCTCTGCTCTCACAGGAGGAGCTGTCCAATGTGAACCTGTCCAAGTTCCGCAAGATCCAGCACGAGCTGGAGGAGGCTGAGGAGCGGGCTGACATTGCAGAGTCACAGGTCAACAAGCTCCGAGTGAAGAGCCGTGACATGCATGGCAAGAAGATAGAAGAGGAAGAGTGATGATGTCACAAGGCATCAAAGTGACCTGAGGGATGCACAAAATGTGAACCCTCTCTCACTGTCTTCCAGATTTGATATTTGCAACCAGCTCAATACATAGGCAATAAAGAGTAGATTCATTTGCATTCACATCATGAGTGGTTATTTGTTTTTGTTTTTTACGGGTGAGGTCTTTATCACCATTAGTCTTTGGACACAGTTTTGCCTTATAAAACCTTTGTGTAACTTTGTAGTGGTACAGCTTTTTATCATCTAATTTCCAAATTATTATCCCTTTAATAACACTTTAGCCAATGAGCAGTGAAAACTTCTTACTCACATAAGTGATCCTGAAAGACACAGAGTGAAAGAGAAAAGTTGGTTTTGCTGTTGCCTGTGTTGGTCAAGCAGCTGTTGAGTAAGTCAGAGTGGTGTTGAATAGGAAGAACACATTTCCAATGAAATTCTATTAGTTATTTCAGGAACTAAGGAAGCACAAGGAACTATACATTAGAAATGTACATTAGAAGGCTTCCATGACACTCAGCAAACAGTGCCAATAAATAATACACCAAATTCACTATTGTTAAACCACAAAATTGCACAGATACGGAAACAAAATACAGTGTCATTTGTGAAGAAATGGACTCTGGGCTGAGAATCCCCTGTCAGGAGGAAGTTCTGCCACATGTTCTGTGTAATTGTGTGAAAATATCAGCTCATTTTTCAGCAGTGGTAGCAGAAGAGAAAATAAGAAGAAACAAGGTCGAGGAGACCAACTACACGCAGGGACTTAGGAAGATAAGTTTTCTAAGATAACCTTGGATAGAAAGAAAAGGGAAAACTGCACTTCTGTAAGAAGATGCACCATTTATTGGAAATGTGTATCAAATACCTTCCCTATCTCAGAAGATAGCCATACATGCTTGAACCCTGCCTGTTCTTGGGGAACTCTGCATGGACCTGAAATCTTGGGATATATTCATGGATGTATATGAAATAGTACCTGTAAGTCACCTCAGAGAGATCAGCTTCAGGCTGGAGCCTGAGGCAGTGCTGGGGACTGGGCAGGAAGGTGAGCACCCCACCAGCTTTGTGGAAGTTGAGATGAGGGGTAAGCACTGGCAGGCATTGCAAGGAAACTGCCTGTCTGCTCCCCCACAGGTGGAGGGAACCTGAACAGACCATGGGTACAATGAGGCAGTGACCCACTGTCCCACACTTACCTCTGGCCTTTGGTGCTGTGAAGAAAGCACAGACATCTGAGGCAATACCCCAGGGTGAGGGGTGGTGTAGGGCAAAAAGACATCAGTTGGGCTGTGGCCATGTCTTTTGCTTCACCATTTAGGCTGTTGATATCAGGACAAGGCTCCTTCAGCTTTATTCTCAGCTTCAGGGCCCATCAGGCTCCTGTCAGTCACAGGGAGCTCCTGGGCAGCAGCTGACCAGGCCCCAGTGCCAGGGGATGGCAGCCTGGAGCCATGGAGGGGACTCTCCTCTGGGTCCTGCTCCTCTGCAGACCAGCAGGGAGATCTCCCTGAAACCTGGATGCTTCAAACCTCGTGAAACAGCCTGGCCCATCTCATTGAAACCTGGGAGCTTCAAACCTCCTGGAACTGCCTGTCCATCTTGTTGAAACCTGGATGCTTTAAACGTGCTGAAACTGCCTGGCCCATCTCCCTGAAACCTGGGTGCTTCAAACCTCCAGAAACTGCCTGGCCTGTCTCACTGTAATCTGGGTGCTTTGAACCTCCTGAAACTGTTGGGAGATCTCCCTTGCCCATCTTGTTGAGACCTGGGTTCTTCAAACCTCCTGAAACTGCTGGGCCCATCTCATTGAAACCTGGGTGCTTCAAACCTCCTGAAACTGCCTGGTCTGTCTCTCTGTAATCTGGGTGCTTCAAACCTCCTGAAAATGCAGGGCCCATCTCGTTGAAACCTGGGTGCTTCAAACCTGCTGAAACGGCCAGGCCTATCTCCCTGAAACTTGGGTACTTCAAACCTGCTGAAACTCTCTGGCCCATCTTGTTGAAACCTGGGTGCTGAAACTGCTGGAAGATCTCCCTGAAACCTGGGTTCTTCAAACCTTCTGAAACTGCCTGGCCCATCTCATTTAAACCTGGGTGCTTCAAACCTCCTGAAACTGCTGGCTCATCTCCCTGAAAGCTTCAAACCTCCTGAAACTGCTGGGGGGCCCATCTTGTTAAAACCTAGATGCTGAAACTGCCTGGCCTACCTGTTAGGAGCTAATCACAGCAGAGGGGTTAAAATCCAGCCAGGTGGGCCAGTTTCATGTGTTCCCCAAAGAACAGATGGAATGGGCCAAAGAACAACTGGAAATGTTTGTGTCATCAATGCTGGAAGAAAAGACCTTGAGCTGACAGAAGCAGGCACTGCTCAGGGCACAGGGCCTCATCTGCACTGGGCACTCTGCCCAGAAAGGAACCAGGGAGGTGCTTGGGAGTGTGTGGCTAACAAAAGGACAAGGCACAGTGTCAGTGGCCCTGCCACCTCCACTGCAGCAGCCCAAGGAGAGCAACTGCTCCCAGGGCTGTATTTAATAGAAAGTAAGTGGTTGATGTTTCCCTCTTTTTGCAATGTTGGGGCTCATAAAAGAAGAGGGCAAGACTTCCTGCTGGTTCAGTGCTCCTATCCTACTTTTCTAGTCTTGTTTTCTTATTATAAAGCTAACATTTTATCTGGCCTTAGCTGGACTGGAAGACATGCAATAACAACTACTGAAGATATTTTGGCAGCATCTCAGGTACCTAGTGAATGACAAGCATGTTTGGAAAGCTCCACGGTCTGCCTGGCTTCTAAGTCACAAATGCTACATTTCTCATGTATTTTAAACCCAGTAATTAACCAGTCAGTGTTGACAGGTAGGAAGCTTGTTGGAAAGTACATCAGTCAAAGAAGAAACAAGAAAAATCTTTCAAAATAAATAGGATTCTGGAAGGCAAAGTGTCCTATTTCTAAGTCTTGTTGAATAAATTCTGAGTTACTAAGCCAAATGCAGTCATGTTTAGAAACCATTCCCAAAGGTATCAGTGCAGCTGGAGAAGACATCTAAAGAGCATTTGGGTTATAAAAGATAAAAATGTAGTCCAGAAGAGCTCTTTTCTATTTAACAGTAATTCTGAGTTACAGAAACAACTCAAGAACAAATGCTTCATTAAATTCTCAAGCTCTTTGTCTTGTTCTAGACATTCTCAAACATTTTGTCACTTTCCTCAAAGAGTCAGAAGTGGAAAGCTTGATAATATAATTACTGAATGCATAATAAAATTTCCATTAGAGGGTTTTAGAGGCACTAGGAAAGACAGTGTATATTTAGTCTCACTAGACTATTACTGTTCATTCTCAGATGACTTCTCATATTAACATAAGCCAAATGGGTCACTGGCTACCTGTCTGAGGGAATTTCTGGCATGAGAGATTCTCTCCATGGAGCTAAATCAACAGGAAAATTGAAGGCCAGTTACCTTCCCTCTGATGCACAGAGCTTAAGGTAGGTGCAAATACTCCTGTTTGGCTCCTGTGGTGTCCAGCTGCTTCCTGATATCCTCAGCAGTCTGACATACTCTGGAAAGGGCACATTTCTGAATGGCTCAGCCACTTACTGCTCCAAAACAAAGCTAAACTGAAAGCAGTTAGGTCCAGCCCAGGAGAAGTGGCAGGTAAAAGTAGGATTAAATCCCACATCAGAGAAGTGTTCCTGCAGGCTGTCTCTATAGATGCTCGTTCTCTGAGAGCTCTGACCTTGCTATAGCCCTACAGACAGCCCTTTGGCTTTTCTCCACACACAAATGCTCTTTCACAGGAGATTTTACAGGTCTGCGTGGTTTGCTCCTGCTGAACTCCTCATGATTGTCCTCAGTCCTTTTTGTTTTTTCTTCCCCCAGGTTTTGTTAATATGCCCTTCATAAATCAGTGTCCATGTTGAGTAAGAATCTGGCGATGACAGAGAATAATCTTTCCTTGGTAAGCATGCCCAAAATCTTTTGGTTCCCAGTGTCTTTTTGACTGGATATGTCCCTGTGTGGCATGAGAGCACATTACATAGGTTTATGTCGCACTTTTGTGAAATGAAGAACTGTCAGATGATGATGGCTTTGGTACTTTGCCAGCTGCTTTGTTCCATTCACAATCTAACCCTGAAACTATTAGCATGGCTAATTGTGTGACTACAGAGGTAAATTTGTTAAAAGAGACTTGTCAAAGAAGAACTAAGCTACTGGACAATCTGAAAATGCTCAGCTTTGTTTTGCTTCTTGGGGAATGAAATTACACACTCCTGAAGATTTGCCAAAGTCTAGAGACATCCGTGTGATGCACCTGCTCCTGTCAAAAATGGTGTTGAATTTCTTATGTGATTTACTAACATGTCATGACTAATGGACTGCTGCTGATCCAGCATGAACCCCTGCTACAGAGCATGAACTGTGTTGTTAAAGACCCATGTTTGCTGGAAATCCTTCTCCACTGCACTCTGATGCATACACTTTAAATGTATCAGATTCTATTATTCCTTCTCTCCAGAGTCTTTTTCTGTTCTTTCATTTCCTAACTATTCGATCTAGATGGATAATATTAATTCTTATCTCTTATGGTTATGCAGAAAGTAGAAAAAATATTTAGGGGCACACTGCTACACACTATAATGTAGCACTGTGTGTGCAAGGGAACAGGCTGGGACCCTCAGCTCTGGCAGGGAATCTCATGGCTAAATGAGGAACTGTGTACAGGAAAACATGGCAGGGACTTGATGTGGATTGGTGCTGAGATTTACAATTTCCATTGCCACAGAATGGACAAGGTTTTTCCCCCATCAACGTGGGACCTTGCACAGGGGTAAGGACTGCTGTGCCAGGAAACCAGCCTGTTCATGGTTATTCTTTTGGTGTATTGATCATTTACCATATTAGGTTTAAAAACAACAATAACAACAAATCCTAAAAAGATATTTTTGTTACAACGTTGAAATGATCTGGCTCGGTAGAAGTTTGAAGAACAGTTTAAACACTTACATAGACAGAGAGTGAAAGGCTGTGATTTGTATGTTGGTCTGCTTCCAGGACAGGGGTCCGCTATTCTGAAATGCAATGCTATTATTGAATATTTTGCCAGTCATGATAGCCAGGAATTTATAATTGCAGCTAGAAGACAAGAGATACAGCTTCTGTGAGCCTGGGAACTGGTTATCAAGCACTCTCTCTTGAGGACAAGGTTCTGTAAGGATATCAGTAGTTGTCTAATAAGGAACGAGGAGGCTGTCCTTCCTGCAACCTAGAATGCCTTCCCAAGGTATCAGATTGAGCCTTAAACCCTTCAGATAAAAATCCTGTTTTAATTGTTTATATTACTTTTTCAGCAGGGAAACCGTGAATTGTGGAAGGGTACACAGTGCCTGACGTAAGAGCAAAAGCTAACACAACATTTTGCCTTCCTGAACTCAGCATCTGACAGTCTAAAATTTCTGAAACAACAGTTTGTTGCACTTTGTGGTCCCTCACAGGTAGTTTACATTAATGTTTTTCATGTTTTGACTTTCTTGTTGGGAAAAAAATAGTTGAACAGAAAAACGGTGTTGTGTTCCGGTAATCAAAACAAATGCCCACATTCTTTTAACCCCTTCATTAGCATTCTAGATGCTGGAACAGAGTGCACACACAGCAAATATGCTGATGATACAGAACTGGGAGGTGTGGCTGATACACCACATAGCTGTGCTGTTATTCAGAGGGATTTTGACAAGTTGGAGAAACAGGTTGACGTAAGTTCAGTTAATGAAAACTGATAGTTCCATACCTGGGGAGAAATAACCCCATATACCAGCACAGGTTTGGGGGTGACTGGCTGGAAAGCAGAAAAAAACCTGGTAGACACAAAGCCAGCAGCATCCTGGGTTTCACGATGAGAAATGTTCTGAGGTTTTGCATAAGATTATAGAAACAAGTTCAACCCAGTGAAGTGTTATTGGGCACTAGTGATAATATTTGGTATCTGGATACCAGTCTGGTGTCCACCAGAGGGACTGAAAGTGATTGGAGCCATCCCACAGTCTTTCATAACACCGTAAAAGAAAGATCAGAATGCAAATCCTTTAATTTACATGCTGCTCTTGTGGCTTCCCTAAAAACACTGCAATTAAAGTGTAGAAAAGTTTGAAATCTATGTCTGTTTCCTGAAGGGCAGATAGACTTTGAAAATAGCCATTCTCCATTCTCTTTGCTTTTGATTCTATCACAAAAGATATGGAATGGATTACATATATTTATTTAAAGCAATCACAACATGTTTTAAATGAAATGTCTTTATTTCTTTCTTTCTTAATAAATTTGCATCTTACAGTGCTTTGAACAAACTATTGATATTGTGGGATTTTTTTAATGTAAAAAAACTGAAATTTTTTTAAATTAAAAATAATAGTTGGCTTTTCTGTTATAAAGCATACATTTGGGCAACACAAAATTCCCACACATTGCACTGTGCTGAACTTCACTGCACACCCTGTAACTTGCAGAGGATTATCGGGATCAAAATGGAATATTAATAGCAGTGAAATGGAAAATTAATTTCTCCTCACTTTGTGATTTGTTGCCATACATGGAGGACAGGCATCATTTTGCAGGGACACACTATTCCTGGAGTCAGGCTGCCTGTCAGCTGGTAAGTGCTGATGTAAAGGTAACTGATCTTGGGAAAAACATGGATCCATAATAGGCATAAATATACACCTCTGAGAGAAAGCTTAAAATAGATGCATCTGATACCTTGTTTTTATTGCAGAGACTTCCAAGTCCATAATAATGTTGATGTGAAAGAGTGACAGGTATGTCTTAGAACATGAGTTCCATTCCCTTTCCTGTCATCAGAGGTGGATGAACACATCTCTGCTCCACAGAAATTATTTTTCTTGAGCATTTCTATTTCCTTAAGATTAACTAAAGTCCTTTACTCTGGATAATCTAATGCCCAAAAAACCCCAGTATTTGATTTGTGACATGTAACTTAAGGCTTGATACTGCAAATTTTATTCACTGTGGGGAATGTTCACCATTTGCCTGTGATGCTGGGCTCTTTCAAAATGAAGAGGAATTATGAATAAATATTATTTAAGCAGTGATAAGTAGAGGTCTGCAATCTTTAAAGGCAAATGTATAATTTTAAAAGAAAAAGCAAAGATGAATCTCTGGAAAATGTCTGAAGAAAAGGTCTATCAGCTTTGGGTATATTCTGTGTTTTTCCACCCAATTTCATGCCCATTGCCCAGTACCTCGATGATTATCTCTTTAGGCCATGGGTAACAGATCAATTTGCAGAATCTCTGCTTTTTCCTGGCATTGCAGGAGGGGCAGGCAGGTTGTGTGTGGTGCCTTCACAAACCACAAGTGCTTGTGAGCAGGAGCACCCAAAGAAACAGCTGAAAACATCAAAGGGGAAGGGAAAGAAGAGGTACTAGTGGTGACTGGGAGGATAGAAAGTATTTAGGATACTCCTGAGAGAATATGTGCTCACTGGGTGAGCTATTTTACAAGCAGGTGACTCTTGTAAATACAGATTGAGTGTGACCTTCATGCAAGCAACTGTGAAGCATAGAGCAGTGAGATCATGGTCCTTCTCCCGAGGCCAGCCTGACCCCTGAGGTGGCACATCCTATGCAGAAGCACTGTGAGTTTTGGGTGGCTTGGAAAACACCTCCAGTCCATTTCTGTCAAATTACTGAAAGGATCTATTTGAGAAGAAAGAAATATTTATTTCTCAACAGGGTGGTCATTAGAGTTAGTACTGAGCAGAAAATACCTTTTCCCACTGCTTGAAAACAGCTTTCCCTTTACTCACCTCTCCACTGCTTTTTGTTTTCTCCTGCCTCCTGGTCCATACTGCATGTCTCTCTCTCCCTGTCTCTGTTATTCCACCCCATCAGAATTATTAAAATGTTCATGAGAATGGATGAACTCCTTTATGATGAGAGACTTGAAAAGATTGGCTTGAATGATGATGGGTCACACTTGCTGAGTGATTGAAAAGATAGTCTATGGAGATGAAACTGATACAAGATGGATTTATTTGTATAACTCTGCTGAGGAAAAAAAAAACAAGGAGGAAAAAAGGCTGAAGGAAAATATAAGGAGCAAAATGAATGAATGCAAAGAGTCCATTTGCTAATTCATTTTGAAAATTAAAGGTGTTTTCTGATCTAAAACACCTATATATCCATATTTTGAGAACTTTAGAGGTAAACAAATTTTATAGAAATTAAGATCTGGAAGCTGCCATTAAATTCTGGTCACTGCAGCATTATATCAGAAATTTTTCTCCATACACTTTCTGTTTTCACTATAGCTTGGCAATAATTTGTGACCTGATGAGATTACAGAATTGACTGTAAGTTAGGTTGATTGTTACAGGCAGACTGGGGAGGTGATTGTTTCTGTGTTTCTATCCTCATTTCCAAATTACATCAGTCTTGCTTTTAATGTAAGGCTCAATCTTCTTTTTTGTTCCAGATGGACTTCCAGGAGTTTCAATGTTCTTCTGCTCAAGAAGTTTTGGCTTTGTCATGGATAGCAAATGAATGACAGGGATATTTATCAAGCCTCTCTAGCCAGACAGATGTGTAAAGCACAAACTAGAGTCTCAGACAGACAAATGATATACCAAAATGCCCACTCATGAATAACAATCTGCAAATCACAAAAATAATTTAACAAAAGCCTTCATGACATGCCAAACATTTCTCACCACTCGGGAGAGAATTCTCTGGGGGAGAACAATGTGCCTTGTAAATACTGAATTTATAACAAGGGCTGGAAATTTTACAGTGACTGTTGTGACTCTATTCTTCTAAAATGACTGATGGGATGGCCTCTTTCCAGGGTTACTGTTCATCATTATATTACATCACATCTTTTTTTTTTTTTTTTTTTTTTTTTTACTTCCCTTTGTCTGTGTTATTAGCAGGAGATTAGTTCTCCCTGGGCTCTCTGGCATGCACCTGCCTTCTCTTCTGGATGAGCTGCTCACTGGAGGCTATACAATACCATGCTAGGAAAGGGTTCATTCATACCACATTGTACTCCTGACACTAGCAGGGGAATCACATTCTTCCTGCACATGCCACTATGTTGGCCTGCATCAGAAGAGCCCTGGATGCTCTGCATAAAACAAAATCCAAACTTCCTTGTTATGCAGATAATCCAGTGTCTACTAGCTGCCATGCCATGGGCTCTTCCCAAACAATCCAAGAAGCCATTGCATGTGTGGATTGTTTCCTGGGCATATTAACAAGTCTTTTGCCAGGACTGCTCTGTCAGAACTGCCACATGGACATCTCAGCTGAGGACATGAGGGAACTGCTGCTCTGGCAGGAACTGAATGAAGCCCAGCACCTTCCTCTGAGCTAAACGCAAGGCACATCAACAGCCCTGTTTCCCTACAACTCTGAGGAGACCCACACCAGGTGGTTGTTCTGTCATGCCAGGGACCAGAAATTTTCTCTGAGGGGGAAAACTGTCAGATTGACACAGGGTCAGCAATTCTTTCATAGTTTGGAGAGGGTGAGTTACTTCAGCTGCACTGCATTGATTTCCAATACTTCTCTCTGACCCAGTTTTTCCTTCCTTCTATCCCTGTCCCTCAGGAGATGACGATGCTGTTCTGAGCCAGGGCTGACTGAGCCAGGCAGGTTCCAGGCTCTCCCACTCCTCAGTTCAGTGGGTCTGGAATGACAGCAGAAGAGGATGACAGCACACTCACTAACCCTTACTCCCAGAACTTCTGGGAAATGCTTGGCTGAGCAGCAATCGAGGGAGGGCAGGACGCGACTAAGCACAGAGCATATTGCTGTGTGAAATCTTCCACAGGAAAATTCAGGAAATTCCCTGACAGTTTTGGTGCATTAGTGCCTACTACAATTTTTGATACTGAAGAAGGGGCTGGGGACAGTTGGGGATAGCACAGAGAAGCTCATGCAGACATTTCTCAGGGTACCTGTGATGTGCCCAACATATTTCCTAAGGAGTCCTGATGCCACACAGGAGATGTCTGTCCAAGGGAATTCTATGGGAACCAGAGAAGGGGGACATTTCTATCACCTCATTCCTCCTGCCAAAAAAGAAAAGGTGTTCTCCCCACCTACATGGAAAATCAGCATTGGAAAAATCTGATTTCCAAGAATTTTTTCAGTACAACAGCCTAGGAAGGTCTTTCCCCCTTTTTGTGCATTCATGCAGAAATTTCTTCTCAAGAAGAGTTTAAGCTCTGGACAACCTCTGCAGGATTGACACAGAAAGAAAATATGAGAGTAACATAAACAGTGTGCAGGCAAATGTGGGTATATTTTCATTTTTCCATTAATTTACATTTCAGTTTCCTCAATTCAGAAAACCCCCACATTTTAGCATAATTTATGATGTCCTGAATTGTATAAATCTTGGTGTTCTTTTTATAGGAACAGATTATATACTCTGTGCAGCTGACAGAGACAAATGTCACACTTACTCCCTGGAGAATTCTAATCTCCCCCTCAAATTTTAAGATGTCAGTGAAAAACAATCCCCCTGTTTCTGAAACCCAACCCCAAGGAGCAATGATACTACCATCCATAAAAATAACTGGTCTGGGATCCTTAGGGATGTATCGCTGACAGAATTGTTCAGGACAAGACAGTGCAGATGTCCACATCATAAATCTGGAAAGGTTATGGTTCATGTGTGGCAGAAAATAGAGGAGAGAAGGTTCATGCCCCAAAGAGTACCTCCCCCGTGAGAAGAACCATCCTTTGGAGACCATTTAGTGTAACATATTCCTCAAAACACTTGTAATTAATCTACACAACTCATCACCAGCAATGCAGTGGCTACTGAAGGTTTCCATTCATTCAAAAATCTGCCAGACAAATCCATGAGAGGAAAACCAGGTGCAGACTTCTGATCCAACACAGAACAAAGACAGCAGGACTGGGATGTGCCTAAACCAGGAGCACTTGAGGAATGGGGAAGTGTTAAGGAAAAGCCTCAGCACATCTGCCAGTCTCATCATTCCTGTGCTTTTCAGCCTGTGATGTTATCAAGGCTGAGCCACTGCCAGGACAATGCTCTGGGCTGGCCTTTGTGCCCTGGCATGTCTGTCACAAGAAGCCAGCAGGCAGCAGCAGGGCAGGGATGTCCCCCTTGCCAAGAGGCCATGGAGAGCCTGGAGCCCAGGTGCTGCTGCTCGGCAGCCAGGACAGCCTCTGTTAGCACTGCTTGTGCCTCTGGGCAGAGCACACTCCTGGCAGACAAAGCTCTCTGTGTGTTCATGGAGGGCACAGAAAGCTGCTGCAGCCAGGGCCAGCTGGGGCCTCTTCTTGCCTGGGCAGAGCAGCTCGTGCTGTGCCCAGTGATTCTGGCTCCGGGCTGATGTGGGTTTCAAACTTGGCAAGTCAAGTTTGCAAAGTGCATGAGACAGAGCCTGGGGAGGCACCATGCTGTAGGATGGATTTGTAAGGGTCTGAAGCACCTGAAAGCAAGTGGGTTGCTCACTAGTGCCTCTTGGGTGCTGGCCGAGACCCAAGAGCTTTAAGTTAAATTCTTCCAAGCTCCTCCCTCAAGGGAGTTTCTTTGCTCCCCTGTGGTCTCACAAATGCCCCTGTTTCCCTTGAGTCTAATTTCTGAACGTGTAATGCTGGGACAACACAGAATATTTCAGCAGAGGTTCACCAGAACTTCACACAGAGCTTCCTTACAGTTTCCAAAGTACAACACTGGTTCACTCCACATCACTGTGCCTGTTTGGGAAACCCACAGAACACGTGATTTTTGCTAATGCTCTCAGCTCTTATTTTCAGTCACTCTTTGCTGTTGTGCTCTCATCTTACCTCTGAACAGGGGACTGTTTTATTTACTGCAGTGTTACACAGCAGTGGATCAAATATTAAGTTACCATCTCATTTTTCAGGACAGCAACAAACAATCCTGGTTTTCATGTTATAATGCAAATTTTCCAGCAGTCACAGCTAACTTGGTACACCTGTGACTGGCTTTAGATGTAAGGGATTTAATGAGTAGAACAGACTTGTCCCAGGAGACTTGTGGTGCTCCTATTTCTCAGAAGAGTTATTGCAAGAACTCTGCCAATTAAAAATGTGAAATCATACCTCCTGTTGCTCTTTCACCCTGGGATTTCCTATTAGTTTCTTTAATTAGAGCTTTTTGCTAGCCTTGAGCTGACTGAATACTGCCCAATATATATTTTAAGGCTGAAGAACTGGCAAGTTGCTAGTCCAGTATAAATCACAGGCATTGTCTTCTATTCTTCCTTCCCATTGCATTTTTAATCCTCCTACACTGCAGATCAGGAAAGATATGTTGACCTGAAATTTTCTCAGCAGAACAGGACTACACCTTCACCACCTATAATTCAGACAACAAACTGAGCTAGCAATGGGTAGCAGTGCCACTCACACCCACATGCTGGGGGATCCCTCAGGGACCCTTTCTCCCCCTGCAGAGAGTTTGCAATCTCTGTCTGCTTTTCCTCAGTGTGACTTGTCTCCCTTGGGAGAGCAGCAGCTGGTTGAAGCCAGGACCCTGATAACTCTGGCAGTTATGGAAGCCCTGTGCTCATGGAGGTGAAGGGAGAGCCAGCCCATGATGTGGGGAAAAATATACTTCTTCTTGGATCCTGACATCCCTGCTGGCTTTCCTGCCATTCCCATGAGGTAAGTCTGTGGTTTGTAGCTCTGGCCTGCAGTCCACATGCCCTACTGATGGCTTAATCAAAAAATTTATCTTTGTGTATGTGATTTTCATTTACTTAAGGTAGAAAGCAGCCAGCAGCTGACAGGAAAGGCTCCAGCAGGCAACCCATTCCCCCCATTTTCAAGCCAAAATGTGTCTATTACTTAGCTTTTTAATGCCCTTTGGATAATGGAGGTGCATTGTTCCCGTATGCTGACAAAATCTTCCCTAAATATTTGCAGTATATTTCCTATCCCATTTTCTTGGTTACAGGATAAATGAGCCCAGCTAAGAGATTTCTTGTCTGTGACACACCTGCTTTCATACTGTGGCTCTTTTTAAAGGCTTTATTTATTAATACTTACAGGAAATAGTGTCACATGTAAAGACAGGTTTTTGCTCTCTACTTATTAGAACTTGAATTTGCAACTGGGAAAGGCTTTGGGCTTGCTTGCCACCATGAATAATCCCTGCCCTGTCTATCTGGGACTACAGTAGTTCAAGAACAGTATTGGACATGGCTATCCATGGAGTCTGTTTTCTTATCCCTTGGCTCCAACTTCCATTAGAGAGGTAAGAGTGTCACTGACACATAAGCCACCAGGACTCTCCATGTTCACTGAGGCACAGGATTGCCACCACAGCTGTAAGCAGAAAAAAAATCTGAATGCAAGGGCAACAAAAAGGAAATCTGAATGAGCTGGGAGTTGAGTTACACATCCCTAGATGTGCACAAAAGATTGCATTTGCAATGTCTGAGAACAGTCTGAATGTATCTGAATCACCAAAACTGGCCTTTGGAAGGAGAAAAACTCAGTTCCCTGCAATAAGCTTTATTTGACAAGCCCTATTCATTCAAACTTGCAGACGGATTAAATCTCTGTCACTCCAATCCCTTAACGTAATTGGCAAATTTGCAAAGGTGCAATCTGTGACTCACTCATAGGGCTTTGATGGAGATTTTGAAAGATAAGACTCCTTGTGAGCCACAGAGGTATTGCTCTCATTAACAACTGCCAGCCAGCTACTAATTAGCTGCTGATTGAACAGTTGAGACAGTTCAGACAATTTTCAAAGGTTACAACCACCCATTTGTCCAGCCAATCCTCAGCTTCCAAATGAGACATCTGAAAGATATACTGTGAAAACACTTTACATAACCTCAGGGTGTTCAGCAAGGTATTAAATGTTATTTGTTATTTCCACCTCTATTTCCTCATCCACACACTCAAATCAAGCTTCTAGTTTGCGAGCTGAATGGTACCAAGATAAAAACATGGATGGGGGCTCAGGAGGTGTCCTAAAGGATACAGTCTGGTAATGTTGAGATGCCTCCACTTTCCACTTGACTCTGCTGCCTTCCTGTAATTCCTGCTCCTGAATTCACAGCCAGTCCCAGAACACGGGGCAGGGGAAGCCATGGCTATGAGCTGGCAAAGGGTGAGGCAGCTGCCCCATCTTCATCTCAAGAAGGATCTATTTTCAGCACAATAAAATCATTCCTCTTCCATGAGAATGTCAGCACTGCAGATCCTTGCCCCCTCCTCGCTACTGTGCAGTAGCTGTAGTCTGAACTCCAGCCTGTAGCTGGAGTCTACCCTCAATCAGCCTCTTCTCTTTTGACTCCCTGTGTTTTGCATCCAGCTGCAATGGAGCCCAGCCCTGAAGAGATGGAAGCATTGGCTGAAGGTTAATAGAGGCACAATCGATTTTAATTTCCTTTTTCCATCAAGGTGTTGTTGCTTCTTCCAGCAGGTCCTTCCTTTTCCAAGGACAGATACTGCTGTTGCTCCTCCAGACCTTTCCAGAGTAACACTGCAGCTCCACTAGTAAATTAAACATGTCCAGGAACTTAGGCCAATTGGCATGGAACTGTTTGTGCTTATAGAAGTAAACTATTTCTGTATCAAGCATGGTGAGGCTGGATGCAGACTGTATTGGGAAGGGTCCCAGAAAATGCCAGCTGTCCAGTTATGCCTTTAAATCTGTTTAGGAGATGTGTTGTTGGCACAGGTCAAAAGCTTGACAAGAAATGTGCTAATGATTTATTAGTAGAAGTAATTAGCTTCCCCTGTCTGCAAAGGTTTCCTGCCACGAGGCAGTGTTCTAGGAAAGGAAGCATGAAATGAACTTTTCTCCAGTAGGACAAGGGTAACAGATTTAAACTGGAAAAGAGTGATATATCAGACATTAGAGAGAAATTCTTCCCTGTGAGGGTGGGCAGGGCCCTGGCACAGGTTGCTCAGAGAAGCTGTGGCTACCCTGGATTCCTGGCAGTGTCCAAGGCCATGCTGGAGGGGGATTGGAGCAGCCTGCGATAGTGGAAGTTGTCCCTGCCCATTGTTCTTTCAGGCTCTTTCCAAATGAATCCATTCTATAACTGATTCTCTAATTTCACTGCAGTAAATTAAAGAAGTGCCATCAGTATTGGTAGTTTCAACAACACAAAAACTTTGGATATCCACTGATTTTCCGTGATGTTCTTCTCACATTTATCTCCATTTTTTTGATCTCTATAACCATAGTCCAAATTACTTTTTCTTTCTCACTTTGCCCTGAAACTTTAATGTAATGTTTAGTTTATTTGCCTTGATATTATTCATTGAGATTACTTCTGAAATTCCTAGCCTGTGAATAAGGAGCTGAGATGGAAAAAAACCAAAACCAACACACCAGTATTTTGTCAAAGATTACTTAAGAGGTTTTCAGGTTATTGTTTCCATATGTTTTAGTTTAACTTTTTCAGCTAAATTACTCTTCAGTATTTCTTAGCTGTGCTTCCATTGTCTTTGTGTATTTTCCTAGTTCAAAGCACTACTGACAGTATTGATCAGGTCCCTGCAAAGCCTTTGCTAATATATAAATCTTCTCTTGGAAGACTTATGCAAATCTGTGCTAATATCATTGGTTGTATCATCTGCCAAACTTCTGACATATCCAAGTCATTCATGGCACCATGCTATTTTGGAATGATTTTATCAATACGTTTTCAAGCAAGACATGTAAATCACCTACATTTTTCATCTAGATTCTCTTCCTTTATACTTGCTGCTTTTTTAGTCAAAATACCAAAAACTGTCAACATTTTTCAGTGGGCCTGTAGCTCTTTCTTCCAATGAACAAGGTGTTCTACAGCAGTACAGTATCAGTTAAAGAATTGTCCCTTTTGTATAGTCTTATTTCAGTGAAGGTAGAAGACAACAAATTAAAAAATAAATCTTTTAACATATTCATTTTTATTTTTACAGCATTTCAAATTTCATGTAAACAAGGGACTTCCTCTGGAACAGAAAATATACTGTGAGATGTCACCAGGAGCTGTCAGCCTGGATTTGTTAGATCAAGATGACCAGATTTGCAAGGACAAATGACAGTCCACCAAAACAGCTAAGACATTGAAATGTCTTTTTATATTGAAAGTTTTTCTTGTAGTCTGCAATGCAATTATGTGGTAGTTAGAAACACTCAGAGTAATGCCTTTTCCCTCTATTATGCTTAGAGTGAACAGATATTTATGCTACCTGCCCATACCTTTTGTCTTCCTGCTCTGTTGAAGCTTATAGGGAACTGATGATGACTTTAGCATCTCTCAATCACACAGTGTCAAATAAGATAAATCTGGACACATGAATTCAGCTTTTTGTTCCAGCTATTTAATTATGCTGTTACTTTGTTCTCATATTGAAACCATCATTATTTAAATCTCATTCCATAATGAAATGCATCTAGTCACAGATTGTTGGAGTTTAATAGGTCCTTGAGTTCATCAGATAGTTGAATGTTTCCTACAAGACACGAGGCTGAAGTCCTCCCAAGCTATTAATTAAGCTGCCTCTAAATTATCACCTACTTTTGAAAGAAATAGAACTTCCCATTCCTGGCGAGATGCTGGCATTGCAGGAGCATGTTTTCAGCACTGCCACTGGGATGGCACGGTTTCTGTCATATGATACATCTTTGGAACTATGACTCTCCTTGCTACTCAGGTGGACAGAGCATGCCAGAACACCATTAATATACTTCCAATTCTCCACTCAACTCTGAATTTTCTGAGTTAACTCAAATGTCAGACCACATTCTTGAATACACATAGTACTGTCCCAGCTATGCTTGTCGAAAGTTACCTACTGTTGAGAAGGACCAGAGCTGGACCAGGAATAAATATACTGAAGAATTTAAGGTTTTTTTTAATGTATCTTGTTGAGATCATCCCCACTACGTTGGATCCTGGATCTTATGAAGCAAATACTGCAGCATTGCAAACTTCTGCTGTGCTAGCTCAGCGTGATGTTATTCCTTCTGTGCTTGTACATGGAAAGAGACTTGAGAGGGACAAGGAAAAGGGTTCAGGTATATATCACCCTGCAAAGGGTAGGCAAATAGCAGCAGACATTGATATCAGAGAGAACACACAAGAAGAAATTAAATTCTCCATCCATCCCCTGCTGAGTTTCCATTAAGTCCTGGCAGCAATGGGAATCAGCGACTTCTTTTCTCAGCTGTTGCTGTAACCTAAAAAGAGCCCTGAAAGGCTCCCCTGAAGGTCACATTGAGAAGACAGGTCAGTGCTGCACTAGATGTGTGGCTTATGGAAAAGGCAGCAGGAGAGTTTCTTTTATGACATACATTTTATCACATTTTAGAGGAGCTCAGTACAGAGGCATTTTCCTCAGCTTCCCTGGCAGAGCATAGATAATTCTATTCTTTTCTCTGCACACTGAAAATTACCTGAATTTTTGATTATGCCTGAGTGCATATAAGCATCATCAGGTTTAAATTTTTACTACTCTTTCTAAATTGATTTCACTCAATGTGAAGAAATTGTGTGAGGGTCCATAAACTAAACAAAAGTTCTTCATCATTATGTATTTTGACTTTTTTGCAGTCTTTGGACAATAGAAAACAATCAATCACGAAAAAAACCACAAGTGCCTGTAATATGAATTTAAGAACACAATTCAGTAAAAAGATAATAAAAATATTCAGAATATTTGAAAAGACAGAAAACCACTGTAACTCTGTTTGCAATGATAGAAGGTGTCACCTGAGTTTAGGACTGTGCAATATACTGGCAAAGAGTATGTTGCTCATGCATAGAAAAATTGTAAAGCAGTAAGAATTAGAGGTGAATATCCATATATACTTACATTTAGATATTGTAGGACTGTTGCATATCACAGTTATGGATGTTATATTGAAATGTACACAGTACCGTATTTTTTCCTAAAGTAAAATTGGGAATTTTACATATTGAGCATAGTTTTACTTCACCTTTACTGCAATAACTTCAGAAATTCCTTCACAAATTTTTTCTCAAAGAATATATATGGATCTATTCTGCTATATAGCTGTGGAAAGATACATAGCAGAATAACATATAATATATAGCTACATAACACAGGTGACAGTTGTGTCCTTCTGGGAACACTGACCAAACACCCTTGGCCTTTGACTAAATAAAACTTGATTTGCAGCTAGAGAAAATGTCATCTGACTACTGAGAGGAGATTAGGGAGCAAGGAAGGAATTCTTTCTCACAGCCTGACTCTCATGTGAGAAGCTACCTTAGGTCCCAGCCTGACAGCACTGCATAAGACAGGCTTGCTACATGCCACTGAGAGCAGGACTTAACAGAAAGGCAACAGCAGCTACTCAGAGAAGACCTCAAGGATAATGGTCAGAACCCCAACAAACCCAGCCTCCAGTAGTGGCACATTTGTTACTTCTCTGGGAATCCTATCCCTGGGTTCATCATAAAATATTTCTATCTGTCATATCTATCTGAAATCTACATTTTTTCAGCTTAAAACTGGTGCATCTTGTGCTTTAAATTCTTTGCTCTGTCTTTCTTACAAGCCCCCACAAGTATTGAAGGGCCTCAAGAAGGTGTCCTTGAACCTTTCTCATCTCCAGGCTGAACAACCCCAATGACTGGACATGGCAATTACTGCTGTGGTTCAGTGAGGGTGGTGGTGCTGTTTGGTCAAAGGTTGGATTCTGTGAGCTTGGAGGCTTTTCCCAACCATAATGATTCTATGATTGTGTGAAGTAGCTCAGCTTTTCTTCATAGGAGGGATGTTCCAGTTCTTAGTCCTCCTTTGGAACCACTCTGACTGCTCTAGGACTTTCTTGTGATGGTAACTTCTTTTCCAAGTGATAGAGGAGCCAATATGGAGGAGGGTTGTGTTGGACCTTGTTATCACCAACAAGGAGGAGCTGGTGGGGAATGTGAAGCTCAAGGTCAGCTTTGACTGCAGGGACCATGAAATGGTGGGGTTAGAGATCCTTGGGGCAGCAAGGAGGGGACACAACAAGCTCACTGCCCTGGACTCCAGGAGACTTTGGACTTTTCAAGGACAACTCAGGAGTGATGCATCCCAGTAAAGAGGAAGTCAGTTAAAAATGCTAGGAGGTGTGCATGGATGAACAAAGAGCTTGTGGATGAACTCAAATGCAAAAAGAAGACCTAGAGAGGGTGGGAGCAGGAACAGGTATCCTGGGAAGAATATAGAGAAATTGTCCAAGCAGCCAAATAGCAGAGGAAAGCTAAGGCTGTGATAGAATTAAATTTGGCCAGGGACATCCAAAGCAACAAGAAAAGCTTCTGTAGGAATGTTGGTGATAAAAGGAAGACAGGAGAATTAGGGCCTCCTCTGGAAGAAATGGGGTCACCTCATTACCTGGGATCTAGAGAAAGCTGAGGTACTCAAGGAGGTTTTTGCCTCTGTATTAACTAGCAAGTGCTTAAGCCACATCATCCAATTTGCAGAAGGCAAAGGCAGGAACTGGGAGAATGAAGAACCACCCACTGTAGGAGAAGATCAGGTCTGAGACCATTTAAGGAACTTAGAGGTGCACAAGTCCATGGGTCCTGATAAGATCCATCCACAGGTCCTGAGAGAACTGGCAGAGGAAATGGCTAAACCACTATCTGTTATACTTAAGAAGTTGTGGCTGTCTGGTGAAGTTGCCACTGTAGAAGGGGAAACAAAACCAGAGGTGTTTAATATCTCTTTAGCCAACAGGAGCAGTGGGTTCAGGGACATCCTCAGCAAGTTTGCCAACAACACCAAACCTCATGCTCCGTGTTGAAAGAAGTATGGGTATTCAAATGCCATAGACTTCTACAAGCCCAAATCTTTACCTCAAGATTTCTTTTATTTATGGTACAGATTGACAGGTCAAACTTGGAAAAAAAGATATAAGAAACAACTGAGGTCCTGTCCTGGATATGGGTGCTTTTTGATTAATTCAAACATCATCAAGAAAAGAAAGAAACATCTATTTTTGAGCTGCACTGATCTGCATAACAGAAATCACAGCACATCTTACAATACTCAGCACAAATTCATGCACAGGCTTATTATTCTTTCTTGGAGAATCTCCCACTTCTTTTGCAATTTCTAGTGCACAGATTGGTATATCTGCACTAATGTAGGTATGCTTCTTTTCATGTATCAGAAGTGACCTCACATCACTCTCTGAGACCTACCCCAGTAGTTCAGCTACACCCCAGGCTCTTATTTCTGTGACAAAATCTTGCCCTGTCTATGACTCTCAGGCACCAGCACTATCACACTATCACAGAGATTGTTCCTCTGCTTTCAGAATCTTACCAGCACATCCGCCAAATGCTTTTCATAATACTTACTTCCCCTTAGTGGCTTGCCCAATGTATTCCTCTAAGGCATTTCTTACAAGATTCACACCATTACAAGGGAAAGATAAAAGCTGACATTCCCATTGTACAGCTGGGGTAGCTGCAGCCCAGACATACCAAGCAATCCATCCCAGGTTGTGCAGTGAGTCGGTGGGAAAGCCAGCAATAGAATCCATAAGTCCTGAATCCAAGTTCTTTAAGTGCTTCAACTAGTCCAGATTCCCTCCTTAACACTCCTGTCACATTATTTATAGGAGATGTATTCATATAGCCACCAAGACATCAAAATTTTCTAATTATATCTACTCATGTCAAATGACAATTATGCCCTTAGTTCAGTTTGCCAGACAATGCTTAGCCAGAGAGGGTTTGCCAAAATATTTTTGACCGAAGAAAGAGGAGGCATCTGGAGCATCTGCAGGCGAGATCGTATAAAATGTCCCTGCAACACGTCTGCCCTGGCTCCACAGAAAGCTCCAAGGTAAGGGATGGGGTCTGCAGGCTGCAGGAAGGGGATGTCAGCCTAATGTGCCCCCACATTCCTGCTGCCTCTGGTGCTCCTGTGCAGGAGGGGACTCCATTACAAATCTCTTTTCAAGGCACCTACCTGCATGTTTTCACTCTTGATTTTTGTGCAGCAGCAATTTGGGAATTGTCATTTCTGTTTTACAGCACTGATCAGCTGCCAGCTCATAAGCCACACATCTGGTGTCACGAGAGGTAAGAAGCTGATTTACCAATTTATAGGAACAGAGACAGATCCTTTTGGGTGGGGTGTGTGTATGGCTGAGTGAATGGTCACTGCTTCACTGTATATTCTTAAAACCACTGTAGTCACAGTATAAGGTGGTGGGATGCTGAAGGTTGGTATGGTTTTCAAGTGAATTATTGAATCATAGAACAGTGTAGGTTGTAAGGGATCTCATAAGGTCATCTGGTCCACTCTTTAAGGAGCTGTGTTTGAAGTCTCTGACTACTCATAGCAGGCCAGAAAATCCCCAAGGGGACATTCTTCACTTCTGCTTAACTCACCTAACAGGGAGTGAGGAGCACTGCCTTCCCATCACTGCTGTGTAACTGAACTAAGAATACAGTAGGAAAACTGCAAAATTCAGCATTTTGTCGCAGCATATGTAATGAGATATTTTGTCTGAAATTTGCCATGGAATCACTAAAGCAGTAACAGCTGTAACATAACAAACCAAGCTCTGATTGTCACCTCTGTAAAAGGCAATGCTGCCCTTTATTCTCTGCTCTGCTTGTTTTCTACCTCACAAGAAATGGAAGACGCAGCCTCCCTCCTCTGGAAGCCACTACCTGTTCCTCCAGAGACAAACAAAGAAATATCATGTTATGTTTTCTCATTTTAGTAAAATAAACACAAGATTAAATGTTGTGTCAATATCAGGTACCTAACTCTATACAAAAAGAGATATTTAAATGTTTTCCTAAGCTGCCCAGTGTTTGGTTTTGCTTTTTTTTTTTTTTTTTCCTCAGGGCAGAGGAAAGAAAATATATATTTCAGATAAATTAATTCAGGCGTTAAATTCCTTACTTTTAAATACTTCATCACAGCTTTAAGTCTTTGAACTTTGTTTTTCTCTAAAATTCTACTAATTTTTAAAAAACAAAAGAAAGTACTAGAAAAGGAGCTATCTCAGTGTGGTTTGAACAGCACTAATCTTAGACAGTCATGTTGCAATTTATGCCTGGATTCAAGCAGTCAATAAAATTAGAGAAAATTTTATTATTAATGCCATTATAAAAAAGTTATAAATACTGAAACTGAGTCATTAAGAAGCTAGAGTTTTCAGTGTGCAGTTCAGACAGTGGAGTATGAGCATTCTGATCTTTGTAAAAAACAATCAATTGTGAGAAAACAACATTATAATATTTCCAAATTAATTTTAAGAGTGCTTCAGCAGTTGAAGAGATTTTTGAGGTTCTTAATTCCATAGTACAGTGCCTAAATAGTTGAATTCTAAGTATCTATAAATTATTTAAATTTGATTTCAGTAAAGGCCAAATAATCTCCTTAAATATAATTTTGACCTTTTCCAAAAATATTGAATTGCACCAATGCAAAAATTCGCAATTCCTTCCAAAAGGCTACAAGCTGTATTAATATAGTTTCTTTTTCTCCACAACTTCTCTTTTCTTCTCCTAACAAGTGCTTACTTTCTGGCAAATTTGAGTAACATATCTGCTCTTCCACAGTGTTCTCTGCGGACAAGCCCCTCCATAAACCGCAGCCATGTCTACGGACGCGGAGATGGCCATCTTTGGGGAGGCGGCTCCTTACCTCCGAAAGTCAGAGAAGGAGAGAATTGCAGCCCAGAACAAACCTTTTGATGCCAAGACATCTGTCTTCGTGGTACATGCAAAGGAATCCTTTGTGAAAGGGACAATCACAAGC
The DNA here is from genome assembly GCF_028018845.1 of Melospiza georgiana. Classification (NCBI taxonomy): domain Eukaryota; kingdom Metazoa; phylum Chordata; class Aves; order Passeriformes; family Passerellidae; genus Melospiza; species Melospiza georgiana. The sequence continues at coordinate 6,558,823 of NC_080450.1, forward strand.
AAGGAATCAGGCAAAGTCACTGTCAAGACTGAAGGGGGAGAGGTGAGTCAAAAATAAGAGTCAAGGAAATCATATGATCCCCACTCTGGTTTTTTAGCTGACATGTGTATCCTTCTTCGTCTGACAGACCCTGACTGTGAAGGAAGATCAAATCTTCTCCATGAACCCTCCCAAGTATGACAAAATCGAGGACATGGCCATGATGACCCACCTGCACGAACCCGCTGTGCTGTACAACCTCAAAGAGCGTTACGCAGCCTGGATGATCTACGTAAGTGGCAGCAGCAGCTTCCTCTGGGCAGCCTCAGGAGCTGCTGGGCCAGGCTCAGGGCAAGCCAACATGCTGTGTCCCTTCCTTGCAGACCTACTCGGGTCTCTTCTGTGTCACTGTCAACCCCTACAAGTGGCTGCCGGTGTACAACCCCGAGGTGGTGTTGGCCTACCGAGGCAAGAAGCGCCAGGAGGCCCCTCCACACATCTTCTCCATCTCTGACAACGCCTATCAGTTCATGCTGACTGGTGAGTGGCTCTGTCTTCCTCAGGGGCCCTGGGCCACTAAATTCTTTTAAGGGATACCCTATCTCAGCAAAGTGAAGAGACTTTTTCAAAGTTTTCTTGGATCTGACATACGCATCTGTTGGAGTTTGCTATCTTCATAGTGCTCTTTCTACTCTTTTAAATGAAAGATATCTCTGTACTCAGTGATGTGCTTCGCTTGTTTGATTGCAGCTGACATCAGGCAAAACATTAGACTTACCTGACTATGTTTCATTCTTCCTCTGTTGTTCACTGAGTTTTATGTACTGTGTTTTTCCTTGTTCACAGATCGTGAGAACCAGTCCATCCTGATCACGTAGGTACCCCCCTGCGCGGGTCCCTGCGGGGCTGCCCAGTGCCAGGGCCCCTCCTGCCTGACCACGCACCCTCTGCTTCTCTCTTGGCTTTGGCAGCGGAGAATCCGGGGCCGGGAAGACTGTGAACACCAAGCGTGTCATCCAGTACTTTGCAACAATTGCAGCCAGTGGAGACAAGAAAAAGGAAGAACAATCATCAGGCAAAATGCAGGTAATTTATTAGATACATGTTGGGATCAATGCTTTCCTTTCTTCCTGACATGATTTTTGGAAAGGATAACTAGCACTGATTATCACCCTGCAGGGAACGCTTGAGGATCAAATCATCAGCGCCAACCCACTGCTGGAGGCCTTTGGAAATGCCAAGACCGTGAGGAACGACAACTCCTCACGCTTTGTGAGTTGCTTAACAAAATAATTCCTGTAACACAGTAAACAGGAGTTTATGTCAGTATTGTTTTCTGTTCAGCCATCATGTTTTCAAGAGTAAAACTGAAATTTCTTACCACAGCTTTGCCGCTTATACTAAAGATCATTCTCCAGATTTCACAACACAAAAATTTAATTCTGTTTTATATTAAAATGCAAATAATACCATGTTATGTGGTGTTTCTCCTAGAACATACTGTAATGTTAAAAAAGAGCTCTGTTTTTTTTTACTTACATTTATACTTATTTTCTAAGAGACAGATAAATTGCAGGAAAAAAAGGAAGGCTAGAAGAGATGAAAGAAAGAAAGAGAGAGAGAGAAAGAAAAAAAGAAAGAAAGAGAAATAGATTTTCTAATTGAATATTTACTGTATTTCAGATTTAATTAATCAGAAATGAAGTTGTTTATTAGATCACAATTCAGATATAAGCAGCTCAACTACTTAAATTGGTATTTCCATATCATCAAGGTAATTCCTCTCTGTATGCAGGGATATAGTTAGAATAATTTGCTGAATGAAGTTCACACATTCTTTCTCATTTGTACACTCAGCATACTTAAAATACAGTTTTGCCACTGCTGATTATTTTCATGGTCAAAAATGAAAAAGATACCTTTATGTTATGGTGCAAATACAGAGATTTTAAGAAAATGTCTCTAAGTAGAAAACTTGTACCAACTTCTTTATTTCAGATATACTTTCTATGTAGTAAATATTAAAACACTTTTATTCCTTTAAAGGGCAAATTCATCAGAATCCATTTTGGTGCCACAGGAAAACTGGCTTCTGCAGATATCGAAACATGTAAGACACTTCACAGCAGTTTCCAATCCATCCATTCCCCCATCCATACAACATCATCTATACTGCCTTCCCTGTTTTCTTCCCATCTTCTCACTTTTCTTTTTCTTTTGCTATTTCTTCTTGTTTCTAACCAAATTTCCCCTCCAGATCTGCTGGAGAAGTCCAGAGTCACTTTCCAGCTCAAGGCGGAAAGGAGCTACCACATCTTTTATCAGATCATGTCCAACAAGAAGCCGGAGCTAATCGGTAGGAAGAATTACTAACTTGAAGGAAGATTGCTGAGTTTCTGCTCACACTGTTACTTGTAGGCTAAACTAAGCCTACATGACCCATCCTCTTATTTTCAGACATGCTCCTCATCACCACCAACCCCTATGACTACCAGTTTGTAAGTCAAGGCGAGATCACTGTCGCCAGCATTAATGACCAGGAAGAGCTGATGGCTACAGATGTAAGTAGAAATTCAGAGTATTGCAACAATTGGAATCTCCCAGACAAATGTTTTACTTTACTGTTCCTATTTCAGAGTGCCATTGACATCCTGGGCTTCAGTGCTGATGAGAAAACAGCCATCTACAAGCTGACAGGGGCTGTCATGCATTATGGGAACCTGAAGTTCAAGCAGAAGCAACGAGAGGAGCAGGCAGAGCCTGATGGCACAGAAGGTATCAGCAAAATCTTTGACTGACCTGTTAGAAATAGAAGTGGCAATAATAAATATGTATTTGGAAGATGGAGTAGAAATGTGTTTAGGTGAGATGGTGCATAGGTATGAAACTGTCATCCAAAATGCACTCTTTCTTCAATTACCGCTCATCGTTATCTGCACTACCAACTGCATATATGTCCAAAAATCTCTCCTGAGCTACCATTCTGAATCAGCATAACTTGCTTATGTGCTGAGACCCACTGAGAAAGAAAAGATTTTTTTGAAAAAAACTTGTTTCTGCTTGATACTTAAAGAAAATAAAGGTATTATATTTCATTAGAGAACTTCTACTTCTTTAATCACTTTTTAGGACAAAATTACTCATGAATTCCTGAAATAATTTTTCATAAATACATTGTTTCTAGAAGTTTCTGTGAAGATTTTTAAAGACAAATATACTCTTTAGATATAAAACATTCAATGCAAAGATGATTTCAATTGAATAATTATGTCATGGTTCCTCTGAGAGCCAGTAAGCAAAATTTGATCACAAGAACATTAAATATTGCAGCTGTTTTGCGAAGGGTTCATCACTCAAAGTGCTGCATGTCTTGCTAGCCTTAATTTTTCTATCTCCTTGTTCTTGTACTTAGTTGCTGACAAGGCTGCCTACCTGATGGGTCTGAACTCAGCAGACCTGCTCAAGGCTCTCTGCTACCCCCGAGTCAAGGTGGGGAATGAATACGTGACCAAAGGCCAAACTGTGCAGCAGGTAACAACAACCACTTGGTGACTGGGAATCTCTGACATGAATCACTTACTATTTGCTCTGGAAATTGTATTTTTTCCACTCCATTCTCCTTTTGTTTAGGTATACAACTCAGTGGGTGCCCTGGCGAAGGCTGTCTATGAGAAGATGTTCCTGTGGATGGTTGTTCGCATCAACGAACAGCTGGACACGAAGCAGCCCAGGCAGTACTTCATTGGTGTCCTGGACATTGCTGGCTTTGAGATCTTTGATGTAAGTAAGAGTTTAGGTTTGAGAGCTGCTCTTGAAGGGAAGGATGGTTATATCAGAGGACTTGTAAGTAATACTTCTCTGAATATTTAACATGCTAGTCATTTGTGATTTGATGCAGGAAAAAACCAAATCATTTTCTTCTCTAGGAGAAAACAAAATCCTCAAAAGTTCCATCAGTACAAGCACAGAGTCATTTTGATTGTGCAGAAGCAGCAAATAGAATTTTATATGTTGTAATATTACAACCGTTTGAGCTTAATGCTTAGGATTAAATAACCCAAAATATTTTGAATAAATTTATAAAAGAGTTTCTGTAGCAGAGCTAGGAGATGCATTTGCAAATATATAATGAGTTAAAGATGTTAAAAATGTTTAAAGAACCAAGGAATGAATAATTATTTGTTTAATCAGAGATATAACAGGTTTTCAATTTGGATACAAGAGCATGCACTCATCTTGTTTGCTGAATAAAAAAATGCCAAAGTATTTTATTGATTTTATCAGATTCACTAAAAAATCTGCTCTGAAAAAAATCCCTGATTTCTGGAGCTGCATATAAGTTCTGTTATGGTGAGGTCCTGGTAATACAGTTGTGTTTTTACTGCGGAGATTTATAGAGGGTGGTGGAGAATGATGAAGAATTTTGCATATTGATGCGGGTTTGTTGTTGTGGTTTTTTCCACTGGGCAGTTCAACAGCCTGGAGCAGCTGTGCATCAACTTCACCAATGAGAAACTGCAACAGTTCTTCAACCACCACATGTTCGTGCTGGAGCAGGAGGAGTACAAGAAGGAGGGCATTGAATGGGAGTTCATTGACTTTGGCATGGATCTGGCTGCCTGCATTGAGCTCATTGAGAAGGTATGTTTTTAATTCAAGATCTCATTGCTTTAAATTTCCAGTAGTTGGATTCTTGTATTTGGTTTTAAGTGCAGAAATACATCTTGACCTGTACTATTGCTAATTATGCATTATACATATTAGAAAGTCCACTGAAAACTATAGAAGTAATTCTCACAGATTCTCTGCATGGAAGGCATCTCATTTGTTTGGCTAAAGGATATTATCTTCAAAAGCACAGGGCAGTTCCTAAAGTAAATTGAAAACATTTTCTTTGGGTTCTGGAATAAAGTTATCTGGAAATGAATACAGTTATCTGTAATGGTTCTGTATGGTTCACACCAAAGCGAGTACAGTGTCTGACCTCTGAGAGGAAGAAACAGAGATTTCTTGTAGTTCCTTATAATTTGAGGTGCTGATTGAAAATTCAAATACACAAGTTAATATGTCATGGACACATTTGTGAAAAAAACTTTAAAATATTCTTTCTCCTCATGAACTTTAACATCATCATTGGCAAAGTTTATTTTTCAGCTTCCTGTCTTTTACTACATTCGCTTTGAGACCAGGCCATAATCATATATTCTACAGGCATTCTCTCTTGCTTGTTGAACTATCTTCCAGCCCATGGGCATCTTCTCCATCCTGGAAGAGGAGTGCATGTTCCCCAAGGCAACTGACACCTCTTTCAAGAACAAGCTCTATGACCAGCACCTGGGTAAATCCAGTAACTTCCAGAAGCCCAAGCCTGCCAAAGGCAAGGCTGAGGCCCACTTCTCCCTGGTGCACTATGCTGGCACAGTGGACTACAACATCACTGGGTGGCTGGAGAAGAACAAGGACCCTCTGAATGAAACTGTCATTGGGCTGTACCAGAAATCATCTGTGAAGACATTGGCTTTACTCTTTGCTTCATATGGTGGAGGAGAAGCAGGTTATTTTTCTAAATTTTCTTTTTCAACAATTGGGATATGTAAAGATATAGCAAAAAAGGTTATATGGGTATATTAAAAAATTGTTTTTTTCATTTTAAGAGGCTAGTGGTGGTGGTGGTGGTGGCGGCAAGAAGGGAGGCAAGAAGAAGGGTTCTTCTTTCCAGACTGTCTCAGCTCTTTTCCGGGTAAAGTATGGATTAATTTTCTATAAAGTAACATGAACAAAATGTCAAAACTGAGCGAAATGCACTCAGGTTTGTGTTCTGGCATTGGTTTTATAGAGAAGCGATACTAAGTCTGAAGTGCATTCCATAGTGATTTTTTGTTCAAATTTAGGAATAAGTCTTCATTTGGCTCTTTGAATTTCTTGCAAAAGTTCACTCCCATTTTTTGGGAAATGTTTTTTTTTTCAGAATCTGTCATGTAATATAAATATAAAAATTTATCCCCAAAGGGTTTGTGTTAGTATATTTATAATGTAGTGTTTTACTTCTTCCAGAAAAAGGCAAAGAATTTTAAACATTTTTTTAATGAGACTACTTCTCAACAAAAAGTCTATAGAAGGTTTCATTAAATCTAGATGTCAAATTTTAAGCTTCTTCTAATATTTATTATATTAGTTTCTTGGCATCTAGGTACAAAGCATGCAAAAGTAAATTTCCTTCATCTAAACTACTATGCATGATCCCACAGGAGAATCTCAACAAGCTGATGACCAATCTGCGGAGCACTCACCCCCACTTTGTGCGCTGCATCATCCCCAATGAGACTAAAACGCCTGGTAAGAAGCCCAAGATGAAAGATCCTGGCTCTGATACATCCATTCCCCTCTGCAATGCAATCTGTGCCCCTCATTTGTGCTCTGCATTACCAGGTGCCATGGAGCACGAGCTGGTGCTGCACCAGCTGCGCTGTAACGGCGTGCTGGAAGGGATCAGGATCTGCAGGAAAGGGTTCCCCAGCAGAGTCCTCTATGCTGACTTCAAACAGAGGTGAGAGCTATGAAATGAAGAGATAAGTCAGGTGTCCTCACCAACTGCTCTCCATCACACAACTGAGCTTTGCCAGGGTCTTTAAGTATGGAGAGATGAAATTCCAACTTCCTCAGCCTAGTTCTGCTGCAAACACTGCTCTTAGTTTCAGTAAAGAGAACATTCTTATGACTGGACATTGTCTTCCTCCTATTTGCTCCAATTCCACAGATACAAGGTGCTTAATGCCAGTGCCATCCCTGAGGGACAGTTCATCGATAGCAAGAAGGCTTCTGAGAAGCTTCTTAGTTCAATCGATGTGGATCACACCCAGTATAAATTTGGACACACCAAGGTACAAACTCCCCCGTTCACTGCCTGCCTGGGCTTTGCTCTCTCTACCTGACAATGATGTGCTGCAATATTGTCTCTCTCAAGGTGTTCTTCAAAGCTGGGCTGATAGGGGTCCTGGAAGAGATGAGAGATGAGAAGCTGGCACAGCTCATCACTCGCACTCAGGCCAGATGCAGGGGCTTCTTGGCGAGGGTGGAGTACCAGAGAATGGTGGAGAGAAGGTACACCTTCCTCTTCTTCAGTTAAAGTCATTTTGCTCATGGAAAAGTGTTGACACTTGTCTGACTGAGAATATTCATTGTACATTTTAATTATGCCTCAGGGAATCCATCTTCTGCATCCAGTACAACATTCGTGCATTCATGAATGTCAAACACTGGCCATGGATGAAGCTGTTCTTCAAGATCAAGCCCTTGCTGAAGAGTGCAGAGTCTGAGAAGGAGATGGCCAACATGAAGGAAGAATTTGAGAAAACCAAGGAGGAACTTGCAAAGTCTGAGGCAAAGCGGAAGGAGATGGAGGAGAAAATGGCCTCTCTGATGAAGGAGAAGAATGACCTACAGCTCCATGTGCAGGCTGTGAGTAACATATTTCTATACTTTTATAAGTAAATATGATCTAACACTCCTTTCTTAATACACTCTCAAATTATATACTAAGCCTTCTAAAATACTTTAAGCCTAATACCATGTAACTAAAGACCACATTCTTTCTTCGCACCATCTTACTATTGCGAGCTGTAATTTTAAAAGTATGAGCTTTTATTCTTCATAACTACATGTGTCCATGTGAGTTCATAGAGCTATATGAGAGACATTATGTGAGACATAAAGCCTTATTGTGGTCACTGTAGTTTATCTAGTGGAGCAGAGACAGTAGCTTGACTGATCTACTACTCTGCCTTAACTTTCATCAAAATGAAGAGCTGATTACGATTTCTTATAGCAGATGTCATCTCAACTCCTGCAGCTTCTACTTCCAGAAAACAAAGATACCCATAACAACTTACAACACAAGCATCATCACTATATGTCTGTCTCCAATGTCTTTTGGCCTCCCACAACCATAAAAAATATTTTGGCAATACCCTGGAGCTGAAATGTCTGTTTCAGGGAATGATGAATCTCATTCTATTGTCCACTGACACCAATGGCTGAGTATAAAGCTACTAAAGGGAGTTTCAAATATTTCCTTGGAGGTGGAGGTATTTACATGTCTCAACACTTCCACATAAATCTGAGTTTTGTATAATAAGACACAACCACTTTCTAAAGGAGAAAAGGAAAACATCAGTTAAATCTAAGTGACTTTCTTATATACCCAAAATAAATAAGTTGAAATAAAATGTAGCTAAACAGAGCTGTACTAAAGATGCAAAAGGTCCAACAAGAAAACTAACTAAAACCTTTTTCTAGATTTGTAATTTCCAAGGTAATTCCACAGTGTGTTTTTCCCTAAAAGTAATTTGAAAGTCTTGCCAATTCCCATAGCTTCCTACAGTACTAAATAATATTTTCTGGATTTTCCCACCAGGAAGCAGATGCTTTGGCTGATGCTGAGGAAAGGTGTGATCAGCTCATCAAAACCAAAATCCAGCTGGAAGCCAAAGTCAAGGAAGTGACTGAAAGGGCTGAGGATGAAGAAGAAATTAATGCTGAGTTGACAGCCAAGAAGAGGAAGCTGGAGGATGAATGTTCAGAGCTGAAGAAAGATATTGATGACCTTGAGCTAACACTGGCCAAGGTGGAGAAGGAAAAACATGCCACTGAAAACAAGGTACACACATTGGCAGGCACATAAAGGGTCATGAAATTACAGACTCAGAGTAAAAGGCAACTTAACAAAAGACATGCTGATTTTGGAAAATCTTGAGCTGTGCGTCTATCAGCATCCAAAATATAAATCAGACATAAAACCAGTGAACATGTTTTCTTCCAAATTTTAAAACATGCATATATTTGTAGGTGAAAAACCTGACTGAGGAGATGGCAGCTCTGGATGAGACCATTGCTAAGCTGACAAAGGAGAAGAAAGCCCTCCAAGAGGCGCATCAGCAGACCCTGGATGACCTGCAGGCAGAGGAAGACAAAGTCAATACTCTGACCAAAGCCAAGACCAAGCTGGAACAGCAAGTGGATGATGTAAGCACACAGACATAGAGCAGGAAGAGGACAGGTATGGAGTCCAAGCGGGCTGGCAGAGCCCTGATGGTCTTGTTGTGTTTAGCTGGAAGGGTCCCTGGAGCAAGAGAAGAAACTGCGCATGGACCTGGAAAGAGCAAAGAGGAAGCTGGAAGGAGACCTGAAGCTGGCCCAGGACAGCATCATGGATTTGGAGAATGATAAGCAGCAGCTGGATGAGAAACTGAAGAAGTAAGTGTGGCTCTGGGGCCCGTGAGTGCTGGGCTGCAGCACTTGTCTTGTTTCTTTGTGCTCTAACACGGTTCACTTGTCCCAAAGGAAAGACTTTGAAATCAGCCAGATCCAGGGCAAGATCGAGGATGAACAGGCCCTGGGCATGCAATTTCAGAAGAAGATCAAGGAGCTGCAGGCAAGTCTCTGTGCCTTTTGCCCTGCCTTGCTCAGGCTCAGCTCAGGCAGGAGGAGGGCATGGCTGTGAAGGGTCCTTGATGTTCTGCAGGCCCGCATTGAGGAGCTGGAGGAGGAGATTGAGGCAGAGCGAACCTCTCGCGCTAAAGCAGAGAAGCATCGCGCTGACCTGTCCAGGGAGCTGGAGGAGATCAGTGAGCGCCTGGAAGAAGCAGGAGGGGCCACAGCAGCTCAGGTGGAGATGAACAAGAAGCGTGAGGCAGAGTTCCAGAAGATGCGCCGTGACCTGGAAGAGGCCACGCTGCAGCACGAAGCCACGGCTGCCGCCCTGCGCAAGAAGCACGCGGACAGCACAGCTGAGCTGGGCGAGCAGATCGACAACCTGCAACGTGTGAAGCAGAAGCTGGAGAAGGAGAAGAGTGAGATGAAGATGGAGATTGACGACTTGGCAAGCAACATGGAGTCTGTCTCCAAAGCCAAGGTATGGAAAAATATTAAAAAAACCATGAATATAAATAATGTTGAAGTATATCCTTTAAAATTATGGATAGATTACCAACTAACTCATGTCTCTGTATGGAACTTGTTTCTAACCTTCTAACTCCAAGAAAAAGTCTATAACTTGCAAGTTGTTTCACTTTTTTCTGGTTAGAATCCTGCTGTTCATAATAAGAAGGCATCTAGTTACTAATCTTCTTTCATTCTCTGTGATCTCCACAGGCCAACCTGGAGAAGATGTGCCGCACTCTGGAAGATCAGCTGAGTGAGATTAAGACCAAAGAAGAAGAACATCAGCGCATGATCAATGACCTCAATGCTCAAAGAGCTCGTTTGCAGACAGAAGCAGGTTAGAGAGACTCCAGTATGTTTTTGCATGACTCCTAAACCAGCTTCTTTGGGTCATAAATAACAATTAGAATATTTTCTTTTATGTTTGCTTCCCCAGGTGAATTTTCACGCCAGGTAGATGAGAAAGATGCTCTGATTTCTCAGCTGTCAAGAGGCAAACAGGCCTTCACCCAACAGATTGAGGAACTGAAGAGGCATCTAGAGGAAGAAATTAAGGTTATTCCTGATTTCTTACCACTGGCCACTGACTATGCTTTTAGCTTTACACAGCCTAGTGGGGACAGGATCTGCTTAGTGTAAGCCATCCTGGGGGATCGCTTTTCTTTGTGCAATAAGTTTGATTAATGGATTTTGTCACCAGTCTTACATCTGTTCTTCATTGCAAACATTCCTCCAGCTGTCATGGTGGAATTGTGAAGTTAATTCATTGGAAGAGATTTCACAGGATATTATCACTGCTTGATGCAACCCCACTCTCCATCTAGGCCAAGAATGCCCTGGCCCACGCCCTGCAGTCTGCTCGCCACGACTGTGACTTGCTCCGGGAACAATATGAGGAGGAGCAGGAGGCCAAGGGGGAGCTGCAACGAGCCCTGTCCAAGGCCAACAGTGAAGTGGCCCAGTGGAGAACCAAATACGAGACGGACGCGATTCAGCGCACAGAGGAGCTCGAGGAGGCCAAGTACATGAGGAAGCAGAATGGGAAATGATGGGAGAAGACTGAAACTGGTCATGGGAAATTAGAATCTCTGAGAGTGGTCTAAGTCAAGAATAGGATGAAGGCAATAATATAGATTTGTAAAAAAAAGGAGAGAGAGGAAGGCAGAGAAAAAGTGGAGATAGGAAGAGAAAATATAGGCTTTAGGACTAGAAGTGCTATGACAGGCCTAATAGGTGATAGGACACAGCAAAGTATGGATCCTTACATATCTGTGAAAAGTGCACAGTTCAAAACCCTTAAAGTGACCAGCTGACCTCTCATGACAAGTATAGAACTGACATATTTCCAGGCTCTGATGTGCAACTGTGTTTGTTGCCTCCCAGGAAGAAGCTGGCCCAGCGCTTGCAGGATGCAGAGGAGCATGTTGAGGCTGTCAATGCCAAATGTGCCTCCCTGGAAAAGACAAAGCAGAGGCTGCAGAATGAAGTGGAGGACCTGATGATTGATGTGGAGAGATCCAATGCTGCCTGTGCTGCTCTGGATAAGAAGCAGAAGAACTTTGACAAGGTCAGTTGGCCTCCAGCACCAGCACTCCTGGCCAGAGCAGGGCCCTGTGATGGCCACAGCCCTACTCACCCCCCGTTTCTCTTCAGATCCTGGCAGAATGGAAGCAGAAGTATGAGGAAACGCAGGCTGAGCTGGAGGCCTCGCAGAAGGAGTCGCGCTCTCTGAGCACGGAGCTGTTCAAGATGAAGAATGCCTATGAGGAGTCCTTGGACCACCTGGAAACAATGAAGCGGGAGAACAAGAACTTGCAGCGTAAGTCCCTGGCCCTTTGCTCCTCCCTGGCCTTTCTCACAAGCCTGTCTGTCTGCCATGCTTAACAGCCCTGGGCCTGCAGGGATAAGATCATGGCTGGCACCTTGGTAGGCCAGAGCCTTTCACCATTCAGCTCTCTGCCTGACTATGGCACTTTTCTCCCTTCCTTGCAGAGGAGATTTCCGACCTCACGGAACAGATTGCGGAGGGAGGAAAGGCGATTCATGAGCTGGAGAAAGTGAAGAAGCAGATTGAGCAGGAGAAATCTGAAATCCAGGCTGCTCTGGAGGAAGCTGAGGTACATGACAACCACTGGCATCTGTAGTAAATAAATGAGGAAATAGGGCTGAAAAGGCCTGGAACAGAGTTACACTCTGTTCTGGCTGAGGAGTGCAGTTGAGATTTCTGAAAATATTTTTGATTTTTATCAATGTTTGTGTCCCCTTGTCCAGGCCTCCCTGGAACATGAGGAGGGGAAGATCCTGCGCCTGCAGCTTGAGCTCAACCAAGTGAAGGCTGAGATTGACAGGAAGATAGCAGAGAAAGATGAGGAGATTGACCAGATGAAGAGAAACCACCTGCGAATTGTGGAGTCCATGCAGAGCACTCTGGATGCTGAGATCAGGAGCAGGAATGAAGCCCTGAGGCTGAAGAAGAAGATGGAGGGAGACCTGAATGAAATGGAGATCCAGCTGAGCCATGCCAATCGTGTGGCTGCAGAGGCACAGAAGAATCTGAGAAACACCCAGGCTGTGCTTAAGGTATGTTACACTAAGAATGTGCACTTTGGGTTTTACTTTGTCCAATACTAGCTGCTGAATTCCTCTAGATACATTCTATTTCCTTAATGACTCTCCTTAACTGAAGAGCCCAGAACTGGATGCAGTACTCAATGTGAGGCCACACAAAAGAGGAATTGAGCTCCAGCTCTGCCTTGGCTTTCATAATACTATCCTCACACATCCTGGTAGCATCCTTATATTCTTCCAAAGACAGTTGCTGCTTTTTCTACCATCAATGCGTTTCCTTTTTACACTTCAGTTTGACCTGAAGGTCCTTGCTCAGCCATGCTGATCTGCCTCTCTTTCCTGATTGCTTACACATGTGAATTGAGAGCTCCTGCACTCCAGGAAAAGCATTCTTAACTTGGTTTTTGCTTCTTTATTCTTGAGAGGACTTTCTCAAGGGTTTACCATCCAGGAATTCCTTGAGAAACTCAAGTCCAGTCTCCTAAAATTCAGGGACTTAACCTTACTCTTCAGCTGTCCCAGATTCTCATGAATCAACCTCCAACTGAATTTTCTAAGTTACTGTGCATAGACAGACAATAAGTCCACATATAAATATATCCCTATAATTATATATATTGTACTACCATAATCATTATGGGACTGGTGGCAAATGCCATTGTGTGACAATGCTGCGTCATATTATAATTTCTCCTGATTCTTATAATTTTTTAAAATCCTGCCTTATAATTTCTCTTTATTCTCTACAGGACACCCAGATACACTTGGATGATGCTATCAGGACACAGGATGACCTGAAGGAGCAGGTGGCCATGGTGGAACGTAGAGCTAACCTGCTGCAGGCTGAAATTGAGGAGCTCCGGGCAGCCCTGGAGCAGACGGAGCGGTCGAGGAAAGTGGCTGAGCAGGAGCTTCTGGATGCCAGTGAGAGAGTTCAGCTCCTCCACACTCAGGTTAGATTCAAAATCTCATGTGCAATTTTTTTCCTTTATAGTTTTTCTTCTGTGTAAATTCCTAAATCAACTCCTGTAATAAAGTACTTTATCTGAACTAGAATTATTACACTCGTACAAAGAAATGGATTATGGCAAAATGAGTAAGAGTGCATGAGCAGCCAGAAGAGTTGCTTCAAACATCAATAATCCTCTGCTATCTACCTGTGTATGACCTGACAAGATACATCAGGAAGATATCAGATATTTATCAGATATATAACTAATATCAGATATTTAGAGGATAACTTTACATTGAAACAGTAAATTTGTTCAGTAATTGTTGTCTTTTGGAAATAACTGCACATAATTTTATTGTTCAACAGAACACCAGCCTGATCAACACCAAGAAGAAGCTGGAAACAGACATCGCCCAGATCCAGAGTGAAATGGAGGATACCATCCAGGAAGCCCGCAATGCTGAGGAGAAGGCCAAGAAGGCCATCACAGATGTGAGTTGGGCACTCCTGGCATTGCTGATGGTGAATGTACTCTCCCCAAAATATCTCCAGCCCCAAAATGGCTTTGACCCTTTGCTCTGATCAGGCGGCCATGATGGCAGAAGAGCTGAAGAAGGAGCAGGACACCAGTGCCCACCTGGAGAGGATGAAGAAGAACCTGGACCAGACAGTGAAGGACCTGCAGCTTCGTCTGGATGAGGCCGAGCAGCTGGCACTGAAGGGAGGGAAGAAGCAGATCCAGAAGCTGGAGGCCAGGGTGTGTAGGGCCGGGACTGTGCCTGAGGGAGTGTGTCCCTCCTTGGAGAGACATTGGCAGGGCAGCTGCAGGGCTGGGCTTGTCCTTGCAGGTGCGGGAGCTGGAAGGGGAGGTTGATGCTGAGCAGAAGCGCAGCGCTGAAGCCGTGAAGGGTGTGCGCAAGTATGAGCGCAGGGTGAAGGAACTCACCTACCAGGTAAGGCAGGAGCTCTCCTGCTCTCACTGGGCTTTCTCACAGTGAGTCACATTTTGCACACACCATCCCAAGGGGAATGGTTAAACTCACGAGTTGCAGAACCAAGAATTTACTCTCCTTTCCATTCGCCAAACATTTTAGTCTGAGGAAGACAGGAAGAATATTCTGAGGCTGCAGGATCTGGTGGACAAGCTGCAAATGAAAGTGAAATCCTACAAGAGACAAGCTGAGGAGGCTGTAAGTATTGCTTGGAGAATGGGCAAAAATTCGATTAGGGCAGGACACACATTGAATCAAGCTGAATACCAGGAGGAAGGGTATTAAGGAAACTCCCAATATGCAACTGTCTTGGCCATGCTGCTTTGTTATCATGTCATGAGGCCTTGGTGAGCTCTGGGCACCCTGCAATCAGGGCATTCATTAAGGGAAGCTCTGCAGCCTGTTTCACACAGGAGGCCAGAGTAAACAAACCAGGGACCACACCCAGTGACTGACAATTTCCTGAATCTCTGCTACTAATCAGCAGCAGAAGGCTTCCTGGTCTTCCTAGCCCCGTAAGTTGTGCTGACAATTGGGCAGGAAGTAGTGTGGGAATAAGTACAGAAATTATAAATCAAAGGGGTGAAATTGCTCCTCACATGTGACACAGTCCTGGTGAAGCTTGTCCCCGTAGGGTCCTGAGAAGGGGAGGATGAGGAGCTCTGTGTGAGGCTGATGTGTGAGCAGTGGTGGGAGGGGAATGGAGATTTGCAGCCCCACAAGGCTGACTTGCAGCAGGAGTGAAACCCCTGCCCTGTGCTCCTGAGCTCTGATTCGCTCTGCTCTCACAGGAGGAGCTGTCCAATGTGAACCTGTCCAAGTTCCGCAAGATCCAGCACGAGCTGGAGGAGGCCGAGGAGCGGGCTGACATTGCAGAGTCACAGGTCAACAAGCTCCGAGCCAAGAGCCGTGAGATTCATGGCAAGAAAATAGGAGAGGAAGAGTGAAAATTGCATGAGGCATCAAAGTGACCTGAGGGCTGCACAAAATGTGAGCCCTCTGTCCTTCTTCAAGTGTTCATAAACATGTCTATATGTAGAGAATAAAGAACGTAGATTTAGTGGCATACACAGCAGAATCCGTGATTTTGGTCAATTCAGTTCTGCAGTTACACAAGTTTGGGGCACTTTCAAATGAAATATTTATTTCACTTTAAGCCTTGCGTAACAGTACAGCTTTACTTATCCCATCTCCAGTATTTCTCCACTCTGTCTTACTTGCATTACCAAGATGGGAATAAGACTAATTTAATTTCCATTCTGGGAGAGGATCAGGACAAAGGCAGGACAAGCACCTTTTCTGTCCTGGCATAGAAAAAATTGGTTTTCCTTTGTGCATTGTGTTTCTACATGGGTACAGTACTCAGAGGTTCTCATTGATGGTCCCATTATCACTTGGGCAAATGGTATTTAGAGGGAAGTTTTCCCAAGGGAAAACATCTGTAGTCCCAAAAGCATCTGTATGTCTCCGAGTCCTTATGGAGGAAGTTAGGCAAGGAATTATCTGTGCCTTAGAACAAGGCAAGTGAAGGCCAGTAACTCTTGGAAGTGGCTTCTTACTGAGGAAATTTAAAGATCATGCTACCTTGTTAATAACTTCACAAATATGATGTTAACATTAAGTTTCAAAGAAAAACAAATAATGTATTATTTGGATAAGAGGATATTGCAGTGCCTTACTTCCTCTGTGAGGCAGAATAGCCAATACTAATATGTTCCAGTTGTAAATTAAATTGAACTTAATGAACAGCTTGGTAGAAGTGTGAATAAGAAGACAAACCCCAAGCAGTGTAACATGTAGAGCCACCAGAACAAGTGGGAACAGCTGCACTACTGTATAGTGTTTCCAGTACTGAAATGTATGAGTTTTTGTGCTAAGGAATAATTAAGAGTAATGTACAAATACAAAAAGCTAAAAGAGCTGTTTTACATCATGCACTGTAAGTCTTCAAGTAATAATACTGAGAGCATTACAACTTGAAAGGAATCATAAAATCTAACACTTTACAGAGACAAAAATTCATAGACGATGACAAACTGTGTCCTACCTCTCTGACTCTTGCAGCACTGGAGTGGAATGTAGATACCAACTGTATTTCAGTTGAACAGAAAAGAAACAAAACATCTACATAAGGTGTACTGGTCTGAAGTCTTAAATGACGGGCTGTTTCCTGCAAGGCAAGAAGCAATAATTAAAATAGGGAACCCCACTTGTAGCACTACTGGACCCAGGCACATTGCACAGCTGCCAAGGGCAGATTCCACATGCAGATACCATTCTCCATTTTACCATCGTAAAGGAGACTTGGTTCCATCACACTACAAGAGCATTTGTGGGTCCCTCAAGGTTCCTGGCTAGCTCTACACCTCTTTATTTATGGAGAGTGCTTCAAGGAGCTGTGAAACTGTTGGGGAAAGGAGCTGAAGATGTTGGAAAGGGGATGATGAGAAAAGAGCAGTATTGAAGCCTTTTGCACTGCACCACAGCAGTCAGTGTTCTGGACAGGGAGGACTTCCTCCTCCCAAATACACTGAGATTTACACCCATAGAGTTCTTCCATTTTATAACTAAATATGGAAGTAGTCTTCTAGACAGCAGTTAAATATATTTAAGGAAAAGATGACACTCTGTGTTGACTCTTGTGTCACTGTAAGTGATGCACTTCAGAGACATCATCTCTATGTGTGAAGCTGTGAAAACTGCTCCACTGCCAGTGATATCTGGGCAACAAAGAAGGGAAATGACTCCTCTCCTTTTCCCTTCAAACAATATGCTCCTAAGACATAGGTGGTATCTTTTTTCATGACAAATCCTTGCCTGCCACACCTTGAAATAAAGCAGTAGAATTTCTTTGTTCTAAAGACCATCTTTCTTTAAACAAACAAATCAACAAACCCCAAAAACTTAATTCAAAAATCAGTGAGTTACAACTGTGGCACGGTGAAAACATGGACAAGTATTTCCAGCTCCATCTGTACCTCTTTAGAGCTGCTGACAGAGTAGTAAATATCACAACTTTGGGGATGGTATTACAATGCCCAAAACTCCCTGTTCCCTTTGGACAATATCATAATCACTCACCAAAAGGCACAAGCTGCTCTGACTGTGGAAGAATCAGGATGTACTTGCAGCACCTGAGACTCTTGGGGCTCTTCTGTCTCTCACCTGTAAGAAATTCTGGCCTCAGGATTTCTTGCTAATGCTCAGCTGATGAAAGGTAACATTGCAGGTTCCTTTAGAGACAACACCTGGGGCCAGAATTCCAACTGCACAGGTGGGAGAGGGAGAGAAATCACACACATTGCCCTGTGCTGAGCTGGCCTTGCCACCAGCCAGCCTGGAAAGCAGGGCTGGAGTCTTGCTGGAATCAGAGTGGAATATTAAAGGGATGAGAAAGGAAAACCAATTTTTCTTCAGTTTTGATTTGCTGCCTTGGCTGGAGGACAAGGAGTCATTTTGCATCAACACACTATTTCTGGAGACAGGCTGCGTGTGATAGAAAATGTGCTGATGCACAGGTAACTGATCTTGGAAGAAACATGGGCTCATAAGTGGCCTAAAGAAACATGGGCCCATAAGTGGCCTAAAGAAACAAGTCCCAGAGGAGTTTTAAAATAGATGCAGCTCCACCAGAGCTGCTGCCCCATGGGGACTATGGAGTTCTCTGACCTTCAACAGCTTGGGCATGGACAACTGTGTCCCCTGTACACCAAAGCATCAGCACTTTAGGAGGCACTAAGACATTATATGTGAGTTATACCTCATCATCCTTTCCTTTTCCTTTCTCAGTACAAGCTGGCCTTTTTTACTTTCTAATACTGAACTTTGAATAATGATTTCTGTCATTTCTGCTTCACTTTCCAACATCTCTGACATTTCCAGGCACTAATCTTCCTCCCATTGGCTTATCAGTCCTTCCACCCTGTTCATCTTCTCTGTAACTGAAGCTCCAGTGTGTGGGGAAAAAGTATCCCCTACATCACTCTGATATTATTTAGAACACTGCTCAGATGTCATCTTCTCATGTTTGCTGGTAGAAGGAGAAAGATTAGCTAACTGTGATGCAATTTCAAGAACTGTTTATCCTGACATTCCAGGTCACAGCTTTTACCTTCCTCTGCTCAGTGAAATGACACCTTCATCCTAACAGCAGATAATCTGCCACTGCAGTTTTTCAGGAAGCCACTTGGAGTCCTCACTGAAAAAGGATGCCATCACCTTTACAAACATGTAAATCTCAACAGTCCATACCACGAAAAGTACCACTTTGATTTCCATGTGCAAGATCACAAGCATAGCAACCAGTAAGACTAGAGGAAAAGAACTTGAAAGAGAAAAGACACCAATTCATACAAATTAACAAACAGAAAAAAACAGCCTCACCCCCCTCTCCCCCCTCTAAAAAATCCCCACCTAAACAGCTGCCTCTGCCCCCAAATTCCACCAGCAGCATTACCAAGGGCTTTGTGCTCTACTGTTCTGGATTTTAGCTCTCATCTCTCACAGCCCATACAGTGAACATCCTGAACTGCTTTTCATCCCAAACGATGCATTCAAGTCTGTCATTACATTATGAAAATTAACAACTTTCTTCAAGCTCAGTTCATGTTTCTTACTATTTTATTTTTTCCATTCCCTGCACCAGCATGGATTAGGGATGCCTAATATATCTCCAAACCTTGTTTCTTTGCTGGGCAAATCATTATGCCAGCCACAGTATGACACATAAACAGCCTGAAAGAAATACACTTTACTCTAGTCTGATCTGATTCTTACTGGTTTTTATATACAAAGTATGTCCTTACCATTGCAATGATCCAGTGCTCAGCTAGGTCTTAGTAGAAGAGTAGGGATGAGAAGTTTTGCTCCAGCAGATCAGAGCATCAGTATTTGTTTTCAGCATGTGCTAATGCTCCTGGGAGCTCTCGTTTTACCCAGAGGCAGCAGAAATGCTGCTGCAGCAGTGTGAATATTCCCTGCCAGACAGTTAATCAGGGTCCACAGGGTGCGCTGATTCCTCCAGCACGCCCTGTTCATATGACAGCATGGCTGACTACAGCAGTGGCAAGCTGCAGATCCCATGGGGAAGGTTTTGAATGGAATATCTGGTTTATCAGATAATTTGAAGGAGTATAAAGCTGAAATGGAAATAGTGGTAGGTTTGTCTGTGTTACCTGTGAGGCTTTTGGAAAGATCAGGAAAGAAATGGAGAAGCCGGTGAGTTTCTGGGAAAGAAGTCCAATTTGTATGAATTGGTGTCTTTTCTCTTTCATGGCCGTTGCAAGGACCATGAGGCACCTGCAAGTCCTTTTCAAAATGTGGGGGCTGTGGGGAGCAATGTGGGGGGAACATTCTTCATCTTCCTTCAGGACACATCCACACTAAACACCTTAATCCTTCCACCACATATCCCCTCACTTACACATGGATGGGTCTCCTCTGGCAAGACAAAGATCTACTCACCATCAAAAGAGAACATGACTGCTCACCAATCCCTGAAACCTTCAAGATTAATCCCAATCTACTTTTTGGAGTTTCCTCGGGACTGGGATTTATATTTAGGTAGTCCAAGGCTAAGGCACATGTAGTGAAAGCCCTCTATCAAAAATGTAAGTAAACTCTCATGATAACAAAGGCAGTTCCTTTCTGCTACTTGCCTGTAGGCAAAAAGCTGAAGTTCATCTATATCCCCTATTCTATCTGAAGGCCATTCTGGTTCAAATTTATAAGAGACTGATTAAATGATCCAGAATGGTGAGGAATTTTCAGTGAGGCTGGGGAAGTTTCTCCCATCAGTCATGCCAGCCCTGAATGCCTCTGTGAATCATGAGACTCCAGTTTTCTGCCCACTGAAAGCTCATTCTGGAGTGGCTGCCATGGAGTGCTCCTGTGGCCGTTGCAGGGACCAGAACATAGTTCAACATTTGGTGGGATCAGGTCACAAGCTGGGGAGAAATTCTCTTCTACTGGGACCTGCTCAGTTCCCCTTCAGGAGGGATTTCCAGACCTGCCTTCATACACCATACACACACCATGTATGGACTACAGTGAGGACTAGGAATGACAAAGTCTGGGGAAGGAATGACTGTCCAAAAGGCTGTGACCTTCTGCAAGACCTGCAACAGAGTCCACACTACAAGGAAGAGTGGATAAAGGCAGTTTGTCAATAGCAGGCCAAGACAGATCAACGTGTCATCTTCAGCAGATGAGACTGTCCAGGCAAAGGAGCTGTGGCATTCCTGATCTAGCAGGATCAGAACAGCCAGGATTTGGAAAAAATCCAGCAGGAAAAATTCTGTAAAGCTGGAAACCAGGCAGGCACTGAGCACTGGGAGACTGGGAAAGAAGCACTTCCCACCAGACAGCCAATCTGCCAGCTGGTGCCCTTCAGCTAGCAGGGCTGCAGGGGCTTTTGCTGCTCAAAATAATCTGGAAGTGTCTGAGACAACGAGTGAATGACAAACATATTTGGTAAATTCCTCTGCCTGACCTGCTGGAAGGCACCAACCTCCCTATTTCTTTTCTGTATTAGCCACACTTGTTACTTGCTCAGTGCTGACAGAGAGGAAGTTTGATGGCAAGAAAATGAATCAAAATAAAAGGGAGAGTAACCAACCAGAATGGTGGGGTTGGTATCAAAGTGTCAGGCTCAGAATGTTCTCAGAGAAATATCGGTAAAATGTTTGGCACAGGGGAGCCAAATCTGTTTATCTGGGACATTTCCCAGGTCCAAATGAAGAGAACAGGCTGTCAAAGGGCAAACCATAGAAAAGTGTTCTTTCCTGAGTGAAATGACGATGTGTTTGCACACAGAGCTCACCCTCAGGTGGCAGGAGAGGTGGGAGGACATTTGGTTCAAGGCAGGAGAAGGTGTGGGCAGACACTGCTGCCCCACAGCCTCAGACAGCATCATGGCTGAGCCACTGCCAGGACAAGGCTCTGTGCTGGCCTGTAGGTCCTGGCAGGTCTGTCCCACCTCAAAGCAAGTGGGTGGCTCACTGGTGTCCCTTGGGTGCTGGCCAGGGGCAGAGGGAGGAGGAGTTCTGAAGGAAGAACATGGGGCCTGGCACATTTTGGAGAGGGAAGAAGCTGAATGACTGGGCCTCATGGCAGGCCTCAAACACCTTCAGCTGCCTTTGGGGTTTTTGAGGGGCCAGCAAGGTGCCATATCAGAAAAAGGAGCAAATAGGGTGGCAGAAATTGTGGCAGCTGGGCAGACATGGGGACCCTGAAGCAGATGGTCTCAGGTCTGGAGCAGAGCAAAGCTTTGGTGCATTGGGTGAGCTGAAGCTCAAGAATGTCTTGCCCCTACAGTAGACTTGGCTGAGACTGTGCAGGGTATTTCTGTATCGTCAGGGCTTTCCCCATGCTAGTACTGTGTTTGCTCATGAACTCAGCATTATCTTGCCTCTTGATGAAGTCTTACAGCACTCTTGTGACTTCCTCTGATTGTTGGAACCCCGGGTGCTGAGACTTTTAATTGTTCTTTGCTCAAAGGCACAGACCCACAGTAAACACTGCAATTGACCTGAGGCTGTGGAGAAGGCTTTCAAAATTGATTAATAGCACTAGGATTGTAGGTGTGTAGTTGTTTAGAAGTGTGTAATATCACAGGGTGGAAAACTCAGAGTTTGGGGTTGTAGAACATAGTAATAAATGTGAAGGAAGATGGAGGTTTTAGGGTGGAGGCAGGTTGTTCTTCTTTATCTTCTTCTTAATCTTTTTCTTCCTTCTTCTTGACCTTCTTCTTCCTTCTTCTTTGTGGGTTTAGGTGATGTCTTGTAATTGGGCAGAAACGTCTGCATTACGGTCTTCAAGGGACCAGGTATAGGGTTAAAAGAGAAAATAATCTGGGTGTCATTTCTTAATTGGATAGTTTAGTCTTAAAAGGCCTTGTAACAAGATTGTTATCCATTTTGTTCCTTGCTAATAAAAGGCACCAAACTCATGGTTTTGAGGCTGTTTTACTGATAAGAAATAATAAACACCTGAGTTCCAACATGAACTAGTGTCTCAAGTTCCTTCTATCCTGACTTGAGAAACCAATATCTGATGATCTGAATTCTCTCCCATCCATTTTTCTAACAAGCTCTCATCCCACCTCAGAATTTATATAGCTAGCATATAAATTTGTTATAAATTTATACTATTTAGTATATAATACAATAATACATAAATTATATATCATATATAAAATTTATATTATAAATTGATATTATAAATTTATATACAATTTATATTTACCCCATTGTCATAGAGCTTATATGGATTCAACATCAAGTTATCATCTGTGCTCTCATTTTAGCCTTTTGTACACACATACTTCAGGACAACCCGAATTTTGCTTCTAGGAAGTGATTTGTGCCTTATTCATGCCAGCATACTTTACAGGCATGGTGATTGTTAACATTCCACTCGCTAGGAAATATTAAAAAATGCATACTCAGTTTGCAGCCACATTTACATCCAATCGACCCAGTTTTTACATGTCCTCATTTCAAGCTGGAGGCAATGTGCCACTGCCTGGGAGTCCAAATTTCTTGATATTAACTTGTTCCATTTTTTTTTTTTTTTGCAAATACAACCTCAGTGTTACATTCTCTGAATCTGTAATGTTTACATTTATGACCAATTCCATTCATTTCTCGCGCTAAATAATGACTATTTTTCATCCATCTGTAACCCTTGTCTCTATGGATTTTTCTGTCAATGAGAGCAGGAAGCTCACTTATAGGTCTTCAACAGCAATACAGTCTCCCTTTTTTTTTCTTTCCTGCTTTTTATATATATATATTTATTTATTAAGACATGTCTGTAGGTCTCAGACTTGGATAAATAATTGAATTTGCTGTGGAATACATTAGATTTTGCACCAAAGTTATGTGCATGTCCCTCTGGTGTACAACTACTTGATGCCAGGCAATGGGCAAATTCATAGTATAAAAATTAGGTTTAGACGTAAAATACAACAAGACATTTTCACTGACTCAGACAAATCTCTAAGCAACACATCAGAGAGGCTGTGGAAGCATTCTCAGCAAGATCACTACATGCATGTTACATTTACATATTCTAACGGGGAACCCTCTCTTGGCAAGGGTCCGAGGAAGGAGCTACGAAGATCTGGATACAGATATTCTCATTTATTAAAGAAACTTCCCTGTTCAAGAGGAGTTGGACCAGGTTCTGTCATTCTGTGATCTTCTTCTCAAGAAGACCCTGTCTTCAGGATGCCTGAATCCTGTTTCCTCAATGGAGAATATCAGCACTGCAGTGCTTTGTCCAAGCTGCATTTCTGGGCAGAACAGACTGTTCCCCTAGACATCCTTCATTCTGCCCTGTCTTGTTCAGCTGGGCTGTGTTTTGCTTCCGGCACCGATAGAATCCAGCCCTGCAGAGATATGTGTATACAGAACAATATGAATAAAGAGTAATATGTAATAATCTGACTAAGGTAAGCAAGGCAGACAACAGTGAAATCCACGTATCATATCCAAGATCTGTAAGTAGAGAGCTCTGTGAAAGGACAACTGTCATCAGACATATGATGTCCTCAGAATTAGCTGAAGTATGCATCCAAATGTCACTATGCTCGCCCAGGGAATGGTTTTGCCTTGCTCCCTTAGCTCAGATTCATGGAGCATCCATGGCCTTATAGTTATTAGTGGTTACCTTCATTCCTCTAGTCATCATTAGCTGTATTTTCCCCCTTGGGAATCTTCTCGTATTATTTATAGGCGATTTATTCACATAGCTAGGAAGATACAAAAATTTTCTAATTATATCTAGTAACATCACTTTCCAGTTTTCAGTACATTCAGTTTGCCAGACAATGCTTTGCCAAAAACAAGGTTTGCCAGAAATTCTTTGCCCAAAGACAGAGGATGCATCTGCAGCATGCGCTGACCAGACCTTATAAAAGAGTCCTTGGATCTGGGCTGCTCTGTCTGCAGAGGAAATTCATGGTAAGTGCACGTCTCTGGTGGGCAGAAAGGGACACTGTCCCTGCAGTCCCTCTCCAGCCCTGCTGTCCTGATGTATGTACACGTACTTGCAAGGATTTGATATTTGTATCATAAAGCATGTTGGCATTTTCACTTCGTGATCTGTCTGTGGAATTGTGTGCAGCAATAATGAACGATCTCATGATTCTGCTTTACAGCACTGATCACCTCCCAGCCTGCAAGGTATCTTCTCATAGCATAAGAGGTAAGAGCCACATTTGCTTGCATTCAAGGGATAGAAAAAGATGGAAGATTTCTGTTGAAAATTTATGGCGACAAATCTCTGTAAAATGTTGTAGGCAATTGTTGTATGTTTTTGTGGCCAGTGCTCTGCTGTAACTAATAAGGCATGCTGATGGTTGAGTAGGCTGCTCACAGCTAGCAAGTTTTCATAAGTGGCTGCGCTTGAAGACAAAGCCACTGTGTAATGCCAAGAAATGCTTCTTGGGGATTCCTTATGTTTAATTATAGAACACTGAGGTAAATGATCCATTCTGGCATGAAGTCCAGACAGACAGACAGAGCTAGCCAACAGAACAGAATGTTGCAAAACCTTACAGACTTGTGAATTGTAATTATTACTGCATATGAAACTGGCCAATAAATGTTGTGAAAATGCTTTCCAAATGATACTCCAGGGTTATAATCTGAATGTAGGCCTCATACTAGTAAACTTGATAAAAATGCTAAAATAGCTATCTAACTATCCAAACAACAAAAAAGAGGGAGGTACTGCTCTTATTCCTCTGAAAGAAGACTGAGTAAAATGGAAGATCTGCATGCTATTAGGAGTAGCTGCAAGTGTCTGTTAACATTTTGGATATTTACCTAACTAAAAGTTATGACATGACATCTTACCAATCTGCCTGTCTAATTTCCTTTGATTTCAGTTCCTTTCTATTACTTGCCACATGACATTTCTTTGGATGTGCAGTACTGAATGTAGATATCTGGCTTTGATTTATAAATTCTTCAACTGAGGTTTCCAGCTTTGCCTATAGTTATTTCCACAAACAATTAACATAAGAAGAAACATTTGGTTGTGCAGTATTTAAACCTGATGAATTATGTGTCCTTACATACCACTTGCTCACATACTACTGAAATCATTTTGGATGAGAAGAAAACAACTCTATGGAATGATGCAGAGCATCAGCAAAAGATGTTATGATAGTCCTCAGAACACCTTCTGGACCATTATCAACCCAAATGATGCATGGAACGCATCCTCAGGAATTATAGTTGACAACAAACAGAAATTTGCAATTATCCTACAGGGCTATGTTACCCTGGAAAAGATCATCAGAAAGCTTCATCCTGTAGCTGATAAGAACCTCAAAAATCCTGCATATGAGAAAGAATAGTCCCATACAACAAAGTGTATGTACTTCATTTTGGCTGGAGAATCTCTTTGCAGAAATGGGTCATGAATTTGGGTGCAAGTGTCACTGTGTGCCTTTGTGGGAAGGAAGATCAGCAGCACATTGTCAGATACTCATGAAAGCATGGTCAGCAGGTAAAGACAAGTGGTTCTTTCCCTGCATTCAGCTCCCATATCTGGCTGAAATTAAAAAGTGGTTATCTTATTGTTATCTTCCACAAAAAGCAGATGGTTATATCATAGAAAGAGGCAGATTTCTCAAATGGGAAGAGTGAATGGCTGAGGGATAAAAAACAGGTTTCAGCCACAGAAATTTTGATTAGACAATAATTGGGGGGGAAAATCACCATCAGGGTCATCAGACATTAAACAGGGATGCAAAGGGACTAAGAAATATCTGTTCTTTGACATAAGAAAAACTACTGTGGAAAAAGCTGTGGGAACCTGCTTCCAAAATTTGCCCTGGTTGCACAGGAGGGTGAACCAAAGAACTACTCTAAATTCTTCCCAAATCGCACTTTCTATTACACTATTAGGGTCTATCAATAAAGTGTGTGACAAGAAAAAATATTGACTAATTTGGGTGACATATCTGCTCTTCCACAGTGTTCTCTGCAGACAAGCCCCTCCACAAAGTGCAGCCATGTCTTCGGACGCGGAGATGGCCATCTTTGGGGAGGCGGCTCCTTACCTCCGAAAATCGGAGAAGGAGAGAATTGAGGCCCAGAACAAACCTTTTGATGCCAAGACATCTGTCTTCGTGGTACATGCAAAGGAATCCTTTGTGAAAGGGACAATCACGAGCAGGGAATCGGGCAAAGTCACTGTCAAGACTGAAGGGGGAGAGGTGAGTCAAAAACAAGGCCGAAGGTAAATATTATCTGAACACTGAGCTTTTCAGAGACACATGTGGATCTTTTGTTTCCTTGAAAGACCCTGACTGTGAAAGAAGATCAAATCTTCTCCATGAACCCTCCCAAGTATGACAAAGTCGAGGACATGGCCATGATGACCCACCTGCACGAACCCGCTGTGCTGTACAACCTCAAAGAGCGTTACGCAGCCTGGATGATCTACGTAAGTGGCAGCAGCAGCTTCCTCTGGGCAGCCTCAGGAGCTGCTGGGCCAGGCTCAGGGCAAGGCAACGTGCTGTCTCCCTTCCTTGCAGACCTACTCGGGTCTCTTCTGCGTCACTGTCAACCCCTACAAGTGGCTGCCGGTCTACAACCCCGAGGTGGTGTTGGCCTACCGAGGCAAGAAGCGCCAGGAGGCCCCTCCACACATCTTCTCCATCTCTGACAATGCCTATCAGTTCATGCTGACTGGTGAGTGGCTCTGTCTAGCCTTTTGAGCTATTGGTTCACTAAATTGTCTGACAGGATCCCCTGTCTCAGCAAAGTGAAGAGGCTTTTTCAAACCTTTCTTGGATCTGACACACACATCTGTTGGAGTTTACTATCGTCATAGCATTGTTTCTACTCTTTTAAATGAAAGATATCTCTGTACTCAGTGATGTGCATTGGGGATTGCTTGTTTAAGCACAGCTGACATCAGGCAAAAC
Organism: Melospiza georgiana; assembly: GCF_028018845.1. Lineage (NCBI taxonomy): Eukaryota > Metazoa > Chordata > Aves > Passeriformes > Passerellidae > Melospiza > Melospiza georgiana. The sequence continues at coordinate 6,586,199 of NC_080450.1, forward strand.
TTTAGACTTACCTGACAATGTCTCATTCTTCCTCTGTTGTTCACTGAGTTTTAAGTACCATTTTTCTGCCTTGTTCACAGATCGGGAGAACCAGTCCATCCTGATCACGTAGGTACCCCCCTGAGCGGGTCCCTGTGGGGCTGCCCGGTGCCAGGGCCCCTCCTGCCTGACCACACACCCTCTGCTTCTCTCTTGGCTTTGGCAGCGGAGAATCCGGGGCCGGGAAGACTGTGAACACCAAGCGTGTCATCCAGTACTTTGCAACAATTGCAGCCAGTGGAGAGAAGAAAAAGGAGGAGAAGTCATCAGGCAAAATGCAGGTAAGTCTGGAAGGACAGACTGAATGCTTGGCCTGTCATTGCCCTGTCAACCAAACACAGTCACTGAATAATGATGTCCCTGCAGGGAACGCTTGAGGATCAAATCATCAGTGCCAACCCACTGCTGGAGGCCTTTGGAAACGCCAAGACCGTGAGGAACGACAACTCCTCACGCTTTGTGAGTTCTTGCTTTGCATAAAATCTCCCACCCTCATGGCAACACACTTGATGCCTGAACAGTTCTTCATGCAAAGGAGACCTCAGGAGAACACATCCAGGCTGACCTGCTGCTGCTTCTGCTTCACAGGGCAAATTCATCAGAATCCACTTTGGTGCCACAGGCAAACTGGCTTCTGCTGACATTGAAACTTGTAAGAGATTCTCCTGGACTGCTCCCATCCCTTCCCAAATTCCCGTCTCCATGTACATTCCCACAAGTGTCTAACTCTTTCTACCATCCTTGCCAGATCTGCTGGAGAAGTCCAGAGTCACTTTCCAGCTCAAGGCGGAAAGGAGCTACCACATCTTTTATCAGATCATGTCCAACAAGAAGCCGGAGCTAATCGGTATGAAGTATTATGAATTGTTTGATAAAATCTGAATGTGCTAAGTATTTATCTTCATTCTCACATCCAGATACATCCTATTCCTCTGTACAGACATGCTCCTCATCACCACCAACCCCTACGACTACCAGTTTGTGAGTCAAGGTGAGGTCACGGTTGCCAGCATTAACGACCAGGAGGAGCTGATGGCTACAGACGTAAGTGTCACTGAGCATATTGGTTTGGTGAAATTTCCTTGTAATGGCCTGGAGGTTTATTTGAGTGCTTCTGTTGCCAGAGTGCCATTGACATCCTGGGCTTCACTGCTGATGAGAGGGCGGCCATCTACAAGCTGACAGGGGCTGTAATGCACTATGGGAACCTGAAGTTCAAGCAGAAACAACGAGAGGAGCAGGCAGAGCCTGATGGCACCGAAGGTATTAAAGCCTTGTAGAACTCCTAATCACAGATATGGATAGGTGGAAATTGGCAGTCATGTATTTTCCTTCTGTTCACTACCACAAATGCATAAATCTCAGCTTCCAGACTATTCATGCTTCAAAACTTCCCTTCAGGATATCACATTTCACTGCTGAGACCAATGGCTACATCTTAGAGGATATCCCCTTTCAATTATCACTCCTCCCATGTTTCTTCCTCCCTCTCTCTTTGTGTTCAGTTGCTGACAAGGCTGCCTACCTGATGGGTCTGAACTCAGCAGACCTGCTCAAGGCCCTCTGCTACCCCCGAGTCAAGGTGGGGAATGAATACGTGACCAAAGGCCAAAATGTGCAGCAGGTAACAACAACCACTTGGTGACTGGGAACCTCTGACTTGAATCACTATTTTCTCTGGAAATTGTATTTCTTCTGCTCCATTCTCCTTTGGTTTAGGTATACAATTCAGTGGGTGCCCTGGCCAAGGCTGTCTATGAGAAGATGTTCCTGTGGATGGTTGTTCGCATCAACGAACAGCTGGACACGAAGCAGCCCAGGCAGTACTTCATTGGTGTCCTGGACATTGCTGGCTTTGAGATCTTTGATGTAAGGATTTCAGGTCTGAGGGCTGCTCTTGAAGGGGAAGATTATTATAGCAGAGGACTTGCAAGTAATATTCCTCTGAAGGTTTAACATCTGTGATTTTATGTAGGAAAAACCCCAGCCATTTTCTTCTCTAGCAGAAAACGAAATCCTCAAAAGCTCCATCAGTATAAACACCGAGTCATGTTGTTTGTGCAGAAGCAGCAAATTCAATTTTTTTTATTGTAATATTAGAACTGTTTAAAGCTAATATGAAGGATTAAATCACCCAAAATAATTCCAATAAATGTATAAAAGAGCTTCTGGAGCACAACAGGGAGATGCATTGGCAAATATATAATGACTTAAGGATGTTCAAAATGTTTATAGAACCAAGAAATGTTTAGCTAAATGTTTAATCAGAGATATAACAGGTTTTCAAATTGGATACAAGAGCATGCACTCATCTTGTTTGCTGAATAAAAAAATACCAAAGTGCTTTATTAATATTAGGAGATTCAATAAAAAATCTGGTCAAAAAAATTCACTCATTTTCATTATGTAGGTATTTCTTTCTGGAGCTGTATATAGGTTCTTCTGTTATGGTGTAGTCCTGTTAATACAGTTATGATTTATCTGGGAAGATTTATACAGGGTGGAGGAGAATGATGAAGAACTGGGCATATTGATGAGGGCTGATTGCTCTTGTTTTTTCCACTGAGCAGTTCAACAGCCTGGAGCAGTTGTGCATCAACTTCACCAATGAGAAGCTGCAACAATTCTTCAACCACCACATGTTCGTGCTGGAGCAGGAGGAGTACAAGAAGGAGGGCATTGAATGGACATTCATTGACTTTGGCATGGACCTGGCTGCCTGCATTGAGCTCATTGAGAAGGTATTTCTATAATTCACAATGTGAGGAATTTTCAGAATTGCATTCATTTCATGTATTTTTTCAATGCTGCTCGAAATGGTAAATATGGTACTGCAGATAGATCCGTTTGAATTAATTTACGATTTGCTCAACAGAACAATCCGTGAGGGCAGCAATATTGTCCCACTCAGGAAGTTTTTTCATCCCTGAGTCTTTTTACCATTTTACTTTGTCCTCCCTCTTTCCTTGTGATTTCTCCCAGCCCATGGGCATCTTCTCCATCCTGGAAGAGGAGTGCATGTTCCCCAAGGCAACTGACACCTCTTTCAAGAACAAGCTCTATGACCAGCACCTGGGTAAATCCAGTAACTTCCAGAAGCCCAAGCCAGGCAAAGGCAAGGCTGAGGCCCACTTCTCCCTGGTGCACTATGCTGGCACAGTGGATTACAACATCACTGGGTGGCTGGAGAAGAACAAGGACCCTCTGAATGAAACTGTCATTGGGCTGTACCAGAAATCATCTGTGAAGACCCTGGCTTTACTCTTTGCCTCTGCTGGAGGAGAGGCAGGTCAGTTCTCTGAAATTCATCTCTTTGATGCATGGTGGTTGGTCCCCAAAACAACAGATGTCTCATTATCTTTACTTTATCAGAGGCTAGTGGTGGTGGCGGTGGCAAGAAGGGAGGCAAGAAGAAGGGCTCTTCTTTCCAGACCGTCTCAGCTCTTTTCCGGGTACGTAAACAACTTTTTTTTTCATATATGCAGACAATTATTCTGTATTTTTAGTTGCCTCAGACAGAAAAAAAAAAAAAGCAAAAAACCCTCACAACCAACCAACCAACAAACGAATCAACAAAAAAATATTTTACATATAACTTGTCTTTAGACCAGTATTGGGAAAAAAATCCTATCGAATGAAAATTAGCACTTTAAAAAGCTAAACTTACAATTAATATAAACATAAAATTTTGTCATAAAACATGCCCACTTTCTAGCCTTTATTAGGTTGATGGTAAGTTTTTTCTTGACCTACAGGGTGAGGTTTAATGCTGGGAATCATAAGAAACAGAGCAATTGAGGCGTGCTCAGCTGAAAATGTTCAGCCCAGTGTATCTCCATTGATCGGCCTTTTATATTAAATTCAAGGAATGCACTGGGTTATTTTTGCCATTTCTCTTATAAATGCACACTAAATCATGATCCCACAGGAGAATCTCAACAAGCTGATGACGAATCTGCGGAGCACCCACCCCCATTTTGTGCGCTGCATCATCCCCAATGAGACTAAAACACCTGGTAAGAAGCCCAAGCTAAAAGATCCTTGCTCTGATACATCCATTCCCCTCTGCAATGCAATCTGTGCCCCTCATTTGTGCTCTGCGTTGCCAGGTGCCATGGAGCACGAGCTGGTGCTGCACCAGCTGCGCTGTAACGGCGTGCTGGAAGGGATCAGGATCTGCAGGAAAGGGTTCCCCAGCAGAGTCCTCTATGCTGACTTTAAACAGAGGTGAGAGCTATGAAATGGAGAGATAAGTCAGGTGTCCTCACCAACTGCTGCCATCACACAACCGAGCTTTGCCAGGGTCTTCTAGTATGGAGAGATGAAATTCCAACTTCCTCAGCCTGGTTCTGCTGCAAACACTGCTCTTGGTTCCAGTAAAGAGAATGTTCTTATGACTGGACATTGTCTTCCTCCTATTGTCTCCAATTCCACAGATACAAGGTGCTTAATGCCAGTGCCATCCCTGAGGGACAGTTCATCGATAGCAAGAAGGCTTCTGAGAAGCTTCTTAGTTCAATCGATGTGGATCACACCCAGTATAAATTTGGAAACACCAAGGTACAAACTCCCCCATTCACTGCCTGCCTGGGCTTTGCTCTCTCTATCTGACAGTGATGTGCTGCAACGTTTCCTCTCTCAAGGTGTTCTTCAAAGCTGGGCTGATAGGGGTCCTGGAGGAGATGAGAGATGAGAAGCTGGCACAGCTCATCACCCGCACTCAGGCCATATGTAGGGGCTACCTGAGGAGGGTGGAGTACCAGAGAATGGTGGAGCGCAGGTACACCTTCCTCTTCTTCAGTTAAAGTCATTTTGCTCATGTAAAACTGTGGACACTTGTCAGATGAAAATATTCATTGTACATTTTAATTATGCCTCAGGGAATCCATCTTCTCCATCCAGTTCAACATTCGTGCATTCATGAATGTCAAACACTGGTCATGGATGAAGCTGTTCTTCAAGATCAAGCCCTTGTTGAAGAGTGCAGAGTCTGAGAAGGAGATGGCCAACATGAAGGAAGAATTTGCGAAAACCAAGGAGGAGCTTGCAAAGTCTGAAGCAAAGCGGAAGGAGATTGAAGAGAAAATGGCCTCTCTGATGAAGGAGAAAAATGACCTGCAGCTCCAAGTGCAATCTGTAAGTATCGTTAGTGTATTTCTTCCGGGTATTCTCACAGCACAAAACTCTCATGTTACACATTGGCTGATAAAATATTTTATTATGAATAATGGAAGGTAGAGTTCAGACCATTCAGTGTCACCATTATAATAGGAGGTTCTAGCTTGGGAATGACTTTTGAAGCATGTATGGGCATAGGTCTGTTTCTCCAGGCTCGCAATATAACATCCAGTGTAGTCACTGGAGATTTAGAATTTACAGATAGTAGTCTGTGGAACAATTATTTGACAACTTTCTCTGGTTTCAGTCAGTTGCCCAAAGACCTCTATGCCATTTTTTTATGATACATGTTATGTCACTTGTCTTTCTGCAACCATTTTTCCAGGAGGACACAAAAACCCTCTGCATTCTGTCCCATCCCTATATGTACCTCCTAAGTCCTTTGGGAGATCAGGGGATTGGTCAATATTTAAAGATTACCTTTTGTATTTAGATGTTTGCTACACAGATTCAAAAGAAACTCAGGCTCAAATTGAAATCTCTGTTTCCACCTAGACTATATATCAACTTACCTCGCTCAGAGAAAATTAATTCAATGTCAGTCTTGCCAAGTAAAGCTTATAAAAAGATAAAGGAAAAAAGCCCTAACATTTATATACAGTACTTAACTTTCAGAGAAAAGAATCTAAACTCTTGAAAATAAAAGTTAAGCAGGATACTACAGTCTTATCCATAAGAAAAATAAGAGGGAATAATAGGGAATAATTGATGAGAGCAAAAAATGAAATAGAATAAAAATCTACTCTGATTTAAAAGAGTCTGTGCAAAAAAAAAAAAAATTCCTAGGAAAAAAAAGAATAATTCCATGTTTATTTTCCTCAGTGAGAAATACCACATTTTGCAAACAGTTGTGATTTGCAAAAAAAATCATGTTTCTCTACTAGGAAGCAGATGCTTTGGCCGATGCAGAGGAAAGGTGCGACCAGCTGATCAAAACCAAAATCCAGCTGGAAGCCAAAGTTAAGGAAGTGACTGAAAGGGCTGAGGATGAAGAAGAAATTAATGCTGAGTTGACAGCCAAGAAGAGGAAGCTGGAGGATGAATGTTCAGAGCTGAAGAAAGATATTGATGACCTTGAGCTAACACTGGCCAAGGTGGAGAAGGAAAAACATGCCACTGAAAACAAGGTATGAGGTAGAACCTGTCACTCGCACTCCAGAAAATGGACTATGTGCCATTACAGGACTTCTGTAGCGACTTCCTTTCTTTATATTTGCTCCCTTCTTCTCAAAGGTGAAAAACCTGACAGAGGAGATGGCAGCTCTGGACGAGACCATTGCCAAGCTGACAAAAGAGAAGAAAGCCCTCCAAGAGGCGCATCAGCAGACCCTGGATGACCTGCAGGCAGAGGAAGACAAAGTCAATACTCTGACCAAAGCCAAGACCAAGCTGGAACAGCAAGTGGATGATGTAAGCACACAGATATAGAGCAGGAAGAGGACAGGTATGGAGTCCAAGCTGGCTGGCAGAGCCCTGATGGCCTTGTTGTGTTTAGCTGGAAGGGTCCCTGGAGCAAGAGAAGAAACTGCGCATGGACCTGGAGAGAGCAAAGAGGAAGCTGGAGGGAGACCTGAAGCTGGCCCAGGACAGCATCATGGATTTGGAGAATGATAAGCAGCAGCTGGATGAGAAACTGAAGAAGTAAGTGTGGCTCTGGGGCCCGTGAGTGCTGGGCTGCAGCACTTGTCTGGTTTCTTTGTGCTCTAACACGGTTCGCTTGTCCCAAAGGAAAGACTTTGAAATCAGCCAGATCCAGAGCAAGATCGAGGATGAACAAGCAGTGGCTATGCAATTTCAGAAGAAGATCAAGGAGCTGCAGGCAAGTTTCTGTGCCTTGCCCTGCCTTGCTCAGGCTCAGCTCAGGCAGGAGGAGGGCACGGCTGTGAAGGGTCCCTGCTGTTCTGCAGGCCCGCATTGAGGAGCTGGAGGAGGAGATTGAGGCAGAGCGAACCTCTCGCGCTAAAGCAGAGAAGCATCGCGCTGACCTGTCCAGGGAGCTGGAGGAGATCAGCGAGCGCCTGGAAGAAGCAGGAGGGGCCACATCAGCTCAGATTGAGATGAACAAGAAGCGTGAGGCAGAGTTCCAGAAGATGCGCCGTGACCTGGAAGAGGCCACGCTGCAGCACGAAGCCACGGCTGCCGCCCTGCGCAAGAAGCACGCGGACAGCACAGCTGAGCTGGGCGAGCAGATCGACAACCTGCAACGCGTGAAGCAGAAGCTGGAGAAGGAGAAGAGTGAGCTGAAGATGGAGATTGATGACTTGGCCAGTAACATGGAGTCTGTCTCCAAAGCCAAGGTACACAATTATAGGCTCGTTGACACAGTGGAATACAAGACAATCCTTTCTCCTTGCCTTCTTTAACACATGGATGGTTAACTCATCACTTTCCATCTGCATAAACACAGGCCAACCTGGAGAAGATGTGCCGCACTCTGGAAGATCAGCTGAGTGAGATTAAAACCAAGGAAGAAGAGCATCAGCGCATGATCAACGACCTCAATGCTCAAAGAGCTCGTCTGCAGACAGAAGCAGGTGAGACACCCTCATCTACATGTGCAGATCAATAACCTCTCAGGGTTATTGCAAAAATTACTCTTTTGGGCACAGGATCTTTTCAACACACTTTGTATCACATGCACTGCAAAATGCTTGAAATGGGATCATAAATTTCAGCATGGACTAAAAACTATCTGGCTTTATATCTCCAAATTTTTTTAGCATCAACATGAATAGCATTACAACTGTTGTGTATCTGCAAATTTTCTCAGGACAATATTCACGTCAGGTGGAAGAGAAAGATGCTATGGTTTCTCAGCTGTCAAGAGGCAAGCAGGCTTTCACCCAGCAGATTGAGGAACTCAAGAGGCATCTGGATGAAGAGATAAAGGTGATTCCTCCTCTCAGAGGTGCTCCAAACACTTATGTGACTACTGAACTATATGACGAGACAGGGAAAAATATCTCATGTAATTTGGTTCAAGTTGTCTCATGCTAACTTTTATCTCAAGTTTATCCACTATTCCTTTTTTCAGTCCCAACTTCTTTCCTCATTGATTGCATGGTTGTCCATTTGCATAGAAGCATGATCCAATGTTCCACTAATATTCAGTCAGATTTCCTGGGATCTTGATGCTCCATGTCCCAATGAATTTTTTGCTCCAGGCCAAGAGTTCCTTGGCCCATGCCCTGCAGTCTGCTCGCCACGATTGTGACTTGCTCCGGGAACAATATGAGGAGGAGCAGGAGGCCAAGGGGGAGCTGCAGCGAGCCCTGTCCAAAGCCAACAGTGAAGTGGCCCAGTGGAGAACCAAATATGAGACGGATGCGATTCAGCGCACGGAGGAGCTCGAGGAGGCAAAGTACGTGGGGAAAGTGAGGAAGGCTAGCAGAGATTAAGACCAGTAATTCTTGGAGACCACTGTGACATTATTGGGAAGAAGTCAGTGTTCTTCTTGGGGTTGGGGCAAAAGGAGAATAGCAAATAAATTCTATAATGCAAATAGTGTTGGAAAATGTCACAGGCAAATCTGTAGAAGACAGGGACTGGCATAAAGACAGGGAAAAGCCCATTAAGCACATGCCCCGACTTTCCCTTTTCCCTTAAACCATGAGATACATTTAACACAGGAAGAAGCTGGCCCAGCGCTTGCAGGATGCAGAGGAGCATGTTGAGGCTGTCAATGCCAAATGTGCCTCCCTGGAAAAGACAAAGCAAAGGCTGCAGAATGAAGTGGAGGACCTGATGATTGAAGTGGAGAGATCCAATGCTGCCTGTGCTGCTCTGGATAAGAAGCAGAAGAACTTTGACAAGGTCAGTTGGCCTCCAGCACCAGCACTCCTGGCCAGAGCAGGGCCCTGTGATGTCCACAGCCCTACAGACACCCCATTTCTCTTCAGATCCTGGCAGAATGGAAGCAGAAGTATGAGGAAACGCAGGCTGAGCTGGAGGCCTCGCAGAAGGAGTCGCGCTCTCTGAGCACGGAGCTGTTCAAGATGAAGAATGCCTATGAGGAGTCCTTGGACCACCTGGAAACAATGAAGCGGGAGAACAAGAACTTGCAGCGTAAGTCCCTGGCCCTCTGCTCCTCCCTGGCATTTCTCACAAGCTTGTCTGTCTGCCACGCTTAACAGCTCTGGGCCTGCAGGGATAAGATCATGGCTGGCACCTTGGTAGGCCAGAGCCTTTCTCCATTCAGCTCTGTGCCTGACTATGGCGCTTTTCTCCCTTCCTTGCAGAGGAGATTTCCGACCTCACGGAGCAGATTGCGGAGGGAGGAAAGGCAATTCATGAGCTGGAGAAAGTGAAGAAGCAGATTGAGCAGGAGAAATCTGAACTGCAAGCCTCCCTGGAGGAAGCTGAGGTAAAGCCTTCTGTTTTTACCTGATAAGTTACAACGCAGCTCAGCAACATCAGGTAACATTTAAATAATACTGTGCACTGAGAATTGAGTGGAAGCATAGGAAGCAGGTTTTCTTCACACCGGTAAAAGCTTTGAAACCACAGGTATGCTTTCTTCTTTCCTTTCTTTCAATCTCAGACCTGTGGTTATACATTATTCTTTGAAATAGCAATTCATGTAAAGTTGTTGATGTTTCTATTTTTTATAATTAACAGGATTTTATGCTTTTTCCAGGCCTCCCTGGAACATGAGGAGGGGAAGATCCTGCGCCTGCAGCTTGAGCTCAACCAAGTGAAGGCTGAGATTGACAGGAAGATAGCCGAGAAAGATGAGGAAATTGACCAGATGAAGAGAAACCACCTCAGAATTGTGGAGTCCATGCAGAGCACCCTGGATGCTGAGATCAGGAGCAGGAATGAAGCCCTGAGGCTGAAGAAGAAGATGGAGGGAGATCTGAATGAAATGGAGATCCAGCTGAGCCATGCCAATCGTGTGGCTTCAGAGGCACAGAAGAATCTGAGAAACACCCAGGCTGCACTCAAGGTATGGCATTACAGACCAGGTGCTCATGGGTTTCATACACAGCTGCAAATATTTCTCTTCTACTGTTCTATCTTTTCTATATTAAAATGAAAATATAAAAAAAGTAAAGAGGAAGGATATGCCACCCAATCTCTCTTACCTTTCTTTCCAGGACACCCAGATCCATCTGGACGATGCTCTCAGGACACAGGAGGACCTGAAGGAGCAGGTGGCCATGGTGGAGCGCAGAGCTAACCTGCTGCAGGCTGAAGTTGAGGAGCTCCGGGCAGCCCTGGAGCAGACGGAGCGGTCGAGGAAATTGACTGAGCAGGAGCTTCTGGATGCAAGTGAGAGAGTTCAGCTCCTCCACACTCAGGTAAATTCTAGAATTGAAGACATATAGCACCGACAGTATTTAGAGAATTAAAGTTAACAATAGGTCTGTTTTCCTTTTTTAATTGAAATACAATAGTCTTCAGTAGTCTACCATTTTCATTTATCAGTTTTTTGTATTCGTCATATGCAACTGTAATAAAAACAGAAATAAAAATAGGTAATTTGATTTTTCTAAGAATAGTGTGAAGCGACTGGAGAAAAAAATTATGCTTTTTTCCTTCAACAGAACACCAGCCTGATCAACACCAAGAAGAAGCTGGAAACAGACATTGCCCAGATCCAGGGTGAAATGGAGGATGCCATCCAGGAAGCCCGCAATGCTGAGGAGAAGGCCAAGAAGGCCATCACAGATGTGAGTTGGGCACTCCTGGCATTGCTGATGGTGAATGTACTCTCCCAAAAATATCTCCCGTCCCAAAATGGCTTTGACCTTTTGCTTACCAGGCGGCCATGATGGCAGAAGAGCTGAAGAAGGAGCAGGACACCAGTGCCCACCTGGAGAGGATGAAGAAGAACCTGGACCAGACAGTGAAGGACCTGCAGCACCGTCTTGATGAGGCCGAGCAGCTGGCACTGAAGGGAGGGAAGAAGCAGATCCAGAAGCTGGAGGCCAGGGTGTGTAGGGCTGGGGCTGTGCCTGAGGGAGCGTGTCCCTCCTTGGAGAGACATTGGCAGGGCAGCTGCAGGGCTGGGCTTGTCCTTGCAGGTGCGGGAGCTGGAAGGGGAGGTTGATGCTGAGCAGAAGCGCAGCGCTGAAGCCGTGAAGGGTGTGCGCAAGTACGAGCGCAGGGTGAAGGAACTCACCTACCAGGTAAGGCAGGAGCTCTCCTTGGGCTGATGCATCCTTATTCCATCAGTCACAAGAGATTTTCATGGACTGCAAGGGCAAATGCTCTATTGTGGTATGCAGAAAGCAATAATTCACTCTTTCCAATTTGCCCACACTCTAGTCTGAGGAGGACAGGAAGAATATACTCAGGCTGCAGGATCTGGTGGACAAGCTGCAAATGAAATTGAAATCCTACAAGAGACAAGCTGAGGAAGCTGTGAGTATTGCTCAGGGAAATAAAAAGCATTGCTTCCTCTGAGTGTCACACAAATGTCCAGGAGAGAAATTACAGAAGTTTTTAAATTGTCAAAAATCATCTGCTAAGGAGAGGAACTATGTCATCCAGATATACTCCCCAGCACATGAGCACTAAACAAGCGGGAGAATAAGTACAGAAATGACAAATTGAAATTATGAAATTGCTCCTCACCTGGAGCAAGAACACCAGGATATCATCCTGGTGAAACTTGCCCCAGTAGGGTCCTGTGAGGGGAGGATGAGGAGCTCTGTGTGAGGCTGATGTGTGAGCAGTGATGGGAGGGGAATGGAGATTTGCAGCCCCACAAGGCTGACTTGCAGCAGGAGTGAAATCCCTGCCCTGTGCTCCTGAGCCCTGATTGGCTCTGCTCTCACAGGAGGAGCTGTCCAATGTGAACCTGTCCAAGTTCCGCAAGATCCAGCACGAGCTGGAGGAGGCCGAGGAGCGGGCTGACATTGCAGAGTCACAGGTCAACAAGCTCCGAGCCAAGAGCCGTGAGATTCATGGCAAGAAAATAGGAGAGGAAGAGTGAAAATTGCATGAGGCATCAAAGTGACCTGAGGGCTGCACAAAATGTGAGCCCTCTGTCACTTCTTTCTAGAATGAGGCTTTATAAATTAGTCAATGTCTAAAGACAAAGACCGCAGATTCCTTTGCATGAAAAGCAGTAGCTACATTTTAGTTCTGCAGTTATTTCAGTGCTGAGTGTGTTCTAACAATGAATATTCAGGAGTAATCTCCTGAATTTCTGGAGTAAGATTCAGAAAGTGCAGTACTCCAACTACAGTAAAAGTAAGATGCATGAGAGCAAACAAAACTTTTACACTGTACTAGAATGTTTCCCAGAAATAGAATTGTAATTTAAACTTAGAATAAATAAATATTAAATAAATAATGCTTTTTAGGAAGAGAAATTTTAAGCCTATGTTTTACAAATTTACAAGCATATGTATCAAAAGGAACAGGTTTTTTTTTTTTAACACTGGAATTGAGAGCAACTCTGTTAACACGACACCATGAAGAAATCTCCAAGTCTGGCACCCTGAGAATAGAGGGTTTCCACATTGCCAAACAGTGCTTCCTGTCTCCCTTTTGCAGCAGTTCATGAGCTTTGTTGTATAAGGAAACAGAAAACTGGATGGAAAAAGTAGCTGATAGACCCTGGCTTTCTTTATTCATCCTACATGGGGTAACACTGCAGAATATAATGCATGAGCAGGACAAAAATGAGGAAAAGCTGACCATGAGGAAGAGCAAGGTAGAAAGGATGTTTCCCATTCCCAGGCATTCTCATTCAGTGCCCCAGTGGGGGCTGAGCAGGTGGTGAGTCTGGAGAGCACAGGTACCTCCACCCTGAAGCAAAGAGATCAGTGCCCACTGGGACATCACACTGACTCTGACATTGGAGCTTCCTTTGTCTGGAATAGGTGTTTAGAGGCAACCTGCACAGTAAGAGGCAGTTTAACACACCATTCACCAGAGCCTGGCACATCAGGAAGCTGCTGAGGGAAGATTCTACAGGCAGATGTGGGGAATGGTAAATGAGACATGGCTTTGACTGCAGGGACACTCAGCAGTCTCTCCAGGTCCCTGTCTATGTCTACACCTCTCCATTTACAGAGAGTACTCCAAAGAGCTGTGAAATGGCTGGGGAAGGGAGCTGGATGTACTGCAGAGCCTTTTGCACTGACCACAGCACACAGTGTGTTTGCAGCAATGTTCAGAACTGGGAGGTCCTCCTCCTCCCAACCACACTGAGGTTTACACCCACAGAATCCTTCCATGTTACAACCAAATATGGAAGTAGTTGGCTAGGCAGCAGCTAAATATATTTAAGGAAAAGATGATGCCCCGGGTTGACTCTTGTGCCACTGTAAGTGATGCTCTTCAGAGACATCATCTCTATGTGTGAAGCTGTGAAAACTTCATCAGTGCCAGTGATATCTGGGTAACAAGGAAAAGATACCCTGGGTACCTTTATAGACCTGCTGACAGAGTAGTTAATATCACAGCAACTTTGGGGACCATGTTTCAATGCCAAAACTCCCTGTTCCCTTTGGACAACATCATAATCACTCTCCAAAATGTACAAGCTGCTCTGACTGTGAAAGAATCAGGATGCACTTGAAGCACCTGAGACTCCTGGGGCTCTTCTGTGTCTCACCTGTAAGAAATTCTGGTCTCAGGATTTCTTGCTAATGCTCAGCTGATGAAAGGTAACATTGCAGGTTCCTTTAGAGACAACACCTGGGGCCAGAATTCCAACTGCACAGGTGGGAGAGGGAGAGAAATCACACACATTGCCCTGTGCGTAGCTGGCCTTGCCACCAGCCAGCCTGGAAAGCAGGGCTGGAGTCTTGTTGGAATCAGAGTGGAATATCAAAGGGATGAGAAAGGAAAACCAATTTCTCTTCACTTTTGATTTGCTGCCTTGGCTGGAGGACAAGGAGTCATTTTGCATCAACACACTATTTCTGGAGTCAGGCTGCGTATGATAGAAAATGTGCTGATGCACAGGTAACTGATCTTGGAAGAAACATGGGCCCATAAGTGGCCTAAAGAAACAATCACAGAGAAGTTTTAAAATAGATGCAGCTCCACCAGAGCTGCTGCCCCATGGGGACTATGGAGTTCTCTGACCTTCAACAGCTTGGGCATGGACAACTGTGTCCCCTGTGCACCAAAGCATCAGCACTTTAGGAGGCACTAAGACATTATATGTGAGTTATACCTCATCATCCTTTCCTTTTCCTTTCTCAGTACATGCTGGCCTTTTTTACTTTCTAATACTGAACTTTGAACACTGATTTCTGTCATTTCTGCTTCACTTTCCAACATCTCTGACATTTCCAGGCACTAATCTTCCTCTCATTGGCTTATCAGTCCTTCCACCCTGTTCATCTTCTCTGTAACTGAAGCTCCAGTGTGTGGGGAAAAAAGTATCCCCTACATCACTCTGATATTATTTAGAACACTGCTCAGATATCATCTTCTCATGTTTGCTGGTAGAAGGAGAATGATTAGCTAACTGTGATGCAATTTCAAGAACTGTTTATCCTGACATTCCAGGTCACAGCTTTTACCTTCCTCTGCTCAGTGAAATGAAACCTTCTCCTAACAGCAGATAATCTGCCACTGCAGTTTTTCAGGAAGCCACTTGGAGTCCCCACTGAAAAAGGATGCCATCACCTTTACAAACATGTAAATCTCAACAGTCCATACCATGAAAAGTAACACTTTGATTTCCATGTGCAAGATCACAAGCATAGCAACCAGTAAGACTAGAGGAAAAGAACTTGAAAGAGAAAAGACACCAATTCATACAAATTAACAAACAGAAAAAAACAGCCTCACCCCCCTCTCCCCCCTCTAAAAAATCCCCACCTAAACAGCTGCCTCTGCCCCCAAATTCCACCAGCAGCATTACCAAGGGCTTTGTGCTCTACTGTCCTGGATTTTAGCTCTCATCTCTCACAGCCCATACAGTGAACATCCTGAACTGCTTTTCATCCCAAACGATGCATTCAAGTCTGTCATTACATTATGAAAATTAACAACTTTATCAAGGTCAGTTCATGTTTCTTACTATTTTATTTTTTCCATTCCCTGCACCAGCATGGATTAGGGATGCCTAATAGATCTCCAAACCATGTTTCTTTGCTGGGCTGCTCATTGCACCAGCCACAGTATGACACACAAACAGCCTGAAAGAAATACACTTTACTTTAGTCTGATCTGATTCTTACTGGTTTTTATATACAAAGTATGTCCTTACCATTGCAATGGTCCAGTGCTCAGCTAGGTCTTAGTAGAAGAGTAGGGATGAGAAGTTTTGCTCCAGCAGATCAGAGCATCAGTATTTGTTTTCAGCATGTGCTAATGCTCCTGGGAGCTCTCGTTTTACCCAGAGGCAGCAGAAATGCTGCTGCAGCAGTGTGAATATTCCCTGCCAGACAGTTAATCAGGGTCCACAGGGTGCACTGATGTTCATATGACAGAATGGCTGACTACAGCAGTGGCAAGCTGCAGATCCCATGGGGAAGGTTTTGAATAAAATACCTAATGGATTAGATAATCTAAAGTAGTAATTGGAAATAGCGGTAGGTTTGTCTGTGTTACACGCGATGTTTTTGGAAAGCTCAGAAAAAAAAAATGGAGAAACCAGAGAATTTCTGGTAGAAAAGTCCATCAAGGGCCATGAGGCTCCTGCAGGTCCTCCTGAAAATGTGGGGGCTGTGGTGAGGGGGAACATTCTTCATCTTCCTTCAAGACACATCCACACTAAACACCTTAATCCTTCCACCACATATCCCCTCACTTACACATGGATGGGTCTCCTCTGGCAAGACAAAGATCTACTCACCATCAAAAGAGAACATGACTGCTCACCAATCCCTGAAACCTTCAAGATTAATCCCAATCTACTTTTTGGAGTTTCCTCGGGACTGGGATTTATATTTAGGTAGTTCAAGGCTCAGGCACATGTAGTGAAAGCCCTCTATCAAAAATGTAAGTAAACTCTCATGATAACAAAGGCAGTTCCTTTCTGCTACTTGCCTGTAGGCAAAAAGCTGAAGCTCGCCTATATCCCCTATTCTATCTGAAGGCCATTCTGGTTCAAATTTATAAGAGACTGATTAAATGATCCAGAATGGTGAGGAATTTTCAGTGAGGCTGGGGAAGTTTCTCCCATCAGTCATGCCAGCCCTGAATGCCTCTGTGAATCATGAGACTCCAGTTTTCTGCCCACTGAAAGCTCATTCTGGAGTGGCTGCCATGGAGTGCTCCTGTGGCCGTTGCAGGGACCAGAACATAGTTCAACATTTGGTGGGATCAGGTCACAAGCTGGGGAGAAATTCTCTTCTACTGGGACCAGACCTGCTCAGTTCCCCTTCAGGAGGGATTTCCAGACCTGCCTTCATACACCATGCACACACCATGCATGGAGTACAGTGAGGACTAGGAATGACAAAGTCTGGGGAAGGAATAACTGTCCAAAGGGCTGTGACCTTCTGCAAGACCTGCAACAGAGTCCACACTACAAGGAAGAGTGGATAAAGGCAGTTTGTCAAAAGCAGGCCAAGACAGATCAACGTGTCATCTTCAGCAGATGAGACTGTCCAGGCAAAGGAGCTGTGGCATTCCTAATCCAACTGGATCAGAACAGCCAGGATTTGGAAAAAATCCAGCAGGAAAAATTCTGTAAAGCTGGAAACCAGGCAGGCACTGAGCACTGGGAGACTGGGAAAGGAGCACTTCCCACCAGACAGCCAATCTGCCAGCTGGTGCCCTTCAGCTAGCAGGGCTGCAGGGGCTTTTGCTGCTCAAAATAATCTGGAAGTGTCTGAGACAACGAGTGAATGACAAACATATTTGGTAAATTCCTCTGCCTGACCTGCTGGAAGGCACCAACCTCCCTATTTCTTTTCTGTATTAGCCACACTTGTTACTTGCTCAGTGCTGACAGAGAGGAAGTTTGATGGCAAGAAAATGAATCAAAATAAAAGGGAGAGTAACCAACTAGAATGGTGGGGTTGGTATCAAAATGTCCAGCTCAGAATGTTCTCAGAAATACTGGTAAAATGTTTGGCACAGGGGAGCCAAATCTGTTTATCTGGGACATTTCCCAGGTCCAAATGAAGAGAACAGGCTGTCAAAGGGCAAACCACAGAAAAGTGTTCTTTCCTGAGTGAAATGATGATGTGTTTGCACACGGACCTCACCCTCAGGTGGCAGGAGAGGTGGGAGGGCATTTGGTTCAAGGCAGGAGAAGGTGTGGGCAGACACTGCTGCCCCACAGCCTCAGACAGCATCATGGCTGAGCCACTGCCAGGACAAGGCTCTGTGCTGGCCTGTAGGTCCTGGCAGGTCTGTCCCACCTCAAAGCAAGTGGGTGGCTCACTGGTGTCCCTTGGGTGCTGGCCAGGGGCAGAGGGAGGAGGAGTTATGAAGGAAGAACATGGGGCCTGGCACATTTTGGAGAGGGAAGAAGCCGAATGACTGGGCCTCATGGCAGGCCTCAAACACCTTCAGCTGCCTTTGGGGTTTTTGAGGGGCCAGCAAGGTGCCATATCAGAAAAAGGAGCAAGTAGGGTGGCAGAAATGTGTGGCAGCTGGGCAGACATGGGGACCCTGAAGCAGATTGTCTCAGGTCTGGAGCAGAGCAAAGTTTTGGTGCATTGGGTGAGCTGAAGCTCAAGAATGTCTTGCCCCTACAGTAGACTTGGCTGAGGCTGTGCAGGATATTTCTGTATCGTCAGGGTCTTTCCCCGATGCCAGTACTGTGTTTGCTCATGAACTCAGCATTATCTTGCCTCTTGATGAAGTCTTACAGCACTCTTGTGACTTCCTCTGATTGTTGGAACCCTGGATGCTGAGACTTTCAAACTTTCTGTGCTCAAAGGCACAGACCCACAGTAAACACTGCAATTGACCTGAGGCTGTGGAGAAGGCTTCCAAAATTGATTAATAGCACTAGGATTGTAGGTGTGTAGTTGTTTAGAAGTGTGTAATATCACAGGGTGGAAAACTCAGAGTTTGGGGTTGTAGAACATAGTAATAAATATGAAGGAAGATGGAGGTTTTAGGGTGGAGGCAGGTTGTTCTTCTTTATCTTCTTCTTAATCTTCTTCTTCCTTCTTCTTGACCTTCTTAATCCTTCTTCTTTGTGGGTTTAGGTGATGTCTTGTAATTGGGCAGAAACGTCTGCATTACGGTCTTCAAGGGACCAGGTATAGGGTTAAAAGAGAAAATAATCTGGGTGTCATTTCTTAATTGGATAGTTTAGTCTTAAAAGGCCTTGTAACAAGATTGTTATCCATTTTGTTCCTTGCTAATAAAAGGCACCAAACTCATGGTTTTGAGGCTGTTTTACTGATGAGAAATAATAAACACCTGAGTCCCAACATGAACTAGTGTCTCAAGTGCCTTCTATCCTGACTTGAGAAACCAATATCTGATGATCTGAATTCTCTCCCATCCATTTTTCTAACAAGCTCTCATCCCACCTCAGAATTTATATAGCTAGCATATAAATTTATTATAAATTTATACTATTTACTATATAATACAATAATATATAAATTATATATCATATATAAAATTTATATTATAAATTGATATTATAAATTTATATACAATTTATATTTACCCCATTGTCATAGAGCTTATATGGATTCAACATCAAGTTATCATCTGTGCTCTCATTTTAGCCTTCCGTACACACATACTTCAGGAAAACCAGAATTTTGCTTCTAGGAAGTGATTTGTGCCTTATTCATGCCAGCATACTTTACAGGCATGGTGATTATTAACATTCCATTCCCTAAGAAATATAAAAAAATGCATACTCAGTTTGCAGCCACATTTACATCCAATCGACCCAGTTTTTACATGTCCTCATTTCAAGCTGGAGGCAATGTGCCACTGCCTGGGAGTTCAAATTTCTTGATATTAACTTGTTCCAGTTTTTCTTTTGCAAATACAACCTCAGTGTTGCATTCTCTGAATCTGTAATGTTTACATTTATGACGGATTCCATTCATTTCTCGCGCTAAATAATGACTATTTTTCATCCATCTGTAACCCTTGTCTCTATGGATTTTTCTGTCAATGAGAGCAGGAAGTTCACTTATAGGTCTTCAACAGCAATACAGGCTCCCTTTTTTTCTTTCTTTCTTTTATATATATATTTTTATTTATTAAGACATGTCTGTAGGCCTCAGACTTGGATAAATAATTGAATTTGCTATGGAATACATTAGGTTTTGCACCAAAGCGATGTGCATGTCCCTCTGGTGTACAACTACTTGATGCCAGGCAATGGGCAAATTCATAGTATAAAAATTAGGTTTAGACGTAAAATACAACAAGACATTTTCACTGACTCAGACAAATCTCTAAGCAACACATCAGAGAGGCTGTGGAAGCATTCTCAGCAAGATCACTACATGCGTGTTACATTTACATATTCTAACGGGGAACCCTCTCTTGGCAAGGGTCCGAGGAAGGAGCTACGAAGATCTGGATACAGATATTCTCATTTATTAAAGAAACTTCCCTGTTCAAGAGGAGTTGGACCAGGTTCTGTCATTCTGTGATCTTCTTCTCAAGAAGACCCTGTCTTCAGGATGCCTGAATCCCGTTTCCTCAATGGAGAATATCAGCACAGCAATGCTTTGTCCAAGGTGCATTTTGGGGAAAACAGACTGTTCCCCTAGACATCCTTCATTCTGCCCTGTCTTGTTCAGCTGGGCTGTGTTTTGCTTCCGGCACCGATAGAATCCAGCCCTGCAGAGATATGTGTATACAGAACAATATGAATAAAGACTAATATCTAATATTCTGACTAAGGTAAGCAAGGCAGACAACAGTGAAATCCACGTATCATATCCAAGATCTGTAAGTAGAGAGCTCTGTGAAAGTTCAACTGTCATCAGACATATGATGTCCTCAGAATTAGCTGAAGTATGCATCCAAATGTCACTATGCTCGCCCAGGGAATGGTTTTGCCTTGCTCCCTTAGCTCAGATTCATGGAGCATCCATGGCCTTACAGTTATTAGTGGTTACCCTCATTCCTCTAGTCATCATTAGCTGTATTTCCCCCCTTAGGAATCTTCTCGTATTATTTATAGGCGATTTATTCACATAGCTAGGAAGACACCAAAATTTTCTAATTATATCTAGTAACATCACTTTCCAGTTTTCAGTACATTCAGTTTGCCAGACAATGCTTTGCCAAAAACAAGGTTTGCCAGAAATTCTTTGCCCAAAGACAGAGGAGGCATCTGCAGCATGCGCTGACCAGACCTTATAAAAGAGTCCTTGGATCTGGGCTGCTCTGTCTGCAGAGGAAATTCATGGTAAGTGCACGTCTCTGGTGGGCAGAAAGGGACACTGTCCCTGCAGTCCCTCTCCAGCCCTGCTGTCCTGATGTGTGTACATGTACTTGCAAGGATTTGATATTTGTATCATAAAGCATGTTGGCATTTTCACTTTGTGATCTGTCAGTGGAATTGTGTGCAGCAATAATGAACGATCTCATGATTCTGCTTTACAGCACTGATCACCTCCCAGCCTGCAAGGTATCTTCTCATAGCATAAGAGGTAAGAGCCACATTTGCTTGCATTCAAGGGATAGAAAAAGATGGAAGATTTCTGTAGAACAGGTTTCTTCATGGTGACAAATCCCTGTAAAATGTTGTAGGCAATTGCTGTATGTTTTTGTGGACAGTGCTCTGCTGTAACTAATAAAGCATGCTGATGGCTGGGCAGGCTGCTCACAGCTAGCAAGTTTTCATAAGTGGCTGTGCTTGAAGACACAGCCACTTTGTAATGCCAAGAAATGCTTCTTGGGGATTCCTTATGTTTAATTATAGAACACTGAGGTAAATGATCCATTCTGGCATGAAGTCCAGACAGACAGACAGAGCTAGCCAACAGAACAGAATGTTGCAAAACCTTACAGACTTGTGAATTGTAATTATTACTGCATAAGAGACTGGCCAATAAATGTTATGAAAATGCTTTCCAAATGATACTCCAGGGTTATAATCTGAATGTAGGTCTCATACTAGTTAACTTGATAAAAATGCAAAAATAGCTATCTAACTATCCAAACAACAAAAAAGGGGGAGGTACTGCTCCTATTCCTCTGAAAGAAGACTGAGTAAAATGGAAGATCTGCATGCTATTAGGAGTAGCTGCAAGTGTCTGTTAACATTTTGGATATTTACCTAACTGAAAGTTATGACATGACATCTTACCAATCTGCCTGTCTAACTTCCTTTGAATTCAGATATTTTCTATTACTGGCTATGTGGTATTTCTTTGGAAGTCCAGTACTGGATTCAGATATCTGGCTTTGATTTATAAATTCTTCAACTGAGGTTTCCAGCTTTGCCTATAGTTATTTCCACAAACAATTAACATAAGAAGAAACATTTGGTTGTGCAGTATTTTAAACTGATGAATTATGTGTCCTTACACGCCACTTGCTCACATACTACTGAAATCATTTTGGATGAGAAGCAAACAGCTGTAGTGAATGATGCAGAGCATCAGCAAAAGACATTATGATAGTCCTCAGAACACCTTCTGTACCATTATCAACCCAAATGATGCATGGAATGCATCCTCAGGAATTATAGATGACAACAAACAGAAACTTGCAATTATGCTAAAGAGCAATGTTACCCTGGAAAAGATCATCAGAAAGCTTCATCCTGTAGCTGATAAGAACCTCAAAAATCCTGCATATGAGAAAGAATAGTCCCAGGCAAGAGTATGT
Organism: Melospiza georgiana; assembly: GCF_028018845.1. Classification (NCBI taxonomy): domain Eukaryota; kingdom Metazoa; phylum Chordata; class Aves; order Passeriformes; family Passerellidae; genus Melospiza; species Melospiza georgiana. The sequence goes on from NC_080450.1 coordinate 6,608,114, forward strand.
GGTACTTCATTTTGGCTGGAGAATCTCTTTGCAGAAATGGGTCATGAATTTGGGTGCAAGTGTCACTGTGTGCCTTTGTGGGAAGGAAGATCAGCAGCACATTGTCAGATACTCATGAAAGCATGGTCAGCAGGAAAAGACGTGATTATTTTGCTGCATTCAGCTCTGATATCTGGAGCACTACATTAATTTTGGTGCTTTCTGGCGACCAAACAACGATATTTTGGATGGAATCCAAGCGAGAACTTTCAAAATAAGTAGGAAAAAATGATGTATGAGAAGAGGCTGCAAAGGTGCAATTTGTCTACACTGGGATGAAATTAAAAAGTGGTTATCTTATAGTTATGTTCAACAATAAGAAGATGGTTATATCATAGAAAGAGATAGACTTCTCAAATGGGAAGAGTGAAAGGCTGAGGAATAAAAAGTACAGGTTTCAGCCACAGAAATTTTGATTAGGCAATAAACAGAGAGAAAAAATCACCATCAGGGTCATCAGAAATGAAACGGGGATGAAAAGAGACTAGAAATATTTGTTCTTTTACATAATAAAAACTTCTCTGGAAAAAGCGGTGGAAACCTGCTTCTAACATTTGCCCTGGTTGCACAAGAAGGTGAACCAAAGAACTACTTAGATTCTTCCCAAATCATACTTTCTATTACACTTTTAGGGTCTATCAATAAAGTGTGTGACAAGAAAAAAATAATGACTAATTTGGGCAACATGTCTGCTCCTCCACAGTGTTCTCTGTGGACAAGCCCCTCCACAAAGTGCAGCCATGTCTTCGGACGCTGAGATGGCCATCTTTGGGGAGGCGGCTCCTTACCTCCGAAAATCGGAGAAGGAGAGAATTGAGGCCCAGAACAAACCTTTCGATGCCAAGACATCTGTCTTCGTGGTACATGCAAAGGAATCCTTTGTGAAAGGGACAATCACGAGCAGGGAATCGGGCAAAGTCACTGTCAAGACTGAAGGGGGAGAGGTGAGTCAAAAACAAGGCCGAAGGTAAATATTATCTGAACACTGAGCTTTTCAGAGACACATGTGGATCTTTTGTTTCCTAAACAGACCCTGACTGTGAAAGAAGATCAAATCTTCTCCATGAACCCTCCCAAGTATGACAAAATCGAGGACATGGCCATGATGACCCACCTGCACGAACCCGCTGTGCTGTACAACCTCAAAGAGCGTTACGCAGCCTGGATGATCTACGTAAGTGGCAGCAGCAGCTTCCTCTGGGCAGCCTCAGGAGCTGCTGGGCCAGGCTCAGGGCAAGGCAATGTGCTGTGTCCCTTCCTTGCAGACCTACTCGGGTCTCTTCTGCGTCACTGTCAACCCCTACAAGTGGCTGCCGGTGTACAACCCCGAGGTGGTGTTGGCCTACCGAGGCAAGAAGCGCCAGGAGGCCCCTCCACACATCTTCTCCATCTCTGACAACGCCTATCAGTTCATGCTGACTGGTGAGTGGCTCTGTCTAGCCTTTAGGGCTATTGGTTCATTAAATTGTCTGATGGGATCCCCTGTCTCAGCAAAGTGAAGAGGCTTTTTCAAACCTTTCTTGGATCTGACGCACACATCTGTTGTAGTTTACTATCGTCATAGCATTGTTTCTACTGTTTTAAATTAAAGGCTCCTCTATAGTCAGGGATGTGCTTTGGAAGGATTTGCTTGTTTGATTGCAGCTGACATCAGGCAAAACATTAGACTTACCTGACAATGTCTCATTCTTCCTCTGTTGTTCACTGAGTTTTAAATACCGTTTTTCTGCCTTGTTCACAGATCGTGAGAACCAGTCCATCCTGATCACGTAGGTACCCCCCTGCGCGGGGCTCCTGTGGGGCTGCCCGGTGCCAGGGCCCCTCCTGCCTGACCACGCACCCTCTGCTTCTCTCTTGGCTTTGGCAGTGGAGAATCCGGGGCCGGGAAGACTGTGAACACCAAGCGTGTCATCCAGTACTTTGCAACAATTGCAGCCAGTGGAGAGAAGAAAAAGGAGGAGAAGTCATCAGGCAAAATGCAGGTGAGTCTGGAAGGACAGACTGAATGCTTGGCCTGTCATTGCCCTGTCAACCAAACACAGTGACTGAATAATTATGTCCCTGCAGGGAACGCTTGAGGATCAAATCATCAGTGCCAACCCACTGCTGGAGGCCTTTGGAAACGCCAAGACCGTGAGGAACGACAACTCCTCACGCTTTGTGAGTTCTTGCTTTGCATAAAATCTCCCACCCTCATGGCAACACACTTGTTGCCTGAACAGTTCTTCATGCAAAGGGGACATCAGCAGAACACATCCAGGCTGACCTGCTGCTGCTTCTGCTTCACAGGGCAAATTCATCAGAATCCATTTTGGTGCCACAGGCAAACTGGCTTCTGCTGACATTGAAACTTGTAAGAGATTCTCCTGGACTGCTCCCATCCCTTCCCAAATTCCCGTCTCCATGTACATTCCCACAAGTGTCTAACTCTTTCTACCATCCTTGCCAGATCTGCTGGAGAAGTCCAGAGTCACTTTCCAGCTCAAGGCGGAAAGGAGCTACCACATCTTTTATCAGATCATGTCCAACAAGAAGCCGGAGCTAATCGGTATGAAGTATTATGAATTGTTTGATAAAATCTGAATGTGCTAAGTATTTATCTTCATTCTCACATCCAGATACATCCTATTCCTCTGTACAGACATGCTCCTCATCACCACCAACCCCTATGACTACCAGTTTGTGAGTCAAGGTGAGATCACTGTTGCCAGCATTAACGACCAGGAGGAGCTGATGGCTACAGATGTAAGTGTCACTGAGCATATTGGTTTGGTGAAATTTCCTTGTAATGGCCTGGAAGTTTATTTGAGTGCTTCTGTTGCCAGAGTGCCATTGACATCCTGGGCTTCACTGCTGATGAGAGGGCGGCCATCTACAAGCTGACAGGGGCTGTAATGCACTATGGGAACCTGAAGTTCAAGCAGAAACAACGAGAGGAGCAGGCAGAGCCTGATGGCACCGAAGGTATTAAAGCCTTGTAGAACTCCTAATCACAGATATGGATAGGTGGAAGTTGGCAATCATGTATTTTCCCTCTGTTTAGTATCACAAATGCATAAATCTCAGCTTCCAGACTATTCATGTTTCTAAATTTCTCCTCGAGATATAACAAATTTCAAAACTGAGACCAACGGCTACATCTTAGATGGTATCCCCTTTCAATTATCACTTTTTCTCTGCTACTTCCTCCCTCTCTCTTTGTACATAGTTGCTGACAAGGCTGCCTACCTGATGGGTCTGAACTCAGCAGACCTGCTCAAGGCCCTCTGCTACCCCCGAGTCAAGGTGGGGAATGAATACGTGACCAAAGGCCAAAATGTGCAGCAGGTAACAACAACCACTTGGTGACTGGGAACCTCTGACTTGATATACTCTCTCCTTTTGGGTACTATTTTCCTTCTACTCCATTCTCCTTTGGTTTAGGTATACAATTCAGTGGGTGCCCTGGCGAAGGCTGTCTATGAGAAGATGTTCCTGTGGATGGTTGTTCGCATCAACGAACAGCTGGACACGAAGCAGCCCAGGCAGTACTTCATTGGTGTCCTGGACATTGCTGGCTTTGAGATCTTTGATGTAAGGATTTCAGGTTTGAGGGCTTCTATTGAAGGGAAAGATTATTATATCAGAGGACTTGCAAGTAACAGGCTACTCATTTGTGATTTTATGTAGGAAAAACCCCAGTCATTTTCTTCTCTAGCAGAAAACGAAATCCTCAAAAGCTCCATCAGTACAAGCACAGAGTCATTTTGATTTTGCGGAGGCAGCAAATAGAATTTTATATGTTGTAATATTACAAGTGTTTGAGCTTAATGTTAAGGATTAAAGAACACAAAATATTTTGAATAAATTTTTAAAGAGCTCAAGGAGCAGAGCTAGGAGATTCATTGGCAAATATATAATGAGTTAAGGATGTTCAAAATGTTTAAAGAGCCACGAAATCATTAGCTAGGTGTTTAATCAGAGATATCAAGAGTTTTCAGTTTGGAGAAAAGAACATACACTCATCTTGTTTGCTGAATAAAAAATTACCAAAATATTGTATTAATTTATCAGATTCACTAAAAAAATCTGGCCAAAAAAATTCCCTCATTTACATTATGTAGGTATTTCTGTCTGGAGTTGCATATAGGTTCTCTTATGCATAGGTCCTGGTAATACAGTTGTGTTTTTTCTGCGGAGATAAAGGTTGGAAGTTTACTGTACTGCGGAGATAAAGGTTATAAAGGTTGGAGGAGAATGATTAAGTGGGCATATTGATGAGGTTTGATTGTTCTGATTTTTTCCACTGAGCAGTTCAACAGCCTGGAGCAGCTGTGCATCAACTTCACCAATGAGAAACTGCAACAGTTCTTCAACCACCACATGTTCGTGCTGGAGCAGGAGGAGTACAAGAAGGAGGGCATTGAATGGGAGTTCATTGACTTTGGCATGGACCTGGCTGCTTGCATTGAGCTCATTGAGAAGGTATTTCTGTAATTCACAATGTGAGGAATTTTCAGAAATGCATTCATTTTATATCTATTTCTAAATGCAGCTTGAAATGGTAAATATGATACTGCAGACACATCAGTTTGTATCATTTTATGATTTGCTGAACAGAACAATCCCTGAGAGCAGCAATATTGTCCCACTCAGGAAGTTTTTTCATCTCTGAGTCTTTCGACCTTTTCACCTTGTCCTCCCTCTTTCCTTGTGATTTCTCCCAGCCCATGGGCATCTTCTCCATCCTGGAAGAGGAGTGCATGTTCCCCAAGGCAACTGACACCTCTTTCAAGAACAAGCTCTATGACCAGCACCTGGGCAAGTCCAACAACTTCCAGAAGCCCAAGCCAGGCAAAGGCAAGGCTGAGGCCCACTTCTCCCTGGTGCACTATGCTGGCACAGTGGACTACAACATCACTGGGTGGCTGGAGAAGAACAAGGACCCTCTGAATGAAACCGTCATTGGGCTGTACCAGAAATCATCTGTGAAGACCCTGGCTTTACTCTTTGCCTCTGCTGGAGGAGAGGCAGGTCAGTTCTCTGAAATTCATCTCTGATGCATGGTGGTTGGTCCCCAAAGCAACAGATGTCTCATTATCTTTACTTTATCAGAGGCTAGTGGTGGTGGCGGTGGCAAGAAGGGAGGCAAGAAGAAGGGCTCTTCTTTCCAGACTGTCTCAGCTCTTTTCCGGGTATGTAAACAAATTTTCATTTCTGCAGAGATTTATTCTGTATTTTTAGCTGCCTCAGACACAGAAAAAAATGGCAAAAAACACCCCCAACAATCAACAAACCAACCAACCAACCAACCAACAAGAAAATATTTTATGATAACTTGTCTTTAGTCCGCCATTAAAATCAAATCTTATGGAATGAAAAATAGCACTGTAAAACTCTAAACTTACACTTAATATAAACATAAAATTTTGTCATAAAACATGTCCACTTTCTAGCCTTTATTAGGTTGATGGTAAGTTTTTTCTTGACCTACAAGGTGAGGTTTATTGCTGGGTAATCAGAAGAAACAGAGCAATTGATTGAGGCATGCTCAGCTTACAATTTTCAGCCCAGTGTATCTCCATTGATCGGTCTTTCATGTTAAATTCAAGGAATTCATTGGGTTATTTTTGCCATTTTTCTTATAAATGCACACTTAATCATGATCCCACAGGAGAATCTCAACAAGCTGATGACTAATCTGCGGAGCACTCACCCCCATTTTGTGCGCTGCATCATCCCCAATGAGACTAAAACACCTGGTAAGAAGCCCAAGCTAAAAGATCCTTGCTCTGATACATCCATTCCCCTCTGCAATGCAATCTGTGCCCCTCATTTGTGCTCTGCATTGCCAGGTGCCATGGAGCATGAGCTGGTGCTGCACCAGCTGCGCTGTAACGGCGTGCTGGAAGGGATCAGGATCTGCAGGAAAGGGTTCCCCAGCAGAGTCCTCTATGCTGACTTCAAACAGAGGTGAGAGCTATGAAATGAAGAGACAAGTCAGGTGTCCTCACCATCTGCTCTCCATCACACAACTGAGCTTTGCCAGGGTCTTTAAGTATGGAGAGATTAAATTCCAACTTCCTCAGCCTGGTTCTGCTGCAAACACTGCTCTTGGTTTCAGTAAAGAGAACGTTCTTATGACTGGACATTGTCTTCCTCCTATTGTCTCCAATTCCACAGATACAAGGTGCTTAATGCCAGTGCCATCCCTGAGGGACAGTTCATCGATAGCAAGAAGGCTTCTGAGAAGCTTCTTAGTTCAATCGATGTGGATCACACCCAGTATAAATTTGGACACACCAAGGTACAACCCCCCCATTCACTGCCTGCCTGGGCTTTGCTCTCTCTACCTGACAGTGATGTGCTGCAATGTTTCCTCTCTCAAGGTGTTCTTCAAAGCTGGGCTGATAGGGGTCCTGGAGGAGATGAGAGATGAGAAGCTGGCACAGCTCATCACTCGCACCCAGGCCATGTGTAGGGGCTACCTGGCAAGGGTGGAGTACCAGAGAAGGGTGGAGAGAAGGTACACCTTCCCCTTCTTCAGTTAAAATCATTTTGCTCATGGAAAAGTGTTGACACTTGTCCGACTGAGAATATTCATTGTACATTTTAATTATGCCTCAGGGAATCCATCTTCTGCATCCAGTACAACGTTCGCTCATTCATGAATGTCAAACACTGGCCATGGATGAAGCTGTTCTTCAAGATCAAGCCCTTGCTGAAGAGTGCAGAGTCTGAGAAGGAGATGGCCAACATGAAGGAAGAATTTGAGAAAACCAAGGAAGAGCTTGCAAAGTCTGAGGCAAAGCGGAAGGAGATTGAAGAGAAAATGGCCTCTCTGATGAAGGAGAAAAATGACCTGCAGCTCCAAGTGCAATCTGTAAGTATCATTAGTGTATTTCTTCCGGGTATCCTCACAGCACATTACTCTAATATTAGACAATTGTCTGAGAAAATATTTTAATATTATTTCAGACCATTCAGTGTCACCATTATAATAGGAGTTCTAGCTTGGGAATGGGTTTTGAAGCATGTAAGGGCATAGGTCTGTTTATCCAGGCTAAAAATACAACATCCAGTGTAGTCACTGGAGATTTGGAATTTAGTTAGCAGTGTCTACGGAGCAATTCATTTGACAATTTTCTCTGATTTCAGTCAGTTGGCCAAGGATCTACATGTTTTGTCACCTGTCTTTCTGCAACACTTTTCCAGGAGGAAACAAAAACCCTCTGCATTCTTTCCCAACCCTATATGTACCTCCTAAGTCCTTTGGGAGATCAGGGGATTGGTCAATATTTAAAGATTACCTTTTGTATTTAGATGTTTGCTACACATATTCAAAATAAACTCTGGTTCAAATTGAAATCTCTAATTGCACCTTGACTATGTATCAACTTATCTCACTCAAAGATTAGAGTTTAAAAGAGCCTATGCAAAAACCAGCTTCCTAGAAGAAAACAAAAAAGAATACTTCCATCTTTCTTTTCCTCAGTGAGAAATACCATTTCTCTATTCACATTTTGCAAACAGTTGTGATTTGCAAACAAATTCGTGTTTCTCTGCTAGGAAGCAGATGCTTTGGCCGATGCAGAGGAAAGGTGCGACCAGCTGATCAAAACCAAAATCCAGCTGGAAGCCAAAATTAAGGAAGTGACTGAAAGGGCAGAGGATGAAGAAGAAATTAATGCTGAGTTGACAGCCAAGAAGAGGAAACTGGAGGATGAATGTTCAGAGCTGAAGAAAGATATTGATGACCTTGAGCTAACACTGGCCAAGGTGGAGAAGGAAAAACATGCCACTGAAAACAAGGTATGAGGTAGAACCTGTCACTCGCACTCCAGAAAATGGACTATGTGCCATTGCAGGACATCTATAGCTATTTCCTTTATTTATATTTGCTCCCTTCTTCTCAAAGGTGAAAAACCTGACAGAAGAGATGGCAGGTCTGGATGAGACAATTGCCAAGCTGACAAAAGAGAAGAAAGCCCTCCAAGAGGCGCATCAGCAGACCCTGGATGACCTGCAGGCAGAGGAAGACAAAGTCAATACTCTGACCAAAGCCAAGACCAAGCTGGAACAGCAAGTGGATGATGTAAGCCCACAGACATAGAGCAGGAACAGGACAGGTATGGAGTCCAAGCTGGCTGGCAGAGACCTGATGGTCTTGTTGTGTTTAGCTGGAAGGGTCCCTGGAGCAAGAGAAGAAACTGCGCATGGACCTGGAGAGAGCCAAGAGGAAACTGGAAGGAGACCTGAAGCTGGCCCAGGACAGCATCATGGATTTGGAGAATGATAAGCAGCAGCTGGATGAGAAACTGAAGAAGTAAGTGTTGCTCTGGGGCACGTGAGTGCTGGGCTGCAGCACTTGTCTTATTTCTTTGAACTCTAACATGGTTCACTTGTCCCAAAGGAAAGACTTTGAAATCAGCCAGATCCAGGGCAAGATCGAGGATGAACAAGCAGTAGCTATGCAATTTCAGAAGAAGATCAAGGAGCTGCAGGCAAGTTTCTGTGCCTTGCCCTGCCTTGCTCAGGCTCAGCTCAGGCAGGAGGAGGGCACGGCTGTGAAGGGTCCCTGCTGTTCTGCAGGCCCGCATTGAGGAGCTGGAGGAGGAGATTGAGGCAGAGCGAACCTCTCGCGCTAAAGCAGAGAAGCATCGCGCTGACCTGTCCAGGGAGCTGGAGGAGATCAGCGAGCGCCTGGAAGAAGCAGGAGGGGCCACATCAGCTCAGATTGAGATGAACAAGAAGCGTGAGGCAGAGTTCCAGAAGATGCGCCGTGACCTGGAAGAGGCCACGCTGCAGCACGAAGCCACGGCTGCCGCCCTGCGCAAGAAGCACGCGGACAGCACAGCTGAGCTGGGCGAGCAGATCGACAACCTGCAACGCGTGAAGCAGAAGCTGGAGAAGGAGAAGAGTGAGCTGAAGATGGAGATTGACGACTTGGCCAGCAACATGGAGTCTGTCTCCAAAGCCAAGGTACACAATTATTTTATTGGTTCATTGACCCAGTGGAATACAGCACAACTCTTACTCCTTGCTTTCTTTTAAGTGTGTATGGTTAATACATCGTTTTCCATATTCTAAAACACAGGCCAACCTGGAGAAGATGTGCCGCACTCTGGAAGATCAGCTGAGTGAGATTAAAACCAAGGAAGAAGAGCATCAGCGCATGATCAATGACCTCACTGCTCAAAGAGCTCGTCTGCAGACAGAGTCAGGTGAGATACATCTACACATGCAGATAAATAATGTCTCGGAGTTATTGAAAAAATTACACTTCTTGGCATGTGGTTTATTCAGCACATTTTGTGTCACATCCAATGTGAAATGTTTGCAATGGGATAATAAATTTTGGCTTGCACTGACAACTATCTGGCTTTATATCTCCAAATATTTGCAGTGTCACCATCAATGGCCCTAAAACTGTTGTGTATCTGCAAATTTTCTCAGGTGAATATTCACGTCAAGTGGAAGAGAAAGATGCTATGGTTTCTCAGCTGTCAAGAGGCAAGCAGGCTTTCACCCAGCAGATTGAGGAACTCAAGAGGCATCTGGAGGAAGAGATAAAGGTGATTCCTCCTCTCAGAGGTGCTCCAAACACTTATGTGACTACTGAACTATATGACGAGACAGGGAAAAAAAATATTATGTTATTTGGTGCAAGTCGTCTCATGCTAATTTTTACCTCAAGTTTATCCACTATTCCTTTTTTTCAGGCCCAATTTCTTTCCTCATTGATTGCATGGTTGTCCGTTTGCATAGAAGCATGATCCAATGTCCCTTTATTTTCAGTCAGATTTTCTGGGATAATTCTGTTCCATGACCCAATACCCTTGTTGCTCCAGGCCAAGAATGCCCTGGCCCATGCCCTGCAGTCCGCTCGCCACGACTGTGACTTGCTCCGGGAACAATATGAGGAGGAGCAGGAGGCCAAGGGGGAGCTGCAGCGAGCCCTGTCCAAGGCCAACAGTGAAGTGGCCCAGTGGAGAACCAAATACGAGACGGACGCGATTCAGCGCACGGAGGAGCTGGAGGAGGCCAAGTACGTGGGGAAAGTGAGGAAGGCTAGCACAGATTAAGATCAGTAATTCTTGGAGACCACTGTGACATAATTGGGAAGAAGTCAGTGTTCTTCTTGGGGTTGGGGCAAAAGGAGAATAGCAAATTAATTCTATAATGCAAATAGTGTTGGAAAATGTCACAGGCAAATCTGTAGAAAACAGGGACTGGTAGAAAGACAGGGAAAAGCCCATTAACCACATGCCCCAACTTTCCCTTTTCCCTTAAACCATGAGATACATTTAACACAGGAAGAAGCTGGCCCAGCGCCTGCAGGATGCAGAGGAGCATGTTGAGGCTGTCAATGCCAAATGTGCCTCCCTGGAAAAGACAAAACAGAGGCTGCAGAATGAAGTGGAGGACCTGATGATTGATGTGGAGAGATCCAATGCTGCCTGCGCTGCTCTGGATAAGAAGCAGAAGAACTTTGACAAGGTCAATTGGCCTCCAGCACCAGCACTCCTGGCCAGAGCAGGGCCCTGTGATGTCCACAGCCCTACAGACACCCCATTTCTCTTCAGATCCTGGCAGAATGGAAGCAGAAGTATGAGGAAACGCAGGCTGAGCTGGAGGCCTCGCAGAAGGAGTCGCGCTCTCTGAGCACGGAGCTGTTCAAGATGAAGAATGCCTATGAGGAGTCCTTGGACCACCTGGAAACAATGAAGCGGGAGAACAAGAACTTGCAGCGTAAGTCCCTGGCCCTCTGCTCCTCCCTGGCATTTCTCACAAGCTTGTCTGTCTGCCACGCTTAACAGCCCTGGGCCTGCAGGAATAAGATCATGGCTGGCACCTTGGTAGGCCAGAGCCTTTCTCCATTCAGCTCTGTGCCTGACTATGGCGCTTTTCTCCCTTCCTTGCAGAGGAGATTTCCGACCTCACGGAGCAGATTGCAGAGGGAGGAAAGGCAATTCATGAGCTGGAGAAAGTGAAGAAGCAGATTGAGCAGGAGAAATCTGAACTGCAAGCCTCCCTGGAGGAAGCTGAGGTAAAGCCTTCTGTTTTTACCTGATAAGTTACCACACTGCTCAGCAACTTCAGGTAACATTTAAATAATTCTATGCACTGAGAATTGAGTGGAGGCATAGGAAGCAGGTTTTCTTCACACCGGTAAAATCTTTGAAACCACAGGTATGCTTTTTTCTTTCCTTTCTTTCAATCTCAGACCTGTGGTTATACATTATTCTTTGAAATAGCAATTCATGTAAAGTTGTTGATATTGCGATTTTTTACAATTAACAGGATTTTATGCTTTTTCCAGGCCTCCCTGGAACATGAGGAGGGGAAGATCCTGCGCCTGCAGCTTGAGCTCAACCAAGTGAAGGCTGAGATTGACAGGAAGATAGCAGAGAAAGATGAGGAGATTGATCAGATGAAGAGAAACCACCTCAGAATTGTGGACTCGATGCAGAGCACCCTGGATGCTGAGATCAGGAGCAGGAATGAAGCCCTGAGGCTGAAGAAGAAGATGGAGGGAGACCTGAATGAAATGGAGATCCAGCTGAGCCATGCCAACCGCCAGGCTGCAGAGGCACAGAAGAACCTGAGGAACACCCAGGCTGTGCTCAAGGTATGGCATTACAGACCAGGTGCTCATGGGTTTCTTACACAGCTGCAAATATTTCTCTTTTACTGTTCCATGTTTTCCCTGTTGATATAAAAATGGAAAAAAAAGTAAAGAGGAAGGATATGCCTTCCAATCTCTCTTACCTTTCTTTCAGGACACTCAGCTGCACCTGGACGATGCTCTCAGGACACAGGAGGACCTGAAGGAGCAGGTGGCCATGGTGGAGCGCAGAGCAAACCTGCTGCAGGCTGAAGTTGAGGAGCTCCGGGCAGCCCTGGAGCAGACGGAGCGGTCGAGGAAATTGGCTGAGCAGGAGCTTCTGGATGCAAGTGAGAGAGTTCAGCTCCTCCACACTCAGGTAAATTCTAGAATTGAAAGCCTATAGCACCGACAGTATTTAGAGAATTAAAGTTAACAATAGGTCTGTTTTCCTTTTTTAATTGAAATACAATAGTCTTCAGCAGTCTACCATTTTCATTTATCAGTTTTTTGTATTCTTCATATGCAACTGTAATAAAATCATAAATAAAAATAGGTAATTTGATTTTTCCAAGGATAGTGTGAAGGAACTGGAGAAAAAAGACATGCTTTTTTCCTTCAACAGAACACCAGCCTGATCAACACCAAGAAGAAGCTGGAAACAGACATTGCCCAGATCCAGGGTGAAATGGAGGATACCATCCAGGAAGCCCGCAATGCTGAGGAGAAGGCCAAGAAGGCCATCACAGATGTGAGTTGGACGCTCCTGGCATTGCTGATGGTGAATGTACTCTCCCCAAAATATCTCCAGCCACAAAATGGCTTTGACCTTTTGTTCTGACCAGGCGGCCATGATGGCAGAAGAGCTGAAGAAGGAGCAGGACACCAGTGCCCACCTGGAGAGGATGAAGAAGAACCTGGACCAGACAGTGAAGGACCTGCAGCACCGTCTGGAAGAGGCTGAGCAGTTGGCACTGAAGGGAGGGAAGAAGCAGATCCAGAAGCTGGAGGCCAGGGTGTGTAGGGCTGGGGCTGTGCCTGAGGGAGCGTGTCCCTCCTTGGAGAGACATTGGCAGGGCAGCTGCAGGGCTGGGCTTGTCCTTGCAGGTGCGGGAGCTGGAAGGGGAGGTTGATGCTGAGCAGAAGCGCAGCGCTGAAGCCGTGAAGGGTGTGCGCAAGTACGAGCGCAGGGTGAAGGAACTCACCTACCAGGTAAGGCAGGAGCTCTCCTTGGGCTGATGTACCCTTATTCCATCAATCAAAAGAGATTTTCATGGACTGCAAGGATAAATGCTATATTGGTGTGGGCAGAAAGCAATAATTATTCTTTCCAATATGCTAACACTCAAGTCCGAGGAAGACAGGAAGAATGTGCTGAGGCTGCAGGATCTGGTAGACAAGCTGCAAATGAAAGTGAAATCCTACAAGAGACAAGCTGAGGAAGCTGTGAGTATTGCTCAGGGATATAAAATCATTGCTTTCTCTGAGTTTCACACAAGTATCCTCCTAAGGAGAGGAACTGTGTCATCCAGATATACTCCCCAGCACATGAGCACTAAACAAGCGGGAGAATAAGTACAGAAATGACAAACTGAAATTATGAAATTGCTCCTCACCTGGAGCAAGGACACCAGGATATCATCCTGGTGAAATTGCCCCAGTAGGGTCCTGTGAAGGGGAGGATGAGGAGCTCTGTGTGAGGCTGATGTGTGAGCAGTGGTGGGAGGGGAATGGAGATTTGCAGCCCCACAAGGCTGACTTGCAGCAGGAGTGAAACCCCTACCCTGTGATCATGAGCCCTGATTGGCTCTGCTCTCACAGGAGGAACTGTCCAATGTGAACCTGTCCAAGTTCCGCAAGATCCAGCACGAGCTGGAGGAGGCCGAGGAGCGGGCTGACATTGCAGAGTCACAGGTCAACAAGCTCCGAGTGAAGAGCCGCGAGTTTCACAGCAAGAAAATAGCAGAGGAAGAATGAAAATTGCATGAGGCATCAAAGTGACCTGAGGGCTGCACAAAATGTGAGCCCTCTGTCACTTCTTTCTGCAACAAGGCTTTATGAATTAGTCAATGTCTAAAGACAAAGACCGTAGATTCCTTTGCATGAAAAGCAGTAGCTATATTTTAGTTTTGCAGTTATTTAGGTGCTGATTTTGTTCAAACAATATTCAAACAATATTCAGGAGTAAACTCCTGAATTTTCTGGAGTAAGATTTAGAAACTCCAACTACAGTAAAAGTAATGTGCATGAGAGCAAACAAAAAATTTTACACTGTACTAGAGTGTTTCCCAGAAATGGAATTGTGATTTAAAGTTAGAATAAATAAATATTAAATAAATAATGCTTTTTAGGAAGAGAAATTTTAAGCCTGTGTTTTACAAATTTACAAGCATACATATCAAAACGAACTGGTTTTATTTTTTAACACTGGAATTGAGAGCAACTCTGTTAACACCATAAAGAAATCTCCAAGTCTGGCACCCTGAGAATACAGAGAAGTTCTTAACATGGTGTTTCCACATTGCCAAACAGTGCTTCCTGTCTTCCTTTTACAGCAGTTCATGAGCTTTGTTGTATAAGGAAACTGAAAACTGGATGGAAAAAGTAGCTGATAGACCCTGGCTTTTTTTTATTCATCCCACATTGGGTAACACTGCAGAATATAATGAATGAGCAGGACAAAAATGAGGAAAAGCTGACCATGAGGAAGAGCAAGGTAGAAAGGATGTTTCCCATTCCCAGGCATTCTCATTCAGTGCCCCAGTGGGGGCTGAGCAGGTGGTGAGTCTGGAGAGCACAGGTACCTCCACCCTGAAGCAAAGAGATCAGTGCCCACTGGGACATCACACTGACTCTGACATTGGAGCTTCCTTTGTCTGGAATAGGTGTTTAGAGGCAACCTGCACAGTAAGAGGCAGTTTAACACACCATTCACCAGAGCCTGGCACATCAGGAAGCTGCTGAGGGAAGATTCTACAGGCAGATGTGGGGAATGGTAAATGAGACATGGCTTTGACTGCAGGGACACTCAGCAGTCTCTCCAGGTCCCTGTCTATGTCTACACCTCTCCATTTACAGAGAGTACTCCAAAGAGCTGTGAAATGGCTGGGGAAGGGAGCTGGATGTACTGCAGAGCCTTTTGCACTGACCACAGCACACAGTGTGTTTGCAGCAATGTTCAGAACTGGGAGGTCCTCCTCCTCCCAACCACACTGAGGTTTACACCCACAGAATCCTTCCATGTTACAACCAAATATGGAAGTAGTTGGCTAGGCAGCAGCTAAATATATTTAAGGAAAAGACGATGCCCCGGTTTGACTCTTGTGCCACTGTAAGTGATGCTCTTCAGAGACATCATCTCTATGTGTGAAGCTGTGAAAACTTCATCAGTGCCAGTGATATCTGGGCAACACGGAAAAGATACCCTGGGTACCTTTATAGACCTGCTGACAGAGTAGTTAATATCACAACAACTTTGGGGACCATGTTTCAATGCCAAAACTCCCTGTTCCCTTTGGACAACATCATAATCACTCTCCAAAATGTACAAGCTGCTCTGACTGTGGAAGAATCAGGATGCACTTGAAGCACCTGAGACTCTTGGGCTCTTCTGTGTCTCACCTGTAAGAAATTCTGGTCTCAGGATTTCTTGCTAATGCTCAGCTGATGAAAGGTAACATTGCAGGTTCCTTTAGAGACAACACCTGGGGCCAGAATTCCAACTGCACAGGTGGGAGAGGGAGAGAAATCACACACATTGCCCTGTGCTGAGCTGGCCTTGCCACCAGCCAGCCTGGAAAGCAGGGCTGGAGTCTTGTTGGAATCAGAGTGGAATATTAAAGGGATGAGTAAGGCAAACCAATTTCTCTTCAGTTTTGATTTGCTGCCTTGGCTGGAGGACAAGGAGTCATTTTGCATCAACACACTATTTCTGGAGACAGGCTGCGTGTGATAGAAAATGTGCTGATGCACAGGTAACTGATCTTGGAAGAAACATGGGCCCATAAGTGGCCTGAAGAAACAAATCTCAGAGGAGTTTTAAAATAGATGCAGCTCCACCAGAGCTGCTGCCCCATGGGGACTATGGAGTTCTCTGACCTTCAACAGCTTGGGCATGGACAACTGTGTCCCCTGTGCACCAAAGCATCAGCACTTTAGGAGGCACTAAGACATTGAGAAAGTATTTCTGACCTGAAGACACAGGTTCCTCACAGAGGCTTCTTGCCATCAATTCAGCTTTCCAGTTCTCCAAGTACTGAATTTTTATGCCCTCTGCCCACAGCAACATTGCCTTGACCAGAAAGTGTTTTCTTCCCCAACAGCAGAAAATAAAGGGACCAGCGAGTGAGTGACAGAAAGGAAGAGAGAAGCAAAAGAGGGAGAGTCAGGTTGAGCAGGAGAGGGAGAGTAGAGGAGAAGTGGGTTGGGGAGATACTGTGAGAAAGAAATGGAAAAAGAGTGAAGCACAGAAAATGTCAGAGAAAGAAGAGGAAGGAAGATACTGAGAAAAATGAGAAAGAAAGCAAGATTGAGAAAATAATATTGAGATGGGGAGCAAGAAAATTCATGAAGATCAGGGGAGAAAGAGACAGAAAATAGAGGTGGAAGGAAGAGAAAGAGAAAGGAAGAGAGGAAACAATTTAGCATTGTTTGGGTTTTGGTACCTGACAAACTGACACTGGACTTAACTCTGCTGCTTTTGATCACTGCTCTTGGGAACCTCCTGTTCACTGACCCCTATCACACACAACACCCTACAATGGGTGCCTTGCTAAGAAGACTAAGAGTGTGCCTTGATAAACAAATCTATTCTCTGAATCTCTGCTCTGTCCTGGCACTGCAGGAGGGGCAGGCAGGTTGTGTCTGGTGCCTCCTCACTTCCCAAGGCCTTGTGAGCAGTGATGCTAAAAGAAAAGGCTGAAAACACTGAAGTGGGGCAGCTTGAGAAAGCGGAAGTGCTCATAGGGACTGGGAAGGATGAGGAGAATGTGGGACACTCATTGGAGAGAGGAGAGAATGGGTTCACACTGCAGGCTTTCCATGACATCCAACTACTTTGCAAGCTGGTAATACTTCTAGACACAGAGTCTAAATGTGATGGTGCTCATGGCAGACACACGAGCCAGGTCACAGAATATTAGAATTTAAGCTAGGCAGGAAGCTTTCCCAGCCTTAGATGCTCTTGGAAATGTTCATAATTTCCTCCTTTTTTGGTATTCCAAAACACTTTTTAATGTTTGTGACATCCTGAAAAATACCTGCCTCAGTTAGCCAAAAATCTGGCCCTAATGAAGAATGGACTATGTCCACATTGCAATACAGAACTTCTGAAATCAAACTAGGAGATGCTTAGAACTAACAGAGAGAAAAATATGGTTTTCCTAGGAGTGATTTGAGATTGTGAATGAGCCCTTGTGGAAGTGGGAGGAAAACTGGCATGAAAACCACAGTACAACATAACTCACAATAGTTCTGTGTGTAACTGCCTGAACTTTGTTGCAGGAGGTATTATGGGTGTTAAAACTGGTTTTTATATCATAAGTAGCATGTGACAATTCTTAAGAAAAGTATAGCTACATCTCAGATAAGGATAATATATATGCTTCTTCAAATAATGGCGTTTAAAGGAAGGTTATCAAAAACAGATGCCTTCATGGCATCTGTTATCTCTCAGTGATTTCAACTGCTCAACATGTTCTCCGATGTTTTCTGGGAGGAGCAGTCACCTTTTCAAAATTGCACAATTTCAGTAACCCTGATTCCCTTCTGATCCAGATCCTTCTCCACCATCAACCCCTTCTACCACCTGTTGCCTTTCTTCTTGACTGTTCCACCCAGCACCACCCAGGCTGCTCACCCCACACACCTGTTCTGTAACAGGAGCTCCTCAGCTGCTTTGCTGAGAGATGGAAAGGCCATCCTGAAGGTCATGTCCTCATCCAGGACCCACTCTCCTGCTCTCTTCCATGGATGCTTCCTGGAAAGACAGGAGAAGCCTAAGTAACTGTGCAGCTTTGATACTCACTCAGCACCTGCCCAGGTGTTCTGTTTTTACCTTCTGATGCACTTCACAGTCAAGTGATGCTGAGATATCTTTGGAGTTTCTCTCTTCCTTCTCTCTTTTCTGAAATACGCAAGTGTGAAATATCGTACAGGTTTATGTGGCATATTATGGTATATCATTAAGCTTTACCATAAATAAATTGAAAAATTAACCTTGAAGCAGTCTCAAGAGAGTAGAATGAGGAGACAGATGGATCTTCAAAGTCCCTCCATGTTTTGGTGCATGGGACAGAGCAATCTTCACAAGTAAGTTCTACCCCAGAAATACTAACTTACCTTTGCCATGGCCAAAATTTCCCTGTACCTATTCTGTATCTCTCCCCTGAATATTTTTAAGATTCTAAGGGTTCTGTTTATCAACCTGTTTTACTCAAAAATCCAGTCCCCAAACCCTTCTAGTCTTACCTGATATGGAATCTCTGAACCACACAGCACTACAGCACCACTTTGGACTGGACACTTCCTGCAGGGAAGCATGCATTTCACCAAACCCATGCACTTCATTTTCCAACAGGAGAAAGGGATGTTAGATTAAGGAAAGTGTGTCCTACCATCTCCAGAGTCCAGTGCCCAGCTGCATCTTAAAACTGGGAAGTGTTGGGATGAGAAGCCTTGCTCTGAATGATCAGTGTTTCAGCAATTCTGTTTCTTTGGTTGGTGCTAACATTCCTGGCAGCTCTCATTTTACACAGAAGGCAGCAGAAGTGCTGCTGCAGCAGGAGCTGAGCATTCCCTGTCAGAGGGCTCGCAGAGCACGCTGCTGATGCCTCCAGCATGCCCTGTCATACTGACAGCATGGCTGACAACAGCACAGGCAAGCTGAAAATCCCATGGGGAATGCTTTTCAAATAGTGTTGCACTGAATAATCCACAGATTTATAAAATCTGACCACCTTTTTTCCTGTCTTTTTTTTTTTTTTTTTTTTTTTTTTCTTTTTCTGGATATCTTCATAGTTTTCAGCACTTGTGAATCATAGTTTAGTTTTTTGTTTGACAAGATTCGCATCTGGCACAGCTGAGAGTAAAGAAGAAAAAATACTGTTTATAGCAGGAGAATAAAATTGCTTCCATGATAAGATTAGCAATGGCAGTCTGAGGACATAATTGTCCTATTGTTGACCATTCAAAGACTGGTTGTAATAGCAACAGGGCTACACCAAGAATAATTTTTATCAATGTGATTAAGAGAAAAATTATTTTTAACTGAAAGCTGTTTGTGGAGCTAACTCTTGATTACAAAAAAATCCCATGGGAGTTGCTTGTGAGTTTTTTGGTTGCAATGAACATTTCAAGAGTATCTAAAAAAGCCAACAGATGATCAAGGTATAAAAAGAGCACAGAAAAGCTAATTTTTCACTAGAGAGCAATTAAGAATGTTCCTGCTTTTTTATTATTTTTTTTTTAATGCAGTAGGTTTTGGAATAAATAGAGGAGTAGCAATGCACCAAGAATAGAGGGTACTCACCCAATATTGCTAAATGAATTAAAATCTGAAGAAACTGAATTACTTTCTGGTGAATATGAACAGTGCTCAAATCAATGCCAGGGAAATGGAAATTGCAAACAAAATATCAGGCTTTAAGAGGGACTCAGGAGTGAACCTTAGAGTATATCCCAGCATTTGTAATTTATGTATCAATAAACACTAGGGAGGAAAATGTGCTGAAAGTACCAATACAGCTTTTGTAGAGTAAAACCAAAGTGTGCTCAAAAAGGTGTTGTGATCAGTGCTGTGCACTCCAGTGCTCAGGCTGGAGCAGAGAAATTCAGTGGCAGCAGCAGAAGTTTCCTGCCAGCCCCCCTGGCTGAGGCCAGAACCACCCCCGCGCAGAGCTGTGCTCAATTACAGCTAAAAAGATACTTAAAATGTTATCAAGGAAAACAGAATTTTCCATTGATGGTAGCTCATTTCTCTATTTAAATCACAAAGATTTGTCCACAACACTGTTAGTTATCCGAGGCCTAAGATCTTTCCTAGGACGATAGAATTCAATGTAGGCAGTTCATTTGTGAAGAAAGGTTGAAGTGGAAGAGACATGAGAGACTATGAGATGCCCTCTTTTTGGCATAGTTACTTTTAACTTTGTTCCTTTATTCAGTTCAGGTACAGATTAAGAAATATTTGTCCTTCTCTACACAGGAGGGAAGAAGTTTGAGATAAGAATTTTCTTAACCAATATTGTTACCAAACCCTCTCGCAGACATTATCAGAAACATCAAAATGTTGGGTGTGGATCAGCTTCAAATATCTTCAAATTAATGTTGCTAACATTATCAGGTATTCTATCCTGATTAGCCCATGGGAATGATTGGCACGAATGGGTTCCCAGCAGAACAACCCCAGACAGGATGGAGGTATAAGTAGGCCAGTGAGAAAGAAATTGAATAAAAAAAAGAAGGCAGAGTTCCAAACTGTGGATTAGAGTAAGAAAATTAACTTCATCTAATGAAAGAATTTTACAAAGAAAATATATAAATAAAAAAAGAATAGTGAATAGGACTCTCTATGAAATTAAATGTAACAGAAATCAGTGGCTGTAGTACAGTCTGAAGTACAACACTGTACTACAGTACAGGTTGTAGTACAGAGCTGAATAGCAGCATAGGCATGCAGGGCTTTTCTGACTTTCTGACACCAAGACTGGACACAGTGCAGCCACAGCATGAATTTGCTATGAAATTTCTGCAAGCAGACAACATTATCTCAAAAGCTTTGGGGAAGAAAATCCATCGTGATACCCATATAGGCATGGCTCTGGTTTCTGACTCACAGATGTGGGAATGGAGCAGGGTCAAAGTGGACCAATTGCTTTTCTCAGCTGAGGAAATGTGCAATGCCATGGTATTTTTGGGGGTCTCCCATCAGGAATTTATACGCTGAAGTCCAGTCCTACACAAGGGAAGGAATATGTAACCCCAGTTCATTTCCTCCTTTTCATTATCCAGACATTTAGCCCTTGCTGAACAATGTGGAAGAGTTTTATCCATATGTGACAGCAGCTGATCCATCATGCAGTGCAGTTAAGCAGCAGCACACTTGTCTTCTGTTCTGGAAAGGCAAGCCCAGAACAAATCTGGTGACAACTGCAAAAGAATTATTGTTATCAGAGAACTGGAGATGCTGGAGCCCAGGCATACAAACACTTCTGGAAAAAATCACAGGTTGCAGGTTTCTGCATGTTTCAACCAGATGAAACGCAGGAGCTTGGGAAGACAGTATTTTCACCAAAAAAAAAAAAAAAAAAAAAAAAAAAAAAAAAGCAATTGTTGTTAACAGACCATTAAAGAAAACATGAAAACATTGAAGTACACTCCAAAAATTGTATAAATTATATCCATAAATCTTGTTCTGTAAAATGGCAGTAGGTTACCTGAAGAAGTGGGAAAGTCCTCTGATTCCTTCAGATATCCAACACCTCTCAGAGCTGCCTTTGTGCAAGTCATGAGGAGCACACCATGTAGCCTGAGGAGACTGGGCTCCAGGGACAGCTCTTGGGCACATGGAGTGCCTATGCCCAGACAGGCTCCAGAAGGTTCCCCTTGTACTTATGAGCATCTCTTCTGGGACTTCACCCTGAACTGCCCAAGGGGAATGAGGTGAGATCTCTGTGCTCTCTTATTTGTGGGAATTCTCACAATTGTGTGTTCACCTGCTCTGACATGTGGTCGGCTGTTTATTGTGTACATTTGTGTTCTCCATGTGCCTGTGCCTTTGGGGAGTTCTTGCTCAGCCTCACTGCTTGGTTGGACCTGGATCTGTGGCAGTCTTGTCTGTGTCACAGTGCCAGACTCAGCCTTGCTGCCTGACAAGAAAACCTGGGGAACAGATCCTTCATAGAAACTGCTGTAAAGCTGGAAACCAGGCAGGCACTGAGCACTGGGAGACTGGGAAAGGAGCACTTCCCACCAGACAGCCAATCTGCCAGCTGATGCCCTTCAGCCAGCAGGGCTGCAGGGGCTTTTGCTGCTCAAAATATTCTGGCAGTGTCTGAGACAACAAGTGAATGACAAACATATTTAGCAAGTTCCTCTGGCTGCTCTGGCTGGAAGGCACCAACCTCCCTATTTCTTTTCTGCATTAGCCACACGTGTTACTTGCTCAGTGCTGACAGGGAGGAAGCACTGAGCAAATATTTGCTTAATGGGAAGCAAATAGATCAAAATAAAAGGGAGAGAAACACCAGAATGATGGGTTTGTGATCAAAGTGTCCAGCCCAATATGGCCTCAGAGAATCATCAGTAAAAGCCTTTTGCCACAGGCAAACCAGGGTTGTTTATTTGTGATCTTTCCTGGCAGAAGAGATGGCAGAGAATTTGGTTCAAGGCAATGGAAAATGCAGGTGTGTGTGAGAGCCCCTGTTCATTTCCACAGACACAAACTCTCGGACATACAAACACTCTCCTGCGCAATTATATAGCCCAAAAATGCTTCCCTCATCACCTGCAATTTGACCATTGCAATTCAAGGAACATTTTTCCAGCATTTTCTTCTCTGAGTCTCACAGACAAACCTTTAATTTCCCGTTTCCTTTCTGAGAGGACAAAGCTGTGCCACTATCAGCAGCCAGCCTGTGCCTGTCCTTGCTCTGAACTCCTTGCTCTGTGCATGCCTCCCTGCTAACACACTGCCTGTGCTGGAAGTGCCCTGAATGCTTTGCATGATGTGGAAGCCAATCTTCCTTGTTATGCAGATTAATGGATGCCATGCCACAGCCTGCTCCCAAATAACCCAAGCAGCCATTGCATAAGTGGGATTATTTCCTGGGCATGTTAACTGCCCCTTGGCACTGGCAGGATTGCTGCATGGACATCTCAGGTGAGGACATGAGGGAACTGCTGCTTTGGCAACAGCAAACTGCACAAAGCCCAGCACCTTCCCTGTAGCTAAATTCAAGTCATTGGCAACCACAGTCCAATGTTGTCGAGTGTAAGAGCTGAAATAAGGGATGTGGGACTCCAGGCAGCTCTCCAAAATGCAGTTTATTGTACCCAGGATGTCACAGCAGGCCAGGGTCATGGGTGACAGAGCTGTGCCCACAGCTGTCAGCTCCAGCTGCAGGCAGGCCTGGACACCCTTTGGTTTTGGTTACAGTGCATTTTAGACTTTTCTTTGCTGAGCATCTTAATACAGTAGAACCAATCTATCCCTCAACTTTTACCTATAGCCTATCATAACTGCTATAATTACCATATTCATGTTACTGTTCTCCAATCACTAAAAGTTAGTACATTACAGTTTAAGCTAGAAGTTGTTTTTCAGTTTTCTTGCAGTGGAAAATTCTGAGACATTTTTTCTTCTTGCAACATTTGCTGCCTTGTTTGCCTGTGCTATCTTTCTGCTTGGTAAAAACATCTTGTTTGAGGTGGATTTATCCTTTGCTCTAAGCCATAAAAACCCCTTCTAACTAACACACCCTTTGCCTCCTTGGTTATCCAGTAACACTGGCTCAGCAATTCTTTTCTTCTCTATCAAAACTTGCTTCCATCTCTATTCCTTCTTCAGATTCTACATCCAAAAATCTTTCAGCTAAGCACACATATATCTGTGAGACTTTCTTGTCAAACTTTCATCCTTCCCAAGAGTCCAGTCTCTGTGGGACATTGTCAAGTTCCCAATAACAGGACTCCCTTTTCTGCAATACTTCTGTGACCAGGGAGCACATGCTGTTTCCTCTGGCACTGATGTGTCATTCCTGGCTGAACAGAAGGAGATTAGAACTCATTTGAGCATGAAATAGGTTGCTAAGTGAAATCTCCCATGACATTCAGATATGCAGTCTACAACTTTCCTCTGTTTTTTTTCTGAGTTAGTGCCTTTGGAGACTACTGATATTGAAGGCTCAGAGAACAGAGATGATGCTGCAAACCCTTCTCATGAGCCTAACACATGATGATCCTGGTTCCCTGTGGAAATCTGATGCCACATAGGATACCCCCCTCCTGTTGCATAACACAGGTAGGAGTTAGTCCAACAGGACACAAAGACCCTTTTCTGCAGTTCCACAGCCACACTTCTACTTCCAAAGGAGGAAATAATTCCAATTCCCAATGCAAAAGTGGAGATATTGTTCTCTCTTGAGCAATTTTATGACCTAATAAGAGGAAAAAATTTCCTCTGTGACACACAAGAACCTCTTTTCTTATCAGAGACAGCTATGAATGCTGTTGCAAATACTTAGTTGAGAATTGGGATGACTAAACAAAAAAAGGGAGCAAGTATGGCCACATTCAACAGTGTCCATAGTTCTCTGGAAGGAACATGGAGGACATTTTTTCACGAGGAAAAACCAATCCACCTACACAGTTACATAGAGATTCACTCCCTGGAGTGCTTCAGACTCTGCACAGCAACAGCAAAGCAAATACAGATCAGAAACATTAGAATACCATCAATGGCGTGAGACAGACATATGTGGTTATGGTTGTGAGGAGAACTATCACTTTAAATAAAATTCTATCGTCTAAAGCAAATGTATAAATCCCTGAGTTCTTATATTTGGCCCAGATCATATTCCCTTTGCAGCTGGTGGAGTCAAATGCTTCAGAGACCTCTAACCTCCCCCTCAAATTTACAATGTCAGCGAAAAATTAGATTCTTTCTTCTGAAACCTGACCCCTGAGAGCACTGATATCAATAGTCTTAAAAATAGGCCCATCAGCTGGGGTCATCAGAGATGTGTTTGTATTGGATTTGCTAAGCCAAGAAATTTTCATACCAAATCATGCTCCAGTGGTTTCCCCAGCATAGGCAGGTTCATTTTGAGAATCTCACAGGCTTTATGCACACTGCAGACAGACAACTTTTTCAACTCTCCAACACTAACATGAACCAGAATGAGGGATATTTTCAGGCATCCTGCACTCCCACTGAAAACAGCATCCAGTGTCATCCGACACAGGCGTCTGAAATGTCAGCTCTTGAAAATGCTCCGTCAGCCCTGTGCCCCTCAAGCTGAAGAGGAGGCAGCCAGCAGATGTAAGATAAGGTCTGTAAAACCTAGATAGGACAATGAAAGGGAGTGGATGGATTGCTGATCTTCCCTCTACCAGAAGAAGGGCCATCAGGTGAAGTCACAGAGGGACAGGAGACTTCAAATCAGCCATTGTTATATCAGATCATCACCACCAACCCAGTGGTGGTGAAGGTTTTCATTAATTCAAAGATCTGCCACACAAATGCAAGGGAGCAGCACCAGGTGCAGACTCCAGATCCCAAACAGTACAGAGACACCAAGACTGGCACGTGCCTGAGCCAGGAGCACTTGAGGAATGGGGCAGTGTTTAGGGACAGCCTCAGCACATCTGTCTGTTCATGCTTCCCACACTGCCCAGCCACTGCCAGGACAGTGCTCTGGGCTGGCCTTTGTGCCCTGGCATGTCTGTCACAAGAAGCCAGCAGGCAGCAGCAGGGCAGGGATGTTCCCCTGGCCAAGAGGCCATGGAGAGCCTGGAGCCCAGGTGCTGCTGCTCTGCAGCCAGTTCAGCCTCCGTTAGCACTGCTTGTGCCTCTGGGCAGAGCACACTCCTGGCAGGGGAAAAGCTCCTTGCACCCATCCCACAGGGCTGGAGCCACAGTCTCAGATGCCCACTGTGTTCAGGGGCCAATGTATGACCACAGCACAGCTGGGGCTGCTCACAGCTGAGCAAAGCCCAGACCTGGGCTGCTATGGGCAGTGGGGCACACCAGCAGGGCTTCAGCAAAGCTGCTGAAGTTTATCATAGATCCTGGGTTTCTTCTTCAGTGCCTGGCCCTTAACCTCAGTGTTAATGCTGTCTGATGAGAGTACAAGCTAATTTAGTGAGTCATGCTGTTATTGCACATCTGTACCACAGTCTGCAAAGCCAGGCAGCAATGCCTGAACCAGATGTGTGCTGCTTCTTCCCCCAGTAGAAGAGCCTTGCTGTGCTGCTCAGCTGAGATCATGAAATCATCCAGAATAGCTGAGATTTCAAGGCTCTTCAAAGGTCACCTAATCTAACACCCTATTCAAAGCAAGCCAAATTACCTCAGGTTGCTCAGGATTTGTCCAGCCACATCCTGAACACCTCTAAACATGGAAACTCTCTGATTTGGATCACTGTCAGGATAAAAACAATTTTCCTTAGATCTAATCTGAATTTCCCACATTCCAGCTTGTGTTCGCTCTCTCTCACTGTATCAGATACCTGTAAATAATATCTCCCTTTTATCCTTTCTTCATCAGATTGCATAAACACACTTCTTTTAGCTTTTCCTTGCACATCATGTGCTCCAATGATGTGCCCCCTGACCTTCTTGGTGGCCCAAAGGCTACAAAACAGTCTCCAGAAACCAAATTCTCACCCAGAGTTGTTTGTGACCATGTTATGTTCTTGGTAGTTTACAGTGCTTCTTTTTAACAGTTCTTTAGACTGCACACTCTTTCCTGTACTGGAAAAGTATTTTTCATGTATGTTTTTTCACTGACAGCTTTGGTATTCACTACCCTTCACTTATAAACTGGGTTTTGCTATTTCTTAAGTCAGTGGTTTCTAAATCACTTTTTTCATGCACCAGTTCCAGCTTAAGCCTCTTTTTGTGCAGAGATGGCTGCCCAGACAGGCTTTTAACCCATTTGTGTGTTGCCCTCAACAGCCATTACAGAGTGGGAAGACAACTCTGTCAGCAGCAAGGGAGGGACATTCCTTCCTGGGGCCCCTCAGTGATGGTGGGTGTGTGGAGCAGGACTCAGGTGTGATTTGTGACCCCACTCAATATTGCAATCGCTCTGCTGTGTTTGCATTGTGGCTCCATCACACTGCTGTGCCATTGTGCTGAAGCAAAATCGCATGCAACAACAGGAATCAAACATCTTCAAATAAGTAAATTTGGTGTTAAGCATTAAAAACCCTCCCCATGTGGAATATCTAAAAGGACCAGCCTGGTCCCTGTCATGATCTCCTAGGAGGTGCTCACACATGGATTTGTTGAGGGAGGTGGGTGAGAGTCGGATGCTTCTCACAGCAGATAAAAAGAAATTAGGGTCTGGGCTGACTTTTACAGAAGAGCTAATGACATTGCTGTATCTGTATGGGAGGCAAATACCCCTGGAAACTCATGTAAGCAGGGAAGAGTGAGAAAGAACTAATAAGAACTCGACTGAAAGCCAAGAATTCTAAAGCTCTGTTTTCCAAAGAATGTCATGACAAATGCTGATCACATCGTTCGTTTTATCTGGATTTATCTTCAACAAACCTTAAAGCAGCCGAGAAAGGTCACAGCCCCTTTTCTAACTGCATTTAAATTGGCAAATCTAAATAATTTCATCCTGCTCCCAGTGCCTGATACACTACCCTGCTTGCACAAGAGGTAGGGAAGGCAGTTAAGCAGATTGTCCAATTGTCCCAGCACACCTAGTTAGATAGTTATTTTTGTCTTTGAGGAAGATGTGCTCTTTCCAATTAGCCCGCAAAGAAGGATTTTCACAGTAACTCAAGATGAAATCGTGGCTTGAAGTGAGAAGGTGTGAACAAGCTGCAGATTTGCAGGCGGATGGGAGCCGGCAGGGAGGAGGAGATGGACAATGCAGGTTTTTTTGTGGATCTCAATAAGAAAGGTCCAAGAAAATCTGGTTTAATAAAACAGTCAGTTGAATAAGATAGTGTTGTGAATGTATTCTACAGATTAGTACTCCCTCTAAAACCATGGGCCCTTCCCCCCTCTCCCTCCTCTGCAGCACACAGGAGAGGCAGAAAAAGCAAAGATCACAGGCTGAGATAAGGACAATTTACTGGAAATAGCAATGAGATAAGAAAAACAACAGTAACAGCAGTGATGCTAATGACAGAGCGTACAAGAAAAGAGGTGATCCACACAGAAGTGCACAGCAGAGCCCTAAGGTGGTGCAGGATGGGCAGCAGAGCTCAGGGTGGGCCTGGGCACTCTGAGGTTAACTGGGATGCAGGTCCTTGACTTCTCCACGGACACTGGTCTCCTGGTCAGGACTGAGACATTCTACCCCTTGATACAGACACAATTCGCCTTTCTCATAGATATTTAATTTAAAGCTTACCTTAATAACATATGGAATTCTAAAGTCCACAGTGCAAGGACCAACCAAGTAGGTATCACCAACTCCTTGAGTACATTTGCCTTACACAAGACGCCAAAGACAAATGGTCTCTAATAAGAGTCATATTCCCACCTATAGCCCCGCATCAAATCCCTAGCACAGATCAAACACGAAATTTTCACTGAAAATGAATTGTAACTGAGGACTATGAAAATCAACAAATTCACACATCTTTGCAGTATAAATAATTTTTGTAATGTGATAAAATCAACATTATTATACCCCTAAGCCTAATATTAATGTGAAGAATAGTGTGTAAGAAAAAAAAAAGTTTTGAAACAGCTCATTTGAATCTGGGAAGCAGCCAGTGAGCCAGGAAATCCAAAAAAACATATGGGGAATGATATATCCCACGTATCCCTAGAAAAATACATCAGTACATAGGACAGGTGGTCATATCTTCACAAGCTGCAAAAGGCCTCATCCAGCCTACAACATCCAATGTTCCAGTTTCCAATTCCATCATCCTTAGATCTCTCAAGAGGTGTAAAATGTCCATCAACATTTCCTACCTTCTGCTCTACCCTCATTATCTGGTTTGTGGTATATTACTCAAGTTTCTGAATTAACTTGCCAGACTTATTCAGTGGGGCAAAATCTTCACGGAAACTTATTTCATCTACACTGACTGAGAAAAAGATCATTGGGAGTCCTTAACAGAAGAAATATTACCTGATCAAGCTTTCTGTGATGAAATTACCATTTTAGTGAATAGGAAAAGAGCAGTGTCTGTTGATGAGTTTGACCTTAGTGAGTGTTTTTCTTCTTTTGATCCTGTGTTCTATCTTGTCAAATAAAAAGGAGCGGGAGAAGGTGCTCCAGGCACTGGGCAGAGACTTCCTTGCAGCCTATGGAGAGGACCACTGTAGACAAAATTCCCACATGCAGCTCAAGGACTGGAGGAGGTGGAAATTTCCTGGAGGAATTGCAGCCCATGGAGAGCCCATGCTGGAGTAAGGGAGAAGTACAAAGAGGAAGAAGAAGCAGAGAGAAGCTGTCATGGAATCACTTCTCCTTCCCATTCCCTACCTAACTGGACTGTTTGGAGATGGAGGCAGAGGGATCAGGAATAAAGAAGTGGAGTATCAGAGTATCTTGGGGAAAACATGTTGTTTTAATATTTGTTTCACAAACTAACTGCTGAAGACAGAGGGATTTAGTGAGTAAAAACCTGCAAAGCATCAATCAGAAGCTGTCAAAGGAAAATGATGAGTTGAAGATTGAGGTCAATAACTTTTCCAGTAGCATGAAGTCCATCTCTACAATCACGGAAGTAGAACCCTCACTTCTCTGTATTTATGAATCTTTTTTCCATCCACAAATGAAAAACCTTTATGCAATCCTTTCCAAAATTAAAAAACAGCAGAAAATAGCTTAAGCAAAAGTTGACACTATTTCATCCTAGTTAAAAATACTCTGTAAAAGTCTGAAATATTATGGGCTCATGAGATGTCACAAAGATGGAAAAATATTCAGAAAATTCAAAGAACATGAAGGGGCAAGACAATCTATGAGAAACTCAGAGTCCTAGAATGGCTTTGGGTCAGATGTTGTACTCATTGCAGGAAAAAATATAGATGAGGTGCTATTTCCTGAACAAGGCAGATGAAAATCAGTAGTCCTTTAATCTCAGGCTTCTAGGTTTGGAAGAAACAGAAAAACAAGTCATCTGGCATTCCTTCTTGAATTTGTTGCCTTCCCAGATGATTCCCATTACTCTAGGAGGTGAAACAAAATGCAAGATATCAAACTGACAGAAAGGATGATATACTACAAATGTAACCTTTGAACCAGTGCACTGGAATCCATGTCATCCTCTTTAATTGACATGTGTAGAGAACCCAGGAGGGAAATTGAATTATGAGGAATCATTTTGCAGCTGCAACTAGACACTTAAACACAGTAATAACTGTAAAAGGAGATATTGGATGGGAGCTTTCCTATGGCTGTATGGCTCTCAGCTGGAGAGCTTTAAGTCCCCACAGCTCAGGAGTCAGCAGTAAGAGACAAGTTTATCAAAAAACTGCAAATTCATCTTAATTTCATGTGACACATAAAGAACAGTCAAGTCTATTCTTTGTTAAGGTATTTTTTGTGTGCCGGAGGATGATGTTTTCTTCAGTGACAGTTCTACAAACACACAATATTATTTTTCAAACAGAAATTATCTCCACATATATTTTTCAGAAAGACATTGGCAATCTCTTAAAAGAATACATGATCTCAGATATTTCAGTCATGCATGCAGTGTTATAAGCACACAAATGTTCTTTAAAGAAGTGAGTTGAGAAGACTGGTCATCGTTCTCACATTGCTTCAGTTTCCTGATGTTTGAGAGAAAATGCAAGTCTTCACCATATGATAGAGAAACACCACATCCCAGCTCCATGGAAGAGCTTTGAACAGCAGATCTTTCCTAATTCTTTGCAAAGGAAATGCAAAACCTTCCAGGAATTCTCTATATTTCAGTGGCATTTTTGTTTGTGCTTGGGAAGGCTGGAGGAGGACAGCTTGGGATCTTAATCCTATTCTTGCATTTGTTAACCACAGCCACTGTCCAAGGTTTCTAAAATAGACATTGGTGAGTTAAAACTGCCAATAAACCTAAAAGATGAAAGTTATAAAATGCATCCTTAAGAATTCCTGTTAGTGTGATCTCACTGCAATTTCTGATGGACACACATCAGAGCAAACCAGCACAGCCAGAGATGGAGAATGACAAAATAATACCTTTAAAATTGAATTTCAAATCATAGCCGCTCAGTAATACTTCAGAAAAAGGGAAAAGATGTAATTAAATGTATGAATCAAGGGGAATAATCTGTCTTGTCTGATATTTTGAAAGAACCCACCAAAAAGCTAAGGAGTTGTAAATAAGAGCAGTTACACAAGCATGACTTGGTCATCCAGTCTTGGAATTAGATTATACTAGATTACTTCTATTCTTTATTTCCAGAATGTTTTAGAATAGGTTCCCTCCAAAGCTCATGAAATAGTAATCCTTCAAACTTCTGCTGAGTCCTGAG
Organism: Melospiza georgiana; assembly: GCF_028018845.1. Lineage (NCBI taxonomy): Eukaryota > Metazoa > Chordata > Aves > Passeriformes > Passerellidae > Melospiza > Melospiza georgiana. The sequence goes on from NC_080450.1 coordinate 6,638,920, forward strand.
ACACACAAATCTTATATGTCAAAGAGCAATTAACAGGAGAAGAGAAGCCAACAATTCCAAGATCCAGTGTCGTGCTCTTTTTGCTGGGCTGCACTTCCTCCTTCCTAGATTCCTAGTCATAATATTTATAGGAGATTTATTCACATAGCTAGGAAGACCTCAAATATTTCTAAATATATCCACAAGCACTCAGTCAAGTTTGCCAAACAATGCTTTGCCAAAAATTTTTTGACCTAAGAAAGAGGAGGAGGGAATTGAATGTGCAAACCAGAACCTATAAAAGTGCTGGTAGGACAAGCCTGTTCTGCCTCTGTGGAAGGATTAAAGGTAAGAATGGGGAAAGTAGGGTGCTGGCAGAACCCCACAGCATTCCTGCTGCCTGTGGAACTGCTTTCCTCAAAGCACTGTCTGTGTCAATAGGCATGTTCCCTCTCTGTTGAAGTCACTGGCACGTTTTTGCCCTGTGGCTTATTCTTGGGAGTTTGTTCAAAGATAAGAAAGAAGTTGTCACTTCTCTTTTTCAGTATTGACCAGCTTCCAGGCTTAGAGTCTACTGGTGGTACAAGAGGTAAGACTGATTTACTTACTCCATAGGAACAGACTCCAGGTTTGCCTTTTTAATGATTTCTAAGGCCACTTCCCATAACCCTTTACATCTGTGCCCGTTAAAGCAGTGCAATTCTACCTGAGCTGTGCTGTCTAAAAGGGCAAATTTCCTTTTATAACTGTGCTGGATGATTTGTTTGGAGCCTGCTGGGAAATAATTGACCACTTACACACAGAACTCTTAAAAGGAGATTGACTGTGAACAGGAACCCAGGAAAGAAAAGGTGAATGAGGAGCATGTATACAGTTAAGATTTTGTCAAATCCCTCCAAATGCTTTACATTGAGAAGTTTTCATTTTTCTATACAAGTTCATATTAAAGGGTGAGCTTGAACAGGAAAAGGCAGAACAATTGGAGAAAACAAAACTCTGATTTCTCTACAGAGGGAAAAGGTTTGCATAGACAACTCAGACCTCTGCTTCTGCTTACTCCACATCTGTTCCCTGATGATACTCCATCTCTATAATTGGCACAAATTACAAGGGCTGAAATGAGAGAGAGAGAAAGAATATAAGTGGGCTTTCATAATTTTGATAACATGACTTCTCTTGGTATCTCTTCTGATTCTGCTTGGTGTTTCTGCTGCATATTTGATTACCACTGAATCTGCCAATCAATCTAATTTTCTACATAGCCTTCTAAAACACAATGAGATCTAATTAACTGAAACTGGAAACTGGAAAAAGGGAAAAAAACTTGCCCTCAATCAAACACACCTAGCTTCTTTAAGATTAAAGTGAATGAAAAGTATCTATGGTAAACAGCAGGTAAAGCAGGAAGACTGTAATAACAGGCACAGCAGAACACTGCACAGCCTAAGGTTGCTGCTTAAAACAAATTTCCCCCTTCACTCAGAACCACCTCTCCATTTCAGCTCCGTGCCTTGCTGCACGCGGTAAACCGCAGCCATGTCTACGGACGCGGAGATGGCCATCTTTGGGGAGGCGGCTCCTTACCTCCGAAAGTCAGAGAAGGAGAGAATTGAGGCCCAGAACAAACCATTCGATGCCAAGTCATCTGTCTTCGTGGTACATGCAAAGGAATCCTATGTGAAGAGCACTATCACGAGCAGAGAATCAGGCAAAGTCACTGTCAAGACTGAAGGGGGAGAGGTGCGTAAAATACAAAATTTATGAACAGCAGTTCATCCTCTTTCTGGCTCTCTGCTGACATGCATGTATCTTCCTGCACTCTGACAGACCTTGACTGTGAAGGAAGATCAAATCTTCTCCATGAACCCTCCCAAGTATGACAAAATCGAGGACATGGCCATGATGACCCACCTGCACGAACCCGCTGTGCTGTACAACCTCAAAGAGCGTTACGCAGCCTGGATGATCTACGTAAGTGGCAGCAGCAGCTTCCTCTGGGCAGCCTCAGGAGCTGCTGGGCCAGGCTCAGGGCAAGGCAACGTGCTGTGTCCCTTCCTTGCAGACCTACTCGGGTCTCTTCTGCGTCACTGTCAACCCCTACAAGTGGCTGCCGGTGTACAACCCCGAGGTGGTGTTGGCCTACCGAGGCAAGAAGCGCCAGGAGGCCCCTCCACACATCTTCTCCATCTCTGACAATGCCTATCAGTTCATGTTGACTGGTGAGTGGCTCTCATCATAAGCACAACTCTTCTGCTTTGTCTTGAAAAAACCCTCTCATGAAAAATGAAATAGGATTGTGTAGAGTGGCTAGTTTTGCTTCTGCCTTTTTCATTCCTTTCTTCCTCTGTGTTGTTGAGTTCCAAAGTGTTATCCATGACCAAGATTCCTTTGTCATAGGTCTTTAATCTCTCTTTCTCTGCTGCTGTATAAACAGTCTGTGTAGCAGAAAATTAAAATGATTTCCTGTATGCAGGAGAAGGAAAACACTATAGACCGAAATAGAGGAGCAGCATATGGCTCTTCAAGGGTTTTCTATGTCCATGGCAAAGAATTATAGAATAGCAGAATGTTTCGTTCTGGAAGGGATTTTTAAAAATGTCATGGGCCTTCCCTATGATATTTGGAGGAACATTTGTGAATATGTTTCAAGAAAGAGTGCAAGTGCAAATAACTTTGAAAGGAATTGAAATGGCAAAAATGACTTAGGAGTAAACAAAGAAAAAAATGCAGGTGTTTTTCTTGTCATAACTTACATTATTTTCAGTATTTTTGAGTTCTTCATTTACAAAGTCTACTTGTTTCTGCCTTGTTCACAGATCGTGAGAACCAGTCCATCCTGATCACGTAGGTACCCCCCTGCGCGGGTCCCTGCAGGGCTGCCCGGTGCCAGGGCCCCTCCTGCCTGACCACGCACCCTCTGCTTCTCTCTTGGCTTTGGCAGCGGAGAATCCGGGGCCGGGAAGACTGTGAACACCAAGCGTGTCATCCAGTACTTTGCAACAATTGCAGCCAGTGGAGACAAGAAAAAGGAGGAGCAGACCTCAGGCAAAATGCAGGTGAGGTCCCAGGGCTAGAAGCCTGCAACTACTCAATTTCTTGATGAACTAGATCATGACGAGAAGACTTCTATTCTAGGGGACACTTGAGGATCAAATCATCAGTGCCAACCCACTGCTGGAGGCCTTTGGAAATGCCAAGACCGTGAGGAACGACAACTCCTCACGCTTTGTGAGTTATTAATTGGTACAACTGTCAACACCAATTGGAATATTCTTGCTGTCCAGATTAGTAAAATAAATCTCATTTGACTTTCCTGCTGCTTTCAGGGTAAATTCATCAGAATCCATTTTGGTGCCACAGGCAAGCTGGCTTCTGCTGATATTGAAACATGTAAGACACCTTTCTGGCCTGATCCCCCTTCCCTCCAGCCTTCCCCACTTCTTGTGCTTGACTGTGCTACCTTCCTTGCCAGATCTGCTGGAGAAGTCCAGAGTTACTTTCCAGCTCAAGGCGGAAAGGAGCTACCACATCTTTTATCAGATCATGTCCAACAAGAAGCCAGAGCTGATTGGTAGGAAAGATCACTAACTCCTCCATGCAAATGTCATGGAACAACTTTGAATTCTTTTCTGTGACAATTACATTTGACCTGGCTCGGTTTTGTTCTTCTTTTCAGAGATGTTACTGATCACCACCAACCCCTATGACTACCTGTATGTGAGTCAAGGTGAGATCACAGTTCCCAGCATTAACGACCAGGAAGAGCTGATGGCCACTGATGTGAGTAGCAGAAGTTTTCTCATGTGAAGTTTCATTTCTCTGTCCTTTAACAGCTGGGGTACTCACCTTAATAACTCTTTTGTCAGAGTGCCATTGACATCCTGGGCTTCAGTGCTGATGAGAAAACAGCCATCTACAAGCTGACAGGGGCTGTCATGCACTATGGGAACCTGAAATTCAAGCAGAAGCAACGAGAGGAGCAGGCAGAGCCTGATGGCACCGAAGGTACCAGCACAACCCATCCCAGAGCACAGGAGATAGTGAACACTCACTGAGTTGAAGGCAGCATGTGAGGGTCAGAATGATTGACTCAGCCTGTGCATTTCCCCAGTGCCAGTATTGTAGAATAGCAGTGGGTCCTACCCAGAGGACTTCTCTGGAGGAACCCAAATCAGATTATTTTGAATAACACATATTGTAAGGTCCAGTGTCTTCCAAAGAGTGCTGCCGTTATTGCCTATCCTTTTTTTATCTTTTATAATATTTTGGTTTTTACTGGAATTGCCCTTTTGATATATTTTTTAAAGGAATAGTAATGTCTATTTAACAACCAATTTTTTTGATGTTCAGTTGCTGACAAGGCTGCCTACCTGATGGGTCTGAACTCAGCAGACCTGCTCAAGGCCCTCTGCTACCCCCGAGTCAAGGTGGGGAATGAATACGTGACCAAGGGCCAAACTGTGCAGCAGGTAACAACAACCCCCTGTTTTGTGGATAGGTTCTCTGGACTTTCTCTTTTGTCCTGCATGATAACTACACTCTTTCTGTTTTACATTTTAGGTATACAATTCTGTGGGTGCCCTGGCAAAAGCAGTGTTTGAGAAGATGTTCCTGTGGATGGTTGTTCGTATCAACCAACAGCTGGACACAAAGCAGCCCAGGCAGTACTTCATTGGTGTCCTGGACATTGCTGGCTTTGAGATCTTTGATGTAAGGAGCAGGGGTTTATTAGCATGCTTGTAAAAATCACATTGCTCTATGACAAATTTCATCAGAAGGAATGATGCTGATTTGTTGGCGTTTTTTTGTTTTCATTTTTTGTTTTATTTTTTTTTAATAAATGGTTTTATCTTTTATAGTGTATCTAGAGCATTCTGATTCTCACAGGGTTCTAATTGGAAATAGGCTTTTGTTTTGTACATATGCCAATGAAATCCCTAAGTGCAGATTTTCTGCTGAAGGCTTGGCACATGATTTGAAATCAACATTTGTGAATGTTGGGTTGTGTTGTGCTGTGGACTCTCCTGTAACTGAATTAGCGCAGTCTAGTAGATATCAAAGCTGATAAAATCTGAGTTATTACAATTATCTAAGTTTCTAGAGTAATGAATATATGGATAAAGTTCAGGTTGACAAACACTGACAGAAATTCCAAACTTCTGGATCAATTAACATGGAGCTCTTAGAGATTTCCTGTGTTTGGTACAAATAGACAGCACTGTTCTTTATCCCTAACTTACTTAATTTACATTCATAATAATCTTGGTTTGTAATTGTGCAGTTCAACAGTCTGGAGCAGCTGTGCATCAACTTCACCAATGAGAAACTGCAACAGTTCTTCAACCACCACATGTTCGTGCTGGAGCAGGAGGAGTACAAGAAGGAGGGCATTGAATGGGAGTTCATTGACTTTGGCATGGACCTGGCTGCCTGCATTGAGCTCATTGAGAAGGTATTTCTGTAATTCACAATGTCAGGTATTTTCAGAATGCATTATTTTATATCTATTTCTAAATGCAACTTGAAATGGTAAATATGATACTGCAGACACATCAGTTTGTATCATTTTATGATTTGCTGAACAGAACAATCCCTGAGAGCAGAAATATTGTCCCACTCAGGAAGTGTTTTCATCTCTGAGTCTTTCGACCTTTTCACCTTGTCCTCCCTCTTTCCTTGTGATTTCTCCCAGCCCATGGGCATCTTCTCCATCCTGGAAGAGGAGTGCATGTTCCCCAAGGCAACTGACACCTCTTTCAAGAACAAGCTCTATGACCAGCACCTGGGCAAGTCCAACAACTTCCAGAAGCCCAAGCCAGGCAAAGGCAAGGCTGAGGCCCACTTCTCCCTGGTGCACTATGCTGGAACAGTGGACTACAACATCTCTGGGTGGCTTGACAAGAACAAGGACCCTCTGAATGAAACTGTTGTGGGGCTGTATCAGAAGTCATCCCTGAAGACCCTGGCCTTACTCTTTGCCTCTGCTGGAGGAGAGGCAGGTCAGTTCTCTGAAATTCATATTTCCATGTTTATTTATTGACTCTACCAGAGCCATGAACATCAGCTATTGTTCTTTTCCTTGTTCCATTCCTATCATGACTGGTATATACGAAAAACTTGGTCTTTACAAGTTGTAAAACCATCATTTTATTTTTTTTTTGTGTTCTTCAGAGGCTAGTGGAGGTGGTGGTGGTGGCAAGAAGGGAGGCAAGAAGAAGGGCTCTTCTTTCCAGACTGTCTCAGCTCTTTTCAGGGTGAGTTCCAAAGTCGTTTTCTCTGCTTCTTTCCTGATTTGGTTTTTTTTTGTTTGTTTTGAGTTGAAGATCATAAATCCACACTCTAGCTGCAATAAGGCATTCGACTCCAGGTGTTAACATTTTTCTGTATCAAGAATAATTATTTAGTTATTCATAAATGAGCTGACATCAAGTCAGCTGAGGAAAGCATAGATACATTCCCCAGTATCGTTAAAGCACATTGCAAGGTTTTGTTGCTTTCTCTCCTGCTGAAGAGTGAAAGACTCACATTAAAAATGGCTATAGTTAGGAATTACAATTCTGTTAATGTTTTACAAGACTTTTCTCACATCTGAAAGAGTAACTGAGGAGGTACTACGTGTTAACTGAAAACCTTTATTCATGAACCCACAGGAGAATCTGAACAAGCTGATGACCAATCTGCGGAGCACCCATCCACATTTTGTGCGCTGCATCATCCCCAACGAGTCTAAAACACCTGGTAAGCAGAAATAAAAAACAGTGTGATGCTCCTATTATTCTCTATGTTTTATCATGAATTAACAAATAATTGCCTTGTTGCTTAGGTGCCATGGAGCACGAGCTGGTGCTGCACCAGCTGCGCTGTAACGGCGTGCTGGAAGGGATCAGGATCTGCAGGAAAGGGTTCCCCAGCAGAATCCTCTATGCTGATTTCAAACAGAGGTCAGTTTCCCTTTTGATTTCCATTCTGTCTTTCCTGCCAACTATTTTATCACTTGGGGATATTTTTTAACACTAGCTCTTTCTGGCTATAATTAGAAGAAAAGGGAATTTTGAGGTGCATAACAAAAGGCACCATATATCGCTTAGAAAAGAAAAATTGTTGAGAAATGAAGAGTGTCAGGTGTCCTCACTGACTGCAGGAGCATCTGAGTATGGAAGCACAGTAGACCTGCAAGACCCAGCGATTACAAGATTATAAAATGTAGGCTGGGATTGGTAGCAAAAGGTACTCAGGTAAAAATTACAAACCATGAGTTCCTTGGCCATTGCATCAGCTGCAAGTTTCAGGGGAAGAGGTTTTTCTCCAGTGCAGAGGGTATAGGAAAGTGGCAATGATTCTCTCAAGCAATTTTCTAGAGAATAGTTTCAGTAAAAGGATAAGGATTGAACTCACTGTAAATCAATGTCTTCTTCATTGTGGCTGGTCACCTAAAGACTGGAAAAGTTTCCTTAAATTTTGTTACCAGGTTAAGACTTCATAAGAATGGTATCTCTAAAAAAGGGATGAAATTCCAATTTCTTCAGCCTGGTTCTGCTGCAAACACTGCTCTTAGTTTCACTAAACAGAATGCTCTTATTACTGGACATTCTCTTATATTCTATTTCCTCCAATTCCACAGATACAAGGTGCTTAATGCCAGTGCCATCCCTGAGGGACAGTTCATCGATAGCAAGAAGGCTTCTGAGAAGCTCCTTGGGTCAATCGATGTGGATCACACCCAGTATAAATTTGGACACACCAAGGTACAAACTCCCCCATTCACTGCCTGCCTGGGCTTTGCTCTCTCCATCTGACAGTGATGTGCTGCAATATTGTCTCTCTCAAGGTGTTCTTCAAAGCTGGGCTGCTGGGGCTTCTGGAGGAGATGAGAGATGAGAAGCTGGCAGAGCTCATCACCCGCACCCAGGCCAGGTGCAGGGGCTTCCTGATGAGGGTGGAATACCGCAGAATGGTGGAGCGCAGGTACATCTTCCCCTTCTTCACCTGAAATGCCATTCTGCTTGGGGGCGAAGTATTGACACTCATCAGACTGAGAATATTCATTGTACATTTTAATTTTGCCTCAGAGAGTCCATCTTCTGCATCCAGTACAACGTTCGCTCATTCATGAATGTCAAACACTGGCCATGGATGAAGCTGTTCTTCAAGATCAAGCCCTTGCTGAAGAGTGCAGAGTCTGAGAAGGAGATGGCCAACATGAAGGGAGAGTTTGAGAAAACCAAGGAGGAACTTGCAAAGTCTGAGGCAAAGCGGAAGGAGCTGGAGGAGAAAATGGCCTCTCTGATGCAGGAGAAGAATGACCTGCAGCTCCAAGTGCAATCTGTAAGTATCGTTAATGTATTTTTCTGGGTACTCTCACAGCACACAACTCTCATGTTACACAATAAATTGTCTGATAAAATATTTTAATATGACTAATGGAAGGTAGACTTCAGACCATTCAGTGTCACCATTATAATAGGAGGTTCTAGCTTGGGAATGGCTTTTGAAGCATGTATGGGCATGGGGCTGTTTCTCCAGGCACGCAATACAAGCGTAGTCACTGGAGATTAAGAATTTACAGTTAGTGGTCTGTGGAACAATTATTTGAAACTTTCTCTGTTTCAGTCAGTTGCCTAAAGACCTCTATGCCATTTTCTATGATACATTTTATGTCACTTGTCTTTCTGCAATCACTTTTCTAGGAGGACACAAAAACCCTCTGCATTCTGTCCCATCCCTATATGTACCTCCTAAGTCCTTTGGGAGATCAGGGCATTGGTCAATATTTAAAGATTACCTTTTGTATTTAGATGTTTGCTACACAGATTCAAAGTAAACTCAGGTTCAATTTGAAATCTCTAATTGCACCTTGATTATATATCAACTTATCTCACTCAAAGAAAATTAATTCAAAGTCAGTCTTGTCAAGAAAAGCTTATGAAAAAATAAAGAAAAAAAATTTCTCCACATTTATATACAGTATTTAGCTTTCAGAGAAAGTAATCAAAACTCTTGAAAATAAAAGTACTACTCGATTTTATCTTATTATCCATAAGAAAAATAGGAGGGAATAATGGATCAGAGCAAAAAAATGAAATAGAATGAAACCCTACTCTGATTTAAAAGAGTCTATGCAAGAATCAACTTCCTAGAAGAAAACAAAAAAGAATAATTCCATGTTTCTTTTCCTCAGTGAGAAATACCATTTCTCTATTCACATTTTGCAAACAGTTGTGATTATTAAACAAATGAACATTTCTCTACTAGGAAGCAGATGCTTTGGCCGATGCAGAGGAAAGGTGCGATCAGCTGATCAAAACCAAAATCCAGCTGGAAGCCAAAATTAAGGAAGTGACTGAAAGGGCAGAGGATGAAGAAGAAATTAATGCTGAGTTGACAGCCAAGAAGAGGAAGCTGGAGGATGAATGCTCAGAGCTGAAGAAAGATATTGATGACCTTGAGCTAACACTGGCCAAGGTGGAGAAGGAAAAACATGCCACTGAAAATAAGGTATGAGGTAGAACCTGCCACTCACACTCCAGAAAATGGGCTGTGTGCCATAGCAGGACATCTATAGCTATTTCCTTTATTTATATTTGCTCCCTTCTTCTCAAAGGTGAAAAACCTGACTGAGGAGATGGCAGGTCTGGACGAGACAATTGCCAAGCTGACAAAGGAGAAGAAAGCCCTCCAAGAGGCGCATCAGCAGACCCTGGATGACCTGCAGGCAGAGGAAGACAAAGTCAATACTCTGACCAAATCCAAGACCAAGCTGGAACAGCAAGTGGATGATGTAAGCCCACAGACATAGAGCAGGAAGAGGACAGGTATGGAGTCCAAACTGGCTGGCAGAGCCCTGATGGTCTTGTTGTGTTTAGCTGGAAGGGTCCCTGGAGCAAGAGAAGAAACTGCGCATGGACCTGGAGAGAGCCAAGAGGAAACTGGAAGGAGACCTGAAGCTGGCCCAGGACAGCATCATGGATTTGGAGAATGATAAGCAGCAGCTGGATGAGAAACTGAAGAAGTAAGTGTGGCTCTGGGGCACCTGAGTGCTGGGCTGCAGCACTTGTCTTGTTTCTTTGTGCTCTAACACAGTTCACTTGTCCCAAAGGAAAGACTTTGAAATCAGCCAGATCCAGAGTAAAACCGAGGATGAACAAGCCCTGGGCATGCAACTTCAGAAGAAGATCAAGGAGCTGCAGGCAAGTTTCTGTGCCTCGCCCTGCCTTGCTCAGGCTCAGCTCAGGCAGGAGGAGGGCATGGCTGTGAAGGGTCCCTGCTGTTCTGCAGGCCCGCATTGAGGAGCTGGAGGAGGAAATTGAGGCAGAGCGAACCTCTCGCGCTAAAGCAGAGAAGCATCGCGCTGACCTGTCCAGGGAGCTGGAGGAGATCAGCGAACGCCTGGAAGAAGCAGGAGGGGCCACAGCAGCTCAAATTGATATGAACAAGAAGCGTGAGGCAGAGTTCCAGAAGATGCGCCGTGACCTGGAAGAGGCCACGCTGCAGCACGAAGCCACGGCTGCCGCCCTGCGCAAGAAGCACGCGGACAGCACAGCTGAGCTGGGCGAGCAGATCGACAACCTGCAACGCGTGAAGCAGAAGCTGGAGAAGGAGAAGAGTGAGCTGAAGATGGAGATTGATGACTTGGCCAGCAACATGGAGTCTGTCTCCAAAGCCAAGGTACACAATTATTTTATTGGTTCATTGACCCAGTGGAATACAACACATCCTTGCTCCTTGATTTCTTTCAAGTGTGGATTATTAATGCATCGTTTTCCATATTCTAAAACACAGGCCAACCTGGAGAAGATGTGCCGCACTCTCGAAGATCAGCTGAGTGAGATTAAGTCCAAGGAAGAGGAGCATCAGCGCATGATCAATGACCTCAATGCTCAAAGAGCTCGTCTGCAGACAGAGTCAGGTGAGACACCCTCATCTACATATGAAGATCAATAATGTAACAGAGTTTTTGCAAAAAGTACTCTTCTGGGCAAGTGGTTTTTTCAGCACACTTTGTTGCACACCTACTGTGAAGTGCTTGAAATGGGATCATAAATTTCAGCATGGACTGAAAACTATCTGGTTTTACATCTCCAAATGTTTACAGTGTCACCATCAATGGCCTTAAAACTGTTGTGTATCTGCAAATTTTCTCAGGTGAATATTCACGTCAAGTGGAAGAGAAGGATGCTTTGGTTTCTCAGCTGTCAAGAGGCAAACAGGCTTTCACCCAGCAGATTGAGGAACTCAAGAGGCATCTGGAGGAAGAGATAAAGGTGAGAAGGCTTTTTCCTAAATATATTAAATCGGTTAATCAAAACGATGAAAGGGACAAAAATTACCCCTTAGATAACAGTGTGCAAGTTTTCCCATCAAAGCCTTGCTTCTCTTTCAGTGCAGTCTATATGTTAATTCTTTTGCAAATTCACACATCTTACCCATCAAAGGTCTTTCTAAGATCTTCTCATTAAGATTTCCCAAGATATTTCCATTCATTTTCCCTCTGTTTTTTTTTCTCACCAAGGCCAAGAACGCCCTTGCCCATGGCCTACAGTCTGCTCGCCACGACTGTGACTTGCTCCGGGAACAATATGAGGAGGAGCAGGAGGCCAAGGCAGAGCTTCAGCGAGCCCTGTCCAAGGCAAATGGTGAAGTGGCCCAGTGGAGAACCAAATACGAGACGGACGCGATTCAGCGCACAGAGGAGCTCGAGGAGGCCAAGTACGTGGGGAATGTGGAGAACACTGGCAGAGAGTAAGGATAGAAATTTGAGGAGCCCACCATGGCATTGTCAGGAAGAAATCAGTGTTCTGCTTTGAGTGCTGTCACAAAGAGACAAAATATGACAGAAAGCAGGGACACATTGGGGAAAAGCAGAAAGATCCAGAATAGCAGAGAGAGGCCAGCAGAGGGGGAACTGCTGCAAGATTGTTCCTGAATTCAGACATGGAAATACAGTGGCTGTCTGGGAAAAGTCTTACACCTTTCTGTGAATGTGGGTCACACAATACCAAGAGGCTCAGTTTAGCCTTGTGAAAAATGTGCTGCTTCATGCCACAGTCTTACTTATGATTACTGCTTTCCAGGAAGAAACTGGCCCAGCGTCTGCAGGATGCAGAGGAGCATGTTGAGGCTGTCAATTCCAAATGTGCCTCCCTGGAAAAGACAAAGCAGAGGCTGCAGAATGAAGTGGAGGACCTGATGATTGATGTGGAGAGATCCAATGCTGCCTGTGCTGCTCTGGATAAGAAGCAGAAGAACTTTGACAAGGTCTTTTGGCCTCCAGCACCAGCACTCCTGGCCAGAGCAGGGCCCTGTGATGGCCACAGCCCTACTCACCCCCCATTTCTCTTCAGATCCTGGCAGAATGGAAGCAGAAGTATGAGGAAACGCAGGCTGAGCTGGAGGCCTCGCAGAAGGAGTCGCGCTCTCTGAGCACGGAGCTGTTCAAGATGAAGAATGCCTATGAGGAGTCCTTGGACCACCTGGAAACAATGAAGCGGGAGAACAAGAACTTGCAGCGTAAGTCCCTGGCCCTTTGCTCCTCCCTGGCATTTCTCACAAGCTTGTCTGTCTGCCACGCTTAACAGCTCTGGGCCTGCAGGAATAAGATCATGGCTGGCACCTTGGTAGGCCAGAGCCTTTCACCATTCAGCTCTCTGCCTGACTATGGCGCTTGTCTCCCTTCCTTGCAGAGGAGATTTCCGACCTCACAGAGCAGATTGCAGAGGGAGGAAAGGCAGTTCATGAGCTGGAGAAAGTGAAGAAGCAGATTGAGCAGGAGAAATCTGAACTGCAAGCCTCCCTGGAGGAAGCTGAGGTACATGACCGTACACTGGTGTCTGCAGGAAAGAAATGAGGAGATAGGGCTAGCAAGGCCTGGTTGGCCTCTCTTCTTTCTGTGGAGTGCATTCAGCGGAAATCTCACAAAATATTTTGTAATTCCCTAGAATGTAAGAAGAACTGTCATCAATGTTATCAATGTTTGTGTCCACTTTTCCAGGCCTCCCTGGAACATGAGGAGGGGAAAATCCTGCGCCTGCAGCTTGAGCTCAACCAAGTGAAGTCTGAGATTGACAGGAAGATAGCAGAGAAAGATGAGGAGATTGATCAGATGAAGAGAAACCACCTCAGAGTTGTGGACTCGATGCAGAGCACCCTGGACGCTGAGATCAGGAGCAGGAATGAAGCCCTGAGGCTGAAGAAGAAGATGGAGGGAGACCTGAATGAAATGGAGATCCAACTGAGCCATGCCAACCGCCAGGCTGCAGAGGCACAGAAGAACCTGAGAAACACCCAGGCAGTGCTGAAGGTATGGCACAATGTGCTGATTTTTGACAGAGCTAAATTTTTTTCCTCTGTTACATGTCTTTCAGTTCTAAGTTGATGGGAAAATATGAAATACAAAAATAGAAAGCACACACCTCCCAGTCTGTTGTATCTCTCTTTCCAGGACACCCAGCTGCACCTGGATGATGCTGTGAGAGCACAGGATGACCTGAAGGAGCAGGTGGCCATGGTGGAGCGCAGAGCAAACCTGCTGCAGGCTGAAGTTGAGGAGCTCCGGGCAGCCCTGGAGCAGACGGAGCGGTCGAGGAAATTGGCTGAGCAGGAGCTTCTGGATGCCAGTGAGAGAGTTCAGCTCCTCCATAGTCAGGTCAGTTAATTAGCATAGTTAATATTTATAGTATTGCTCCATACATATAAATGAACTTACGACTGGAAGAGTTGTAACAGTATTTTGTTAAATGTAGGATCTTTCACAGTAAATAAGAAGTAATTGATGATAGATAATATCAAGATTTTTTTTCAGATGTAGATAGAATAAGAATTCCAAGTAGACTACAGTATAGATACCTTAATAAATCCAGAGAAGTTTGTGAGGTTCTTACTCTTTTACTTGAGTTTAACACTTTTCACATTTCCATTGGGGACTTTAAAGGCAAATGTAGGATGATCGTGAACAAAATAGGACTACACTAACTCTGTCATTAATTTAATTTAACAATGTCACTATCAATATTCTATAGAACCGTCTCAAAGTTTTATGGCCACTACAGTGAAAATGGTAAGGAAAACATTTTTTTTCATTTTTCAGTGTAAATTCCTTCTTTGTTGTCTGAGAAAAGACTTAGAGGATGCTCACGAAATACCAAAGCACATCATACCTGAGAAATTAATAGCTACAACAATAGTTCTCTTGGAATCCAATGTGACCTGATGGCACAATCTACATTAAAAAGAAATACTTATGCTGTACTTGATATGATACTGCAAGCTAACAAAAAAAAAAAATCATGTTCATGCTCTTCAACAGAACACCAGCCTGATCAACACCAAGAAGAAGCTGGAAACAGACATTTCCCAGATCCAGGGCGAAATGGAGGATACCATCCAGGAAGCCCGCAATGCTGAGGAGAAGGCCAAGAAGGCCATCACAGATGTGAGTTGGACGCTCTTGGCATTGCTGATGATGAATGTACTCTGCCCAAAATATCTCCAGCCCCAAAATGGCTTTGACCTTTTGCTCTATCAGGCGGCCATGATGGCAGAAGAGCTGAAGAAGGAGCAGGACACCAGTGCCCACCTGGAGAGGATGAAGAAGAACCTGGACCAGACAGTGAAGGACCTACAGCACCGTCTGGAAGAGGCCGAGCAGCTGGCACTGAAGGGAGGGAAGAAGCAGATCCAGAAGCTGGAGGCCAGGGTGTGTAGGGCTGGGGCTGTGCCTGAGGGAGCGTGTCCCTCCTTGGAGAGACATTGGCAGGGCAGCTGCAGGGCTGGGCTTGTCCTTGCAGGTGCGGGAGCTGGAAGGGGAGGTTGATGCTGAGCAGAAGCGCAGCGCTGAAGCCGTGAAGGGCGTGCGCAAGTACGAGCGCAGGGTGAAGGAACTCACCTACCAGGTAAGGCAGGAGCTCTCCTGCTCTCACTGGGCTTTCTCACAGTGAGTCACATTTTGCACACATCATCCCCATGGGGAATTGTTAACCTCCCATGATGCAGAACCAAGAATTGACTCTCTAATCTATTTACCAACTGCTCTAGTCTGAGGAAGACAGGAAGAATGTGCTGAGGCTGCAGGATCTGGTGGACAAGCTGCAAATGAAAGTGAAATCCTACAAGAGACAAGCTGAGGAGGCTGTAAGTACCTATTTGTCCAAACCAGACTTTCTTCTGGTGGAGGTGGAATTCTGTAGTCATGTTTTCTTTGCACAGCTTTTTGAAACCTTGACTGTTTTGATGTAACATGGTGATATTTTGATACAATGGGGATTGTGAGAATAAGACTTGCCAGGTATGGGAGGAAGTACACTTCCCCAGCCCTATATATTTTGCTGTAGGCCTCATTTCCCAGCTATTTCTTTGCTTCTGCCTTGCCCTGGATGCCAGAAACAGTACGGTCAGTCTGTATATTCAGGAACTCTGAATAGACCATGCTGTGTATAATATCTTTTTGACATTCCAGTATTCTTTTTTCTTCTGACACCCATAACACCCTGAGCAGCTTCTCATCTTGGTTCTGAATCTGCTCTGCTAGCCCAGCTGTGGCTTTTGAATTTTTGCTGACCCAGTTTTATGGTAATAAACATCCAACACGCTGCCTGTTGTTTTCCCAACTCCCTTTCCCCACACAGGAGGAGCTGTCCAATGTGAACCTGTCCAAGTTCCGCAAGATCCAGCACGAGCTGGAGGAGGCCGAGGAGCGGGCTGACATTGCAGAGTCACAGGTCAACAAGCTCCGAGCCAAGAGCCGGGAGATTCATAAGAAGATAGAAGAAGAGGAATGAAGTTCCCAAGATTAAAAAGTGACCTGAGGCATGCATAAAGTGCAAACCTCTGTGTTGCTTTCTTTAGTAATTATCATTTATGTCTAGGTAATAAAGAGAGTAGAGACCCTTGCATATGAACAGTGACTATGATGTTTTATTTATTCATTTATTCTAGTATTCATTACTTTTGAAGTACATGTACACAGTTCATCTTCACATTCAAAATTATATCAAACAGCAAGGAATTTTTACATTTGCATTTTAAAAAATGCATGAAGAATGGTAATAATTATATGCATTTTTTTTTTCTCTTGCAATGAGAAGTATGCATTTTTTTTATGGACTAAGACTACATTGTTTCATGTGATTTTCATCTTCTTAGGAAAAAAGGTAAAATAGCAGGAGCGAAGATTCCTGAAGCATTTAGCATGCGCGCGCACCCACACACACACACACACATATATATAAATTTATATATAACTACACATATATATAATTTTTATTATTGAAAAATATTGGTTTTTTCGTTAAGATTAAAAGTATGGGAAACACAAATTTCATTCCAAATAGTGACAAGCAGTCAAACCAACATGGTGAGGAAGTGGCATGAAGAGATATCCCCACTCCCTTTCTCTGAAGTAATTCTATTTCATGCATAGCACAAAATTATATCCATTCACATGAAGGATGAGTGAGAAGAATCCACATTTAAAATATTATAAGAAAAGAAAGAATAGCTACGACTGAGGACTCTATTTATAATTTCAATGAAACCTTCCACTGCCGTTCTAGATTCAACCCTTCTGCTCTGTCCACAACCTACCTAACTGTTCTGTCTGTTTATTGTCATTCTCAACACACTGTGCCTGCTCATTTTCCTAAGAATTGATTATTAGCCCACAATACTGTATTTTGCATTGAGCTCAACTAGACAGTCAACATTTATATGCTGATTGGAAATGTAAGATAAAGTAAAACATTGGTTGGGTAAGGTATCTAAATATTGAGCACACTTTACAGATAGGTAAGTAAATTAGATAGTTTAGGAGCGCATTCAATGTGTCTAAGGGCCTGGTAAATTAAAAGCAAAGCTGGATAGGTTCTCCTGCTGCTGATAAACTTGTTTTTGCCAGACACAGAGTGGGATACTGACATGGTTGGTATTTTGTGTCAAGCTTTAGCAGGTCTCTCAAACTTGCTGTTTATTTAAAGCCAGTCCTAAACATCTTTGAGCATCCCACCAGAACTGTCAGTTCCAACTGACCTTCATATGTCCCTTTTGGATATCCTTTCTGATCTTTACCCAGTCTACAAGCGCAGTAAAACCACTGCTTTAATATTATAAACAGTCATAATTAAATATGAAAATAACATTTGAGCAGCAGATGACAGCTGGAGCTGGGAAGGGACACTACTCCATCCATTGTAGAAATGACAGTTTAGGATCCACCACTATCTCTGGGATTTTTGATGCTCCCCCGAACTCTTTGGGCCCCTGCTGCACACTCTGTATGAGCAGGACCTGTCTTCCCTGTGACTCTGGGGATGTCAAACACTGCCCAGCTGCATGGCCCAGCACAGGATGTGTCAGTGTGCTTCTAAGTGCCCTGCTCTTCTAAGGGCTCATCAGAGACCTCCACTAACACATCTCTGGCTTGTTCCCACTGCGTTTCAGAAAGGGTGGCGGGGCGAATGAGGGAACTGCGCTTGAGCTGGGCTGCAAAAAGCTCTCTTCTGCTCTTCTAGCATGTTGCATTTCTCCTCCATCCATAGCTTTTTGCTGCGCCAGAACCCTTGTGTGGACAGATCCTGGCTGGATGTGGGGCCCCACAACACTCCTGCCCACCACAAATGCCACAAAACAGGTGGAAATGCTCCTGGAGCCAGCTTCAGGAGATGCAGGAACCAAAGGGGCCTCTGCCAACACAGCACAGGAGGGAGAACTTTGTTCTGCTAATGCAGATAATAGTAGTATTAGTAGTAGTAGTAGTAGTAGTAGTAGTAGTAGTAGTAATAATAATAATAATAATAATAATAATAATAATAATAATAATAATAATAGGATTATTATTATTACTATTTGTATTTCCCCATGTGGCTGCTTACCTACATCCAGCTCCTTCTGCTGCAAAAGCAGGGCATGGGAGGGCAGCTGTGGGAGGTAGGGAAGGGAATAGTAGGTTGGGTGCAACAGGAGGGATGGGAAGCCTCCACCAGGGCCCTGAATTGTAACTATGCCAAGCATTATGGACCCTCCAGGCAGGTGCAAAAGGAATCTGTTTATTGCAAAAGCCAGGCCTATTCAAGCAATTTACTCCAAACATGAAAGTGGTGTCTGTCAATCTCCTTCCCACACCCAGGATTACAGTGCCTTCACAGAGACACAGACAGCTGAGAGAAGAGGAGGAAGGAATTACCTCACTTTCTTATCCAGACCTCTGAGTAGGAGATGCTATGAGAGACAAGAGCACAACTGGTACAGTAATTGGGGAGGCAATATGCTGTGGGACAGGTGAAGTTGCTGAGATGTGACTTACTTCAGATTTCCTTGTTTGTAGTAGGAACTGTAGTTTGGAAAGTGAAGACCAATACATGAAAAGAAACTAACAAAAAAACAACCAAACAAAAACCCCAAAATACAAACAAAAAACCCCAGCAAACCAACCAGCCAAAAACATCACACTGAAAAAAAACCAACCCAAAACCAACCCCCCTCCCCGCACAAACCCTGAAAAAATCCAGATCTGTTGCATGGGAAGGAAATTGCTTCTCAGTAAAGTGAATGGTTCCAGTGCTCTCTTCACCACTCTGATCCTTGTGAACATAGAACATGACCCCTCTTAATCTGGGTGAGGAATATCACTGACATCAGAACAGTAGATTGGTTTTTTACACAAACTATCACGAGGTTCAAATCTCTCTTAAAATAATTGCCTGTCTTGCAGAGCAGCATACGGTATGACTGACTCTAGTTTAGAGGATATGAGTTTACTAAATCTTTCCTGGCACACTTATCTTGCAAAAGTAATGCTGAATGACTATACTATGTTGAGACAGCAGCCATCTCTCCTGATTCCAATGGGGCATATGTCTTAAGTTCAGTACAACACTTCCATAGTGCTGTTCACATGATCTTTGAAAACCTTCAGCTCCAAAAACAAGAATTTGATTCCTGTGCTTTTTGTCTGGATTTAATTGATGACCTTGGGCTTTGAAGCTTTTATCTTTAGGCTAAACTAGTTCTGCTCTTTTGTTGCTTCTTTTGTCCATGGTGTCTTGATGTTATCCCACTGGAATCACATCCTGATTTATTTCACAGAATCACAGAATCAGCTAGGTTGGAAAAGACCTCTCCTTTGAGATCATTGAATACAACCTGACCTAACACCACCTTATCAACTAAACCATGGCACTGAGTGCCACATTGTCTTTTCTTAAACAGCTCCAGGGACTTCCTCTTCTTTATTCAAATATCCTTCCTTATCACTACATTCAGACTTATTCTTGCCCCCATTCACTTGCTTTGATTTTGTTCCATTCTAGTCCTTGGTCATTCTTATCATCTCCTGATTCTCACTTCTGCGACTTCTGTCCCTTTTCAGGGGCTTCCTCCTGTACTGGAATGTTTTTCCTCTAGCAGTATGCCTGCCTCTCAGTAGGATCCCTCCTGCTTTTCCTGAGGACTCCGAGTGCTTGCAGCAGGCAGGAGCCTGTGACTTCTCTCCATCCCTACATTTCCTACGAGACACACTGGCTCTTACTCTTCACTTTTTCTGTGCGAGTCAGCATCTGATGGATTACAGAACCAATGAAGCCCCTTTCATCTTCTTTGGCACACCCTCCCACTTCCCCCCCCCTTCTCATGCTTTCTTGTCAAATTATTTATAGGACATTGATTCACAGACCTGTTATGTCTAATTATATCCATTCACTTCTAATCTGAATCGCAATTCTGTTAGGAGTTAAGATTGCCAGAAATGTTTTGACCTAAGAAAGAGGAGGTGGTGGCTACATATGCAGATCAGATCCTATAAAAGTACCCTGGGATCTGTGTGTCTTGTCCTTTCTCAGAAATCTCTAAGGTAAGAGTTTCAGGGCTTGGGACTAGGGAGGTTGGGAATGAAGGGAAACTTGCTCTGCATTCCACAAGTTCCAGTGCATTCCTACGGATGCTCACACTCGTTCAATGGGGGTCTGCCAGTGTCAGCTGGGATTTTCAGTCTGCTTTCCAACCATCCATTTGTTTTCAGTCTATAAATGTTGTCTGGGGTGCAGCAGTAGGAAGAAAGTTACTTATTCTGTTTCTTAATATTGTTCATCTTCCAATCTGCAAGCCTTTGTCTCACAAAAGGTAAGATCTTTATTTATTCACTTTTTAGGGACAGGTAGAGCTGCTGTAAGGCAGGGTTTCTATGCAGGTATGATGGAAATCCTGGTTGTAACTGTATTTGTGTCCATTGTAGAAATACAGTACGAGAATTGGGCTGGATTGATCTTATTTTTGTCACAAGATTCTTAAAGAGAGTGATCTTTAAAGTACTGATCACTGTAGCATTGCCTACACTCTCTCCAGGGATCTCTAGCAGATACCAGATCCTGGAGAAACTGTCCTAAGGGGGAAAAAACTAACATAAAAAACCCCATCAGAAAGTACTTTCCAATTATTTGCGGTTTTTTTTTTTGCATTTATCTCAAATATCAAGGGTCACTGGCACTGACTGTGAAGCAACAGGAAAAGACATATGTATTTGAATAATGTTAATATGTTCTTTTTCACATGGAAGCTTGAGGAATGTGGTTAGAATTTTGTGTATCAAAACATCCAAGTGCTAAAAGCAAGAATTTCAGTCTGAGCTTCCTTATAGGCTTGTTTCTGCCTCTGAAAATATTGCCTAATTGTGACAAAATTATATAAGCAAATATTTGTAACCATAAAGAACTGAATAAATGATGACACCTATTTGGATTACTGGAAAAAGAGATATGGAACTGCATCTAAATTCAGTTTTAAATATTTACACCGAGGAAAAGAAATTCTTTGTGTTTACTTTCTACCGTAATTTCTGTTAATTTTGTCAAATATTGTGACTAGAACATATCCCTCAAAATTATAAAATGTCAACAAGCAATCCTGCAAGGAATATAACCAGCATGCTTTGAATCAGTGAAGGACAATTAGCATAGCATAAATTTCGGGAAATGTCAAACAAAACAAGCAAAAGAAAATACTTTAGTACTTTAAAAAGTCAAACTACTAACATATTACATATATATATATATAAATGTATATTTACCTAAAATAAACATTATAGTTTTTGATAGTATCATAAGGATATATTGTGAGAAAATAATCCAGTGTCTATGAAATAACACAATGTACAATATAGGTATTATATTCAAATATAAACTAATATATTGTAATATATAATAACATTATATATATACGGACACAGTATATACTAAGATATATATTATAGCAATCTTATTCCTCCTAGGAATAGTTGGCATTATTCCTGTTATTCCTGTTAGGAATCTTGTAAGAAAATGTGAGATAATATAAGCAGTGTTAAAATTGCTGGTGAAAATCTGGCACAATTTTTCAACCTTCTGTGATTATTTTGTGGAATGGTCTCATTTGAGTTATAAAATATTAATCAAGTGGAAAAGCATGTTAGAGACAAAACCAGCCAGGAAGTTTCACCCATTCACTTGAATTGACAACAAAAATTTGTGTGATGAAGTTTGCCTTTGACCAAGAAGACAAAGTAATTTCTTTTTGTTGTTGTAAAGATTATTCATCCTAATATCTAATCTAAACTCATCCAATTTCAGTGTGAGCCATTCCACTTTGTTCTGTTGCTCCAAGCCCTTGTCTAAAGTTCTCCTTCAAGTCTCTTGGAACTCCTTTAAGTAATGAAAGGTTGCTGGAAGGTCTCCTTGGAGTCTTCTCCAGACTGAACTACCCCAGCTCACCCACCCTATTTCCAGAGCAGAGGGGCTTTATCCCTTGGAGCATCTCCATGGCCTCCTCTGGATTCACTCCAAGAGCTCCATGTCTCTCCTCTGCTGGGACACCAAATACAAAAACACAGAAAGCATTCTTCTGTAAATGTCCAGTAGGAATAACAATCTGACCAGAGAAAAATAATAGTAATAGAAAAAAAATTGTAGAAGAGAACTCTGAATTAGTAGAAAAAGAGAAGGCAATTTAGTTGACATCTAAAGAATAGCAAACAAATGTGCTACAGGAGTGTTTGTTTTATCAGACACTATTTAAATACATTCTCTATCCTCACAGACACTTGCTGCATTACGTGTTGTAAGCAGCAGCCATGTCTACGGATGCGGAGATGGCCATCTTTGGGGAGGCAGCTCCTTACCTCCGAAAGTCAGAGAAGGAGAGAATTGAGGCCCAGAACAAACCTTTTGATGCCAAGTCATCTGTCTTTGTGGTACATGCAAAGGAATCCTATGTGAAGAGCACAATCCAGAGCAGGGAACCAGGAAAAATCACGGTCAAGACTGAAGGGGGAGAGGTGCGTAAAATACAAAATTTATGAACAGCAGTTCGTTCTCACTTTAGCTCTTAGCTGACATACATGTACCTTCCTGCCCTCTGACAGACCTTGACTGTGAAGGAAGATCAAATCTTCTCCATGAACCCTCCCAAGTATGACAAAATCGAGGACATGGCCATGATGACCCACCTGCACGAACCCGCTGTGCTGTACAACCTCAAAGAGCGTTACGCAGCCTGGATGATCTACGTAAGTGGCAGCAGCAGCTTCCTCTGGGCAGCCTCAGGAGCTGCTGGGCCAGGCTCAGGGCAAGGCAACGTGCTGTGTCCCTTCCTTGCAGACCTACTCGGGTCTCTTCTGCGTCACTGTCAACCCCTACAAGTGGCTGCCGGTGTACAACCCCGAGGTGGTGTTGGCCTACCGAGGCAAGAAGCGCCAGGAGGCCCCTCCACACATCTTCTCCATCTCTGACAACGCCTATCAGTTCATGTTGACTGGTGAGTGGCTCTGTCTAGCCTTTAGGGCTATTGGTTCATTAAATTATCTGATGGGATCCCCTGTCTCAGCAAAGTGAAGAGGCTTTTTCAAAACTTTCTTGGATCTGACACACACATCTATTGGAGTTTACTATCGTCATAGCATTGTTTCTACTGTTTTAAATTAAAGGCTCCTCTGTACTCAGTGATGTGCTTTGGAAAGGAAAGCCTGGTGTGCTTTGACATCAGGCAAAACATTAGACTTACCTGACTATGTTTCATTCTTCCTCTGTTGTTCACTGAGTTTTATGTACTGTGTTTCTCCTTGTTCACAGATCGTGAGAACCAGTCCATCCTGATCACGTAGGTACCCCCCTGCGCGGGTCCCTGCGGGGCTGCCCGGTGCCAGGGCCCCTCCTGCCTGACCACGCACCCTCTGCTTCTCTCTTGGCTTTGGCAGCGGAGAATCCGGGGCCGGGAAGACTGTGAACACCAAGCGTGTCATCCAGTACTTTGCAACAATTGCAGCCAGTGGAGACAAGAAAAAGGAGGAGCAGACCTCAGGCAAAATGCAGGTGAGGTCCCAGGGCTAGAAGCCTGCAACTATCCAATTTCTTGATGAACTAGATCATGACGAGAAGACTTCTATTCTAGGGGACACTTGAGGATCAAATCATCAGTGCCAACCCACTGCTGGAGGCCTTTGGAAATGCCAAGACCGTGAGGAACGACAACTCCTCACGCTTTGTGAGTTATTAATTGGTACAACTGTCAACACCAATTGGAATATTCTTGCTGTCCAGATTGGTAAAATAAATCTCATTTGACTTTCCTGCTGCTTTCAGGGTAAATTCATCAGAATCCATTTTGGTGCCACAGGCAAACTGGCTTCTGCTGATATTGAAACATGTAAGACACCTTTCTGGCCTGATCCCCCTTCCCTCCAGCCTTCCCCACTTCTTGTGCTTGACTGTGTCCTACCTTCCTTGCCAGATCTTCTGGAGAAGTCCAGAGTCACTTTCCAGCTCAAGGCGGAAAGGAGCTACCACATCTTTTATCAGATCATGTCCAACAGGAAGCCAGAGCTGATTGGTAGGAAAGATCACTAACTCCTCCATGCAAATGTCATGGAACAACTTTGAATTCTTTTCTATGACAATTACATTTGACCTGGCTCGGTTTTGTTCTTCTTTTCAGAGATGCTACTGATCACCACCAACCCCTATGACTACCTGTATGTGAGTCAAGGTGAGATCACAGTTCCCAGCATTAACGACCAGGAAGAGCTGATGGCCACTGATGTGAGTAGCAGAAGTTTTCTCATGTGAAGTTTCATTTCTCTGTCCTTTAACAGCTGGGGTACTCACCTTAATAACTCTTTTGTCAGAGTGCCATTGACATCCTGGGCTTCAGTGCTGATGAGAAAACAGCCATCTACAAGCTGACAGGGGCTGTCATGCACTATGGGAACCTGAAATTCAAGCAGAAGCAACGAGAGGAGCAGGCAGAGCCTGATGGCACCGAAGGTACCAGCACAACCCATCCCAGAGCGGAGGAGATAGTGAACACTCACTGAGTTGAAGGCAGCCTGTGAGGGTCAGAATGATTGACTCAGCCTGTGCATTTCCCCAGTGCCAGTATTGTAGAATAACTAGAGGACTTCGCTGGCGGAACATGACACAGTGGAACCTGTAGAATATTTTGAACAAAGCAAAAATTATGTCTAGTGACTCCTAAAGCATGCTTCTGCCTTCTGTCAGAGCAGGAGTCAGGCAACAGTAAAGCAAACTTTGCTGCAGCCTTGAATGGAAGCTTCCCAGACTTGGCACAGAACCTGGAACAGCTCCCAAGTACTAATGAATAATTATATAATTACAGCAGAGTAGCCTATATACAATCACAGTGTCCATATACATACATATATATCTACAAAACTGAAATTTTCTTCTTGTATCATTTTTCTAGTTATGAATGTGCCTTAAATGTCTTGTTGGAAATAACACATAAAAGCAGCTCAAAATTAGCATCTGTCTATAAATCTTATATAACGAGTTTTGGCCTTCTCACGTTGAAGAACTCTGTAAATAATACTGGTGTTTGCTATCAGCTTCACTGTGGCACAAGACAGGCAGCAAATTGGAAAGTGATGACAGAGTATATGCGGTGCTGTGGTGCTTGTGTTTGTTAACCAAGCTGCAGATAAAATGGGAGCTAGAAAAGACTTAATGTGTTTGATATTTATCCTTAGGGACAATATAATTCCACTATGGAAGTTGTACAGGATATCCTATTCATACTTTTGGCATTATACCTCACTAATCCACCTCTGTCTCTCCAATGACAGGAGAATTTCACTGGCTGCAATTTTCAGCGCAGTGTACTTGAATATCAACCACTTTCCTATTCTGTTTATTCAGAAATTGCGACTGTTTGATCTGCCATTTTCATGGCCCTTGGTCCTTTTGTCTGTCTAGTCTCTTGCATGTTCCCTGTAGAAGTATTGAAATAATATTTACCTTTATTAATCATATAGATTAAATCAGAAAAAATTAGCAAGTCAAGAAAAACTAAAATATTTTAAAAGACATGGTAACGTATATGAGGCTCCTGTAGAAATCTGAATTACTGTAAGACCCTTTCACTGGAGAGCTAATATCTGATCCTGCTCTATGCTTGTTTTCTTAGTTGCTGACAAGGCTGCCTACCTGATGGGTCTGAACTCAGCAGACCTGCTCAAGGCCCTCTGCTACCCCCGAGTCAAGGTGGGGAACGAATACGTGACCAAGGGCCAAACTGTGCAGCAGGTAAGAGACAAGTGAAAATAGAAAAAAAAATTTACTTGAATTAAAAATTTTGAACTCCTCTTCTGCTGCATATGGTGGCTTTCCTTTAATCTTTCCTTAGGTATACAACTCAGTGGGTGCCCTGGCTAAATCTGTGTTTGAGAAGATGTTCCTGTGGATGGTTGTTCGTATCAACCAGCAGCTGGACACGAAGCAGCCCAGGCAGTACTTCATTGGTGTCCTGGACATTGCTGGCTTTGAGATCTTTGATGTAAGAGGACAATCTCCATAAAGCATTCCTGGAAGAGGCATTAGGAAATTGGAATAATTTGGGGGGTTGGAGTTTGCTTTATTTCAGTTATGGGTTATTTCTATTTATTGGATAATACTGCTTTTCCTCGAGGAACAGTACCCTTCTGGTTCTCATTGCATGTAGTATCCCACAGGGCTGTATTTATTTGTAGATGTTTGTTGTTGCATACAGAAGTGAAAATTACATTGAAAACTGATGAACAATTGATAAATAATAAGAGAGAGGCTTTGAGGAAGTTAAAATATGCCTTTTAAAAGGAAGATTTTGTTAATACTGAAGCCAGATTCCCTCTGAATACTTGGGAATAGAGAGGTAATGTACAGAAATTCAAATTAAAAGCTGGACTTGGACTAAGCTCTGCAGATCTATTCAGAGCTCAGAAATATGTTGAGACAGTGCCAGGGCCCAAGAGGTTAGATTTATTAGAGAATGGAATATGCCAGTCGCCTGTCCAGTTCCAGCACTAGAAATTCAAGATTCCAGTCATGGAGATCTTAGTGGGATAAGAATAAAGCCTATTGGAAGACAGAAGTGAACTGAAATTGGAACTGAAATTCACAAGAAAGTAAATCTTTGCCTTCTGCAGTTCAACAGCCTGGAGCAGCTGTGCATCAACTTCACCAATGAGAAACTGCAACAGTTCTTCAACCACCACATGTTCGTGCTGGAGCAGGAGGAGTACAAGAAGGAGGGCATTGAATGGGAGTTCATTGACTTTGGCATGGACCTGGCTGCCTGCATTGAGCTCATTGAGAAGGTTATTGACCCCCACATACTTAATAGTTTTTCAGTTATAAAATCTCTATTTTAATGTTTCTTGAGAAATTTTCTGTCTCATTTTAAAGAAAGAGCATATAGGAAGTTTAAACTCTTCCTTATATCTGAATGCTACTACTTTCATTCATTTTGCTTTCCACTTTCACCAAACAAATACAAAATTATTTTCCACATGCTAGATCTTTATTACATCCCAACCCTGAATCTTATAAGGGAGCTTGTTTTTGTCTAACTGACGGCATATCCACTAACAAAATGCCCTTTCTGAGAAACATAAGATTGCACATACTGAGGAGGATTTTTCAGTATAACTTTTATCTTCCATTTCTCTTTCTTACATACATTGCCTCTGTTTCTTCCTTCCACATTTTCTTCACATGTTGCTATTCCTCCCAGCCCATGGGCATCTTCTCCATCCTGGAAGAGGAGTGCATGTTCCCCAAGGCAACTGACACCTCTTTCAAGAACAAGCTCTATGACCAGCACCTGGGCAAGTCCAACAACTTCCAGAAGCCCAAGCCAGGCAAAGGCAAGGCTGAGGCCCACTTCTCCCTGGTGCACTATGCTGGCACAGTGGACTACAACATCACTGGGTGGCTGGAGAAGAACAAGGACCCTCTGAATGAAACTGTTGTGGGGTTGTATCAGAAGTCATCCCTGAAGACCCTGGCCTTGCTCTTTGCCTCTGCTGGTGGGGCAGAAGCAGGTGATTTCTTTGAAATCAGTTCTACTATAATTTACAGAAAATGAAATTAAAATGTTGTAACAATATTTCGCAATGATATTTACATTTCTAAAATTGAAAACCTAAAACCTCCTAATCTAGTCTAATAAAGGATATTACTCCTCCCTAGAGACCTTAATAGATCTGTAGGTTTTAGAATGAGACAGCTGTACTAGCACATTAACCCAGACTAGCTGAGAAGTCAGATTTTTGCAATACGGGCCATTCTCAAATAATTCAGTGAATACAATCAAATATATCAACATGCTGTTAAGTTTATGCATACCCTTAGATGTAAGGCTATATAAACACTGCATTTGGTGTAATTACTAGCTATTAGTTTAGTTCCTCAAATATCTTTCTATGTAAAATGTTATGTTTTGTTTCCCAACTGCATTTTCTAAATTTCAGTTGGAAGTTATTAGATTTCCTTCCACAGTCATCTGAAAAATTCAAGTATCCTTTTGTAACTTTAACCACAGTCTGAGTTTGTAAATTTTGATCATATTATTATTTTTGCTAGAGTTTTAAAGATGAACATACAAGGTTTTTCAGATTCTGTGTGCTTTTGTTGTTCACTTCTTTATAAAAAATTTTTTACTTTTTAGAGAGCAGTGGTGGTGGTGGTGGCAAGAAGGGCGCCAAGAAGAAGGGTTCTTCCTTCCAGACTGTCTCAGCTCTCTTCCGGGTACTGTAGAATAATCATTCTAAAGTTACCGTATTCTTTTCATAAAAAGAAAATAAAAAAATTCCATTCAGAAATGCTTTAGATTTATCTAATATATCTTTGTGTTCAGAAAGGATAAAATCACTTGCTTCTAGTAAAGAGGAATTCTTACTGAATCTTGGGAAGTATTCTTTCAGAACTGCCCAAAAGTTCTGTAAAAAAAAATATTGATCATGCTTTTATTACAGTGTTTTTATTTCCACCTAGTATTGAGATTGTGTAAATGACAATTCTAAACCCGAAACTTTGTTCTTGCTCCTAAGGAAAATTTAAACAAGCTGATGAGCAATTTGAGAAGCACACATCCCCATTTTGTGCGGTGTCTTATTCCTAATGAAACAAAAACACCTGGTAAGTTGTTAAAGTTCAGAGGTGAGATATATCTGATCTTCTCTGTGGAGTAAAATGACATACAATTTCATTCTGTGATTTATTAGGTGCCATGGAGCACGAGCTGGTGCTGCACCAGCTGCGCTGTAACGGCGTGCTGGAAGGGATCAGGATCTGCAGGAAAGGGTTCCCCAGCAGAATCCTCTATGCTGACTTCAAACAGAGGTCAGATTATGTTTCATCACCCTCCACCATATCAAAAAATGCTAAATCATTTGATTTTCCTAAATGTTTTAAGTACTGTGGAAGCTATCTTTAGGTATACAAAAGTCATTTGCCCAAGTGAGTCATCCAGGTTCTTTCTATAGCTATTGAGAAAAAAAAACCCAGACATTTTCAAAGGGCTATTATTTATTCCTTATCGTCCTCTGATTCCACAGATACAAGGTGCTTAATGCCAGTGCCATCCCTGAGGGACAGTTCATCGATAGCAAGAAGGCTTCTGAGAAGCTCCTTGGGTCAATCGATGTGGATCACACCCAGTATAAATTTGGACACACCAAGGTACACCCCCCCCATTCACTGCCTGCCTGGGCTTTGCTCTCTCCATCTGACAGTGATGTGCTGCAATGTTTCCTCACTCAAGGTGTTCTTCAAAGCTGGGCTGCTGGGGCTCCTGGAGGAGATGAGGGATGAGAAGCTGGCAGAGCTCATCACCCGCACCCAGGCCATGTGCAGGGGTTACCTGATGAGGGTGGAGTTCAAGAAAATGATGGAGAGGAGGTAGATATTGACTTGGATTGCTGGGCCAATCCTTATCAGATACTAATGGCATGAACAAAACTGAAAATAAGCTGCTTCACAAATAATCTCATTTATTTCTCATTAATTCAGTTTGTCAATATGAAAGTATATCCTGAAAACAGAGGAAGTAGAATAAAATCCCAACTTAGGGAAACAATTTTTTTTAATACTTTGTTGCTGAAGTTTTTAAATGGCTCTATTATATGTATGTCGAACAAATCAATACCGAGTCTAAGCTAAATATTGTAGGTCACTGCTAAATAAAATGAGAGAAAGACATATTTCTATCATAAGAGAAGCATCCTCTTCCCTTTGATAAATTTCATAAAAGTGACTAAGACAACTTACAGAAGTGTTCCTTTTCATTGGCCATAAAAATGAGCCAAACACCTGGACTCCAAAACTGTCCATACTGGTTGATACTCTACATAAAACGAGGAGATTTTCAGTGGAAATCTATATATATAGTATATAAAATGTGATCTAAATATTATTAAAAATGTATATGGAATAATACATGATAAATATTTTACACATAGAGATATTCAGAACTATATATGATACATATATACTATACACAGAATATATATATATGTATATATATATATTTTTATATATATATATATAACTAAAAAGTATTATGTGTCAAACTTCCTGATATACATACTAATATATACTGTTAAATATGTTTTATAGACTTTAAAATATTTACCAAAATATATTTTGTTATTACTTTTCAGGGAGTCCATCTTCTGCATCCAGTACAACGTCCGCTCATTCATGAATGTCAAACACTGGCCATGGATGAAGCTGTTCTTCAAGATCAAGCCCTTGCTAAAGAGTGCAGAGTCTGAGAAAGAAATGGCCAACATGAAGGAAGAGTTTGAGAAAACCAAGGAAGAGCTTGCAAAGTCTGAGGCAAAGCGGAAGGAGCTGGAGGAGAAAATGGTGGCCCTGGTGCAGGAGAAAAATGACCTGCAGCTCCAAGTGCAGGCTGTGAGTATTGCTAAAGTTTTTTGACTTGTGATGTTCTATATAAAATCATCCCAAATGTCTCAGTAAAGACATATTATCCCAAAATAGCAATTAATTTAAAAACATACACAAATTTATAAAATGGGAAGAAAAACCACATACAATTGCTACCTTAATCTTTATAGAGTTTTATATACTATACAATTTTGATATGTTATCAACTGACCAGTTAAGGTTGTCTGGAGGTCCAATTAACACATTTGTTTGGAGAATCCCAGGTGAATTCAGATGGAGTAGGATGAGCTGAGAGTGTCAGGTATTTATCAGGCATTTATGGTCCCTGTCTCTTCAGGAAAAATGGTGATGAAAGATCACTTCTTCCCTTCTTCCCTGAAAATAAGAATGTAGCAAAAAAGACTGTCCTTAAAACTGTAATTTCAAGCAAGTAGCTGGATTATTCTGATGGCATTTAGATGTCTACAGCCTAAAAGTACAACCGAGCCATCAGCCCCAGGTTGAAAACCTGTTTTGTTTAAATGAATTATGTAGGAAGCTGATGGTTTGGCCGATGCAGAGGAAAGGTGTGACCAGCTCATCAAAACCAAAATCCAGCTGGAAGCCAAAATTAAGGAGCTGACAGAGAGAGCAGAAGAAGAAGAAGAGATGAATGCTGAGCTGACAGCCAAGAAGAGGAAACTGGAAGATGAATGTTCAGAGCTGAAGAAAGATATTGATGACCTTGAGCTAACACTGGCCAAGGTGGAGAAGGAAAAACATGCCACTGAAAACAAGGTATGAGGTAGAACCTGTCACTTGCACTCTGGAAAAGACTTGTCTTGTTAGAAAATGTTAAGCACCATTCCCTGTCTGTGCTTGCTCCCTTCTTCTCAAAGGTGAAAAACCTGACAGAGGAGATGGCAGCTCTGGACGAGACCATTGCCAAGCTGACAAAGGAGAAGAAAGCCCTCCAAGAGGCGCATCAGCAGACCCTGGATGACCTGCAGGCAGAGGAAGACAAAGTCAATACTCTGACCAAAGCCAAGACCAAGCTGGAACAGCAAGTGGATGATGTAAGCCCACAGACATAGAGCAGGAAGAGGACAGGTATGGAGACCAAGCTGGCTGGCAGAGCCCTGATGGTCTTGTTGTGTTTAGCTGGAAGGGTCCCTGGAGCAAGAGAAGAAACTGCGCATGGACCTGGAGAGAGCAAAGAGGAAACTGGAAGGAGACCTGAAGATGGCGCAGGACAGCATCATGGATTTGGAGAATGATAAGCAGCAGCTGGATGAGAAACTGAAGAAGTAAGTGTGGCTCTGGGGCCCATGAGTGCTGGGCTGCAGCACTTGTCTTGTTTCTTTGTGCTCTAACACAGTTCACTTGTCCCAAAGGAAAGACTTTGAAATCAGCCAGATCCAGGGCAAGATCGAGGATGAACAGGCCCTGGGCATGCAATTTCAGAAGAAGATCAAGGAGCTGCAGGCAAGTCTCTGTGCCTCGCCCTGCCTTGCTCAGGCTCAGCTCAGGCAGGAGGAGGGCACGGCTGTGAAGGGTCCCTGCTGTTCTGCAGGCCCGCATTGAGGAGCTGGAGGAGGAGATTGAGGCAGAGCGAACCTCTCGCGCTAAAGCAGAGAAGCATCGCGCTGACCTGTCCAGGGAGCTGGAGGAGATCAGCGAACGCCTGGAAGAAGCAGGAGGGGCCACAGCAGCTCAGGTGGAGATGAACAAGAAGCGTGAGGCAGAGTTCCAGAAGATGCGCCGTGACCTGGAAGAGGCCACGCTGCAGCACGAAGCCACGGCTGCCGCCCTGCGCAAGAAGCACGCGGACAGCACAGCTGAGCTGGGCGAGCAGATCGACAACCTGCAACGTGTGAAGCAGAAGCTGGAGAAGGAGAAGAGTGAGATGAAGATGGAGATTGATGACTTGGCCAGCAACATGGAGTCTGTGTCCAAAGCCAAGGTACATAAATATTTCTTCTCATTAATCCGAACAAAATCAGATATTTATATTTTAACATAGAAATTTTAGCTGGCCGTATTATAGAATAAATATTGCACTTTGCAACTTCAATGTGTGTTTAAACATTTCAGTATTATTTAAATCATTTGATCATGCCATTTCATCTGCCCTCCAATGGGCATGGAATATACAGGTGTTGGAACTGGGGACACAAACTTCATAGAAATACATATCAGTTAACTGACAAATTTGGGCTTCTAAATCATTCTTTCTTCCTTTATAAGACTTCATATTCTCACAAATTATGGGTTGAACCATTAAATATCTTTCCTTCTGTTCCTCATGAAAACAGGCAAATCTGGAGAAGATGTGTCGTTCCCTGGAAGATCAACTCAGTGAGATTAAGACAAAGGAGGAGGAACAGCAGCGCATAATTAATGACATTAGTGCTCAAAGAGCTCGACTACAAACAGAATCTGGTAAGACATTCGTGTTTTTAAGAGAATACTGTATATTATCTGAGTTCTTAAAAAAACAGAGTAAAACTCACCTGGAGTCTTGGAGGATTAGACATGCACTAAGTTGAACCTGAGCCAAAAATGTTGTTTGTGATTAAGCTGGCCAATAGAACCCTGTCTGAATCCTGAGTTGCGTTCGGAGAGCATTGCCAACGGGTTAGCGGAGAATGATCATTCCCCCTACTCATCACATGAGGCCTTGCCGGGATTGCTTGGCCTTGTTAAACCTCCTGAGATTCCCATGGGCCATAATCCCTCTGGATGGCACTGTGGTACTCATTCTGTAAACTCAAGGCTTAATGGAAACATAGAGTAAGGCTGGTGGGATTTAGCATGATGTGTCATTTCTATCTGTGATTAGGAATCCAGGAAAGAAGTAAAAGTTTGTTTAACTCAAAATATTTACATATGGGCATTTCTTATCAAAATTAAAATTTTTATGTAAGTCATAACAATTTTTTTTTACTCATCTGAACACTCCCAGGTGAATTTTCACGCCAGGTAGATGAGAAAGATGCTCTGATTTCTCAACTCTCAAGAGGAAAACAGGCTTTCACCCAACAGATTGAGGAACTGAAGAGGCATCTAGAGGAAGAAATAAAGGTAAGAAGGCTCTCCAAATTCTGAGTTGTCCATTGGACTCCTTCTTTCTAGGAGGAGCTTTGGATATGAATGAAATTACAGAATCAGCAAGATGAAAGGGAGGGAAAAAACCACTTAAGTAATACAGAGCAAGCCTTGCCATACTAGTTTTGTACCTTCTTCCTTGCAGTTTATATGTTAATTGTTTTGCAGATTCCCAGACCTCCGATTTTCATTCAGTAGCTTGCCATTACTCATAGCAGAATCAGTGCATTTCTTCCAGGAGATCTCCAGCATATTTCCATTAATTGTTCACACTACTGTTCTTCCCACAGGCCAAGAATGCCCTGGCCCACGCCCTGCAGTCTGCTCGCCACGACTGTGACTTGCTCCGGGAGCAATATGAGGAGGAGCAGGAGGCCAAGGGGGAGCTGCAGAGAGCCCTGTCCAAGGCCAACAGTGAAGTGGCCCAGTGGAGAACCAAATACGAGACGGACGCGATTCAGCGCACGGAGGAGCTCGAGGAGGCCAAGTACGTGGGGAAGCAGAATGGGAAATGACGAGAGAAGACTGAAAATGGTCACGGGAAATTTGAATCTCTGAGAGTGGCTTAAGATAAGAATGGGAGGGAAGCCAGGGTATATTGTCTTTGTAATAAAAGGGGAGACAGGGAGGAAGAGAAAAAGAGAGAGATTGGAAGGGAAAACATAGGCTTTAGGACTAGATGTACTAAGACAGGCCTAACCTTCCATAAGTGAAAAGATACAGAAGTGATAGATCTTGTTGGCTGCATGCACGCATGGACAATAAAAAACATTGTGGAAAGCATTTGGATCAAAACCTCCAAAGTGAAAAACTCATGACAGTAAAGAAGTGACATCATTCCAAGCTCTAACGTGCAACTGTGCTTGTCTATCCCAGAAAGAAGCTGGCCCAGCGCTTGCAGGATGCAGAGGAGCATGTTGAGGCTGTCAATGCCAAATGTGCCTCCCTGGAAAAGACAAAGCAGAGGCTGCAGAATGAAGTGGAGGACCTGATGATTGACGTGGAGAGATCCAATGCTGCCTGTGCTGCTCTGGATAAGAAGCAGAAGAACTTTGACAAGGTCAGTTGGCCTCCAGCACCAGCACTCCTGGCCAGAGCAGGGCCCTGTGATGGCCACAGCCCTACTCACCCCCCGTTTCTCTTCAGATCCTGGCAGAATGGAAGCAGAAGTATGAGGAAACGCAGGCTGAGCTGGAGGCCTCGCAGAAGGAGTCGCGCTCTCTGAGCACGGAGCTGTTCAAGATGAAGAATGCCTATGAGGAGTCCTTGGACCACCTGGAAACAATGAAGCGGGAGAACAAGAACTTGCAGCGTAAGTCCCTGGCCCTCTGCTCCTCCCTGGCCTTTCTCACTATCACCCATTCCCACCATTGTTCATGGCTCTGTGCCTGCAGGTCTGCAGAGATGCCTGTCCCCTTGGTGGGACAGGGCCCTTCCCATTCTGCTCTGTGCCTGACCATGCCATTGATCTTTGTTCCCACAGAGGAGATTTCCGACCTCACGGAGCAGATTGCGGAGGGAGGAAAGGCGATTCATGAGCTGGAGAAAGTGAAGAAGCAGATTGAGCAGGAGAAATCTGAAATCCAGGCTGCTCTGGAGGAAGCTGAGGTACACAGCAGTATTTCTTGCTGTCTTACATGTCTTGGATCTCTATCTTGCTTTTCTCATTCTGAGACAAAAGTAGAGAAGTGATATTATAAAAGTAGAGATATTATATAAACATAGCACTCTTTTTACTTAGAACTTCAGGTTCAACACTTGTTACATGAAAAGTATTCTTATTTTTTCTTGACCAGGCCTCCCTGGAACATGAGGAGGGGAAGATCTTGCGCCTGCAGCTTGAACTCAACCAGGTGAAGGCAGAGATTGACAGGAAGATAGCAGAGAAAGATGAGGAGATCGAACAAATGAAGAGAAACCACCAGAGGGTTGTGGAGTCCATGCAGAGCACCCTGGACGCTGAGATCAGGAGCAGGAATGAAGCCCTGAGGCTGAAGAAGAAGATGGAGGGAGACCTGAACGAAATAGAAATCCAGCTGAGCCATGCCAACCGCCAGGCTGCAGAGGCACAGAAGAACCTGAGGAACACTCAGGGAGTGCTCAAGGTCTGTTCAACAGAAATTGCCTACAGAGAAATATCTTGGTTAATACTTTCAGTCCACAGGAGCTCTAAATTTGCCTATAATTTCTTTCAATGGCTCTATAGGACACCCAGATCCATCTGGATGATGCTCTCAGGTCTCAGGAGGACCTGAAGGAGCAGGTGGCCATGGTGGAGCGCAGAGCTAACCTGCTGCAGGCTGAAGTTGAGGAGCTCCGTGCAGCCCTGGAGCAGACAGAGCGGTCGAGGAAAATGGCTGAGCAGGAATTAATGGACGCCAGTGAGCGTGTGCAGCTCCTCCACAGCCAGGTGAGGTCATTCGGTGAACATTTTCATGCTTTATTCCAGTCACCATTGGATGATCAACTTGGGGGAAGATGGTCCTCTTTTCTGGAGTATTCATCATGTTACTAAAAAAAATATTTGCTGAAAAAAAATGTGTGCACTGGTAACTTTTCCCTTACTCTGTTTTTATTACTTTCCTGTGCTAGCCTTGGTGAATGAGATGTGGCACAGAGTATATTTCTAAGACATTTTCAAATTCATGAAAAATGTAGAAAGAAAGAAACCAAAATGTCTTTTCCCCAATGAAAAGAAATTTTACTAGAAAATTTCTGGTATTGCTTTTCCATTTATTTATGTCTTCATTTATTGATAATCCTGTAATGTTCTTGATTTCAAATAATGAACTTACGAAAACAAACCTCTGATGCTGCTCAACAGAACACCAGTTTGATCAACACCAAGAAGAAGCTGGAAACGGACATTTCTCAAATCCAGAGTGAAATGGAGGATACCATCCAGGAAGCCCGCAATGCTGAGGAGAAGGCCAAGAAGGCCATCACAGATGTGAGTTGGGCGCTCCTGGCATTGCTGATGGTGAATGTACTCTGCCCAAAATATCTCCAGCCCCAAAATGGCTTTGACCCTTTGTTCTGATCAGGCGGCCATGATGGCAGAAGAGCTGAAGAAGGAGCAGGACACCAGTGCCCACCTGGAGAGGATGAAGAAGAACCTGGACCAGACGGTGAAGGACCTGCAGCACCGTCTTGATGAGGCCGAGCAGCTGGCACTGAAGGGAGGGAAGAAGCAGATCCAGAAGCTGGAGGCCAGGGTGTGTAGGGCTGGGGCTGTGCCTGAGGGAGCGTGTCCCTCCTTGGAGAGACATTGGCAGGGCAGCTGCAGGGCTGGGCTTGTCCTTGCAGGTGCGGGAGCTGGAAGGGGAGGTTGATGCTGAGCAGAAGCGCAGCGCTGAAGCCGTGAAGGGTGTGCGCAAGTACGAGCGCAGGGTGAAGGAACTCACCTACCAGGTAAGGCAGCAATCTTCTTCGTGTTGGTACACTCTTATTCCTGAATCTCAAAACGTAGCCCTGAAAGATTTCTCTCTGTCCTGAGTCTCACATACAAAAAGGAGAATAATGTAAGCACCCAAAGATTACTACCTTTCCAGTAATTTTAACAATATATAGCTTATCATGTCTGTCTTCCTGGGCAGCAAAATCAAATAGAAATATTACTCTTTATTTCATGTAGAGGAGGCTAAAAGAGATGCTTCTCTGTCTTGTCATTCCCTTTAGTCTGAGGAAGACAGGAAAAACGTTCTCAGGCTGCAGGATCTGGTGGATAAACTGCAAACTAAGGTGAAAGCTTACAAGAGACAAGCTGAGGAGGCTGTAAGTATTACTGTGTTCAGTCAGTCCTTATCCAGGTGAAAGTGGTTTCTGTGTTGGTGTTTTCCCCTGTGTAGCTCTGTTTGAACCCAGCTCAACATTGTGGTAGTAGGTCTCTGCTTCGTTTCAGTTTCTTTATTTCATATTTTCACCTAGCAGCTTTACAGTGTAATTGTTTTAACACCTGTTTTATGCTTCCTCCTATGTCCAGGAGGAGCTGTCCAATGTGAACCTGTCCAAGTTCCGCAAGATCCAGCACGAGCTGGAGGAGGCCGAGGAGCGGGCTGACATTGCAGAGTCACAGGTCAACAAGCTCCGAGCCAAGAGCAGGGAGATCAGCAAGAAGGCAGAAAGTGAAGAGTAAATGCCTCTAGTGCTGTAAAGTGAGAGAATTGCACAAAATGTGCCATTCTATCAGTTTTATTTGAAGTCACTGCTTTGTCCTTCATTAATCTGTAGATGAATAATGCCTGCATAATAAAAATTGTAGAGCTTATGCCATGTAAATAATGAGAAGTTGAGTGTTGCATTTTCATCATTATCCTGAATTCTACTAAGGTTTAAATTTTTCCTTTCTTATTTTAAACTTATTTATTCAATTAAAAATCTTATTTCAGGTATTTCAAAGTGTTTCAGCCACTTTTAAAGTGGTCCAATCAGACATCATGCTTTGTTCTCACCAGGAAATTTCATCGCATACTTCCTTAGCTGAGAAAATAACTTTTTTCTCTGAAACAGAATGCAATTATCCTTTATAACTGTTGCTTTAGGGATAAAATAGATATTATCTCAAATGTTCTGGCCAAGCAATAAGAACTTACTACATCTTCCTTCCTACTCTCACTTAATCTTTTAAAAACTTATTACACCTTCCTTCCTACTCCCACTTAATCTTTGATTATTCTTTTAATTCTTGTGTCTTCTTTGCAAGATCATACTTCAAGTTAAATTTCTTCAATCCTTCAAGCCACCTTGAAACATAATTTAGAAGACATTTAATGCTAAACTGAGATCTACTTTCAACTTTTGTTCATGAAATTGATGTGCAAACCAACATTCCCGGGGCAGCATAGCCAGCAACCTCATAGTCAATTGGTCATTGTCTATATTCTGTTTCCAAAACTACCCTGAACTTTCTAAACTGGTCAGGCAGACACTTATCTCCTATGAAGTAAGGAGTCCTGATAACTTTGTCCAATCTGGCCTCACTCAAAATGTGGATTTTCATCCTTTGTGGATATCAGCAAACATCAGAGAAATCCAAATCTCTTAAAATCCACATTGATCGTCCAGTGTTTCATGCTAATGTGCCCCAAACTGATCTATTAACAAGAGCCTGGGTTACTCTTATCTCCTGGCATGGGTTGTACTGGCAGGGACACCTTCCACTAGACCAGGTTAGTCCAAGACTCATCCAACCTGGCCTTGAACACTTGCAGGGATGGGACAGTCACAGTTTCTCTGGGCAGCCTGTGCCAAGGCCTCAGCACACACAGAGGTGCTTCCTAATATCCCATCTAAACCTACTCTCTTTCAGTGGCAAGCCATTGCCCTGTGTCCTGTCCCTCCATCCCTTGTCCTCAGTCCCTCTCTAGCTCTCCTGGAGCTCCTTCAGGCCCTGGCAGGGGCTCTTAGGTCTCCATGGAGCCT
The DNA here is from genome assembly GCF_028018845.1 of Melospiza georgiana. NCBI lineage: Eukaryota > Metazoa > Chordata > Aves > Passeriformes > Passerellidae > Melospiza > Melospiza georgiana. The sequence continues at coordinate 6,677,604 of NC_080450.1, forward strand.
TCCCTTCTCCAGGTGAGCCCCCCCAGCTCTCCCAGCCTGGCTCCAGCCTTTGGGGCAACTCCATGGCCTCCCCTGGGCTCTCTCCAGCAGCTCCAGCTCCTCCCTGTGCTGGGGCAGCTCTGCAGGTGGGGTCTGACCTGAGCACAGGGGCACAATTCCCCTCCCCTCCCTGCTGCCCACCCTGGGGGCTCAGCCCAGCACAGAGGGGATTTCTGGGCTCCAGTACCCATGGCCATGTTGGGCTTCTTGTCAACCAATATTCCCAAATGCTTCTCCTCAGGGCTGCTGTGGGTCCATTCCTCACCCAGCCTGTAGATGTGCCTGGGCAGGCAGTCAATGCCTTCACATGTGTGTACATATACATACAAATACAAATATACGTATTTATACATGCCCAGTGACCCAGCTCTGCACCTGGCTGCTGGCAGGACGGCAGGGGAAAGGTGAGGCTGGTGTGGGCCCTCAGAAGGCAGGAGGGAGGAGCAGCCTTGCTGTGACAGAAGTTCATTCCTCCACACTGCATTTACTGCCAGACAGCTCCAGCAAAGCACAGTGTTGATGTCCCAGACACAGAATATATTTCACAAGAAGCAGAGGGGTCCTTAGCAGCAGGCAAGGCCCTCCTGGTGCCCTGGTAATCCCTGCTGAGGGATGTTTCATAACCTGCTAGCAGGCTCTGTGCAGAAGGACAGAAGGGTTTAGGGGACATTACTGAGTAGGGCTGTGAGGTTCATCAAGGACAAAGAGCATCCCAGGAGGTATGGCCCTAATGCAATAAATACATAAATAGAGCTGCTGCACTGAGCTTCCCCTGGGAAGGTCCTGGGATTTGCTTTAGATCAAGCCACTTTGGACACACAGACACCATCCCCAGGGAGACTTACATTTCTGCAGCAGGATTATCAGCCTGTCCTTGTCCAGGATCACTTCTCAAAATTATCTTAAATAACATCACAGACACAGACTTAGCTATACCTTCTCACATGCCTCACAGATATTCATTAAGAGAGTACCATCTGCTGCTCCCACCTATACACATATTTTTTGATTTCCCAATAGGTTTGTGGAATGCTACTTCCCTTTACAAATGCTCTCGTGCTCAATATGTTTATTTATCACTGTGTCCTCAAATTCCAATCATTATTAGCTTCTACTTTTTCCTAGTATTGGCGCTAGGTCTAGCGGGCCACCATTCCCTGAAACACTTTTCAAAAATCGGAATTTTACTAGACAACTTCCAGATCTCCAGAAGCAAGGCAGCTTTAGCAAGAGCTCACACACTACAGCCAACAGCCCAGATGTTGCATTTCCTTGCTTTTAGGGAAACTTTGGGTAAGTACCCTGCACACTTGGCCACCTGTAAATGACTATTTTTGTTTTCTATTTTGCAACTGGCAGGATGGACAATCCTCATCATTTAATTAGCTGAAAAATTCTAGTATGGAACTCAAGCCATTTTTATCTGAACACAGATTTTTTCTGCTGCTACTAGATAAAAATCCCAAATATGCAGTATAATTTGCTTTTGTGCAAGGAGACAGTACAGATATGAAATCAGCTGTAAGTGGGAACAAACAATATGCTTTATTTCAATTGCTTCTGCCTCTGCTTCTGTTTTTGCTACCGGAATGGCTTGGATTAAAAAAATATAAAAAATGGTTTGTTGGCTTCAGAATGGCAAGGTAAAAATTATAGCCTGGTAACTATTTTTTTTTCAGTTTGGTTGCCTCCAAAAGGGCATAAGGAAGAAGAAGATCTATTATTTAAGGTGAAATTGCCCTGCAATCTACAGGATAATAAATAGTTCTTGTTAGTAACTTGCACAGAATATGGATTGCTGCCAACTTTGCAACTACTGAAACAACCTGAAGATGTGATCATGCCACTGCTTTATGCTGGGGGAGGAAAAAGAGAGAAATTTAGGATTGACATCCCCTTTCCCCTAAAATATACAGTATAAATCATTGGCTATTCTGCAGTGTTCAGTAGTTAGCTGAAAGATATCTTCAGTGCCCATGTTCCAGTGTTATAAAAGAAGCTTTTCTAGGCTGGGGGTAAGTGACAGCTGTGAAAAAAAAAAAGCTTGCAAATATATTTTTAGAAAGGAATCCCTCAAAGATTGTCATTAATTTAATTTGGCCTTGGTGCAGTGTCAAACTCATGTTCAGTGGTGCAGAAATCAGCATGAAATATACACTTTTGACAAGTTTGGGTTATCTTCCTGTTCCCTTTACACAAATTAATCTTTGTACTTTCATTAGAAAAGAGTATCACTTAAAGACAGGCTCAAAAAATCAAAGTACATATTTTCAAACTTCAATACATTTGTTTCTATTAAATGCAGGAAGGTGTATAGCTCTCTGATTATATACAGTTTTTCTGGCAACACTGATCATTTGAGCCTAAAAGTCATCAGGTCTAACCTGAGAAGAGCTGTGGAGGAATTCTTGCTCTTTGTCCATTTGGACTGAAGACCAAAAAGCTTTCAATAAAACAGGACACCACCAAAATAAAATGTGGGGTTACCATGGCAGTAAATCTCAGTGACTCATGTTATGCACCTTGGGAATGGTGTCTCTTCTCCTCCTTTTCTCCAAAACCAGTCCCCTACAACTTTGCAAACACATAATTCAAATCACAGGGAACAGGCTTTATCCCATGAATGAGCATGAATAATGCTCATCATAGAGTGTTTTTGTGGTTTTCAGAGACCTGCATGAACAGTGAAGGATAAAATCCAAACTTACAGAATTTTTAATGAAGATCAATGATCTTAAAGGCCGGGCAACTTTACATCCGATGTAATGGAAGGCTCCTACACAAAAAAAAATTACATTTTCAGAAGCTTTTTGAATTGATGGGGGACACAAGAAGATAGTTGGCCCTCTCCCCCTTTCAGTCTACCTGGTGTGCTGCAGCAAAAGCAACAGAATAACCTGTTAAGAGGGAGTGATAAAAGGTCTGAAAGGTGATGGTATCAGGAGCAAATACACATGTGCCTGAAGGCCCGGGGAAAGGGGGTTGGGTATGAAATGTGAGAAGAGCTGTACTAGTTTAGACCAAAATGTCCATCTGTCCCCAAAGTATCAGATAGTTGCAGATACAGCAGCTGATCTGTCAGGGGTTTGGACACCTCGTACGGAAGCCTTGCTTGCCTGGCCACTTGTACTGGGAAAATGATCTAAATTATCCCTTCATGAGCATCCACTGGAAAAGCTGCTGGGTAACTGTCACAGGATCAAAGATTTTAGTGCTGGAACAGGTGTGATGTGTAGCCTAAGTCCTGTCAGAAAACAAACTCTGCCATCCACAAAAAACAAAGAATTCCTGAGACAGCCAAATGAACAAATCTGTCAGATTGTGCTTGGCATGCTACCCAACCTTCCAGCTCCCAAGACAGGCTGACATTTATGGAGCACACAGTTTGAAAAAGCCAGAATTACGAGAGCTCCTGAAGATGTTTGTGATCGACCAACTTTAGCAAATAGGAGAATATATATAATTCCAGGAATAACAATTTACAGAAACCATGCAGATGAATCTGCTGGTACAACACATGTTTAGAGACTGACACAATAAATGTGTGGTCCTTCCCTCGCCAGACAAATTGCTGTAATGTGGGAGACCCAAACCAGGTCTTGAGATTGTTAAAATGTAAAAAGTGCCTGCAATTCTGCTGTTGCAACCAAATTTAAAAGCTAATTTCAATGTTTGATACACAGCACTTGGCCGAAGAAAAATACAATAATAATATTATCTCCACATCTGCGTGGTGTCATTGCCATTTCAGAAAGCATCTGTGCTCACACTTCAGGTCAGACTGGCAAAGACTGGTTTAAAACAAAAAAAGTAATAAAAACACTGAAAGACATTCTAGAAAGGACTCAAAAAATCAAGGGAAAAGGCCTAAGTACAATTCCTCTCAACACTGCAGGAATCCATTTTCTCTTGCAGAATCCAATACAGATGCCTTTTGTTCCCAGTGTAACTAAATCATGGACACCCTGAAGATAACCCAAAGCAAACAGCCAGCAGAGCTGTGTAAATGCACCAAAGATGTTCCCCAGACTGAGCAATGTGAAACAATGACAACAATCCATTTGACAATCCATCTCTTCCCACAGAGGAAGCTGGGTCATTCCACAAAGAGGTGGTTAGATTTCGTGGCCACTGAAGTTTAAGTAATTTTCTGATGAAAGTTCCTTCTGCCTTAAAATAAAGAAAAACGAGGTAATGATGACAAATCTACTTTGCCGCCGCATCTCCTGTACAAAATCATCTTGTGGTAAGAGTGTTTTCCTAAGATGTGAGAGACCCTCAAGACTGTTACTTTTTACACTTTCAAATGCCTTCACCAAGCAGTGTGGCTGAGGAGGTTTGGTTCAAACCACCTCCTCTCTTACAATTTGTCAGGCAGGGTTTTGTCCCACCATGTTCTCAATTATTCCTCCCTTTCATACTGCCCCAAAAACCAGTCAAAACCAGTCCTTAAATAGCTAATCTGAAAGAAGCAGAAATCCCTTCTGCCTTCCTTTACAGAGCAGCTTACAGTCATTGTGGTTTGACATCCAGCCTGCTTCATGACAGCCCGTGCAGGACAGTGGGGTGGCACAAAAATCAGGCACCTTTCTGCAGGCTGGCCTTGAGCATGCCTTGCAAACCCACAGAAAAGTATAAAAAGTTTGCCTCAATAAATCCCTCTTTTTATCTAGCAGCATATGTAGACGAACAGGGAGGATAGAAGGGCATCCATTAATGTTATATCCTTAATGAAGGAATTGTGCACAATTAGAAAAACCCATCCTGCTGATTAAGGCAAACCCTTGCAGTGCAGAGCCAAGTGTTGCCTTATCTGGCTTTATCAGAGCTGTCTTTGGGTTCCTCCATCCTCCATCCTGGCACAGATCAATGTGAAAAGGACAGGTCAGTGCAGCTGACAACCTTAAACCAACCCTGTCCCTGAGTAATTAGCAGAGAGATCAGAGCTACAACACGTTTACAACTAAAGAGTAAATTATTATTGACCAAAAATAGAGCTCTGGAGTGCTGTGTGGGCAGGAGATAAGGTATAAAGAGCTGCAGCTGAAGGCAACTTTGTGATTTGCTACCTCAGCATCTCACGGTAAGTGCCATCCTCTTGCTTCATGCTCTGACCATCACCATCTCCACAGATCCCAAAAAAGGTGGAATATGGGTTTTCTTCTCATTCCCCACCTCTAACATTCCAGGTCATGCTTTACATGCAGAGTCAAGGTGATACCACTCAAACCACTCCAAAGTGGTGCACAAGCAGAAGCAGGAGAATCACAGCATGCCAGTCCTTGGAAGGGCCTTCTACCAACGTTGCTACCTCCAAGTCCTGTGGAAGGCACAGGAGGACTAACTCTGCGGGCAGTTGAAATTGAATGGGATTAAATATTTAAAGCAGTTAATTTTTTCCTGGACATCAGATTTGTTTCAAGCAGCTCACAGAAATGTGGGGAGGAACACAAGACTCTGTGGAATTTTGCTCTAGGTCAGGAGTTTTAAGGCACTGTGTGCAGTTCAGCTGTCTGGAGAGGCTGCACAGGGTGTAGGAATGTTTGATACGGCATAAGCTCAGGACAATGGACTGGTTTTGATGGACAATGGACTGGTTTTGATGTAACTCTCTCTCTGTCCTTTCTTTAACCATTCCACACAGGTTCTGAAAACAGATTTCCTCGTGGGATCTCTGAAGGTAGGGGATTAACAAATAACACAAATACCTTTGCTGACTGATCCTGAGCAATAGGTAAAGCTCACCCAAACAATGGAAACGGGAGATGCAAAAGACAGTAGAACTAGGATCACTGGAAAGGATGTATGGTATTTTAGTCAACGTGAGCAATAGTCACAGTTCTTGGCAGGAATACTCCATGTATTGGGAAAGAAAACTTACAGATGCTCAAACTTAGTCAAGAGGGCATGGTAGACAGAGACAGGAATGGCTTTTTGTGGTGTAATCTTGAATTCTGGGATTTATAGATTGTTAAAATTCATCCCCTGCCATCTGCACAGCTGCTGGAAGCCTGAGGTTGTGTTCAGAGAGGAGGCTCAAAGTAACACTCAAGGGGTAGTTTTCTCTGGGATGAAGTTCTAGAAAATAATTTACTGACTTTGGTTTATCACACAGGTAATGAAATCCAGATTAAGTTCAGAATGATTTTGTCTCCTGCCTGATAGACAGATCTGTTCATGTCCAACGAGTAACCTTTACAGAGGTTTCTGGGGAGGGTTAGAGACTGGGAGCATGCAGCAGAGCACAGGAGGAACCTTCTACGCATCTGCCTTCTATCCTAAAACCAAAAAGTGCTCACTGAAATTGGAGCTTAAAGGGATGGACGCACAGGTTATTCTCCTAGGGGATGCTGCCTTCTCTGCTCAAGAATGTGTAAAGATCTAAATTTTACACTATTTCCTATCAAAGACATTCACTAGTTTAACAGATTGTGTCCTTTGAGGAATTTTCTGATTTGCCTTGTATGATGGCATTTTCTGATTTCACTTTTTCACAGACACTGTGAAGTACCTTCTCTCTTTCTTTCCTACTGCTTCTCTTGAGCCTCACAGACACAAGTTCACATAGGCACAAACTCTGGGCTCTGTATACACAGAATACTACTTTCAAAGTAAGCTAAAGGTTCTGGATTTTGTGCTTTTGAAATTCCTGGCTGTTAAAAGCTTTTGCATGAGTCAGTCCCTCAAAGGTGCAGATCCTGCAGGGTGCAGATCCCGTAGCAGACAGCTTTTGCTGAGAGAGATCTGCACTTCTACAACAACATGTCCAGAAGTAGCATTACAAATGTGTTGAAGAATTTTACTTGGTATTTCAAAAAATGCAAAATAAAACTGAGCATAAATCAGTTTTCTGAAATATTTCTACTAGACAAATCCTTAAAAATGTCTGGTACGTATGAATTCTCTTTTAGTGATTCATAACTAATATAATATGTTCAAACTATAATATGTTCAAGCTATAATTGGGATTCTTTGAAATGTTATGTCACATACTTCTTTACCTAAATACTATGTTATTTAGTTAACACTGTTCTTAATTATTATCTGTAATATACAAGATATTCCTTTATAGGCCAATTTTGCAGCATAACAGGAAAAGAGGTTTTATATTTGGTTCATCCAATAATCATGTTTGGCTTAAGATAGGTGATGACTGACATTCCCAATTTGTTCCAGTGCTTGGTATGGACAGAAACTAGTTGAACTTCCCATGCTTGGTATTAAAACATCAAAACCAGAGGGTGCTAACATACCTCCACCTGCAAATCACATGTGAGAGCCACTCTATGTGACTCACAGAGCTTACTTCTGTCTAAATTTTCGGCATAATCTCAGTGGCTTTGTGTATGTGGCTTTGAGAAGGATGTGGCTGTGCAGCTCTGTGAGTAGAAGGTGAAGATAGAGCAGGACCAGCTTTTGAAGACTTCTAGCTTGATATTTTCTCTGCCCTCACTTGGTCACATAGGCCTATTTAAGGATGATGTCTTCAAAGACAATCTGGCTACAAGAGGAATTTTCTTTATTAGCACTTTTTCAGTGGATAAAAAAATTGAGGCAGAAGTTAAGTGCCTGATTAGTCCTCCTCTTCCTATTAGTCATTGAGCATGACCACTGTCCAGATAAATGTAAATTACAAATGCACAAACTTTCTGCAACTTTTCTGCATTCCTCCAGAGCAGCTGCAGCCATGAGCTCAGATGCAGAGATGGCCATCTTTGGAGAAGCTGCTCCCTACCTAAGGAAGCCAGAGAAGGAGAGAATTGAAGCCCAGAATCGCCCATTTGATGCTAAGACAGCCTGTTTTGTAGTAGATGACAAGCAAATGTATGTGAAGGGCACCATACAGAGCAAAGAAGGTGACAAAGTCACCGTTAAAAAATATGATGACACAGTAAGTGATACCATTGTTACTCCTATGCGATCACCCAGTACAGACAGTTCCCCATTTTAGATTTCTGCTGTTGTTCCCTTCTCTTTTTCTTGCTAGACTGTGACTGTAAAGGATGATGAAGTCTTTCCCATGAACCCTCCCAAATTTGACAAAATCGAGGACATGGCCATGATGACCCACCTGCACGAACCCGCTGTGCTGTACAACCTCAAAGAGCGTTACGCAGCCTGGATGATCTACGTAAGTGGCAGCAGCAGCTTCCTCTGGGCAGCCTCAGGAGCTGCTGGGCCAGGCTCAGGGCAAGGCAACGTGCTGTCTCCCTTCCTTGCAGACCTACTCGGGTCTCTTCTGCGTCACTGTCAACCCCTACAAGTGGCTGCCGGTGTACAACCCCGAGGTGGTCACTGGCTACCGCGGCAAGAAGCGCCAGGAGGCCCCTCCACACATCTTCTCCATCTCTGACAACGCCTATCAATTCATGCTGACTGGTGAGTTACTTGGCAAGAGTGGAAAACCATGATATAAATAGGGCTGGCTATTTGGTCAAGGGATTTTCGGTTCTTCTCAGTGGTCCCATAGTCCTACAGCACAACGCAAGATCACACCGTGAAAATCTTGATGGTTTCAAATCATCAGATAATAAAGGAAAAGCTGTAGCTGGCTCTATGGCTTTGTGCCTCCTCTCTTCATAAGGAATTTAAAAGAGGAACACAGCAAATAATCTGATTATAATTAAACAGTATTTAAGCCACGATCTATACGTAAAAGAAAAGAAATAGTAAGTGGGAAGCCTTGTAAAGAATCACTGCTTGAAGTTAAATTTTGGGCTACTTCATCCCTGTCTGTACCCAAAAAAAAAGTCCAGATCCAAACTAATGTGTATTACTGAATCACTTACCTTAGTTTGTATGAAGGTGATAAATACTGGTATAACAGTTCTTTCCCTTGAAGTCAGTTGTGTCTGGGGAACCAACATCCTCCACATCTCATTTGAGCAGCTCTTTCTGTGATTTTGTTTTCAGATCGCCACAACCAGTCAATCCTTATCACGTGAGTATGTTCTGGTACGACTGACAAAGCTGACAGAAAAGTGATGATGTTTCCTGTTTCCCGTAATAATTAATAGTTTTGTTCCAACAGCGGAGAATCCGGTGCAGGGAAGACTGTGAACACCAAGCGTGTCATCCAGTACTTTGCAACAATTGCAGTCACTGGTGAGAAGAAGAAAGATGCACAGCCTGGCAAAATGCAGGTATGACATCAGCTCCCCCTTCTAGTATTTGGCAACACTGAGGAGGAAGTACCAATGTGCATTTTGGGGCTGCAGGAATATCTAAAGGCAGGAAGTGCTGTGCAGCTGAGATCACAGTCAGGATGCACAACCCAAGCACACCTATGCTCATTTATCCCTCAAATCTGCTGAATTCTTATAAAACCATTTCGTCCATGTAGGAAAGCCTCTATTTACACAGGGGAGTCTTTACCAGGGAAGGGGAGATAATGTTAGACAGCAGCTTTCTCTGTGCTGGTTGTCCATCTACATGTCTATCCTTCAGTGTCCTCGGAGATCCACAGCACCTGAGTGCTGAAGGTGAAAAGAGAGCAGCTGTAGGTACACAGGAATTGGGGCTGGGCTGTGTGTGGCACAGTTTGGGGTCACTGGCAGTGTGTGGCACAGTTTGGGGTCACTGGGATGGGGCTGTGTGTGGCACAGTTTGGGGTCACTGGCAGTGTGTGGCACAGTTTGGGGTCACTGGCAGTGGGGCTGTGGCCCAGCCTCATCCCCAGTGGGTGCAGCTGTGAGCAGCAGGTGAGCAGCACTGACAGCAATGAGCCAGGGAGTGCCCAGGGGTGCTGAGCAACCACCACAGGGAGCAGAGGGCACACAGGGGCAGTGCATGAACACAAGGCTAAAGAACAGGAAGGGCAGATACTTGAAGCCTTCTGAAACGATTTGATGTCACTCTGTATGGACAAATGCTTCTGAAATTGAATGGTGACACTCTGTGTATCGTGGCCATCTCAACTACCACACCTGCTGTGACAAGAAGTCAGTTCCCGTTGGCACATGGCTGTGCCATTCCTGGCCCTTGGCTCATTCCTGTTGGCAGGGAAGTGCAGGAGGTCTGCACTCCAGAGTGGCTGTGCTGAAGTTAAGCATCGTTTCAGTTGCATCAGGCACTAGCTTCCACTGGCTGGTTTTTCTGTCTGTGGTCAACAGAATAGCCCAGAGGGACAGCATGGGAAAAGGGCTGGCTTTGGGACAGCTGGAACCACCACTTCCCTGACAGTCAGAAAGTCACCTCAGAAAGGATCCTTGCAGGAAAAAAAGTGCATGCCTCGATGTCCCTTTGCTGAGCAGCACAGCTGTTGCAATCTGAGCCCACTGCTGCATTTGCAAGGCACAAACTTCATTCCCCATCACAGAACAAGCAACAAACACCCTTGTGGCACAAGTGTGTGCCAACACAGCCTGTGAGATGCTCATCAAAGCGTGGGACATGTGTCAGCATGTTATTTGAGTCCCCAAGGGCATAGTGGAGCTTAAGGAGATTCCAAGGCTGAATATTCTTTCACTCAGAGGCAGGTGTCTGTGATTGATGGGTTGTTGTGGCCAAGGCAAGTTCATCACAGGCACTCTTTCCATCAGCACCATGTTAGAATCTCCTGGGCTCAGCTTTCATCAGCTGCTCACTATGCCAGACTGATCTCAGAAAAGCTTCAAGACAGCTGAGACATGTACAGGCCATGTGTGATAGAAGGAAAATCACCTGGCTCTCAGACTGGCAGTAATCTGTTCTGCCCTCTTCTGAGTATTCACAGAATATTTTTTAGCATTCCAATCTCTGTGACAATAGTCACAGAGACTATTACAAGAACATTAAATAAAACAGGTTATGGTTCTGTGTAGCCCAGCTTTCAGTGGCAGATACAAGCTGAAACCAGATGCCAGGCAATGGTACAGGAGTAAGGGACGTGTGTAACAGCATTTCCTCAAAACATGGTCTCAGCCTCCAGCACTTTGTCACCCAGCCTGTAAACAGGACTCCAGAATGAACTTATGGAAAGAATTGCCATGTTCTTCCACACTGTTATCCATGTACAGTGCTCCTGTTTTAGTTCCCTGGTTACAGCTGTGCATTCAAAAGAGGCTCGGTGCCAGTGTAGTCAGCTGCACTGACATGTCCCTCTCCTCTCCTCTCCTCTCCTCTCCTCTCCTCTCCTCTCCTCTCCTCTCCTCTCCTCTCCTCTCCTCTCCTCTCCTCTCCTCTCCTCTCCTCTCCTCTCCTCTCCTCTCCTCTCCTCTCCTCTCCTCTCCTCTCCTCTCCTCTCCTCTCCTCTCCTCTCCTCTCCTCTCCTCTCCTCTCCTCTCCTCTCCTCTCCTCTCCTCTCCTCTCCTCTCCTCTCCTCTCCTCTCCTCTCCTCTCCTCTCCTCTCCTCTCCTCTCTAGAAGACATTATTCTATGGATAAGATATTTTGTTTTAAAAAAGATACAGAGCTTCCTATGCTACTGTGCTGCTTTAATTTTAGAGGTCTGTCTTCACGGCGGATTAACAAAATCTAGTTTAAACCTGCTGTGCCATCTGCAGACAGTGCTGGGAACGGCAGTGCCTCTCCCCGGTGCTCAGGGCTGCACAGAGATGCAATTACTGCATGCACAGAGATGCAGTAACTGAAAAGGTGCTGCTCACCTTTCATCTGGCATAAAAAAAATTATCTTTTTTTCCTTCTTATTCTTGGTTTTCCATCTCTTTTTGAAATTATCCCTGGCAACACTTTCATGCCCAGGTTATGTAGGATCAGTCATGACTTTGTTAGAGTCAAACTAGTGACTCTACTTCCTGGACTGTATTGCACCAAAAAGGAGAGAATAATGTCACAGATGCTTTCTTCCTTCCATAATTTTCCTCTTACCAAGAGAGATACAGCACAATATCAAAATTTACCTGTTGATCATTCTTTCTGCAGTAATGCAGCAGGGGAAAAAAAAAGTAATTGAAGAGTCTCTGTTCTCTGCTTATCTAAATCTGGATTTGAGTGTCAGGCTTTGTCCATGTCTCAGTTTTCAAAGAATGTCAAGAGTTATATTCCTGCATCAAAGAAGGCTGTTGTTGTTTGAATGTAACTGCAAAGTTTTACATTCTCCCTTGGTAGGTGTTTCCTACCAAAGTCTGTACTTCTCAGGCTTGAGCAACCTTCAAAAAAACTTTCCAGATTTCTCACATTTTCTTCAGCTGTCAAGACTTTTGTGAACAGGAATGCAGAAACAGCTCTCATACAGGTTTCAAATGCCCTGAACTCCACTGCAGTGACTTTGTATGTGATACCCAACATGTGGTATCAGGTATAAGAAACAAGCAAAACACAGATCTGTCTTTCAGCACTCTTCCCTTTGAAACCCCTAGAAATATCCGTGAATGTTGGCTGATTAAGAAGTCTGTTAATTTTTAGGTTTAAATCATGTGTGACGTGTAAAAATTTTCTGTAATATCCTTTTTGCAATATTTGTTAATTACTAAAGTGATAAAGAAGATTTTCTTCTGTGACTAGGGAACTCTGGAGGATCAGATCATCCAGGCCAACCCACTGCTGGAGGCTTTTGGCAATGCTAAGACTGTGAGGAACGACAACTCCTCACGCTTTGTGAGTTCGTTTCAGATTTGTTGGAAGGAAGACATTTAATGCAAGTCTCATTCATTGATTGTCATAACCAATGGTTTGATCTGCTCTGCTTGATAGGGAAAATTCATCCGGATTCACTTTGGACCAACTGGCAAGCTGGCCTCAGCAGATATCGAAACCTGTGAGTTGGAGCAACTCAGTGCAAGCAGAATTGATGCATTTGCAACCTCATATTTCTCAGGAGACTAACAGCACCTCTCTTTTGGTTAGATCTCCTGGAAAAATCCAGAGTCACTTTTCAGCTGTCCAGCGAAAGGAGCTATCACATTTTTTACCAGATAATGTCCAACAAGAAGCCAGAGCTCATTGGTGAGTGCCAGCAGTGCTGGGCTTGGCTCAGTGAGTGCTTTCTCTTGCCACTGTGACCTCCCCAGTTCCACTAAAGGTCACCCACACACCTGCAGATCTCCTCCTCATCTCCACCAACCCCTATGACTTCCTCTACGTGAGCCAAGGAGAAGTCACGGTTGCCAGCATTGATGACAGCGAGGAGCTGCTGGCGACAGATGTGAGTAGAGCAGATGAGACATAAACTTTAAGGAATTTAGAGATTTTAGAGGAGCTAAGATTTTAGTTAGAGATAAGCTTGATTGGAGTTAATTAAAATAAATGGGTAGGCCTTGATGAAGTTAATTATTAGTAGTTAACTAATAATTGATTGCTTGTCAACACAATGTTTGGTTAGCTGGGTTTATAATGAAGAATATAGAAACTGCTAAATAGCTTTTAGGAACATAAGACAATTGTAGGCCTCCTCTGTTCTGAAACAAATTGAAGTTGGGGAATGGGAGTTCTACCAAGGGTTCATTTGTCATTGAAAGGGTAGAAAGGTCAGAATGAGGAAGATTTCATTTACTTCCTCATTTTGGGACCCTTCCCCATGGAAGGGACCACGGACCCATTTCAAGGAACAAGCTATGTATGCTTAGTAGCTTTTGAACTAATTACCGTACAAAGCAGGGAATGGGATGTACCAAAGTGATGAATATGTATTTGTATTTTGGGTACTCAATACTTGTATAGATAAAAGGACTCTGTGATCACCTGTAAACTGCAGTGTGTATTTGGGAGTTATCCCACAATAAACATACACCTTCTAACATTAAACTGTTAGAGAACTTTTGTCCATCACAGTTGGATATCGGTACTAGATCAATATCCATATTTCCTTAATAAATCACAGAGCACAGCAGAGCAGAACAGAGCAGAGCACAGCAGCCCTGCAGCCAGCCCAGCTGCAGCCAGGGGGGCCTGGCCAGCCAGACCCAGCACTGCTGGCCGAGTGCCATGGGACTGGGATGGTTCTGGACACAGCACAGGCAGGGACACAAACCCCACCTGCCCCTTGTGCTTCGGCCTTTGTGCTTTCCCAACCTGCCTGTTGCCCCTGCAGAATGCTGTGGACATCCTGGGCTTCAGCCCTGATGAGAAGGTGGGGATATACAAGCTGACAGGGGCTGTCATGCACTATGGGAACATGAAATTCAAGCAGAAGCAGCGGGAGGAGCAGGCGGAGCCGGACGGCACAGAAGGTAGGGCTGATTGCAGAGTTTGCTTGTGAACTGCACCATCAGAGAGCCAGCAACCCAACCCCACAGGGTGCCCAACTCTCTGAAAATTATTTTCCCTTCCAGAAATTAATTTTTATAAAGATTGTTTCAAGTTTCACAAAGTCTGTAATTTAATTTATGGTCTACAAGGAAACAGAAAGACATACAACTTAAGCTTTGCTGCAGCCCTTTATGCATGGACACAGGATTGTGTTGCAGCTGAGATGTTGCCTTTGGAGCAAGGGGAAAATTCTCCATGACACTGGAGAGAAGCTTCTCTTGATAACACATGAATTTGAGTTGTGCCAAAAGTAGGATCCTTGTAACAGAAACATCCCAGAGGACCAGGACACTTTTCTTTGTCCCTTCTGACCTCGTTTGCTATTTCTGGTCCTAGTGGCTGACAAGGCTGGCTACCTGATGGGTCTGAATTCTGCTGATTTGCTCAAGGCTCTCTGCTATCCCAGGGTGAAAGTCGGCAATGAATATGTAACCAAAGGACAAAATGTCCAACAGGTATACAAACAGCCCATCAGCTTTTCAATTTCTTCAGTGTTCTTTCAAATTTAAAGCTGACTCAACATTTGTTACTGCCGTGGCTGTGCCTCTTACAGGTGTACAATTCAGTGGGTGCATTGGCTAAATCAGTCTATGAGAAGATGTTCCTGTGGATGGTTGTTCGCATCAACCAACAGCTGGACACAAAACAACCCAGACAACATTTCATTGGTGTCCTGGACATTGCTGGCTTTGAGATCTTTGATGTGAGTTACTGCAGGTACACTTGCCCACTGAGGGCTGCTTGAAACTAAATGGCTCTTACTTTTTTGATATTTTGAATTTTTAGTTCAACAGCCTGGAGCAGCTGTGCATCAACTTCACCAATGAGAAACTGCAACAGTTCTTCAACCACCACATGTTCGTGCTGGAGCAGGAGGAGTACAAGAAGGAGGGCATTGAATGGGAGTTCATTGACTTTGGCATGGACCTGGCTGCCTGCATTGAGCTCATTGAGAAGGTGGAAAAAATATTTTCATTGTAGGAGAATACATTTCTTTTATGATAATTGATTTTACTTCAGTCATTCTTGAGGAAATGATGCATTACTGTTGAATTACCTTTTCACATCAAAATAGGCAGCTTATGAAACCAAAGCTTTTGGTACAACAGTTGTCTCTGCACAAACAATGGTTTCCTCAACAATGTAGCTGGGGTGGAAGGGAGAATGCCTACACAATGTTCAATTGATGACTTTAACAACTGCCTTTAAACAGTGAGGTGAACTGTGAGGAGCAGTAATGGCTCCCCTCCCCACCACTTACGTCCTTTATATGTTCATATTTCTCCCAGCCCATGGGCATTTTCTCCATCCTGGAAGAGGAGTGCATGTTCCCCAAGGCAACTGACACCTCTTTCAAGAACAAGCTCTATGACCAGCACCTGGGCAAGTGCAGCAGCTTCCAGAAGCCCAAGCCAGGCAAAGGCAAGGCTGAGGCCCACTTCTCCCTGGTGCACTATGCTGGCACAGTGGATTACAACATCTCTGGGTGGCTTGACAAGAACAAGGACCCCCTGAATGAAACTGTTGTGGGGTTGTACCAGAAATCATCCTTGAAGCTGCTGTCCTTCCTCTTTTCTAACTACGCTGGTGCAGAAGCAGGTAAGTGCCTTTTCAACGATGGCCAATAAGGCAAAAATCAACTAAAGCCTCCTTCTCCTTCTCCTCTCAGAGGTATACTCAAGGCTACCAGCCCCTAAGGTGACCTTGTGTGCATCCAGATATGCCAAAGCTAGGACACCAGCATGCAGAACTGTTGGAAACACCACATTTAAGTGCTGCAGAGAAATAAAGCACAGCAAGTCCAACCCCAAGTGACAGGAGGTGTATGTTTCCTGACTGTGCTGTGAATCACCTGCATGCTTACTCAGCCACTAGACAGGGGCCAAATAAATGTGCAAAGTGCAAGCATTTTATGCTTTTCACTTCTTAGAGTTTTGTTTCTTGAGGGGAACTGGAAGAACAGAAAGGTGACCATGGCATGATTTCGTATCCAGCTGAGAAGTCCTGGTATTGTAATGGAAAAAGAGACAGAGAATAAATTTAGAAGTCCTCTATAAATCTCGATTTAATTGGCTTCACAGTATAGCAACCATGGAAAGACACTGAGCTGCTTGGACTTGCATTTCTGTGACTAAAATTTGCTTCCTGTTGTAACTCAGAATAGAACTGTACTCTTCACTGGGAATATTGGATTAGGAGATTTTTTTATAGAAGATCTCCCTTTACTAAGTGGATGCCCAGTGCTCAGTCTCACATTTTTGATGTCTTTCACCTAATTTATAAAAATTAAAGGGATTGTGTAATAGTGAAAGTAATATGTGACCAGAAGCACAGAGTACACTGTTAGGAAACTTAGGTCAGGCCACACTGTTCCATGCAAGCAACCTAAATCTTGCATTTAGATATCTATATCTATGTCTATGTCTATGTCTATATGTCTATGTCTATGTCTATGTGTATGTCTATATGTCTATGTCTATATCTATATCTATCTATATACATCCTGCATTTATATATATATTTATATTTATAAATCAAATATCCCACACACTGATCAACAACTATCTAGCAGCAGTTCACTAAACTCTCAGGGAGCAGCGTGTCAGTATTTAAAATGAAATATTTTATTGGTCCGTGGCCAAAGGAAGATGAGGCCTATGAAATGTACTGCATATTCTAACTGTTCACCTCCCATCTACTTCTTCCAAGGTGACAGTGCTGGTGGTGGTGGCAAGAAGGGTGCTAAGAAGAAGGGGGGCTCTTTCCAGACAGTGTCTGCTGTGTTCAGGGTATGTGAATTTCTTTTTACAACAGCCATGCTTCCTCAAAATGATCTGATGGCTGGAATACCTATCCTAGAAAAACAGCTGAGAGAGCTGGGGCTGCTCAGCCTGGGGAAGAGAAGATTTCAGTCACATCTTATTCTGGTTTTTCAATATATAAAAGGGGGCTTATCAGAAAGACAGAAAATTACCTTTTACCAGGGGCTGTAGTGACAGGGCAAAAGGCAATGATTTCAAACTGGAAAAAGGTAGATTTAAACTGGATATAATTAAAAAAAATTCACTCTGAGGGTGGGGAGGCCCTGGCACAGGGTTCCCAGAGAAGCTGTGGTTGCCCCATCCCTGGAAGTGTTCATGGCCAGGTTGGATGGGGCTTGGAGCAACCTGGGATAGTGGGACAGAGATGCTGGGCTTGATGACCTTTGAAGGCCTCTTCCAAAACAAGCCATTCTGTGATTCCATAACTCCCAGAATTTAAATCAGGATGCAAAAGTTTGTAACTTGAAGCTGAAGCCCTTGTTTTGTTCTATCCCAGGAGAACCTGAACAAGTTGATGACTAACCTGAGAAGCACCCATCCTCACTTTGTGCGTTGTCTGATTCCCAACGAGACCAAGACACCTGGTAAGTCCACCCTCATGTTCTGAAGACATGGGACTGGCAGGGATTGGCCTGTTAAGCTTCCACACCAACTTCCCAAACAGCTCCTTCTGCATGTGAATCCTTTTGGGAGTTGGCCTGCAAGACAGTAACAAGGGGAGCTTTTTATGTGTTGTCTACTGTGACTGAAAAAATTTGAGCATTACATGGACCATTTACTCAGTTTTGCTTATGTGTGTATCTGCATCTCTGTTTAATGTGTGTACAGAACTGAGGGTGAAAAAGATGGGTTTGATTACAGCTGATAAAATTGCCTGTTGTGGGCAACAGCATTAGAAAATCCCTTGTCTGGATGGCACTACACTGTTCCATCTTTGCCTGCATCCAGTGAGGAGGCTGATGCTGTTGAAGATTTTTCAGTTGGTCTCCTAAAGCACCATCCTGCCATTTCTTGAGAAATGTGGCCTGATGGCTTTGCACAAGCACTGCTAGCCCTTGTGTTCTTAGTAAAATTCACTGATGCAACTCTCTATAACATATACGAATTGAAGGCATGTTCTGTCTGCACTTCCTGCATCTTTGAGAGCTGCTTGAATTAAAAAGAAAAAAAAAAAAAAAGATAGGAGATTATTCTGAAATGCTGATACACATGAAGATTCCCTGGGATAAAAATGGGATCATGATGGATGTATTTTGTTTAAGGTGCAATGGACCATTACCTGGTGATGCATCAGCTGCGCTGCAATGGGGTTCTGGAAGGAATCCGAATTTGCAGGAAGGGGTTTCCAAGCAGAATCCTTTATGCAGATTTTAAGCAAAGGTAGGTCCTCAGCACACAGCTCGGGTGACATGTCTGATGACACTTTCCCAGCGAGACCAGATTAGTGGCGTTGGAGGGAACCAAGGCAATAATTCTGTTCTGAGGTCACCCCAGTGTTCCCCTCTCTGACCAGACCACAGATTTCTCTAAACATCAGAACCAGAATAATTTCTAAACTGAAGCCAGTGCCTGATGACTCAAAGAGATGCCAAACTCTTGCAGTATAATGAGTAAGGTGCCATTACAGACTACTCTTGGAGTCTTCCAGAGTACAGATACAAAGTCAATCCACAAGAGCCTCCTCACAGTGCTCTGTCTCTGCATTGTGTGCCTTTCCATCATCTTTAAAATGGAGACAACTAAACTTGTTCATGGGGGCTCAGTTTCCATAGATTGCTAAATCAGAGCTGTCTGCTGTTATAGTTAAATACATCTGCCATGCTGCACTGGTGTGAAACAGACCCATGATATAAAATTATTCCTATTTTCCTCACCCTCTTTGCAACCAGTTCTTGCAACCTGTCTCACCACAGGTACAAGATCCTTAATGCCTCAGCCATTCCAGAAGGCCAATTCATCGACAGCAAAAAGGCTTCAGAAAAGCTTCTTTCTTCCATTGATGTTGACCACAACCAGTATAAATTTGGCCACACCAAGGTAAAGTCCTTGTTGAAGAGTAGGTACAATTAAGCAAAATATTTGTTTGTTGGAAGTATTTCTTGCATACTAAATCAGCCTTCATGATGATTATAAACAGTCCAACCATTCTGCCCTGGGCAGGGACACCTTCCCCTATCCCAGATTTCTAAAAGCCCTGTCCTACCTGGCCTTGGACACTTCCAGAGATGAGCTAAATTTTCCATAAACTACAGTGGAACAGACATCAAATAACACTGCAATAATATGATTAGCTCACATACAGAGTGACTTGTCATGAATCATATGAACACTGACAGAAAAATTCTCTAGCACTTAAACCCTTCCTTGCAGACATTTTTTTTAAACCACCTTGTACTGCCCTGCATCAGCTGTCAATGGCCATGCATCTGCCCAAGCCTCAAGCTGTTTGACCCTTTATTTTATGTTCCAGGTGTTCTTCAAGGCAGGTCTCCTGGGACTGCTAGAAGAGATGAGAGATGAGAAGCTTGTGAGCCTCATCACTCATACACAAGCTATGTGCAGAGGGTACCTCATGAGAACTGAATTTAAGAAGATGAATGAAAGAAGGTAATGTAAGAAAATGCCAGCAATTGTACTGTGTCAGACCAAAGGTGCATCAATGTAATATATTGTCTCAGGCAAAAAGCTGCCCTTGGGGAAGAACCTTAGAAATTATTGGGCAGCAGAGCAAGTACAAACAATCAGCTCCCTCCTGACAGTCTCACAAATTCTGGCAGGAGCTGTTTAGCATTCAATTCCATAAAAATGCTTCCTTATTTTTCAGAAACTCTTTTTCAGTCTCTGTCTTAAGAATTTCTAATATGGTATTTGCTATTTTGAGTGACCCAAAAAGCATCAAGCAGCTGTTTCCACAATCGACAGTAACTGCCAGATTTGCAGTCCTAGCAGCAGGACTTCAGCCATATCAGTTTTCACTATGGTATTTACCTGACCGCTCCTGTTTTCCTTGAGACTGAGAAAAGCCTCAGAGATTCCCAGTCAATATGGCAGAGAAGTCTGTCTGTTTTGTAGTATTTCTTCCTTGTATATTCAGACAATAGATACTATTCAAGATACTGAGCAAGCCATTCTGCAGCAAGGGCCAAGAAATGACTCTTTAATAAAAACAAGGGAGATGAGGGAAAAAACTTCTTGGCGTAAATCCTGATGATATGTGGAAAATAATCAGAATATGTTTTCAGATTGAGTCTCACCACCCTCATTAACTGGTTTCATATGTTTTCAGAGAATCTATTTATATCATCCAGTACAACATTCGTGCATTCATGAATGTCAAACACTGGCCATGGATGAAGTTGTACTTCAAGATCAAGCCTTTGCTGAAGAGTGCAGAGTCTGAGAAGGAGATGGCCAACATGAAGGAAGAATTTGAGAAAACCAAGGAGGAGCTTGCAAAGTCTGAGGCAAAGAGGAAGGAGCTGGAGGAGAAGATGGTGACCCTGTTGCAGGAGAAAAATGACCTGCAGCTCCAGGTTCAGTCTGTGAGTAACCTCAATTTCCAGATTTACCCCACTTCCTCTTATTCTGCTCTTCTTCTTCTCCTCTTTTCCATTGTCCTCTATAAACAGGCACGTCATGGCGACAAAGCCTCCACTGCTTTGTGTCTGGTCTTGTCCCTTACACCTAAGCAAGCTGCAAAGCAGATACCAAACACTAACACCAGTAAAAATACAGGAGGTTTCAATGCTATCACCAGTGGAAGAATCAGACATTCCACAGTGTATATAATGTGGTGACTGATTCTGGATGAAGTACAAGCTATTTCCACATCTGCTGCCACTACAATATGGAGCTTTTCTGTCAGAGGCAGGACTTAAACTGTGGAAACTGCTTTTCTCTGGAATACTTCTGAACAGAGACTAAAATTGCACTTGTCAGGTTCTAAAAGGTAATAAA
Organism: Melospiza georgiana; assembly: GCF_028018845.1. Lineage (NCBI taxonomy): Eukaryota > Metazoa > Chordata > Aves > Passeriformes > Passerellidae > Melospiza > Melospiza georgiana. The sequence continues at coordinate 6,698,608 of NC_080450.1, forward strand.
ATATTACATGGCCAAGAGCAGTCTGGTGCAAGTGGACTTGTCACTTGTTGCCATGTGCTTTCAAATCAGTTCAGTTTCAAAAAAACCAAGCATTGTTTCACTGACCAAGAGTTTTTAATGTCTTTTGTCATTTTTATAATAAATATAATGTGCCTTCAATGTGTTCTGATAGGAGAGTGAAAATCTAGCTGATGCTGAAGAGAGATGTGAAGGACTCATTAAAAGTAAAATCCAGCTAGAAGCTAAAATTAAAGAGCTAAATGAAAGACTGGAGGATGAAGAGGAGACAAATGCTGAACTGACAGCAAAGAAGAGGAAACTTGAAGATGAGTGCTCAGAGCTGAAAAAAGATATTGATGATCTTGAAATGACTCTGGCCAAAGTGGAAAAGGAGAAGCATGCAACAGAGAATAAGGTGACAGAGGAATCAGGGAATTATTCTCCCCCAGAATGTGCTCCCATTCAGCTTGTCAGTTTTGTGGAAAAATGTAGCCACTTATTCATAGAATAAGTTCTATGAATAGAAGTGAGATGTGTCCAATGCATAGGAGAGAGGTATTTTCACTTAATCAGCTGACAGAATTTTTTTCTATTAAGTTTCTTTATCATGTTATCATGGTTTGTTTCAGTTTTAGGGAAAACTCAACATATTTTTGGCTGTGCTTCACACTTGACCATCTCTTTTTAAAGAACATGAATTGCTGAGAAATCACAGCTGTTTTCACAGCAAATATATGCAGGAAAGAGATTCCTTGAGCAAGAGAAACTCAGAGGGCTTTTGTAAATCCCAATGGGAAAAACTTCCAGAGGCAAGGAAAGATCTGGCAGGTTTCACTATAAATTTCGTAGAATAGGGGTGGGGATCAAAAACAGCTAAAGCAAGAATTCCTATCGCTGCAGGACCAGAGAGATGAGACTCTCAGGTATGAGAAATGCTGCTGCCCTCACGGCAATCAATAGAAACATTTTGCAGAGAACATTTTTACTACATCCATGCAAGGATGCAGTCACTGTGTTCTCACTCTGCCATTTCTCAAGGCATCCCCTCATGGGATGGATGCTGGCTGTCTGACAGGTAAAGAACCTCACTGAAGAGATGGCAGCTCTGGATGAAAACATTTCCAAACTCACCAAGGAGAAGAAGGCCCTCCAGGAAGCCCACCAGCAGACACTGGATGATTTGCAAGTTGAGGAAGACAAAGTCAGCACCCTCACCAAAGCCAAGACCAAACTGGAGCAGCAAGTGGATGATGTAAGTAGAAGGTTTTGGGTTAAATACAACTATAACTATAAATGCTGTGACAGATTACAGTACACTAGAAATCTGTAGTTTGGAGTATAAGCAACATCTAAAGCAGACAAGTCAGGTCTAATAATTTCAGCCAATAAGCCACTGCTAATTTACAGGAAATTGTGGAATCCAGCACAACTTTCATGTTAATCACAGGGTATTTCAGCACTGCAGACTTTTGTGATCTGATTTAACTCATTAGCTGAAACAGGAGACCTGTGACAGTTTGAGGTTGCTGCTGCTATTTATATGCACATATACTACAGGAAGTTATAAATACTGGGAATTTGTGTATATTTAGCAGTCTATATGCTAGGAACTGCAGCTACTGGGAAAATTTAACTTGTGTTTTTTCAAAAACTGGTGTTTCAATATTTCATATGTGCACAGTCAAGTTGCCGACACCTCTCTCATGGTGAGAATGCAGCACACATGGAGATGTCCTGGTTATTGTCCTGGTTATTTTCTCTATTCATCAATTTCCAACTTAGTTAGATTTTTAAATCAAGCATAGTTACTTTAAAGTATAATTTATGTATGTCACAGTATGTTTTATGTGTTTTAGCTTGAAGCATCTCTGGAACAAGAGAAGAAGCTGCGAATGGACCTTGAGAGAGCAAAGAGAAAACTGGAGGGTGATCTGAAGATGTCTCAGGATTCCATAATGGATCTAGAAAATGATAAGCAACAAATGGATGAAAGGCTAAAAAAGTATTACACTGACTTATTGTACTCTGAATTCTGAAATTCATGTTTATCTTAACCACACTGAATTTCCCTTCTTGTTCTTTAATAGAAAGGATTTTGAAATTAGCCAGTTGCAAAGTAAAATTGAAGATGAGCAGGCTCAAAGTTCTCAGCTGCAAAAGAAAATTAAGGAGATTCAGGTAAAATGGAGGAGGTATTAATAATTTTAGTGGCAAGCACAAGTTTCTTAGAATTAACTGGTATTTATTCTTAGACCATTTTACAAAAATATTATCCCTCACATGAATAAAACCATTAATATGGGACTCTGGGTGCTGTTCCCATCTCAGCACCCTATAGTAAAAGAAAAGAAGAAAGGATTTTATCAGAAGGCCAGCAAAGAAAGGAATGGTAATACAATCTTGTGACTGACCAGAGTCCCAATACAGCTGGACCTGTGATTGATCATCAAGTAGAAACAACTCACATGGACCAATCAAAGATGCACCTGCTGCATTCCACAGCAGCAGATAATTATTGTTTTTTTTTTTCCTCTGAGGCTTCTCAGGAGAAAAAATCCTGGCAAAAAGATTTTTCATAAAATATGTCTGTGACAAATGACCAATCACGGTTCAGCTGTGTCAAGAGTCTGGAGAGGGTCACGAGTTTTCATGATCATTTTTTGTAGCATTCTGTCTGTATCCTTTCTCTATTCTTTAGGATAGTTTTAGTATAGCATTCTTTTATCTAATATAGTAACATAAAATATTAAATTAACCTTCTAGAAACATAGAATTAGATTCATCATTCCTGATGAAAAATACCCCAAAAAATACTACAGCACTTCTCTTTAGAAACAGAAGTATTAATGGATGTGAATGTTTCCTCTTTATTCCTTAGCGATAACATTACATCTGTCCATCCAAAAGCCCTCTTTTAACCAATTAACTCTCATAGGCTCGGATAGAGGAACTGGAGGAGGAAATCGAGGCAGAGCGCGCGATCCGCGCCAAGTCTGAGAAGCAGAGAGTCGACCTGTCCAGGGAGCTGGAGGAGATCAGCGAGCGCCTGGAAGAAGCAGGAGGGGCCACAGCAGCTCAGGTGGAGATGAACAAGAAGCGTGAGGCAGAGTTCCAGAAGATGCGCCGTGACCTGGAAGAGGCCACGCTGCAGCATGAAGCCACGGCTGCCGCCCTGCGCAAGAAGCACGCGGACAGCACAGCTGAGCTGGGCGAGCAGATCGACAACCTGCAACGCGTGAAGCAGAAGCTGGAGAAGGAGAAGAGTGAGCTGAAGATGGAGATTGACGACTTGGCCAGCAATGTGGAGTCTGTCTCCAAAGCCAAGGTTGCTGCATGGGAAGGAGTATTTGTCGTTGTTAGCGTTGTTCTTCTGAACAAATGGATGAACCGAGGGATTTGTTTCCTGCCTCTTTGCAGAGTAACCTGGAGAAGATGTGCCGAGCTCTTGAAGACCAGTTCAGTGAAGTCAGAGCCAAAGATGATGAACATGTGCGGCTCATTAATGATCTGAACACACAGAAAACACGCCTACAGACTGAGAATGGTAGGTCCCTTGATCAAATGTAATATTCCAGTGTCAGTCCACTGCCTGAATGCCCGTGTGTTTTGTAACATATTCATCACTCGGGGATCTGAACAAAACTCAGAAAGTAGAATCTCCTCCTGGTGGCAGTCATAGAAACCTGCCCAAGGAAACACAAAACCAAACCAGAAGCAGTACTGACAGTCAAAATGATCATGTGAGCTTGTGGTCAGTTCATCTTTTCGTTGACGTCAGCACAGCTTTTCCCATCAGTGGGAATGCAATGACTACTCTCCCTTCAATTTACTATGTTATATCTTGCAATCCCACATGGCTAGCTGCTCTCGTAAATTCGTTTTATGTCTCCTATCTCTGTGTAAAAAACAAAGCCTTTCTCTCGTTAGGTGAACTTACTCGGCAGCTGGAGGAGAAGGAGGCCTTGATTTCTCAGTTAACTCGAGGCAAACACACTTTCACTCAGCAGACTGAAGAGCTTAAGAGACAACTAGAGGAAGAAAATAAGGTGACTTGCTTTAATTTGAATCAACACAATATTTATTTTAAATTTATTTTAAAAGAAATGAGATTTCTCCTCAGAGAAGGGACATCAGAGTAGTGAAAATTTTGAACTTTGCCTTGGAATGCAACACAGTGAGGAGACATTAAAAATTAAATAAGCAAGACAGTTTAAGCCCTTCTCATCATGCATTCTGAAGATCAAAAACATGAGAGAAGTGAAAGAAAGCAGCTCTGTGCCTATAGGCAAAGCAAACAGCAGCAGCCAAAAAAAAGAAAATAGAGCAGCAGTGCTTGCAATTTGTCTGTGGGTGGATTTATTTTGCCTCTGCTTGAAACACCTGGTGCAGATGTGGTTGAAAGGTGTTATCACCCCAGACAAGATGGGCAAGTGTCACAGAAATCTTTTATGAAAAATCCTTTTGCCAGGATTTTTTCTCCTGAGAAGCTGAAAGGCCTCAGAAACAAAATGTAAACAATAATTAACTGCTGCTGTGGAATGCAACAGGTGGATCTGAGATTGGTCTCATGTGGTTGTTTTTACTTGATGACCAATCACAGCCCGGACATCTCGGACTCTCTGGTCAGTCACATGATTTTATTATCATTCTTTGCTAGCCTTCCAATGCCTCCTTTCTCTTTCTTAATACAGTTTTAGTATATCATTTTCTTTTAATATAATATATATAATAAAATTATAAATCAGCCTTCTGAAACATGGGGTCAAGATTCTCATCTCTCCCCTCATCCTGGGGACCCTGAAACACCACCACAGGCAAGCACCCTGTTTAACAACATCAAGCCTGAGACACAGAATGCCTAATGTTATTCATTTTGCTCCTTCTGTTTCTCTAGCAACTGCAGCACATGGACAGGGAGATATGAATATTTTATCAGACTAGAGGAAAAATACCCAGTCACAAATTATTCGTGTTCTGACGACTTGTTTCATTTTTACTGCCAAGGCCAAGAATGCCCTGGCCCATGCCCTGCAGTCCGCTCGCCACGACTGTGACTTGCTCCGGGAACAATATGAGGAGGAGCAGGAGGCCAAGGGGGAGCTGCAACGAGCCCTGTCCAAGGCCAACAGTGAAGTGGCCCAGTGGAGAACCAAATACGAGACGGACGCGATTCAGCGCACGGAGGAGCTCGAGGAGGCCAAGTATGTGGAGGAGTGGCTTGGAGCAAGTAGAAGGATATTTAAGCATAATGAAGGCAGAGCTGAAGGAAACCAGAATATATTTGTAGTGGAAATTTGCACAGCAGTGTGCATTTTAATGTATTGGAAGTGAAAAGGGGGGTAAGTGGAAAAGTAGGGGTGGAGGCTTAGGGGTGTCCGCATAAAGGAGGATTCCAGTGCACTGAGTTAATCATAGTAGTTGAAAGAGCACATCCTTTACCCTGTCAGTATTGAAAGCATATTTTTGGTCCATCTCCACATTGGTACCGTTCTTATCCTCTCAATCTATGCACCACTTCAGACTGCTGTGCCACCCCCAGGCTCCTGCCACCACAGCATTATATATTGCTCTCTGTGCCCATCTTCCCCATTCCAAACTCCTTCCATGTCCATTTTCTGAGAAGGTCAGAATTTTCTTTTCCTCAGAGCTGAATGTCCCATCCTGCAGGAAGAAGCTGGCCCAGCGCCTGCAGGAATCAGAGGAGCAGATTGAGGCTGTCAATGCAAAATGTGCTTCACTGGAGAAGACAAAGCAGAAGCTGCAGGGGGAAGTGGATGATCTCATGATTGATGTGGAGAGGTCACATGCAGTCTGTGCAGCATTCGATAAAAAGCAGAGAAATTTTGATAAGGTTTGTTCAAAAGACCATGCCAGATCTAAACACCATTAGATATCTGATAGGACAAGACAAATTCTGAAATTATCAAAGTTCTGCACTCACATTAAAATAAACTGCATCTTGCCCAAAGCAAAATTATGGTAAGGACCCCATAGTGGGACATATGGCAAAGTCATTGTATAAGTAACCTCAGGTGACCACAGAAAATAATAAATCCACCTTCTGATAATCTTAAAAACATGAAGTCTTCACAAGGGAGACTCGTCAAGCAGACTGAGTACTCACATGCAAGCTAAGAAGCCCCAGTGCTAGTCTGCCAGCCTCAGACTCATGGAAAGTTCCAGCCTTCAGTGCCCTTACTAACATTTAAAAGAATCTGCACTGTTGGACCAAGTGATGCTGCACAGCCCTGTGTCTTGGCATACCCTTGTGTGAGTGAGAACACTGTGCAAAAAAAGGATCTTACAGGTCTGTGTATCAAAGTGAGGAGAGAATTGGTAAAGAATGACCTTTCTTGGTGGGCTTGGTCCAGGACTGACTCCTGCAACACAACCAAGCCTCACACATCCTTATTCAGACCAAATACATTATGTTCAGGCTGGTGTCAAACCAAACTCCTTCCTGACAGCTTGGGGCATGCACTAGTGTTGGTTGAAGAGGCAAATTTAGGTAAATCTCACCAAAACAACCAGGGCATGCATCACAGGAAGTTATTGTCACAGGCAGAGAACAGTCCAAAGCAAGAGACCATTAAGATAGGCCAGGCCTCTTGGGTTCTTGTCTATAAAGGTGCAGAGAAGGAGTGTGTGTCAGAATGGGTCATTCTCCTTCTGTCCCTCCAGATCCTGGCTGAATGGAAGCAGAAGTACCAGGAGAGCCAGACTGAGCTGGAGGCTGCCCAGAAGGAGTCGCGCTCCCTCAGCACCGAGATCTTCCGCATGAAGAACGCCTACGAGGAGATGCTCGACCAGGCCGAGACTGTCAGGAGGGAGAACAAGAACCTCCAGCGTGAGTTCATGTGTCTGTCACCTGGATTCACTGTGAATTTCTGGACTGCCAGAGCTCTGCCTCTTCCCAGGGTTTTGTTCTTTATCATTTTCCCACAAAGGTGGTGACTTCCTTTCCTGTTCAGCTGATCATAAAGTCACCTGCAAGCACACACTTCCACCTCTACAACATCCTGCTCCCTCAGGATGTTCCCCCTTCTTCACACCATCATAATCCTCTGCAGGGATGAGGACCAAGTTAACTGAATAGACAGAAATTATGATGATACTCAGTTTTTTTTCAGATTGCTTCACTCACTGCTGCTAGAAAAAAATCAGTCTGTCTCCTGATTATTGGAGGACCATGCAGCTGTGCCACAATGGGTTGGCATTTAATAAGCAAACTAATTATAGAAAGGAAATACAACTCAGATCCTTTTTGTGAACTGAGTGATCACTGGGAATTATCTGAGCATAAAGAGATCAATCAAACATGACTGTCTTTGGAGATGTAATTTCACTACCCAGAGGAAGCTGACATTGTTTTCTGAGCTCACTCAGTTGGTCCCTCTCATTTTCAAATTGCACACTGAGCTGGGATGTGCAGGTTATCAGAAATAAAGATTGCACATAAGATGTATTATTTTTCTCACTGTTACATCCCATTACACCAGAGTCTCTTTTGTCATTCCCACTGCCAAAGAGCAATTGCAGGTGCCACTGATCACACTGTCTGAGAGGAGCTGAGTATGTGTTTTCTGGTTGCAGAGGAAATTTCTGACCTGACTGAACAGATTGCTGAGTCTGGAAAAGCAAATCATGGGCTGGAGAAAGCAAAGAAGCAAATTGAGCAAGAAAAGTGTGACCTACAAGCAGCATTAGAAGAAGCAGAGGCAAGTGTCCTCAGTCAGGGGCCTGCTTTTAAAGAAACTGCGAACAGAGAAAATTTGGGGATGTATTTTATATTCCTGCTTATCCTGAAACTGTCCCAGAATTGCAGTAAGCAGCACAGACAGACCAAAAAGCACAGGGGCTGCTCCCCTGCCATACCAAAGGGGCATTCCTTGTTGTGCTATCATGCACAAAACCCCTTCAGGCCCCGGCTAAAATTGAGCTCATTTGGCACCATTTATTTGCATTTGCTTCCATGGAAGGCTGTAGAAAAGTCTCTGAAATTTAAAAACTCCTAACAGTTTTGTTTCTAGCCTTCTGCTCTGTATCTTCCCTGACTGCCTCTTGGAAAAGATTTTATTATTTCTGTATGACCACATCTGATACTCCACAAAATATCTTTGTGAGCACAGAATTAGCTTGTACAGGATCCCTAGAAGTCTTTAGTCAACTTCTTGGTCAAAGAAGGGCAACTTTGACCTTACATTAGGTTGCTCAAATCCTTGTCTAATTGGTTTTCATAATTTTCAAGGATGGAGATTTCAGGCTATTGCTGGACAACATTTTCCAGTACAACATCATTCTCAGGGTTAAAGATTTTTACCCCTGTATGCAGCCAGGATTTCCCTTGTATTGACTTTTAACAGACCTTTTGTCTTTTTGCTCTTCACCACCAAGAAGAGCTTCACTTGATTTTCTCTTTAACTCCTCTTAGGCAGAAAAAGAAGTATAAAACAATCTCTAGATCTCACTAAATGGGTGGGCAGTAGGAGCAAGAGTTATTGTGGTCATGTAATCCATCTACTCCAATTTATGCATCTAAATATCATCAGTCTAATCCTGAATTAATCAACATTGGCTCATTCTAGAATCCAAAAGGAGAGTCAGGCACCTCTGGAAAATATGTTCTTAAAAAGGGATGCCAGGGCTGCATCAGCTTTTTTGTTCTCTGCATGTGCTTATTTCTGTCCAGTGGGTGGAAAGACCCAGCCTCAGGCCTTTCACTGCTACTGCAACTGAAGCTGGATGGCACCAGAGGGAATGGAATGAGTTCCAGAGGGAAAGGTTGTGTGAAAGGGCAACTTGGCCACACAGTCACTGGGGTGGGACAAGGCAGAAATCAGCATGGAGGTGTAAGAGAAGGCAAGCTGCTTCTGAGCAGGTGGCTTGGCTGTCCTATTTTATATTTCCTCATGATCTGTTGTCTCTCCTGTATCACCACAGCCTTCAGTGCCCAGACCTTGCGGTGTCTGAGGCATTTTCCTAAGGAATATTATTCCTAAATTACCATTTGATATCTAGCTGGGGTACAGTGAGTATGGAATAGGAGTCAGATTTTTCAGTGCTTGGTCTTTAAAGGTCCATGTTAGGGTCCTTCCCAGATGCAAAGGGTCACATTTCTTCATGGGCATTTCCCAGCAATGGACACTACAGAAACAAATTGTAATATTTCAACTCTCACAGGGCTCTTTAGAGCACGAAGAGGGGAAAATCTTACGTGTTCAGCTGGAGCTGAACCAGGTGAAGTCAGACGTTGACAGAAGGACTGCAGAGAAAGATGAGGAGATTCAACAGCTGAAGAGGAATCACCAGAGGGTATTAGAGTCCATGCAAACCATGCTGGATGCCGAGGTCAGGAGCAGAAATGATGCTCTGAGGCTGAAAAAGAAGATGGAAGGAGACCTGAACGACATGGAAATCCAGCTGAGCCATGCCAACTGTCAGGTAGCAGAGACACAGAAGCACCTCAAAGCTCTGCAAGGGCAGCTCAAGGTAGGCACCACAAGGCTGCTGCCCCCCGAGTCTTTCCCATTCCCTCTGCTCGCCTCTGGGTCTCACATTTGGTGCTCTCACCTTTCAAGGACTCCCAGCTCCATTTAGACGATGCCCTGAGGGAGAATGATGACCTGAAGGAGCAGCTGGCTATAGTGGAGCGCAGGAATGGTCTGATGACAACCGAGATGGAGGAGATGAGAGCTGCCATGGAGCAGACGGAGCGAGCCCGTAAGGTGTCGGAGCAGGAGCTCACAGACGCCAGCGAGAGGGTGCAGCTGCTGCACTCACAGGTATTTGGCACCTCCTGGCACCACAGGAGATTTCTACAGGCCTGTGGGAGTGGCATGAACACAAACTCACAAATGGGAGTGGCACAAACACACTCACCTGCTGTGTGAGTCTTGGGGTTTGGTTGTTAATTGCTGCCCTGAGGTCTCTGTTTCAGCCCGCGCATCCGAAGAAAGAGTCAGAGCTCTTCAGTTTTTCAGTCTTGAAGTTGTTTATTCATTCTTATCTATAAAATTTTCTTTCTGCCCAGCCGAGATCTGCTCAGCAGGGCAGCCACAGGCACTCTGTGTTGTCCTTTTATACTACAAACTACGTATAACATATTTACACTTAATTCCCAATACCTTTCACCTATGTTAGACAGTGCCCTTCTACTCTAAACCAGTGCCAAAGTGCCAACATCACTGCAGAAGATGGAAACCAAGAAGAAGAAAGGCTGGACACGCCCAAGTTCCTCCATCTTGTCCCCATAACCCCCATACCAAAAATCCTAAAATCTACATTTTCACCCTGTGATAATTTTATTATTATACTATTTAAACTTTTGTGACTTTCAGGTCCTCATACAAAGCTGGTAACTTGCTCCAGGGGTCAAAATCAAATCCCCAGGTGCTCTGGGTTGTGTGCCAGGGTCTCTGAGCCCCCCGGCGGGGTCCTCAGCAACTCTGGACACCCAGAGGGATGCACTGAGTTCTGAAATGTGGAACAGTGGGAGCTGGAGGATGAGGTGGGGCTGGATCAGCTGGGGCAGGGACCAGCAGGTGCCTGGCAGGGCTCCCAGCCCCACTCTGGGCTCCCTGGCTCAGGGGGCACGAGAACTGCAGCCCCTGTATGAACCATGCTCACGTGGCTCTCTGCTTCTGATTCCCTCAAATGTGGAATGCACAGGGACTAGGATCAATTAAATATTGTGGAATGCACAGGGACTAGGATCAATTAAATATTCTAGGACTCTGAATGTTTAGGCAGCAGCTCATCCCACACTAATTAGTAAAGAGGGAGGGGATGACCTGTCTGCTGATTGCCCCAACAGAACACGAGCCTCATCAACACCAAGAAGAGACTGGAAGTGGACATAACTCACTTACAGACTGAAGTTGAAGACAGCATTCAGGAAGCCAGGAATGCAGAGGAGAAAGCAAAGAAAGCAATCACAGATGTGAGTCCTCTTGCTCTTCCATTTTGTGCTACCACAGTAACTTTTCCACTCTAGAAAGGCAGCAGTCAGATGCAGGAGATCCAATTCTTCAGCAGAAAATATATGTGACACACAGTCCCTGCCTCATGCAGACCTTGCCCTACCAGAGGACACAGAAGACCCCTTCAGAAAGGGTCCTCATGTCCTGCTAGCTGTCTGTATTGAAGAGGAATTCTCTCTCCCCTTCCCCATACCCATTCACTTTTGCTTCCAGAGTAAATGTAGTAGGCAGGATAGAACAGATGGTGGCAAAATTGTAATAGAAAAAGAGTAGTTTGAAACAAAAGCCTGTCCAGACACAGCACAGAAAAGCAGAAATTAAGAATAAAATCATACACAATTCTATACAAATGCTAGATGTAAGAAAGACAAAGAGAGAATATAAATGGTTCATTTAAATGAGGCTACAGGTTCCACGTTATCAGAAATAACAGCACCTTGGACCATCTAGGAAAGGTATAGGAAAATTAAACCGAGAAGAATGGTGACACTATTGCATTAAGCCCTGGTGCACCAGGGTTTGGTCCTGCCTGCCCACCAGCAGCAGTGCTGCAGGATCCCTGACTTCTCTGCTGGGCCACACCTATCAACCCAGCTTCTGAGCACCTCAGCAGGCAAAAGCTTTTCACTGCAATATGAGGTACTCAGGGTCATCTCACTGGCAAAAATTGCTTAGATGTCTGACTCTGGAAAATTTCAGATAGCCAGACACTCAAAGTCACGAGGAAGCTCAGAGATGCAGGGTGCTAGCTGGTAACACCTCAATTTTGACTGACTTAAAACGTAGAACATTGGCACCAACGCATTTGCATGCCTTGATTATTTTTTTCTTTGTGTCAACCCTGTCTGTTCTCTGAGGTGAAGCAGTTTTAGAAACACAGACTTTGAGAAAGAGTGATGCTGTTTGTCGCAGCCATGGGCACTGAGAATGCGCAGAGTCCCTCACCAGTGTGAGGCTGGGGGTTTTTCTCATGCACCCAGAACTGCTGGGATGGAAATATTTGTAACACAACTGTGACCACAACCAGGCGGCCATGATGGCAGAAGAGCTGAAGAAGGAGCAGGACACCAGTGCCCACCTGGAGAGGATGAAGAAGAACCTGGAACAGACAGTGAAGGACCTGCAGCACCGTCTGGATGAGGCCGAGCAGCTGGCACTGAAGGGAGGGAAGAAACAACTCCAGAAGCTGGAGGCCAGGGTATGGTGAAGATTTGGGTAGATTAAGGTGAAGTTTCTGACTGGGCCCTTGGTTGGTGGAACCTCTTGGGAAGGTGGAAACAGGGAGAGCCCCAGGTATCCCCAGCAGGTTTGGTGAGAGCTGTGATAGATATGCCACCTTACATCTCTAGTTCAATGCCTGTGGAAGCTGGACAAGTGGAAAGGGAATAGACAGCAGCCAGGTTTCCATGCTGTCCCCAAACAGTATTTGCCACTGACACTCCCAAAGATAACAAATGAAAGACAAAAAATAAAACAGATTTTTCCTATTTACCTGGTGAACATTGATAGAACTCACCCTCCCCTGTGTCCATTTACTCCTCTCTGACAGATTTAAGCCTGATTTTCACTACAAATTCTCTAGGTATGCACAGCTGAGTTCCTTTTATAAACAACTATTGGTTCACACACTTTGTCATCACCAACATAACACAGGGAGCATATTTTAGCTAATCTAGACCCAAGAAGCAGCTGCAGGGCAGCAGGATCAGCAGCCATTCTTGCCATCTTCACCATGATCCTGTGTTCCAGATTAACGAGTTGGAAAATGAGCTTCACTCTGAGCAGAAACGAGGAATAGAATCCCTGAAAGGAGCTCGCAAGTACGAACGGAGGCTGAAGGAGCTCACCTACCAGGTACATCCTCCCCCCTCCCACGTGGGCCACCTCAGTCCAGCTGCCAAGGCTGACTCCTTTTTCACTTCCTACAGTCTGAAGAAGATAAGAAAAATATTCTTCGGCTCCAGGACCTGGTGGACAAGCTGCAGTTGAAAGTGAAAGCCTACAAGAAACAGGCTGAGGAAGCTGTGAGTGGAGGACTCTTTTCAGTGGGGCCTGGGTGGAGATTTCTGAAAGCTGGGCTCCCTAGATCATTAAATTATTGAATACTGAATTTGACAGGGCAGCCAAGGCCACACTGCCTTTGAATATTCTTAATTATGGCTCACAGCAGAGCAGGTGTAGCTGTAGTTCTCCTGGAACTGGTGCACTTTTGGAGCTGCACAAGCCAATTTTCCCACCTGGAACAGAGTGGGGTAATTGTTCTGCCCCCCAGGTGGCCATGCTGTGGGTGATACTGGATATAAACACAGAGTACTGGCAATGAGGCCAGCACAGGTGTCAGTGGTGGCAGGGTATCACTGCCTGGGGTCTCTGTACAAATCACCAATGGGACAGGACTGCTGGGAACGTGCCTTGAGCTGTTTCATTTTCCAGCATCGCTCTCATTACATGGTTATGACAATGGGAAGATGCCACCAGCTCACATCCCAGCCAGCAGACTAAGAACTTAATGTTACAACTCACTTTAAAGGTTTTTTGACCAATCTCACAAAGCAAAAGCACATTGACAGTAGTTCTATCCAACCACCATAAGCACAGGTACCTCTGGTTAAACAATGCTTGCTTATTTCAAATACAATACCTGCTTGTGAGCCTTAAAACACAATGCACAGAGCTCCATTATTAAGCTTAGAAATTCCTATTATCTCACTAGATAAACTTTTCTGCAGCTTAGGGAGTTAATACACAGACCATTGTTCTATTTGTCCTTACTTTTCTACTTATATAATTTTTCTGCTGACCAATCTCATGGCTACTGCTTAGCTCTAATCACAGTTCTGCTGCCTCTGAGGCCTTTTGCAGCTTTCCCAAAACCTTCTGATTTTATGGATTCCCACAGTTCCCCCTCTCTGGGGATTCCCACAGCAGGGCAGTGACATTTGTGCCAATGCTGTCTGATTTTCAGGAGGAGCAGGCAAACCTCAATCTCTCGCGGTGCCGCAAGGCGCAGCACGAGCTGGAGGAGGCGAAGGAACGAGCTGACATTGCTGAAGGGCAGGTGAACAAGCTGAGAGCCAAAAGCAGGGACATGGAAGGCCAGGTGAGTTGGAGGCTGCAGAGAGGGACCTTCTTGTGCTGGTGGTCACTGCTCAAACGGCCACAGCTGCATTCCTCCCACTCTTTTACTGGAGTGTCCTCATAAATAAAGGCCAGGAATTGTCACTGTCTTGGTTTGGAAAGACAGGTGTCTGCTAAGGAAGGCAGGAGCCTCCCCTGAAATGGAAAATGTAAACCCCTTCCCTCCAAATTGCTATAAATTTGAAATTAGGGGCTCTCAGGCAAAAATATGGGAGTAGGAATAACAGTTCTTTATTAGGGAAGGAAATAAAAGGATAAAATAAACAATGCAGTAAACCAAACCAACACTGCCAGAGTCAGAACCCAACCTGACACCCTGTGGGTCAGGGTGTTGGCAGCAGTCCCATTGGAATTGTGGCTCAGCCCTCCTGCAGTGTCAGGGGTGGTTCTGCTGGAGCAGGGATCCTGTAGAGAAGGATGTATTCTTCCTCTGAAGATCCAGGGGCAGAGGCAGCTGCTGCTCCTCTGGGCAATCCAGTGCAGAAGCCGTGCTGGTGTTCCAGATTCTCCAGATTCTATCCAGGCAGGAATGCTTGGCTCCTCCCTCTGGGCTCCCATCTCCCAATGGGATGCTGTAGTTCTTATCAGCCATGCAGCGACATTCAATAGCTGTTATCAGCAGATGTCAGCCCTGAGAGAGGATTGGGTGTGGAAGAGATAAGGAAAACTGCCCAGTGAACAGAAGACAGCTGCCATACAGATGCCATACAAATAGACTACATCTTGTATTGCAATCTGGGACAGTCACTTACTCAAAGCCACTTCATTTTGCAAGTTCTTTTGGAATCAGACCAGATACAATCAACCCTAAGAATCCAGGTCTTTCAGCACAATTGGGAGATATTATTTCTTCATTACAAAATGGCAGAACAATTGCAACAGCCACAGACTTGAAACAAGACCACAAATAACTCAGTTGCTCCAGTACCCTCTACATTATCTTCCTTTTTCTGTACTTAGAAATCAGAGAAATGAGGTTCCTGACCTGAGCTGCGGCAGGCTCCCTCCTGATAAAGACTTCTGTGGATCCAGCAGATATCCATTACTTTCTTCAAGTAACCCGGTGTGCTTGTGTGTAACTGATATATTTAGCCAGCCTTAAGGTGAAGCTGTGAGAAATCTTATTTATATATATATATATATATATATATATATATAAATATATATAAATGTATACTTATATATATATATATATAAAATAAACCTGGGTGATGCTTTAGTGACTATATGGACTGTTGATTCACTATGAGATTGACAAGTATCTTTCTGTGTATCTGTGTGTGTCCGTGTGTCCCTGTGTCTGTCCGTCTGTGTCTGTCTGTCCTTGTCTGTGTCTCAGCATCCGTGCCTGTATCCCAGTCTGTCTGTTCCTGTCTGTGTGTCCCTGCCTCACAGTCTGTCTGTCCATGTCTGTCTGTCCACGTCCTCGTGTCCAACTGTCCGTGTCTGTCAGTCTGTCTGTGTCTGTCTCAGTCTCTCTCTGTGTGTCCATGTGTCCATGTGTCCGTGTGTCCTTCTGATGTGTGTCCATGTGATGTGTCCGTGCGTCCCTTTGATGTCCGTGTATGCCTCTGTCCGTGTGTCTGTCTCGCTGTCTGTCCATCGCTGTCCATCTGTCCCTCTGTTTCCATGTGTACGTGTCCGTTTCCCGCTGTCCGTGTGTCCTTATGTGTGTCCCCCTGTGTCCATGTGTCCGTGTCCATGTGTCCATGTGTCCATCCGTCCGTGTGTCCATGTGTCCATGTCCCGCTGTCCGCGTGTCCTTCTGTGTGTCCCTCTGTGTCCGTGTGTCCATGTGCCCGTCTGTGTGTCCCCATGCGTCCGTGTGTCCATGTATCCGTGTGTCCGTGTCCCGCTGTCCGTGTGTCCTTCTGTCCGTGTGTCTGTCTGTCCGTGTCCCGCTGTCCGTGTGTCCTTTTGTCCATGTGTCCATGTGTCCCTCTGTGTCCGTGTGTCCTTCTGTCCGTGTGTCCGTATGTGTCCCTATGCGTCCGTGTGTCCATGTGTCCATGTGTCCGTGTGCCCGTGTGTCCGTGTCCCGCTGTCCGTGTGTCCATGTGTCCGTGTGTCCATGTGTCCGTGTGTCTGTCTGTCCGTGTCCCTCTGCGCGCTCCGTGCCCGCGGGCTGGCGGGAGCGCTGCCAGGCGCAGCTGCGCCGGTGCGGCGCGAGGGGGCGCTGTGGAACCGCCGGCCCGCGGGGGGTGCGGGGTCCGGGGGAATACGGGGGGTACGGGGTGTGCAGGGTGCCGCGGGGTACGGGGGGTACGGGGGGTACGGGGGGTACGGGATGTGCAGGGTGCCGGGGGGTACAGGGTTTACAGGGGGTACGGGGTGTGCAGGGTGTGCAAGGTGCCGGGGGGTACAGGGTTTACGGGGGTACGGGGTGTGCAGAGTGCCGGGGGGTACAGGGTTTACGGGGGGTACGGGGTGTGCAGGGTGTGCGGGGGGTACAGAACGTGAGAGGTGCGGGGGGTACAGGGTGTGCAGAGGGTACAGTGTATGCGGGGTGCAGGGGATTGGGATGTGCGGGGGGTACAGGGGACCGGGGTGTGCGGACTGAGCGGTTCTGTTTCCAAGAGGTGCGGCGTGCAGGGTGTGGGGTGTGTGCGGGGTGTGGGGGATCGGGGTGTGCGAGGGGTACAGGGGCTACAGGGGGTGCGGAGGCTACACAGTGTGCGGGGTGCAGGGGATACAGGATGTGCGGACTGAGGGGTTCGGGCTGTGCGGACTGAGGGGTTCGGGGTGCAAGAGGTGCGGTGTGCAGGGTGCGGGGGATGCGAGGTGCGGTTCGTGCGGGATGCCCCAGACACGCGGTTGCTGAGCCGCTCCTTGTCCCCGAGAGGACAGAGCATCCCTGCCGTGCTGGGAGCGCACCGCCAGCCCCAGGGGCTCCCCGTGGTGTCTGAGCCGCTCCTGCACCGGGACAGGATCCCACGCTGCTGGCAGGTGTGCCAGGGTAGTGCCAGGGTAGTGCCAGGGCACAGGCCGTGCTGGCTCCTGGCCGTGCTCATGCTGGTCTGTGCCCCGTGGCCCAAGTGACAGCCACAGCAGCAGTGGCTCTGGCTGCTCTCCTCACCCCCAGTGCTGTCTCCAGGCGCCAGTGCCATCACCCACACCTGCTGGTCACCCCAGCCAAGGCTTCTGCCTCCTCCCATGCACATCCAGCACTCTGTGTCCCTTCCTCTCATGTCATTCCTTTCTCTTCTTCCGTGTATTTATCTGTTAAATTGCTGCCATACGTTGTTTTCCATTTAGATTTCTGTCATCTTCTGTCCTGTGTTTTATACCCTGTCATCACAGCTGGCTGTCACCCATGCCTCCTGACTGGCCATTCATCCTCCCATCCACATTTGGGCTCCTTTGTGCCAGTCAGAACTCCCTGGCACGTTGTTTGCTGCTGCCCCTTGGACAGGGCCCTGCCATCAAGCAATGATCTGTTTGTCAAGCTGACAAAAATCATCTCATTGTTTCATTCCCCAGCTCCATGGCTACCTGCCATCTGTGCAAACCCAGGGCACAGGGAATATTTCTCTGTCTGCTATGGGGTGCCCTGACCCCCAGGGCAGCGCTGACTTTGACCCTCATTCATGGAGAAAGTTTCCCAGATTTCAAGATAGACTGGAACCCACAAAATTGTGAAATAGATTATAGAGAGCAGTGTAGGTGTATCACTGAGTCAGAAATTGAGGTTTTGGGATTTTTAGTCTGTTGTGAATGGAAGCAAGATGGAGGGCACAGGGTGTCATCCTGGGTTTCTTCTTCATGCTTCTGCTTCCTTCCTCTCCGTGGGTTTGGGTGGCATTTTGTAATTGGGTGGAAAAGTCCATATTGCAGCTCTTTGGGATCAGTTTTTGGGTTAAAAGTGAAAATAACCCAGGTGTCAGTTCTTAATTGGATAGTTTAATCTTAAAAGACCTTGTACCAAGAGATTGTTGGCCATTTTGTGCCTTCTTATGTAAAGCTGCCAAACTCATGGTTGTGAGGCTGTTTTACTGATAAGAAATAATAAACACCTGAGTCTGAACATGAACTACTGTCTCAAGTGCCTTCAACACAGACCCAGAGACACCCACAAGTGGTTCCAGCCATCCCCAGCTCTGGCTGGCCCATCCTGCAGTGTGGCAGGAGCTGCTGTCAGAGATGCTCAGCCTGATCCCAAACAGCAGGGGCTGTGTCCATCCTGGGGTGGATGGGTGTGCTCAGCCTGATCACAAACAGCATTCCCTGTGTCCATCCTGGGGTGGATGGGTGTGCTCAGCTGCTCACAAACAGCATTCCCTGTGTCCAGCCCCGGGTGCAGGTCCTGCCCTCGCTGTCTCACATGACACACACACGATGATGATGCTCTCACAGCACAGCTGGGCACGTTAGCACTGCCTCTGCCCTGGCCAACAAACACTGCTGTGATAAGCACAGGGCTGGCTGGCAAATCAGCAGATTATCAGGGTTTAGCCTTTTGTTAAACACAAACCTGTTTGTGCATAAAGGAAGAAAAAACTGCAGGAAGGAGAAACAGCTCCTGCTGTTTGGGGGTTTGGTTCTGCAGGAGTGTTCTTGGGGCTATTTTTTGCTCTGCTGTGATGAAGGCTTTGTCTGAGTAATGCTTTGCATTCTCAGAAGTTTCCTGGTGTGCTTCGTAGTCCTCATAAAACTTCCAGAGCCCTCTGAGTCCTTTGCTTGTCCCTCAAAAAAAGTGTGGAAAGCTGGAAGGAAGTTGAAACGAGATAACTGCTAAGTTTATAAAATGAACTTTATTTATTTCTTTAAGAACAAGTAATGTACTATTTTTCATTCAGTCAAACCGGAAGTGACACGAAATATAAATATCTCCTCTACTAGGAAATTAAAAAAGGACTCTTTATTTTAGAACAGTAAGAAAGTAGCTGATTAAGGGAGATGGAGCTGTGTCCCATATCAATGTATCCGAAGGATAATTCTTGCTAGTTTGCCTGGATAATTCTTGCAACTTTGCCTATCTGCAAAGGAGGGTTTTTAATCAAAGGGAGGATTAAAATGCTGATTTAAAACCACACCATGCACACACGGAGCTCATCCCCTCTAGGCATGGTGCCTGCTCCTCCTTTGAGGTCCTGGGGGAATGGAGAGAAGTGGGATTCATTCCAGGGCCCTACAAGATTCTCTTTCAGGCCTGTAGGAAAAGAGTAACTTGTGCTGAGAGTTAACAGCCCCTTGCTTAAATCTGTGACTGACATAAGAACTTTCTGCAGAAAACCCCAATTTTCAGGTTGAAATGCTGCTCCCATGTGCCACTCTTGATCTGTACTTGTATTAGCATCAGCACAAGAGGACTCAGGGTTTGACCCTTTCCAAGCCCATGATAAATTTGGTTTAATTCACCTCATATATTTTCTCTGTGATAAATAAAACCTCTTTATCTTTTTAACCTGTGACAAAACAACTCCATGCATTAGGACAGAGTGGGGACTGACTGCAGAGTGCAGCCCTGCAGTAAAGGCCTTGGGATTCTGGTGGAAAACAAGCTGGACCTGTGTCAGCAGTGCTCCCCTGCAGCAGCAACACCCACCAGTCACGGGACTGCATCAGCAAGTGGTCAGCAAGTGCAGGGATGTGGTCACTCCCTCTGCCTGCCTCGGGGCAGGCTGCATCTGCAGCACCCTGTGCAGCTCTCACACACACACGGCCCATTGTGAGGGGGATGCTGACACGCTGGAGAGGCTCCAGCACAGCCCCGGGACCAGCAGGAGTCTGTGCTGGGTGAGGAGAGGAGGTGGGAATTTAGGGAAGGCTGGGGGATCGCACTGCAGAGATGCTGCTGCAAGGGGGGGATAAAATTCCAACACATCCAAGCTTTTCCTGCAAGTGCACAGTGAAAGGACAAGAGGCAATGGGCTCATGTTGCCAGCCAGAAAAATCCTTTCCCAACAAAGGGAGCGTCTCATTTACCAGGAGAGTGCTGCAGCCTTGGGACAGGCTGCCCAAGGAGGTTTTAGAATCTCCATGGGATTTCCAGGATACATGTGGTCAAGAGCCTGGAGTGACTTTAGCCAGCTTGGAAGTTAGCCCTGCTTGGAGCAGGAGATGGGATTTCAATGCACATTCTTCACTGACCCAGCTGAACTCACTAACCTAGCAGGAAGGAAGTTGCACTCTGCAGCTTGAGGACTGATCAATTCACTGGAAAGGTCGAGAAGCACAGACCTGATACCTAGAGAAACTTCAAAATCTGAGAATAAAATTACTAATTAAATTCTAGTCCAATTGAAAACTTGTGTTTATTGTGTTTATTTTTTGTATGTATGGTTTACACACCTGGAATTTCCTTATAATTACATTATGAGGATATGTCCATTTGTTTTAAACTTTCTTGATCATTTTAATCTTCGTTCCTCAGACAGTTTCCTTTCTGCAATATAAGAACCCTGCAATCTTTTCTTTCTACAGTGGTGCCACAAACTAGAACCTTCCCCACTAGTTGGAGAAGCACAATTGATCTTCAGAAACTCTTCCTTCTGCTTTCAATCTGCCTACAGGAGACTGCCTGATAAAATCCTCTGGTTGTTTCCTTCCTTTCAGCTCTTTCCTGAGTACCCAAACCTGACTAGATATTTGAAGCAGAGATTGTTGTGATTTTTTTGATACCCAGATAGTCCCTACAGCCTTCACAGAGTTTTTGGGCAGCTCCAGGTCCAGGTGAAGCTTGCAGGGGGTCAGGAATAGTGACTCTACAAGAAAAGAGACTGGAGACAATAATCTGTGGGGGCTCAGGAGAATACAGGAGATGGAAGAGTCACCAGTAAGATCCTCTTTGGAAAATGCAGTGAGGAGAAGCTGGTCACAGTGAGCAGGGCTCAGAGGCAAGCAGCGGATGTGTGATGTCCTCTGACAGAGACAGTTTGCTGCCAACCTGCTGTTGGCAAATGTGTATCAGCAAGAGCAGGTTTTAAAGATTAAAGCTGTCAAGGGAAAACTAAGGCTGAGTTTTTCCAAGAATTTATGGGATTGGATCCTCATCTTCAATAGTCCTCAGGACGAACTTGCCTAATTCTTGCCTAATTCTTCAAGACTTTCCTGTATGAGTCATTGTTCATGGCAGAATAGCAGCTTTATCCACAGATGGCTGTAGAACAGAGGCACCATTGAGAGGCAAACACTGAGACATCTATGTCCTGCAGATACAGGCACACACACACACATCAACAGCTTCATCCACAGAAAGCAGTCAGTCCTGCTCAGTGTGTTCAGGCAGAATCTCCACTCTTTCATGACACAAGAAATCCCTGATGGAATTCAAGTAATGAGCAATTCATGCTGAAGAGGAAAGCTTAGTGTCGGGGAAATATCAATGTCCAAGCTAGCACACCCAGAGGGAGTTTGGCCAGAGGGCTGCCTGCCTGGATTGTTCTCCTTAGCTGGCCAGAAGCCTGGTTCTCCATGGGCTCAAAAGAGAAGATCAGACACTCTGGGATCCAGCAAGCTGCTGCAGATTATCTGGCAAGCCCAAATTGTAGCACTAAGACTGATACCAAGCCAGAGAGAAGGACATTTGAAGGAAAGTTTGGGTGCTTTCATCAGAGTCCTCTTGAGATGTTTTCCTTTTTTTCCAGTGGTTCTCCATGTAATCTTGGACAAGCCCCTTAGTCCCTCATGCCCACATCTCCATGTGCAGGTAAATTTCAGAGTCATGGTTCAGGTTTGGACTCCAGTGCAGCTCTTAGGGGATGAAGGTCACTGTGGGTGGGTTGAGCCTATGGCTGTGGGCCAGCACAGTCCTCAGATGAAACAAACAAGGGACAGGCTCCAAAATACCATGCCTGCACTGGAAACCCTTGCTACAGAATGTTATGCATGCCAAGAGTTTGCATGGCCTAAAAAAAATGACTAGCCTCAATAATGGAGATGAATGGGGAATGATGCGATACCACCTCTAACTGGGGAAGACATGAGCTACCATTTTCTGGAAATGAAGAGCGTGTTTTCAGAAAGGTCTCTCTCTACCTGTCCTTTTCCCTAGATTTCTGCTGTTTGATATTGCTGGAGACAAGATAATATACCAGACAGATCCAGAGTTATTTGTCTAATGTTGTTGTCTAAGTTAGAAGCTGAGATCCATGTAGTCACAGCTTATTGTTATTAATACTGCAATTATATGATTGATAGACAGTGCCTTTCTTCCTTTCAATGACTTTTCCATTTAGCATGAAATAGTTAAACATTGAATAAACCCAAAACCATTAAACATTTAATGGCCTAGTGTTTATAGAGCTGGAAGAAGAGAGGATAAAGCTACAGCAGTGTCTGCTTCAGCAAATAAAGGTGGTCTAAAATGAGGCCTGTCCTTCCTTTGTGGGCACACTGACCACCATGAAGTGCCCTGGATGCACTGAATGTTTAGTTTGCAGCAAGAGAAACAGCAGCAAGACAGAGGGAAACTGATTTTAAATCCTGCAGCCATCTAATAGAAACACACAGCTGAGACTGAGGCTTTTCAGAGCCCCAAGAAGTGAGAGGTGAACACTGAACTGCTGGAGAGAAGGTTTGGCATCACTGTTTCAAACAGGGCTTTGTGACAACTGGCTGCTGCTGACACCTAACTCCGAGGCAAAGTGTCAGAGTTATGAGTCACATTTCTAGGCCCAATTACTGCCTGTCATGCAGCAGGGTGGGGCCTGCCCTGCCTCTCAGTAGGAAATATGTTGACTGGAATTAGGCTGATGTTATCGGAACAGTTTGTTATTCTCAGCCTGCTTCCAAGAAAGGAAGTGAATGGAAGCAGTCATCTCTCCAGGTGAATTACTCTGGCAGAAACATCCAGTTGATTCCCATGTGAATCACCACAAGCTGTTGTTCATGTAATACCCCTGTCCATTTATAGACAGAGAATACACTTGTTTATGTCTGATTCTAAAATAGTAGATACAGCTCTGGGCACTACTTAGACAAAGATGACTAAACCTGCCTTAGAACATCACAAAATTTTACTACAACCACAGCCAGGCAGGGCACTGCACATCTGACTTCATTTTCAGGGCTGAACTTGTATAAAGGGAATTCCAAGGTCAGCAGAGCCATCTGAAAAACTTCTAAAAGCAGAAACCAAAGGTAAAGCCAAGCTGTATCCTTTGGTTTTTTAAAAAATTCATGTTTGAATCACATATTTGATCAGATGAACATGACTCATAAATCCAAGTCCTCTGCTGAGAATGTTTGAAGTCCTGGATGCCTGAGTTTCCAAATGTGATTCTCATGAGTGTCTGGTCTAGGACATTCATTCTCTGTAAGTCAATGACCAAAACGAGACTGTAGACCAGATGAAGTTTTGTTCTGAGCCCCTGGATCTGTTCTGGTATTTTGGCTGTTTAAAGCACTGAGAATGGCCTCTTCCACCAAAAACTTTTAAGCATTTTAACAACTGAAAGTATCTTCTATGTACACACTCAGAACATTTGCTCTCCAAAACCAGAATTAATTTCTGTAGTCTCCTAGATATCAAAGGTCATTTAAAGATCCAGTGCTACATGTAGCTTTTTTTAGTCTCTTTCTTTCCTGGTTCCCGGCCTCAGGAGATGTGGTGGTGCTGCCTCTTGAAAGCAGGTATGGCCAATCAATTATTCATGGAAATCTCCAATCCATCTTGGTTATAAAGCTCTCCCATATACCCGTGCTAACCCATTCTCATTGGAGCTCTGCAGAATCTATTCTGAGAAGACAGCTGGAGTCATTTAGATCTTTTTCACAGGCTAGACAGATTGTCAAATACTACTTTGAACAAAAAGAAAAAAAAAAAATTGACCATTCTGCTCCTACAGCCGACAGGTGTGAGCCTTCTTGTGGTACTCCCAGGATGTTCTTAGGTCCCTCTTCAGGAAATCTGCCCATCTGCACAGGGCTTGTTGCAGTGATGGCACTTTAAGGCCCAAGAACAAGATGTGAAATCATGGAATGAGCTCTCTCTCTCTGACTGGATGACCACAGTGGAGGTTTTCTGCAGTGTTATGTGAAGTTGGCTCTTTCTCATTCCTAGACAGCATTTCTTGACACTAGGATTTGTTCTGGGATGGCTTCTGTACCTCATCATAACCCTGGCTCTGATATGCTAGATAAAAAAAGATGCCTATGCTCAGAAATAATTCTCCTCACACACCAAGCTTATCCCCTTTTAACATCCTTCACAATACAGATATTACATGATGCAGAAGCAAGCACAGGTCCAGCCAAGCCTTTGGCAAGAGCTGCTCTCTGCTGAGGAAGCAAAGCCATCCTGCAAGCTGAGGAGAAGGACAAAACACAGCTCAAGAGAGCCCAACCTGGTCATTATCTCCAACATAAAATGAGGATTATTTATGGAACTGTTCAAGAGATATTTACCTCCAGTGACTAAAAGGTTTTCTGCTTACAGACTGGACATTTGTACACAAGCCAAAGGCAAGCCATAGTAACATGTTTAGAAAGAAAATTAAAAATAAAAATTAGGCAAGTGTTTACATTTGGGTTTGCTTGCTAAAAAGCTAAAGTTTGTAAAGGCTTCAGGGAGGGGACAACCCTAGGACTGACTGCTAGAGGCTTTCCCATCAAGAGAGTTGCTGCAAAGAAGAACAGAAGCCTGCAAAAATATTAGAAAGGGAGAGAGTGAGAAAAAGCAAGTTGAAAGTAGAGGAAAAAAAAATCAAAAATAAACCAAAGAAAATACTGAAGCATTCTGTCAACATCAAACATAAGAAAAGCAATATTCAAACCAAAATAAATTATTTTACGTGAATGCTTTTAACTATGTGGATATGAGTTGCAACATAGCAAAGCTGGGTGTGTATATGCTTTAGAAAAAGAGAGGATTTTGTTTTGATTTCAGTTCTTGCCATCTATAAATGGCATTGTTAGAGAATACTGCTGGTAGATGTACCTGGAGGTGTGCCATGATATCAGGTCTGTGCAGTTTTGCCAAGCAAGGCACAGCTGCTGTGATAATACCACATAATAGATCATAGATCAGTAGTTATCTGCTTAAATACATATCAAAAGGGGATGATTTTAAGCAATTCATCACAATCCAGAGAATCAAAAAATAGAACAGTGAGAAAAGGCTGAAATTGTTGAAAGAATCCTAATAAAACACCCTGCAGAGCTCAGCTGCAATCTGTGCTAAATGAAGGACAGCTACATTGAAAGCCACCTTCTGAAAGGTCCAGGAGAAAGGCCACAAACCAGGGTGCCACACAGAGGTGCCAACACATGTGAAATTCACACACGAGCGGCAGTCACACACACATGAAGCAAGGTGTGCACTCAGACAGGTGCTGCACTTGAGGACGTGTCACACACGCACTTCACACGTGCTCAGGTGTGTCACATAAGGTCTTTATCTCACACCCTGGATCGTGTGTGACAAATGCACACGCACAGTGAGTGTCCCACATTAGAGGTGTCTCACACTCACACAGACAGCATTCTCTCCAAACACACACAGTGTCTGACTCAGGGTGATAGTGTTGGACATGCACGGTGGTTCACCCACCATCTCACACAGGCGCTGCACACACACACAGGTGACAAACACACAGCGTCACAAACGCTTCAGGCACACTCAGTGTCACATTTGCTGCCTGTCACTGACACACACAAGTGTCCTGTTGTCACAAACACGGCTGCCTCTCACAGACCTACAGGTGGGCATCACTAATGCACCCACGGGGTGACACAGCATTTGTCCCACACACACACACACAGAGACCCACACAGAGGGGTGTGGGGCACACAAGCAGAGAGTCCCTCAGAGCAGTGTCTGTCACATGCAGATACACAGAAGGGTGTGAAGCACACAGAGCATCCCTCGGAACGGTGTCTGTCACACACAGCCATACAGAGGGGTGAAGCACACAGGCGTCCCTCTCAATATTGTCACACAGCCACACAGAGAGGTGTGGAGGACACAGGCAGAACACAGAGAATCTGTTGGAACAGTGTCACACACAGCCATACCGAGGGGTGTGGAGCACACAGAGCATCCCTCGCAGCAGTGTCTGTCACACACAGCCATACAGAAGGGGTGTGGAGCACACAGGCAGAACACAGAGTCCCTCAGAACAGTGTCTGTCGCACACAGTCACACAGAGCACACAGAGCATCCCTCGGAACAGTGTCTGTCGCACACAGGGGTGTGGAGCACACAGGCAGAACACAGAGAGTCCGTCGGAACAGTGTGTCACAGAGATACACAGAAGAGGAGAGTGGAGCACACAGAGCATCCCTCGGAACAGTGTCTGTCACACAGATACACAGAGCGCTGCGGAGCACACACAGTCCCTCGGAACAGTGTCTGTCACACAGATACACAGAGGGGTGTGGAGCACACACAGTCCCTCGGAACAATGTCTGTCACACAAATACACTGAGCGGTGCGGAGCACACACAGTCCCTCGGAACAGTGTCTGTCACACAGATACACAGAGGGGTGTGGAGCACACACATTCCCTCGGAACAGTGTCTGTCACACAGATACACAGAGCGGTGCGGAGCACACACAGTCCCTCGGAACGGTCCCTGTCGCACATAGCGGTGCTCCCCGTGCCCTCTCCCCCACGCTGTCCCCCCGCCTCGCCCCTCGGGTCACTCACTCGCGCTCCCTCTCGCTGTCCCGTCCCGCCGAAACGGACGCCGCACGCACCGCCCGCCCCGCGGCCCGCGCACCGCTCCTCCCGCCGCTCCGTCCCTCCCTCCCCTCTGCCGCTCTCCCCCTCCTCCCGGCACTCCTCCTCCCTCCCTCGCCCTCCTCCCCTCGCCCAGCCCGTCCCGCCTCTCCCGCCCCACCCCGAGCCGGCGGTGCCCGTGGGCGCCCGGCGCCGGCGCTGCTCGGCTGCCGCTGCCCGCGCTGCCCGCGCCTGGCGCCCGCCGGGCCGGAGCGGGGCCCCCTCAGCCGAGCGGGGCGGGCGCGGAGCGGCGGCGGCGGCGGGCGCGTCCCGCAGGGATGTCGGGGACCCGCTGCCAGGCGCTGTACCCCTTCTCCGGGGAGCGGCACCGGCAGGGGCTGCGCTTCGCGGCGGGCGAGCTGATCACGGTGCTGCAGGTGCCAGACGGCGGCTGGTGGGAAGGGCAGAAGGAGGACGGGCTGCGCGGATGGTTCCCGGCCAGCTACGTCCAGCTGCTGGAGGTAGGACCGGGGCCGGGGCCGGGGCTGCGCCGGGCGGGAGGGGCCGGCCCGGGGATGTCCCGCGGGGGAACCGGCGGTCCCGGGGGCACACGGAGCCATGGAGGTCCTGCCGTTGGATCCCCCTCAGCATCGCTGTGTCCCGGCACACGGGGCCATGGTCCTGCTGTTGTCGAACCCCCCCTCGGCATCGCTGTTCCCCTGTCCCGGGCAGGTGTCCCGGCACACGGAGCCATGGCCGTGCTGCTGTTGGATCCCCCTTCACCATCGCTGAGCCCCGGGCAGGTGTCCCGGCACATGGAGCCATGGCCGTGCTGCTGTTGGATCCCCCTCAGCATCGCTGAGCCCCGGGCAGGTGTCCCGGCACCGCGGGCTGAGGCTGCCGGGTGCTGTCGGATCCCCCCTCAGCATCGCTGTGCCCCAGACAGGTGTCCCGGCACACGGAGCCATGGCCGTGCTGCTGTTGGATCCCCCTCAGCATCGCTGAGCCCCGGGCAGGTGTCCCGGCACCGCGGGCTGAGGCTGCCGGGTGCTGTCGGATCCCCCCTCAGCATCGCTGTGCCCCAGACAGGTGTCCCGGCACACGGAGCCATGGCCGTGCTGCTGTTGGATCCCCCTCAGCATCGCTGAGCCCCGGGCAGGTGTCCCGGCACCGCGGGCTGAGGCTGCCGGGTGCTGTAGGAATCCGCTTGCCCGGCCTCTCTCAGGCAGCCGGAGCGTTCGGTGCTGTGGCTGTAGCCATGGAGAGCAGAGCTGAGGTGTGTGACGAGCTGCGGGTGCTCCGGACGCTTGGCTTTTCACAGTGGCTGGACAGCAGCAGGGGTCGGTGGCTGCGGTGATGCAGCGCCTGTCTGTCCCTCACAAGGGTCGATGTTGGGCAAGCCCCACTCCTTCTCATTGCATTTCACTGAACGTGTCGTGGCTTTATGTTGTGGAAGAGGTGATTCGGGTCTAGAATGATGGAATCACAGAATGGGTTGGGTTGGAAGGGACCTTAAAGATCGTCCCATTACACCCACTCTCATATGAGCATCACCTTCCACTAGACCAGGTTGCTGCAAGTCCCATCCAGCCTGGCATTGGACACTTCCAGGAAAAGCCACAGGTTTTCTGGGCATCACCACCCTTGCAAAGGAGAATTTCTTCCTAATGTCTAATGTAAATCTGCCCTTCTTCAGCTTGAAGCCATTCCCCCTTCACTCCATGCCCCTCTCCAATGTCCTTCCCAGTACCTGTAGGTACTGGAAGACTCTCTTAAGTTCTCCCTGGAGCCATCTCTTCTCTCCCTCTTTTGCAGGAGCTCCCCAGCCAGCTGCAGACACCTCACTGCCCTCCCTACCTGTGGCATGGCTCAGGGAGCCCCAGCAGGGTTAAGGCTGCTTGTGTAGACCCATGGACTTTCTGTAGGATACTGAAAAGTTCTGTCAGCTTCATTCATTTTCAGGGCCCTGACAGCTGGGATGACAGTTGGATTCCCACCTCGGGACTGCTTGTGCCTGAATGTGTTTATGGCTTTCAGTCCGTGCAAACAAGGCTCCATGTGAGGGTAAAAAATATGTCCATGAAGAGTTCCTTTACAATTTCTGCATGTGAATTCTGAAACATCTCATGCACTAAAGCAGGAATTTGCCATGACCCCATCAGTCCTCTCCTTGCTGGCCATGCCCTGTTGTCATTTGGACCTTACTCCGAGGCTGGGGGCATGGCAGTGGTGTTGGGAAGCATCTCCCTATGGTGACTGGGCTGAAGCCATTCACAGCTCATTTCTCAGGTCAGCCTCTGCTTGTCCTCCCCTTCCAAGGGGAATCAGCCAGCCTGCTTTGCTTATATGCAAGGCAGGCAATGCCCATCCCCAGTTTTCCATGCACACCTCCCAAGGAATCCAGAGAAGCAGGAAGCAGAGTCCTGAGCAAAACCTGCCCACCAGCTGCATGTAGAGCAATGCTCTGTGAGCAAAAGATTCTTTGCAAAAGGAGATTTTGCCCACAAATCTGGTGCTGCCTTTTAGTTTCTCTTGTCCAAATAAATTAAAAAATACATGATGCTTCCATTGATTTCTTGTTTCTTATTATTTTTCCTGGAAAGACAGGAAAGGAGAAGCAAGAGTTGCCCACGCAGTGCTAAAAGAGTGAGGCCGTGGACTTTCCCGTGCAACTGACACACTTGGGATTTCTTTCGTTAGTTTCAGAATGTGAGAGTCCTATTGTTTGTCAGTTTTGCCACCTACAAGATCATTTATTGAGAAACGTGAATGTTTGTGGTTTCACAAATTGCTAAATGTTTACACATCTAGGAATCTGGGAGTTGCTTGAGGAAAAATGTATCATGAGATGTGGAAGATTCTGCTCAGCAGAGGCAGTGGGGAATTGCTTCAAAATACCGTAGCTTTGCTTTCCTGTCAGAAACTCTTGTTTCTCTGCTTAAGTTTGAGCAAGTTTCACCATGCTCAGATCAGTGCCCACTGCCCCTAAATGTGCCTTTCTGACCCTTGGCTTGTGTATCACTGATAGCTTAGGTGGAGACCACTTGTCCACACAGCCCGGCCCCCTTTCTGAAAGAAAGAAAGAAAGAAAGAAAGAAAGAAAGAAAGAAAGAAAGAAAGAAAGAAAGAAAGAAAGAAAGAAAGAAAGAAAGAAAGAAAGAAAGAAAGAAAGAAAGAAAGAAAGGAAGGCAGGCAAGGGCTGATTGTGTTCACTCTAGATCATGTTTTCCTTTTCTCCAGAGGTGGTACCTAATAAGGACTATGAGCTGGAGTTAAAAAATTCATCAAATGAGAGCCAATGAACCAAATCCATGGGACCACAGGTGCTTGGCACACATCAGGGTGGATGTGTGAGAAGGAAGCTCTGTGTGTGTCTGTCTCTCATGGCTCTGTCTCTCTGTTCAGGTAGCCTTTCCCTTCTCTATAGGTAGCTTATCCCTTGTGTGCAGCGTGCTCAGGGTCCTGATCTAACTGAAAGACACCACAATGGGAATTCTGTCCTTCTCTGTTCTCTGATCTGAGTCCCTGCCCAGCCACACTGACATGGGAACTGGTGTCAGGGAGGTGGTGACAGTGCCTGTCCAGATGGGGCCATGGACATCAGTCCCCTTCCTGTACCAGCCAGCCCTTCCATGGGCTTTGGGTGGCTCTGGCCTGCAGATCTCAGCAAGGTTCAGTGCTCTGTCCTCAGCTGAACTGACCGCACATTGTTTGAAGAGGAAGATGTTGCTCTCTCCCTCTGTCCTGCCCTCATTTCCCTGTGCCCAGTTTACCCCAGCAACTACTGGTGCTCTCTCTGGAGCCTTTTCTGGAACGTGGCTTCCAGGAAACAAAGCCCTGTGCCAGAGATGGATGTTCCTGAGGCATTGTTGCATTTGCTGTCTCCTGTGTTCTTTTGCTAGCAAAAATGTCTTTTCAATTCATTCATCACAGAAGATCAAGGAAAGGACCAAAAAAAAGTGGTAAATGTGGGGCAAGAGAGACATAGAGAGGTAAAGAGATAAAGACATTTGTTTTCTGTCCTGCTCCTGTGGCTGCTGCAAGCCCACAGTGGAGGCTTAGAGGAAAACAGGGATGGCAGGAAAGCATCCTGCTCAAGGCAGCGATGGAAGCAGTGAGAGCTGGACGAGCTCATGGTAGGGACAAGCCAGAAATGGCATGTCTCTGTGAGCTCTGGAGAGGATGCTGCTGTCAGGGAGGAAAGTGGGAGCATAAACCAAAAACTGATCAAAAGCAGAGAGCCAAGGGAGAAAGGGAGGGTATTGGCTTCGTGGGGGGTTCCAGATGGGTTCCCTGAGGCTGGGCTGGTTGGGAGCAGTTGAGGAGGCTGCTGTGGTTTTAATCACAGAATCACTGGGTTGGAAAGGACCTTTGGAGATCAGCTAGTCTGGCTTGCCTGGCTGTGTCTGTTGGGTTTTCAGTGTGTGCAAGGGTGGACACACTGTTCTGGACAATGTATTCCAGTGTCTAACTACCCTCACAGTCTTTTCTTGTGTCCTTTAAAGGAATTTGTGTCACTTTCAAGGGAGTTTCCCCGCTTTAATCTGTGCCTATTGCAGCTCATCCTTTTCCTGGGTATCACTGAGAACAGTCTATATCATTTTTTTACTGTCCCACACATAGATTTTTAGTCACATTGATGACATCCCTCTCAAGCCTTCATGTCTTGATGCTAAACAGTCCCAGTTCTTTCAGCCTGTCTTTGTATGACAGATGCTCCAGACTCTTAATCATCCTCATGGCCCATTGCTGGACTTTATCCAGCGTGTCCTTGCCTTCCTTATGCTGGAAAACCAAGTGTGGTTCCTTACACTGCTGTAGACAGTAGGTTAATGGAAAAATGGTCCCTAAGCAGTATTTCCTGAGCGTGAGAATCCATGGACTCTAGAGCAATCCTGAAGACTGCTGTCAGTTTGGTTTTGCTTTTGCATCATCCTTCTGCAAGCTGAAGGGCTCAGGGAAGGAGGATGTTGTTGATCCATATCCTATTGAGTAGATACCATCAGCTTCAACCCTCACCTCTCTTTTGGTGATTAATAGCTATGGCAGCTGTGAGACCTGCGAATCTGGGATTTGCTGACCCTTTCCTCCCTCCTGTGTGCTTTATATTTTTGCCTGACCTTTTGACCATTGAGCAGAGCCCTACAGGGCCCCTCGGTACCAGACTGTCACAGCCCCAGGTGAAGCAATTGTCCTTCCCAGCCTGGAGCAAGAGGGACTCTGTGCAGATGCAGGTGAGGAGGTGGTGAGCACAGAGCCAGTGGAGTGTGGTGTGTGATGCACTGAGGGATTTCTCAACAGCTCCTGTTCCTCACCCTGAGGCTGGCTGCCTCCTCACCCCAGCTGCATCAGGGTGCTTGGGATGGTGAGGTGTGTAGAGACATCTCTACAGCTCCACATGTAAGAGCAACCTGGCACAAGGCTCAGGTGCTCCAGTTTGTGACAACCTTTGTGGTGCAGGGCAGCACAGATGTTGAGAAAGTGGGGTAGTGTGTGTTCCAGGAGGTGCTTTGCCTGGGACCCTCTGGAGAAACCTCTGTTGCGTCTGCTTTTTCTAGACAAGTGATTTTGGAGTATTGGAGAGATGGATCATTCAGTCACATTTGCAAGCGGTTTCTCTGAAAACCTATTTTTGGCCCTTGGTTTTTTTGTATTTGTAGTTAACTAGAAATCACTTATATAAGCAGCAGCAGCAACATATGCAGATTTGCTGGAAATTGTCAGCACTTTTTATAGCTTCAGTCATCCCACAGATGTAAGGCTCTGTATGAAGCACAGCGTGTGCTTCCAGAATGGATGGAGGTGGCTCTGGAATCTGACTGAGCGAGCTGCCACTGATCTTATCTGCACTCCACAGCTTGATTTACCAGAACTGTGAGGCACTCAGGAAGGAAGGAATGGTGTGCTTCTTCTCCCTGGTGCAGGCTTCACCTGCAGCTGTCAGACAGATGGTTCACTGCTTCCACTGCTATGTAATCCTCACCTCACCTAAACCAACCTGGGACAGGTGGAGATGTGCAGGCAGCTGAGCCTGGAGGTTGTTGCACATCCAGCTGCAGGAAGCATGGCATGGCATGGCACAGATTGCTTCCTTTGTGGTGCCTGGGGAGTCGTAGAGAAAAAGGATGAAAGGAATGCACAGAAATTAAAATTTTATTTTAATTTTGTTTTTAAGATAAATAATAAAATTTAAATTTTATTATAATAATAATAAAATTTTTAAAATAATAAAATTTAAATAAAGAGCCATTTATTTATTTATTTATTTAGTAATGGCAGCGAATGTGTCGAGTATTTCCGTGCTAAACTGCTCTCTGCCATCCTGGGGGCTGTATGATGTCAGTGATAGGTATTAAAAGGGAGGGTGTGTTGGTACCTGTTGCAACAGAGCTTTTCCTGATGCACAAAGGAGAATAAAGTTGTGTGTGCACCTGGATGGCTGTGGGTGCCTGAGCCCTGAGCTATTTGTGCATGGTGTCCTTATCTCCTGCCCACAGCAATGGCACTTTGCTTTCTCAGAAGGTTCTTCTACATCCTTGGAGTTTGTTGTCTCACTCTTTCTCATTCTTCCACCTCCCCACTCAAAAATCAGCTTAACATAAAATTCATGAAGAGCCACAAGAACTCTGGTGAGGGGATGTGTGATGATCTCAGGCACAGATGTGGCTGCTGCCACTGCTTTTTTCTGAGGATATTCTGTGGAGCAAGTAATGCTCCAATCTGTTGTCTTGGGTGCTGGGGAAGGAATCTGGTGTTTAATCTGGTGTGACAAGGCTGTGGGTGCTGAGCCCCAAGAGTGGATGGCATCACTGCCAGGCTGGTCTGTCTGTCTCCTGTCTCCTGCCCAGGGATGCTGGTGACACCATCCTGGGTGTTCTGGCCATTCCGCTGCCCCTGGGAGCTGGTGCTGGGGCAGCAGCCACAGCTGAGGTGGGGATGGCATTTCCCCTGGTGTGGAAGTTTGGTTTTCATTCTCTTGGTGCAGGGCTGGCTCCCTAATGAGGGCAGAGGGAGAGGTTTTTGTGGTAGAGATTTGTGTAGATGGGACCTGCTGTGGGCATTGTCTCAGGGAAAAGGTGAATTTCCCGAAGTTCAGTGCTCACAGACGTTGAGGCTGGTCTGCTCTGCGTGATTCAACAGCAAACTGTTGTTCAGAGTGCTCATGAGAGAAGTGACAATGAGAATCCTGTGGTATTGCCTTGTGGTTTAGTTTCACACAGGCTTTTTTTCTGTCTTTGACTTTCTGTATTTTTGAGAGTCGAAGCTTGTGATCATCTGACCACTGATATTTCTGGCAAATGTGAATGAAATCAAATATAAAAGGGTGAGGAAATTATGTTTTGCTGCCAGAAAAATCGCTCTTTAATCAAGTTCTGAGGGAATTTAAAGCCCCAGGAGAATGTGAAGGGGATGTGAGGCTGCAGTTCACAATCCCTGTTATCCATCCAGCAGTAACTGTCTCGCTCTGTTGGAGTTACAGATAAAATGTAAAAACTGAATAGTACCAAAAATAGCCAAACTTTGTGCAGAGAAGGGTCTTAAAGATGGTTGTGATATTTTTTATGAGCTCTTCTGTCCCCTGCAGAAGTTGAGGTGTTGCAGGATCTGGGCTCATGGGTGCTCCTTCTGCAGCAGGTGAGAACAATCACACTGCTGGCCTTACAAAAATTGCATAGGACAGAATTTTTAAAGATGTTTTTCCTTTATCCTTAGCTAAAAGATGAAAAAGTGCCATGGAAGGCTTAAACTGGAATGTCTCTTATGGCCTGTGGATTACAAAAAGAGTCCAAAAACAGTCTCCCTGCAGATGTCTGCCTTCTAGATGGGCAGGATTAAATGAGTTGCTGTGCACCTGCAATTTAAGGGTGGATGTGGAGCAACCATAAAAAATGTGGATCATTTAAAGACTCACTTGAAGATTGCTTTGTTCCCTAAAGAATTTCCAGCTCGTTCTGTGCTCTGAATGGGGCATAAGTCCTATAGGAAACTACAAGAGTGATTTCTGCACTCAAGTCTCACTTTCCAGCTTGAGTGCAAATTGCACCTTCGGTGCCTTGAGTGTTTTGCCACAAACAGAGGTGCTGAATGTACCACACAGCACTCTATACTGAATGCCATTTAAAAAGACACAGTAGGAATAATGAGAAAATGCCAGATACTTATTTTCTAAAAACAAAGCTTTATTTTCATGTTCAAAATGGAAAATTTGGCTCTGCAATCAAGACCAGAAGATTCTGGCAGCTTTGATAGGATTTAGCTTTCTCTATTTATTTCGCTTTTACTTGTGGGATAATAAATGACCAGGTAGAATTAACTAGTCATTTAACTAACCAGATTAAACCTGTGTTTTATGCTCCATGATTCCTTATCTTCCATGGTTGCTTATGCCCATGAAGCACATTATTTTCAGTATTGTGCCCCAATACTCATTAGCAGAATCTGAAATGTCTGAGTGTGTTCTCAGGACTTGTTTTTTGTTACTTTGTTATTTTATTTTTGTTATTTTGCTGCCTGCAGACGCCAAGTGCTATCCCAAAGATAGGACATTGTCTGTTTTGGAGAAGCTCCACAATAACAGCAGCAGGTAGTGTCTGTTCTGAAAATATTTGGGTCTGTTGCAGTTGTTTTCATTGTGGCCATGCTACAACTGAGGGCAGGAGGAGTTTCTCCCTCTGTGTGTGCTCTTCCTGTTCCCTCCATTGACAGCAAAGGGAGCCAGCCACTACTAACTTGTGTTTGGGATGTTTGACATAAGGCACTGATGTTTCTGTCTCTGATTTCTGACACCCCCAGGGATCACTCAATGTGGGCAGCTTTCTCAGCATCCAGCACTTGTGGACTGTGCCTTGCTCCCTGTGCAAGGCAGATTGCTGAGATCTCCCAAAAGCTGGGGCTGGGGTGCAGTGGCTGCTCCCTGTGTGCTCATTCCCAGGACCCTGCACAGCTCTGCCTTTGCAGACAGGGACAGACCTGGGGGAACCCGAGAGCAGCATAATGGAATGGATGGTCCCCACACTCTGCTTTCCACCCTGGCATCAGTTCATGTCACTTCAAAGTGTCATTTGCCATATTTAATAACCTGTCACACTCCATTTTATTGGTATGAGCCCAAGAGTATGCAGAACAATGTGAAACCAGGGCCAACAGTTTGCTCAGCCACTGTTTTCCAAGTCTGTGCTTCAATTAGTGTTTGTCTTGAAAAATTTAAGTGTGCTTTAGCGTATTTGGAATTTTTTGTGTTGCTCCACTGTGTAAAGCGGTAGCTGTTGAGAGGAGCTGCCGTGCAGGGCTGGTATGAGGCAGGGCTGTTCACAGGTTTGCCCTGTACCTGCAGGGCAGGTGAGCAGGCTCAGTCTGTAGCACGGGGTGAGGCATGGCAGAGCCCCTTGCATACCTGCCATGGCTGCACAAGTGCACTTGTGATGGAGAGGGAGAGCAGGCTGTACATTTTCCCCAGTCCCTCCCTGCTGTGGGCTCTCAGTACCTGCTGTGGTGACTGCCCTGGGGAGCAGTGCTTTTACAGGCGTATGGAATAGCAGAGAAAGCTTTTTGCTTGTACTAGTAATCCAGTTTTCCACATCACGCTATCAAAATAGCCTTTGTACTAGCCTAGTGCATCTGTGGTTTGCTTTTTTGCTGGCACATTCCAGAAAGGGGTGCCATGGGTTACTCAGGAGCTGCCACTCTGCATTTTGTAGAGTATATCTGGCAGCAGAATAGGCCAGCATCTTTTAACATCCACTTTTGTCAGCATTTGTGAGCAGTCCCCTCAGTGCTCAGCCATCAGCATGAGGCACTTGGGAGTTAATTTAGGCTGACTGACAGATGACTTTGGGCACTAATCTTTGAGCTCCTCAACAGGTGCCGATGCAAAGGTTGAAAACCTTTCTTTGAGACCTGTCTGGCATTTTTCCTGCACTGGTGGTTGGTAAGAGTAGACTGTGCAGGCTGTTCTTGAGCCACAGATATTCCCACTGTGATGCTGGCAGCAAAAGCACCGTGGTCTTCCAGGGTTTGTTTGAGCCCTGGGTTTGTTTACTGCACAGATCTCTCAGGGCTTTCCCAGCTCTGTGGCACTTGGAATGGCCTCTGCTGCTACAGTCTCCAGGAACTAAATCTTCCCAACTTTAACTCCTTTGCTGGCTATCACTTCATGTGCCCACATCCATCAGTTCTTTGCCTCTCTTTGCGCTGTGGAAAAAGACCTCAATAACAGGAAATTAGAAGTAATAAGTCTTGGGAAGACCTGGGGGTCTGTATTGTAAAATGGATCAGACCAAGATCCATAAGGAAGGTGTGTGATGTTCCACAGAGTGCTCTGATGAGATATTCCATGATTTTCAGCAAAGAAGGGACACAGCAGATGTGAAAGCTGCAGAGGATCAGGGTTGCCAAAGCAGGGGCGAGCTGAAACAGACTCATCACAGACAGAGAAAGCAGGAGCTCCTCTGGGCTGGAAATGGAGCCTGGAATAATCAAACTGTCCCATAAGTACTGAATTTTCATATTTGAAAAATATGAAAACACACTCAGCAAGTCCATCAGAGGGTAAAAAGGAGAAAGGTGTGAGAGTGGGGAGGAGAGGAACAAAAATAAGAGTCTCAAGCTTTTCGTGTGGTCTTCCCAAACTTTCCCCTTTGTTTTACTTGGAATCACAGTAAAAACTTCCTTGAAATCTGCTAGCTCAGGGTTAAATGTCATTGTTTACTGCACCTGCAGTGTCCTTCCTGGCAGCTCAGCCCTGCCTGTGGCTCCTGTTCATCCCTCACAGCCCTTCACCAGGGACAGGCCAGGCAGCTCTGAGGCTGCTTGAGAAAAATGCAGCAGTGGAATGGAAGCATGGAAGGGGTTAACGTGGAGCAGCTCCCTGGGCTGCTAAAAGAACAGCTTTTGTGGAAGTCTGAGGGAAGGAGCAAGGATCTCTGAGCTTGACATTGTTCGGGACATGAAAAGTACAACAGGATTTCAGTTATTACCTCCATATGTAATGCTTTGCATTTATTCCCTGTGTGTTTTGTTTGCTGTGTTGTTGCCTGTTCTTTGAGCTCAGAGCTCGTGTAAACAATCATGTATAACCTGAACATATTTACAAGACATTTCTCACCTTCCTGAATTGCCTGAACATATTTACAAGACATTTCTCACCTTCCTGAATTGTCTGAGGAGCAACTGGCATCATCACTCCTCAGCCACATAACCAGACCTTTGTGGCTCACCTTTGGTTTGAGGAAGACTCTTTTTTTTTCTGCTCTTTGCCTTCTGGCTTATCAATTTCTCATTTTGTATAGTAGTTTTTTCAGTCCTTGTCTGCTTTTTTTCTCCCGGAAGTCTTCATAGAAAGGAGTTTATGCTGTCACAAGCACACCTGGTCTGAGAACAGGTATCAGCACTCCCAAGGGTACCACACAGAGCTGCTCCTGCCACCATGGCTACAACATTGCTATTGAATTTATTCTGTCATTCTGCTTAGTTTGACTGTGGTCGTCCATAAGCACTTTCAGAATGTTCTTTTAAATTGGCTGCCTGGATCTGCTTTGTCTTCCTGATCCTTTCTAATTCACTTATTTAGCCCTTTGCTCGTGTTTCCAAATGAAACTCTGCAGTTGCAGTGTGCTGAAATTCTCCTCCTTGAGCCATTTCCACAAAACCACAAAGCCAGACCTGCAGTGACAATCTGGTGCAGTACAGGAGCAGTTCCAGTTGCTACAGAAGTGAAATTTGGTCGTAGAAGAGGCAGAGCTGCAAAGCATTTGGTAGTGGGGTGGATGAAATAATTGGTACAGAGGAGTTTGGAGGAGAAAAATGGAGATGAGGAGTGACAGAGTTTGCAAGGGCTGACAGAGAATGAAGAATTAACAGAGTTTGGATTTGATACAGATATGGCAAGGTGCCATGTAGAAATTGCACAGAAGAGGAATTGTATTTCCTAGGAGTGAGCAAATGCTTAACTCAGAAAGGAACAGACAGAAACTGGTTTGATAGACGTAGTTTGTTTTGTAGCCCTGAAGAACTGTGTGCAGAATTCAGTTTAAAAATGCTGCTGAGGGCTGTGTGTGCAGCACACAGCTGAGCACTTCCAGCCCTGCCCATGTAATGAGCTGCCTGAGCAGCAGATTAGCTTCTACTGTGCCAGCTGCTGTATAATAGGACTAATTCATTACCCAAGGCCAAGTAATCACTCTCAATAGCAAGATTTAGGAGAGCCTATGACTTGTCTCATTGCACTGCAGACTGCTGATGATCAGTGATAACTGAGACCAAATGAAGACTGGGAATAACCTCAGTCTGTTACAGAATGGAGAATAGAACTTCAGGTGTTTCCAAAAAGAAATCATGTGTAAATCATCTTTTGGACAATAATTTTGCCATGAACCTGAGTCAGTGAACCCCTGTGCACAGTTCCTCTGAGCTGCACTGCCCCAGGGTTTGGGGATCCCTCACCCCAGCTCCCTGCTCTGCTCTTGCCCAGCACCATTTACTGAGGCTGAATATGAATCTTCAGTGAGGGACAAAGCTTTCCCTCAGTGCTTGCCAAAAACATAATCATGGGCCAGCAACATAATTCATCTCAGGGATGGGACTGTGGCATATTCTGCTGGCAGTGCTGGGGAGGAGGTTTTGCTGGTGCAAATCAGTGTTCCCAGCACACTGTGATCCCTTGGCCAGTGCTCTGTGTGCCTGCTCATGGAACAGGGCATCTTCCAGCATGTCTCTGATACCATCCTTGGGAATCTTGTTGGTTTGGGGCTGGGACTGTCCCATCTCTGAGGTGGGACTCTGCTGGAGGAGGAGAGGAGGTGTGCTGGCCACACTGGAGCCCCACACTGGGGACAGGGAGCCCACAGATGGAGACCACCAACCTCAAGTAGCACATGAAAGGGGAAAGGAGCTGAGAATGCTGAATGCTTCAGCCCTGGCTACATTTTTTTACTCACTTAGGTCAGAGAGCTTGATCACAGATCTCCACCCAGTGATGCTCAGGTCTTTACATTACAGTCTTCTAAGCTTGCCCACAGGGATTTTGGTGACACATGGAATGAAGCTGGCTGCACTGAACAAAGCAGCTTTTTGCTGGGCAAGGTGTGAGTCTCTGGAAATGGCTCTTTTGTGATTTTAGAATCAGTAATACACAAGCAGGAATGGCTGTAATCCCTGTGTTAGCACTGTCGGTGCTCTGTGTGTGTGTCCCTGCTGTATGCAATGGTGTTAGAGCTGCAGGGCTGAGCCCTCTCCTCCCTTCTGCTGCCTCCTGCAGCAGGAGCTCCAATGCCCTGCCTGGGGTCAGAGCTGTGCCCTGGCAGCCTCTGAAGAGCCACTCAGAAGCTACAGCGTGTTTCCAGCCCAGAATCAGGCCCTGGAGTGAACAAATCCCAACATTCACTTCTGTGGTAGGGAATTTGCTTTTGCTTTCAGTGCTGGAGCATCCAGTGTTTCCCTGTGGTTAGAGGCAAGTGACCTTTTACTCCTCCTTTCCCCATGGCAGGGAAATGTTCTGGGGAGGTTGATGTGACCTGCACATCCCTCCCTGTGCAGGGATGGGATGTTTGCTCCTCAGCACCAAGAGAGAGCCTCATAAAGGTTTCTGCTCTTTTCTTAGCTCTGAGGAGTCACACTTCAGCCACCCTGCACCTTCATCCTCTGGGGCACACCCCTCCTTTGGAAGAGCCAAAATCAATCTGAGCCACCAGTGCTTTACTTGAAACAGCAATGGTTGTGGCTGCTGAGCTTTGCTCGGTACCAGGGGGTTCTTGGGGCTGCTCCTTTCAGCATCTCCGGGGGTACCTGCTTGGGGTGCACACCTGTAACCCCACAGAAATGCAGCACTGGCACCATCAGACAGCTGCCACAGGGGTTCTGCCTGCCAGGGATGGCACCAGGCTGGATTTGGGCCATGATTTGTCATTGTGACTCTGTTTGGGTGACACACGGCTCAAAGGGCACACACCCACGAGCTTCTTATGGTTTGAGATGCAGTGCAACTAAAATCCTTC
This sequence comes from Melospiza georgiana, assembly GCF_028018845.1. NCBI lineage: Eukaryota > Metazoa > Chordata > Aves > Passeriformes > Passerellidae > Melospiza > Melospiza georgiana. Next base: position 6,739,318 of record NC_080450.1, read on the forward strand.
AAAATAATTTTTCCTTTACTAATTTTATACAATTTTTTTACTAATTTATTTACTAATTTTAGTAACTAAGGTTACAGCTTGGCTTTTGATAGCTTGTACACCCAGAATGTTTCATCCTGCCCTGTGGAGAGCAACAATTGTCTCTATCACATAATGTATAACTACCTCAGCTGCCTTATCAGAATATTCCTAAGGAGTACAATTGAATTACTGTTGATCACAATGTAGGACACAATTTTTTCCTCTCTTGTAGGCTTTTTATTTTATTTATGATGTTGCCTTCCTTGGCAACGTCCACAGTTTCTTCTTAAGGCGAGACATTTATTTATAACTAAATAAAATGGCTGTGTTTATAAATGTATAAATTCTTCATTATTGTTCATTTTCCCTCTCTCTGTGCTAGGCTGCAGCTCCAGCAGTAGTAAGGCAGTATCTTCAGCGGAAGGAGTTAAATTTGCCACCCCAGAAAAGAGCAGGCCAGATCTGAAAGCTATTCCTGTAACAGAAATTTTGATCTCAGCCCCATTTCCTGTCTAAAGACTTTTCTCTTTCAGTGGAGATCATGAAATGCTACAACTTTTGAAATGTAACATTTCCACTTTTGAAATTTACAACTTTTGTTCAGAGCTTGCTGAGAAAATATCCTTCAGCTCCAGAGGTTCCCTCTGTCAGGAGCCCAGCCTGAGGAACAGCAACCACAAGTTACAGCATAGTTTCAGTTCTCTATGTTATTATAATAATATAATGCACTGAAGTGTGCTGCCATTGTGTAGCAGAGCGGGATTAATTAGGCACTAGATTCAATACATTTAAGCGTGCAAGACAACTCCTAGAGGGAGGCCAAACCCAAGATAACCTCTCAGATTTCCCTCAAATAAAACAGGTATTATTTTTCTTCACATGGTGAGATCCTGCAGCTGTGCAAAATTCACCAAAAAACATTCCTTCTGTAATCCCACCAACTTCTTCCCCTTAGTGCAGTCAGTGACAGGAACGTGGAATGAGCAGCCCAGAGCTGCTGCTGCAGGAGCAGCCCTGCTCTGCTGACCCCTCTGAAGGGCCACTGAGGGTGGGAAAGGCAGGCACTGCTTTTGGGGGGCTGCAGGTGTGCACAGGCAGTGCCATCCTGCACATCCAAGGCTGCTGGGATGCTTTGTTCCAATTCAGCAGCAGGCACAGAAATATTGAGAGTTGTGAGAAGAATGTTTGGGCAGGTGTAGACATGGCAATGCTCTGGGCTCCCCTTTAACCCTCTGATGGTGCCTTAACCCCATCTGCACCCAGCAGCAGCCCCGGGAAGGCCTCTTGAGCCTCGCCAAGCACTGGTGCAGCTCTCAGGGCTGGTGTTTCCCTGTGTGTGAGCTCCCGAGGCCACCGAGCAGCAGGACCTGTCCAGAGTGGACATTGAGGGAGGGCAGAAGGGCCAGACCCTGCTGGCAGCCAGTGCCTGCCCTGTTCCCCTGTGGCTGCAGTAGCCTGGTCTCCAGGAATGCTGAGTGTGTGCTGTGCTGCTCTGGATGGGGCTGGAGCAGCTGGAGCACACCGGGGAAGGGGGCACAGGTGGCACCAGAGCCTGGGCACTGACAGGGCTGCTCCCACCTCCTGACAGAGGAGTCCAGCCCTTCTGTGCAGGTGATGCAGGAGATGCTGATTTCTCCAGAGGGGACTGGTGTGGGTTTATGCCTGGCAGGAGCTGCCCAGAGCTCGCCAGTGTGTCACAGACATCTTTTATGAAAAATCCTTTCCTTAGGATTTTTCTTCTCGAGAAGCTGAGAGGCCTCAGGAACAAAATGTAAACAATGGTTATCTGCTGCTGTGGAATGCAACAGGTGCATCTGGGATTGGTCTCATGTGGTTGTTTCTAATTAATGGCCAGTCACAGTCAGCTGGCTCAGACTCTGTCTGACACACAAGCTTTTGTTATCATTCTTTCTTTTTCTATTCTTAGCCAGCCTTCTGATGAAACCCTTTCTTCTATTCTTTTAGTGTAATTTTAATATAATATATATCATAAAATAATAAATCAGCCTTCTGAGACATGGAGTCAGGTCCTCATCTCTCCCCTCATCCTTGGACCCCTGTGAACACCGTCACACCAGTGGAAAACTCCTGGGATGGGGTGAGCAGGGGCTCCTCCCTGCCTGGTGGGGGCTGCGTGTGTTTGGTGTCACTGGCTCATTTTTAGTCTCCAGGAGAGGAGGATAAACCAACCTCCTGTGCCAGGTGAGCAGCTCAGGGGCAGAAACTGATGGACATGGCTGCAGTTTCTTCTTCTCTGCATGGAGTCAAGCACCACGCACTTCCTCAGGAGCTGCTGTGTGTGCTGTCACCATCCTGCTGCCCCAGGAGCCACCAAAAGTGCCAGCACAGGCTGTCCAGGGGCATGGCAGGTTTCTCATAAGCTCCAAGGAATGTTTGTGCTGCTGTGTTCCAGCATGGACAGGTGAGAAGCCTTGGGGCAGGAACTTCTTAATCCTGCAGACAAGAACAAGCTCATCCTTATTTCAAAAAGACAGAACACTGATTTTTACAGCCAGCTGAGGAAGAGAAACTCCTGAGGTCAGACTCTCCAGTGCTTTTTCAGATGTCCAGGCTGAAGGAGCTGGGTTCTTTTTCTCCCTGGTGATCAGAGAGCTGTGAGCACCTGCTCAGCTGAGCTCTGCAGTCCTGGCTGGAGCAGCTCTGCCTGTGGATGTGCTCAAACAGGCTGGATGGCAATCCCCACGAGGAACCAAACTGAGATGTAGTTTTTGTGTCTTGCCAAGCTGTTCTTCTCTTGCTAAGTCAGAGAGCAGGAGCCTGAGGGTGTTGTTATCAATCTGGAGCTTGAATTCAGCATCTGTTCTGCATCCTCTTGCTTCTTTCCCGGGCATGAGGCCAAGGTTTGGTGTCCAGGAGGTGGGACCTGCCTGCAGATGCAGGGCTGTGCTCAGCCTCCCCATTCCCTCCTCCACAAACAAAGCTGCTGCAGCAGAGCAGGAAGGTGCAAATATGATTTTTACAGCCCAGAAAGCAGCTCTTGGGTTTGAATTAAATTTTTCCATAAGTTTGTTGTTTTTGTTTTTTTTTTTTCCCCACTTTGCATCTGCCTGAGCCCAGCCCAAGTGTTCAAGTGTTGAGGCAGCTGGGTGCAGCACCACAGGTGGCACAGAGAGGTTCCCCAGGACTTCACTGGAAGTCTCAGAAGGGAAGTTGCACAAACAGGGACGTGCCCTGAGCTGGACGAGCTCCTGACAGAAGGGACCCTGTAGGAGCTTGGTGCTCTGGGTAACATCCAAAGAGTGTTTCCATGGCTGCTGGATTAGCTGTACCAGAGGCTGTGCTGCGATACTGGCTTTTTCATGCTCTTCACAGGGGAGCAGCTTGTGATCTGGAAATTTGGGATAATTTATTTTTATGTTAAGCATAGATTAAAAAATTGAATTCTACCTTTTTCAGAAAAGCATATTACTTAAAAACCCCCATGGACTTAAAAATCCCATCTAAAGTAGTGGAATATAATTGGCAGACTCAACAGAACTTTCTTGTATTCCCTAGTTTTAATCTTTTTTTTTTGCAGTCCCAGGCTTCAGAATACCTCAGCTGCAAATACTGCTGTAATTCACATGCAAAAGCTTGCAGAGGTTCATGTGGAGAGGGTTTAGAGGCTAGGAATGATTTCTTTATGGCTCTTTGAGGTGATGGTGTCCAGGTAGTGCAGGGTGGCCAGAAAGCACCTTTGCTGTGCTGGTATTATTAAAGGTTTCATTGTGAATGAAACCTTTAATAATACCAGAAATCAGAATAATCAGAAATAATCAGAAAAAATAATCAGAAAATAATCAGAAAATAATCAGAAATAATCAGAAAAATTGTACCATCCCCACCCCAATTCTTAACTTTCAGCTCCAAGTGTTGATCTTTCCTAAGCAGCATTTTCTTATTAGATCATGAGATTATTTCTATTAGGTTTTATTTTCTTTTTAATACATGATGTCATACTTTAAATAATGTTTCTACTTTCATATCAAACGTGTCCATTCCAAGCCATGTCCCAGTGGAATGTCAGCATGGTGTAATCTTTGGGAACAGCTGCTGAGGATACATATGTGTGCCTTACACACAGTCACAGTCAGAAAGGCTGAATAGTACCTACATCATTTCTTATAAAGAGTTATTTGCTATTTTTTTAAAGAAATTCAACCTTTACTGTGGCTTTGATACCACCTCCATCCTGAACCTTCCCATCTGCAGGTTAAATTCATTTTCCTCTCTCCTGTGAGGGATGGGAAAATAAACCACCCTTTTCTTTTTGGCATGTCCAAGACACTCCCCTTTCATTCTTTATTCCTGCCCTCTATTAAACTACTTTTTTCTCTTTCTGTTCAGGTCATTTTTTCCTAGATCTCCAGTTTTTACTCTCTTTTGGACTAGATTTTCCATGGATTCTCAGAGAAAATTAGCAAATGCTCTGAGATTTACGAGCCAGTTCTTCAAAAGTCTATCAATCTCAGAGTTCTCCAAGTTATTCTTTCCCTACTGCAGGCTGAAATCTTTGTTGCTGGTATTAACTTGATGATGGAGGGCTTTATTAATAAATGACATTTTGTTGAGTATCCTGAACATGGTCATTCATGGGTAGCTCTCCTCTGCTGAGCTTCCACTGGTTCTTTTACTTGGCCTTCCTCTTAATACACATTTATAAACTATTTCCTGTTGTTGCTAATGTTTCTCTGCTGATTTTATCTACTTCTGCGCCTACACTTCTCTGCTTGTCATAGGAATAACTGGCAGCTTTTTTTAATTTAAAAGCAGTCTAAAAGGTTCCTTCTCTTACATGCACAAAGGCTTCCCATTCCCAGTGACTTCTGATGTTTCTGTATTGCAATTATTCAAATTCACTGATGCAGTAACAGGTAATTATATGCTGTAATGGACATAGAAGGAAGACAGATATTGAAATCCCCAATTCCATAAACAAGATTAACTTGCTAGGTGTAGAGCTATCAAAACAATAGATTTTCTTTATCTGCTTTGAGAGTGTGGTTTGATGAATCTGGACTACGCAGCAGTGTCTGGACCACGTTGGAAAATCTTGGAAATCCTGTTGACAGGATAGCCCAGGGATTGAGGTGCCAGGCAGTTTTAAAATGGCCATTTTATTCAGCATCTTTATCTAGTGAGATAGGAGACTGGGAAAAGAGAGGGGGTGGAGGACCCAGTGACATTCATTGTGCTCTTCTGAGGATGCTCAGTTACTGCACAGAGCAAATTAAAATCCATCAATAACTTTGATGGATAACTTTGGTTTCCAGGGATTTCCCCCTGCTGGCTTTTTTCAGGGCTTTTTCCTCCTATTTGCACTTTTTCCAAGCTGAATATTGAATTGATATTTCCTGGGTGTTTCTGCCTGCTCCATTTTTTTTTTTTTTCTGCATGCACCTGACCCCTGTGCGGTTGATCCTGTCCCAGCAGCAGGTTTTCTGCTCAGCTGCCACTGCTGCCACTCCCAGCCTTTCCTTGAGGTCTGCCTTTGCCATCCCTCATCTCTGCAGTCCTCCCCACCACTGGCAATGTGCTGCCTTCAGTGTTATTCTATGTTTATGTGGACCAGGACTGAAGGAATTCCACTGCACAAATGTGGTGACCTGGATATTCTTCTTCTCAGATGAATGGAGTTTCATTAAAAAGAGCCAAACCAGGAAAAGGAGGTCTGAGCTCCCTTCAGTGTGTAGAGGGCCAGGAGCAGCAGCTGTGAGGACAAGAAACAGGTTTTTTACCTCAGAGGTAGGCCACTAATTAGAAGGTGAATGTGAACAAACCCTTTAATTTCAGCCAGAGATAAGAGATATTCAGTTCATTGCCTGGTCTGGTGAAATGGCTGCTCACATTAAAGCCCTGGGAAGGTTGCATGTGGGAGAAACACACAGGTGTCCTCTGCTTGTGTCCTCCTCCAAATCAGAAAGGCCAGAGGGAGCAGAACCACTGTGCAGGGATGCTGGAGAGGGGACAGCAGCTGCAGAGAGCTGCTGGTGCTGCTGGGTTGATGCGAACCAGCTCAGTTCTTTCAGGATCACAGGGGAGAGTGAAGCAGTCAGTTCCTGCAGAGCACTGGAGACCCTCTGCTGCTCTGCCCACCTGGGGCTGCTTTACCTGGGTGTCATGCACAGGCTGGCCTTGATCTCAGCCAACAAACAGCTCTGATGTGGCTGCCCACACCTTGCTGTGGGACAGGATTGGGGCAGGCAGGCAGAGATAGCTGTGGTCCTGCCTGAGCAGCCCCCAGAGTGGCTGAGCCTGGTGGAGAAGATTTTCGTTTTTCTGAGGGACATTTCAGTGTCCTGTCAGGGTACAGAGGCAGCCCCACACTGGCATCCTCAGAGAAGGGCCCTGGAGATGCTGCAGGGGCAGGGATTGGTGTGAGTGGGGCTGTGCCTGTCTGCTGAGCCCTGCTGGAGCCTGCATCCCAGCTGAGAGGGGCATCAAGCATTCTGCACTGCCCCCAGAGCCCCTTGGCCTTCCTGTGCCACCCTGTCCTGCCAGCAGGCATGGGCACATCCCCTGCTCTCAGAGCTGCCTGTTTGTCTGCCTGGCTGCTTGTCTGTCTGTCTGTCTGTCTGTCTGGCCGCAGCAGCAGGCAGGGTGAGCCACGGCTCCTGCAGCCTCCTTCAGGCCTGCCAAGGGCTCAGAATGACCTCCCCCCCGTGCTTTATTTTGTTGTCTGTTAGTTTGCTAGTTTATTAACATTTGTAGCAGCAGCAGAAATGAAAAAATAGAGGTGGTGTGTCTGTGTGAGTGCATTGTGCTGCGGGGTTACAGGCACAACAGCCACATTCCCCACGCCTGAGAGAGATTACAAGGGAGGGCGCAGGAATGTGCATCTGGCAGCACTTTGTGTCTTGGCCATTTCGCTGCTTTCTCTGCATCTGAGGTTCCCAAAGTTTTGGTCATGGAGGGCCATTTAATCCAGGGAACAGATTTCCTCTGCAGGGAAACACCATTCAAGAGGAATTGAGGGTGTTTGTAAGTAAAAGGTTGCTGCTTGAAAAAGTTGTAAAGCAGGGAACTGCCCAACCACAGCAACAGGAGGAAGCAAATTTCATTTTAAAGTAGAGGAAAGTGTAGCTATAATATGCCAAAAGATTGCTCATGGCCTGGGGCCAGGAACAGAATCTGAGCTAACTATTGCAATTTTGTTTTAATTTCATGGGGTTTTAGATAGTAATTATAATAAAACTATCAGAAATGTGGATCATTAAACATAGGGTTCTCAGGCACGTTGTCCAACATTCTTCCTAAAAGAGAGAAGATTAGTTAAAGTCTTTTTAAAAGTGGTTAAATAAATTAATGCCCTATCCCTGGAAGTGTCCAAGGCCAGGTAGGGCAGGGCTTGGACAGTCTGGTCTGGTGGAAAGTGTCCCTGCCCATGGCAGTGAGTTGGAGTGGGATGAGCTTTGATGTCCCTTCCAACCTGAAGCATTCTGTGATAAATACAGACAACTAACAGGGATTACTCTTTGGGCACTCTCAGAATGTCCTTTTATTAATTTCTCATGAGAAGAATGCATGACAAGATCTCTAGCATCTATGATGCTTTTACTTGCTTTTCTAACTTATAGGTACATTACTTGCTCCAGAGTGTTTCTGTAAATACATTTTTGGCAGATGACTGCAGCAAGGTTTGAGGTTGCTGTGCCTTAGCACTGCTATGCATACTTGTGTGTGCATGTGGGAGGGAGTCTCTATTTTGAGGGAGAATCCCTTCCTTCCTGAAAGGACACTAATTATTAGTTGTTATCAAGTGATTTTATTGTGTCTGGGAAGCTGCAGAACCCAGCAGCAGAGTGTGGCTTGTTAAAACCCTAGTGATGTGTGAGAAATGAAGCACATGAAGGGATGCCCTGGCACAGATGGGAGAGAGGATGCTGGAACTGCATTGTTTGGAACTGCATCCAGCTGCTGGGCTTGCAGAGGATGCAGCAGGAGGATTGCAGCACAGGTAGAGAGAGAGCACTCAGCCAGGCTGAGCTGCCTGCAGTGCACAGGCTGGAGGCCCCACATTAAAGCATTTGGCTTTATTCCCAGATGTTCCGTTCCTCCAAGCCCAGCTGCACTCACAGGCACAAGAATTCCAGAAGGCAGCCATGCTGCCCAGCTCTTTGTTTGCCCTCAAGCCTGCTGAGGGTGACTTTTCTACCCCCCTTTTTCATGCCACAGCCCATGGAGGGGGGATCAGACAGCCAATTTCAGTCTGTGGGGAGTTTATTTTTTAACTGCTTCCAGTCACCCTTCCGGGGCAGAGCACCTGGAGCAGGCAGCATGCCCCCAGCTCCCAGGCTGCCTCCCTTGCCTCTGACCATCTCGCTGGTGTGCCACGCTCTGCAGTCACCCAGGGAGGGATTTGTCCCCACGGCAGGCCATTCCAAACTGGAGACAAGCAGTAGTGCTGCAGCTGGCTTGGTCTGGGCTTGTGACTCTCTGTGCTTCTGGGGGTGACTCTGACAGTACAAGGTCTGCTCAACAATGGCCCTGTTGTGCCTGGATGGCAGAACAACACAGCCCTTCAGGGTACTTGGCCCTGGTGCTCTGCCTCATACCAGATGCTGGTGTCAGAGACAGAGTGGCACATCCCTCCTGAGAAGGGTGAAGCTTGTTAAAAAACATCTCTGCTCCAGGTTTCCCACAGCAGAGTCTCAGGCATCTAATTTTGGGAAGAAAATAACTTAATAATTGAGTGGTACAGTGCTAGAAACAGCCCTTAACAAAGGAATCCCTGGGCTTTTACAGCCTTACAATCCACATGTCATTGCAGTTGTTGAGTACAGGGTCTCCTGCTGTTCTCTGGCTCCTGCAGAGTCCCTGGGTGACCAAACAGGCCCTGCTCAGCCCTGCAGGGCCCTGAGCCTTGGTCAGGGGAAGGGTCAGTGTCCTCAGTGTCCATTCCCAGCCACTTGCCAGGGGCTTTGGCCATTCCCCCCTCCTGGCACAGCCTGCAGGTCCCAGCTCAGCTCCCCTGGAGCACTGGGGGTTCCACAGAAGGGAGGAGGGCTCCTGCTGCTCCTGGGCTGCCCTGGCACAGCACACATCCAGCCCAGGGCTCTGGGAGGGCTGGCATGTGCCTCACCCCCTGTCTTTCACCTTCCTCTGCCCATTCCTACCCTGCCAAGCCATGGTGTGATAACTCCTGCTTGGGGAAGCCTTAGTGTCCAGGAGAGGCAGCTCCTGACAGCCTGTGGCAGAGCTCTGGGTCTCCATCTCACTGAGGGGATGGGGCTGTGACTCACGTACTTCATGTCAAACTCTGTCACATCGGAGTGGGCTGAGTTTGCACAGCAGCATGCAGGGCTTTTGCATAGAAACATGAAAGTGTGCTCATGGCAGCTCTGGGTCTCTTGAGAAATCAGCTTTGTCCCAGCTGGCCACATCCTGTTCTTTTGAGACATTGTGGCAGGGAGACAGCATGGCTTCATTTTCTGATGGCAGAAAAGCAGCAGAGCAGGGCACTCAGTGTGCTGGCTGTGTCCTGGCAGATGAACCGTGCCTGGACCTCCAGAGCCCATACCCACTCTGCTGGCTGGCAAAGGAAATTCCAAATGTTAACTCTCTGAACAGCAAGAAACATTGGTGCTGAAAGGAAAACAGAATGGGAGTGTGCTAACTTCTGTATTTCTTTTGGGGAAGAAGGAAAAAGACTACAGCTAATTCAGAAAAACTCCTGGACTCCTGCAGGGGAACTGGCTGCTGGGAGGGTTTGCTCCACGTTTCAGGGGGCAGCTGGTCACAGATATGCTTGGGAATGGGTAAGAGGTATCAGCCCAGGCCTTCTGGCATTCTTTCACTGGACTTTTCACTTCTGGATTGTTCATGTGCTGACTCCCCACAGGGGTGTCCAAGGCCACTGTTGATGCCAAGATCTGCCCCTTTTCTCTTCAGTGCCTGTTTCTTAGACAGGACAGACTGCAGTCACCATCCAGGACATGGACAGACAAATGCCATCACCAGCTGCCTATTTAACTGGTTCTTTGAATCTCTTACCCTTCATCCATGGTTTCATCCCTTCCCCATCTTTGTTTCTTCCTCTAACCACCCACCCCTCATCATCCCTTGTTTGTATAACACCTCTTTCCCTGCATCCCTCTGTCCCTGAGTGGTCTAGAGAACCTTTCCTGTGGCTCTTTGTGATGATTTTCACCCCAGAGCAAGGCCCTGATGGCTCTCACCACAGGGGTGACTGCACAAAGTGCTGTGTTTGTGAGATTAGATTATCTCAGCTCCCATCACTGGCCCTCTGTGTTCTGTTCCTGTTCTCTCTGCTCTGTTGTTTGTGGAGCTGGGCCCTTCACGGAATCACAGATCCCCTAAGGATGGAAAAGTCCTCTGAGATCATCAAGTCCCCCATTAACCCAGCACTGAACCATGTCCCTAAACCCCACACCTGCTCACTGTCTGGGCACTTCCAGGGACAGTGATTCCACAGCTTGCCTTGGCAGCCTCTCCTAATGTCTCACAACCCTTCTGGTGAAGAAATTTTTCCTGATATTGCAGCAGTCTGTCTACAGGAGCCCTCATTCACCTTCCAGGGCCGAAGCTCCATCCTCATGGCTGCCTGATGTGACCACCCACAGCTTTTTTCCTGTCCAGTGTCAGTCTGGCCATCACCTGGCCGTGCAGGGCTCAGCTGGATACAGAGAGGGGCTGCTCAAAGGGAATTGGACAGATTTGTTCATTAATGATTTGTCTGTTAGCATAGAAGGGTAAAACAACTGTGTGTTTTCCTGGGGGTGATTCCTGAGCTCCCTATGGTCATTGTGTTCTAGATGGGCTTTCTCAGAGCAGACACTGTTCCCATCTGGCTGTCCATGCTCTTGGGCACCTGGTGAGAGGGTGGTGCTTCATTTCCCCCTTCTTGGTTGCTCTTGCAGTGCCAGATCTCTGCACCCTTGTCACAAAGTGCTGAATGCTGTCACCCCCTGAGAGCAGCCAGAGAAAGGAGCACAGGAGAGGGAGCAGAGCTCAGGCACAGCAAGAGGCAGAAGAGGCTGACAGCCGGGCTGTCCTTTGCAGGCTGCTCTCACCCTCCTGCTCCCTTACCACTCCCCAAATCCCTGCTGTCAAAGGCTTTTTATTGTCTCTTTGCTAACAACCCTCTTTAAATCAGGGCCCCGCTCCCAGTGCTCTTTCTCCACACTGAATCTCAATCCTGCCATTATTTTTATGCTCCCTCCTCCTTACACCTGCCTAGCTTGCCTCCTCAGCCATGCCCAGTGATTGCTGTGGCCAGGCACTCCCTGAGTGCTGCTGTGCCAGGGAGTGAGCATCGTCTGTGGCAGGATCTGGGCCAGACCTGTGCCAGGAGCCCCACGTCACCCACCAGGGCCAGGCTCAGCTGCAGCTCCCTGCTGGGACCTTCCCAGTCTGGCACATGGCTCTGTGCACCAGGCACATGTTGGGAAGGGAGGGAGAGGGCTGAGCTGCACTGCAGTTACTCAGATTTTTTCCCTTCTGGTTTGACAGCCCCTATTTTGAAGGGGTCAGGATGGGATTCACAGGTCAGAGGATTTCTCTTCCCACTCATTTTGGTCTCTCACACAGCGCTGAGGCAGAAAACATCACCCACTCCATCTCCTTGGGTCATGCACCTTCAGAAACAGCTTGTTTCTCCCTCATTTATGGTACTGATGGAGAAAAATATCCTACTCCCAGAAGGCTCCCTCTCTGCTAACACAGTGCTTTTCATGTGCCTTACATTACAGCAGAGTGCTGGGCACATGCCTGTGCCACAGCCAGGGACCTGGGTGGGTGACAAGGGAGGCTTTTGGCAGCTGTGGGTCTGGCTGGGGACCAGCAGAGCTGGCTGGGAAGCATGCACACTGTGTTCCAAACCAGACAGAGGAGTGCAGAGATGTGGGAGAGCTGGCCACCCTTCCCTCCTGGTCACAGCCACCAGCAGCTGCTGGGAAGGTGGCAGAGATGGCACCAAGGAGACAGAGATGGCATCCAAGGAAACAGAGATGGCATCCAAGGAGACAGCTGTCGTAGACATCTCTTTATGAAAATCCTTTCTTAAGATTTTTTTCCCCCTTCTGAGAAGCTGAAGCCTCAGGAACAAAATGTAAACAATGGTTATCTGCTGCTGTGGAATGCAGCAGGTAGATTTTTGATTGGCCCATCTTAGTTGTTTATAATTAGTGGCCAATACAGGCCGAGCTATCTCGGACAGAGTCCGAGTGAGCTGCCTTTTGTTATCATTCTTTTCTAGTCTATTCTTAGCTAGCCTTCTGAGGAAACCTTTCCTTCTATTTCTTTTTAGTATAATGTAATATATATATATATACACACACACACACACACACACACATACACATATATATATATATATAGTTATAATGTAATATATATATAGTAAAATAATAAATCAAGCCTTCTGAAACACAGAGTCAACATTCTCGTCTCTTCCCTCATCCAAGAACCCCTGTGAACATGGTCACAGACAGCAGCTGCAGGGAGATGCAGGAGTTATTTAGGAAGAAGAAGGAGTGAAGCAGAGTGCCATGGCACAGAGGAACCTTATTAGCACAAGGAGGTTTGTAAAACTGGGAGAAGTGAGAGCTGCCCAGCTAAAGTGGAATGTGGGGATGTGCTGGGCATAGTTCAGCACACAGCCTCAGCCCCAGCACTCTGAGATGCTCCAGCTCAGCACAGGAGGGGGACTGGCCTCTGGTGGCACGGGAGGCTGGTGCCCAGAGCAGGGGGATGGCACTGCAGGGCAGGGCCACCCATGGAGGGTGACTTGTCCCCAGCAGAATGTGCCATCCTATTCAGCCCGAGGGGAGCTGTGCTGGATGCCATGGCAACCAGGACAGATCATATGACCCGTTCCACTTTCTATATATAAGTCTGTTTCACACAGTGTATGTGACTCCATGGAAACCAAATGTTGAGCAAGAAAGATTGCATAAAAATGAACAAAATACAGAATGACTCAAAGTACGAGGCACAGAGAGGCTGTGGGTAGGGCTGAGGGGTTTGGGGGTGCCCCAGGCCTTGTCCTGAGCCAGAGCACAGGCTGGGACAGGCATCAGCTGGAGCCAAACACAGACCCCTCTTCTTTAACTGCACCATACAGCACCCTCCTGTACCTAAAGGGGCTCCAGGACAGCTGGAGAGGGACTTTGGAGTGACAGAGAGCAGGTTTTGATGAGCTTTTAGGGAGAAATTCCTCACTCTGAGGGTAGGCAAGCCCTGGCACAGGTTGCCCAGAGGAGCTGTGGCTGCCCCATCCCTGGCAGTGTCCAAGGCTGGGTTGGACAGGGGTTGGAGCAGCCTGGGGTAGTGGAAAGTGTCCCTGCCCGTGGCAGGGGTGGAATGAGATGAGCTTTGAGGTCCTTTCCAGCCCAAACCATTCTGTGATTCTGTGGTTCTGCCTTTTCTGCACCAGGGCAGACACACACCTTTCCAAAGCTCAGTGATCACACAAACTGCAGTTAGAAAGAGAAGCTCAGTGCTGTCAGTGCAGAACAAGCTGTTCCCCACAGCACAGAGCCTGCTCTGGGGCAGATTCATCCATTCATGCTGTGTCCTTGCATTGCTCCTTGCAGGGAGTTTCCCCTCCATGGTTTGCCCATTTTTCTGTCACCAGTGATCCTCCAGCACCGCTTGTTTGGGCACTGTGGCCTTTCCTTGTGCTGCTGGGCCTGCAAGTGTGACTGTGGCAGCAGCAGGTGGCTGTGCTGATACTGCCCCACTGCCAGAGGCTCCTCTCCATTTGCACACTCTGCTGAAATAGGATCACAAAATCACAGAAGAATTTAAATTGGAAGGGGCTTTTGGAGGCCTCTAGTCCAGCCCCTTGTTCAGAGTTAGATCAGGTTGCTCAAGGCCTGAACTTGTGGTTTTGGGATTGTTTTGCTTTCCTTTCCCTGGGGCTGTGTGTTGGGAATTGCCCCTGGTGTGAGCTGTGCTGGAGCACTGTGCAAGCCCATACATCTTCAGGGAGCTCAGCCTTGTCAACACACAGATGTTTCCTCCCTAGGATCCCTCTTTGAAGGAGAATGGGGATTTCCTGCAGTTTGAAAATGGGAAGTCATTTTCCTCTATTGAGCAAGGCAGAACTTGCCTCAGGGTCAAGTCATCATGGATTGAACTGATGTGTGTAACTCCCTGTTACCCCACTTTGCTGCATAAAACTCTCGTTGGCTTTTTTCCATCCCTGGAACAGAATCACAGTGCCAAGGGCTTTTCCAAAGGAACAGAATGAGTTGTGCTGCTGCTAACTTGATCAAGAAGATCAGGAAAGAAAAGAAAAAGAGAACAGTCAGAAAGTCAGAAGAGATGGAGTGGGAGAAGCACTCTCCACCTCCCTGCTGCCCTGTTCTGAGCTGGCCCAGCCAGCCAGAAATGCCAGAGCTCTGCCAGGCAGCCCCTGGCTGCTGCTCTTCTCCATGTGAAGCATCAAGGATGTCTGACCCAGCTGTCCTTCTCTTCAGACATGCTTCTAGACTATCAGTGTACAGCAGCACACAGATGGAACAGCATTTATGTCCTGGTCAGGGTTGTGGCCCTCTGGGGTGGCTCTCTGCCCACACAGGTTGCTCTCTCATTGCCATCCCTGGCCCAGTGCCTGTGGATGCAGAGGATGAAGCACAGAGAATGGTCAGGTTTATGTGCTCTGATCCAAACAGCAAATCCTTCTGTCTCTTGTCAGTGCTGCTGTGCTGGATTAGGGGAGTTAAACCCACAGATCTGTTGTTATTCCATGTGCTTGCCTCTGCTAACTCTCTCTCTCATCTCTCTTTGGTGCTGAATAGCACCAGTGCCCATTTGTTGCTCATTTCTGTTTGCTCTCTGCTGTGCATTTATCAGGAGAATTCCATCCCTGTGTTTCTGCAGGCAGCAGACAAAAACCATCCCTTGTCACACAGAACAGACCTGTTGGGTGGCTGGCTCTTGTATATTCCCCTGCTACACAGAATTCTGATCCTAGGAAATCTCGTGGGAGAGAAGTGCTTGTGCTGTGGGATTTTGATGTTTTGTGAGACACTTTGATCCCTTTTCCAGCCCCCCAGCACAGATGGAGGAGGATTTCACTGGGGTCACACGTTCGCTGCTCACATTGTTCAGGTTTCCTGTTTCCTCGAGCTGTGTTGCAGACATCCTTTCTGGGTCCAGATCTGCCTGTCCACCACCATGGTGACACCAGCTGGTGACACTTCCAGCGGTGACAGTGAGGGGAGTGGCCTGAACGTTTCTGAGCTCAAAGGCTTTGTGGGAGTTGGAAGGTTTAGAAAGCAGAAGGGACTGCAAGCCCACCCAGCCTTTGCTGGGGCAGGGGTGTCAGGCTCCTGCCTTCTTCTCTTTATTGGAATACAGCAGAACTTCTAGAAAGAGGCACTTAATCTTGATGGAGGAACCACAAGAAGTTTACAGCTCCCTGGTAAGCCTTGATACTTATCCTCATGATTGGCAGATTCTTTTCAAGATGAGCTTTTCTTCAGCTTCCAGTCCCTGCCTGCTGCTCTCTCTTTGCTGGCTTGCAATGCTCTCTGCTGACACCTCTCCTCTCCATGCAGACATCCTCTGTTGTGATTTACTGTTCTCAGAAATTATCCTGGCAATAATTCCCCTAAAACAGGAACAAGAAATCAAAGTAACAGCCCAGTGTTGCTGATCTAAGAAAGAGGTGCATCTGCACATGGGTACCTCTAAGCACTTTCCTTGGTCCATGTGGCTGGGAGCAGGGGTGCCCTGCTGGGAGCTGGGTTTGGAGAGCTCTGGAGCCTGTCTGTGGCTGCTGTGCCAGATGTGGAGCTGTGCCAGATGTGGAGCTGGCCTCTTGGAACAGTCTGCCAGTCACCTGTGCAGTCCCATGGCCCTGTCCTTGCTGTGTCCCAGCAGCAGGATTGCTGTCATCACACACCACAGTAACCAAAGCTTCTCCCACAGAGGTGTGCAAACAGGGTCCTGGTTTGGCTGTGCTGGTGAAAGAAGGGGCTGCAGATGGCCTGGCTGGAGCAGGGCTGTGTCTGCTGAGAAAAACAGAGCCAGAAAATCTCTCCTTTTCCTCAGATCTCCTGTTTTGGCAGAAAAGGGACAATGTGCTACCCACGATGGCCTCTCTGGCACTCTCATTGCTGAAAGGATGGCTTGCTGAGTGTGCCTAAATTATGTACTAATACATTATAATTATAATTATAATGCCCAGGCCCATGTGCATCTATCCCAGATCTCATCATCCCCCTCTATCTGTGCCAGAGCATCCTGGGCTCCTGCATGAAGAGAATAGGGCTTGTAGTGATATGGCCTGGGGGAATGGCTTCAAACTGAGAGAGGGTAGGTGCAGATTAAGACATTAAGAAGAAATTCTTCACTGTGGGGGTGCTGAGGCCCTGGCTCAGGCTGCCCAGAGAAGTTGTGGCTGCCCCTGGATCCCTGGAAGTGTCCCAGACCAGGTTGGAGCTTGGGATAGTAGGTGTCTCTACCCATGGCAGGGGGGATGAATGAGGTCATCTTTAAGGTCCCTTCCAGTCCAAGTCCAAACCAGCTGGTGATTCTATGAGGAAACCTGTTTGAAGTCACGTTTTGTTTCTTCTTCTGTTCCTCCCCTATGGCATTTTCAGTTCCTCTTTCCCCCTAAAGCTGCTGTAGGAGTTGGAGTCCAAGTATTGTTGGGAGGGGATTGCACTGGGAGCAGTTAGGGACTCTAACACAGGAGTGGTCCCAGCATTGAGTGGATTTTCCTCTGCAGCCTCCGTGGGGGGATGAGTCCTGCCTGACAGTGAGCTGAGTCACATTCCTGTCTCAAACAAAGGAAAGGAATCCACACATACTCCATGCTGTCCTGGTTTCAGCTGAGGTACAGTTAGTTTTCTTCCCAGCAGCTGGCACAGTGCTGAGTTTGGATTCAGTGTGAGAATAATATTGATAACACCCTGATGTTTTAGCTGGTGCTCAACCCTAAATGGAGGACTCAGTGTCCTGTGCCAGCAGGAGCTGCAGAAGGAGCCAGGAGGGAGCAAGGCCAGGACTGTCCAAAAGGATATTCCACACCACAGAGCTGGGGGAGCTGTTTGGAGGGGCTGAATGCTGCTCAGGGAAGGGCTGGGTATGGCTGTGTAATTGTTCTGTGCATCACTTGTCTTTCTTGGGTTTTATTCCTCTCACTTTTTGTTTCCTCCTGTTTCTTTGTTATTATCATCATTCTCGTTATTATTATCATTATCTTTTACTTTATTTCAGTGATTAAACTGTTCTCCTCTCACGAATTTCACTTTTTTTTCTGGTGCTCCTCCCTATCCCAGGGGTGGGAGGCAGGGAGTGGGTGGCTGTGTAGTGCTGAGTTGCTGGCTGGAGCTAAACCACAATGCGTGCACATAAAAGCAAACTGTTTCCTCATTGTTTGCAAGAGCTTCAGCATTTGGCAGTGCTGAGATTCCCTCTTGTCTGTCATTGATAGAGACTGCTGTGCTCACAGCACTTCTTGATTGGCAAAATCAGAAGCAAAGGTAGAAATATTAGTAACCAAAACACAGAATTAGCACTGCAAAACATAATGCTTGTGTGCTTTTTGAAATGATGCACATTTTGGCAGGGACTACAGCTGAAACACTGGGTTAAGTTTGCTTTTTATACTGTTTCCATCCAACAGTTGCTGGTGTTTACTGTATACCATCCCCATCTGTCTCTTAGTTTAAGAATACAGCCATGGCACTCACCTGTGAAAGAGCTCTGCTTTCCCTGCAGTGCAGCAGAGACACATGGAGCACTCTGAAAATGGGACTGAAAGGATCTTGGGGCAATTCAGAGCTTCCCTTGAGCAAACTGCTAATATCTGTCCTGGCAGGGCTCTGGTGCTGACTGTGCAAAGTGGAGGAACACCACGGGCCCCAGAAGTGATCTGAGCTTAATGGTGACCTGCTTGGCACATGGAATCACTGTAGGGTCAAATTAAGGCGAAAGAGCAGTGGGAATGGAGGGACTTCAGTTCCAGAAGGGAAAGAAGGTGTTGGGTACAGAAACAGCAAGAAGCAGCAGAAATGTGTGAAATCTGGATCTTCTGAAAGAGAACCCAGGGCTGGATTACCCCAGACTCCTCTTTGTGAGGTTCTCATGCACAGCAGACATAGTCTGGAGTATCTTTGTTGTTTTCAAGGCCAGATATCCATGAAGGGAATACGAGGGAACCAACCTGCTGCCGAATCCTTCTGGAGCTGGTACACTCCCCCACTGCAGAGTTTACTTTTCTTCAGTGTGCTTTTGCAAACAGTAACAGGGGACCAATAATGCCATGGTGGAGGAGCTGTCCCAGCATTTGTTCCAGTACTCTGTGCCATCCAGTGGAGTTTACTGGGACAGAGTTTGGTTTTGTGGTTCAGGTGATGGTGCCTCTGTAAAATTAATGGTGACAGCACCTCCAGTGCTTTGACCCACTGGTGTATCCATGGGAAAGTAAAGGAGGGCCAGATGCCTGCCTCTCCTTCTCAGACATTTGATCATTTCATGTTTTGCATTTTTCTGCTCAACCAGAGTCATTTTTCTTGGACAGCTCCACGTGCTCTTGGGACATTAAATACAGAGGGGTTCATTTCTGTCCCAAAGGGTGATTTGTCCAGGGCAATGCTGCTTCCTGTTCTGGATGAAGCTAGCACAGATGAAGAGAGAAATGGACAGAAATTCTTCGGGTATATTGGAATCTGTAGAATGCCAAACCACATCATTTCCTTCCAGCTGTGTGTCTGGTTAGACTTTATGTTATCTAGATATTGACTTAATAGGTTGTTTTTTTTTTTTTCTTTTCTCAGCAGAAACCCAGAAAGGCAACTCCTCAGCCAGGAGAAGACACCTTGAACGGGCACCTTCCCCCAGGCTGGCAGAGCTACATGTCTCCCCAGGGTCGCAGGTACTATGTGAACACCTTCACAAATGGTAAGTGGGGGTGGCTTTCTCTTGGATTTGGGTTCCCCCCAGATGAAGGAAGGAATGATGAATCTGACTCCATGTTCTCAGAAGGCTAATTTATTATTTTATTGCACATATTATATTAAAGAATGCTATACTAAACTATGCTAAAGAATACAGAAAGGATACTTAGAGAAGGCTAAAAAGATAATAACAAAAAGTCATGATTCTCCCCAGATTCTCAACACATATTGATTGGCCAATGAATGAAAACAACTCACACCAGAAAATCAATGAAACAATCATCTGTTGGTAAACAGTCTCCAAACACATTCCGCATGTGAGCACAACACAGGAGAAGCAAATGAGATAAGAATTGTTTTCCTTTTTCTCTGAGGCTTCTCAGCTTCCCAGGAGAAAAATCCTGGGCAAAGGGATTTTTCAGAAATGTGAACGGCACAGCTTTCCAGTACATATTTCACCATACCAGCCCAGATCTGTTTCAGGAAGTCATCTTGACAGTTGATTTTGATAACAAAAGTAGCTGCAGAGCAACATGATCCTGACACCATACCTGAAAGAAAATACAAGAAGATTGTGACACTCTGTCGTCTTGATTCTGATCATCAGAAGATATCTGAAACATTGACAAAAGACAGAGGGTGTAGAGTAGAAGTGCCCCTGTCATAAATGTTTTAGAATCTGAAACACTGTTAAAGATACAATTTTTACCACATTCCCTATTTCCTTTGCCTGGAGATATTTATGTCTATATATACACATGCATGTAAAATAGTTTGATAGAACATCAAATACCACTAAAGCACCATTGGGCAAAACAGAAATGATGAAGGTCGCACTCAGCTTGTCCATGGAGACAAGGAAAGAAAAACCACATGTATTGGGACAGCACAGACAAATCTTCCAGTCTGTATTTGTGTGTTCTATTCCCTGTCATGTTGAGAAGCAGACTGAACTCATGATCTTATCACCTGCTCAAGACCTGTCAAACTTGTACCACCTCCAGTTCACCCGAGACTCTGTGTCGACCTGCTCCTCTCATCGTGAGCTCACAGCAGCATTGCAAAACAGGGTCTTGTGACCAGCAAATCCACATTTCTGTAGTAAAGAGAATGCCAGAGTGACAGGAAGGAGAGGACAGCGGGAGCTGACCTTGTTCACAGGGAAGTTGCAGCCATCAGGAGTGACCTCTGGCATTCCTTTATCTCACAAAGGAGAGCAGTGGGCACTTCATGGTCTGTTCAGGGGCTGATGTGTTTTATTGCAGAAGCTTTTGGCCCAGGACTTTGCCAAGTCATTATTTACTGGAATTTGATGCACTCACAGGATGCTCCCTCCAGAAAGTTCATTTCCATTTAACTCTGCCTCCATTTCCAAGCACAATTTGCTCTGGCTGGTGGGCAGCATCCCCTGCACAGCTGGGGAGGTCAGCAGGAGTTAGATACCCATCCCCACTGCACTTCAAATTCAGGGCAGGATGTGATTGTACTCAGTTCTGAGCCATCACTGGGATGGACCCAGACTCACTGGGTTGAGGCCAGGTAAAACCAGTAAGAGGCAGAATCAGTTTCTCTTGTGATAAGAGCTCTTATCACAGAGACCCTGCCTCAGAAAGGTGGGGGACTGGGACTAAATTTCTCCATAATGTCAGTCAGTTTTGTATTTCCCTCAGAAAAGTGACAAGTAGTATAACAAAGGCCAATTGCCATATCCTGCCTGGGAGCTCAGGCCAGCAATCAGGAGATTTCTGATTCCTCTAGGAAGGGAGGATAACTTTGGCACAGGCTGACCAGGGAGGCGGGGGAATCTCTGTCCTTGGAAAATCTCAGAAACTGGCTGGCCAGAGCTGTGGCTGATCTGCTCTTAGCAGTGATCCTGCTCAGAGAAGCTGGGCTGAACACTTCCAGAGGTCACTTCCATCCCGTCTTTCTCAGGAGAATGCCCAGCCCACCTGTGGTTGTGCTGTCAACCATTACAGTGCTGTGTGGTTCTCAGAATAACAGCGTGTGAGAGAGGGTGGAAGTGGGATTTGTTTCTGTGTTCTGAGCCTTGCTGCAGGGATCACTTATTCAAGTTCTGTTCAGATGAGAATCTCTTCACCAGACTAATCCTAAACCCACTTCCATCATTGAAAGGCTCTGGTGAGAGGAGGTGTGGGTCTTCTTATGGGGTGGCACTGTGGCTAAACATTCACCCAGCATCCAGGCAGGGTCTGTGGGAAGGGGACCTGTGGGAAGGAAGGCATTTCATTGATGGGAAAACAGGTCTTAAAAGCAACAAAGGCAGTTTGAAAGCTCACTAAAGGGAAAAACAAAGCAGCAACCATAGTTAAATTACAGTGAGCTGCTGCAAAACTGTTTGCCAGCTCATCCTCAGAGCATGGTCATCAATGGTCCCTTGTCCAGGGGGAGTTTGTGCTGAAGGGAATCCTGCAGTGATCTGCCCGAGAATCCATTCCAGGCAACATTTCCAGTGATGAATGGCATGTTGACATTGAGAGCACTTATTCAAAAAATAACTTTTAACTGGAGCTGGGAGGGAACACGGTGTTCTCTCCTGCACAGAACAGGCTCAGAATTCACAATCGCCCTGGAATAGGAGGATGCTGTTCAGTAAAGATGCATTTAGGATCAGAGATTTCACCAGAAATAATTAAGTGGCAAAGACAGGCAATGGAACAGTTTACAGATGAAGACATTGGGGCTCTGGAGGATCTGAAGTTGAGTGAGAGCCAGCAGTGTTGTGCTAGTACAAACCAGCCAGCATTTTCCATTGTATAAATAGGAGTGTTGTCTGTGAGGCATGAAGTAAGCCTCCAACTTTACAAGGAAATTATAATGCCTCAGCTGGAATATTTTATCTTGTTTGGACTCTACACTTCAGGAAATATGTGAGTCAGCTGGATAAAGCCCAGAAGAGAGTAGCAAAAGTGATGGAAGATGTGGAAAACATAGCCTGTGGGTGAATGCTGAGAGATTGGGGATGTCTGCCCTTAGAAAGCAAAGATGTGGGCAGGGTTGTGGAAGCAGGTTTTAAGTGCATCAGTTGCCTTTCTGGAGAATGCTGTTTGCAATGCCTGTCATCACCAGAAGATTTCAATTTCAACTTCAATTTTCATCTCTAGAACACATTTCAGTTGCAACCAGGACAGCTAACCCTTCCAAGCTCTGTTGGGAGTGAAGTGTGGGAGTGCAGAGTTGCCTGGGAGTCTCTATCACCAGAGCAGATTATGCAAAACCATGAAAATTCATGGTTGACCTTCTCTGGTATAGTGCAGGGGCAGTAGGACTGCCTGAAATCCCTGCCAGGCCTGTTGGTTTCAGTCTGTAAGGCCTAAACTACACTAAAATATTTATCAATATCGAAACTGACAAACGCCTTCAATGGAACTTGTTCTTTATTTGTTGTCTTTGTATTTCCCCAGTTTTTACAATCATCATGTTTAACCAGGCTCTTGTCACTCATCTGCTGGTTTGCTTTTTCTGGTTGTCTGAGTCAAAGAATCTTAATATGAGTTCAGAGGAGCTTCTCATTTGTGCTTCTCATTCGCAGCTGTGCTGGATCTTCCCGCTGTGTTTTGGGGCAGGTCCTGCCCCTCCATGGACTGTCCTGCCCTGAGCTCTCCAGGGAGAGGCAGGATCAGGCAGGAATGTCCCCAGGCAGCAGCAGAGGGTGGGCTCCACGCCGCAGCATCTGCTGGGATGGGAGCAGGGAGGGACACAGCCTTTGAGGGAGGTCATCTGTGTACAAGATTTGGTGTGGTGGAGCTCTGTGCTGCTGCCCGGATGAGCCCTGTGTGTAATTCTGTGCTCTCCTCCTAAAGAAAAGAGGTGTTGGGTCACCTGTCTGTTCAACAACTTGTCTTTCTGACCTTGCCTGGTGCAGCATCTTCTCTGCCTCAGTGCACAAGTCTTTTTTTGGCTTAAATTGTTTTATTGCTCTTAGTGCTTGAACGATTCAGAAGTGGTAACACAAGTATCCACTCACATTCCTGAGGAGGGGAAGTGGGATTTTAGGGTCAAGTAAAATCTTCATTCTTCTGAGCCTTCAAAATACAGCAGATGCCTCCCTTCATGTGAGGCATTACTATTATTGTCACCATTGTTTGCAGTGGTTGATGTCCTTCCACACTGGGGTGATCTGCCTTTGCTGTACATCTTGACCCTGAGATGAGCTCAGTTGGTCAGAGCAGGGTGCTAATAATGGCAGGGTTGTGGCTTTGATCCCCATATGGGCTGTTCACCTTAGAGTCTGACTCCATCATCCTTCTGGGTCCCTTCCAACTCAGATTATTTTGTGATCTTATCTGATTGTAACAGTATTTCCACCATGTGTTGTTGTGTGGTCTAATTTTCATTGTCTTTACAGGAAAAAAACCACAAGGTATTGGTTGTTAACTAGAAATAAATAGAATATATATGAGACAGTGTTCTTCTGTGGAAAAAATTGTTAGGAAAACCAGTAATGAAGGAATTGGGGTGACCCTGGAACAAACAGATGTGCAGAGGTGACAAACAGCACATTCCTGTCTGTCTCCACTTGATATCCCACCAGATAAACACTCCACATTTATCATCCTTTAAAGCAGGTTCAATCCTGAAACCATTGTAAGGGCCTCTGAGCTAGATATGATCTGCACAGTGAAACCCGGGACAACTTGAGTGCACCCAAGGTTTTCTGAGCATGGCCTTGCCACAGGAGGGATGAGTGTACACCAGTGACAAATACAGCTGGGTAATTCCTTGTGCAACATCCAGAGCCACCCCTGCCATGGCAAAGCACAAGACAGAGTGCCCAGAATGCACAGCCACTACGTGGTTAATGAGTTACTCAGTGCCTGTAGGAGGGGTTTCCAATTGTGTGTGGGTGGTAGATTCAGCAAGAAAATATTTCATTATGCTGAAGAAATTCTCTGATGGGCTGCAGCTGCAATACCTCTTGCATTAGTCAAACAATAGCACTGCAGCTACCTTGCCCATCACATTAAAGATGAGTTGTGTACTTGTGACACCAGTGTTTGTGTGGCTTACTGCCACCTTGCTTTCACAGTTGAGGCCAGCTTTATGTGGTGTGTTCTTATTTCCAGCCTTTTCTTGTCTTTTATGTAAAGTCCTTCCCATTTACTAGACAGCATTTTATCTCCTGGAAAGCAGAACTGCTGCTTTTGTGTTATCTTGATCCTAATTAAAGTCCATATACTCTTAGGTCTTTTACTTAAGGTCCTTCCCATTTACTAAACAGCATTTTATCTCCTGGAAAGCAGAACTTCTGCTTTTGTGTTTTCTTGATCCTAATTAAAGTTCACATATGCTTATCTTCACAAGCATCATTAGTGAAATGCCACCTGCAACAGTAAGTTCTGGGGCAGTCCTGAAATGTGTGGCTGAAAGAGGTCATTTTCTTGGAAGGTCTCTGAGTTGAGGGGTTTTATTCATGCCTCACCAGCTATGGTCAGCTCCTGCTCCAGCTAAACTTATGAGCTGCAGCTCAAAGGTTAAGTCATCTGTGGAGACACCAAAGAGATGTCAAGCCATTTTTATTACATGTTTTTTCTCATACAGTTAAAATGTTTCAGTGACATTTCCCTCTGATACAGCTAAAGGGTGGTTATAGGAAGCTGCCTTGGTAAAGTGGCCTAAAACCTAGAAAAATAAAGCATGTCTCAGAAAGTGCTGGAAATAGCATTATTATCCCTGCTAAGCCTGCAGTGAAGGGCTCCCTTTTGTCACGTGGTGTTTGCAAAAGGAGGGGCATGGGAGATATCCCAGTAATCATTTTGAAAGATCAAGTGAGAGCTCTTGTCAGCAGCTTTTCCTGTGCTGTGGAGGTGGTAACAAGCACCTCTCTATTCCACATGGACACAACAGTTCAGGAACTCCTGCATGGTGCCTTCTCCATGGCTCCATAATGAAACTATGGAGCATTTAGCTCCAGAAATGGAACTACACATGACACCATGCTGAGGTACTAAAATGAAAAGAATATAAACACATTTGTGAGGGATTGTGCTGGTACATAAAGCCCTGGCCTTTGGCTGATGTATGTTCAAACTGGAAAGCAGCTCCTTTGACCTTAGAGTGCTGCTGAATTCATGGAAGAGGGACCAACAATTCATTCTTCAGCAGTCATGGTATGATCACAAAAATTGTCTGCTTCAGGATATTCTCAGAAGTTTCTTGACTAACACAATTCCCAGAGTGTGTGGCTCTCTGACACATCATGTCATTTCTCATTCTGCCAAACAGGAGTGAACTTGCTCCCCCCAAACACCACAAAGGTTTCCACTTTTCCTCTGGTAGGAAATGTTTCTCCACTTCTGTGGAAACCCTCTCTGGCTCCATTGGCCACTGGAGCTTGGATCTCATAATTGTTTTTCCTTTTACAACGTCATTGCAGTTTTAACAAGTGGTTTTCTCCTGCCTTGCTGTTCACTAACTCAATTCCACAGAGCCACAGAGTGGTTTGGGTTGGAAGGGACCTTGTGCCAGCTCCCTGCAGGGGACACGTTCCACCAGACCAGATGGCTCCTGGCCCTGGCCTTGGGGATCTCGCAGGGCTGCAGTACTTGTTTTTGTTCACAGCCCTCCTTCAGAGTCTGCAGTTGTCTGCTGGGTCGTCTCTGTCAAGGAAACTGCTGGTTATTCCTTCCCCACACTGCCTAGATGGTCTCATTAGCACGTGGCTGATCAGGGACGACAGAACTTGTTGGTGTTGGTCTGCCAGTCTAAGTTGCACCCAGAGTGCAAGGCTGCAGCTTGACTGGAACATCCTCTGGGGAAAACTGTGTGGGATGTCAAATCTGGGCCAGTATGGGATCTGTCCTTAAAGCCATGATCACTGTTTTACCACAGGGTTACAAGCAGCCTTCTGATTTTCCAAGCACCGGGATTGTGCTGGTACTCCCAGACAGGACTGTGCCTTTCCTGGATCAGACAGTGCATTATCTCTCAACAAGCCTTCTCTGTGTCTCTGTAAAAAAAAGCCATCCCCCCACTCACTTCTAATCCCCGCTCTCACTTCTAATCATGACTGAGCTGCAGAGAAATCTGTAATGTCACAGTTTTACCTTGGTAAACGTAGTTGCTTCCAGTAGATGGCATTCCAGCCATGCAGTCCTGATCCAGATTAGTTCCTGTCCCTGCTTGAGCTGCCACAATAATCCCTGCACAGAAGGAGTTTTTTTTTCCTCCTAATGCTCAAAATAAATGGAGTTAAAACGCTCTTGTTCATTTCCTACCTAATTAAAGATGTTTTTTCTATTTAATGCATTTTATAGCATTGGGGTTTTTTTCTTTATTTTTCAACGTGCTTAACTCCAAAGTCATTTTATTTTGGAAAATTTGTCAAGACACTGAATGTTTTGGATTGGATTCACAAATCTGCTAACCGCTGGGCGCTGCTCTTTCATGTGTGAATTTTTCGCCCTCAAGTTATGTGTCTGGGTGCTCTGTGTGGCCCAGGGGAGGAATGAGGCACAGCAGCTCCACAACAGCCAGCAGGCAGAGCAGAGACCATTAAAAGGAGCAGCTGGTGATTGTCACAGAATCCCAGAACATTCTGAGCTGGAAGGGCCCCCAAGGATCATCGAGTCCAGCTCTGGAGTGAATGGCCCATACAGGGATCAAACCCACAACCTTCATTTATTAGCACCATGCTCTGGCTGACTGAGCCACGGCTCTTTAACCAATTAATTACATTTCATATATATTTGGTGGATTTTTGGGTGCATTCCTCTGCAGGGTCTCAAAAATGCTGGAGACAGGTATGCTTGTGTGAAACCCCCAAGCCAAATAGGAAGGTAGCTTATTTTACTGCTAACATCAAAGTCAGTACTGGCAAAAAAACCATTTTAGTTCACTGACTGCACTGGGGCTCAGTATCAGGGGGCATCACAGTCCCTTCCCACAGATCTCAACTCACATTATTAATTAATCAACATTTTAAAATAAAAAAAAATCTACAAGACACCTGTGTCATGGACATATTTTCTGAAAAATACTTTTGCTAGGATTTTTTCCTCCTGAGAAGCTGAGAGGCCTCAGGAACAAAATGTAAACAATGATTGTCTGCTGCTGTGGAATGCAACAGGTGCATCTGTGATTGGCTCATGTTGGTTGTTTCTAATTAATGGCCAATCACAGTCCAGGTGTCTCAGACTCTCTGGTCAGTCACAAGATTATGTTATCATTCCTTTCATTTCCTTGCTAGCTTTCTGATTAAATCCTTTTTTCTATTCTTTTAGTATAGTTTTAGTATAAAATTTTCTTTTCATATGATATATATCATAAAATAATAAATCAGCCTTCTGAAACATGGAGTCAAGATTCTCATCTCTTCTCTCGTCCTGGGACCCCTGTGAACAGCACCACACACCTGGGTACTGTGTTATTTACCTTTGCCTTACAGTAAATGGAAATTAGAATTTATTTAACCATGCACTTGTGGATTGTAAGCCAAGACAAGCTGACTCATAAAAGGCAACTCTTTGCATTTCATTTTGCCTCTGTTTAGTTAAGACACTTCTCAGTTCTTCTTCATTGACCTAGCGTGGAATTTATTTACTTACTACCCAGTTCACAAAAACAAGCTAAAATTTAAATATTCCCTTGTGATTCAGCAAAGCTTCTAGTTCAAGTTTTGCACTTGTAATGGAAGAAAAGGCTCAAAGTATTTTTCTTTGCAGTCAAAAGCATGCTGTGGCTTAGGGAGGGGGTGAGAGGGGAAGGATGGGGAGGGCCAGGGCATGTACAGGTGTGTGGGTGGCACCTGCTTCCATTTGGGATCTGTAATCCTGAGTTCTTTCTGAAATAAGGAACCTCACACAACCCTTGAGGACACTTCTGTGCATATATATACACACATAGACATTTATATGCATATAAATACATATATGTATATACATATGTGCATGAATCTATATGTAAAAATAGTTTTTTTATGGTTGTTGAATCATATTAACATCCTGCTTGATGCCTAAATAAGCACTGACCCAGGACAGGAGGCCTTTTTTGCCCTGAGAGAGGTGTTCATTGCCAGCTCTAAAATCCTCAAGGGCTCTCCTCCATCACTTCCTGACCACGTTCATCCAGAATATTGACACAGGTGCAGGATTTCAGGCTTTGGCAGAATTAGATGGTTGCTGATTGGGATTTGGGAAACAGCAGTTTCAAATGAAGCAGCCAAAGTAGTCCTCAGACTTTTTTACTTGCTAATTTTCTTATTATGACTATTATGACTTGCTGATTTTCTTATTGATACCATCTGGCAATCAATTTTGTTTAGCTGATTGGGAACTGAGATGTGCATTCAAAAGGAATGGTTCCTTGGGCTTCCTGGCTGGACTTCTCTGGAAGTTGCTGCTCTCACTCCACTGTCTTCTGCTCACAACTTCTAAAAAGTTTGGCACTTAAGTCTTCTGTCTTCAGCATGTGGTCAAAATTAATTTTGCATTTGCTGAGATGAGCAGAATGGTAAAACTACAAAGGCAGCTGAGGGGGGAAAGCAGCAGCAGCAGTCTTTGGAGTGTCACAACTGGTGTGACAAACGTTTGCATATTCCAGCTGCTAAGTGACTTGAGTGGAAAAAAAGGAAACTTTCCAGGGAAATATTTTTTTGGGGGGGGAAACCGGTGCTAAGGCTTGTGTATATGACTGAAAGCACATCTGTGAGTCACTCACAGCTGCCTTCCATGGAGAGAGCAGGGGCAGAGGCACTCTGTCCCCAGGCTGAGGACCAAGGCTGGCACCTGGCAGTGCCCACAGTGGGCTGCAGGCAGTGCCCAGGCTGGGCTGGCCTTCAGTGCAGCTGGAAAGGCAGCCAGTGCAGCCAGGTGAGTGTGCCCAGGCAGTGACCTGGAAGAACCAGTGATGCAGCTTCAGCCTGCTCTGTCTCCACCCAGCCCAGCTGGCAGCTGAGGCAGGAAGAGATGAGGGGAGAGAGGAAGGGCAGGGAGGTGCAGGCATCTTCCTCACAGGGTGAGAACCTGCTTCAGAGGGCAGTGAGGGTCAGACCACTGGTTTATGTGTCATAACTCTGGTATGTGTACCAAAGCCTCCATCAGCCTGACACTGGTGTTTCCCTTCACAGAAACGACGTGGGAGCGGCCGAGCAGTGTGCCAGGCACTCCCAAGAGCCCTGTGTCACAGAAGAGTTCTGCAGGTACTGTCTGATGCTGTGCCTGGCTGAATCTGCTCCTCCACCACTCAGCAAAGCAAAGGAGAGTGCTGTGATACAGTGGGAGAGGGACTTGATGGACATATAGAATCATGGAATGGTTCAGGTTGGAGGGGACCTTAAAGATCGTCTCATTCCACCCACCTGCCATGGCAGAGACAGCTTCCACTGTCCCAGGTGATGGAATATGCTCCAAGCCTGGCCTTGGACACTTCCAGGCATCCAGGGGCAGCCACAGCTTCTCTGGGCACCCTGTGCCAGGGTCTCACCACCCTCACAGATTGTCTCTTAATCTCTGATCTCAGTCTATCCTCCCACAGCTTAAAGCCATTGCTCCTTGTCCTGTCACTCCAGACTCCTGCCTAATGTCCCTTTCTGGCTCTCCTGTATCCCTGTCAGGCTCTAATGTCTCCTCAGACCCTTCTCTTCTCCAGCCTACACGGTTGTGAGAGTGTAGCAGAGCAAACACGGTGGAGCTTTCCCTCCTAGTAGTTTGTATGAAGATTGTGCATTTCATTGTGACCAAAGGATTTATAATGTAGTTGAGTATCTTGTTTCAACACTAGTTTGAGCATTATTCATTGCTCAGTATATTAAAAAGAAAAGGCAATTTGTAGTTCCATGCAGGAACCAAAAACATCTTGCAAGGCTTGCTTTCTTTACATGAAAACTCCCTTGGACCAGTACTTTTAGTGGATGCCAGGTGCCCAGCAAGCCACTCTGTCATTCTCCTCCTCAAGTGGATGGGGGTGAAAACTACAACAAAAGGGTTGGGATAAGGGCAGAGAGACATCACTCATTATTATCATGGGCAAAACACACTCCACTCAGTAAAATGTTTAATCTATTACCCATCAAATCACAGTAGGGTAATGCGGAATACAGCTAAGCCTTAAACACTGTGATCTATATCTGCAAATTCAGTTATGGGATTAATTTTTAAATTTAAATCTTAAATTTCATTGGCTATCAGCAGCAAGCCTGCTAACTCTCCCTCTGTTCTTGCAGTGAATGGCTACTACGTCTCTGGGTCCCCTGTGCACCAGCTCGACTCGGGTCACACGAGCCTCCGAAAACCCAGTGGGGACCCCCAGGTAAGTTTTTTTGGGAAAAGCCAAACAGCAGGATCCAAGAGTAAATGGGTTTCTAAGTAGTTTAGGAATCCACCCAGAGCAAGAAGTCAAGAGGTCATTTTCTTTTAGAAACTCTCAGATCAGACAGATTTGTGTGTAGTATAGTTAGGCTTTGTGTCCAGCTGGTAAAACAGTAAAAAAAGCCAAGATGCTTTGGAATTTTTGTCCTATCACTCCTTTCTGAAAAATCCACCAGGCCACTTCAGTCACTATTAGCAACCCTATGAATTTTCCTGCCACTCCAGCCTGAACCCTGGGCCTGTGTCCAGCACAGTCCTCTCTTTACATTTGCACATCCGCCCATGTCTGTATCTCATTGTATTTTCCTGCAGCTCCAGCTTTCCCTCCCAAAGACAGTATTCACAAAGAATTCATCCAAAGCTTTTTTCTCAATGACTTCATCCACTCTGGCCTGTCCTTTCACAGCCCCTCCTCAGTGCCTCACCCAGCACATCACCCCGAGTTAACCTACAGGATGCTGACCTGTGCACCTCCCCTGCCTTTGTCCAAATTTCCAATAAATATCTCTGCACTTTTGCTTGCAACACGTCATATCCCTGGGAAATTCTTCCCCACAGATGTGGGGATGCAGATGCAGCACAGGGCCCTCTTCCAGCTCCTCCCATGAAACTCTTTGCTCCCTGCCAAAACATCCCCATATGACCATGTGACTGCCACAGCTGCTGGATCACACTTCCCCACCCTCTGGCGTTTCCCCCAGTGGTCCCAGACCTGACTTTTCTCTGTTCCTTTCTCTGTGAAAGTGATGGTTCCTTTCACAGTGCTAAATATCCCTGGGGAAATGCCTGGCTTATTGGTGTGCTGCTGCCATGTGGACCTGGCCTGCCTGGTGCTCTCAGTGTCTCTGACATTCTCTGTTTCTTGGGCTAAGTTTTGTGTTGTCTGACAATGGTCCCACTTTGCCTTGACCCTCTTTTCTCACATGCTGCCTCTTAAGTAGTTCCTTTCACCTAGGTCAGTATCCCTGGTTTAAATTCATGGCATTTCTCATGATACAGTCCAGCTCTTTGGATTCTCTGTTTCTTCTGCATCAAACATCTTGTACTAACTCCCTGTGCTGCTGTTTCTGTGAGCAGTTTGCCTGGGCTGGAGACAGTGAGCACCTAAACTAGGTCAAAAGCATTTTAGAATCTGATGTAGCGCATTACCAGACACCCCTGTCCACATATCTACTGTGACTCCCTCAGAGAACCCAGAGAAACTTGTAGGCTGTGACTTCCTTCAAAAAGTCCCTTGTGAATCTTTTTGCCAAAAGAAAAAAAAATTCTCAAGGCATCTGACTCCCATGTTTTTGTAGTTGGCATGGAACACAGATTAACTTCTGCAGAATTTCCTTTGTAGCAGCAACATTTGCCACCTTCTGTTTTTACACTGCTGAGTCTTACTCAAATTCACAGACACCTTTATACTCAAATTTACATCTAAGATCCATGAGGAGTCAGAGTCACAGAATGGTTCAGGTGGAAGAGACTAAAGCCCATCCAGTCCCATCTAGACACCTTCCACTGTCCCAGGCTGCTCCAAGCCCTGTCCAGCCTGGCCTTGGGCACTTCCAGGGATCCAGGGGCAGCCACAGCTTCTCCGGGCACCCTGTGCCAGGGCCTCACAGGGAAAAATTTCTTCCTTCTGTCCCATCTAACTCTGCCCTCTGGCAGTGGGAGCCATTCCCCCTTTTTCTATCGCTCCAGGCCTTTGTCCACAATCTCTCTCCAGCTTTTTGTAGACTGACCTCATGTACTGCAAGTTTCCACTGAGGTCTTCCTGGAGCCTTCTCTTCTCCAGGCTCTCTCAGCCTTTGCAGTCCTTGCTCAGCTGACTCAAGCATCAGCCTGTCAGAAATCCCTCTCATGGCTTTTCTCACTCCCTTCATCACCTCCATGGTACTTTCTTTCCACTGCTCCTTTATTACAGGTTTTTCCAAACTGAACTCCTGGCTTCATCCCTGCTTTGAACCTGCTTTGAATTAGTTCTGAATCCCTGACTGGCTGCTGGTGGCATTAATTCTCAGAACAGCTTGTGTCTACGCCCTCTTGGGAAGCTGCTTTTCCTGGGGGCTGGGGCAGCTTCTGCAGAAGAGTCCTGAGTAAGGAAAGCATCTGACCATAAACCTGTGGTTGCAAGAAGCTGTTCTGCATACCCTCAAAGTCTTTTTGGCCTGTCTCTCTCTCTCCTTGTGTGTCTTGGGCCATCCTAAGCTGCTCTGCTTTGACTGCTTCCTTGTCTGTTCCTGGCACGGGCTGTCTCCCACTGTGGAGCAGCTCCTAAGCTTTGGCCAGGATGCTTTCTTGGGCCTGGGCAGCAGCCACCATGCAAACAAATGCTGGCAAGGTCCCTCCAGCAAGCTCAGCCACATTTCTTGGAAACAGGTCAGGGGGTGGGGGGAAAAGCCACAACTGAGAACAACGCGGAGCTATGCTGTGCTGGGCACTCAGCCAGACCTTGTTTATGGCTTCCTAGAGAGCAGCTAAATGCTGCCCGTTCGAGTTGCCACAACTGCCACCAAGGGGACAGCAGAACAGCCGTGGAACTGCACGTGTGTGGTGCTGGCACCTTGCTGCTGCTGGGTGTGGAGTCCCAGGACGAGCACCGGGTGGGATTTGGGGTGGGAGTCCCAAATGATGCCAGCAGCAGTCACAGCATCTGAGCCCCACCTGCGACAGGGACAGGGGGCACTGGGGCACATTTGTGTCCCTGTCCCCAGGGGGATACGATGCCACCATTCCACACACAGGTAGGGGCTGCCTGATGGCAGGACACTGTCACCATCAGTGGTGGTGTCCAGCAGTGTCCCCAGCAGTGGATGTTCCCATCCCTGTCCCCGTTCTCGCACCCATCAGAGCAAAGTGACACCCATGGGACACCAAGACTGCTGTCCCTGTCCTCGAGGGGGGTGTCACTCCGCCATCCCACGGCGTGGCAGGACACTCTTGGCACCCCCGCCAGCAGTGCCACCGTGCCAGCGGCGGGGGCGGGAGAGGCGGAGCAGCGAGCCGGGGCCTCCCGCAGCTCCCCCTCCCTCCCTGCCTGCCTCCCGGGCCGAGCCGAGCCGAGCCGTGCCATGGGACCCGCCTCTCCCCGCCCCGCGCAGCCATGCTGGGCTCCGAGAGCGGCCGCGATGATGCGCTCCGCTTCCCTCCGCAGAGCCCGGGCTCCCCGGCGGCGCCGCGGCGGCAGAGCAAGGAGAGCAGCCTGACGGTGAGAGCGGGGCACGGGGCTGGGGGAGGTTCGTGATGGGCACCGGGGCTGGGGGACCGCGGAAGGTTCGTGGTGGGCACCGGGGCTGGGGAACCGCGAGGGGTTCGTGATGGACACCGGGACTGGCGGACCGCGGAAGGTTCGTGATGGGCACCGGGGCTGGGGGCGTTCGTGGTGGGCACCGGGGCTGGGGAACCGCGAGGGGTTCGTGATGGACACCGGGACTGGGGGACCGCGGAAGGTTCGTGATGGGCATCGGGACTGCCCATGAAGAGCACCGGGACTGCAGGACCGCGGGGATTCTGTGATGGGCACCGGGGCTGCGGGGATTCCATGCTGGGCACCGGGTACCGCGACTGGGGGACCGCGGGGATTCCGTGCTGGGCACCGAGGCTGGCGGTATTCTGTGATGGGCACTGGGGCTGGGGGTATTCCGTGATGGGCACTGGGGCTGGGGGTATTCTGTGATGGGCACCGGGGCTGGGGGTATTCTGTGATGGGCACTGGGGCTGGGGAGCCGCAGGGATTCCGGGCAGTGGGGATGGGGAACCGCGGGCATCCCATGCTGGGCACCGGCCTTCGCAACCGCGGGGATTCCGTACTGGGCACCGGCGCTGCGGAGGTTCCGTGATGGGCACTGGGACTGGGGGCCCGCGGGGATTCCGGGCAGTGGGAATGGGGAACCGCGAGCATTCCGTGCTGGGCACCGAGGCTGGGGGACCGCGGGGGTTCCATGATGAGCACCGGGGCTGCCGGGATTCCGTGATGGGCACCGGAGCTGGGCAACCGCGGGGATTCCAGGCAGTGGGAATGGGGGACCGCGGGCATTCGACGCTGAGCATCAGGCACCGGGGCTGGGGGACCGCGGGGATTCCGTGCTGGGCACCCCGTGCCGGAGCACCCTGCCCTGAGGATCCCGTGCTGGGCACCCCGTGCCGGAGCATCCTGCCCTGAGGATCCCGTGCCGGGCACCCCGTGCCGGAGCATCCTGCCCTGAGGATCCCGGAGCATCCTGCCCCCGCGGCGTTTTGGTGTTCAATCGCCGCTAAACCCGCGGAGGGTTTGGGATCTCTGCCCTGTGCTGGGGTTCAGGCACGGTTCTCCGTGGAATGGTGGTGGTTCCAGGATGAGCAGAGGGAATGCGGTGCCTAAAGAGGTGCCTGGCACTCTGACCAGGTGTCCTGAAAAAACTTCCTCATCTGATCATCACCACAACAGTGTACTGGGAGAAGGACTGAAGAGTTAGAGGAAGACAGACAGCAAATTTTTTTTTCCCAATCTGTATTTGAGGTGTCTAGGAGGTTTCTTGTGCCAGAGTGTCAAATTAAAGATTTCTGATGGAAAGTACAGGCAAAGGTTTTATATTTCAGTGTGAAGTTAATCTTACATTTACTTTTAGGCTTTATAATTAAGTATAACTGGCTCAATGATGAGACTTTTTACAAGAACATGTAGTGACAGGACAGGGAGCAGTTTAAAATTGAAAGAAAGAAGATTTAGGTTAGCTAGTAGGAAGAAATTCTTCCATATGAGGGTGGGGAGGCCCTGGTACAGCTCTGGCTGCCCCTGGATCCCTGGAAGTGTTCAAGGCCAGGTTGGAAAGGGCTTGGAGCAATTTGGGATAGTGGAAGGTGTCCCTGCCATGGCAGAGGGGTGAACAAGATGGGCTTTAATGTTCCTTCCAGCCTAAGCCATCCTATGATTCTGTGTTATGAATGGAAATGTTCTCAGTTGTATGATGTATCTTACTTTACAGACATTAATAACTTTAGTGTGCTTGGTGACCTCATCTGGAACACAATTAGCACTTGTGAGTTCTTCAGTGCAGGACAGGTGATTAAAACCAGAAGGGAAATCAAAATAGATGAATGAAAGTGGCTAGTAATAGAAAGTTTTATTCAAATGGAAATCAGAAGAAATGAACAGATAAATTAATTTTCGGCAATAAAAGAGAGGCAATTCTTGCAGCTGCAAGTATTGGCAGGGTATCAAGTCCCTGAGAACAAAAGGAATAATTTAAAATTATACATCCTTGTTAGTGTTACTATGAGGAGGAGATTGTTGTCTGCATTGTCACGTGCAGCCTGCAGATTTATTCATTAGTGGGCTGGGTTGCTGGTGACAGAGACCAGGGCTCAAAAGGAGTACATAGAAGTGCCTTTAACTGAGATGTGAGTCAGCCACTGCCATGCAGGTACAGTGTTCTGGGGCAGGAGGGGGAAATCTTCAACAGTTTTTGAAAAAAAAAAACACTTTAATCAGTGATTTTAGTTATAAAAATAGGCTGTTACTGATGTTAGTACTGGCAATTGGTTTACTCAGAGTGTGGTGTGCTTTGAAGCAAGTACAAATCTGGATGTTCAGGCATTTTTGTAGATGTCTGGGAGAATCAGCTGTTCCAGGGCTGCAGTGGCTGGGGCAGGAGACGTGTCCCAGCCCTTGAAAGGAGCTCCTGCCTGCTCAGATTGGGGGGTTGAGATAAATCATGGGCTGAGCATTGTGTCCAGAGGGACTAGGCATGGTCACACAGGGTGGGGTGTATGAGAGCACGAGGAGGAGAGCTTGTTTTCTGCAATCCCTGTTCCTTACTGGGCTGAGGGCTCAGGCTGTTCTCTCAGGATGGTTTTCCATATTTACTGGCCCATGTGCCATCAGGTAACATCTGCAAAGCAAACTGTGTGTTATGTCAGGGTCACTGGCTGTGCATTTCTCCTGCAGAAGCCCAAAGCTTTCAAGTGGGATGAATCAGATAGACAAAAATAAGCTAATTTTAACAGCTGTTTGCTCCAAGCCATTGCCTCCATCAAGGCAGCATTGTGAAAAATGAATCTCATAAGGAGTGTAAACTGTAAAACAGTGGAAGTGTTTTTCACTGTCTCCTAGGAGGTTCTGTGTGCTCAGTGCCACTCAAGCTGACGTGGGGATGTTCTGCTCAGCAGAGCTGCAGGGCACGTCCTTAGCTTGCTGTCAGATGCTTTTCCTTGCTCTGTAGCTGTGCTCAGCCACAACCTCTTCTTGCAGAGGGGAATTCTGTGATCTACTTTGAGGCTTTTGGTCCAGGAAACCTCCCTTCAAAGCGAAATCCTGTGGCACACAAGCTGCAGACATCAGGTGATGTCCAGCCAAGCTGTTGCTGCGTCATTGCCTTCAGCAGAGGAGTGGGAGCATCTTCCTCAGGATGCATCTGCCTCCTCTGCATCCAAGTGGCATTTAGCAGCACAGCTTCTGGAAACCCTGAAGGCAGGTGGAGCTGGAGTATTTCCCATCTGTGTGCAACCAACTAGAATAATCTGGTGCTTTCTCTTTGGTCAGTGAATGTTACTGACATGGTCTTCCATCTTCTTTGGAGGAGAAACTCCAGCTGGGTATATCAGAGTTATGAAACCGCAGGTGTGTGGTCTTTGCTGGTTTTACAATTAATTTCAAGGTGCACTTGCTGTTTTAAGGCTGGATGGTTTGCTGGGTGATTCCTGAAGCCTCTGGTCTGTGGAAGCTGGAGATATTTACAATAGGTAAAGGAGAGCTAAATGCAGAATGTACAGGGGGATTTCACCTGAGGAACAGAGCTGTGTCTTACTTGGAAGAGCAGGAAAGCTGCCTGATTATAAGGTATTTCTGAGTGTGGGTTTTTTTTCTTCAAAATTCTCTAGTGCCTTGTTGGGATAGTGCAGGACCTGGAAAATGCTGGTGTTTGGATTGCATGTGCTGGCCACGTCAGTGAACAGTGCTGCAGATGGGAAGAGGAGCAGCCTGTGCACAGGAACTCGGGATTTCCTGCTCTCTGCTCTGTGTCTGGCAAGTGTGACACACACAGGGCTGTGATGAGCACAGGTTCAGCCCAGGTCCCCCCTGTGCCCTGGGGCTGACTATGGTAGATACTGTCACAAAGCCCTGGTTGGGCAGGGGCCTGAATTATCTCTGAACCTTTCTACAGATAAACCAAGTGGAGAGGGCTCCTCCACACTTTCGGCAGAATCTTTCCTTTGAAGTAGGAAGGAATCAATGGATTTGTTAACAGTGAGGACTTGAATTGTCTGTTCTTCCCTTCTGTGGTACCATAGCTGCAGCATCACCCTACCAGAGCTAAAACCCAGGGCAAACTCATGGTGTTGAAGCTGCCCAGACACAGCCTAGGCATTTCTGGGCTTCCCTGTCTGGGGAGAGTTCAGACTGCCCAAGCTCTTCTCCAGCCTTTGCATTTGGCTTTTTTTACCCAAATGGTTCCATTTGCCATATGAACTCAATGTTGGATGTTCTACTTTGAGTCTCAACTGAAATAGTAAAGAACATACTGAAGTGAGGCAATCTGGGACAGCTCTTCTGTGGTTAAGGTGCTGAGAATGTGTAGAAATCAAAAATAATGTGCATTTTTAAGTTGAAGAGATAAGCAAAAATGTTGCCCTGCTTTAGTCACGTGAGTGTGGCACAGTAAGTTCTCCTGCTCTCTGCTCATTTATTTATGTTGTGACTGCTGTAATAAACATGTAGTTGATTATCTAAGCTTTGATCAAATTATTCTTGTTTTATTCTTGTTGCTTGGCAATGTCTCATTTACTGGTGAGTGACTTCAAAGCCTGTAGAGACTCTGAAATCCAGGAGATTAATGTGCATGTCCAGCCCAACAAAGTTTGTTGTTCCTGTGCAAATCCTGTGCATTCACCTGGCTCCCTGGGTCTGTTCCTCTTCTGTCACCCTTTTGTGTCTCAGACATAATTAAGAGTCACCTACACCATAAACAGCTCATTTTGTCATTATTGCCAGTGCACTCGTGGGAAATAGGAGCTGGAATATTCAGCTGTTAAGGGTATAATTGCATCTGCTCATGATCAGTACACAGGCAAAAGTATTTTAATCCATTGAGTTTGGCACGCAGTTTGTCAAGAGAAATGCGTTTGTGCTGCTTGTTTGATCCCCTCTGTGCGTGTCCTCCACCAAGCTTTGTTTGTCACTGTGTTTTTTTCCTTCTCTGACTCTGATCCTGCTGTCCCCTTTAATCCAGTGGCTCCCAGACAGGTTTTCTGGTGCCACTCCTGGCCCATGGCAGCTGGAAAGACAAGCTGCTGTCCCCTGGCAGGTTTGCTCAGCTCTTCCTTGGGGTTTTGCCCTGCTGCTGTCTTGTCATTAATTTTGCTTTGTTGCGAGCTGACAATAGCCATCATTTTGACAAAGAGGCTGCATAAGAACTTAATATCATGGTGAGGCTGATTATCACCTCACCTGTCCCAGTGGAGCTTGTGGGAATGCAATGCAGGTCATCACACCTTGTTTTCTCTTCATGCTCTGTGATTCCATCATTATCTGAGAGACCTGCTTTAATTTGTTTTGTTTCTTCCTGGCAATTACAGCTCTAATAGTCACCTTCTGCAAGCTTTTGTTGGGCCTTGCTGGCAAGTCAGCATTATTCAAATATCCACAGTGCCACAGGTCTGGATTTGGAGCTTGCAGGGAGCCTGGACAGCTCTCAGGGATGTGAGCAAAGTGTGATCTCTCAAAATTAGTGAGGGCAGTGCTCCTTTGCATGGAGGGAATGTCACTGTCCATGGGACTGATGGAGCTGTCAGACATGGGGACATCACCCCAGGTGCTTTGGCTGTCCTCACATCACTCAGCTCATCAGTGGCACCAAGCTGGTGAAGCTGAGTAGGGTTTTTTCAGCTCCCTTTGCTTTTAGAAGGAAGAAAAGGAGCATTTCAGAAAGGGGGAATGCCACCCTGTCACACCACTGCTGCTCAGTGCCAGCCTGGTGCTCCCCTCCTGCTGGGAAATGCTGGGAGGTTTTAGAAATGCTGGGAAATACCAATCCAAGAGCTCTTGTTTGAGTGTAAGCAATCTGGGGTAATGAAAGGAAAGAAAGATCACAGGATAATCTGTGTAGTTCTATGGAATTTTTAGTAGTATTTCTAGAGTTTAGAAAATTTTCATGCCCCCTGCTGGGACTTAGTGCAAAAAGATGTAAATTCTGTTAAAGTCTGTTTACCATAATATTTTTGTTTGTGTGTTTGTTTGTTTTTAAGATTGTAAAAGCTTCTGAGTTTATTTTTTGATTCTGGCACCAATTCCCTTTTAAAAGTGATACTAGACCCAAATGGCCTCATGACTCTTCCCAGACAATCAGCATCATTTCCAGACAATTCAGCCTTTAGAGAAGTGAAGAATATTTTGATTTATTCCTAAAACTTTTAGAAACACTTGAATTCACCCTGCTTTCATCCCCTGCTGATGTGCACACTCACTGTTCCACTTGCTGCTGCATTCCTGGAGTTCTGTGCACTGCAGTGAGACACTGTCCCCAGTCCAGCCCTGGCATTTCCAGTGACTCTGTGGTTATTGCTTCAGGACGTGGACACTCACTGTCACATCTCTAATCAGCAGCTTCCAACTGACACAGATTCAGCTTTTGTGGAGCAGGCACTGCCTTTAGCAGGGAGTGGGAATTTCCCATGCTGGTTCTCTTTGCAGATTTTTCAGCTGCAGGATACAATTTCTGTGCCACCCACTACAGACCACCTCCCTGTCCTGGTGTGCAGTGCCACGACACAATGATCCAGCTCAGGATATTCTATATTTCTATGGTTCTGTGATGCCCAGACTTCTGTTAAAGGCTGCAGAACACACTTGGGAAGTGCAGTTGGTTAGGGCATGGCCATCCTGCTCCTCAGCTGAGCTGGTGCATGACTCTTCTGCTGGGGAATCCAAGGGAACAGGGAAGGTGTTTGCAGTGCTGTGCTTGGCACCGTGTGGCCAGTGGAGGCCAGCTGTGAAGATTTTCAAAACTCTAGAAATACTATAAAAATTCCATAGTTGGATGGAGGTGCCAGCTCTGGTTGAGATAGCTGGTTCTGGCTGGAGATGCTGGTTCTGGTTGAGGGTTCTGGCTGGAGATGCCAGCTGTGGTTGGAAGTGCCAGCTCTGACTGGACATTGTGCCTCTGGTTGATGGTTCTGGCTGGAGATGCCAGCTGTGGTTGGAAGTGCCAGCTCTGACTGGACATTGTGCCTCTGGTTGGAGGTGCAGGGTCCCCAGTGCATGGTCACTGCCTGCAGAGCCCAATTTTCTGTCTTTCAGGTCAGTTTGGAGCCTGGTGGGAGCTGGAAGGCAAGACACGTGGTTTAGGCTCTAGCTGAGGTGACAGCCAAAGACAGCACAGGTTCAGGGTGCTCAGCCTGCTTTGGGGTGGGCTTGGCAAGCTCTGGCAGGGTGATTTATGTGGAGCAAACTGTTACAGGGCAGCTGCTGAAGCTCCAGCCTGGGCAGAGGCAGCAGAACCAGTGTGGGTTTGTAGGAGCAGCTTGTATCAGCTGAAGGCTTTGTCTGCTGTGCTCTGGAGTGGTGGGTTTGTGCTGTGTCAGCAGCCACATCCTTTCTGATCCTCTCTGGATAGCCCAGAGGCAGATTCACTGCATGCCTTTGGGTCTGCCTGTGCAGCTGTGCTAAAACCCTACCCACAGATTTGTGTGGATTTCCTGTGAGTTAACTGATCCAAAACAAACCCCCACCCCCATACAGATATACATCTGTGACATCCCAACCCCAATACCTCTTGATCCCTTGGTGAATCAAGTGCTTTTAGTGTTCCCATGAGCCCTGAGAGGGGCTGATTTTAGGGAACCTGCCCAGCAGGGATTTGGGGTGAGCATTACAAACTGGCAGTGAGCTCTGACTCGTGCTGGTGCTTGCTCTGGGAGGCTCAGCTGTGTCCAGGGTTGTTCTGCAGAATGTTCTGCTGTAGCTGTGGTGCTCGTTGCCTTCGCTGTGCTGTTAGCAGGCTGCAGTGTTCCACTGGGATAGCTTAATGAGTGCTTGGATTTTCTGATGCTGTTGTTTAATGAGCGTGTGATGAGTCCTGTCTGACTGATCTGTGTGAGCACTGAAGGTTCACTGGCTCCAGAGAGCCCCTGCTCTTTCTACCCAGAGCGTCACTTGCATCTGAAAAGGTCTTAGACACAGATAGAAGGGCTGTGCACTGATAAAATAATCTCTTTTTTTGGCATCCTGTAGGAGATGGCATAGCCAAGGGTGTTTTGCACTGACAGTGCTCTCTGATGCTCACTGTGTTTCTGTGCTCAGGGTGTTTCACATCAGGTTTTTAGCACAATTTTCAGGGATTTGGGAGAACTCCCTGCGTGGTGCTTTCCAAATGCAGCAGGTTTTCCTCATGTGCAATGGGTAGTTGATTTCCCTCTGAGCCAACACTCCTGCCTGCAGAGAGCAGCATTCTGGGAATACTTGGCTGTTTCCATGCAACAAGCAGTTTTTCTGCCCTGGCATGCCTTCACTGCGGATTTTCTGATGGATATAACTTTTTATTTACGTATTTCTCATTAACAGCTACATTTCATTACTGTCTAACTCTCCTTTTTTTTTTTCGCTTTTGTATTTTTTTTAACAGATCAACTGTGTGACTTTCCCCCACCCTGACGTAATGCCAGAGCAGCAGTTGCTGAAACCTTCAGAGTGGAGCTACTGTGATTATTTCTGGGTAAGTGGGCAGCCAGCCACATGCCACATGCAGCTCCAGAGCTTCCAAGAAAGTGGAATAAACAGCTTGATTTGTGGTACAAGGTAAAGGAGAATTTGGGCTGAGATACAGTGTGTTCAGGGAGTACCACATAGACTGGGGATGCCAGGGAAGATCTCCTGGAAACATCTGACCAGTCTGAGATGTGGCTGATCCATCAGAGAAGGAAAGGCAAGGGCAGTTCCCAGGAGATGGATTTGCTCAGGAAATAGGGAGGATGTAGGAGAAGCCACATATTTCAAAATAGCTCAGGCAAAAGGGCAGTGCAGGAGGAAGGGAATAGAATCACACAATCCCAGACTGGTTTGGGCTGGAAGGGATCTTAAAATCTACCCTGTTCCACCCCTGCCATGGCAGGGACACCTTCCACTGTCCCAGGCTGCTCCAGGCTCCATCCACCCTGGCCTTGGGCACTTCCAGGGATCCAGGGGCAGCCACAGCTGCTCTGGGGCTTCCCCATCCTCACAGGGAACAATTCCTTCCCAATATCCCATCTAAGCCTGCCTTCTGGATGTGGGAAGCCATTCCCTGGGTCCTGTCCCTCCATGCCTTGTCCCCAGTCCCTCTCCAGCTCTCCTGGAGCCCCTTTAGGCCCTGCAAGGGGCTCTGAGCTCCCCGCAGAGCCTTCTCCTCTCCAGGCTGAGCAGCCCCCATTTCTCAGCCTGTCTCCAGAGCAGATGTGTTCCAGCTCAGTGGCCTCCTCTGGACTCACCCAACTGACCCCCAGCTCCATGGATAGTGAGGTAGCTGGCAGGGAATGTGATTCCAGTGTTCCCAGAGCCTTGAGAGCCAGGGATGCACAAGGAAGCAGGGGTGCCCCTTCTAAAGCAAGTTAAAAACTCTTTGTTAAATTGTACAGCTCCCTCCACAGGGTATTCCAGAGGTCAGACAATGAATGCCTTCTTTGTAGGGTGAGGTCTGTGAGGGACAGGCCAGTTTATAGCTTGAGTAGTTTTAATGCAGCCTGGAGCCTGCAGAGTCTTCCATGGCTGGTTCTGTGTGTGCCCCCTTGTGCTTAGGTCTCTTTTCAGGCTCCTGAGTCACATGAAAATGATGCTGTGGTCCTTGGAGTGTGGAGCTGATAGAAAATTATAGAAAATGGTCTTCCAGTGGAAAACTTTCCTTCCACCTGAATGTTTTTCTGGGCAGTGAGAGGAAAACTACAATGGAATGAACAAGTACTACAAAAGGAACCAGCAATGAAGCTTTTAGGAATCTCATGTATATTTTCTGTTCAGCAATGAAGCTTTTACGAATCTCATGTGTGTTTTCAGTTATTGGTTACTGAAGTGTTTCCCTTTTAATAAAAAGTGTCAGTGTTGGAGGCCCAGCAGAATGTCTCCTTGTGCCTGCTCAGTGCTGATGGCAGGGCATTGCTAAAATACACTGAAAAAAAAATTGCACATATTTGAAAATGGTCACGTTACCACAACATTTATTCAGTTCCTTCCAGTCTTCTGATCCCAGTGGGCCCTAAATAATTAATGGTGTACTGACTGATTTTTTTGTACATGTCTCACAAAAGTTCCTGCCTCGTTTGGTCCTCCCTGTTCAAGCTCAGCCTGTGCTTGGTTCCATGGCTTGGTCACATCTTGATTTCAGTGAAACTCTACTCACAGCTCCTTACTTCTTGCAGACTTTTATCCTCCCATAACTCTGCTTGCAGGAATTTCCTCTTTGGCCTTGTCATGCTCTGCCCACAGCTCAATTCTCCTTCCTCCATCATC
Organism: Melospiza georgiana; assembly: GCF_028018845.1. Taxonomy (NCBI): domain Eukaryota; kingdom Metazoa; phylum Chordata; class Aves; order Passeriformes; family Passerellidae; genus Melospiza; species Melospiza georgiana. The sequence goes on from NC_080450.1 coordinate 6,782,979, forward strand.
TCCACTTCTCCCACTGGCTCAGCCTGCTGGTGCCTGGCAGGGCACCCTGCCAGTCTCCTGCTTTGATTAATCTGGCATTTTCCTCTGGCTGCTTGTGCAGCACGTGGGGGATCAGAGCAGCACTGGGGGAGATGTTCTCTGAGAGTTTGGGTGTTGGAAGAGGGTAAGAAATGAAATAGGGAAGCAGGGAGAAAACTGTGTTGGTTCTTGAAGCCAGTGGAGCAAGGGTTTGTGTGAGAAACAGGCAGTGAGGGATGGGATGTGTGGTGGCAATCTGTGGGATGGGTTTGCCTTGTTTTTACAGCAGATTTATGCAGACTGGCTCGGTTTTCCTCAGTAAAAATCACAGTTGGCAAGCTGCTAAAGGTGTTTTAGGGCTGGAAGGAGCAGCCCTGTCCTCCCCTCTGCCCCAGGAGTGTTCCCTTGCTCCAGGGCTCCTGCTTTGGGCAGGCTGAGCCCTTGGGGCTGACCTTACCCAGGTGTGAAAGGTGCTGGGCAGGAATGACAGCAGGGCTGCTGCTTGGCCCCCACAGCATCCCTTTCTGGCTAAAGATAATTGTAAAACTTCCCTTTCTAAATTTAAGAAAATGAGCAAGAAGGATGTGATGCTGTTTCTTTGAGAGGGTCTGAGGTGCCGTAGCCACAGCAGCTCTGAGGGCAGGATTCCTCAGGCACCACTGCTGGGAGCCACATCTCTGTGGGTTTGGCCTGCAAAGGATTTTGCTGAACTTCCTTTTATTTCTTTCAGGCAGACAAGAAGGACTCACAAGGGAACAACACAGTGTCGGGATTTGAAATTCTTCTTCAAAAGCAGCTTAAAGGGAAACAAATGCAGAAAGAAATGGCAGAGTTTGTTCGAGAAAGGTAATTAGCACTTGGCTATCAAATGAAATCTTTATTGCAGTTGTTTTTTCCCCAATTTAGATATTCCTTAAATATGTTAAGGCTTAAACTGCATAAAAGGTTTGCTACAAGTTCTTACTGAAGATTTAATATTTCTTTAGTGTTCATCCACACTTTCCAGTTCTCACTTGTCTGAGCTGTATTGCACAAAGGCTGTCTGTCAGAGGGAACCTAGAAGGTTTTAAGCAGCACATTCAAGGAAAAAGTACAAACAGGAGAGAAGCAGAGTGGAGGGGATGTTTAAAAGGGAGATATTTTGTCTGAAAAGTACAGAAGCAATTTGTTCACATGCAGCATAGGCACAGCTTCCTAGAGGAAGATTTAAAAAAACATCACTTTGAGCTTGGTAATAGAACCACAGGATGGTGTGGGATGGCAGGGACATCTGATAATTCCATTGTTCCCTCCTAATCTGGAGGAACAGTGTAAAAGGACTCAGTCACAATCTTTCCTCAGTGGGAATTATGGAGCTGTCTGTCCGATATCCTCTACGACCTTCTCTCCCTGTTCCCCCTGTTGTCTTAATCTATTTAGTTCCTTCTTGCATGGCAGTCACATCAGATCATCTTCTCCTCCCTTTGCAGCTCTCTAGTTTTTCTTCATCCACCATAATATGTCATGACTGAAATTATTTGAGTGTGGGCACAAAAAGTATTCTTTTTATCTCAAATGTGCCCCATAAAAGGGCACTTGCTCAGGCAGCTCCTGCAAAGGGGCCTGCCAGAAATACCCCACCTTCTGAGGCTGTGTGCATGACAAATAAAGACACTTCAGAGCAGGTTTTGTGCACAGCTGGCAAAGAATAAGGAGTTTTTCTATCTGGGGCCCTCACAGTTCTCTCAAAAATGTTCTGTTGAGCGAGCTGGGTTGAAAACCAGTGAACAGACAAGTGTTTGCTGTGCCTGGGAGCATCTGCACCTTGCAGTTTCAGTGGCAGCAGAAGATGGTTCCAGGCAGGATTCCCATCACCTCTGCACCAGCTGTGGGTCATTCCTCCCTGCTGGGCTGTGTGGCAGCACCTTTCTGTCACAGACACATTTTATGAAAAATCCTTTCCTTAAGATTTTTCCTCCTGAGAAGCTGAGAGGCCTCAGGAACAAAATGTAAACATTGGTTATCTGCTGCTGTGGAATGCAACAGGTGCGTCTGGGATTGGTCTCATGTGGTTGTTTCTAATTAATGGCCAATCACAATCAGCTGGCTCGGACTCTGTTCGAGCCACAAACCTTTGTTATCATTCCTTCTTTTTCTATTCTTAGCTAGCCTTCTGATGAAATCCTTTCTTCTATTCTTTTAGTATAGTTTTAATATATATCATAAAATAATAAATCAGCCTTCTGAAGCATGGAGTCAGATCCTCGTCTCTTCCCTCATCCTCAGACCCCTGTGAGCACCGTCACACCTTTCCTGCTCTGCTCCCTTGCCCCTGGCAAGCTCAGCTCCTGTCCTGGTGCCTCCAGGTGGGTGAGGACCAGCACAGGGCAGTGGGTGAGAGGAAGGGGCTGCACCAGCCACGTGCTGGTGCCAGAAGCTGCTGCCACATCCCTGCCACGATTGTCACCCATCACAGAGAGCAGGAAGCATTTGCTGTCCCCAAGGAAGGTGCACTTCATCCCCCCAAATCTCATCTGGGTTTTTTCCTGGGTGGCTGCACTCCTTCATTTTTGCCTCAAGGATGTGCAGCCTCACATTTCACAGCAGGCTGAAGCACGTGCTCCTGGTTTTGCAGACAGCAGAGCAGAAACACTCTGTCCTTGTTGCTGGCTCTCCAGAACTGGAGCTTCTTCAGCTAATTTTGTCTCACATGCCGTCCTGCATATAGCCCTGCTCTTGCCTCTGCATTTTTAGCATATGGGGGGAGAAGACTGCTCATCAAACCGGTGCTGCCAAGCCCTGGAGACTGAAAGGAAAATTCCTGTGGCAAAATCTGTTAAAATGCAGAGAATTTCTTGAAATTACGTGTGTGGGTTTCTGCCTTAAAGCTTACTTACTGCTGTCTTTTTATTTTCTCTCTGTGTGTATGTGAGTGTAGGATAAAGATTGAGGAGGAATATGCTAAGAACCTGTCCAAACTGTCTCAGAATTCCTTGGCTGCTCAGGAAGAAGGGTAAGTGTGTCTCTGTGAATTTCACAGAAGACGAATTTTAATATAAAAGGCATTTCTCCCACGCAGGTACAAGTAATTTTCCCCAGCTCTCTCCCTCTGACTAGAGGTTTATTTAGATTAGCACCCTGGGCATGTTAGGGAAGATGGAATTGCTTCAGAGTTGTTTGTTTGGGTTTTTGTTTTTTTTTTTTTAGGTTGTTACTGAGAAGTTTTTTAGGAATATGTGTATAAAACGTTGCATTTCCAATCAGGTTTATATGCTGTCCTTGTTGTAGGCAGGACTGGTTCCTTCCAGGATTAGCATGTATTTCAACTACTTTGGAAATGGAAGAATATATAGAATATATATATATACTACTGAGAGTAGCTGTGTAAGGTCAATGCTGGTACAATCAGAGCAGCACAGACAAGAGGGAGGATAAAGAAGTCTCTTCTCATCAAGGTTCTGGCACTCCAAGAAAAGCAGCAGACTGCTGCTTTTTTCCAACATTTTACACTTGGGAAGTTATTAAGAAGACATTAGGCAGTGCAGTTCAGCCTGAATTGCATTTTTTCAGTATTAATGCAAAGGCACCACTGCTGAAGGATCAGAACTTGGTGGCTCTGTGTGTTTCACCACAAACCCTCTGAGCTCTGAAGGCCAAGCTGGAAATGACTGTCTTCATTTTGGCACTGAAGCTGCATGAGGTGTTTTGCTCAGCTTCCAGGGGGCAAGGACAGAAATTCCAAGAGGATAACTGGGCTCTTACTGCCCTGAGCACCTACACTGGGTACACTGGGAATGGTTTCTGTCCTCCTTTCTCCTTGGGGCTGGATGCTCAGCTGATCTAGCAAAGCTAAACCCATTTCCTCCCACATCTTCCTTCCACTTTCTCCTATCCCCAATGGGAAAAGGAGGGAATGACTGAAAAAATGAAAGGGAAGGAGACAAAGTAGGTGAAAAGAAAATGAATGAGCACTCAAGCCTAAGAAATGTTGAAGTAGAAAACTGGAAAGGACATGGAGCTGAGAGCACTGTCCAGTGATGCTCTCCCAGATAACAGGGATAGTGTCAGTGGGAAATGGGCAGTGGGAGAGGACCTCAGGGAAGGAGGAATATTCTCTAGGTGTGTCCAAGTTGTTTAACTGATGAACACCACATTTGAGGACTCAAGGCCTTGCAGCAGCCTCAGAGGTGACAGATCATTAGTTTGAGATTGCAGGTGACAGGTGATTTTTCAGGCTATCAGGAACAGTCAAATCTCATTATCCTTGAAAAGGGGATGGGGAAGAGATAGAAGGAGCCAGGAATTGTAGATCACTCAGCTTTATTTAACCTGTGCAAAGTGGTAGAGTAAGCCATCAAACTTCCACTTAAGGGGAAAAATTAGATGCAATTGTTGTATATGCATAGAGACCCATGCCAAGGCAACCTAAATTCCTTCAGTGATGGAGTAAAAGACTAGGTCAACCCTCACAGCTCTTAATTTAGTGTTGCTTTTTGTGATGGGAGATTCTCGTAGGCAGACAAGAGAAATGGTGGCCTAAATAAAGCTTAATGTGCAAAAAACTAGGTAGGAAAAACCCACTGCTTACAGAAACTAAACTGCAGAAAGTAAGTGTGGAATGAGATCCCAAAGGGTTTGTCCTAAGTCCAGGGCGTTTTAAAATGTTTTTGTAATGAGCAACCTGTGATAGAAGAAATTATGGATTTACTGTATCCAGAGATGTGACAGAGCTAGGAGGGTTGGTATGTGTAACTTGAGGAAAAGGTTGCAATTCAGAATTCTTGTGTTAAAATTGAGAAATTAACTAAAAAAAAAAAAACTAAGATGCATTTTAATGAGGACAAAGCAGCGGGTTTTATACTTTCACAGGACGTGAAAGATACAGTTACATAACACTTTGTGGGAGAAGGATCTGGCTATAGTGAATCACAAGCTTATTCATCAACAACTTCATGCTGTTGTCTAAAAAGGCAATCACATTGAAATGTGTAGAAGAAAGAGTGTCTGATACAAAATAATCTGTTACCAGTTTAGCCCCTGGAGTTGCACTGTACTGGGGACAGTGTAGTTTTGGTTATGGTGCTTTAAGAGGAGTCTGGGCCGTTGTAAAGGATCTGGAGGAGTGTGCCTCAGCTGCCACTGTCCTGGAAATAATCTGAAAGAAAAAGACAACAGAGAAATTTTCAAGTGCTGAAAAGCTTTTCCGCAACTTTTCACCTGAAGTGAAAATCTGCTCTCTGAAGTAGGGTGTAAAGGAGAAGAGGTAGAAAAAACTGCATTGGTGGGAGCTTCGTTATGGTGAGGATGAGATGCTGAAGGGTCTTGCTTAGGGAGGCTCTGGTGCCTCTGTAAGTGGAGATTGTCATAAACTGGGTTTGCAAAGATCTGCTGCAAACAATGCCAACACAATTCTGCCTTGGTCACAAAGGTTGGGCGTTTTCTCAGATTTCTATTACCCTTTCCCATGATTTTGCTGATCAAGATATGATAAAAAGTGCTGTGCCAGATTTCTCTGACAGATCCACAAGGAGAGGTGGGGAAGGGACTGATCATTGTCCTGCTCTTCCTTCAGCACACTGGGAGAAGCTTGGGCTCAGCTCAAGAAGAGTTTAGCTGATGAAGCAGAGGTTCATCTCAAATTTTCTTCTAAGGTAAATGGTTCTTTCTTTTCCAAATATTTTTTCCCTGTATTGGTGGGCCTCTCCCTTCAGTGCATGTTAGTGGGGGAAATACACAGGCATGTGGTACAATTTTAGGAGAATTAGTAAGTTGGTGAACAAACTTGCTGAAACTCTGTCCAATCTTCCTTCCAAAATCAGTTTATTTAGTCTACCTGCTGAGTAAATCAAAACACATCTAGCTTTAATTTTTCATTAAAAAGTAAAACTGATTTTAGATGTTGTTCACCTGGACTCTGTGTTCCAGCAGTAAATTGAACTAGTGCTTGTACAATTCACTTCTGCAAAGGAAGAAATGAAAAGCAATATTTGACTTCTCAACAAGAATCTACTCTACCTGTCTGGAAGGAAGAGAACCAGAATTCTGGCTTTTTTGGTACCATTAGCCTTTCTCAAAAGTCTGCTGGGAGCATCACGTTATTTTGGGGTTTTATCTCAAGTGATGCCCAAGGAGATTTCTTTTACAAATTATGGTATTTATCTGGGTTTTTTTCTACCACATGTGACATGCTCTTGAATCCTGTTGCATTCTGTTAACCTCTGTGGGTGTTCAGGTTCAATTCAGTGGCAGATATCTCAGCACAACAGCCATGTTCTGGAGGAAAATTATAGCTCTGCACCATTTGTAAGCAATTCAGCAGAGGTTACTCAGGCAACCAGCTGCTGCCTTGGTAACCCACTGCTCTGCCTTAAACTTCGACATCAGGGCTGTAATTAGTGAAATACTTTTTGCTCCCCATTGTCCTCCTGAATTGTTTTCCAAAAGGAAGAAATGCACCTTGGAGTGATGTGTGTGTGTAGGCAGGCCAGGTTGAGAGGGGCTTTTCCATTATTTTACTTCTTAAACTCTGCACAGAAACTCCTGCAGCATCCTCCAAATCCTTCCCACTGTTTGTGTGCAAACAACAGTGTGAATGTGGCACTTCAGGGGCAAGGCTTAATGGTGGACCTGGCATCCCTGGGTTGTGTATTTGCCAGGAAATGCCTGATGAGGGCAGGAATGATGAATCTGACTCCGTGTTCTCAGAAGGCTAATTTATTACTTTATGATACTATATTATATTAAAGAATGCTATACTAACTATACTAAAGGATACAGAAAGGGTACATACTAAATGCTAAAAAGATAATAATGAAAATAGTAATAAAAATAATGAAACAATAATAATGATGATGATAATAATGATAAAAGCTTGTGACTGTTTCCAGAGTCTTGACACAGTTTGGCCCTGATTGGCCAATGAATCAAAACTACTCACAGCAGAATCCAATGAAACAATCACCTGTTGGATAAACACTCTCCAGACACATTCCACATGAGCAAAACACAGGAGAAGCAAATAAGAGATAAAAATTGTTTTCCTTTTCTCTAAGTCTTTTCAGCTTCCCAGGAGAAAAATCCTGGGCAAAGGGATTATTTCAGAGAATGTAGATGCCACACCTGGGTTGACGATGGGATTTGATGATCTTGGAGGTTTTTTCCAGCTGTGGTTCTGTGCAGAGCCAGGGATTGCTGTCTGGCTCCTCAATTCTTCCTTTATTTTCATTTCCAGCTCCAGAGTGAGGTGGAGAAGCCCCTGCTGAACTTCAGAGAGAACTTCAAGAAGGACATGAAGAAGTGTGACCACCACATCGCGGACCTGCGGAAGCACCTGGCCAGCCGCTACACGGCTGTGGAGAAGGTGGGAGCGGGAGCAGCCTGCAGGCTTTGAGACACCAAACTGCTGCTTTGAGCAGAGCAGCTGCCCCTTGGAGAGTTTCAGCTCTGTCACAGCTGTTCCTGCTGAGGACTTTCACTGTTTATTGAAATTAGGGTGTTCCTGACGCAGGGAATGATTGGTATCTGACTCTATTGATTCAGAAGGCTGAATAATTGCTTTATTAAACTATATTATATTACATTATACTATACTACACTATATTGAAGATTACAATTACTATTCTTTAAAAGACTACTATTCTTTAGTATTCTTTGTATACTACAAAGAATACTAAAGAACACTAAAAGATACTAAAGAAAACTCCTGTCTGAGAAAGCTAGGACACAGCTTTGAGTGATTGGCCAAGGAAACAAAACAATCCTCAGCAGAATCCAATTGACAAATCACTTCAGGTAAACGGTCTTCCTAACACATTCTACATGTGCATAACAGCAGGAGCAGCAAGTGGAGATAAGAATTGTTTTTCTCTTCTTCTCTCTGTGCTTCTCCAGGGAAAAACTCTGAGAGAGGGAATTATGTCTCTCTGCTCAGGGAATGTGAATGCCACAGCTGTTTGCTGTGCTTTGCCCAGCCCCAGAAATAGTTTGGCGTTTAATTGGGATCTGGGAAGTGCTGGGGCAAACATCTCATTGCTGAAGTGGCTTTTTGGTTCATCCTCCCCTTGCCAGCTTGGGGCAATAAATTTGAGGCAAACACTTCTGATTAGTGTGCATCTATTGTCCTCAAAATGTAGAGCACCTTGCCTTAGAATGGCAGCAGGGTCAGCTCAGAGGCTCACCTGGCTCCGTGGCCAAAAGCAGCTGGACCCTGACCTGGGAAATCACAAACCCTTCGCAAGAAACATCCTCACTGAAAAAACCCACACAGCAGCAGCAGCAGCAGCCAGTAATGGGCTGATGTGACACCAGCCAGGAGGTGGCTGAGGTCGTGGTGGAGGGAGTTAGACCCACAAAATGTGATCTCCCAGCAGCAGCTGGCAGAAATGGGCATGCTTGTGCCTCAGCTGCCAAATTCTATCCTCATGAGTTTGCTTTTGGGTGTGAATTGGAGAGGAAATACCATTCCCAGTCATCCCCAAAGCTGTTTGTGCTTTCATTAAAGCTCAGCAGGAGTTCCCCTGCTGGGACAGAACTGTGGCAGGATACACAAGGTCCTTAGGCTGAGTGTCTGCAAGGAAGGCATTTTTCTGCAGAACACCAAGTTCTTCACACTCCTATCTGCAAAGCAACTCAGTAGCAATACTGGGAGTAGTGAATTAGGAATAACCCTGGGAAGAAGGAAGAGCTGTGACTGCAGTGCCTGTGGAGCACTCAGCCCTCACAGATTGCTCTCCTGCAGCTCCCTCTCCAGACCTGCAGGACCCACCAGGGCCTCAGAACTGCACATGGAAAAAATTCCAGGAATGTTTCAGCAGAGCTGTAGCATTGAGGCTGGTGTGACTGTAAAAAACTGCAAAGTTCTAAGAAAATGCAGACATCCAATTTAGTTTGAAACACTGCTACAGTATAAAGAACAAATGTGACATGTTTTATAACAAATCCATGCAAAACAAGTGATTTTTATCTATTTATCAGCCTGCATGTAACAATGTTTATTTGTTAAGGTACTTTACTAATTTACATGTATAATATATATTTGTACTGATAAATCAGGTTTTAACAGCTTGAAGAACTTCTGAGTAAAGTAGTTCAAGTCACCAGTTGTAACCAGGTCTCAGGTTCTTGATTTCTACTGTTGGCATGAACCTGAGCAAGTTTTTCTGAATTAAAAAGTCCCTAATTAAGTTCCTATTGTTAGTTTGTGATGGGTGTACATTGAGTCCAGAACTTACTTAAAGACAAATTTTGTAAGATACTTGAAATTACTTTAACGATTCAGATCCTAAGAAAAGTGAATGGAAGAGGTGTCCTGGTAATGATGCTGTTTAAGACACTTGAGAGAGGCTCCAGCTCTCTTTTCTTCCAGAAACAATGAGAAAGCTATTAAGAAACAGGAGAGCCTGATGATGCCATTAGTCCTTTGCCTTTCTAAGACTCTGAAGAGTTCAGATGCACTTGTGATTTGTTGGTGGTGACCCCTTTGTGGTCACAGGACACTTTTGTGAACTCCATGGTGTTGTAAGAGCCTGAATCCCTGTTAGGACCCAGTTCCATGCACAGTTGTTGACTCCTCCCTGAGAACCACTTGTGAGAAGGAGTCCTAGGTGGCTGAAAGCAGCTGCCAGATCTTCTTCTCTGTAACTTCTGACTCTTCCTTATTCCTCCAAGGCCCGGAAAGCCTTGACAGAGAGGCAGAAGGATCTGGAAATGAAAACACAGCAGCTAGAGGTGAAACTCAGCAACAAGACAGAAGAGGAAATCAAGAAGGCCAGACGGAAGTCCACCCAGGCAGGTGAGTACCTGTGTCTGTCAGCACACAGCAAGAGCCAGGGGGCCTCCATCCATCCGTCCATCCATCCATCCATCCATCCATCCATCCATCCATCCATCCATCCATCCATCCATCCATCCATCCATCCATCCATCCATCCATCCATCCATCCATCCATCCATCCATCCACATGGTGCTTGGTTTTAATGTTGTGAAAACAAAGGCTGTTGTACTTGCAGAGACCCCCTGTGGCAGGGAGGAATGATGAATCTGACTCCATGTTCTCAGAAGGATAATTTATTACTTGATGATACTATATCATATTAAAGAATACTATACTGTACTAAAGAATACAGAAAGGATACTTACTCAATGCTAAAAAGATAATAATGAAAACTCCTGACTCTTTCCAGAGTCCCAACACAGCTTGGCCTTGATTGGCCAATGAATCAAAACAACTCACACCAGAATCCAATGAAACAATCTCCAAACACATTCCACATGTGAGCAAAACACAGGAGAAGCAAATGAGATAAGAATTGTTTTCCTTTTCTCTGAGGCTTCTCAGCTTCCCAGGAGAAAAATCCTGGGCAGAGGGATTTTTTTCAGAAAATGTAAATGCTACAAAAGTCAAAGTGAACCATGCTACAGATCTGTGTGATGTTAAATCCTCAGAAGAAACAAGCCTAGTTTTTCTGACTCAGATGTCACAAATTATTGATAATTGAGGTGAGAACAGCAGAAGTAGGGTGAGTTCTCTATCTCATGAAGGTGTCCTTAGATTACTGAATGTTTGTGAACTTCCAGAGTCAGATTCAGAGAAGCTTAGCTGAGGGTGTTTCTTCCATAAATCACAGTTCCTTCCTTGGTTCATTGCTAAATCACACTCACCCACAACTTGGTGGGTGCCTATTACACTTACTATTACTGTCTTTTTCCTTGAAAGTGATGTTTTTCAGTTTTTTCCCCTCTGCTACTCAGTGACTAAAATAATTTCGCTTCTGGGAACACCGAGGATATAGTAGTGTGTGCTGTCCTGTACTGAGGATACAGCCAGTTGCTGTGACCTGTGCACGTTTTGCAGAGGCTCAAGTCACATCTGCAGGATCCATCAGGAACTTTGAGATCTGCAAAGCTGATACATGCAGCTCAGTACCTTGGCTGAAAATAAGTTTTAGCTAGGCCTCCCATGTTTCATCCCTCCAACAAGGGATGTTTCTTGGTAGAGTGGTCCTTCAGAGTTCTGAGGATTTTAAAACTTCAGGATAGGTGTCTGGGCTTTAAGGAGTCTGGGAAGAGTCCTTGGAAGGGTGACCAAGTGTACAGGCAATCATTTGAGGGAAAAGAAAAAGTTATGATTTAACAACAGGAGGTTCTGTAAGAGATGTTCTTTATCACCTGAAAATTCACAGTTTCTCTTTGTTCCTTGGGTCCTTAGAAATTGTTTATAATCAATTTTTATTGAATAAGCAAGGAGGAGCTGAAGATCAGAGAGGGAGAGAGAAATTGAGCCTCATTTAAAGAACAAAGAGAATTTCCTAGCTGCAAAGCAGCAATCTCTGAAAATTGTTTTCCAAATTTGCCACCTGTGTTTCCCCCTTCATCAGTGCAGAGTCCTGTAACAAAGAAAACAATGGAAAGAACTGCAACTTCTGCTGTTATTGCCCTGATCACAGGAGCTGGAGCTCAGCTGGAATTGGGCATCTCCAGAGGCTGGAGAATGCATGAGGCTGCAAATCAGCGTCCCTTCATCCAACAGCTGGGGCCTGCTGCATCCCTCTCCTTTGGGACAGAGACCTCTTGGACAGCAGTCTCACCTACACAGTGCTGCCCTGCAGTTCCATAACTCACCATTGTTGATTTCCCATTTTAATTACTTTATTTTTCAAATACAACTTTCCATCCATGGCTTTTTTTTAAACTGAAGTAGCTTGCCTTTTTATTTATATTTCTGGGCATTTTGTAAAATACTACTCTTTAGGCTTATATTTTTCTTTCAAAATCTATTAATTCTCTCCCTAATCACCTTCTTTTTTGCCATATATCAGGTGCATGCATTTAGTTGAAATGTTGGTCTGTGTAGCAGAGCTCCTCTGAGCTCCACCAGGATTCATCTTCAAACGCTTGAGGTCTACAAAACCTGACCTGCACTTTCTTTCTGAGCTCTGGATGGACAAGACTGATGTGTTGTTGTCTCTTCTCTTTCAGGGGATGACCTGATGCGCTGTGTGGATCTTTACAATCAAGCCCAGTCCAAGTGGTTTGAGGAGATGGTGACCACCACTCTGGTGTGTAACATCTAAAGCTACCCTTGCAGAATTGTCATAGTCTCCAGTATTCATCATTCACAGCTAGTTCAGTGTAAAGCTCTGGGGAAAATGGGGTGATAAATCTCACATTGTTTGTCCTACTCTCAGTCCTAAGAAAAGCTCATCAGTAGGGGAAAGAAGAAATAATTGTTTCTTTGCAGAAGGCATTAAAGCAGTTCAGGGCTGCTTAGGGGCCAGAACACTCAAATTGTCCTTGAGAAGGATGAAGTAATGCACAAGGAAAACACAGAAAAACACATGATAAATCACCAAATCCATTTATACATTCATTAATTTTTCTGTTCCACAATTTCACAATTTTCTTTGAAGTCTCCCCAGAGCCATCTCTTCTGCAGACTTAACAGCCCCACTTGTCTCAGCCTGGCTTGCTGCAAGCTGCCTTGGAGCATCCCTGTGGCTTCTTCTGGATTTAACCCAGAAGCTGCACATCCTTCTTGTGCTGCCAAGCCCAGAGCTGGCTCCAGGTGGGATCTCACCAGAGCCTCCCCTAAGGGCCCTCCAGACCCTTTTTTGTCTTTGTGGCCCTGCTTTGGACACTCTTAACAGCTTAAGGTCTTTTTTTTATATATATTTTCATGCCCAAAACTGCATGTAGTGCTCAGTGTATTCAGTCCAGAAGGACTAAATGCAGATTTTGGGGTATAATATCGGAATTCAGAAGAAGAGGGAGGCAGAAAATGTCAAGAGGAAAGACAGAAATCACGTGCATTTCCAACTAAAGGTCGCTGGGTTCTGCTTACTGCCAGCTGAGCAAGGTGGAAGCTTGTCCCAGCTCATCATCTGGTGAGCTGAGCTCTGACAGGTGTCAGGTTGGAATGGGGGTGTTCTGAGCCATCCCCCCAGTGTGCTTTCTGCTGCCCCAGGGAATCACTGGAATTTCTGTAGCTAGCAATAAAGCACACAAAATTTCCCGCGGGAACAGATTCCCTCTTGCTTGCAGCATCTCTGAAGGCAGTGCCTCCACTCTCTGCCTTGGTTGTCTCAGTTTTGGAGCCTTTTGGAAAGGTTTGACCTTCTTTTCTGTTGCTAGGCTGAGATGACTGCTGTTGCTTGCTGTTTCTTATTCTTTGCAGAGCAGAGGAATGTGCAACCACAGAGTCCAGCTCCAAAGCATGACCCTGGGGCAGTATGGCACCTCCTGGCAGCCTTTTGTGTATCCTCCTTTCTCTGGGCCTCCGAGCTCAGGTTCCAGTAAAAATATGGACTTGTTTTTCTCCATGTCCAGGAGCTTGAGAGACTAGAAGTTGAAAGGGTGGAGATGATTCGGCAGCATCTGTGCCAGTACACACAGCTGCGGCACGAGACAGACATGTTCAACCAAAGTGTAAGTGTGCTTTTGTTTGCTCTCTGTGCCCTTCACTGCCCTCCAGCTGAGCTGAACGGTCCCTCCTGGCCTGCTCTGACTGGCTTTTGTCAGAGGATGTGGGGGAAGTGTCTGCAGCAGTGCTGCACAGGACTCTGATCGCATTTCATGCAGCTCATTCCTGAGGGAGACACAACCAGCTGAGGTACATTTGGCCAGCATGAGACATTATCAGCTCTCCCAGCATGATGCACTACTCCATGAGGTCTTCTGTTTGTGCAGGGAAGATGCTGAATTTCACTATTGGAAAAGGCAGTGTATAAATATATATATTCCTTATTGAAAACTGGCCATTTATCAAATACTGAAGTATGGGGGATCCATGCTGACTCAGTACAGTTGTGTTTGGTGTAAGGTGCAGAACAGGAGTCAGAGGCTGCCTGGCTGCTGCCTGGCACAGGAAACCTGTCTCTGCTTCTTCAAGCCCTGCTCTCACAGGGCTGCACGTCCAAACCTGTCCTGTCCATCCAGTCTCGTGTACGTGCAGCTCTCACTTGTCTGCAGATGCAGTGTAGGCATGCCCACAGCTGCTCTGCATGTCAGAGCAATGACTCTCTGCCTGAAGTGTGCCCTTGACATTTGGATTCTTGTTTTCTTCATTTCAGACAGTAGAACTCGTGGATCAGTTGCTTCGGAAAGTGGATCCTGCCAAAGACAGGGAACTGTGGGTAAAAGAACACAAAACTGGAGATATCCGACCTGTGGACATGGAAATATAGACTGATCTGTGGTTGGATGTGATGAGTCCACTGAATTAAGCAGGCTAACGTTTGTTTTTAAGGGTCAGAAGAGCATAGGGAAAAGGTTGTTTCACTACCAGACAGACACCTTGTAATTTATGCCTGTACGGGCTATCTCTGTTCCATTTAGTCATTACAATGGTCCTCGTTGTGCTAAGCCTTAAGCACCAGACATTCCAGGGTGAAAAAAAATCAGATGTGTGCTTCCCACCAGAGGTTCCCAATTGCACGCAGCTTCCAGGAGAAATCTGCTTCCTGGCACAGAACGTGCCCTGTTCTCCAGTGACTTTGTGCTCCACCCCTTGCATGATTATCTCTATCCAGTATGTTAGAACAGCAGGCAGAGAGCCTCTGGCCAGCAGGGAGATAACTGAATATGATGCAGGAGGCAAGGAAGTCCTGATCACCAATCCCAGGTCTGTCACTGACTGCTCTCATGGCCATAGGCAAATCAATTCACTTTCCTGGCTCCCCCATTTATAAAATCTGTGGGTCCTGCAGCAATGTTGTGTGGATGCATTGCTTTCATAGAACAGTCTTTCACCATGGCAGTGAAGTGATGGCCCTTCTCCCAAAATCTATGGAGAGGATTCGTGTTCTTCCTGTTTTATACTCCCTCTCAGGGATACATAAACCCATTTTCACGATTTCTGTTGTCGGCCAGTCGGTAAGTTTGAAAGTGTTACCATCACAGTTTTTAATCAGGAAAGACTTGGTTGTACTATACCTACCTCATTAGCTGTCAGAGTGCCCTCAATGACAGAAGGAGGTCGTATTCCAAGGAATAAATGAGATGTTTAAAATTTTTCCTGCTCATGCAAGGTGTTTTTCCACAGAATCTCCTTAAAAACAGTCCTCTAATAGTTTACTTGGATTCAGGTTTAAATTTCCTTTGTTGGTTTCTTCAGGTGAATATCACAGACTTTAGATATTTTTAATTACTGGGCTTGTCCCATTAAATTTTGGCTTTTATCTTTTTGGAGCCTGATTTTCAAAGGTGCCATGAATATGTGATGCTAGATTCCATTCAGTGTAGATGTAGGTGCCCAGCACTTCTGTACCATGTGAGTTTTTTCTGTTACCCTTAACTGCAAACCACCAAAAATTCAACACAGCTCTTAGCAAATAGTGTTGTGTAGTTTGGAGACTGGTTTTGAAAAGGTATTTATTTTCTTCTGCTGTTATTTCTGATGGAGTATTCAATGTTGCTGTTAATATATCTTTTCAGCATTTCATACAATGCAAAGGTTCTTCAGATTCTTGCTTTAGATCCAGGAGAAATCTTGATTCTCACCACTGTGGCCTTTACTCAGTGTTTACTGTGGTCTTAGCTACAATATCCCAAACCACACTATTTCATTTGATCCACACTTCTGCTCCATTTTATCTCACTGTTACTGTCTTTTTCTCCCCAGCCCCAGAACTGCATCCTTCTTTTGTTCTGCTATTCCAGATTTTTGTTCGCCATCCTCCAAATGCTGGGATTGGATCATTGGGAGTCAATATTCCTCTTTACAAATACAAACTGAGACACAGAAAAGTCTTACCTGGAGCATGTTTGTAACATTGCTGCAGCGGTTATTTTTCTGGTTTATTATTTCTAAATTATTATTGCATTTTTCTATTGGTTGCTTTGTTCCATCCATCTCTTTACTAGCACAGGTTCATTCCTGTCTTGCAAATTCCTTTACAACCCATCCTCTGCTGCCTCATCAACCTTTCCAAACTCTCAGCATCCTTTTGGCAGTGGGAGTGCCATGGCTGCTGCATGCTCAGGGTCACTGCTCCTGGTGTGACATTTCTGTGCTGCTCTCCTTCTGCACATTTGGGAATTTGGACTCTATTGGACTCTCTTTGGACTCTTTTGGGCTCTGTTCTTGGTGTTGGCAGAGCTCAATGTGCTGTGAGCCTCCTAAGCTCCTGCACAGAGCACTGCAGCACCAGCTGAAGGGTTTCGTTTGCTGAGTGTCCTCCCTGGAATCCTCTTCTCCTTCCTTTTTCCCTCAAGCAGGGCAATTGATGATCTCTCCTTTTTAGTTTTTCTACTGATTCACTCTGTCTTATTAATTTTTGGCCATATCAGTGTGTGCTTCTAACTCTTATCTTGCACTTCAGAGGACAGGCACTTTTTTATTTGTTAAGCCACAAGTGCAGGTTGAACTTGGAAAACTTCAGTGGCCAAAATAATGTGAATACATGAAAGCTGCATTTCAGGTTTCCCCCTGTTCTTGGCTGTATTGTAAATTGAAATGAGCAATCTTGACAATGCCTCAGCACATTCTTGTTTGGATTGCAAAACAAAGCTAGTTGTGCACTTTATACAGTATTCTCCTTAATAAATACCTGAAATAAGTTAGAAATTACACTTTATTTTTCCTCTGTCTTTAAAGATGTTTGTTACTTTACCTCTTTTGGACTGGAAATGCTGTCCATTAGCACAGGTTTATCTGGGGACTGTAATGTGTTTTGGTTCCTCTGCTAAGGTGTATTTATGCTGCTCTGAATTCTTAGTTGGAGGGTTTGTTGTTTTTGGTTGGTTGGGTTTTGGTTTTTTTTTTGCGGGGGGGTTGGTTTTGGGTTTTTTTTTTCCCTTTTGGTTTTATTTCCAGATAGTTTTCCTGTTTCTAGTTGTTGTTTTTGTTTTTATTTTTTTTCCTTTTGGTTTTATTTCTAGACAGTTTTCCTGCTTCTAGTTCTTGGTCCACTTGAAATGTTTCAGGGGTGTGAGCTGCCCAGAACAGCAATTCTCTTGGTGGAGTCTGTATCTCGTTTTCACTTCCATGAGCAGAGGAGAGCACAGGTACTTGGCTGTTGATCATTCCCAGCCCCAGGAGGCTCTGGGTTCTGCTCCACAGGTGAGATGCTTCACCCACAACACTCCCATCTGTGTTCAGTGCAAGTTTTGCTGTTGCTTATCAACATTTTTCATCTCATTTCTTTCAAAAAATTATATTCCCTCTTGATGTGACCCTGCAGATCAGAGTTCCCTGGCCCATTCCCTTTTCTCACTGATGGATTTTGGATAGTGATGCCTTCCAGGTCAGGGCATGCTGGAGTTCCCTTGCTTCTAACAGGCAGCATCTTCAGAGAGGGTAGTGTCACATTGAAAGGAGCAGGGGGTTCCTGCTCTCACAGGGAACTTTGGGAGTTTCAGCATTGCTCTGTCTTCTGCTGGGTTTCAAAAATGCAGTGCAGCCCAGTCTGTCTTCATGCTCATCCTAAACAGCTGCTTCTCCAGAGCAAACTCAGTGTTTTATTGGAATTCCAGCATGTGTGGATGGTGCATGATGCTGCTGCAGTGTAGCTGAGCAGTGGAATGCCAAAGGAAGTCTCTTGCCTCCAGCACTGAGCTTGGGCATCATCTCACTTCAGCTGGCACCTCACACTCCTGGTGTGAGCTTTGGCTGGTTGAGTCACTGTGGGGATCAGATTGGCAGGGTTATCTCACATCTCTGCATGCTCTGAGGTCACAGCTAGGTCAGCTCTCAGCTAACACTGCTTTCACTGCCAGAGGTAGAAAAGGGGGAATTTCTCTCTGCTCCTTAGCAGGTAGCTCTGCTTGCCCAGATCTGTTCGGCCACCCATGTTTTGGGAGTGCTGCCACATCTGTGATCTCCCTCTTGGTCTGAGTGATGCTGTCACACTCTTGTCTGTGCTGGAGGGTTCTCTGGCATTTTCCATTTCAGCCAGAGCCTTTTGGCCCTACTCTGGGCTTCCTGAACCCCATGGCTTCAGATCAGTGCCAGAGCTGGTGAGGTGCTTTTCCAGCTGTACCCTCAGCTCCCATACAGAATAAGAACTTTTTATTCATCATCCAGACCCTCCTGCTTGTGTCTCCAAAGCACAGTTGAACATCTTCAAGGTATTCTTTCAGCTTTTTTCCTGCCAGAACTCATTCTGGATCCAGTGCTGTTGGCTGATTCCTGCGGGAGTTGATGAGCTGAGAGCAGTATTTTACCACATGGGTCAAATGCACTCTTCTCCCATTAACAGCAAGATTCCAGTTTCTTTCTTGGAGCAATATCCCAAAAAGGCCTAATTCTCAGTTTGCCAACCTGCTCCAGGTTCAGTCATCTCTGTAACTCGCACCTGTTCATCACTTCTATGGGTTGGACATCTTCTGAATGACTTTGGTTGCTCCCTTATAGGGACATTAGTTCATTATTGGACACTGGAATTGTAGAAGATAGCTTTAATTTTTTTAAAATTTTAAAATACTGTAACAGCAGTGAAAATGACACAGAAATCCCTGATATGTTTCTAGACTGCCTTTCCCCCTGTGAAGTCACTTCTGAGCTGCTGGGGGCCAGCTGTGCTCCCCCTTATTGCACAGATAAACACTGAAATCACACTTGAGTGCCTGACAGGCAGCATGCAACCTTGTGCACTGCTTCTTTTTCCCTTTATGCAGTTTTTTTTTTTTTTATTTTGTTGGATTGGGGTTTTTTCTTTTCCCCTAATAGGAATTTTCTGTGGGGCATTCACAGGAAACTTCTTTATGCTTGTAGCAGTTGTAGTTTCTCAGGCTTTGTTAGAACTTCCTGGAATTGTCCTTGTTTTTAAAGCCATTATTTAGTATTGACTGCAAGTTAGGCTTCTTATTTAGAACTGGGCATTTTTCACCTGTTCTTTGGAAGTGCTCAGCACTCAGAGATTTCTTGGAATACAGCAGGGAGCTAAGAGGTAAGACTCTTTGAAAATCAGGCTAACAAACAGAAATGCACAAGCCTCTTTTTTCCTTACTTATAACTCAAGTACATGGATAAAGTAAATAATAAGAAATGAGAAATAATTAACGTGTAGCTGCTCTCTGTGCAGCTGCTGTAGTGGTTTTGTGTGGGGCTGCAGGCAGAACACACCTCTGGGGTCTGGACCCACAGATGATCAGCTGTAAAAGCTCAAATCCATAATTCAGTGACCAAGTGGCTCTGCCCATCCATTTCTTCATCACACACAGGGACAGAAAGGGCACTGCTTACCCAGGTGGGTCCTTCACTACCAAGCACCTTAAGAAATCCAGACAAGCACTTTGAAGGTCCCCCTGGAATGAGTAGATGTGGCTTCTTGATGTGGTTATTGGATGTTTCTTTCTGAACTGAAAGCAGATTTAGTGTTCCACAGCATCTCCTGTGCTCTGTCCACTAGTGCAGCCTGCTGGGTCTGCTCCCAGAGATGGAGCAGTGTCCTGAGGGCAGTCCTGCTCACCCTGACAATTACATCTTCAAAAGGCAGTGTCAAAAAGGCAGTTTTCAAAATAATGAGCTTTTCAGTTGACAGCCCTCTCTGGAAAGCCTGCAGGCTGTTTGCTCCCCAGTGTGTGTTGAAATAGCAGAGTGCTGGGGCAGAGCTTGCTGGAGCATTGGCTCTGGGGAGTTGCTGCTGTGTGGACATTGCTGCCATCCTCTCCCAGGGATGGGGAGCAGCCACAGGCATCCAGAGGAGCCTGCTGGTCTCATCTGTCTTAACAAGGTGGGCAGGAGCCACAGATAAATTCAGATTAGAGCAGGAAATGCTTACCTCAGTGGCATCTCTCTCAGACCTTGATGGGCACTGAGTGATGATGATAAATTCAGATTAAAGCAGAAAACACAGGGCAGGAGGATGGGTACCTCAGTGGCATCTCTCAGGCCCTGGTGGGCACTGAGTGATGATGATAAATTCAGATTAAAGCAGAAAACACAGGGCAGGAGGATGGGTACCTCAGTGGCATCTCTCAGACCCTGATGGGCACTGAGTGATGATGATAAATTCAGATTAAAGCAGAAACACAGGGCAGCAGGATGGGTACCTCAGTGGCATCTCTCTCAGACCCTGATGGGCACTGAGCAGTGATGAGTGAGGAGCCCATCACTGTCCAGTCCTGCCCAGCACTGGCAGATCAGTGGCTGTGGCTGTTCAGAGCTGTGCAGCTCACTCCATGCCAGGCCAGCAGGTGCCAGTGCTGCCCTGGGGAATGGAGAGGGGCCCTGCTTTGGCTGCCCCAGGTCAGGTGTGCTGAGCCTGCTGTGCTTCAGGAGCCTGGAGCACACGGCCCTGCTGATGAGGCGCAGTGGGAATGAAGTCTTTCCTGGCAGCAAATCCTCGTCTTTTCCTGAGAACACTGTTGGAAGGATAACACCCACTGCTTTGTCTTAAAATAGATTTTATTCATATGAGTGGTGCATCATTCAGCTCTTTATTTTCCCCTCTCTGTTGTTACTGTAGCCCTCCATCGCTGAAGTACAACACCTTTAATTTTGAAATTTCATAGAACATACCTGTTATTTCCATGTGCTAACCGAACTTCATGCTTTTGGCTGTTTTCTGAGAGGTTTACGAGCTTTTTTGGAGAGGTTATTTTGGGTTTTATTTTGGAAATTTTTAATCAGCCACCAAGTTTGGAAGTGTAATAACTTCTTCTTGTGCTAGCTGCAGCTTCTTTTTCCTTCCTGAGTGTTTTTTTTTCTCTGAAGGGACCAACACATAGCACAATTCAACTTAAATTTATAACCCCATGCATTCCTCAAGGCAGAAACCTTTTGTGCCTAATGATGCATCTGAGTCTAAGAATTATACATGGATAAAATATTTTGTAGACCAATTTAAAAAATCTTAGATTAACCACATAATAATCACAGAAAAAAACATATAGATTTGAGACATGCAAATTTAATTCCCTCAACTTACATTAAGTTGAACTATTTCAGGTGTGTCATAAGAGACAAACTCAGTGGATATTCAGAATAAAAGCTTTCCAGGTTCAGTGAGTGGACAGGACTATAATTGTGAATATATGCAGTCTTTTAGGGCTACTGATTTAACAAGTAACTGAGTAATGGCTTGTATCACATCCCTATTAAAATTCTGCTAGTAAATCCCCTTCAAGTGCCTCTTTAAATAGTATCTGCTACAAGCATGTGAAAAATACAGATTTACCCTACAAATTGCCAGATCTCAGGAGCAGCCACAGTGCACAGATCTGTTCAGGGTTCTCAGCCCTTTCCTTGCTCTGAATTGTGCACCCTTTTAGGACAGCCCCATCTCCAGGAGAGCTGCCTTTGGCTCTTGGAATTTGCTGTCCAGCTCAGGCACCCTAAGTTCTCAATGCTGAAAATGGAATAGAAAAAATTGGAATTTAAAAGCAACTGCATTGAAACTAATCTTTGGACCCCATGGTCTCAGTAGAATAAGCAGGGAATTCTGCATAAAAATAGTATGCAGTGATGATTTTGCATAATAGAGATGTTACACTTTATTGCATATAATTAATTAATAATAATAATAATTTTAAAAGCCCACAACTTTATTTTTTTTACAGCAGAGAAGGAATGTTCTAGTCCTGGAATTCAAAAGCTGAATGTGATTTCAGGGATCTCACATCTGCTAACAAAATAAGCAAAGTCATGTTAATCCCAGAATTTGGCAATGGTTGACCTGAAATCCCTTTTTCCTTGGGAGGTTTTCAATGAAATGGCTGAGATTATCAGAATTGCCTAAGGAATTTGGATGTCCATATTCTTTTAGGTCAAAAACACTCTTTAGGCACAGCAGCCTCTATCCAGTAGGAAAACAGCAGGTATTGGTGTTGGACAAAAATTCTTCCTTCTCCTTAGATAATTCCCTTGTTTTCTGCAACACAAGCAGTGAGAATTCCCCTGGGCAGTTCTGCAGATGCTGTAGCAGCAGGGATTCACAGATACCAGGCATACACTAAATCAGAGTTTTCTACCAAAATTAAGTTGCTTATTTGGTCCTTTTTGTGTAAGATTTTCCTAAATACTTCTAAATTTCTAGGAAAGTTGTCTTTTGCCAGTACTAATGACTTGTTTTTACAGATGCTTAACCAAAATTTTATAACCTCCCATAAATTTTGGCTGACTAGACCCCTTAAATAGTTTATTTATCACACAGCCTCTGTCTGGGTTACTAGTAAATCTTGGATCATTGTGGAAATTCTAGGATGGCTTTTGTTCCCTAAGGATAGATGAAGGAATCACTTACTGAACTTAAGTTGAATGAAGAAAAGATTTAAGGGGCAGATCTTCAGCTTGAATAAACTGGCAGGGTTCAGTGGAAGCTACTTGATGTCAGCTGTGGATCTTGTCCTTCAGTGTTGAAGGCATTTCCTATATGTAATTTTTCTGTCTTACTGTAAAACAATTTCATATGGTTAAACTGTATTTTCCTATATTGTTCTGCAAGTTTATATACACCATAGTGCTCATCTCATCTCCTGTAAAATAAACTGTACAGAGACACATTGAGCATGGAACTGTCTTTACCCAGTTGCTTTTTCTTCTCCCACAGCCCCAAACCTCGTGATCAAAGGCCCTGTGGGGTGCCACATGGACTTTATGATATTTATTAATTACTATTATATTTATTTATTTATTACTGTTATATTAATGCAGCTTGATTTTGTAGCCACATCACTGGGGTGTGATTTTCTTGTGCTTACCCTTTTCAGATCTTCACGTGATATTCAGACACGTTTGGTTCCTACAGGTTTTATTTTCAATTTTAGTTATTTTTCTGGAATCAGTTTAAGAAACACGTGTGGTTAAGTGGTTCTTGAAGCAAGCAAGCTGCCCATGAGCAGCCTGAGAGCAGCTGCCATGGAATGGGTGTGTGGTTTTTACGTTTAAAGTGATCTGGAGCTTTTCCCCACCCAGTCAATCCTTGACTTTCATGTTTCACATGCAGCTGGAAGCTCAGTTGCAAACACTGCTGTAAAACCTTGTTAATAATTTTTCTCCTGAGTTAATATGCATGCTGACAGGTTTTCTGACAAAGTCAAAACCAGGCCTGCCAAAATCCTGCCTAACCCAACACCTGCCTGTGCAAGGGGGCTCAGAGCAGCCGGGGGTCACAGTTCTGCAGGGTGTGACATCCATACATCTCAGAAACCTCTGTGGAGATGCTTTCTGGGCATTTTTACAGTTTTGACCTCATGTACAAACTGGTTTCTGCAACCCCCTGCACTCTGTGCTTGTGCATGGAGGTGGGAAGTGGTGGCAGAAAGAATTCACTGAAGGTTAAACATTGAAGAAGTTCCAGGCAGAAGCTTGGTTTTCACAGCAGTGTCTTTACACCTTGTCCAGAATTGCCTAAATCTGTTGAAAAAAAAAAAAACTTCAGAAGGCTGTTTCAGATTCTGGTGCATGGTGTAGAGCAGCTGGTGAGTACCCTGAGCAAAAAGCCCTTCCTTGTGGAGGACTGACACGAACTGGAAACCCAAACTGGGGAGATGCTGAACAAACCTTTTGCTGTGCTGGTGTAGCGGTGGCAGAGGTGTGCACACTGTTCTAGGAAAGGAGAAGGCACTGAAGGTTAAACACTGAAAAAGTTCCAGGTGGAAGCTTGGTTTTCACAGCAGTGTCTTTTAAACCTTGTCCAAAGTTGCCTAAATTTGTTTTAAAAATCTCTCAGATTCTGGTGCATGGTGTAGAGCAGCTGGTGAGTACCCTGAGCAAAAAGCACTTCCTTATGGAGGACTGACACAACCTGGAAACCCAAATTGGGGAGACACTGAACAAACCTTTTGCTGTGCTGGTGTAGTGCCAGTGCCCAGAAGAACATCCCAGTTAAGGACCAGAGCAGGTATTGGCAGTGGCAGGGTGGCAGCCTTGCAATCTGCAGTATTTACATGCAGAGATCTCAAGGTTTAACACCATTCTGCACAGGAATAGCTGTGCTAGGCTTCTGCTGCCATAATAATGAAAAAATCAGCTTGGATTCTGCAATATAATCAAGCCTTTGACTTCTGAGGTCCATGCAAGAGGAGAAGGAGATGACTGCACCTGCAGATGTCTCAGGCCTGAATTTAAAGCTCCTGGACCCACGGGCCAGCCCTAAGGCAGGTAAGTCCTGGTGGCGGTCCTGGGGACCCTGACAATGATGTGTTGGATCTGTCTTCATCTGTGCTGGCCACTGGGCACACAGAGAGACAACTCTGCCTTGCAGGGCTTGGGATGGACAGACAGACAGCCTGCAGAAGGTCAGAGATGTTCATGATATTTGCAGTGTTCATTTAATGAAGGATTCACACATGGCCATTGAAATAGGATACATATGGATGCTGCTGTGAGTCAGTTGAAAAAGTTAAACTGGTTCTACAAGGTGCATGGGCTGAAAGGGTTTTTAAACCTTCAGAAGTCAGTGTGACCTGTGTTCTGCATGAGGCCCTTAGGAGTAAAGCTATGGGTAAAGTTAAAGCAGTTGGTTTTAACTCAGATCTTGCAATCTTTCCTGGTTTACTGCATTACCACCATTTCTGTCATGTGGTTTCACGGAATACAGTGGAAATTTCTGTATTGATGGTCAGACAGCTCAGGGAATTCTATTTGCACAGCTTATTTTGAGCTAACCTTCAGACAAGGGAAGTTTCAGCAGTCATGATCTTCTAGCTTGACTGGAACCACAGAAATCCTCATGTCATATTTCTTCCTTGGGGAAGTTACTGTCTCAGTCCTTATACAAATGAAAAAAAATTACAAACATGCACTGGTGAAGTATTTATTGTAGGGACAAACAGTCCAAGCTCCGTGGTCTGTGCTGTAGGCTGTTTGCACTGTTGTTTTCACAAGCCCCTGAAAGCAGAGGATGAAAACCTTCAGCTCAGATTTGATTCTGACTTCCTGTTTTATCAAGTACAAAACCAAACACTCGAGTCTCCCAGAGCTACAGAAGAAGTTACATTCTTTTTATTTACAGAGCAATATTTTTTTTTTTAATTTCTAATTTTTTTTTTTTTGACTTAGCAAATGTTTTGAGACTGTGCCACTTGTCTCTGGTTCTTTGCTGAAAGAGACTGGGGCTGGGTTTTTTGTGTCTGCTTGGATGTCTTTAGGCTGAGTTCTCTGCTCTCAGGCTTTAGGGGCTCTTCCCACTGCCCTTCCACTTTCTGCAGGTTTGTAAAAGGGAGGAAGACTGGATGGGCACTGTGGTGGAATGTGGAAATGTGGGGGTTAAGTCCAGACACCCTCCTAGCGCTGCTCACAGCTCTCAGGGATATTTCAGTGGCTTGAGTGCCTGCAAATTGTGTGCAGCTGTGCAGGGTGAACAGCCACCACCCAGACACCGCAGGCAGATGTGTGCTCAGTGCCTTCCTGGCCTTTGCTGCTTTCTGCTCTTCCTCTCTTGATGAACCAATTCATTTCTCACCTCCCACGTCTGTGAGAAGTGAAACCCTGGATTAGTCCATATAGCCAAGGGTCCTGGCATGGCAGTGACCAGTAAGCACCAGTTCCATAGGGAAGGGTGGGAGAGGAAAGCTTGGTCATGAATTACATGGAATTCATTGAGATTCAGCCCTAGATTGCACTTTGATCCTCTGCTCAGGGACTCTTCCCCAGCAGTGTCAGTGCTGGCCTTCCTGACCTTTGCTGCTTTGTGCTTTTCCTCTCTTGCTGAAACCAATTCATTTCAAATCCTGAGTTTTACTTCTCCCAAGTCCGTGAGAAATAAAACTCTGGATTAATCTATGTGGCACCAAATTAGTCCATAAGCACCAGTTCCATAGGGAAGGGTGGGAGAAGAAAGCTTGACCATGAATTACATGGAATACATTGTGATTTGATCTGCTCAGGGACTCTTCCCCAGCAGAGTCAGTGCTGGAATTAAACAGCACTTGACAGATTTTTTGCTTCTCTACAGATAAAATAGATGGACAGTTCAGTCAGTGATTGATAATTGATCTTCTGTGATACCTTTCTCAAATAAAACCCAATAAATCCACCCCTTTCCTTCCCTGAAAGGAAAAGGAGAAAGGAAAAAGCTAAAAAATTCTTCCTAGTGCCTTTTTGTTGTTGGCTTTGTTCCTTTCCTTAGTTCTTCTAGGTGGTGTTTTGCATCCTCTTTGCTGAGCCAGTGTGATGCACAAGGAAACAGCCTCTGAGGGCTGGCATGTGGCAGCTGAACTTTAATTTCCTGGAGCTAATTGCAATGCTGAAGCTCACAGGCAGCTGCTTCTCACTGTAGATGTGTGTGGCTCCAGGAATGACTGCAGAGATGTCTAAACAGGAGATGACATTTAGCACAGCAGAGAGTTGGTGAGATTTGAAATGGCAGGTGGAAAAAAACCAGTCAAAAATCCAGAAGGGTGGTTGCTATGGGAGTTGGGAAAGATGATGTTAGCAAAATAACATCACGGAGAATTTTACAGAATTTTCCTTACAGAATCATAGAATTTTCCTTAATGGGAGCTCAGGCTGATGGGGAAAAGGAAGAAAATTCCAGAAACAAATGAAAAGAAGTGAAAGGAAGGGCCAGTATTATCAATTCCAAGGCATAACTGACAGAGCTTTCCAGAATGGAATGTTTGTGCTTTCCTCTTTGAGCCTTTGAGGCACAGGCTGTGACATGTGGAAGCAATGTATTTAACAAGAAATGTAAGTACACGTGAATAATTAGCATACAGCTGACATCTCTGGCTGTAGGAGGAGCCACTGTGTCTGGAGGGTTGTGCTCCAGGTGTAGTAAAATATCAGAGATTAATGGCCTGTCTCAAGCAGATTACTGAGATGGAATAAATCCTGTAGATATCAGATCAGTTATCACACCACATCTCATGGCAAAGCTCTTCTGACCCCCACAGGCTATTCTGGGCTTGGAATGTGATTCTTTTTTTCTGTTTTTGGTCATGCAAGTTTTGACAGAAAGCAAAATCCTTGGCAAAGACAACTCCAAAGCTGTGGCAGTCAGGTTTGGGCGTGGGTAGTTTTTGATGTCCTGAGAATTAATTAACCAATATTCAGTAAGACAATGATAATTGTTTTACTGAATGGATTGACTCAGCAGACTCCCAGGACTGTGGGGAGCCTTTATCTCCCACCAGGCTTTCTCCAGAGGCAGTGGACATCTGGGGAGTAAAGGTGAGAAATTAATGGATAAAAGATCTGTTACCAGATCTCCATGAGCATAAACCCCTGGGGGAATGTTAAACTTTCTGTTACTTGATAATTAGATACATAATTTACATAAAATACCACTTGTAAACAAACACCAGTTTAGGTCAGGCTGTCTCCTCCTCTTGTTTTGTTAGAACAAGAGATCCTATTTCTTGTCTTTCCTGTGAGAATTGGAAAAACCAGGAACTTCTCCAGACACTGAAGAGTTGGATCTGTAGCCTTAAAAGACAGATTGATTAAAAGTACAATACACAGACATTAAGCAGAAAAATCATAAATTATCTTTCTACAGTTGTAAGAATATGCCTTAAGTAAGTGATAAACTGTATTAAATAAGATAGTGAAAAGTCTATAATGCAAACTGAAATAATAATATAAATATAATTTATAGCGAAAAGTTTATAATGCAGGGGTGTGGTTATATGGAATAAGCTAAAGAGTTAAGAAGTTATAATAGAAGCCAATGTGTGCCTGTGAGTTAAAAGCCCATTGGATAAAAGTATCCACAGTGCAGCAGAAGTAAGTAAAAATGGTAAGTTAGAAAAGTAAAATAAACCCTGTGGCAACTGTCTATTAGTTGCTTATAGAAGAAAGCAATATATATTACTAATAATAGTATTTCTAACATTACTTCTGTATATATTAGAATATATTAAAAATATAATACATAATATATTAGAAATAATATATACTATCATATATTAGAAGTATAATACTATTTCTAGTACTTTGAATTTATTTCTAATATATTATTAGAAAGTTATATAATACCTTATAACAAAAAAACCTTGTAACTACTCTTCAGCTATAGCCAAATGCTTACTCCTCCAAAATCTCACTGATTGATGTTTATCTAAACAATAAATTGTTCTTAACTTAAAAATAGTCCCATCCCTTCATTTCTAGCAGTGACAGTGATGCCTTCCCACATATGTGAATTGTGAGGTTCGCTGCTGTCTTCTAGAAATATTTAGAA
Source organism: Melospiza georgiana (assembly GCF_028018845.1). Classification (NCBI taxonomy): domain Eukaryota; kingdom Metazoa; phylum Chordata; class Aves; order Passeriformes; family Passerellidae; genus Melospiza; species Melospiza georgiana. The sequence continues at coordinate 6,811,041 of NC_080450.1, forward strand.
AGTAAGAGCTTGTAATAATTCTGTAAAATAAATAATGCTGTATTCTTGCTGTTATCTACTTAGAAAGGCACTTTGTGAAGGAATCCATGTGATGGTTGTTTTTGTCTGGATTAGACCTCAGGCCAACAGGGCTTGCTTATATAACAAGAGTTGATTTTTATAAACTGAAAGAGGCAAAGAGCCCAAACACATAATAGAGAGGAGAAAATGCAGCTAGAGGGACTGCTGCTCAAAACACAGAAAATTGGTTTCTTGACCACATGAAAATCTTTAAAATGCAATTAAAAAGTAAACTATTTCACTGAGATGCCATAAAATCTTACAATTTCAATGTCTTTAACACCTAAGTAAAACACATTCTAAATCACTTCAGTCTCTTTAATATCTCAAACAATGGCTCTAGAAGAAATCAGTGTGTTTTAAATTGAGGAATACACAAAGTGTGCATGTGTGCTGTCTGCTGTTTCCAGTGGCTGCTGAAGAAATCCATTGCAGTAAAATTCTATATAAGCAAACTTCACATTTGGGTAAAAAACACCTTTTAAAACTGCAGATAAATTATTTTAAAATAGATCAAACATTTACAGTTTATTAACATATCACTGAAATATACAACTTGGTATTCATTAAATAGGTAACAGAGATAGAACTGTAAAAGAAATACTTTTTTAAAGTGCCAGAAATAGGTTCTTGAACTAGTGCTAGTCAATGAATTTATCTGTTCTTTGCAATAAAGGAGTGTAAATGCCACAGGTTGCATGGCTAAACCTTTGTAGCCTGATAAATAATCAGAAAAGCATTGCTAAGCTATGGAAGTGGAATCATAGAATATTTACAAACTTGATTGCATTTCATAGGTCTCTGGATGAGTTTGGATGTGAGAAATGAAACTTTCCCATGGCTCTTGTTAAATGGAGGAAGAAGGGCTTCACAATACTCTTGGTGCTGTCACAATCCCATGTTTTTATCCATTTTGGGTCCCCTGGGAGGAAGGTGGAGGCAGAACTCACCACTGTTTTGTCATTAAGGACACGTGTAGGGCAAACCAGAAGTCACAGTGGCTTGTGTCAAAAAAAAAAAAAAAAAGAAAAAAAATGTAACAAAAATTCTATCAGAACATTTCATTTGGGCACATTCCATGGAAGTGTTTTGGGTTTTCATCTCATAATGACATATCCAGCAGTAAACTTTAAGATGACGCTCAAAAATGCAAGGAAAAGGCTTGGTTCTTCCCAAGTTTGTTTTTTTATTTTATATACATATATATATACATATATATATATACATACATATATATATATATATATATATATATATATATATATATATGTATATATATATGTATATATGTATATGCATGTATATATAAATATAAATCTATATATGCATATATATATAGATGCATATATATATATGTATATGTGTGTGTCTGTTTGGTCTGGTTTGTTCTAAAATTGGGATGGATTTCTTGAGATGGGCTATGATTTCAGTCTGTGAAGGAAGGAGACTTCCACACACATCTCTCTGTTCATGAGCCACTCCTATGAAAGAGGAAAATTGATTTCTCATGACGTGACTCAAGCCAGTCCCATATGGGTGAAGCTGACAGCATGTGTCTCCAGAGCCTGCTGATTTCCAGAGCTCATCCTGCTTCCTTGGTGTATGCTATGGAAACGTCAGCTCAAAGCAAAAGCTCTCCATCCAGAAGACCTCTTCTCCCAGGCACACAGCTTAGCAACCTCCATTAATAAATCACATTTTTCTCAGCCCAAGACAACTGGAACACCTGGGACATCAACTGCTCCATCCCAGAGCCCTGCACAGCTGCAGCTGAGAGATGAACGCTTCTTTTCCTGCTGGCAGCTGCTGTCCCAGGGGAAATCTCCCTAAATCTCACTTTCCTCAAAGACTTCCTCGGTGGTCTCTGCAGTGGTGACCTCTCCCTCGCTGCTGTCAGACATGCTCATCTGGGGAGGGCCTGCCTTGGCCCCTGGGCTCTGCCTCTTCTGCAGCTGCAGCTCCCAGGGCTTGCTCACCTCCAGGCACAAGTGGTGCCTGCTGCCGAGGTGCTGCTTTTTCCTTTTCTGGGAACATTTCCTGAGGTATTTGATGTTTTCCCCCAGAAAGCAGAGCTTGCAGCCCAAGGGATCTGCCAGCAGGAAACGGGACCACTGTTTCTGCAGCTCTGCTTTCACCTGAGGAGAGGAGAAAATAATCATTGGTAATGGCATGTGAGCACCTGGAGTTCCCTGACACAAACACCAGGTGTAAAATGAGAGGAGTTGTGAAGTGCTGAGCTTCCTGCCCCTTTGGGGTTTTGTAGGAGTGAAAAGGGGGGTGGGATGGTCAGGATGGATGGACAGGGAGATCTCTGAAGCCAGGGCTTGGAAATTGTGGTTTATTGCAAAGGGACAAGTGCAGGGCCCTGCTGGGAGCTGCCAGCCACAGCAAAGACAGAAAAGAGAGGTAAAGAGAGTGGAAAAGAGGTTGGGAGAGTGATGTTCCCATTACAATACCATAAATCTTCTTCTGTGTTGAATATTCTCATTCTCACTAACCAATCTAGTACAAGATACAAATCCTATAGCATTTCCACACAGCCTATAAGAATCATTACATTCCCATACTGTGTTATCCTAAAAAACCCTACAAACTCCTCTTTGGACTCCTTCTGCCAAGCTGTAGGGTCTGCTCTGACCCTTGGGCCTGTCTGCAAGCAGAGGGTGTTGTTCCATCAAAAGGGGATCACCTTCAGCTGGCCACACCATTGTTTTCCAGTTGTTCAGTAACTGAGGGATCTCAAAGCTTGCTTTCATTTCAATCTCTCCTATAGTTTCTATATTCTCAAAATCTTTTGCCAGGCAATCATATTTATAAGGCTTTCCTGTTCTTCCCCAATAGGGTTTATCTTGCACCTGGTGCTTGTAGGGTGGGAACAGATTTGTTTGCTAAATCAATCTGAAGAGTCCAACCTCTTCACCCTGACTTAGGAAGGTTTTTCCTCTGCAAATGTGATGTGTGTGAGCAGTGGCAGTCTGCACCTGGGCTAAATGTCAGGGAGAACAGGCAGATTAATTTTCCAAGGTAGCTTGAGTCAGGCTGAGAGAACTGGGGTTGTTCAGCCTGGAGAAGATTCTTTAGATTCTTTAGTGCCCCTTCCAGGGCCTACAGAGGGCATGTAAAAAGCTGAGAGACATTTTTACATGTGCAAATAGTGATAGGACAAGGGGGAGCATGCTTTTAAACTACAAGAAGACAGAATATTTTGCATTCGAGTCCAAACCTGTGCTAGTTCTTGCTGTTCTCTTCACTCAAAACAATTTTACAGCTCAAAAGAATGCACACATGCTCTCAATAAGCAGAGCTGGTCAGTGTGGTCATCCTTCTGGGTGTCATTAATGCATTTTACATTAATTCATTTTACTAAAATGTACTAAAATGAACTAAAAGCATTTTACTAAAATGAACTAAAAGCTTCTCTCACAGCATTGTCTTACCTCTCCATTAGCAAAGCAATAGAGAACTGCTACCAAAAAGCCCTGTAAGAGAGAGTCAGAGCAAAAATCAATGTGCAGGAAATACCTGAGGCTCTAATTTAAAGGTGACAATAATGTTAAAACCATAAATTTCAACAGTGCTCCTTAATGTTCAAAAAGGAAACTAGTTGTCACATTTATTTATTTCTTATTAATTAATGAAGTACCCAGTCACTTGTTTTTGGGCACTTCCTTGGCAAGTGCAGGGCACATTTTGTGCAGGTGCTGAAGAATATAAATTTTATATATATTTATATTTATATATTTATTTATATTTATGTAAATATGAAAATATATAATAATAGATATATAATTAAAATATATATTTATATATTTTAAATATATATAAATTTAAATATTCATTTATATATATCATATATATATTATATATACTTTATAGAAATATATATTTACATATATGTATATATAAAATTATACAGATGTTTATTTATAATATATATTATTTATATAATTTAATTTTATATATATATATATATATGTGTGTAAAATATAATATATTTACAGATTACAAACCCCAGTTTTATCTTCATTTGCTACCACATAATATTGGGGTTTTTCCCAAATTGCTGTTATACTGCGACTGCTGCTATTTCCACGTGGTAAAATAAAAAAAATGCAGCTTGGTTTCTCATATTATTATCTCTATGCTTGTTTGGGTTTGTGAATTATTCTACTGAGAGCTCATTTCGGTTCATTTTACAAATTATTTCTATATTAAGTGATTAGTGTTAGCTCAAAGTTCAGCTATATTGTTATGGCCATTTGGAATAGCTGTTTTTTCTTTGAAACTGATTCAGATAAACACCTTAAAAAACCCTACAGATACAACTTGTTTTAAACCAAAATCCCAAAATTATAATTTCCATTTGCCTGTCTCTGTCTGGGTTTGGTCTCAGGCTAAAGGAGCTTACAGGCTGCATCTCAGCCCCACAGAGATGCAGATTTATTCCCCCTGCTTCAGGAAATTCCCTTTTTTGGTTGTCTAAAGGCATCTGTGACACGAGTTCTGATTAAGAGAATAAATACTCTGAGTCCAAGGCAATATTTATATCACAGCTACAAAAGCTGACAGCATTTGATTGTTCCCACACTCACTTTTTTCCAGAAATATTTCTGCTTTGCTCAGACAAAAGTTTAAAAAGAAATCCACATACACAGAAGCTTCAACATTTTTCATTATACCTAAAATTAACCAACAGCATTCTGAGCCTGCTGTTAATTTTCCAGCAGTCCTGAATTATTTGGAGTCATTAATTCCTTCAGCATATGTGCAGTTTATCTGCCACACCAGTGGAAATGGGGACAGGACAAACAGCAAACAAAATTGCTTTTTCATGTATTTTATTTCTATCACCTGGGTTAATGTAGGAAGATAGAGTTAATTAGAGTTAATAATAGGTGATATTAATAGGTGTTAATAATAGCTGATATTAGTTAATGGGTATATTAATGATAATGGGTGATATTAATGATAATAAGTTACTATAGAGTTAAAAATAGGTGTTATTAATAGGTGATAATAATAGGTGATATTAGTTAATAATAGGTGATATTAATGATAATAGGTGATTATAGAGTTAATAGGTGATATTAATAGGTGATATTTATGTTTTATATATATATATCACATAAATATATAATGTAGTCTCATCTAATATTAAAATATTAAAATATTAAAATATATTATATTAAATACAAATTTACCAGCTTAAAAAGCAACTTTTTATGCAGAACTTCTCCTGCTCCTGGAGGCAGTTCTCTTTTTTGGGGGGTGTAGAAGGTTCCTGACTCTGCTGGGTGGTTTGGGGTTTTTTGTTATGGGTACAAACTGTAAATTTGGCCTCACAGGCACCACAAGCAGAAAGAGGATTGAAATTAAACTCCTGAGCCTGGTGAGAAAGGCAGGGGCTCAGCTGCCTGTGAGGCTCCCTGGGCTGATTTCAGTTTGAAATCCTCTGGGAATCTCCTTTGCTGCTGCAGGGTCAGAGCAGGAGTGACAAGCGCTGTAAAATCCCCCCAGAAGGAGGAAAACTTCACTGATTATTTATATTTGATGTTCACTTCATTAAATCCTGGTTTCTTTAATGCTTACTCGTTTTTCTCCCAGTAAATTGATTTTCACACTTAGAAAGCTTCCCAGTGTGTTGTGACTTCTCAAACACCCTTTTTCAGAATTATCCCAGTGTGAATGAAAATTATATTAATGATAATGGGTGAAATTAACGATAATAAGTGATTATAGAGTTAAAGAGAATCAGAAATTCAGAATAAAGGCTCATTAGCAGAAACACCAATAAGAAAGGAGAGATGCACACCTCAAATTTGCTCTTCAGTTTTAATGACAATTGGAATGTGATAAATTACTCATCAAATAACTGGGTTCTCTCCACCAGAAACCAGTGGTTTTTTTCCAGAGGGAAACAATTTCCATGCACAAGGGAGCCAAGATGTTTAGATTTCCCCATTTCCTAAAGCAAAGCAGCATCCTACCTACAACAGAACTCTTATTTAGAATTTAATTTTGTGCTCCTTGAAAATGTTTTGAGTTAAACCTTCAGCTGAGATCCCGGGGATAATTGTTTTTCTTTAACAAAACAGTTTAACTGCCTTTTTAAACTACTGAGAAGATTTACAGACTAAACAAATGTAATTGGGTACAGTTTATGTGCTTTTTGGCTAATCCCTTCATAAATAATGCTGCAGCTAAAAAAGAGAATCTGCAATAAACATTGGCTGAGATCTCTGGGTATTTTTTAATGGAGCTTTGCTTCTAAAGCATGACATGCTGCCAAGCTCATGCATGTTTCTCTAAAAGGAATGAAGTTTGTGTTCTTTAGCAAGGATAAGTAAGCAGGTTTATATATCAGATTTCTTTGTAGAAGCCAGTAAATAAAATCTTCACTTAAAATGATTCTGCACTTTTAAAATAACATCTAGGCACTGCAACCTCTCCAAGTAAGGATATTTCTAACCAAGGAACTTATACTCCAACATTAAGGTCCCTTCCAACCCAAATAATCCTGGGATTTTGTGAACATCATGTCAGCAGGCTCCTCGGGGCTGTGGCTCTCCAGGAATTCTCTGCTGTCACTGGGACATTTTTGCCCTCAAGCTGTGGTGTAAATTTTAAATTACAGCCTCAGTAACAGTGCCAGAACACTGATGCATACATACACCAGAGCACAGGTGCATACATGCAAAGGGAAAAACCCAGGATTATGACGAATTGTGGGGAAAGTGCAGCACAAAAAGGCTCAGATGGCCTCAGGCTGCCGAGGAGGGCAGCGGTGTCAGAGCAGTGAATTGCTGAGAGCAGCCACTGGAGCCACAGAGATTCCTGGGCCTTGCAGCAAATGAAGATTTGGAAATCGCTGTCCTGGCAGGGCAGGGGGATGTGGGTACAGGACAACTTTAGCAGGTTCATTAGCAGTCTCTCAAAAATTCATTATTTAGCAGGGCTGCAGCACTCCAGACAGACAGACAGACAGAGATGTCTGTGGCAGTGCCCAGTGCTTGGCAAACTGGAGATGGTTCCATGAGGCACAGCCTGTGCATGAGTGGCCATCTGAGAATCACCCTGAGCTCCAGACCAGCTCACCCTGGGGCCTGGGCTCCTTGAACTCTGTTGGGTTATGGAATGTGGCTCCTTCACCCCAGTGCTGCAGCTGAGATCCAGAGCCACGCTCCCTCCCTCTCCTCAGCTTCCTCCTGCTCCCACCAAACCAAGGCAGGGGTGTCACGGACATGTTTCATGAAAAATCCTTGTGCTAGGATTTTCCTCCTGAGAAGCCTCAGAAATGAAAATGTAAACAATGATTATCTGCTGCTGTGGAATGCAACAGGTGCATCTGGGATTGGTCTCATGCGGTTGTTTTTAATTAATGGCCAATCACAGCCCAGCTGTCTCGGACTCGCTGGTCAGTCACAAGATTTTATTCTCATTCCTTTCTATTCCTTTCAAGCCTTCTGATTAAATCCTTTCTTCTATTCTTTTAGTATAGTTTTAATATATAATTTTCTTTGGATATAATAAATATAATAAAATAGTAAATCAGCCTTCTGAAACATGGAGTCAGATCCTCATCTCTCCCTCATCCTGGGACCTCTGCAAACATCACCACACAGGGGGACTGAAGAAGAGCCAAGTGCCTGAACACTGTAAAACACCCCTGACTGGGTGGGTGAGAAACTTCTTTTCCACCTGCAGATGCTGCTCCATTTTTCTGTTCCATCCTGTGAGGGCTTTGACAAATTTTCTCCTAAATCTAACTAAAAATGGATGCAGGTGTACAGAACTTTTGTGAGCCTGCACCTGGCGGTGTCACTCTGCAGGTGAACAAACATCACTGAGGAAAATGGAGCCCAAACCTTGTATTACATTCTCATGATTATAATTTTGGCTGGGAGTATTTTAAATGAACCATTTTAATCCTATTTTCAGGGGTCTGATGTGCTTTTACCTACTACCAGAGAACACCTATTTTTTTAATGTCAAACTCCTTTTTTGGTATTTGGGACTATCATACTTATTTATGAATGTTTTATCTTGTTACTGCAACAGTGTATTTAGAGATATTGTAGCTTGGGATATAATATTGAATCCAAATTCACTGTAACTGTGGTGAGCAGCAAATGCAGATGGATCTATGAACCAAAAAAGCAATATTTGCAAAACACACAAAAAAAATTAAAACATTAAAACCAATATTTTCAAAACACAAAAACCAATACTTTCAGGACTTACATGAAATGAGCTCATTGTCAGCTGAATGAAAAGTCTTATATGTCTTGAAAGTCCTTCCACCTGTTCATCAGTGATGAAGGTAAACACAAATTCGTGGATCCCCAACAATGGAATCAGCACAAGTGTAGATCTTGCCAATCTTAACAAGAAAAAGTTTGATTATTGTATTTTTTTAACATCCTTGGAGCCAAAAATAAAAAGCTCAGAGACAAAGAAATCAATCCAAAATCATGCCCTCAGTATTCTGACTTTGAAATGGTAGTAGAAGTTTTGTGATTTTGGTAATAATGTAGGCATAAATCTGTGGAAAGTCTAGTTAAAAGGCTTCTGTAAATGAAATGTATTCCATGGCACATCCTGGCCAGAATAAAATAATTCTGATTCTCTATCAGGCCAGAAACATAGTGCTAGAGGGTTTTTCTTTATCTTCCCAAATTTTGGTGACAAAGGGAAAGATGTGTCACAGCAGCAGAGGCACAGGAGTAACAGGAGATACCTGAGGGCAGAGATCTCAGAAAGAAAAAAGAAAAACTTGTGTGAAAATGCCCCCAAAACTCAGCACAGGTGCTGAGCTGCCTTTGCTCCCAGATATGGAAATGTCTGTGGAGCCTATTCAGAATATCTATTCAGAATATCTATTCACAATATAGCCATTTCCCATATCCTGGTGGTGGTGGGTACATCTTTAGGGGAAGCTGACAAGTTTTTGATGTGACAAAATGTTTAAAAAGGGGCCAGGACTTTGGAGGAATAGACCCTCTGTTAACAAAGTGACCAAATTATTCTTTGTCTACTTAAAAAGAACCAAAAAGCTCAAAAATTGCTCTCCTCAATTTCATTAAAAGACACCTCATAAGACCTTGAAAACTTCACCTCAGACCTAGAGTTACCCAATTGCTCAGAGGCCAAAAAAGTCCCACCTAAGTAATTCACTAGAAAAAGAAGAGAAAAAAAGAAATAATCACTTTTGTAAAGTGGTTTAACAAAAACCTCTTACCCCGGGCTCAGTTTTTCCTCTTAAAAAGTTTTGTTATTTTGCCTTTTATTAAACTTTTTCTGTTTTCAACACTATCTCAAAACCCATCCTACTAATTTATACTGTTCACAGTAGCTAAGCTATCTCAAGTGTGATAAATTCAATAAGAGCTCATAAGACCTAACTCAAGAAAAAGCTGTCAGGACTTCTGTGTCATTTGTTACACACCTGTATTTGTAGTCATGGAAGGTCATTTGCTGAGCTTTCAGTTTGGAAATCAGCATTCTGAGAATTTTTAAGAAGATGACAAAGTTAACCTTGAAGGAAAACACATATGGTTTACTTAGAGCGAATGTTATTACACTCATTCAGTTAACAACTAAATAAATGTATAATTGATATTAATCACCTGCAAAATTTGCCAACAAATAACTGGAATGCAGCTGGGCTGAAGTTTGAATACAAGCAGGTTATTGTCACATAATAAATATGCAAAATTGAGTAACTTTGCATTGCCTTATTCAGCCTGGCATAGAATTTGATACATAGTCTTCCACTACAAAATCACATTTCATGCTTTTAACACAGAACCCTGCTTCAACATTTTCTGAACAAAACTTTATCCCTTCTGTCATATTATGTGAAAATTGAAATATTATGAAATTACTGAAATATGAAATACGAATTATTGAAATATAAAATATTATTTTGATATTTCTGTGGTAGGAAACTGTGCCTTATTTGTTCCAAAATTTTGAAGGACAAAAATGGCACTAATTACAAAGACCAAAAAAGGGAAAATAATACAGGTTATATAATTCTTACTGCAATGGAAAACAACATTGGTCCTCGGATGATCCACCAGATCCCCATGTGTTCATTTGTTCCCCAGCACCTGGAGAATAACTTTTTATTTTAGTATAATTTATATTTTAGTATATATATTTTAGTACAATTATTTTGATAGGGAAAAAAATAAGTTAGAATGCTCACATAACTTGTCCATTTATTTCAAAAGGAACTTGGTGAAGTTCAACATTTTCAGGTGGCCCCCAGAAGAAATGGAATAAAGCTAGGAAGAGTTTCACCAACAGCTCTGAAGATCTTTTCACATCAATGTTGATAAAGGTTTCCCTGGACCATAAACTTCAGAACTATCCATCAAACTCAGTCTTTGAATCCACAAAACATAACACCAAACCCTCAGAATGGAAAAAATACTACTTGAATTATCTATCTGAAACTGGAGACTGGAAATGAATGAACTGGGAATTGTGACCATGCTTCTTGATCTGATAAAAAATGTGCATGCAGTTTCCTTGCAGCTGTCTCTTTTTCTCCTGCTTTACCCCTCTGATTTGTCCTATTTCTTCCTGCTAATCAGCCTGAGGTTCTGTAAGATCTTGGCTTGTCATTTAGAATTTATCTGACTCTGTAAGACCATAATTATGGCTTGGATGTTGCCTATTATCCATGTTGGCATTGCAAATAAAATTCTCTAGAAACCACAAAGAATAAAGGGAGAACGATAGATTCCATACATAAAGCACAAATGTGAAAAATGTGTATTTTATGATTGGCTTTTTGCAAATATTAAAATGGATATTATATGTGTTAGGCTAGAAAGGGATGCTGCATTAATTTTCTTAAGTAGTGTGTTAAATATAGTTTTGGGTTAAAACCTGAAGAGCTGTCAGGATTCAGAGGAAGAAGCTCACACTGACCAGACAGAATCCTGTATTTGAATGGAATTTATGCATCACGTGTGAGGTGTATGAATATGCAACAGGCTGTTGCTTTTAAGGGTTAATCCTCTGTTAATGTGTGTCTTTCTTGGGCTTATTTTGCCCAGAAAGAGAGACTCAGACCATCTGTAACTCTTTGTTTCTATTGTCTCATATTATCCTAAATCCTAATTGTCCAAATTTTTATTACTCTAATTATATAACTCTTTTTATAACCACTTTATTACTATTAAACTTCTAAAATTCTAAAAACAAGTGATTGGCATTTTTCACAAAAAAGTTTATGGCCTGTCACCAAGAGCATCACTCAGAGCAGGAACTGCTGCTTGCTGGTTCAAGTTTCTGTCCCTGATGCCCTCAGCAAATATCACTATCAGGTTTGGCCATGAGCTTCCATTAAAAATTACTTTTTTTTTTTTTTCTTTAAAAAGTGGCAGTGAATATGAAATAAACTCAAAGTGTAGGTGGTCGATTTCCTTTGTAGTGTAGATTTCTTTTTCCAAGGAAAGCACTGGTCTCCTCTCCTTACTGACAGGTTACTAAGGCTACAACGTGTGAGTTGTTTTGCTTAAGTGGCTGTTTCTAAATATTAAAATTAATTAATTTGTTCTTCCTATTCATTTAAAAGAAATTTCTTACAATCAGGATTTCATCTTGATTACCCCAACTTTTATCAAAAAAATTTCAGCATCCAAAGCTCAGCTTACAAACACCTCAACACTTGATGCTGTAGGGCAAACTCCCAAAACTGTGACTGTTATGACCACTAGAAGCACAAATTAAAATATTTCAGCTATGAATTAAAACATTTCCTATGGACTGAGGTAAAATATCCAGTTTCCTCATGTAAATGGATGAACATTTCAGCAACAGTGAAAGTTCATTTTACTCCTTGCTAAACTCATAAGGAAATCTGAGAATTGCTAAATGCATAAGGAAATCTGAGAATTGCCAGTAGTTTTTTTTTTTTAATAATTTTTTAAAAGTTTTTTTTAATGTAAAAGTACTAAAGGGAACCTTGAAAGTGTAACAAATATCCATAGGTGCTGTATAATCTGATAATTTGCTGGTCAGTTTTTCTGTCAGGTACAGCCAAGCAAACAAAGTCAGGATTCCAAAGAACAATTTATTTAATAACTTACCCAGTGTTCTCCAGTTTGGACCTGCTTATTCCCCATGGGCCCACAAACAGGATTGGAACAACTGAAAAGAAAAGAAGAATCTATTCCAGCCAATCTTCTAGAAGTAGATTTTTTTTCATTCCTTTACAAAATATCCTCCACTGACTCAGCAAAGGAAAACAAAATCAGAGCTTGGAGCAGTTGTGGACTCACCCCATCCTATGACAATGTACGTCTGCAGCAGCCTCCTCTCAGAGAGCACCACAGTTATCAACAGCGTGTGCAGATAAATCCCTTCCACCAGCAGCCAGAAGTAATTCGCCCCAACAAAGTAATGCATGAAAAATTGGGCAGTCCTGCAGATGATTACAATCTGTAGGGATTGTAAAATAATAATTAAAATAATAATTTTCTTTAATTATCTTGCAGATAATTTTCCTTGTTGACATGGGTAAGCTCTATTCCTACAACAACATAGAGGAATAATAAATATTATAATATTTATAAATATTCTATCATTATAATATTTATAAATATTTATTTATTTTAAGATATAAAAACTAGATAATGCATATAGCTAATATATACTTATTAGAAATAGAATATATAAAATAATTATTAATATAATATATCATATCTATTATATAGTTATATAATATATAATGTATATGTTATAATATATAGATATACTATATAATTATGTACATAATATATATAATATTATAATATATTATTATAATACAATTTATTATAATATATATATCTACTGTAACGTGTTATTAGATATACAAGATATATAATGAATATTATAATATATAGATATATCTATATATTATATAGCTATAGATATATGTAATCTGTGCCAAATAAAACCACAGATTTCTTTCTAAAGGCTACAAGGTGTGAGATGCTTTGCTTAAGTGGCTGTTTCTAAATATTACAATCAATTTGTTCATCCCATTCATTTAAAAGAAATCTCTTACATCAGGATTTCATCTTGATTACCCCAACTTTTATCAACAAAATTTCAACAAAAGCTCAGCTTACAAACACCTCAACACTTGATGCTGTAGGGAAAATTCAAAACTATAACTGCTATGAGCACTAGAAGCAGACATTTATTATCAGCCATGAATTGACACATTACCTCAGGACTGAGGTATAAAATCCATCCACTTTCATCATTTGGTCTTTTTGAGTAAATATTGTTGTACACAGAGTCTTTAATAAGAACTGCTGCAGCACGCAAGATAAAGGATGCAAATAAATTCATATGGATGTAGTTTCTTGTGCAGTGAAGTTTTCTGGGGGAGAAAAAAATAATTCATGAATCCTCCAGAATATGTGTAATTTGCAGGAAAAAAAAAATTAAAAAAAAAACAATAACCCAGCAAAACAACTGTTGCATTCATATTGTTGCCATCCATGGATTCTGCTTAGAAATCACATTTTTATTGCTCCTTGGAAAAATACAAATTATTTACATGGGACCAACAGAATGGTTTGGGTTGGAAAGGATCTAAGAGCCCATCTCATTCCATCCCCCTGCCATGGGCAAGGACATCTTCCACTAGATCAGGATGTGATCTTAAAATCTTCCAGGCATGGGCAGTTTGTGTGGATGACCTCACAGTAAAGAATTTTTGCCTAACACCTAATTTAAATCTACCATCTTCAGCTTAAAGCCATTCCCCTTGTCCTATCACTCCATGCCCCTTTTCCAAAGCTCATCCCAAGCTTTTTTGTATCCCCTTCAGTTACTGGAACACTGGAAACTATATGATAATTTATCATTCATAACTAAACGATAACTTCAATTTCATAAGAAAAATAATATGAGTACAGGGCTCTGTACATTTAAAATGCATGTGAATTTTTACTCACCTGAGTAAAGAAAGTATAAGCAGAGCTAATACCAGTGAGATGAGAGAAAAGTAATATCCTATTGTGTATAACAGCTGTAATGTGGTGAGCAGTTTGTGTTCTTCTTCCTGGGAACAAAGAAGGGAAATGTGTTATGTAGGCAAGGGGGACAGGGCAGAAACAGCTCAGGAACTTTGGAGTCACATTTTTGAATAAAGGGAGAGGCAGGCTTCTCTTTTGGATCTACTCTGTGGGATTTTCTTGCAAAAAACAGGTCCATTCTGGGAATTTATTTCTGCTGGATCACATTCCTACTTTGTCCTATGTAACTATAAAAAATATATATTGACAAAGTCAATATTCTTTCAAGGAGCCAGGGCAGGATTTGGATCCCTACTCAGGTTACTAATTGTTGTGGTTACTAATTGTTGTGGTGCTGTCAGGGTTTTTGGGATGAGATGAGAGATGAGAATTGACTCAAAGTTCTCAGAAGGTTGATTTATTATCATATCATATCATATCATATCATATCATATTGATATAGTAAAACTATACTAAGAAAGAGAAAGGAGACATCAGAATGTTAGACATGAATGATAATAAAAACTCATGACAGACTCCGAGTCTGACACAGCTGGCTGGGATTTGTCATTAATTAAAAACAATTAACATGGAACCAATCAAAGATGCACCTGTTGGTAAGCAACCTCCAAACCACATTCCAAGCAACCAGATAATCATTGTTTCCATTTCTTTTCTGAGGTTTCTCAGCTTCTCAGGAGAAAACTCCTGGCGAAGGGATTTTTTCAGAAAATATAACAATAACACTCCCTGCGCTGCCTTTTGAAATCAGCGTGTGACAAAGACACTTGCACCCTGAGTTTCTCTTTAAATCCAAAGGCTTTCCCAGACTATTCCCAGGTTTCTCCTGCACAAACACCATTTGTAGCACAAATCAGAGATAGCTGAACCTGTGTGTGTGGCCTGGACTCAGCCACTGCCCAGCTGTGTCTGACAATGCTGGGAGCCAGCTCTGCCTGGAGCTATTCAAACAGACTGACTTCTGTTTTGAGTTCAAGGTAAAATAATAATTATTAAATTAGAGCTGTCTTGAATGTCTTTGAACGACAAATGAGACCTCAGAGGAGGAAGGGAACTACTCGTACTGATAGATTATTATAAACATCCTGAGTTGGAAGGTACCCACAAAGATTGTTGAAGCCCAGCTCCTGGCCCTGCACAAATTTCCTTTCAATTTGCCTAATTTAACATCTATTTTTCCTATTTTTTCCATTTTAGCTGCTTATGTCTGCCTCTCAACTCTTCCAGCTTCCAGCCCAAGGAAAGCATCTCTGAAGGGGCAGTGAGATACAGGATGTGTGACTTCCATAATCCACATTTGGCCTACAGAGCTTTTCTTGGAACCTGTGTCTTTTCCTCAGTGATTTTGCTGTTTTTCTTCTTCTACTAAAAGTCCTTCACAACTAGGACTTTAGCACTGTCTTCCTGCCAGCAGTTTTTTCTAATAATTCCAATTATTAGAGAAATAAAACCAAATTACTGTTGAAGCGGGTGAAAGAGCCCAGTGTGGGTGCAGGAGATTCCAAGCTGTTGGTCACTCTGCTCCATGGAAACATTCCAGCAGGTGAAAACCTTGCAGAAATCTCAAGTTATCACTTTGGCTATTTCAATTTTGCCACAACAAAGCACATCAAACCAAGATGATTCCTCTGATGTGTGAAGACACTGGCTTTGGGTGATTTCCAACAGCTTGGGGGGTTTCAATTAAATAAAACAGAAAAATTGCCCATATTATTCAAATAAATAAAACAAATGGAGTAAAATTTATTCAATTAAATAGAACAAAACAAGCCCACATTTAGTGCTGGTAGGAAAGCTGGTTAAAGCTTTCAAAGAAATTGTCTGCTGTCACACAAGATGAAATAATACCAAATATGCTGATCCAAAATGGTCAACAAACTTTGGAAAACACTCAGAACTTATGAATATTTATTACATTTGCACAAATAAACTGAAAGTTTGGAAGTTCATGTATTTACCATATAAAGAGCTTAGTAAAGATGTAGCAATACACAGAGATACTAAACTAATAATGTTTGATAACCCATCAGTAAAGCAGTGTTATTGATAAAGTAAGAAAAGCACTCAGTATTAAAAAGTAAAAACCAGTGGTGATAGTGCTTACCTAAGAGACTTAATTCTGAATTCCATGGCAAAAGAAGTTTGGCTGACAAAGCCCAGCCCCTGGCCTGATGCAATGTGAGAAATACAGGAAGGATGCCATTGGATGAGGGTGAATCCTGCAGCCTCTACCCAACTTTGAAATACCAATTAACAGCTCATTAAATGCTGAAAGCCTCAGGAGAGGAGCTGAGCTCTCTGATTTTCACAGACCAATTTGATTTGGGGAGATGCTGGGATGTTGCTTGCTTGACAAGTTGCAGTGTTTTTCTATTTTATTAGCAGAAAATCAGCCCATGTGAACTCTGGACTCTGAACAGAAAATGTGCCATCTAAAGCAGGAATCCCCTTCTTTAATATCTTCTGCTTCTTACAAATAAAATAACAGCTTTCCATCTGGTAATTTAAATGAAATCTGAAGATGCTTTGCAGGTATTAAATGGAAATGTTTTGTCAGTTACTCAAGAAAGGATTAGGAAGATTAAAGTTTTCAGCTGTAATATAAAACATACTTACATTTTTTTGGAAATGATTTTTCTCAGAACATTCTGAACTATCCCGCCAAATGTCTGTGGAATTTTCCTTTGTTTGCCAAATCCCTTCATCCAAGCAGACTCTGTATACATGTCCTACACTTCCTGAAAGTAAACAGAGTTTCAGTTTGAAAGGTCAAAATAGAGATTTCATTTTTCATACATGTTTGAAACATTTCTACCTCCACAATCGACTCTACACCACCCATGCTCAAAAAAAAAAGCATAAAACTAATTTTTTTTTATCTTTGTCAATATATATTTTTTATATTTACATAGGACAAAGTAGGAATGTAATCCAGCAGAAATAAATTCCCAGGATGTACCTGTTTTTTACAAGAAAACCCACACAGTACATCCAAAAGAGGAGCCTGCAGACATCTCCCTTTATTCATTTTTCCTCATTAAGCTTGTGAATGGGTAATTCATTGACCAGGTTTGTGCAGTCAAAACTGCACAAGGACGTGATCAGGGAACGATCTTTCTCTGTAAAATCTGATGTTGCTGATATTTCATTTCTGTGCACCTTCAGCAGGTGGGTGAACTGATGAACTTTTCTTGGTTTTCACTGCATTTTCCCAATTCAACTAATTGCAAATTTGCCCACAGCATCAGAGGAATGGTGTAGGGAGCCTGGTTGGTGTTTGTTTGGTGTTGTCCTCAACAGCTGCCATCCATTCATTTCTGATCAGACCTGAGCTTTTTCAACCATTTTTGAGTTGAAATTGTTCAAGGGTGATAGCAACAACCAAAATTTCTTGTTTTGCTCTGCTCAGAACTCAGAGAATTGCTTTGTTGTGATGGAGCGGGAGCTCTGTATGAATACAAGACACTGGAAAAAACCTTAAACCATCCATGAAATGTGACCAGAAATCTTCCTTTTGTAGGAATTCAGACAGAAAAAGAAAAAAAGTCTCCATTCCATGCAGGCAAGATGCTTTTGTTTATTATGAAGAGCAGGGTTTGTCCTAAGTGGTTGGCAGAAGCAGCTTGGGAGATTAGATAGGAACTTCATGCTTAGTAGCATAAAAAAGGATATTATTAATTACATCAAAATATATTCTATCAAAAATACTATTATCTAATATATTTAATATATAATATAAAAACCATATTTTAGTGTCACTTTCCCATTACCATTTTCCAGCCATGGCAAATATGAAGGACAAGGAACAGAGACATTTCCTGGGGGTGAGTAAGGCCAGCAAACAAACTGATCAAATGTCCCATTGCAATGTACTCCTGGGGAGAGAAGCAAACAAAAGTTTGACAAAAAGTTGTGCAGACAACGAGCAATCATGGAAACCACTCTGTGCTGCTCCAGGGAACCTGAGAGCTGCTCCAGAGTAATGAGATATTGCAGATAAATATTGTGTATGAGATAAGTTTATTGCTTAAAATCACAAGCAGGGTGTGCAGATTCCTCCTGAGGGACAGCTCCAAACTCTGCCCTGTGACAGGGACAGACATACAGCAAGACAATATTTGCATATTCATCATTCTTAATAAATTTCTTCATTGCTTAATTCCTTACCACTATCTACAGATGATTCCCGCAGCATTTTCAAGCATTCCTGTTTGTATTTGTTCCATCCAGTCGTGGTTTTTTCCAGCAGAGAACCTTTGGCCTGGGAGTGAAAATACTGTACACGAGAAAAATCAGTTAGAACCTTTTAGTCCTTAATGACAGGTTGCTTTCCATTACAAGAAATTCTGCTCTGAAATGAGAGAAATGAGAAATGAGGAGAGGAGAGTGGAGGAAAAAATGATAGGTTAAAAATGTCTTAAACACATGTTGGTTGTCCTGATGTTGTCTGAGATATATAACCAGAACTATATATGGCTGTGAACTTCACCTTTGTTCCTTTAAACCTATGGGATTTTTTATTTTAATGAAGAAAAATCATATTTATTTACTTTCAAAACAAGAACAGGGTTCTGGTGTCTAGCTCTTAGGCAGGCTCACTATTTCATGCATGTTTTTACTGTCGTCTGCTCAATACCCTGCTTTCAGTCTCTCATCTCATTTCCAGACACCCACTTTAGGCTTGAGGGAAGCAGAAAAACTAAAATCATTCTTCCGTGGATGGGCTTGCAAGATAAGGAGAGAATATTTACAGCAGCCATGAGAAAGGAATGCATGTTTCCAAAATAAAAAAAAATAAGCATCTTGACATTTCCCTCCTGCAGGCCCCCAAATCCTGGGAGCCAGGGGAGATTCCTCAGACACTGGTGGGTCAGTGAACCCCATGTGGAGAGGCAGAGCCCTGGGGATGACGCATTTGTGACAGAGCTGCTGGGCTGCAGGAAGAACACTCCAGTTTCTGATAAACAAATGTGTTAAACGGCCAAAAAATGCAGAGGGAACCTCGCTGTGGCTACCTGGCAGCTCGTTGGGCTCCATTCCTGGAGAGGAGGAATGTTCATGGGAGTGAGGAACTCAGTGATGCACAGCTATGGGGGAGTTTCTGAGCTGAGGAACTCAGTGATGCACACTCATGGGGAAGTTCTGGAAGTGAGGAACTCAGTGATACACAGCAATGGGGAAGTTCTGCAGCTGTGGAACAGTGATACACAGCTATGGGGGAGTTCCTGAGCTGAGGAACAGTGATGCACAGCCATGGGAATGTTCTGGAAGTGAGGAACTCAGTGGTGCACACTCATGGGGAAGTTCTGGAAGTGAGGAACTCAGTGATGCACAACCATGGGAATGTTCCTGAGCTGAGGAACTCAGTGATGAACACTCATGGGAATGTTCTGGAAATGAGGAACTCAGTGATGCACACTCATGGGGAAGTTCTGGAAGTGAGGAACTCAGTGATGCACACTCATGGGGAAGTTCTGGAAGTGAGGAACTCAGTGATGCACAACCATGGGAATGTTCCTGAGCTGAGGAACTCAGTGATACACAGCTATGGGGAAGTTCTGGAGTTGAGGAACTCAGTGATGCACACTCATGGGGAAGTTCTGGAAGTGAGGAACTCAGTGATGCACAGCCATGGGGAAGTTCACCCAACAAGAGTGAGGAGCAGGTTAGGTCTAAATGACAGTTCCACATCACTTCCTGGTGGAATTGTCCATTTCTTTAAATCTGAAGGCTCAGTCACAGCCAATATCTGGTCACTATTGGTGTAAATACTTGTGAGATAAATTTGTTTTGGTGGTCACATAGCCAATATCTGGTCATTCTTCATAAAAATACTTGTGAGATAAATTTGTTTTGGTGACATAGCCAATACCTGATCAGTCTTGATGTAAAGACTTGTGACATAAATTTGTTTTGGTTACATAACCAATGCCTGGTCACTATTGATGTAAATATTTGTGAGACAAATTTGGTTTTTGTCACATAGCCAATGCCTGGTCATTATTGATATAAATATTTGCAAGATAAATCTGTTTTGGTCACACAGCCAATACCTAATCACTATTGATGTAAAGACTTGTGAGATAAATTTGTTTTGGTGGTCACATGGCCAATACCTGGTCACTCTCCATATAAATACTTGTGAGATAAATTTGTTATGGTCACATAGCCAATGCCTGGTCACTATTGGTGTAAATATTTGTGAGATAAATTTGTTTTGGTCACACAGCCTTTGGCTGCACTCTGACAGATCCAACTATTGTATTTGTGGGGTGCCCTGATGAAGGCAGGAATGATGAATCTGACTCCATGTTCTCAGAAGGTCAATTTATTGTTTTATGATACTATATTATATTAAAGAATACTGCACTAAACTATAGTAAAGAGTACTTCTTTACAGAAGGCTGAAAAGATAATAATGAAAACTCTCTCTCCAGAGTCCTGACACAGCTTGGCCCTGACTGGCCAAAGGGTGAAAACAACTCACACCAGAATTCAATGGAACAATCACCTGTGGGTAAACAATCTCCAAACACATTCCAAAGGAGCACAACACAGGAGAAGCAAATCAGATAATTATTGTTTTCCTTTTCCTCTGAGGCTTCTCAGCTTCCCAGCAGCAAAATCCTGGGTGAGGGGACTTTTCCAGAGAATGTGAATGCCACCCCCAACAAACACATCAAATACCACAACACAGGTTGTGATTACAAATCGCAGGGAAGTTCTATGATGATCCAGATTTTGGGTTAGGTACAGTGCAAATTCCATGGTAGAAATACAAACTTCCATGGACATTTCCCATTATCTCAACCAAGTGGAAACACGCAGCCCTTGATCTGTAGCTGCCATTTGGCCACTGCTTTCAAAAAAGGAAAATTAAACTCCCATGTATAAGAAGCTCAGAAAGTCCATGGTGTTTTGCCCTGCACTGGGCATCATTTCAGGTTATCTGAAGATTTTTTGGTAAAAAAGGAACTGCCTCACCCAGCCAGCCTGGCCCCTGATTGCCCTGAAGTTCACCCATGAGGAAATTTAATCAAAACTCCTTGGAAGTGTCTGGATATTTACTGAGATTGCACCAGGAAGACCCCACTCTTTAGACATTTGTTGGATGCAGAAGAAAATGCTGCCTGAAGCTTTCATTTAGGAAATGGATTATATCTGGTTCCAGACCGGTTTGAATTTAAGTTTTTCATAACTGACCACAGTACAGTCAGAATTTCACCTTTTAAATTTTTTATACCAAGCTGGCAGTGAAATGAAATGCTTCTGTTTATTCAGGCTATGCTCTTATGGACAGAAAAAAGCCCCTTCAATTTAGGCATAAACTAAAAATAAAAGCTGAAAAATATTTATTCATTCTTTCAGCCCTGATCCAGGTTTAGTCTGATGGATATTTTTCCTATCTATAGAGGTTTTTGCTAGAAAATACAGATATAGTGTATTCATGTATTTGATATAGTGTATTTCTGTATTTATGAAAATACAGATACAGTGTATTTATATATTTTTAGTATTTCTGTATTTATGAAAATACAGATATGGTGTATTTATATATTTTAATATATTTATGGCTATTATTCTTTTAAATGTTTCTTCCTTATGAAATAAAATAAAATATAAGGAAATACAGCACATATTTCTTTAAAGAAATTGCAAGAACCACTCTGAAAAATTAATTCACTGTGATTAGTCTAGCAAAGTTTTGATTTCACAGAAGAATTTGGAGATTTTCTCTCAGCATGGATGGAACTAATGCTTTGTCTGAGCTGTCTCACAAATCTGAGTTGTTTCAGTCCTATAAAAAGAAGCTCTATGCAGAGAAGCTTTAGATTTGAATTATACAAAAATATTAGGAATATTTTCTTTAAAAATATATATATTTTTCTCCTGGTAATTTTTTCTTTATAAAAATATTAGAAACACAAATATTGGCTCTACAGCACACACAGCAGCAAACCTACTTTCTCAGAAACCCAAGAAAATGGAGATTAAGGGGGTAGAAATACCTTTTTACTTTCAGTTTATTGTCCTAATGCACATACACTTCATAAAAATGTACTCTATATATATCTGTGAATTTTATTCAATTGAATTGAAACTTACCAAGTATCAGTAATTTTTTAAAAAAAATTATTCAAATCAAGATTGATAATAATAAATAAATAGGAATTATAAAAAGCTACATGAAAATTTCCTTGAAGTGACATTTTCTAATTAAGTACCTAAACCCCTCCTATTCATAAGGTAAGTAAGAAGTAAGTGTTTATAATTTTGTAAAGATTTAGGGGGAAAATAAAAATAAAAAAATATAAAAATAAAAAATAAAATAAAAATAAAAATAAAAGTAAAAATGTTTAGTGGATCTGTACAAGAAATAAAGGCAGAAATCCTATACAGATTTATTTGCTTTCTGCATGAAGGTGAGGTGCAGAACAAAACCAGACAGATTTCACAAACTGGAGATTCAATGCTCACAAGTCAGTGCCAGAAACAAATCAAAGCTGGGTTTAGAGCAGAGAAAAAACAGCAGAAAATAAATGTAATTCATAACAGTATTTTTATGTGGTAGGAAAACGGAAAACCAAATATAGTTCAATGCTGATCAGTAATGGTATGAAAAGTGATTGTGCAAATGATTGTAAATATAATTTATTCACTGCATGAATGAGGATTAATAGAATAAAATGGTAATAAATGACTTAGAGAGAGTGCTGATATAAAACTCTACAGCTTTGCAGCCATTATTTCCCGTGGCTAATTAGCAATAAAAATTAATTGTTATGTTGGAAGGATCTTTGGTACAAAGATGCTTTTTTGTTTGTGACAGTTAAAATGCTCCGTGCTAGAACTCCCTTCTATTGAATTTATTAATTATTGAATTAGCTTACCTGTTTCACAAGGAACAAGACCATGAGAGAGCTGGCAGAGGTTGGAGCTATCCTGGACCAGAGTCCCATGCTGGAACAGAGAGCAAGAAGCGTCACCATCCCTTTCGGGTAGATTTGTCCCCAATATGCTGCTATTTCACTCTAAAGATCAATTATATTAATTAAAACATAAAAAATAGAAGTAAAAGTGTCTTCTTTTATGAATCCCAGTGTTCCATGAATGCTCCTTCCAACAAGTGAGGAAGTCTCCTGAAGTGTTTAGCTTTGCTAGACTCCAACTCCGCTTTGGTTTTTCTGATTAAAGGCAGAGAGAGCTCAGTCTAAACTTCACAAACTCTGCCTACTGCAGCTCCTCCATTGGCCAATAAGGAGGCAGAAAACTCTTAAAACATTAAAGGGCTGATCCTGTCCCTTGAAGCACCACAGGAATTTTGCCAGTGATTTTTCCAGAATGCAATCCAGCTCCACAAAACCACAAATACATACATACATACATATATATATACATACATACATACATACATATTTATATATCTAAATTAATGTCATATTTATATTTATATTTATATTTATATATATTTATATTTATAAGTATTCTATATTTATATATTTATATTTATAGGTATAGTTATATTTATATATTTACATGTATGTTTATACATATATTTATACATATCTCTATATATGTGTATATTTATCCATATATATTTATACACATATATATTTTAGATATATATATTTATACACATATATATTTATTTTATATTTATATTTACATTTAATATTTATATATATTTATATATTTGTACGTATCTATTTATACATGTCTATATATGTCTATTTTAAATATATTTTTATAAATATTTATATACATATATATTTATACACACCTCATGAAACCAATAAACGATACCTTAAAACACAGAAAAAACTTTGTGTAGGAAACTTTCTCACTCTGGTTGTCTGTCAGAAAACAGCTCACTAAAAGTTGGTTTTATGCTTTTTGATCATATTTTGTCAAATGTGCACACCCAGTGCAGGATCAATGACAATCTAAATGCGACAAAAAGAAAATGCTCCCAGTAGTGAAGTTTTACTACAATTCTTGTGATGTTCAAGGTTTTCTTCAAAGCTGCAGCTGCCAGGTGGGTCGTGGCTGTCTTGGTGTTACCTGCACATATTCTGTTTACCCACCTCTCAAATTTATTCAGCAAAAATCACTGCATGTAACACTTTGTTTGAAGGAAGGTCCAGCAAACCTATTTGCTCCTCTGTTATTCTCTTTCTTTTTTTTTTCACAGTTTAAATAGAACTAACCAATAAATTTATCCTATTTCTCCAATTAAACAGAGCCATTCTTGCCTGAAAAATTGATTTGAAAGTTGTGGTACCAGCATTGCTAGGGAATGAGCAAAACCTGTCTCTGTGAAACATCTCAGACTCAGGTGTCATCCAGAAGGCATCAGTGGTTTCACAGGTCTCAAAATACATTTAATTACAGCCATATGCAGATTAGTCACAGGAACAGAAACAGAGATCAGGGTTTAATCCTTAGAAGGATTTCCCTCCCTCCTGCTCTCACAATTGCTCCCACTCCTGTTCTCACATATGCTACACCCTTGAGAAAATGCAGGGAGACAAAGGAAATTTTCTAATTTTAGGAAAAAATAACACCTGACTGGAGCTACAGCTGCATTTTGGGTTGTGAGATTTGCTTTGCCTTTGCAGACCAGACCTGCTTGGTCTTGCACTCTGTAAGCTGAGCTTTTCATGGCAACCTACAGCAGGCATTGATCCTGTCATCCTTGAGTTTCATCTGCTTCTCCAGCTCAGCTCCGACATCTTTGGGTAGAGAGTTGTCTTGAAAATCCAAATTATTTTCATTAGAAGGTATATAAGTGACTTCAGTGTCTGTCCTGAGGAACCATTGTCCCCCCAGGGCACAAGTTTTGACTTCACAGCTGTAAAATGAAACAGTGAATTACCCTAACACCCACTTCCTTTTAGTTCTTTGCATAACTTACTTGCATCACCAAACAGGCAGAAAAAACAATATATATAACATAAGGTGGGAAATGTTTCTTAGACGGAGGAAAAAGAAATGCTATTTACACAGTGAAATATCAAATAAGGATAATTCAGCATTTTCTCTAATGTTTCACCTCCCTTGGGCAAAACTGGTGTTGTGTGTTCATGGGGGCAGACTGTACAGTGCCCAGGAAACCATCAAGAGCAAATTCAGGTAATTTAATTATTTTCAAATAATTATTTGTCACTGGTGGAGCTCTGAACAGGGGCAGTCCCCTTTCTAGTGCTGCATGCTGTGAAATGCTGTAGCGGACCAACCAGTTTTAGCTCCTTACAAGTTTTTAATAGCAAGAGTCACAACTGTATTCAATTTAAAGAGCTCAGTGTCACAGGAGCTGTGAGATTTTGTTTATTCCTTAGCTAAGAAATAGAGATTCCATCAGTCTGACTCTGATCAAGGTAAATAGGCATGTTTTGTTTGCATAAATAAAACTTTAGTGATTGCACACTGGGGTGCTTCCAGTGCTTCTGAGTGTGATTCATGGGGCAAATGAGCATTTATTGTCACACTTCCTCATATTCCTTCCACAACACATTGCTGCCAAGCAACACTGTCCTTTATTCTTAATCTCCCCTGCCACATGATTTCTGGTCATGCCCAGATCTCTGCTCTCTGCCTTAAACTCCTAAGCCAGCACAATTTTCTGGGAGGGATGAGGAATGGGATGGTGAAGGCAGGCAGGTGCTTCGTCAGAAATTTGCAGGAGGGAATTTCAGGAATAATTTCTGGCGCATCTCCGGAAGATGCCGTCCTCCATCCCCGAGGCAGACAGGAGGCACAGAGCCTCAGCAGCATTTTCTCTGAGTTTCCTCTCTTTAATCTTCTCCATCACGGCTTTCAGCAGCAGTTACTGGTGCGAGGGGACCAGGAAAGTGGCCAAGCCTTTCTGCAAAGGGGACAGCAAAGGGGATCTGTGCATCCGCTTCAACAGCGCCGACGGCAACGGCAGCCAGGCTGTGCAGTACATCTGGGAGACTGGCGACGACAAATTCGTGGAGAAGAAGTTCCACGCTGGCATCTGGTACTCCTGTGAGGAAATGATCAATGAGGAAGGTGGGTAAACCCGTGGGGGTTTATTTAATAAATTAATCATGGTTTTTTGCTGCTTATTTGGTGTGCCCATCCCTTCTGCTTCGTTACTGCCGATGTGTTTTATGGTGTATTATGGTTGTTTGTTTGCATCTTCACATGAAATCACTGCTTGAATCTACAGCCAGGTGTCTCAGGGCATATTTGGTTTTTTAAAAGTTGAAGTGTTGAGAAGGATGAAAGTTTGACAAGGAAGTCTCACAGATATGTGTATGCTTAGCAGAAAGATTTGTGTCCTTAAAAAGTTGCTCTTCTCTGGCAAAAGGGACCTTAGAGGGTAGTGTATAGTCAATTTTTTAAAAAATTCCTAATAAATTCTGCAAAGAACATGAAGGTGACAGGTTGTGGTGTTGATTTAGCTGACAGGTTGTAGTTCCTGTCAATTAAGTACACATAATCAGATTAAGATTATTTGGTTTTTATTCTACTCACCATAACAGCAATTTAAATGACACTAACAAGAAAGCATTTCATTTTTCCAGTGGTCTTATTCCATTAGTCCAAAATGAATCCTTGCTTTAAATAATTCCTTCTGATACCCTATGGATAAAATGCCCTAAGGATCAGAAGGATGCATAAAAAAACATAAAAACATAAAAAAACACAAACTGAGTAAAAAAAAAAAAATTAAATCATTTGCACTAATATATCTGTGGGATCTAAATTAGTTCCTGGATTTCCTCTTGAGCACAAGTATTTCTGCTTTCTTCCTGTGATCTCACCTTGCATAAATCAAAGCAGAAGAGGATTATTTTCATCCTGCTAAAACACGGAGACTTACTAGCCATAAGTGATGGCATTTAATTGGGGCTCGCTCTGCATATGTAAATGGTATGAGAATGAAATCAGCTTGCCATTACAGAAACTTTCTAGCAAATTTTGTATTTTTGTATAAGGGAATTGCTGGTCCAAGAATTCCAGCATTTATTGTAAAACCAGATCAACATTCAGTTTTTCCCCTTATTGCCCTAATCAGTTTAACAAGCCCAGCTAGAGCAGAACTTCAGATAAATCAAAGCAGCTGTCACCTATGCCATAAAATGCAAATATTTTCACAGTCACCTGTCCTGAAGGACCAGTTTTACCAGAACTTCTTGTAAGTTATGCAGTTTTAAGGGGAAAATGTCAAAGACCAGAGCAAAAGTTGTCCAAAAGACACTTTTATCCATGCTGTGTGCTCCAGGGTTGTGTAATTTGAGCATCTGCTGTGGGAGCTCAAGTTTGGAAGCTGATGTTTTCTGACTGGGTGCAGTTAGGAGCTGGAAAAACAAAAAACAAAAAAACAAAAACACCCAGCATGTTCAGATCAGAGAATTAATTCCCAGAGCTTTGTTCACAGCATCTGTGTGGGGGGCAGGGGGGCATGTGGAAAGCAAAGCCCACAGGAAGAAATTGGAATGAAGCTTAGAGGGAATTTGTGTGAGCAGCAGCCTGGCTGCTGTGAGGAGAGCAGCCCTGCCCTGGCACCAGCACTGATCCCAGTCCTGCACAGGAATTTTCCCCTCCTGGCTCTCACAGCCACCACCCCATGGAAATCAGTTCACAGCCCTCCTCTGGCTCCTCCAGGCTCTGGTTCTGCACTGAAATAGTCTGTGAGGACTCTCTGGTTAAACCCCAGCAGAAATTTGATGTACCAGGGTCTCTGTGTACACTAAAAACAGCTTTTCCTGATCTTCTCCCTTTCTGCTTCTACGATAGCTTTTCCATTTCCTTCTATTAATCCCTTTCTTTATATCATTACAGAGTACAAAATAATCCTGAATTTGATTTATTTTTTCTCTTTTTTTAGGTGAGAAATGTAGAAGCTTCATCAGTCTGACTCCAGCTTCTGATCGAGGTAGATATTGCATATTGTTTGTCTGCAGTCAAAACTTTCCTGATCACGCTTACCAATATAAGTATTCTGCATTAAATTAAATGAATCCATTTCAAAAATGCTTGCTTTAATCCCAAAGAGTATTTTTTGTCCTTTATTTACTTTTCTGACTTCAAAATGAAGGCAATATGGCTTACAATATCAATGTATGCCTTTCTGAAGACACATCACTTGGATACGAATGGTTTTTGAAATTGGAATATGGGTACTGGAAGTCAAAATTTGGGTATTTTTGCCCTCTGTCTCCTCATATTTGGAGCCAGGAATTCCATGGCAGTGTGTGAACATCCACCCAGGAGGTTTGTGTGCTCAGGGGATTGAGGGAGATGTGCTGTGCACCAATTGATGGAATCTGAATCCCCACCCTGTGCCTTACGCAGGGCTGTGGGGACACAGCTCCATTCCCTTCTTTCAAAGAATATTCAACAATTCTTGATAAAAATAATTAATTATTAATAAAGAACTATAGTTCTTAATACAGAATATTTCAAATATTTTCATAATACGTTCCTGCAGATGCTGCTTTGTGCCTTCCTCTTGATCCTCAGTGTGAGAACACCAGTCCATCACTGATCTGATTTGACCAATCACTTTACAAGTGGCTGATCTAGAAAAAACCCCAAAACTCATTCTTCCCAGTGGCTGACCCAGAAAAAAAAACCCCAAAACTTGTTCTTCCCAGCATTCTGGGAATGGAGCGTTTGCCTGGAAATGCAATTTCAGGCCCTGGAGAAGAGGAAATGCTCATTTTCTGAAGGCCACTCTTCCTTCTACCTGCTGCAGCTCATCACAGAGACTTACAGCATCACAGAATTTTGTAGCATGAGAAAAAAATATAAATGAGATGTGGGTGCAGTCACACAGGAGTGAGGGGTGGTTTTTGAGAGTTCCTCACAAGGAAGACTGCTGGTGGACACAGAGCTGACACTGACTCTGAACAGCATCAGCAAATGTCACAGGCACTGGCAGGCCAGGGCAGGCAGCCAAGAAGCCTCTGGGTACCTAAGAAGCAGAAATCTCCCTTTGGGCAGTGAAATGCTGCGTGGAAATCCTGCCCAGGACAGATGTGTGCTCTGCACATGCCTGGGGGTGCTGTGGGATCCCAACTCAGTGTGCAGCAGGCTCAGCTCCTCCGAATTCCCCACCCCTGGGTCCCACACACAGGGCTGGTCACCCTTGTCTGGGGCATTTCTCACAATGGCTCACTGCCCAAAAAATGTTAAAATGCAAATTCTCACAGCTGGAGCAGCCAGCACTGTTGGGCAATGCAACATCTGGAGCTCCTGATGAAAATCCCAATTTTTTAGCGAGACAGATTTTCTGGAGGAACAAACCATGTCCAAGAACACCCACACATAGCCTGGCCCAAAAATTTAATGTCTGAATGGTCCATGAATCACAGAAGTCCCACAGACATTGTCCAAGCCAGCATTTGGAGTTATACACCACACAAACTTTGTCTCCTGCCCTAGGTGGTGTCTGGTAACCAAGGATGTGTCTCAGCAGTGTTTCAGTTTTTAAATTATGATTGTTTGTTTGCGTCTTATGAAATCACTGCTTGAATCTGCAGCCAGGTGTCTCAGGGCATATTTGGTTTTTAAGAAGTTTGGGTGTTGGGAAGGATGAAAGTTGGACAAGAAAGTCTCACAGATATGTGTGCTTAGCTGAAAGATTTTTGAATGTAGAATCTGAAGAAGAAATATAAAGTAAAGCAAGTTTTGATATAGAAGAAAAGAATTGCTGAGCCAGTCTAACTGGATAACCAAGGAGGCAAAGGGTGTGTGAGTTAGAAGGGGTTTTTATGACTTAGAGCAAAGGATAAACCCACCTCAAACAAGAAGATGTTTGTACCAAGCAGAAAGATAGCACAGGCAAAGAAGACATGTTGATGTTGCAAGTAGAAAAAAGGTTTCAGAATTTTCCACTGCAAGAAAACTGAAAAACAATTCCTAGCTTAAACTGTAATGTACTGACTTTTAGTGATTGGAGAACAGTAACATGAATGTGGTAATTATAGCAGTTATGATAGGCTATAGATAAGGGTTAGATTGGTTCTGCTGTATTAAGATGCTCAGCAAAGAAAAGTCTGTAATGCAGTGTAACCAAAACCAAAGGGTCTCCAGGCCTGCCTGCAGCTGGAGCTGACAGCTGTGGGCACAGCTCTGTCACCCACGACCCTGGACTGCTGTGACATCCTGGATACAATAAACTGCATTTTGGAGAGCTGCCTGGAGTCCCACATCCCTCATTTCAGCTCTTACATTTGGGAGAGACCATTTGCCAGATCTTGCCACAGCAGATTTGGACACAAGGAGGGCTCCTGCTCCCATCTGTGGGACATTGGCATGCTAAAGGTCAGACAGGCTGAGAGACTTTCATGGCAGGATTAACTTCTTGCATAAGATGTAATTACCAGATCTCCAAAGAGAGAGGAATTAGCAGATAACTAGGGAAATGAATCTCAGCGAAACCTGGAGGCTGTCTGGCCTCATGAAGGCTTCTCAGTCTAAAAAAATCAGGATCCTGTTTGGTTCAAAGTTAGGCTTGTGGGGAAGATTTTATTGAATGACTGGACCCACAGGCAGTGCAGGTGTGTGCATGACCTCCAGGTTGTTAGCTGGGTCTGCTGCTCCTCTCTGCACTCAGAACCATGACACTAACACTTCTTTTTATATCACCTTTGGTTCTTTGTATATTACCTTTGGTTCTTTTTATATTAAATTTGGTTATTTTTATATTACCTTTGGTTTATGGTGATTTTAGGGTAGCTACTGAGTAAAAACCACACTGAACCACATTGCAATAAGTGTGTAGCAAGTGCTATTCCAATATGCAACTGCTTTTCCAATAATTATAATTTGAAAGTTAATTATTTACCTAATTAATTAAAATTATTAAGATTAATTTTTTAAATAATTAAATTTATTTTCCAATAATTATAATCAATTTGTCATTGACACTGAAGTCCTCCACAGATGTTCTCATTACCACAGCACCCTCACAGTCCCTGTGCTTCTGTTTAACTTTGCATGAACAATACAAATGAAGAAGGAAATGGTGAAAATCTGAAATTATTTGCTGATAATATCAGTGCTGTTGATTTGGTTTGCAGGGGTTTTATGGCTGTCCATTGTAGCAGAGCTTCTCTACGTGGTTTTGCTCCTGATTGGAAACATTCTGATGTCAGTAGAAATCTGCTACTACAGCTCTGTCATTGATGGGCTGAAGATCAATGCCTTCTCTGCAGTGGTCACCGTGCTAGCAGGTACAGTTAAACACCTCCATTTCACAAAGTGAAGAAAAATTTTATGGGAAAATATTCTTTTCAATGAATTATTTCTTAATGTGATCTATTTTGAATTTTAGATTTGTGGATTTTGCTACGTTTAACCTATCATTTTTAATTTAGTTGTCAGGTGGGTTGCCAAAGACTAAATAACTGATGTTATCATAACGTTGTATTTTTTAGGTCTTCTGGGCATGGTTGCTCACATGATGTACACAACTGTGTTTCAAATGACTGTAAATCTTGGTCCTGAAGACTGGAGACCTCACACTTGGGATTATGGCTGGTCCTATGGGTACTAACTGGTTTATATTTGGTTCTCCTGTCCTGTCACTGTTCCCTGGGACAGAGCCCGACCCCACCTGGCTGCACCCTCCAGTTCATGCTCATGTGGCCATATTTTTACATGCTGCTTTTAATTTCACACATTTTTAACAAATTGTATTTCAATATAATTGTTTTAGTTCTGTCTCCTTAGGTGTTTTAACATTTCAGAGTTGATGTCCTTTTCTCTCTGTTTACTGTGCCATGCATTTGCTCAGGAATGCATTTCAATGCCCTGAACCTCCTTTACCCAGATATTTTATAGTTCTTTTTAACACTTTTGGGTAACTCACATTTTTCTCAGTGTCCCCTGTGAGATTTATACCCTTAATAACTGCACCTTTTAACTTTTTATGCATTGCCACTTTTTTTATAAAACCCCTTTCTGATATTAAGCTCTAAGCTTAATAGAGAAGTAAAGCTTAAATAGAGCTAAAATAGAGAAACTGGAGATGATTCATTAAACAGGTATGGTAAATGTAGATAGTGCCATAAATATGTAGAGCTCTGTAAATGGTCATTGACCAAAAGTATTTTTTCCTCACCCAGCCTGTTCATCTTTCCCTAATACTCACCAACACAATCACACATAATCAGTGTTTTCAAAAATAAAATTGAAGGGCTTGAATATGAAAATTCCCTGCTAATTTCTGATAATTTTTCCTTTTTTGTTCACAGCCTTGCATGGACCTCCTTCGCTTGCTGTATGGCCGCAGCTGTCACCACTATTAACAAATACACGAAAACTATCTTGGAATTCAAGCACAAAAGGAAAAAGCTGGAAAGGAGCTTTAGGATTCAGTACAAGTTTCCTGAGTACACAGCTCCAGAGAAGGTTTGCAATGTGTATGTGAACTCTTTCCAGAACACCACAGATGACCCCGCACATGCACTGAGAAGTCTGCGCCACCTGGCCACTATTTCAGTCCTGTAAAGCCGAACCAGATCTCAGAGAATTCTGTAAATTACAATCCTAGATCCAAACAAAACGGTGTTCATGAATAAAATGTCTCAATGTGTAGTATTATTTATTTTTCTTAATAAAGAAATTATATTTCCGTGGATGTTTCAAGGAAGTCTTGATATTGGAAAAGAAGATTCAGGTGGCTCAGTTCAGATAAAAACAGTGAGACAGGTTCCTCCCAGATCTAGTTTTTAAGTTTTTAACTGATACAGAGTATGTGAGTTGGTTAGAATTTTAGAGCATCACTCCATTCTGATTCTTTATTAAAAAGACTAAAAAATCCCATCCTGAAACCAAAAGCCATGAGAAGCAGGGCAGCAAATAAGGCATGTGGTGCATGGCTTGGATAATTTTTTTTATGAAAGGTTCAATCTCTCCAAAAAATCTGTGGACCTCAGCTCATGGTTCATGAATTTCACCATACACATGGTGGATTTGCTGTGAAAGGAAGGCTGGTGGAGGGAACAGGTTTCAGTGTAAACACTTAGATAAAATGAGAAGGCAAAATAAAATCTGGAAGATTCATGAGGAGGCAAAATGAAATCTGAAAAATAGCTGGTGGTGGACAGCACACCACCCACCTATGGAATTCTCCAGGAATCATTCTGGGAACAGACTCAGAAAGAATCAAAATTTGATTTATACATTTCTAAATGAAGAATCTCTAATCACATTAAAGATGGGGAGATGGAAATGATTGTAAATATCACAGATCAGGAACATGGAGCCTCCTAATGGAACTGAGCCGTGTGCCTGCTTGGTTGGACACCAGAATATTCCTGTTATTGAGCCCCTTGGGAAACACACTTGTGAACTCTGGGTGACAGAGATCCTACACATTCTACTGAGCAGCTCTGAATTTGGAAAAACCCCTATCTATCTTTATTCAGGCAATAAATGCAGTTTGAGCTTGTTCTGCCAGCAGGATCTGTACCAGGTCAGGCTATGGCCAGTGATTAGGTGGAGCTGATAACAGAGAAGCATCATTGAATCAGAAGAAAAACCATTAGTGGTGAGAGAGAAGAGTTTATGTGTATGTATTGAATATACTAAAAAAATGAGAGTTCCTCATTGGCAACAGGTCCCAAAACTTTACTGCTGGAATTGTACAAATTCACTGCTGCAATTGTAGATAAACAATTTCCTGTACCAAATCAGAATACCATGTGTTCCAGTTCGTGTCCATTACCTTTTTTATTTCTACTGTGCATATTTGAGAAGAATCTGGCTCCATATTCCCTACTCCATCCTCCTAGGTGGCTGCAGATGGCAATAAGGTTTCCTCTTTAATCTTTAGAAAAGTCTGTGTTTATCCTTTACAGTGCTCTGAAAGTGCCACCTTCAGTCCAGCAGGGAACAAAGCAGTGGCCAGAGTTTGGTGCCACTCTGTTAGAAGCATTCTCAATCCCTTGACCAAAACACAAGATCTTTATTCCTCCCCTTGTTTCACTCATTTCTCTGTGATGGATATGTTTCTAACACATTCACCAAGAGAGGAATTATTTCTGATTCCATCTGACTTTCTGCTTATTGTCTACCCTAACTCTTATTTTACAATAGATTTTACCCGTCTCATGCTGTTCCTGGGTGTGATGGAAGAATTTCCACCTCATCCAGGAACATACTTGGCTGATGCCTGCGAGTCCTTTGAAAAACCCAATTTATGCAAGTGCCTCATTTTATTTTTCTTAGCCTGCAGGTCACTAACACAGTCTCTCCACATGCTGCTTCCTCAGGGTTGTTTCTTACAGTGGTTTGCAAGCACATAAAGTGCTGTAGGTAGGCAAGGGTTTTTTAAAATAATTTAGCAGTAAGAATCCATCCAGATCCATTATTAAATCTCAAACTGTCTGTTTTTCTCATGCCAACCATTCCAGAAGCTATATGTCTTCTGCTGGATATCTGGTAAATAAATTCACCTGATGAAATGCAAGATTCCTGATCCCTATTTGTAAGCCACAGTTTTATATTCTGCCTCTCATTTTAACTTTTGACACCCAGTAAGTCCTGGAACCACATTATTTGAAAGCAGAGGAAAAGCACCAGCAGCATTTTTATTCTGATTCATTAGATCCAATCAATTTTGATGAATTTGGCATCTCAGTAAATTTCAGACACAGATTTACAGCAGTCCTGGTTACCAGTGGAAACCAGGTATTTAATGAGAGAAATAGGCACCTCTGGGATGCAATTCATGTTATCCTGAACTCATCTTAATATTTCTTTTTCTTATAATAATATTTTTATGTGCAACATATATCCACAGGTGAGACAGCAAAACAGAGATCAACAAATGAAACAGAAAACTTCAGATTAAATAATAGATTTCCCCAGAGAGAAAAAAAATATTGTGTCTGAAATACCAGTGGAGAAACCTCATCTTCAAGATGAGAAAAAGCCACTGAATTAGAGAAAAGTGTGACCCATTTAAAAGGTCATCTAATCCTTCTTTTCTTTTAGGCAGGATAAACTAAAGCTACATTGCTTTTTTACAGATGTTTCATTAATCTCTTCTTTAAAGCTTCTGAAGACAGGCATTTGAAAATTTCTGTGGCAATTTATCCTTTGTGCTTAACTATTCTTAGCAGAAAATGCTGTCCCTGTAAATCTCCTTGGCAGTAATTTTAGCACATTGTCCTACTCCAGCAGACATGGAGAACACTTCAGTCCTGCCTCCTCTGCAGAACATTGCAGGGATTTGAAAATCATTCAGCTACAACTTTCTAGATAAAAATTCATCTGGGTTTTAAAACTTTCTTGAAGGATATTGGTGTTATTTCACCTCTCACTGCCTTCTGCTGTGGTGCCTTGAACTGCTCACAGTTTGGAAGGGAAATTGTGTGAAGAATTTCTGCTGATCTCTAGAACATGCAATATGCAGTAGAAGGATTATTCAGCTTATTTTAACATGTAATCCACCTGTTTTTACAACAAAGAAGGACAATAATAGAAATCAGAGAAATCACAGAATGGTTTGGGTTGGAAGGGATCTCAAAGAGCATCTGTGTCATTTCACCCATGGCAGAGACAACTTCCACTACCCCAAGCTGCTCCAAGCTCCATCCAACCTGGACATGAACTCTTCCAGGGATGGGGCAGCCACAAACAATGTTGGTTCATGTTTAGCTGGGATGTACTGTGATGCCTGACCCTTTTCTGATGAAATTATGCTTATTCTGCATCTTGCTCTCATGGAAATGTGGAGGACTTGACTGTTGCTGAGTACAGAAACAAAGAGAACTGAGATGACAGCAAATGCCCATTGGTTTGAGGGAGCAGAGCTCTGCTGAGGACCAAGAAAATTTTGAGCAAATGATTGTTTGACTTCCCAGTGAAGGAATAATCACTCACACCACAATAAAACCCCAGTGCTACACCAGAAAATAGATGGAGCTCCAGCAGGAGCTGCAGGAACTGACCCCTCCACCCCAGAGCTGAACACCTCCCTGAGCCAGGTTTCCTGAACCCAGAAGAATTCATTTAGAGCTACAGCCAAAGGTTCATGTCCCTGCAAGTGACAGATATTCCTTTGCCCTCAGAATTCCTGTCATGTTTGGTGATTGCATTATGAATGAGGTCTGTAAGTGCTGGAAGTTTCGTGAGCAATGGGACTTGTAGCAGTTTGGTTCCAATGGCACATTGTCATAATCCCTAAAACCAATTTGAAGATGATTAAAATTTAAATTTAGGAGCTAGTCCAGCTGACCCTTCAATGGTGTTCTGCTTCACCTGAAGTTCCTAAATTTATAGATGATTGTGTGTGTCAATGATAGTGGAGTTATTCTACTCACAGCAAGCAGCACAAGTCACTGACATTCAAAACAAAAACCTTTTTTTTCAGGTCAAAAGCAAAGAAATAACTGAACAAAATCAACTTTCCTCTTCTGTCTTCAGCCTTTCCCTAATCCCTGAGGCAACAATGGCAAAAAACAGCTCGGGGAAGAATGTTCTGATGTAAACTGCTGCTCTGGGGATGGGATTGGCCATCAGCACCTCCTGCTTCTTCCTGCTCACCGTGGCAAGGACCTCCTCTGCCACCTCCACGGGGTGCACTCCATAGGACACCTTCCTGAAAAAGACTGTAAATGAGAGAGGAATGAGAGCTGCAGACAGACAGAGAGACAGGCAGGTACAATGAGGGAAGAGTGTTTAAAAGGTAATCAGCTAGTGAATCAGTCGAATCAGTTTAATTTCTTTAATTTCTTCTTCTCTATGCACTCTCAATCCCTTCCCCACTCCATTCTCCTGATCAGTATGTGACCAAGATCTTTTCATAATTGAGGTAAAGTTCTTACTAGTCCCTAAGGGAAGGAGCAACCTGAGTGCAGTGGAATTTTCCCTTTGGACCTTTTGTGTCACCCTGATTTTTTTAAGATTTTCTAAGCCTTCTGATGTTTATATTGTTATAATGAACTTTCTGACACACTTTATGTTAATAACGTATTGTTTTGCATTCTTCTGTGGAAGAGGAGAAATTGGATGGACTGTTGGTTTGTCCAGTGTCATTGGAGAGGTGGCACTGTCACCCTCCAATCCACTGTCACTTTTGGAAATCTATAAATGTTGGAGTCAGAAAATAAAAAGTCCCTTTTTTACCTTGGAAAGAGCAGTGAGTCTGTGTCATGTTGTTTCATGTCCTATAGTGACACTGTTGTGCTCTCCTCCCCCTCCATGCCTGATGCCCTGATATATTTATTTTCTCATATAACATTGTCTCATTCCAGGCTCCTTCTCTTTTCACCAGGCTAATATTACCTCTATATAGAGGGATATAGAGGTATTCTTTATAGATATAGAATATATCTATATATAGATATAGATTCTATACCTATGTATAAATATAGAATATATCTATATAAAGAAATATAAAATATCTCTTTCCGTTTGCTCCTCATGCTTGTTCATCCTTTTTGCCATTTCCATCATTTTTCCTTTGTTTTTTAACCCCGGAAAAGCCTTCATCCTGCTTTATGTGCCTCATCTTCACCCACCCAAACTCACATTTCCAGATTGATGCCTCCCAGTTGCCTGGTGCTGGCTGGCGATGGTAGGAGCAGATGAAGGTTGGATTCACAGTGCTGACAGAAATATCAAATTCCTCCATTTCAGCTCGAAGACAATCAAAAAATCCTACAGCAGCATGCTTGGAAGCAGCATCTAGAAGTAAAAAGCACACATATGCATGGTTAGATACATGATTGCATGGAAGGAGGTGTATAACAGAGCACAAATATTAGGGAAAATGAGCATGGAATTATTAACCAAAATGCATTTCTAAGGTAGCATTTTAATTATGTTCAACTGAGTTCCAGTTTGAAAAAATTTCAGCCAAATACTGTAGTAATGCTAAATTTGGATGCAAATTAGCACTTTTAATAACCTCTGATGAGTGTCAGGGACTCCTCACAGCTTATGCATTAGAATTTATGGTTTTGCAATGTATCACTTACAAGCTGCACGAAATGGAATTCCTATTTTCCCTTGGATGCTATTAATTAGAACAATTTGGCCAGTTCTTCTTGAGATCATATTAGGAAGGATAGCTGCAAAAAGAGAAACACAAGAAAGAGACACGTAAATAAAAGTGTATTTAGTGAAAAGGAGAAAAAAAAAAAGTCTAAATACTGAAAGCAAAATATCATAAAATCCAATAGCTGGGAATTGTCTTCTAGACTTCACCTGAATTCTACATGCAGAGATGGCTGCAGTATTGATTAACACATTTAATTGCCAATGTGCTTTAAGTGGTAACAGCAAAAAAAAGAAAAAAAATATAATAAAATACCTTTGGTTAATGTTATAGGTCCAAAATAGTTGGCATCCATGATCTTTTTATCAAGCTCCAGTGAAATGCTCTGCACTGCTCCTTTCACCTTCATGCTTGCATTGTTGATCAGAATATCCACACAGCCATAGCAGTTCAGGATTTCCTTGGCTACATCTCTGATGCAGCTTATGTCTGTGATATCCAGAAGAATCAGCTTTGGGGCATATGTCTGATGAGCAAAAGACTCATTTCAGTGGGACTTGTTAGATACAAACTCTATTTATATTTAGATTTACATTTACATTTATAGTTATAGTTATATAGTTATAGTTATAGTTATAGCTATTGCTATTTTTATTTCTATTTCTTTCTATTTGTATTTCTTTCTATTTCCTTTGATGGATGAGCTACACACCCATGGGGACAGAGGAAAGGTAGGAAGGGTTTGTTTTGCTACAGGTCATACAAATGGAGTTTAATTTTGTATGATTTCTGCAAAAACAGATTTTATCAGCTGTGGGACAGAGGAATGAACTTGAAGTTTTTCCCTTTACTGTATTAATTAGACAATTTCATGCAGAATTTTTAGTCATACTTAATATTTTTGCCTAGTTGAATCTGTGCAGGCTAACATGAACACACTACTTTTGTGGTTATTTATGCAGATGAATGAAGCCCACTGAAAAAGAAAAAAGGCAAATATTTGTAGGTCTGATGAGCAATGGCTGCAAAACTTATGTGATGCCTTCAGGAACACCTGTGCCCTGGAACAGTCAGCTGAATGTTGGTCACAGAAGGGAAGCTTTGCCAGGAGCCTCAAGAAACACCTGCCAAAGAGCTGGAGTCCTGCATCTCCACAGTCAGTGGCCATGAGGAAAAGAGAATTTTCTTTTCTTTTTTTAGTTTTTTGGTTGGTTGGTTGGTTTTGGGGGGGGTGGCGGGGGGGGTGTTTCTTGCCCCTCTTCTGGCCATTTTGGGGTTTTTTCCTGTTTTTTTTCTTGCCAGAAAGAAAAATCCTTTCTGGGATCCCTTCTATCTGTGACTTTCCCCAAAACAGTGGGGAAGCTCAAAATGAATTTGATCTCTAGACCTGTCTCCCACTCCCTGAGCACATGAATGATATCAAAACCTGGTGGCATTTCCTGCCATTAAATGAAGCATTTGGATCCCTTCCATCCAAATGATCAGGCCAATTGCTCTGCTGAGGATTTCTAGCTGGGTGGTTTGTTCAGAACACAGGAGCACCCAGATGCTTCACAGGAATAGCTCAGGAGAGCAGGATTTTGGCATCATCTGTCTCTGGACTGTTGCTGTCATTACCTGGGTGACCAAAGCCATCATTGACAGTAAATCATGTTTCTTGTACATTTTTTTACTGGATTTAAAATTCCATTTTGTCCCTGAGCAAGGTTTATTCCAGGCTATGGATACCTACCGTGCTGGGGTCTGTCACACTAATTAAGGCATCATACATATGAAAACCTGGTGGCATTTCTTGCCATTAAATGAAGCATTTGGATCCCTTCCATCCAAATGATCAGGCCAATTGCTCTGCTGAGGATTTCTAGCTGGGTGGTTTGTTCAGAACACAGGAGCACCCACATGCTTCACAGGAATAGCTCAGGAGAGCAGGATTTTGGCATCATCTCTCTCTGAACCGTTTGCTGTTATTATAATGGTGACCAAAGCCATCATTGACAGCAAATCATGTCTCTTGTACATTTTTTTTACTGGATTTAAAATTCCATTCTGTCCCTGAGCAAGGTTTATCCCCAGGCTATGGATACCTACCGTGCTGGGGTCTGTCACACTAATTAAGGCATCATACAAAGCTTCCAACTTCTCCCATGTCCTGCCACACAACACAAGCCTTGCTCCTCCTGCATGAAACACACGAGAACATTCTAGGAGAGAAATACATTAAAAAAAAAAATATTACAATAGTGGCAAATTGATTTTGTTTATTTTGTTTGAAATAGGATGCTGGTTTTGTTAAGGTGGTGAATCCATGCTTTAAAATTCTTTAATTTGAAAATAATATGAGAAAAAAGAAAGCATTGACTTGTGATAGTACATAGGTGAGAAATAGATTAAATTTAATGTAATGGGATAATGCCTGTGTTGAATGGGCTACAGAACAACCCCAGTGCTTGCTGTCCTCCAGGAAACATTTCCTTCAGATTTCAATACCTACAGGAAATCCAGTTATTCCAATCTACCCTTTTTAGATTTCTTAAATGATCATGTTAGACTCCTAATATCTGTATGGAAGTATTTATGGATCCACCCTTGTAGTTTTGCAAACCTGTGCAGCTGGAAGCTTTTATTTAAGCAATTTTTTTATTATTTACAAAAGTAATTTTAAGAACATCTTCCATTTTCTTTTTTTTTTTTTTTTTGTTGTTTTCTAGTATAGAAGGATTTTTAATTTAATGCTCAAAAGAGTATTTGCCAGAACACTTACAGCAGAATTTTCCCCATAAAGAACAGTTGAGGCAATCTTGTGGAAAAAAAGGGAAAAGACTTCTATGTGAACAGCAATAAATCTTTAAAGGGAAACCAATGATGTTCTCCTCTAGAACTTCCCAGAACTTTTTTGAGTTCCAGCACTCAGAAGAAACAGGAACTAGGTTTCAATAACAATCACAAACCATTGAAAACACCTTCAATCATCATAGATTTGTTTCTCTTTTTTAACTTTGATGAATGTTGCCTTTAGTCCAGAAATTCTGGCTTGTAGGGAAAGAATTTGTCTGTTTCCTCAGAGCCCACATCCACAGCTGGCCCCTGCCCAAAGTCCCTTTTTGGCTCTCTTGGAGCCCCTTTAGGCCCTGGAAGTGGCTCTAAGGTTTGCCAGAGCCCTTCCCTGGGAGGAACACCCCACTCTGCCAGCCTGGCATCTTTGTCACCTCCTCTGGACCAGGGATGCTCTGTGGCTGCTCACCCAGATCAGCTGTTTAAACAGATAAATTATTACACACCCTTGATGCCTTCAGTTTTAGCTTTTATATTTTTCAAATCCTGCACTGCATTAGTGCAAAACTCTGAAATCCATATAAAGTGTCAGCTCCTGCCTTCACATTTTGGTCAGACAAAACAATTCCTCTGAGCCTGTGATCCAAGGACATACCACAGCCTCAGGCACCAAAAACTACAAACAAAATTTCATTTGGAGAGGAGAGCAAACTGCGGGAGTATGACTTCATTAGCTGAAGCTGTAATTGAACAATTAACCTCTGATATGCAAATAGACCAAACTTATATCTGTATAAAAAACTGGTGACCATCATCCATCCTGGGTGTAGCCTCTGTAACGTTCTTGCACTGCCCAAGGTGTAATTAACTATGGAAGGCCTTTAATAAATACCCACTTTATTCTCTTAACCTTGCCCAATATATATAGCAAATATATAACATATACAATAATAAAATAGGTGGGCTATATATATATATACACACATTTATATAAAATATATAATGTACATATAATAAAAATAATAATAAATAGGTGGAAAATATATATAATATATTTATATATATAAAATTTATATATATATATAATATACATATAATACGTACAATAATAAAATAGGTGGATCTATTGAGGCCTTCTAATAAATTCCTACTTTATTCTCTAACTCTGCCCAGCCTCTCTTCTAGGCAGCCACTTCTTCCTTGTCCTCTGAATTCACACTGCACAGGCAGCTCAGCTGGGAGCAGGAGTAATTTGGGTGATATTTAAAATATATAGAGAGGGGGGAAGAGATAAAAATAGGGAAAAAGGGGTGAGCATTGCTGTTCACAAGAAGAGGAACTGCTGAAGTGTCTAAGGGCTGAAAAGGAACATGTAAAAAGTAAGGTGACACCTGTTTATGCAGCCACCCTGCACTGACAGCCTGTGAAATGAGATCTTACAGTAGCAACGTGCTAAAAATAGCACTCAGTGTTCTTCTGAAACCTCTCTTCTATTGAATTAAATAAGTACAAAGCTCTGCAGCTCCTATGAGTTTACCAATATAATATTTATATAATATAAATATATAGAATAAATATAATATTTTATTTATACTATACATATAATAATATAATTGTGCTATAGATGATATAAAATTATTTATTATTATAAATATAAAAATAAATATGTATGAAACATAAATATATATTAGACATATAAAAACATATATAAACATATATTAGCCATATTATAAACATAGACTTTTATTATTATAAATAGAAATATATAAACATTATTATAAAAGTAATAATATAAATATAAACAATGATATAAATAATAATGTAAATGTAAATATAAATATAATTATAAGTATAAATATGATTATAAATATAAATATAAATATAAGTATGATTATAAATATAAATATAAATATAAATATAAATATAAATATAAATATAAATATAAAT
This sequence comes from Melospiza georgiana, assembly GCF_028018845.1. NCBI lineage: Eukaryota > Metazoa > Chordata > Aves > Passeriformes > Passerellidae > Melospiza > Melospiza georgiana. Next base: position 6,853,857 of record NC_080450.1, read on the forward strand.
ATAAATATAAATATAAATATAAATATAAATATAAATAATTATTATTAACTTCTACTCCATCCAGCCAGTTATTAATGCATCCAAGGCAATGTGTGCATGTTTGTCACCCAGAGCGTGGCTCTCTGGCTGCTTCTGTTCTGTGCCACTGAGAAGAAATGAGACAACTCACCCTTGCCCAGGCCAGAGATGGCATCTGTGATCACCACCACCTTGTTCTGCACTGCTGACTTGGACAGCAGCCACCGGACTGACTGGTAAATGTAAATAATTCCACTGATCCCCAGGAGCAGCAACGGCAGAGCAAGCACAGAAAGGATACCCATGGCTGTGGGAAACACAAGATCACATGAGAGTACAGTAATCACAATACACATTGATTATTTTTCAATTATTCCAATGTTTTCTGATCTAGAAAATGTACTGGCAGCATGCCAAAGCAGCAACTTGAAACAGTAGGGAGGTGATTTTCCAATCAATGGTGTAATGTTGTTTTTTAATGAACAGGGCGATGTTGTTTATTTGTCTGTTTTCCTCATCTTTGTTTGGTCTAGGCAAATCTTGGTTCCTTTTATGCTAAATTACTGTATGGTGGCAAGACCATAATAAAAGAAAAAATATATATCTATACTAATAGGTGTATGTATATTCTATTATGCCTTGAAGCAAAACATGAAATAAACACTGAACTTTAATCACATTGCTATTATCAGAAAACAGAGAGAAAACTTTTAATCCAAATTTCAGATAAAACTCACAACACAAGTCTTTTCTGTTCTAAAAGACAGAGAAAATACAATCACTTACCATGGCTATGAAGACTCCAGACACATACAGAGCATTCTATTGTGTTTTTGCAAACTTTCTCATTACAGATTTATTTAGGATCCTTCAGAGTTTCAGAGAGCACTGATTTGTTGGGGCTGCTTGCCCTGAGTGAGAGTGGCTATGTATGGCTGGGGACAGAGGCACTCCAGAGTAAATTTAGCCTGCCCAGAGTGATCTGCACGCCTGACCTTCCCACCCCACCAGCACAGAAAAGCTCCTGGTACAGAATCAATTCACCTGTAATAATAATATACTATTTAAAATTTTATACTAATAATAATAATAATAATAATAGTAGTAGTAGTAGTAGTAGTAGTAATAATAATAATAATAATAATAATAATAATAATAATAATATCTAAAATATTATATTTTTATACAAGTATATAATTATATATTTTTATATATAAAAAAATATAATAATTCTTATATATAATATATATATTGTATATTTATAAATGATATATCATTATATGTAAAATATATATTTATAGAATTATATATTTTATATATAATATAATTATATATAATGATATATAATATTATATACTTATATTATTTTTATATATAATAAAAATATTATATATATAATTTTTATATATAATTGTATTTTATAATAATATATATTTTATACTTGGCAAAAATTAAAATTAATATTATATGTGTTATGGTTAGAAAGTGATGCTGTATTTATTTTCCTAGGTGGTGTGTTAAATATAGTTTTAGGTTATAACATAAGGTTAAAATGAAACATTTCAGAAAATTGAAGAGAAACTATGCTATGTAAGATTGGTGTTTTTTACATAGCTAAAAAAACATGAATGACAGAAATAAATATGTTTCTCAATGCAAAATGGTCACAGTGTGCTGTAATGTACATCAGTTTCTGCAAGGAAATGTAAAAACATTGAGTCATGTCAGGCCACCTGCAGCAACAGAGAGGAAATCCAATTTTTCATCATCCCTAAAGCCCCAGCTATCTTCTCTTACTTTTAAAGCATCAGCTTTTAATAAACAAATGAGCAGTTCCCTATCAGCAGCTGAGCCAGTTCGTTCCTTTCATGGAACATGATGTGTTGTTTGTTTAATTCAGTCAGGGCTCTGGAAACATCTTTCCTGCAAAGTTGAAACATTAAAAAGAAAAAAAAAAAAAGCACACACTAGAGATAGAGGACTTATATGAGTTCCAAGTGATTTGTTTCCAAATGAACTAGTATAAAGGTAGAATAAAGGTACAAGAAAAGCAAAAAAACAGGACTAGGAGAAGGTCAATTGAGAGAACTATATAGTCCACAGTGTGCAAGACTGTAAAGATAAAATGCTATCATGTCCATAATGAAAAATTGTAAAGGAAAGCTGCCAGAGTCAGAAAATACAGAAATGCAGTGACTGCATTAACCCAAACACCCAAATCTTCAGAAGCACAGAAACCTGACTTTCAAAAATACCCGAGAAATGTGTTGCGCACTGCCACCTTCAGAGCACTGCTGGGAACGCCAGAGGAACAAGACTATTTAAAATTGTTCTAGAGGGTGATGCCTTATGCAGGCTGGCCTAGAACAGAGCCTGGGCAGAGATAAAGAATAAAGCAGGGATTTATTAAAGGATCTCCTCAGTGGATCCACCTTGGGCAGCACAAGAGCCCAGCCAGGGCTGCACCCCAGATGGACCAAAATGCTCCAAAATGCACGACCGGGCAAGGGGTCGTGCATTTTCATCAGTTCTGCTCCATTAGTTTATTGGAGTTAACTGTGCAGTTACAGCTTTAGTTTAATTAGTCCCATCCTTGTTATTTTTTTCTCTTTATTCCACCTTGGTGGAATTGTTTTTGTTCCCGGGCCTGCTGCAGCCGCCACTTCCGGGTGCGGTCACGTGGGCAGCGCGTCATGTGACCTGCGGCGCTGCGGGCAGGAGGTGGGAGCGGGACGGGGGGGGCGGGTGGGGGTGTGGGGACCCCACTGTGGGGATGTGGGGCCACTGTGGGGGTGTGGGATCGAGGGGACCCCGCTGTGGGGATGTGGGGTCACTGTGGGGGTGTGGGATCGAGGGGACCCCGCTGTGGGGATGTGGGGTCACTGTGGGGGCGTGGGATCGAGGGGACCCCGCTGTGGGGATGTGGGGCCACTGTGTGGGTGTGGGATCGAGGGGACCCCGCTGTGGGGATGTGGGGCCACTGTGGGGGTGTGGGATCGAGGGGACCCCGCTGTGGGGATGTGGGGGGTGTGGGATCGAGGGGACCCCGCTGTGGGGATGCGGGGTCATTGCCGGGCTGTGGGATCCAGGGGACCCCGCTGTGGGGATGTGGAAGCTGCTGTGGGGCTCTGGGGTCACTGCCGGGGATGTGGGACCCCGCTGTGGAGATATGGGGTCACTGTGGGGATGTGGGATCGATAGGACCCCGGTGTAGGGATGGGATCGATGGGATCGAGGGGGACCCCGCTATGGGGGAAGTGCGGTCACTGCCATGGGATCGAGGGGACCGTGCTATGGGGAAGTGGGGTCACTGCCGGGCTGTGGGATCCAGGGGACCCCGGTGTGGCATTGTGGGGTCACTGCCGGGGCTGCGGGGCCCCGGCATCGCCGGAGAGGCCCCGCGGGTTCGAGGGGTCTGAGCCCAGGGGATCGGGAGGGATCCGCAGGGCCAAGGCCGGGTCTCCCCCTCCCCTCGATGCCACCCCCTGACGCACCCCTGTCCCTCCCAGGCCATGGCCGCCCCCCGCCCTCCGCGGGTGGTGCCGGGCGAAGCCTCCGAGAGCGACTCGGAGCCGGAGCTGCTGGTGGAGACGGCCGGGGAGGCCCCCGGGGCCGGGCTGAAGGTGCCGGGCGAAGCCTCCGAGACGGACGAGGAGGAGGAGGAGGAGCAGCAGAGGCCGAAGACGCCGCCGGTGCTGGCGGAGGAGCCGGCGGCCGTGTGGGGGGGCGGCCCCTCGCTGCTGCAGCAGCGGCTGCGGGAGGGCACGGGCCGGCTGCGGGGCGCGGTGGGCAGCGCGCTCCGCCACAGCTACGGCAGCGCCGCCCGCAGCCTGGGCGGGCTCGGCGGGGCCCTGGGCCGGGCGCAGGTGACCGCGGCTGCGGCAGCGCACTGCCTGCGCCTGGCCCGCCGCGACCTGCGGGCTGTGGCCGACACCATCGACATCGTCACTGCGTGTCACCTCCTGCCCGACATCCGCGGGCAGCTCTGAGAGGCACGGCCGGGGCACCGCCTGCAGCATCCCCACTGAGTGGCACCAGCGGCGGCACCGACGCCTGGCAGATATCCATGGGCAGCTGCCAGCAGCACTGCTGACCTGTGGCATCGCCAGTGCCATAGCGGGGTCATCACCAGCAGGACCATCAGTGCAGCATCCTGCCGAGGTTGGAGTTGTGATGACATCGAGTCATGTTTGCAGCACCTCACGCTGACCCTGAAGATCTCACCATGGTGGCGTCATCACCAGTGTACCACGGTGACATCAAACAGTGGCTTTGGCACAGAGACTGCCAGCCTGGTGCCCCAAGACCTGCATGATCTGGTGACATCTTCACTGCTGGTCCCCTGCCAGCTGCCGCCATCCCAGAACTGTAGCCTGGTGCTGGCTCATCACCATTGTCCCCAAATGCCACTGTTTTATGTGACATGGAACTGAATAAAGCCATGGTGGTGTCAGAGCCATGCTGGGGAGCTTGGCCAGCACTGTGAGGACAGTAGTGCAGCAGGAGTGGGCACAGAGTAGGGTGACATGGGTGCTGGTGTCACATTGCAGTGGCCTTTGAGTTCACTAGTAGCCCAGGGGATGAGCTTGGTGGCCTGGGCTGTATCCCACATGTCCCCAGCACTGGTACTGTCACCCTCTTGTGATGTCCCTGGTGCCCTCAGTCCCAACACTGTGTCCCTCCCAGGGGACACTGCCCTCACCCCATCCCAAGAAGGACACACTCTGGGGCCAAACAAGGGTTTATTTGGGGACACACTTGTACCAGAACTCCAGAGGACACAGGTAGAGGAGGGTGTGTGTCCCTGGAGGGGTCACATGTGGGTGTTGAGGCTGTCCATGTACTCCTGCAGAGCCTGCAGCCGGGCATCGATCTCAGCCAGCTCAGCTGAGGGCTCCTTGGAACGGTTCTCTGGGGAGGCAGTGCAGGAAAAAAGGGCTAACAAAGGTCTGGGTTGGGGTGTCCCTCAAATATCTAAGGGCTCAGAAGGGGCCTCACCTTTACCAGGGCGCTTGCCAGCAGCCCTGCACACGGGCAGCTTGTGGCTGGCAGCTGGGCAAGGCGCCTGGGGGAGAGGTTGGGGGTCACCAGTGACCTCCTGGTCACCCTGCTTTGGGATGGAAGGGTGGGACCCCCAAAGGGGCAGCCACTCACCATACAGGGGCTATTGCAGAGTGAGGCGCTCAGGGGTCTCCGTGCTCGGGTCACTCTCCTGTCCCTGCCCAAGGAGCGGGGTTAAAGGGTGCCAGAAGGGATGCCCAAGCATCCTGCCCAGCATCAGCGTTACCTGCAGGGCACGGGCTCTGGGGCTTTGCTGGCAGGGCTCCCTCCCTGGCGCCAGCTCCGGGAGCTTTCGGCTGCAGGGAAAAATGGGGATGGGGGAAGTTGAGGAAGGAGCCCCAGCCCGCAGTGGGTGCACCCCCAGCCCTGTTCCTGTTCCCACTCACCAGACGAGCTGCGCCTGTGGCTCCTGGCGGGGCTGCTGCTGCCAGAGGCCACTCCACGCCGCTGGCTGCACCCAAGGGAGATGGTGGTGAGGGGGAACATGGGGCTAACAGGGGAAGGAGACCCCCCCCCAAGTACCAGGGAGGGATGGTGAGGAGCTGTCAGCACCGCTTACTTTCTGAGCTCAGCCTCCTTCTGCCGGCGCTGCCGGGCCCTGACAAAGGCAGTGGGGTCAAAGCGTGGTGGGCGGGAGCCTGGCAGGGGAGGCAGAGGAGGGGTCAGGGTGAGGAGGGGGTGAGCTGTGTCCTGTCTCCACTCCTGGGTGTGTCCCCAAGTGTCCCACACCTGCAGGTGACAGGGACTTGGGCGAGGGGCGGCCCCGGCTGCTCCTGTGGCTCTCCAGGGATGCTGAGCGTCGCTCCTGGGTGCGTGGGGCTGGGCTGGGAGATCTCTGGCGGCTGCCAAGAGGACCAGCACCATCAGGGGGGACAGGGGGACACCCCACGGTCATGAGGGTCCTCCTGCAGGGTTCACCCTGGCCTCACCCTCTCCTGCAGGAGGCCAGTTCAGCTGTCAAGTTCTTCACCCGCAGCTGCAGCTTCTGCTCTGACGCCTTTGCCTGGGCCAGCTTCGAGGGGGAAAAAAAGGCTCAGTGTGCATCTGGCAGCCCCTGTCCCTCCCAGAGCAGCTCCCACCCTCCCCGCCCACCTCTGCAGCCAGCTGCCGGTACTCGCGCTGGTGCCGGCTCTCTGCTGCCCGCTTCTCCTCCAGTGCCTTCCACAGCCTGTGGGGAATGCCAGGGGGTGGTCTGGGGGTTCCCTCCTCACCCTGAGAGACAGGAACCCCCAAACCCTTCTGGGTGCCCTGGCCCCACTCACGCATCCCGCAAGTGCTGGGTCTCCTCCAGGCGCCGCGCCCGGAGCTGCCCCAGCTGCTCCTGCAGCTCCCGCACCAGCGCCACGAGGTCCGGCCGGCCCGCGTAGGGCAGCGGCAGCGGGTAATGGATCCTGGAGGAGAGCACGAGGTGAGGCTGGAGTCACTCCCCCGTGACCCCTGCCTGGTGTCCCCTGTCACCTATCGAACTCCACAGAGTAGACCAGGATGAGGTAGCGCTTGCTGTTGAGGGGGGAAAAGGTGGAAGGGGAAGGCCGGGTGACTGCCCCCACTTTCCGGCTGTGCAGGGTCTCCAGGTCGGTGAAGGTGAGCAGCTCCAGGCTGACGGAGTCGCTGCTCTGCAGAAAGTTGGAAAAGCAGGAGAGATCGGTGAGACACACACCCCACCCCAGGCACCCCCAAAACGCCGCGTGGGGCAGCAGCACGGCCACACCTGTGTCAGTGCCGACTCCAGCATGCTGCAGAAAATGCCAAACTGCTTGAAATTCCCCGTTTTGCGGGTCAGGTCCTCGATGACTGCAAGGAGCAGAGGGTATTTCAGTCAGAGGCAGCCGTGGGAGACCCCTCATCCCCCCCCAGGCTCCCTCCAGCACTCACAGGCGGCATCGAACTCGCCCCTCCACAGGTCGCTGGTGCCGTGAGCCTCCACCTCCACCCGCAAGGTGCTGCGGGTCAGGGTCACCCGCACCGTGTGTGCCCCGGGCCGGAAAGCGCACTCGGCCTGCAGGTACCGCGGCTCCGCCATGGCACGGGGGGCTCTGCGGGCACACAGGGGCACCATTGGCACACGGAGCATCCCAGGCGCACCCGGGCACCCCAGCAGCACACAGGGGCACCCTTGGCACACCATGGACCCCAGCAGCACACAGGGGCATCATTGGCACACAGGGGCACCCTTGGCACACCATGGACCCCAGCAGCACACAGGGGAAAGGGGAGCCCGGCTGGAGGGCTCGGGACAGCTGAGCTGCGGTGGGTTCTGGGCTGGTGAGAGCAGAACGGGAGCAGAATTATGGGAACGGACGGGGTGAGAAGGGGAGCCCACAGCCCCACGAGCGGTGAGCGGACGGCACCTCGGAGCTTTTGTTGACTCGGGCTCGATGGGGGCGGGAGCAGCGCGAAGGGGTGGAGAGAACACAGCGGAAGAAGGGGAGAGCCGTGGGTTTGGGCCTGCTGCCTGCGGGGCTGTTCGGGGGTACCGAGGGAGGGGAGCTGGGGGTTGCCGGGCCCGCGGTGCCGCTCAGCCCACAGGTACCGGGAGCAGCCGTGCCGCATCGGGGGAGCCTCACCGCCCGCCGCGATCCTCCGCTCCTGGCCGCACCCCGCTCCGCCACACTGCCCAATCTCATTGGCTGGCCGCGCCCCGCCCTGCCTCCTCATTGGCTGGTTGCACCGCTCCCTCCCGCTCATTGGCTGTTGGCGCTGCCCGTCATCGCAGTGCCGTTAGCCGCTCCGCCCTGCCTGCCAGCTTCCCGCTGCCATTGGTTGTCAGGCGAAGCCCGCCTCCTGCTCCCGCTGCGCCATTGGTTAATGGAGCTGTCGCTCATTTTGGGGCAGAGGTGGAGCCACGCCTGCTTGCTGTAGTCCGCCCCTTCTCATGCATCTGAGCGACGTGCCGGCCATTGATCATGGCCGCGGTCTGCTCTGACGGGAGATACGGAACGGAACGGGTCACTGAGTCTGCGGCAGGAGATGTGGGCTGGGTATGGGGCAGCACAGAACCCGAGGCAGTGCAGGAGGGCACTGACAAGTTGTGGAGCAACTGAACCTCGAACCTGATTTTATTAAGCAGTGAGAGACTGGGGGATGCCTCAGGAGGCCGCAGTACTCCACTAGAGGGCCCCAATGTTTAGATGGACCCCCCCCAATTGCAACGTTTCCCCCCGAAATGGATGGAAGGGGCAGCCCTAAGGCTCCAAATCCCCCCCAGAACGTTGCAGGCGGGCGCCCATAAAATATTGGGGAGGAGAGCACATATAGTATTCTTCAGCACACCCCAAAATTGCCCCTGGGACTTCCAGCTTTGTCTCTTGGCAAGGCAGAGGCTTCCTTCACTCACAAGAGTCCTTAGGAAAGTGATGTTGGCTTGCAGTTATGGTGGCAGGACGGAATCCGGCTCTGGTCAAGGGTGGGTGATTTAGCGCGGTTCTGCTGGGTTAAAGTCATAGTTTATGTGCTGGTTTGTTGTTCTGAGTGGGTTCATATAGTTCCCACAGCCTCTCATTTCAATTCAGTCCGGGTGCAAGTCCTCCTGGGAGCAGGGGAAGTGGTTCTCCACGAAAAGGGATACAAATCCGGGAAAGGAGTACAAATACCGAGTATAATGGAAAGGGATACAAACACAGGGTAAAATAGTAACACTTAATAGCGGACACTAAAGCAAGTCCTAGAACTCTAACATTCAACATTTAACAACAAACCAACACTTCCAATTAAGACCCTATCAACGTTATTACCACCAAGTAGCAATTACTGCTCTGAGAAAGCGCTCTCCTCTCCAGGGCTCCGTTTCTCACCGCCGTGCCCCCCAGGCCAGCGTGTGCAGCCTCCGGGCGGCCTCGCTGAGGCGCCCGCGGTACTCGAGGCGCCGGTGCAGCCCCGGGGGCACGGCCGCCATCCCCCGCAGCAGCCCCCAGCAGCCCGCCGCGATGGTGCCCGTGGAATCGCTGTCCCCGCCGTGCAGCACCGCCCTGGCGCACAGCTCCTGCCAGCTGTCCCCCGCTGCCAGCAGCGCCTCCAGCGCCACCATGGGCGCGTCGTGGCCGCTGCGGCCCGCCCAGCCGTCCAGCGCCCAGCGCAGGTACTCGGCGTCCCGCTCGGCTGGGGACGGCAGCGGTGGCACCCGCGGAGGGCCCCCGCCTGCCAGGAGCCCGCGGGACTCCAGGTACCTGCAGAGAACGGGGACATCCAGGTCACCGGGGACATTGCTTGTTGTCACAGACAATGGGGTAACCAGTGAGGCTCGGGGTCACTGGGCTGTGGCTCTCCAGCAGCCCCTGTGTAGTCATGGTATTTTGTGAAAAATCCTTTCTTTGGGATTTTTTCTCCTGAGAAGCCGAGAAACAGCTTTTCTCCTCAGATACAAAATGTAAACAATGATTATCTGCTGCTGTGGAATGCAACAGGTGGATCTTTGATTGGTCTTATGTGGTTGTTTGTAATTAATGGCCAGTCACAGTCCAGCTGTCCAGACTGTCTCGGTCAGTCATAAGCCTCTGTTATCTTCTTTTTCTATTCTTAGCTAGCCTTCTGATGAAATCCTTTCTTCTATTCTCTTAGTATAGTTTTAATAAAATATGTTTTATAAAATAATAAATCAAGCCTTCTGAGACATAGAGTCAACACTCTCATCTCTTCCCTCATCCTGAGACCCCTGCGAACACTGTCACACCCCTGTGACCCCAGATAACTGCAGGGACACTGGGGACAATCAGGAAACCTGTGGGGTAGCAAGGCACTGGATACCAGTACCACCAAGAACACTAAATGCCCCAGGAACCCCAGGGACACAGAGGTCACTGTCCCCAAGGATGGCACCTCTGGCAGTGACATGAGGGACACTGGGTGCACCAGGGACAGACTGGGCATCGGGGTCACCAGTGACACCGCTGGAATGCCCTGCCAGGACTGTCAGAGAGCCTGGCTGGCACCAGTGGCATTAATGGACTGAGTCACCTTTCCAGTATCCTCCCCAGCCCCTCCTTGTGCTCCCAGTGTCCCCCAGAACCCTCACAGTGCCCCCTCACCGGTGCCACGCGTCCCCAAAGAACGGCCAGGCAGCAGCATTGTCCTCCAGGGCCAGCCCGGTGCCCTGCACGTAGTCCCATGCCAGGGGCAGGACCCGCAGCAGCTCAGCCCCCCAGCGCTCTGGGGGCTCACCCCGAGCCCCCAGTGCCCCAAAGAGGGCCACAGCCAGTGCTCCAAGGTACCCTGTGGGGACAGGGGCTTCAGGGGGGTTCTGCTGTCCCCTCCTGCCCTCCCCTGCCAGGCTGGCACTCACCAGTGGGGTGGTGGTGGGTCATGCGCCCGCTCTCGATGCTCACCCGGATCAGAGTCGGCAGTTCTGAGGCATGTGGGTACCTGCACTGGCATCACACCAGTCCCCAAACTCCTGCTCCTGTATGTCCAGGAATGTCCCCATTCCCATTCCACCACCCTTGTCCCTGCTGTGCCCATTCTCCCAGCCCCATCCCTTCCACGTCCCACTCTTAGTTGCTCTGTGACCTGTGTCCCTCTTCCCTATTGCTGTCCCCATGTTCTCCGTCCCCAGCCTCCCAGCTCCAGCTCCACATGTCCCCAAGCCCTGGACCTTGTCCCCTCCAGCTCCACCCACCCCATATCCCCACTCCTCTCCCTCTGACATCCCCGTGTCCCTCTTACCCTACTCCCATCCCTTCCTGTCCCCTTCCCTCCAGCTCTGACACCCCCATTTCCCCAGCCCCAAACATCCTCATGTCCCCACTCCCCCAGCTCTGACACCCCCTTATCCCCATCCCATGTCCCTCCCCATGTCTGCCCTTCCACTCATTGCAGCACCCCACATCCCTGTCCACATCACCCCAGCTCTGACACCCCTTTATCCCCATCCTGTGTCCCTCCCTGTGTCTGCCCTTCCATTCATTCTGACACCCCCACATCCCTGTCCCCACCCTGTCCCTCTGACGTCCCCTTATCCCCATCCCATATCCCTCCCCGTGTCCCCGCGTGGCATTCCTGTATCCCCCCTTCCACTCATTCTGACACCCCCGCATCCCCATCACCCCAGTTCTGACACCCACATCCGTGTCCCCCAGTGCCCCCAGATGTCCCCCAGTGTCCCCAGGTGTCCCCAGTGTCCCCAGGTGTCCCTCAGTGTCCCCGTGCCCACCTGAGGCCGATGGCCAGGCTGCGCATGGCAGCCCCGCAGCCGGTGCCGCGGGGGTTGAAGGGGATGCGATAGCCCTGGGGCTCCCCCGGCCGCAGCTGGGAGGTGCCTGGGGAGGGGACACGGGGGTGTGAGGCTCCCTGAGCCCCCCTGCCTCTCCCTGGCTCCTCGGGCCCTCCCTGCTCACCTAGGATGCTGCTGGGTCCGGGCTTGCGTCCCTCCATGTCCCCCATGGCGGCCACGTAGCGCTGAGCCAGCTCCTGCAGGAGGGGTTCCCCCTCCAGGCCTGTGCAGGGTGGGCGTGAGGAACCCGGCCAGGTTACCCAGGCAGGCAGGGAGAGGCCCCATGAACCCCCCAAAAATTAAGGGGGGGAATAGCATCCTCATTGCACCACTCCCAGAAATGTGGGGAAGGGAACACTGCCCCACAGAGCCTCCAAAACTGGAGGGGAAGCAGGATGGGTTTAGTGGAGAAATGGGGAATATCCCTGAGCACTGCAGACTGAGTGAGAAAGGGGGACCCTGCTGGGTTCCCAAAGGAGACCCCTGTGAACACCGTCACACCCCTGTGACCCCAGATAGCTGCAGGGACACTGGGGACAATCAGGAAACCTGGGGGGTGTCAAGGCACTGGATACCTTCTTACTACCACCAAGAACACTAAATGCCCCAGGAACCCCAGGGACACAGAGGTCACTGTCCCCAAGAATGGCACGGCACCTCTGGCAGTGGGAGGGGGAAATGTCCCCATCTCCAGCACCCAGTATGGGATGAAGGGGCACATAAATGAGGAAAACCACAGACACACAGTCCCCATGCCACCCCCACCCAGAGGAAACAAGGATACACATCCCACCCAAGCCCCCTCAGAATCCCTAAAAGGTGGGGAAAGTGTGATAAAGATGCCCCAAAGCCCTCTCCAGAGCTGGACAATCCCATCAATCCTCCAATTGAGTCAGGGATGCCATGGGGACCTCCCTGACACATCCCAGGCTGTAAGGGGACACCCAGACACCAACCCAAGGAACACAAGAGGCACCCCCCACCCCTTAGGGGACAAACAAGGACACCCCCTCCCGTGCCAGCCTGGGGCACAAGGGGGACCCCACCCCCAGGGACCCCTCCCTTTGGGTCACGGCGTGCCCCACCTGTGGCCAGCCCCTCGGCGGTGGCGAGGTGCAGCACGGTGTCATCGCTGACGGGCCACTCGGGGGGCTCCAGGCTGATGGCTGCCAGCCCCCCCAGCTCAGCCAGCTCGCCGTGGATCTGGGGGCCCGAGGTGCAGTACTCCCAGCGGGCACCCCGATAGCCCAGGGCGTCCCCCACCCCGCTCAGCACCATGGCTGCCTCGTAGGCCTCCACAGAGGGCACCCTGGGGGAACAGAGCGCTCAGGGGGGGCTGGGGGAACCAACCCTGGGGTAACACAGGGCCCTGGGTGAACCCTGGGGGAACACAGGGCTCAGGGGGTGCTGGGGGAACCCTGGGGGAACACAGGGCTCAGGGGGGGCTGGGGGAACCCTGGGGGAACACAGGGCTTGGGGGGGCTCAGGGGAACCCTGAGGGAACACAGGGCTCAGGGTGAACCCTGGGGGAACACAGGGCTCAGGGAGTGCCAGGGGCTGCCAGGGTGTTCAGGGGAACCTGGGGGAAAAGAGGGTTCAAGGGGTGTTCAGGGGGTGCCAGGGTGAACCCTAGGGGAACAGAGGGCTCAGGGGGTGTTCAGGGGGAACCCTGGGGGAACAGAGGGCTCAGGGGGTGCCAGGATGTTCAAGGGGTGCCAGGGGTTTCAGGGGGAACCCTGGGGAAACAGAGGGTTCAGGGGGTTTCAGGCAGGGTGTTCAGAGGGAGCCCTCTCTGATCAGGGGGTTCAGGGTGAGCCCTCTCTGATCAGAAGGTTAAGGGGGTTCAGGGGTGAGCCCTCTCTGATCAGGGGGTTCAGGGGGTTCAGGGGGAGCCCTCTCTGATCAGGGGGTTCAGGGGGAGCCCTCTCTGATCCGGGGTGCCAGCAGCAGGGGCAGCCCAGGGATCCCGGTGCACTCACGGCTCCTCCATGGTGCAGCAGCTGGGAACGCCTGTCAGGGTCAGGGCACGGGGCCAGGGCTGGCCAGGGGCCCTTAAGGGGACCAGAACACCCCGGGGACGTGGGTACAGGGCTGGTATCCCCAAAACAAGAGGGAGAAAGCAGGGAGGGACTCCAGGGGCAGAGGGAAAGAGAGGTCCAGGGGCCTCAAATCTCTTTTTAGGGTCAAAGCTTTAAACTGTGGTAACAAAGCATCCTCTGAGGGCACAAAACCTAACTTCAGGGTACAAAGTGTTTTCAAAGTTTAATTTTTAGAACCCCAAGCCCTCTTTTTAAGATCAAAACCTTCTTTTGGAGGGTCCAAAGTCCTCTTTTACGACTCAAAGGTTCCACTGGACTGCCTGAAGCCCTCTAGTCAGCACCAAAGCTTCACTTCTTGGGGCAAGAGAGGTTCACCTCCATTGCAGGGCCCACAACGTCATTTGTAGCATCTCACCTATTAATGTTTTTCATCCCTAAAACCTCCATTTTGGGGCAAGAATCCTAATTTTTGGGCTCCCAACCTCTCTTATATCAGCTGTTGCTTTTTTTACGGCACAGAGTTTCATGTTTTGGATCCAAACCCTCATTTATTGGACAGAAATCCTGCCTAGGCTACAAACCTACATTGGGATGGTTCTAAACCCCATGTTTCCTTCTGAAGCTCTTAGTTCTGGCTTCCTAATCAGGCTCCTTTTAGGCTACAAAGTCTCATTTTGAGCATCCAAAGAATGTTTCAGCTCACAACTTCTCTTTTTGTGAGTTCCAAGCAGGGTTTTTCCTCTCCAAAGCCTTCTTTTCAGGCAATTTGGCTTTTTTCCCAGTTAAAAAAAACCCAACCAACCAAACAAAAAAACCCAACAACCAAATCTGTGATGGTGTTCACAGGGGTCTGAGGATGAGGGAAGAGATGAGGATCGGACTCCATGTTTCAAAAGACTGATTTATTATTTTATGATATATATTATATTTAAACTATACTAAAAGAATAGAAGAAAGGATTTCATCAGAAGGCCAGCTAAGACTAGAATAAGAAGGAATGATAACAAAAGCTTCTGTCTCGGAAGCTTTCCTTTCAAGCCTTCTGATGAAATACTTTCTCCTGTTCTTTTAGTATGGTTTTAATATATCATTTTCTTTTAATATAATATATATAATAAAATAATAAATCAGCTTTCTGAAACATGGGGTCAAGATCCTCATCTCTTCCCTTTCTGACCACATCAGGGCAGTCTGCTGGTGCTCTTTGTGCAAGCTGCTCCCTGCCAGAGACACTTTTGGTACTTCCTGCATTCCTCTTCTTCCTCTCTGGCATTGCACAAGTCCCATCATCTGCTCCTCCCTCCTCCAGGCTGGCAATCTGCCCTCGTCACTGCTGTGGTGGCACGAGTCCCCTGAGCCAAGCATCGCCCCGGTGTCCTCTGCCAGCTTGCTGCGTGTCCTCTCTGCCCCAGCATCCAGTTAGGAAAGACACTGAGCAGGACCAGCCCCTGACCCTTGGGAGATGCTGTTTGTTCCTGGCTCCATCCCTGTCGTGGCGTCACTGAGCAGCCCCCTCAGGGCCTGGCCCTCAGCCCTTTTCAGCCACCACTGCCACGTCCAGCCCACGGCCCTTCCAGTGACTTAAACTCCATATTTAAAATTGCTAGATGGGCACATGCAAGCACACAGCTCCCACAGTCCCATCACACAACCATCACGCTGTGGGTATTTCCAGCAGCTGCCTCAAAACCTGAGAAGGAAACACTGTGTAAATTATTCACACAATGTCACAGCCCACCAGTCAGAGGCATGATGTTCACTGGAAATTGTCATCAGGCTCAACAAAGGCACTGGGTGATGTGTCAGGGAATTCTTTATGTTTTATTCTTGCCATAACTCTGGCAACCAGCCAAATATTTAGGCCCAAAAGATGTTGGCTAAAAACCCTTGAATTCTACATTAGGCTTTCACGAGTGGTGGCTGACAAGCCCTTAATTTTGTATAGCATTACTTTTCAATAATTTCTCAGCTCCCACCACAAGCTCCTCAAAAGGACTGGCTAACAAGCCACAAAACACTTCCACAAGCTCCCACAACAAATTTTAGTGTGGAGCATGGGGCAGAATCATTGCCATGCTTTGCCCAGACAAAGCAAAGGAGGAGATAATAAACACAGAAAAGGGAGAGAGAGAACAAAGCTCATCACCAGTCCATAGATCCCATGTTGGTTCTGCTGTGGATAGTCTGGAGCAGGGATTGCAAGACAAAAAAAGCCAGAAAGAGGAAAAAGAGCCAGGGGATCCAATTGTCTTCCCTTTATGGTGAACTTGGTGCCTACCTCTGACACAGCCTAAATTGTTTGTGCTGTTCTCTTCCTGAATGCACAGCCAGCTCTTCTGGCCCTCTTGAGGAAATTGCCTCAATCTTCTCCAATGACCTTTCCTACTGCAATAACCAGAATGTTTGAGACAAAGCATGCTTAGATCTGGTCCTCCACAGCCCAACAAGGGGTTTTAATTCTGCCTTTGGCTCTTCTGCCTGTTGGTTCCAAACAGGTGGGGCTTTGTTCACTTCAGATGCTGTGCTGCTGCAGCATCCAGGCTGTGCTTGTCTCACATGCACCTCTGGGATGCTCAGCCCTCCACACTGACAGGTAAGAGTTTGTGATCTCCACAAGCTGGCTCCAGAGGCTGTACTCCTGCCACGAGCACCTGCCCAGCTCCCTCTCTACAGGCAAGGCTTGCACCCAAGCAAGGCTTGGTGCAAGCACCTCCTGGCAGATCCTGTCAGAGAGCCCTGGAGCTGTGGCACTCCTGGCAGCAAGGTCCAGGCCTAAAGGACTGCTTCTCTTCCTCCTCCTCCCGGTTAAATTGCCACAGCTGGTGCTGCTCACGATCCAGCTGCAGAGATCACTGCCCCACTGTGGGGATCTGCTCCTGGCTCTCTCCCTGGCATGGCTCCTCTGACTGTGCATCACTTTAATCCTGCCAGGCACAGCCTGGGCTGCTGCAGAACCTCCCTGACCCACCGTGGAATGGGCACTGGGTGGTGCTGGTGAGGAAGGCGTTGTTTCTCTCATTTTCACATCCGAGCACCTGGAGGAGAAAAAGGGTTATCTCTGCTCCAGGCATCCCTTGTAGGTTCCTCTGGGATTCAGGCATTTTCTTGGAGCCACAGAGAGAAGATTTCACCAAGGTCACCAGCGGTGAGTTTAATTAAAGTCTTCCCACCATGTCTGCCACTGTCAGAGCAAGTCCTCATCTTTTTACCCGCTATGGCCTCCACTTCACAGAATCCTCGAATTTGGATGAAAGAAATCTCATTCCAACCCCCCTGCCATGGGCAGGCACACTTTACACCATCCCAGGCTGCTCCAAGCCCTGTCCAGCCTGGCCTGGGACACTTCCAGGGATCCAGCGGCAGCCACAGCTGCTCTGGGCACCCTGTGCCAGGCCCTCACCAGCCTCACAGGGAAGAATTTCTGTCTAATATCTAAATATTCCCTCTTTCACTTTAAAATATTTTCCCCTTGCCCCATCACTACACACCCTGCCAAGGAATCTCTCCCATCCTTCCTAGGGAATCCCTTTAAGTCCTCTTCTCTCATCTTCAAAGAGCAGACAAGAGGCACTTTGCACAGGGCAGCACCCTAAATCCCAGCAGGGAAAGGAGAACTGGAGTGGGATAGCAGAGAAATGACAGCATTGAAGGGTGCAGGAAGGAATTGTCCCCTGTGGCAGAAACACTCAGGAGGATGAGGAGACAAGGAGCTAATCCAAAATAAGGAAAGGTTTTCTGACCACAGGATTCTGGTTCTTACCTGGCATAAAACAGCAAGTAGGCTTGCTGCCCTAGAACTGTGTGGATGTCACAATTATCCACAGACTCATCATCCATCTTGTACCACAGCCCATTGCTGGCCTGCAAGGAAAGGCACCCAGCTCTCAGGGTGTGTCTGTGTCAGAAATGACACAGATAAAAGGACATACAGATAACAGTGGCATACTGCATGCTTTTTCAGAAGGCTAATAACAATTTTATCAGGAACCCATTCCTTTTTATACTCTAGTTCACTACAGGGGGACCTGATTGGTGCTTTAATCAAAACATCTCACTATTGGCTAATTAAGAAACCACCCTTTTGGTAAACAACCTTATGAGGAAAACAGAACAAACAACTTTATTACAAACAGCACCTGTGGATTGTTTCCATTTAATTATCATTATTTATCTCCAGCTCCCTAAAGCCTCCCAGACCAGCTCATGGGAAAGCTTATCTAGCTTTTTCTCTCTGACCAGACTGTCATATCGACACCTCCACAGCACCAAAGACAGAAAACTGCCAACCCAGGAGCACACAAATCCAAATCCAGCCCCGAAGGAGACCTTCTCCCCCCAAACCTTGGCTGCCAGTAACTCCGCTGGGGAAGTTTGTCTTTCCCAACACACGTTTGTCGCTGTCAGGAGGGAAGTGGCCCCTTACCTTTGCATAGCACAAGAAGTGTCCTTCAAGGCAGGTGTCCCCACTGTGAACCACGATGGCATAAAGGGAGCAGAGGAGGGGCTCTCCAGCTGTGTCTGACATGTATGGCCGAAGGTCCAGGTACTCAGGATACTCCACGAACTGCAGAGAGACCAAGAGGGCTCAGACATGATCCTCAGCTACCACAGTAAATATCCTTCAGCATGTAATGGCAGCGAACTGCTCTGACTGAGTGCTTTGGCTGAGAACAGAGTCCAGCCTCGTCTTTTCATGGGAATTCTCCTCTCCCCACAAGGGAGCACAAAAATCACAAAGTGAACATCTTGTGGCAGAGCTTTGGGGAATCTTCTTCTTTGTAAAGAGAAAGTTGCCCTCCAGTTGCATGCACACCTTGCTGATCTTTGTGCCAGTCCACTGGTCAGCCCTTTCCAGGCACAGCGTGAGCACTCGGGGTGCACGATGGACCGTGACCTTCTTGGAGGCAGCAGCTTTCTTCTTACACCTTGAAACCAAGCACAAACCCAGCTGATCCTCTCTAATATCATCCCAATCATTCAGAAGCTATGAACCAGCATTAGCCTTTTAAGCTAAAGAAAGAGGGACTCCCCCCTCCTTAATGATACGCCTCAACTAAACCCCAACCTCTGATTTTTTATCATGCTCACTTCATGACTCACTTTCTCTTTAATCATCCAACCCAAACTCCTCTCATTCATATCAATAAATCCCCCCTCTAACAAACCACCCATCATTCTAAGCACTACCCCCTGAACCTGACCATGAACTTAAGCTTCTTTGACCAATTTTCAAGCCCATCCTTCTTAGGAATCCCACTAATCCTCATCTCAGTAACACTCCCAGCCCTCCTATTACCATCCCTGGATAACCAATTAATTACTAACCGACTCTCAACCCTCCAACTATGGTTTATTAACCTAGTTACAAAACAACTAATGCACCAGACATGCACCCCATCTTCCCCCCAAGAAGGCCAGGCAGCCTTTCCCCTGTCTCACACATCCTTATGCTATTTTAAGGTTATTCAGAGGCACATTAAAAGAGTCTTGTTATTGTGCATTAAACGTCCTTGAGAAGATGAGTTCAGTGCCATGCAGCCCCTCATGCAGGATCTGGTGTTTTTGTGTTGTGTGGAATCATCTTACTTGCTACACCTGAAGCACTCAGTCTGGTCCAGCTGCTTGGGTGTCACACAGTCCTCCAGAACTGTGGTGAGGGACGAGGCTGCCTGGAGGAGGGAGAGAGGAGCTGCAGGAAATTCTCTCACCCAAACACTTCCCAGGACAAGAAAACCCAGGCAGCTGATGCTGAGGAGAGCCAGCACTACCCCAGGAGGAGGGAGTGATGCTGAACATTTCCCTCATGTCCCAGGGGCTCCCAGAGTCATCAAGGGCTACCAAAGGCATGCAGGGGTGTGACGGTGCTCACAGGGGTCTGAGGATGAGGGAACAGACGAGGATCTGACTCCATGTTTCAGAAGGCTGATTTATTATTTTATGATATATATTATATTAAAACTATACTAAAAGAATAGAAGAAAGGATTTCATCAGAAGGCTGGCTAAGAATAGAAAAAGAAAGAGTGAATAACAAAAACTTCTGTCTCAGAGAGTCCAAGCCAGCTGACTGTGATTGGTCATTAATTACAAATAACCCCATGAGACCAATCCCAGATGCACCTGTTGCATTCCACAGCAGCAGATAATCACTGTTTACATTTTGTTCCTGAGGCTTCTCAGCTTCTCAGGAGGAAAAATCCCAAGGGAAGGATTTTCCATAAAAGATGTCTGTGACACAGGGCCGTCAGCAGTGAAAACTGATCCTACCTACGAGCCTGGGAGCCAGGTGGGTGTTGAGGGAGGGCAAAGGAAGGAGTAGCAGAATATGCCAAGGCTGCAGAGGGGTTAATGATTGCTATTCCAGCCCAAAGCAACACCGTGGGGAGAGCAGTGCCATGGCCTCTGCAGGACAATGAGGACTCTGTGCTTCCCCCTTCCCACTCACCACCAAGCTCCCTTGTGCTCACAGTATAGGTTTTTAAGACAAATGCTTTGGTTCTGGAAAGCTACAGGGGCCTTGGGAATGTCTTGAAGCTCAGTTGCAAACCTCTTACTTTGATATCCAAAGAGACATCCAGGAAGGCCTTGTAGGAATCAACAACTGCTTGGCAGCTCAAGCACGTGACTGGAAGGAAAGTCAAATTAAATGACTGTGCTTGTGGGGTTTCCTACACCAGCCATCACAGCACCAGCTGCTTCTCAAAGGTGGACAGAAGGGCACAGACAAGCCAAATAAAGCAGCAGTTGTGGAAACCTACCTCTAGATTTCATGAAGCCCCCAAATATTTGGTGGACGATGGTAGTTTCTTCTGAAGAGACGTCCAAGCTGGAAATAAATGGCAGGGCAGAGAGTCACCTCCTCGGAGGGTTTAGCACTGAAAGGTCTGGACATCAGTTTTCCTTGATGGGAGCACATCAAGGAGTCCAGTGGGGCTGGGAAAATTAAAACTTGCAATTTGCTGGTGCTTACTGGCAGCTCAGACAGGCTCTGTGCATGGCATCGAGCGTGCAGCGCAAGAACTCGTAGGCGTTCTCCTGCCGGCCATACTCAAACTCCTCCCCTATGACTGAGAAAGAATTTAGTAGCTCTCCCCTAGAAGGAGGGAAGATAAAGAAGAAAACCTCTGGGAGTGCCTGAAACAACTTACATTTGAGGTCCCTGAGGACAGCGCCAGGCAGGATGGCGGTGGCTGAGGAGGACAGGACCTTCCTGACGTGTGATTCCATGGTGCACATCATGCAGAAGCCTTGCTGCTGGCCTGAGCAGGGGAGGGAGCAGGGATAGGAGCTTCCTAATGGAGATCTTGAAGTTCTAAGAACAGTCTCCACTTCTTTACTCCCCAACTGCCAGTGTCCCAACAAGCCCAGGACATTTGAGTCTACAGAAAAAATTCCTCAGAGGGAAATGTTTCTGTGCAGAAATGTTCTGTGCAATAAGCCAAGAGAGTTCAGCTTGCAGGGGTAGAGACTTGGGGCTAGAAAGAGGTGCACCTTGACAGGACAAGCATCTTTTAGCTGGTGCTCAAAGGACATGAGCTCATGGGGCCGACAAAGAAGGGATGCTGTTCTCCTTAACCTGATTCCAGGTTCTGGGACTCCTTGGGACGTGCCCAAGAGATTTACAAGGAGATGTTCCTAAAAGCACTCACAGAAATGTTTCTGTGCAGAAATGTTCCCTGCAATAAGCCAAGAGAGTTCAATTTGTAGAAACTTGGGGCTAGAAAGAGGTGTTTTGCTGAAGGTGAGTGCACCTTGATGTGACAAGCATCTTTTAGCTGGTGCTCAAAGGACATGAGCTCATGTGGCTGACAAAAAAGGGATGCTGTTCTCCTAAACCTGATTCCAGGTTCTGGGACTCCTTGGGATGTGCCCAAGAGATTTACATGGAGATGTTCCTAAAAGCACTCACAGGACTGGCTGTGCTGGTAGGAGAGCAGGTAGTTGGCCAGAGGGGGTGTGTAAGTCAGGCACTGCAGGATGACATTGATGTAGCACGTGTTCCCCAGGTTGAACAGTCCTGCTCCAGGTCTCTGTCTTTGCTGCCAGTCCATGGAAATCTTCTCTGGGGGAAAAATCCTTTGTGGCAGAGCCATTCCTTCAGTAATGTCTGCAGGGAAACCATGTTTGAAAAGAGGTGAGACAATTTTTAAGTTGTTCCTTAGAACCATATTCAAATGTTGAGTTGTCTGCAGGAGCACCAAGGACACCAACTCAAACATCAGGGAAATCCTAAAACCCTGCTGACATCTACTGGCAGGGAAGCAGTTTTGGAAAACTCTCTGTTCCCCTGTGTACTCTGCCAAAAACCCATCAAACCCACTCTGATTTCTGGGCCTTCCTTTCCCTTTGGAATCTTGAATTTCCAGGACTCACAGGAGCTGTTCCACTTTGCAGTCATCACTCCTCTCAGGAACAGAGGGGAAACCTTTGGGTGACAAAGCTCCAGAAAGATCTCCTCCAAAAAGATCAGCTCAGCAGCAATCCCATCACTTGAAGGGAAAGGGAATAATTGTAGCTCAACAAACTTATTTAGAAACCCCAAACATGACCCACAAAGCACCTTCAGCTATCAGAAAAAGTTTTGGTGGTGCTTGTGGCTGTTGTCAAGGATGAAGATTGCTTGGAAAAAGGCAGGCCCACAGTGGAAGGAGCCTAGATATCCTGAAGGCCAGCTCAGCCCAGCCAGCTTTCAGTGGCTCTCTCCTCAGGATGCCAAACTCTGGGCAGGTGAGATCACAATTGCTGGGCCAGGGCCATATCTCTGCCTCTTTGTGACATGAGGCCACATGGGGCCATGTCCCTTTGAGGCCACAGAACGCCCTGGTTTCACAGCCCAGGCACTTCCCACAGCTGGGAGTCCCTGGAGCAGGTGCTGTGGGCAAAGGGCTGTTTGTCTGTCAGCAGAGCTCTGTCGGAACTCAGTGCATCCCTCTGGGTGGAGTTACTGAGGACCCCATCAGGGGGCTCGGAGACCCTGGCACACAGCCCAGAGCACCTGGGGATTTGATTTTGACCCCTGGAGCAAGTTGCCAACTTTGTATGAGGACCTGAAATTCACACAGGTTTAAATAGTGTAATAACAAAATGATCACAGGGTGAAAATGTAGATTTTGGGATTTTTGGTATGGGGGTTATGGGGACAAGATGGAGGAATCTGGGTGTGTCCAGCCTTTCTTCTTCTTCTTCCTCTTCTTCCTCTTCTTCTTCTTCTTCTTCTTTTTCTTTTCTCCATTTTCTGCAGTGATGTTGGCACTTTGGGATTGGTTTAGAGTAGAAGGGCACTGTCTAACACAGGTGATAGGCATTGGGAATTAAGTGTAAATATGTTATATGTAGTTTGTAGTATAAAAGGACAACACAGAGTGCCTGTGGCTGCCCTGCTGAGCAGATCTCGGCTGGGCAGAAAGAAAATTTTATAGATAAGAATGAATAAACAACCTCAAGACTGAAAAGTGAAGAGTCCAGACTCGTTCTTCAGCCAGAAGCAGAGACATCCTGCACATCTTGGGGCTGCAATTAACAACCAGAACCTGAGAAGCTCCTGCCTCTTCCAGGAGCTCCAGCAAGAGAGGATTCAGTTTGCTGAGAGCTGTAAATGAGCCTGGTCATGGTTCAGGCGGGCACACTTGGAGTGCTGGGGGTTTCTGTTCCTCCCTTCCCAGCTTCTTCCAGGTTTTTAACCCCCTAAAAATCCCTTTTGGGAGGAAAAGCCTTCAGTTGAGGCAGTGAAACATCCTTTGAGGGCACAAACCAACCTTCAAGGCTGTCACTACAGGACATGAAACAACATGATGTGCACACACCGCTGCTCTCAAGGTGAAAAAAGAGAAATTTATTTTCTGATTCCAACATTTATAGCTTTCCAAGAGTGACAGTGGATTGGAGGGTGACAGTGCCACCTCTCCAATGACACTGGACAAACCAACAGTCCATCAAATTTCTTCTCCTCCATAAAAGAATGCCAAACAATGAGTTATTTACAGAAAGTGTGTGAGAAAGTTTGTTACAAGAATTTCAACATCAGAAGGCTTAGAAAATCTTAAAAAATCAAGGTGACACAAGGCCCTCACTTTCATTTCCAAAAGCCCATTTTTAGCTCTCACAAACCCAGTTTGAAGAATTTTAGAGGGTCCAAACCCTCTTTTACAGCTCAAAGCTTCCACTAGGATGCCTAAAGCCCATTAGTCAGCATCAAAGCTGACTAGACATTGACATTGTTTCTTAAATCCAGAGAGGAACTAGCAGCTGCACCTCAAGTTTGCAGAGAGGCTCTGTGAGAGTGAAAAAATTTCTTAGCACAAAATAATTCCTGTTGCCCTTTGGGTGTGATGTAAATAAGAGTTTGTACTTAGAAGGGGAAGATCAGTGTAAACTTTCAGTCCTGACACTGCTGATTTGAAAGCAGGAAAGTTTGCAGCTTGGCTCTGTGCTACCCCCAAAAATGGGGGAATTCTGAGCTGAGCTCTGAGTGTTTCCTTATTTTGCAAGTTGGTTTTCTGGGCTTTTTGAAGAAAAGTGAATTCCAGCACTGCCTCTTCCCTCTAGAACATTTAGTGTGGGACCAACTGTTGAATGTTCTTAGTTTTGTCTCTGTGAGACTGAAAATGCCTGAAGGTGCACAGAACTGTGCTGGGACAGAGAAAAACTTGGGTTTTTCCTGGTGAGAGGAATAGCAGATTTGTCTTTACAAACAATCTATGGGCCTGCTGGTAGATAAAACTAGCTCTGGAAGATAAAAGAAACAATGGGAAGGATTCCACTGATGGATGAATGAAAAAAGATATTTGCTTTTACAAATAAACTTTAGGTTTGCTGATAAATGAAATTAGACATTGAAAGATGAGAGAAATAATGGGGAAGAAAAACTCTTAAATTCCATAAGAATTAAAAATTAAAAAGGAGGAACGTTAGAGGGGAATCTTTGGGATCAGGTGCTTTGGGAAGTCTGAACCTCTAAAGTACCTCAGCCAATAGGGAAAGAGAGAGGGAAATGCAGCTGGGAAATTGGGATAAAAAGGAGGCTGCATCCTCCAAAAATTTGAGAGATCCCAGGGGAATGCCCCACGGCCTCTCCCTTTATTGGAATAAAGCCAGAACGGAGTCCTCTGTCTTCTTTTTAGACATATAAACCTCTGGTGTTTGTAGATTAATTTTCCTGACTCTGGGCACGGTCAGAGCTCATCACAACAACCACACGATAGCGCTGCCGGCTCGCAAAAGGAGGAAAAGCACCGAGATCAGCTGGGAAACACCCGCAGGGCAGAGCCAAGCTGGAAGCGTCCCTGCTCTCAAATAACCTTTGTCAGGACAGCGAGTGTTCCCTGCCCTTCCCCTTCCAAGTACAGACTCTCATTTACAGCACACCCAAAGGGTGGGACACAGCGTGAATCAATTCCTGGCCTCTAAGAAGTCTTTTCACTCTACAAACTTGAAAACATCCGGTGAAAACAGAGCTGACAAAAGTGCTGAGAGAGCTCCTGCTGCCTCCAGCTTCAGCTGCGCCCATCAAACCACCCTGGTGTGCTCGCTTTCCTTCTCAGCACTGGGTCCTGCCATAATCCCTCAGTTTCACAGGGTCGGGATGCAAACAGAACACACCAGGCTCTGCTCACACACCGAAGGTACCAGGACTAAAATCTCAGCAGCCTGGAGTTTGCATTCCCACCATAACACTTCAACAGGTCTGGCCCACAGAGCTCCCTGCTAGGAAAAGCAATTAAATTCACCAAGGACCACCCAATGCGTGCATCAAAACTGGTTTCTTTGCTGAAGAGAGGAGCTATAGGAAGAAATGGGATTGTCTCCTCCAAAATAGAAAGCATCAAGGGGTTGATCCCATAAAAATGGTGTTACTGAGCTTCACCTGCCCTGGTAGGGCAGGCAGGGACAGGGAGGCAAGGAGAGGCCAGGGGAGAAAGGGCCGGGCAAAGCAAGGCAGGGAATGGGTACACAAGGGATGGGCAGGCAAGGCAAGGACACAGAGGGTTCAGAAAGGCAATGCAGGGACACAGATGGGTCAGAAAGGCAAGGCAAGGTCACAGAGCAGTCAAAAGGGCAAGGCAAGGACACAGAGGGGTTAGAAGGGCAAGGCAAGGACAAAAGAAGGGTCAGAAAATCAAGACAAGGACACAGAGGGTTAGAAAGGCAAGGCAAGGACACAGAGGGGTCAGAAAGGCAAGGCAAGGACACAGAGGGTTCAGAAAGGCAAGGCAAGGATACAGAGAGGTTAGAAAGGCGAGGCAAGGACACAGAAGGGTCAGAAAGGCAAGGTAGGGACACAGAGGGGTCAGAAAGGCAAGGCAGGGACACAGAGGGGTCAGAAAATCAAGACAAGGACACAGAGGGGTCAGAAAGGCGAGGCAAGGACACAGAGGGGTCAGAAAGGCAAGGCAAGGCAAAGAAGAAGAAGGCAAGGCTTTGAAAGGCAAGGCAGGAAAGGAGCAGGCAGCTGAAGGTTTGAAAGGCAGCAGAAAGGAAGGGAGTGGGTAGACAGGGCAGGGAAGACCAGGGGGGCTTTGCAAGGCAAGGAAATGAAAGATAGGAAAGGACTGAGAGTCAGGAGGAGCAGGCAGGGCAAGGCAAGGTGAGGGAGGGAAGAGCAGGCAGGTAAAGGGGAGGGGTGGGTGGAAAAGCACCCAGACAAAGCCAGATGTGTGGGCAAGGCAAGACAAAGCAGGGGGTGGGAAGGAGTGGCAAGGAAAAGCAAGGTTTGGTAGGAATGGCGAGGAAAGGCAAGGCAATGGATTGACTGCAAGCGCAGAGGTTTTAGGAAAAGCAGGCCAGAGAAAGGCAAGCCCAGGGATGGGCAGGCAAGGCAAATCAAAGGCAAGGACGGGGAAGAAAGAGATAGGAAAGACATGGTCTCTGAAAAATGAAATTTATTTTTTTTTCACAAGAAAGAAATCCTGTAACCCCAGTGTTGCAGGTGCAGATGGGAGCAATCCTTGCATGTACTGAATTTTGGAGCTGGAATCCCAATTTCAGCCAAGAGCTTCTGGATGAGAGTGGCAATTCTGGAAAGAAATCTCATGGCCCTGGAGTTCCAGGTGTAGATGAGAAACATCTCAGGGAAGGTCAAGGCCAGCTAAACCCATCTATTTTTTTCTGGGAGCAGTCCTTGGAGGTACTAAATTTTGGAGATGCAATAAAAATTTTGGTTTCCTGGATGAGAATGAGATTTTCTCTCCATGGGAAGGAAATAGCACAGCCCTAGGGTTTCATGTGCAAAGGAGAAACCCATGGGAGGTTAGGGTTAGAGGGTTAGGGTTGCATTTATGAAAGGATTAGGGTCATGATTAGGGGTAAATGAGGGTTAGGATTAGATTTAGGGAAGGGTTAGGGTTTGGGATAGGGTTAAGGGTGGGTTTGGGTTTCAGATTGTTTATGTGGTGGTTTGGTTTAGGGTTGTTTAAGGATAATTTTTAGGGTTATGTAAGGCTTGGGTCTATGGTTAATGTTGGGATTAATGCTATTTTACATTCCAAATTAGGGTTAGGGGTAATTTTAGGATTTGGGATTGGTTTAGGTCTGGGTTTAGCATTAGGCTCTTGTAATGAATCAGGATAGGGTTAGTGTTGGTGTTAGTTCAGGGTGATTTTTTGGTTATGGTTAGATTTATGCTTTTGCAAGGTTTAAGGTTTGGGTCTTTTTTTTTTTTTTTAGGACATGGGTTATGATTATGTTTTGGGTTATGGTTCATTTTGGGGTTATTGAAGGTTTTGGGCTAGGATTATGTGCGGTTTATGGGTGTGATTAGCTTTAGGCTAAGTTTAGGCTGAGGCTTCAGGTTACCATGAGTGCTGTTATTATGTTTAGAGTGAGATTAATATTTAGGGTAAAGTTTACTGTCAGGTCTGGTGTTGGGCTCAGTTTTATGCTCTCAGTTCTGGAGAGTTGAGGTATTATAGCTGGAAAACAAAAAGTAAACTCAAAATTGTAAAAATCACCTTGGGTGGGAAGAATAGGAAGAGCTGGGTAGGTGAGCCAGCTCATTAATTAAGTGGTTAATTAACTCATTAGCTTCAGGGGAGTCTGGGGCTGCCAATTGCAATGTGTACACAGAAATAAAAGGCCACTTGGAACAAATGCCCGTGGCACACTGGGTCTGGGGCTGTGCTGGTGGCACACAGCAGCAGCTGCTCATTGGGGTCTCAGCTGAAACCCTGCCCGGGGACAAATCTGCAGGGGTGACATCCCCACAGGACCTGCCCATGGCTTCCAACAGCCTCTTCCACCCTTGGGGCAGCACTTGAGTCCCAGCTCCCAAATTTGGGTGAAAATAGGGGGCAGAGAATCAGTCACCCTGTGCTGGCCAGGGCTTCTCCTCGCTGCAGGGCTGATCCTCACCAGCCTCTGCTGCTCCTTTGGCTTTTCACCCACGGCTTAAAGCATTTTTTGATAACGTGGGGCTGATGGAGCTCAGCATCCCATCAGCAAGCGCTGAATGGCAGCAGAACATTCTGGGGCAGGGATGGAGGAGGGCTCAGGCTGCAGCACCAAGAGCAGGAGCTGTGCAGCCCCCTTGCCTTCCCCTCAGCAAATATTTATGCTTGAAGCTTCCTCTCTGAAAGGCCTAATTGGAGTCTAGGTGAGCTGGCACACTCGAACAGAGCCTAATAGAGACATTGCAGTGCTATTAGCACAGATGGTTGTCATATGTATGCAAATGAGGAGCAAATTGAATTTGGTGTCCCCTCTCACCAGCTGTCCCATCAGCACTGGCTCCTGCAGCAGCGCGAGGCGCTGCCGCTGCTCCGCTAATCTGTCATCGCAGATTAATTACAACCAACACATTAATCTTCATTTGTTCCCCCACACAAAGGAGCTACCCCGTGCTTTCAAGTGCACTCTGATGGGACGGGGTGCCCCAACCTGGGAAAAGAAGAAAGAAAGGGAAGGAGGGCCGGGCAGCTTCATTAGTGCCAGCCCCGGGGGCTGGGGCTGCTGCGGCCCGAGCGGGGCTTTGGGGCTCCTTCTGGCAGAGCAGAGCCCACAGGGGCACGGGGAGCCCCAGCCACCTGTCTGCAGCTCCGGGGACCCACACTCTGCTCCCCACTTCGCCAGGGCACGCTGC
Organism: Melospiza georgiana; assembly: GCF_028018845.1. Taxonomy (NCBI): domain Eukaryota; kingdom Metazoa; phylum Chordata; class Aves; order Passeriformes; family Passerellidae; genus Melospiza; species Melospiza georgiana. The sequence goes on from NC_080450.1 coordinate 6,882,252, forward strand.
TCTGCTCGGCTTTGTCCTCAAGTGACAGTGCCTCGGCTTTCCGGGGTTGAAATGGCTCACAGAGTATTAAAAAGTCTCTTTTCCCCAGCCCCGTGACCAAAAAAAAGTTGAAATTCATCAGTTCTGCTTTTCAAGGTTGTTTATTTTCTTTATTTATTCCATTCTTTCTCTGACCTGCTGAGATCTGTCCAGCAGGTCGGGTTGTGGCACAGTCCCTGCCCTTGGGGTGGTGTTGGCTTTTCATACTAAGATATATTTACATCTACTGCTTTTTATACTAAGATATAATTAGAACTACTGCTTTTTATACCAAGAAATAATTTTAACTACCTTTACTTGATTTACAATAATTTTCCAATACCTATCACCTATGTTAGACAGTCTGTCTCTGCTCTAAACCAATCCAGAAGTGTCACCATCACAGCAGAAGATGGAGGACAAGAAGAAGGACAGGACATGCCCAGATTCCTCCATCTTCCTTCTTGAACCCCCATTCTAAATCCCCAAAATTCTACTTTTTCACCCTGTGTTAAATTCACTATCATTCTACTCAAACCCTTGTGGCTTGTAACTCTTCACACAAAGTTGGGGATTGTTTCCATGCGCTAAAATCAAAGGCACAGGTGTTTGTGACCCCGTGCCAAGGTCTCTGAGCCCCCTGCCAGGGTCTGGAGCCCTCCAGGGCAGCCAGAGCAATGTCCTGGGTTCTTACATCAGTGTCCCTCCTTTCTTGAGCTGGCAGTTCCCAGGGAGTGCTTGGTGTCAGCACAGAGCTTTGCTGCTCCCCAGTTTAAGGGCTGTGCTGGGCCAAGGGGGCCCCTCAGGATGCTGCAACCCTTCAGCAGTGGCACTTTTACTGCTGCCCTGGGTGGGAAAAGAGTGACTTGCTTCAGTCTCACCACTAATTTTGACATTTTGATGAAAAGCAAAATAATTCTTTCTGTTTCTTGGGGGTTTTTTCCCCCCCAAGTGAAAATATTGCAGCTAAGACATTTTGCAGGCTTCTGGAGTTAGCACCCACTATGTTTTTGGGTAGAAGTCTAGTCTGTAACATTTTTTTCACCCCAGTTTTCTGCTCTTTATTGGAGTAACCTGTAGCTCTGCTGAGTTCTCCATTAGCTTAGTGTTTGGACTGCTGTCTGCTCCACGTGTGGTCTCTAATGCTGGCATCTGAAGTGTCCCGATGACAAATGTTAACCATGTCTGTTTAATCAAGCTCAAATGCCATATGTCCCATGGGATGGAGAGATGCTGAAGGAGCCAAGGTGAACAACTTCAACCAGCTTGAGGCAGCAGGAGCTCAGCAGCAACAGACAAACCAGCACTTCCAGCCATCCTGGAGGTGTTTCCACATCTCTTTTTGATCCTAAAACCTTTTCCCCTTGCTGGGCTGCTCTACCCCACCACTGTCCAGGATCCACCTTTCCTTTTGAGGCCCTGTTGTCCATTTTGGGACCATTTTGGTTCATCTTGTGCTTTGTAGCCTTTGGGCTCTTGTTCTACCCAAGGTAGATCCATTGAGGCCTTTTAATAAATCCCTGCTTTATTCTTTGTCCACCATTCCCTTTGAGGCCCTGCAGTCCATTTTTGTCATCATTTTGGTTCATCTTGGGTGTACCCCTTGGGCTTTTGCACTGCCCAAGGTGGATCCTTTGAGGCCTTTTAATAAACCCCTGCTTTATTCTTTAACTCTGTTCTAGGTCAGCCTTCTGAAGGCATCACATGTCGCAGACATCTTTTATGGAAAATCCTTTCCTTAGGATTTTTTCCTCCGGAGAAGCTGGAGGCCTCAGGAACAAAATGTAAACAATGGTTATCTGCTGCTGTGGAATGCAACAGGTGCATCTGGGATTGGTCTCATGTTGGATGTTTCTAATTAATGGCCAATCACAGTCAGCTGCCTCGGACTCTCTGTCTGAGACACAAACCGTTGTTATCATTCTTTCTTATTCTATTCTCAGCTAGCCTTCTGATGAAATCCTTTCTTCTATTCTTTTAGTATAGTTTTAATATAATATATATGATAAAATAATAAATCAAGCCTTCTGAAACATGGAGTCAGATCCTCCATGTCCTTCCCTCATCCTCAGACCCCTGTGAACATGGTCACAATCACATGCCATCAGAAATCAAAGGGGACAGCAGAGATGCCCTTGAACAGCCAAAAATGATGTTTCCAGAAAATCCCTTGCACACCAAGTTGCACTTGAGCCTCTATTCAGTGTTCTGCTCCATGAGCAGTGCTTTCTGTGACACACAGAGTGTTTCCTCTGGTTGTGGTGTGCAAACTCAGATATTCCTTCTGTCTGGCAGGGTTTGAAGCTGGGAGTGTTTCTATTAACTGCAGACTTCATCCTTTCATCCCCAGCCCTTAATCCATGCTGGATGTGTGGGGGGAGTGCCTGGCACAGGGGCAGCATTTGGGGTGTCCCTGAAATTTGTGTATTTTGGCTGAAGCTTGCTTGTGGGCAGAAAGGCTTTTGGGGCGTGAGGCTTCAAAGGGTCTTTGAGTAGTTGTGCTCAACACTCTGTAAGGGTTGTGTTAAAGTGTCCCCTTTTTTGTCAAATATGTGTCTAGACAGCAAATTCGTAGTCGTGGCCGAAATGTTTCCCTCCTGGCCTCATAAAAACATAGCATCACCTTGAAAACATCATGCTCCTGCAGAAAAATTGCTGCTCTGGAGTTACAAGGAGCACTTGAGCATCACTGTGAGTGGAAAAACAAGAAAAAAAAAAAAACGTCTGGTTTTCCAGGGAGGTTTTGGGCAGCACGTGGGGCATGGAAGGAGCATGTGATATAAGAGAGGATTCCCATGAAAATACAAATTATTCTGTGCAATAATGTGATTTAAGAGGGGAATCCCATGAAGATACAAATTATTCTGTACAATAATACAGACTCCAACTAAATAACTATTTAGTGCAATACAACAATCAGCCTTATCAGAGGCACATCCTGGTTGTTCTTTACAATTGTTCTTATTTGATTGAGTGAGTGTAGAAGCAGGTACCCAAGTGCTGTCTGTGGGAATCCATAAAATCAGAGGGTTTTGGGAAAGCTGCAAAAGGCAGGCCTCAGAGACAGCAGAACTGTGGTTAGAGCTAAGCAGCAACCATGACATTGGTCAGCAGAAAAATTATGTAAAAAGTAGAAAAGCAAGGACAAATAGAACAATGGTCTGTGTATCAATGCTTGTCTAGAATAACTCCCTAAGCTACAGAAGAGTTTATCTAGTGAGATATTAGGGAGTTCTAAGCTTAATAATGGAGCTCTGTGCATTGTGTTTTAAGGCTCACAAGCAGGTATTGTATTCGAAATAAGCAAGCATTGTTTAACCAAAGGTACGTGTGCTTATAGTGGTTGGATGGAACTACTGTCAATGTGCTTTTGCTTTGTGTGATTGGTCAAAAAACTTTTAAAGTGAGTTGTGACATTGAGTTCTGTGTCTGCTGCCAGGGATGTGAGCTGATGGCATCTTCCCATTGTCATAACCATGGAATGAGACTGATGCTGGAAAATAAACAGCTTGAGAAGCGTTCCTAGCAGTCCTGTCCCATTGATGATTTGTACAGCCAGTGATGCTGCCCAACAATCCAGAGCCCCAGAAAAATCAGATTTCTCCCCTTTTCCCTGCCTATCCTAGCAGGAAGAGCCGGTTCACCCTCTCCTCTGGTTTGCATAGGCACAGAAATGCAAACACATCCCAGGAAGGGGCCGGTGCCACCCTGGCCCAGGTGCCGCTGTCCCTGCAGCATCGGCAGCTCCCTGCCTTTGTCCCACGCCGTGTTTGCATTCCAGCCTCGATCCGTGCTGCCCGGGCTTTATTGGGATGCAAACACACAGCGCAGGTGCCCGGCCCTGCTGTCTGGATAAACAAAACTCTGATTTGGGATCCAGCCCCACCTGTGCCCACTGGTAAATGAATGGGGAGGGCAGGGGAGGCAGCTGCAAATTCAAGGCTTTTCGGTGACCCCCAGAAGTGTCTGGATGCTGCCCAAATCTCTGCTAATTGGCCTCGGGAGACTCCCCCATTTGCTGCACCCTCATCATTTTTCTGAGCCTGAGGGGGGGGGGGGAGGAGAAAAATCCCTGGATGGAGTGGTGGGGGTAGAATTTTGTATTCACATTCAAATGTCCCAGGTTTGGGTGGCAGCAAGCAGCTCCTGAGCCTCCTGAGCCCACCTGATGCTGACACCTCCAGCACAGACAAAAGGATGGGACTGGGGCCCCTGGAGGGTTCCAGGCAGAGCTGGAGATGGGGAGCAGCTGGGAGGAACCGTAGCTGGGTGGGTTTGACAGCGAGTAATTCAGAATTGCACTTTGAAAGAGCGAGGTTTGGGGCCTCCACGCTGCTGCATGACAATGAACTGCCAGCCCCAAGGTGGGAGAGGCCTGGGAAATCCATCACTCCTGGGCAAGCTCACCCCATCCCCACAGGCTCTGCCCGGAGCTCTGAGGCAGCAGAGCGAGAGACGGGCAATGCCATGGGGCACTCTCGCTAATAAATGGCAAATATCATGGATACGTGTTCAGAGGAGTTCTATAGATTTATAGTTATTGTTTGATAGATTTATCGTTATGTTTAATCACAATTCAATGGCAAATATCATGTATAGATGTTAGGAGAAGTTTTATAGATTTATGGTTATGTTTTACCCCCCCTGTGTTGTTATCAGGGGTGCCCTGGGTTTGGGACATTTTGGAGGGTCAGATTGTCACTGTGGAACACCTGAGCTCCAGTCAGGATTTAAGGAATGATCTCCACCACTGGACAGGGAAGGAGGAGTCAATGGACAGAGGGGTTGAAGGGTTAAAAGGTGAAACCTCCATTGTGTGGGTGAGCACATGGTGGGGAAAATCCTCTGCCCTGGGTGCTGTGATATTCTCTCTATTCACTTTTCTGTTGTATTTTTGATAAGCTTTAATGGACCTTTTACATTTTTGGAAGTGAGCAGCATCTCTCACAGCAGGGAAAGGTTTTCCCTGGGTTGAGCTCCCACTCCAGACCCTGGAGCCACCTCAGCCAGAAGAGCAGATTGGGGCTGATGGGTGCTGAAGGTCTTCTCTTCCTCCTGCCAATGTTTGGTTTGGGTCCCTGTGCCCTGACCCATCTCCCCTTCCTCCCTCTGGTGCCTGCTGAGGTTATTGGTGACTTCTCCTGTGGGGTTTGTGTCAGCAGGCTCCATCTCTGCCCTGTTTATTGATTTTCTACAAATTTGTAGCTTATCAAAACCTCACCAGCAAAGACAACTCCCCTTACAGCAAATATTGGAGATGGGGTCTGTGCAACCTGCTGACTTTTTGTTTGATGTGACCACCCTCTTCCCAAGATAAGATTTCTTCTGAGTTTAATTCATTTCCCACAATAAAACTTAAATATATATTTTTAATGTTTTTTTTGTTTTGCTTTTGTCACTTTGGGGGTTTTTGTTTGGTTGGTTTTTGTTGTTGATTTGGGTTTTTTTGGTTGTTTTGTTTTTTGTCAGGAAAACATTTTGTTTGTCTCAGCCTGCTGCATTTGATTCTTTCTGCTTCCTCTTTTTAATTATTAAACACAAATATCTTTTGAAGCAGAGCTTGGTTTCCAAACGAAATGTCGAAAAGTTTTCCTTGAAAATACCAAGTAACATGCGTTTTTGTTATTTTCCATTTTGGCATATTTCAGAGGAATATACCAATATTTCCATTTGGTATGTCTCATGTTTCTTCCTGATTTTGTTGCCAAATAACCCAATTAATTTAATGTGAGCTTGCTATTAGTTTCATTAAATTCTAATTCAAATGTTTTTAAAAAGAAATGCTTTCTCTGAAAACAGAGGAAGGGGGAGGAGACAATGCTTGTGGCAGGATTTTGAGTATTGCCTTCTGACGGCACAGCACAGTTTATGGAAGGTGGAAACTGGAGTTGTAAATATGAAAAAAAACTTTTCATCTCTAACCAGGCAACAGTTTCTCTCAGGCAAATCCCAGAGATCTTACCAAGACCCCAGGAAGGGGCTGGAAATGTTCCCACACCATAAATACACTTGACATCTGCCATGGAACAGTCTGTTGTGTGAAATGGAGCCAAATTCCAGGAATTGTGCATCCATTTTCTACTTTGCAATGCTCTGTGTTCACTTGCTGCTTTCTTCCAGGATTTTAAGTACTTTTTTTTTGGAATCTTTTCTCCAGCTGGTGCTCCAGTGACTTTATCTCCAAGGAAAGGCTGTGGTGGGGAGTTTTGGATGCTGCAAACTTTGTGGTTTCTGCCAGAATGACAAACTGTGACGGCCTTCACAGGGATTCTTGGGATGAGGGAAGAGACGAGGATCTGACTCCATGTTTCAGAAGGCTGATTTACTATTTTATTATATATATAATATTAAAACTACACTAATAGAATAGAAGAAGGGGTTTCATCAGAAGGCTAGCTAAGAATAGAAAAAGAAGAAATGATAACAAAGGTTTGTGTCTCCACTGTCTGTCCGAGCCAGCTGACTGTGATTGGCCATTAATTACAAACAAACTAATATGAGCTAATCACAGATGCACCTGGTGCATTCCACAGCAGCAGATAATCATTGTTTACATTTTGTTCCTGAGTCCTCTCAGCTTCTCAGGAGGAAAAATCCCAAGGAAAGGATTTTCCATAAGAGATGTCTGCGCCAACAAACAATTTCTCCAAAGCCTTGTGGCACCTCCTGCGCCCTGGATGGGAATTCGGGGATGGGAATTTGGGGATGTGGCTCCTTCCTGCTCCAGGCAGAGGTAAAAGGATGTCCCAGAACCTCCTCTCACATTTCAGACTCGAGCTTTAATGGCCTTTCAAGTGTCTGCTGTTTTCTGGTCTGTGCTCTTTGTGCTCAGCACCTGGCATGTAGAAAATGTGCTGGGAAGGACAAATAAATCATTCTGATCATCCTGATGGTCACAATAAATCACACAGGCCATGGGAATTGCTCCCAAAGAGCTTGGGGAGCTGGGTGTCAGGTTTTGATGAGGCCAGACCCTCAGCTCATGGCAGGTTTTGGTGCTTTACACCAGAAAAACCAAAACCCCGTTCCTGTGTGGGCCAGGGATGGAAGGAGGAGCTCAGGGTGGGCACATCAGCTTTGGCCTTGCTGTCCCAGCGGGTGTGGTGGGGACATGACAGGTGAAACCAGCCAGCTTGGGATTTTCTGCTTTTAATGAGGGCAGAAAGGAAATAAATGGACTAAAGAAGAGAGCAGGGTTGCCTATCCCAGTGAACTCAGAACTGTGACCAGAGGAGAAAAAAAAACTTTTTAAAAAATTAAAAAATATTAAAATTTAAAATCTTAAAATTGATATTTTAATTTATATCTAAATTTTTAATTTAAATTTTAAAAAATTAAAAGTTAAAAATAAAATTTAAATTTAATTATTTAATTTTTTAAATTTAAAAATTTTTAAATTTTTTTTTAAATTTAAAAGTAAATTTAAAATTATTTTTAAATTTCTATTTTAAATTTAAAAATTTAAGATTAAGAAATACATTTAAATTTAAAAATTTGTAATCTAAATTAAAAAAAATAAAAATAAAAAAATTTGGGGGAACTGATAACACAAGATTTCCATTTGGCTCCTGTCTTTTGAGCCCTTTCTGCTTGGGATTTTTTGTTCAACCTGACTAGAAACCTATTATTTTGTTTAAATGAAAGATGATCCTGATACCTGGCTGAGGAAGCCATTGCAAAACAAACCTGCCAGCTTGCAAAAGGGAATTGCAACACTGGGCAAAGAGCAGCTAAAGATTAAAAATCCTGCTCATCTCATAGCCCCAAGCTGTTATTAAGCACCCACAGATAAGAGGCAAAGCCACGGCTCTCCCTTCTGAGGTGACTCATGAGCAGGAATGCTTTTAGCATGTAAAGTTTTCATTTCAGCGATTCCTTCTTTGTGAAACCATGGGCAGCTGCCTGTGCTGTTGGACCTGTTTGCTGTGGGTCTCTGCCTTGCTGGGACAGCATCAAAGGGTTTGCTCTGGGCAAGGTTTGGAAATAATTTACATCTACAGGAATAATATTCCTGATCCTGGTGAGCTTTGTGTAGTCTCAAGTGCTTTGGCTTGACCAGCAGCTTCACTCAAGGTAGCCACAAAACACATCTCCATGTCCCAATCCAGAGAATGTGTTCTGAATGGGAAATACAGAATTTAATTATTCTGGATTAATTCAGAATTAATTAATTTCAGCTTGAAAGGATGATCTGATTCAGGTAAACCAACAGGAGCTGGCTGTATAGTTGTAAATGACCTTTCAGATGGTGGTGTGGCATTGGCTTTCCCTTCTTCACTACCACTAAAATGTAGCTGAAAGAAAAGAACTTTAACCATCTTTAAAGTGGGTTGTGGAAACCCAGGGACCCTGGGAATATTTCTGTGTCTGCTCTGGGGTGCCCTGACCCCCAGGGCAGCACTGACTGACCCTCATCCATGGAGAAAGTTTCCTAAACTCCAGAATAGATTAGAATCCACGAAAGTGTGAAATAGATTTTAGAGAGTAGTGTAGGTGCATCACTTGGTGAGAAATTGAGGTTTTGGGGGTTTTAGTGTGTTGTGGATGGAAGCAAGATGGAGGGCACGGGGTGTCACCCTGGGTTCCTTCTTCATGCTGCTTCTTCCTTCTTCTTCATGGGTTTGGGTGGCATTTTGTAATTGGGCAGAAAAGTCTGCATTGGGGGCTCTATGGGATCAGTTATTGGGTTAAAAGGGAAAATAATCCAGGTGTCAGTTCTTAATTGTATAGTTTAGTCTTAAAAGACCTTGTAACAAGAGATTGTTGGCCATTTTGTTCCTTGCTGCAGAACTCACTTTAATGAGACTGTTTTAGCAATAAGAAATAATAAAAACCTGAGTTTAAACATGATGTATTGCCCCAAGTGCCTTCAATCCAGCCCCAGAGAAACCCAGAACTGGGTGGGTGTGAGAAGGAGCCACAGAGGAGAGACCTGAGGTGTGAACCAAGTCTGGGTAAAAGGCAGCAGAGGGTAAATGAAACACTTGACTCCCCTGCTCTGTGCTTCTGGGAGCATTTCCTTTTAACTGAGTGGCATTTTGTGCTGAGCATAACCTCTTGCTTCCCTTTGTGAGTGTGCTACCCCCTTTAATCAGGGGGATGTGTGACCGTGTTCACAGAGGTTTCTTGGATGAGGGAAGAGATGAGGATCTGACTCCATGTTTCAGAAGGCTTGATTTATTATTTTATTATATGCATTACATTAAAACTATACTAAAAGAATAGAAGAAAGGGTTTCATCAGAAGGCTGGCTAAGAATAGAATAGCAAAGAATGATAACAAAGGTTTGTGGCTTGGGCTCTGTGTCTGAGCCAGCTGACTGTGACTGGCCATTAATTAGAAACAACCAACATGGGCCAATCAAAGATGCACCTGTTGTTATTAACACTATATTATATCACATTAATACTATATTATAACTATATTAACTATAATATAGTTAACTATTAATAATACTATATTAACACTATATTATATCACATTAATAACTCTACTGTATTAAAGAGATACTGTACTGTGGGAGTTTCAGTTGTGGATTTCTCTGGGTCTGGATTGAAGGCACTTGAGACAGTAATTCATGTTCAGATCAAGTGTTTATTACTTCTTATCAGTAAAACAGCCTCACTACTGTGATTTTGGCAGTTTTTCATTAGAAGGCACAAAATGGCCAACAATCTCTTGGTACAAGGTCTTTTAGGAACTGACGCCTGGATTATTTTCCCTTTTAACCCAATAACTGATCAAGTCCAGAAGCTAAAGTTAGATTCCTATTGTGATGAATGGACATTACACTGCTTTTGATTTCACTTCAATTCTCAGGACAGGAGGTAATGTGGATTTCATATAACATGCAGGATATTTTCACTGTTATTGATGGGTAACGTGCCCAATTCACTGATTTGGGACTTTGAACATCACATCTAGATATTTAAGATTACCCAGACCTGGAAAGAAGCTTTTTTGCTTCCTCTTGGCCCATTCTTCCTATGTTGCAGAAATAATGGAGGAGATGGAGGTGGAGAAGTCTGGCAGTGTGCAGGATCAATATTTTTGCTGTCCCAGACTCTCTGAGGATTGCAGTAGATCTTCAGCGTAGTACCAGACACTGTTTTTGCCTTTGTGTTTTTCATTAGCTCTCTGATGGCCTTTCAAAGAGAAGAAACACACTGAATATTTGTACAAAAACACTCTTCTCCATCTGGAGGGAGGAAATGATATTTTTTAATGCCTGTGATTAGTCTGCAGTAATTTGTTTGTTTGCCTGTTTGCTTGGTTTTTTTCCCCTCCCCAAAATGAAAGCCCAGAAAATCTTTATTTTTGCTGCAGCCTGAATTGCAACCTTTTGTTTCCATGCCTCGGTAATGGAAGGTTTGTGTTATTGCTGCTACAGCCTTTTTCCAGACATTAAATCAGTAATTAATGCTCTGTTGCTGGAATGTTAGCAGGTTTGAGCTCTGATCTGTGGCAGAGTTTCTCCATCAAAATATGAGAGAGGCCTTTTGGTGCTTGCTCTGGGAAGCCTCTTGCATGGGCAGTTTCAGAATGCACTCAGCTAGAAAGGGAGCATAAGGCAGATTCTCCAGCCTGGTGCTCAGTGAGGGCTTTTGGGAGCCACAATTGCTCAGTTCCAGCCCCTGCTCCAATGAACCTGACACTGAAATGCTGACAGTGGAAGCAGCTTTATTAATACTGCCGGCTCAAAGCCTTTGGAAAGCAAGTGTCAATCCTTTAAATGTTGAGATAGTGGGAAATGCAGCTGAATCTTTGGCTAGTTTTTATTTCCCTTTTGGTTTGTAGCTTTTGAGGGACACATTTTCAAACTCAACATCATGACCAGGGCTAGGAAAAGATGTGAGGATAAACCCTTCCTCTCTCTTCACTCCCTTGGAGGGAATTTTTCCTCTTTATTTTATCAGCCTTTGTATCAATTTTTCCTCTTTATTTTATCAACCTTTGTACCCCTCAGCAGAGGAAACACCTTTTAGTGAAGGCACTTCCAACTCCAGGGCAAAAGAACAATTTCCTCCTCAAAACCCTTGTCTCCAAAGGGGACATTCATACCTCCCTTTTGCACTTTGCTGACTTCAGCTGACCAATTTTCAAAGGAATAACCTTGAGGTGTGTTTTAGCACAGTTCCAGACTGAAATGATTGCTCATCTTTAGTTTGCAGCAGAGCCTGATCAGATTTGCTCCCACTGACCTTGCTTGAGCATCATTGTCAGGTTATTTTTCCTGCTTTCTCTCTGTATATCAACATTGAATCAACAACTTGCCATTAAACAAACAAGTCCCTGTTGATCTGGAATTTAAATTTCAGCTTTAACCTATTGCTAGGAAAGATTCAGTGATGATACTCAATTAAAAAATCTTTCAGTGATGAAGAGATATCAGAGCCTGCAGGGTTACAGTGAAGCCCATGGAGAGGATCTGGGGAAAATATATTAATTAATATTAGAGAAGTGGGGTGTCACAGGTAGTTAAATGAGCATTTATAAATTTATTTCTATTTATTTATAATTTTGTTTATATTTATTTATAAACAAAATAATCAGCCTTTCCAAAAGCAACATGGCATCTCCATTTATTTAGAAAGAAATGCAAGGAGCCTTCCCTTTGCCACTTGTGGTGCCAAAATAATGAGGTGAGCTGGGTTAGAAGAATGAAGTGGTTAATTGTAATCTTGCTTTTAAATTCACTACATTTGAAGAAGTCCTTAAAGAATTCCTACAGATGCCCTGGTGACTGATTTCAGGCTATCTGCAGTTCAAAACTGCTCTGACATGGTCCCAAGAGGGGCCAACATCATTTGTTCTTATTTTGAATTACTATGAGTAATAGTAATTACTTATAGCAATTAAAAATAAGAATTATGATTCTTATTTTGAATAAGAATTATATTTATATAGAATATAAATATATATATGATATATTATATATAGATAATATATAATAAATAGTATATATAATATATTATATATATTATATGTAGAATATTATATATATATAGATATATATATATATATGAGTTTTCTTATTTTGAGTTTGAATTTTCTTATTTTGCATTACAGGGTCACGTTCCAGAAATAAGACCACTCTTGAAGAGGCATGACTGCAATTTCAGAAAATAATTCACACTGAATATTTCAGCCTTTGCAGGCTCAAAAGGAGTGGAGAAAATGAAAGAGTCTTTAAGCAGCAGCCACAAGCTCACCTCTGGCTTCCTTCATCCCCAGCTGTAACCTTCACAATGTTCAATTGTTACTCCTCATGTGGATATTTTAAGGATTGGTCATGCCCATGAATACCTTTGTTCCAGCCCGTGTCCTGCTGAATGGTGTGATATGATACAAACCATGATTCATAAAAGTTTCTTGGAAGTGGCTCAAGAGAGATTTGGTGTTTTCAAACAGCTTTTTGAAATGTTAATGGCTGTTTAAGAGCAGCACTGAGCGATTTCATCTGGGGATGGCTCAGTTGAGGAGGTTCTTGAAGCAAGTTTGGAGGAGTCGGAGAGACCCAGAGAAAAGAGGAAAATGGTGTTTTGCTTAAACAGTTTGCCAGAACAGGAATTGCAGCTTCTTTAGAAGGAAAAATATTCCAGTACATTAAAAACCACTTTAAAAATCAAGAGACTTTCTTGAGACCAGAAACTTATTTATAAGTATTAGTATTAACTTATAAAGTATTATAACTAAGTTGACTTCTAATAGAAGAGTGTTGAGTTTCATATCTCTTATGCTTTACTTTTTATCGAGACTAATAATAGAATAAAATCTTTAAAATGATAGAATAAAATCTTTTAACTCTTACTTAACCTACATCTAACACCCTAACTGTGTCTGGCTCACATTTCTGGGACCAGAGAAAAAGGCACAAGGATCAGGAGGGTTGTGTGGAGAAGGAACCTTGCTGCTGAAGGAGCTCAGCATGCCCATGAGGAGGTGGCTGTGCACGCCTGGCAATGGTTTATTGGCAATGGTTTATTGCCAATGGAACCAACCTTCCCTGCAGGAAACACTGCAGAAATAACCTCAGGAGTGCCCAAAACCCAGCTGTAAAGTTTTCCAAGGCCGCTGGTGCATAAATAACTCATTGCAAAAGCTGGATTTAAAGCCCAGAGAGTCGTGGATGTTCCTCAAGGCCAGAGAGCAAAGAGAGGCAGGGCTGGGTCTCAGTTTATTTCATAGAGCTGGGAAGTCTAGGCTGTATTTACCCAGCTGGAAGCAGGCTTCTCCTCTATTTCTGCCCAGGTTTTGCCTCAGGTGCATTCTCTCCCATTAGGTTTAAGTGGCTGGAAAAGGCCAAATATGTCTGAGGTCACTTTTGGCTAATTAATATGTGCTGATTAATTAGTTTGGGCCTGAAATTAGCTGAGATTTTTTTTTTTTTTTTGGAATTGCATAGGCAATAGATTTATGAGCACTTCTTCTCCAAGGCAAACAATAAGTCTGAAAATGCTGATTTTGGGGTGCATTCACCCTGAAAATTGCTAATTGGATTTCTCAGAACTTCAACAGTAACCATTTTATTTCATTTAAATGCATCTTCTCTTTCCTTCTCTTCCCTTCTCTTCCCTTCTCTTTCCTTCCTTCATTTTCCTTAATTTTCCTTTCCCTTTCCCTTTCCTTCCCTTTCCCTTTCCTTTCTCTTTCCTTCCTTCTTCTTCCCTTCTCCCTTTCCCTTTTTCTTTCCCCTGGTAGCTCTGACTGTTGCCCAGAGCCATCAGAACCAATCTGGCAGGAGGCTTCTCACCCTTGATAGACTCTTCTCACATGGACATTTATGTGAATTTGCAGGGCCCCCATTAGGTGAGTCAGATGCTCAGGGCTGGGAAGGTGTGTCCTGCAGAGGGTCTGTTTGTCCCAGAGGAGACAGACACACAGAAACAATCCTACAGCACATCATGCAGGTGGAAACCTCAGAGAAGACTCTGCAACCTAAAATCCTTCAGGATCTGGTTTATTTTTGGCCAAAAATTAAGTCAATGATGTTGATGCACCCCTTCATTCTATTTAATTTCATTTCTGGGAACTGGCTGCTAATGCCTGACCTTGTGTGTTCCCACCAGAGCAGCATTCCCAGGGCAGCAGGAATGTGCTCCACGTTTTCCATGCAGTGTAGCTGAGCCCATTCTGGACTTTCCAGCCCTTTCAAATCCTTCCTGCACCACTGGCCTGTGCTGCTGAGTGGCTGCCCTGTGTCACAGCCCAGGGGAACCAGTGACACAGTGTCACAGACATTTTTTATGAAAAATCCCTTTGCCAGGATCTTTTCTCCTGAAAAGCTTCATTTTTGTTTTGCTGCTTTGGAGAAGCTTCTTTTTTGTTTTGCTGCTTTGGAATGTGATCTGGAGAATTGTTTACCCAGCATGTGAAATTGTTTTTACTTGGTGACCAATGACAGCCACCTGTGTCCAGGCTGTGAGCAGTCACAAGATTTTATTATCATTCCTTTCAAGCCTAATGATGAAATCCTTTCTTCTATTCTTTTAGTATAGTTTTAATATATCATTTTCTTTTAATTTAAATCATAAAATAATAAATCAGCCTTCTGAAACATGGAGTCAAGATTCTCATCTCTTCCCTCGTCCTGGGACCCCTGTGAACACCACCACAACACAGATCTTCAGGTTTCAGTTCATTGTCTGGAGTGTTTTTTTGGGAGTTAACACAGACCAGAGTCCTCTGCTTGGATTTCTGCTGCTGTGTGATTGCTCCAATCTCCAGGTTATGCTTTATAATCCTGTTATTCCAGAGCTGCTTCATAACATCTTGTCCTGCAAGCCTCTTTCCAACTCCTGTTTTTGCAGCTTGTCAAGTTTTTCTTTGCCACTTTCCCCTACAACACCTTTTCCCTTTTTGTGATTTCTGAGCTTTCTGAGCTGCTTTTGCATGAAACCACAACCAAATCCTTCCCAAGGCTTCCTCATCCTTTCTGCTGCTTCTGTTCTGTTTCCTGGGAACTTTGGACTGGTTTTCTCACTAATTATATTGTCCAAGCATTTAATAGCACCTACTTCTTCTCAGCTACATACTTGAAAGAAACCCTGTAATTTTTAGGGTTTTTTTCTCTCTTCACTGTCCTCTTGCATGCCAAGATAGTCTGGGGAAAAAAAATGGTTGTATGAAATGGCATTAAACTGGCCTGTGCAGCTTAGCAGAGGCTAGTGGACTTAACTGATCATTTATTTTCTTTCATTCAGTTGTGAAAAGGGTTGTCCAGAGAGCAATTCACTCCAAATGCTTTAGGTCTGGATGACACACATTTTGAAAAGTGCTTATTTCTCTTCAGCTCCTGCTATTTCCAGCCTGCTTGGACCTAAAAATTCAGTGTAATGTTCAACCACTGACACCTCTATTTGACATATTCCTGGACATCATGAGTTGCACTTTGAACAATGATGTTAATAGTGATGATAACATCTTGCTAACTCTTAATTCAGACTAGACAAGATAGCAGTGCTGCACTTAGGCTGATCACAAGCTGATCTCATCAGCTGATCATTTAAATTTAGTCTGATCAGACCACAAGCTCAGGCTTTTGAGAGGGACTGGAAAGTTGAATTACCTGGCAGGCATTTCTTCCCTGGTTATGCCATGCAAAACTCAGTGCCAAGCCATCAGCGTATGTGTCTTCATCTGGCATTTGCAGCTGGTCATGCAAACAGTTTTTAAACCCTTGCTGGCTCTTTAAACCCTGCTGCTCTTGACAGGCATTTCTCAGTGCAAAGTCCTTCAGTGGCCTCTGAGCTCCACACCTTGTGAGCGAGACGTAGCAGAAATAACAGATTGCTGCATGTTTTGCTTGATTTGTGGTTAATTCACGGTGGAACTGGGAAATTAAGGACTCCTATAAATAGCAAGTCTTATATTTACACCTGGGCCTGCTGAGCGTGGACCACCTGCAAGGAAAGCAGAGCTGAGCAGCTCCAGCCCCTGTGGCTGTGGGCAGGGCAGGCAGAGCTCACTCCTTCCCTTCCTCCTAGGTGGGGAGATAAAGCTGAGTGTGCCCTTGTGGGCAGGCAGGGGCTGGGGGCTGCCCTTGGGATGCAGGAGGTGCACAGGGATTGGATTTGTGGGGTGGTGGGAAGGAATGATGAATCTGACCCCATGTTCTCAGAAGGCTGATTTATTATTTTATGGTACTGTATTATATTAAAGAATGCTCTTATTATACTATACTAAAGAATACAGAAAGTATACTTATTAAATTCCAAAAAGATAATAATGAAAACTCCTGACTCTTTCCAGAGTCCCAACAAAACTTGGCCCTGAGTGGTCAAAGAGTGAAAACAACTCACAGCAGAATCCAATGGAACAATCTCCAAACACATTCCACATGAGCACAACACAGGAGAAGCAAATGAGAGAAGAATTGTTTTCCTTTTTCTCTGAGGCTTCTCAGCTTCCCAGGAGAACAATCCTGGGCAAAGGGATTTTACAGAAAATGTGAATGCCACAAAGGGGAGAAGGGAAGAGGAGCTTTGATGGAAGGTTGGATACAGAGATTATTGTGCCAGGTGGAAGGAGGAAGTTGACTTTGCAGGGAAGGAGGAAGAGGGAGTGTAACAAAGCTGTGAGGACATCAGCAGCTGCTCCTCAGAGCCCTGGGGCTCAGGCCATAGAGCTTGTGACTGATTTAAACATGTAAATATGCTTGGCTGTGGCTCCATGGAGCTGCATGGGCTCCATCACAGGGCGTGCTCTGCTGGCCCCACCAGCCCAGGGCTCACCTGCTTCTGCTTCCATCTGGAGAGAAAATCACTGACTGCAGTTTGGATGGTGATGGGCTAACGGGAGGCAAGTGACAGACCATCACAGCGTTGTGTACAGAGGCTGTGGTTTGAAAACCACAGGTGCAACAACCTCAGGGGAAACTCCCTCTGGATCTCCTCTTTCATGGTAGCTCTCTGCTAGCAGGGCTGAGCTTCACTTTGCATGCTCCCCTCTCCAGCTCAGCCACCTGGTTTTGCAGAGCTGGTGGGAGCTGCACACCTGTAGCAGCAATGGCCTGGGCCAGTCTGGAACAGATGATGGGCCAGAAATGCCGAGGAGACATCCACACACAGAGGAAAGCTCATGAGCTTTGTCTTCTAGAGCTCCCAGGATGGACAGAGATGGAAGAAAGGCTCAAAGCTTCATCCTCCGGAGCATCCAGGATGGAGAGACAGGGAGGAAAGGCTCAAAGCTTCATCCTCTGGAGCACCCAGGATGGACAGATGGAGGAAAGGCTCAAAGCTGCATTCTGGAGCACTCAGGATGGAGAGACATGGAGGAAAGGCTCAAAGCTTCATCCTCTAGAGCTCCCAGGATGGACAGATGGAGGAAAGGCTCAAAGCTTCATCCTCCAGAGCTCCCAGGATGGACAGATGGAGGAAAGGCTCAAAGCTTCATCCTCCAGAGGTCCCAGGATGGACAGATGGAGGAAAGGCTCAAAGCTTCATTCTGAAGCACTCAGGATGGAGAGAGATGGAGGAAAGGCTCAAAGCTTTGTCAGGCAGAGCTCAAGAGTGGCTGGGATTGCTGCTGCAGTGGAGTGAGCACCTCATATTGCATATTTACATGTTTAAGTCAGTCACAAGCTCCATGCCTTCTCCACATGTAGAGCCCATCAATAGCAGCTTTATGCAGGCAGGAGCAGGACCTGGGCACTGGGGCAGCAGCACAGTGTCAGGGGAAGTCAGTACAAATTGCTCCATGGGCTGGACATTAAAGCAAGGAGTGATATCACTCTTAAAATAAGAAACTTCATGTAATGTGCTTTAATGGCTGAATAATTGCTGTGAGCAAAGAAAGAGGCTTTTGTGAGGGAGGATCAGGGAGAGCCAGGAGTGAGTGCTCATGACATCACAGCAGTGCACAAGAGGAACTTTATTCTCACAGCTCCTCCAGAAGGGCTCCTCGAGCTGCCCGCCCCAGATAACTCACTGGAAGACTGGAGAGAAGAGTTAATAAAATGATTGATTTACAGCTGGAAAAAATTACAGCCTGAAAACTGGCAGGCTGACATTGTTTGAAAGATGTGCTAGAAACCTCCCCCCTGCTTTTTATTTTTTTTTCTTTATGAGAAGAAGGTCATTTGCACCTAAATTTGGAGCTTGCAGCACTTGAACTGGTATTTTTGGGGGGACTCACTGTCAGTCACCCTTCATGGGAAACAGTTGTCAAACCATTATCATCCTAATTTAGCTGGGTAAAAATAGATCTGAAAAGTCTGTACCTTCTTATGGTAGGTTTAAAATATTTTATTTTAATTTACCAGCTGTGGATCAGACCCAAAACCTTTATGTGTTTCTTATTGCAGGGTTTGGGTGCAGCATGTTTTCTTTACTTGTTAGGGAAAACTGTCAACTTTGTCTCAACTCTGTATATATTTTTAAGGTGGTTTACAAGCACAAGGCAAACTAAGGGTCCTTTCACAACTTTTGGAGCTGGTCCATCATATTTTTTTTTTATATTTACTTTGTAAAAATACTTCTTACAGTTGAAACACATAATTTACTGTTGATAGATACAAAATCCTGGGGACACTGCATTGTGTCTTTGCAGATAAATTGTTTTTTGGGGTTTTTTTAATATGGAATTTCTCAGGCATGATGGTAGAGGCAGCTTCAGGAGCTGTTTGCAGCAAAAGGCATCCATAAAAAAGTAGATGTTGAGAGGCAGCTCTTTTATGCTTTCAATCTTCAACCACTCATTTAAAACCAGATTTTTATTTTTGGTGTCAGTATGTTTGATCCGGCCAATAAGGCACAAGTCTGGCTTTCAGAAGTCTTTCATGGGCTTCCAAAGATGTAACAAAAATTGCTCCAGACTGGATTTGACTCAGAATAGATGTGGAAAAAAACCCAAAAACCTTCACAAATGCGTGTGTGAGTTGAGGGTAATCGTGTAAGAGGCAATGAACAGAAGTTAGAAGGATGTGGTGTTTATTGCAGATGAAGAAAAAAGAAAGGAAAATAAGTCCAAACATCAGCAATAAACACCTTGAGGCAGCCACAAACACAGTGACATTATGTCCACAGCTCATCTCTGTTGTTGAAGCCTCTTTAGAAAGTGAGTGTCTGAAAAAGAGCAACACAATTGATGAACTTTTGTCTCTCTCAGGAAGAAATGTAGGCTCTGTGTTGGCTTTTGCATGAGATAATCATCAAGCTGTTTGTATTTTTAGAGAATAGAAAGGACCAAGGTAAACTACAGAGGGAGAGCAGCTGAAGAGGTTTAAAAATTTTCTGCTGTTTGAGTCCAATGGACTCAGAAGGCAGATGGGTTTTACCAAGAACTCACATCTTTATTCGAGACATATTGAGATCTTATCTTCATCAGACAAAATCACTGGTGTACCAACAGTCTGTTATCACATTCTTTTGGAGTCTTGTCAAGTAAATCTACTTAAGGAGTTGTGCTCTGTGCTAAAAACCTCCTAAACAACTCAACAACTCTCCCACGCTAAAAATAGCCCTCAGTTTTACCTAAATCCATGCTGATATGTCAAAATAACTTCATTTCCTCCTTGGGAATGAGAGCCAAGTGATGGCTTTTGAATAAGGAGGCTTTTGGCAGTGTTTGGATTGATGCTCTCCTAACTCAGGGCAGCGCTATCTGGAGGAAAACACCCAGTGGAAGATGTAATTTCAATACAGACACCTCATGAGAACAAAAATGATCTTAACAAGCCATGTAGCTGATTAGGAGCCCAGCAATGTGAGAAGTGTAAAACAGGACATTTTAAAAGAACACAAATGCACAAGTACCACATCAAAACTAATTGACTGAAAAATGGGCTGGCATAAAAATGGATCACTGGTTAAACATGGGCCAAAATCGCAATATAATGCAAATCCTCAGTCAAATCTCAGTCAGGGATGGATGAAGAAAACTTCTTTGCTTCTGGATGTGTTGGAGGCTTGTTGCTGTCAAGGCGGTCACAACACAAAGCAGAGATTACAAGCAATCTCATATGGCAACTCTTTATTATTGAACATGACCTTTTATACACTTTCCAATTGTTTGTGCTTCTTCTGCCTTAACTACTGGCCACAATAAGTCAACATAACTTTATTGGTGAAAAGTTACTGTCTCTTCAACTAACTTTCTAAAAATGCTTCGTCCAGCTGCAAAGTTCTCTTATCTTTCTTCAATTCCTCACTTCTCTTGGTCTCTTTGGTTACAGCCTTGGAGAGAGCTCCTTGTCAGCTTCTTCTTGCTTCTCAGCTTGTTCTCTCTCCTTTAGCTCCCAGGCCCGCTGTTGGCCCCTTCCACAGAGGCTCATCCCAAACTCCACGTCCCACTTTGGATCCAGCACAGCTGAAGGAGAGGGGAGCTCCAGGCCGAGCTCAGGAGAGCTGGGAAGTGCAGAGGGGGCAGATGAGGAAGGTCAGGGTTTGGTTCAGAGTTGGGGACTGTGACACAAAGAGGGGCTGGGGGTGTCAGTGCCTGATTGGTGCCCTCGTCCTGCAGGCACTAATTCACCAACATTAGCATTGCTGGGGGGTCTGCAGCCTGGTGGGGCAGTGCAGTGGCTGAATCTCTTCCCTTCCTCTGGAAAACTCCTTGGAACAGCTCCTGGTGCCATTCCCAGGCGGGCAGCAGGGAGATGTGGGGATGCTCTCCTGGCTCTGGCCCTGGCAGCAAAGCTCCCAGCAAGGACTGGGCAGTGCCACCACTTAATGTCTGTCCACCACTTTTGTCCTAATCACAAAACTTGATGGTTTTGTGATTCTAGGATTCTTCATCTGGAGCATTCTCATGATACCAATTTAATTTTAGTGCAAATTTTTTGTATCTTTGTCATAATGTTGTTTCTTATTGAATATTTTCTAACCACAATTAAAGCTTTTGTTTCTTTTTGTGCTGCTGGGCTTTTAGTGTTTCCCATTTCTGGGGAGGTGAGGTACAATGATTAGCAAAGCAATCCTTTAAAATTCCAGACTGATCTTTTTTCTTTAAATTAAACCCCCAACTAAAACAGAAACCAGCAGCTCAGGGGTGGGAGCCACAGGAAGATTATTGTTAAGAAGAGAAGACAAGGAGGATCAAATGCGCAGCTTTTGAAAAGTCCTTTCTGTAATGACACAGTTCTCTGTGTTTGCAGATGGCAGAATAAATTAAAAATATTTCTGCCAGTCTAAAGATCCTGATTTAGGAAGCCAAGGTTGCCTAATGGACTGGAATATCATCTCCATGTTTTCAATTTCCTCCATTTTACCCAAATCATTCACTTCAATAATTAAGGGATAATGAACCGAACAGTTTTCCCTTTTATACCCAATTCTCTCTGGCTAGAGATCCACAACAATCCTTAAAATTAAAAGGGAATCCTGTCTAGAGAACATGCCTGCAGGTAATGGGAATATCCTTCACTTTCCCTCTCCAGGGCTCTCCTGGCTGCCCTTCCATCAGCTGCCATTCCTTGGGATGCTGTTGGGGCCATCCTGGTTCAGGATCATCTGTCCAGACCCACATTCCTCACACAGCCCCATCCTCCTGCCTGGAAAATGGCTTTGTGTCCATCCACACAGAGAACCTCATTGATTGGGCAGGAAGAAAAACGGGCTAATCTTAATTAAAGCACTTTTTAAACTTTCCTTGACCTCTCCCTGACACCATCGCCTCAGCCTGTGACAGGGATCGGGGCAAGGCAGGGCTGCCCTTAGCCAAGAGGTTGTGCAGAAAAGGGGATTTTCCACAAAATCTGCACTTCTTGCATTTTTCAAACCCTAGTGAGAAAGCAAGATAAACCCTGACAAGTTCATGCAGGAAAACATTCCTAAATCTTTGCATTAGGGCAGCTGGATGGATTCACACCACATGGGGGTAGGAATTTCCCTGGGCAACCCAAGGCCATGAGTGTGACCTTCACTCCCTGTCCCCAGCAGGGAACTCAGTGGTGTTCCAGTGATTCCAGCCTGGGGAAGGCTGAGCTGGAGCAGAGGCTGGGCAGAGTTACAGAATAAAGCAGGGATTTATTAAAAGGATCTCCTCACTGGATCCACCTTGGGCAGCACAAGAGCCCAGCCAGGGCTGCACCCAAGATGAACCAAAATGGCCCCAAAATGAACCCAAGATGAACCAAAATGGCCCCAAAATGCACAACCAGGCACGGGGTCTCTCACTGTGATCAGTTCTGCTCCATTTGCACCTTGCAGTTCATTGTCCCATTCCAGCTTTAGCCCATCCAGTCCCATCCTTGTTTTTCTCTCTCCAGCCCACGGTGTTTGTGCTCCTGGGCTCAGATTTGGATCATTTGTCCTTGGTGCCCAGCTGGAGCAGGAATTGTTTTGTCTCCCTGCTCTGTGCACAGAGCTCACCATCCCCTGATGTGAACCCAGACCCACACACTAAAGCAGCACAGAATGTGAAAAATATAAAAGCCAAAATCTGAGGCATCAGTGCAAGCAGCAGCTCTCCTGACCCATGACCAGCACTCAGCTCTCTCCTACAAGGAGACTGAGCCACTTCAAACATCTCTGTCGCAGACATCTTTTATGGAAAATCCTTTCCTTAGTATTTTTCCTCCTGAGAAGCTGGGAGGCCTCAGGAACAAAATGTAAACAATGATTATCTGCTGCTGTGGAATGCAACAGGTGCATCTGGGATTGGTCTCATGTGGTTGATTTTAATTAATGGCCAATCACACTCAGCTGGCTTGGACAGAGAGTCTGAGCCACAAACCTTTGTTATCATTCCTTTCTATTTTATTCTTAGCTAGCCTTCTGATGAAATCCTTTCTTCTATTCTTTTAGTATAGTTTTAATGTAATATATATCATAAAATAATAAATCAGCCTTCTGAAACATGGAGTCAGATCCTCATCTCTTCCCTCAACCTGAGACCCCTGTGAAGGCCGTCACACATCTCAAAGACAAGGATCAGGATTTTTAAAAGTGGTTTGTGTGACAAAAGTGTCAATCAAAACAGATCAACATTTGGTATTTTAAAATGTCAAAATTCTTTCTGTTTTTTCCCTAAAATCCACCCAATGCCTATTGCCTTCCCCCATCACAGTGTGCTGCCCCTGACCACCAGGAGCATAAATAAATTAGTTATGAATTTTTCCAAGCAGTAAACTTTCTTCTTTGATAAAAAACACATAAATAAAAAAGGAACAGCACTATCTAAGAGCTTTCCATGCTGGAGTCTGGAGTCTGGGAGCTTTTCAGAGCCATGAAGTATTTATTCTAATTTGTTTGGTTTTTTTTTTCAATAAGTCCTAATTCTCAATATTTTATAAGAAATTAAATTATACAGGAGAACTGAGTTTTCATTTTGGGGGAGAATAAAAATCCCAAAAGGCGTTTTGCTAATTAAAAATGACCACCAAGCACAGGGTGCAAAGAGTATTTTAGATGGAGAGGACTGAGCACAGACTGAAAAAAATCAAAACTGTTTGTTTTTCCTTCAGAGAGGATCAGTTTTAAGAACTGAGCAGACTGCAGTTAATTGAGACTGCTTTGTATTTCACTCCAAAAGCAAAGCAGTGCTTTTTATTCTTTTATTTCAATGCCACTTTTCTCTCTGAGCCCTCCTGGCTCCCCATGTGCCTTCATCCCACCACGCTCCCCAGCATTTCCCTGCCCTGTTTAGTGCAGGGCCAGCAGGAATTTGAGGGCCCAAATCTAGGCTGGAATCCCAGGATTGTCCATTCAGACCTTGCAGCCCCCAAAATCCTGATTTTGTGCGATGTGAAAGCTCAGAAAGCTCTGTCAGTGCTAGAGCACCAAATCCTCCGGGGAGCTCCAGGTCCCCTGGCTCAGGCAGAAGGGAGAGGGGCTGAGAGAAAGGAGATGTGTTTTATCAGAGTCCTAAAAAACAGATAAAATGTGATAATTCACTTGTGGGTTATTGGGTTAAAAGGGGAAATAATCTAGGTGTCAGTTCTTAATTGGATAGTTTAGTCTTAAAAGACCTTGTACCAAGAGATTGTTGGCCATTTTGTGCCTTCTAATGAAAAGCTGCAGAACTCACAGTAGTGAGACTGTTTTAGTGATAAGAAATAATCAACACCTGAGTCCCAATTTGAGTTACTGTCTCAAGTGCCTTCAATCCAGACCCAGAGAAACTGATAGTAAACTTATGAGTTTTGTAAGAATGTATAAAAAGCATGCATGCTGGAATAAAAGCAGTTTGAAGCCTGCTGAAAACGGAGTGTTGGTTTGTACTGTGACTGTCTAAACTCCAACAACCCTTGGGCACCCACCTGAGCTGTCCTTGGTGGGAACATCCAGACTTCTGCCAGTTCACTCTAGACTGAGCTCTATCAGGGTAACCCGACCTTGGCTTATTTCAGACCTTGCTTATTTCAGACAAAAAAATGTCTGCTGTGACCCACTTCAGTGTCAGAGCTAGCTGGCCTCTCTGCTGGCATATCCAGTGTCACAGATGTCACAGTTGTCCTCGCAGAGCTTTGTGCCTGCCCTGCTGCCTGTGCAGAGGCTGGGAGCTGCAGCAGGGAGCAGCACTCACATGAATGCTGGGGCTGGAATTTGCCATAACTTTTCTCATTAATTACATTCAAATGTTATTAATTATGAGCTCACTTGTCAACATGAAGCTGTTTCACTGTCCAAGAGGCAAAGCTGGGTTGGACACAAAGAGTGATAGGTTTGTGCTTGCCTCTGATGAACCAGCCACCTTCTCTCAGCACTATCTCCATCTCACCCCCTCTTTGTCCCCCAAATCAGGAAAGAATTTGCATTATTCCTCTGAAAGCGTTAATTGAGAGGAGAACAAATGAAGTTCCAGGCAATTTGAAGAAGCCTCATTACTGACTGAGGGCTTGTTTTGAATCAATGTCCATCAAAGCAACAATTGCACTGCCCTGGCCCAACACCAGAACTGTTCTGGGAGAGATGGGGTTTTGTTCTGCAGGAGACAGTTGTGCACATCTAATGATGCCCACTGCGGCCTGCCAGCTCCTGGCTGATTGCTGCACACTCCAGTGCATCCTTTCCAGCATTAAACCCTGATTATCCAGCAGCAGGATGGAGCCCAGGGCTGGGACAGGCGGGGCTCCGCTCTGCGAGGGGCTCCCAGACAATGTCACACTTCTCTGCCTGAAGACCACCCGCAGCAGGAGGTGCCACTCGCAATTAGCAGGGGTTCCTCTGCTTTGACTGACTTTTTCCCAGCTGGAAAAAGAGAGAGAGAGCTCCAGCCTGGGCCAGGGTGAGATGGGAAGGCTTATGCAGAGAGCCCAAAGGGGTGAAGAACTTTTTGCATAGGAAGGGAAGGGTGCACAGGTTTTCAGCTGGGCTCTGCAACAGCTCCTGGAGACTTTTTTATTTTTCTCTTTCCTCTTGCTTCTCTCCTTTCCCTTTGGCCCAAATTCCCATCTTCAGTCACTTTAGTTCACTGGATGACCTCCTGTATCTCCAGGCATGTCAGCTATCTAAGAAAGTCACAAAAGTGGTGTGGAAACAAGGGAGTCTAAATCAGGTTAAGGGTGTTCCTGCCTCTCTCCATTACCCTTAAGGACATTAACCCATCAATGTTCTCACAAACCCTTCATTTCTCCTAACTCACTGCCTTAAGGTGCTGCACTACCCTCAGTTGGCTGGTAATTATCAAATGCATGAGAAGGATCTCAGGGATGGAAAGAGAAGAGTTTTCCCAGCAGCATCCAAGGCTGTTTGGATCCAGAGATTTTGCTTTCAGTCCATTTATGCTCCTGGGTGAGCAGTATAAGGGCTATAAGCAGGATAAGGGTAAGCAGAATAAGCTGCCCACTGGGCCAGCAGAATTCTCCTGAATTCTCAGAATTCTCAGAATTCTCCTGATGCTGGATCATCCCAATTCTGTGACATGATCACTGAATTCAGACAGAGCTTAGGGACACCCTGTTAGGGGTAAGGACAATCATTTTAGCAGCTTGCTTTGTGTTTGCTCCTTGTCAGTGATGCTGAAATAGCAGTGTGACAGGAAAGGAGCTGGGCTGAGCCTGCTTTGGGGAAAAGCTCTGAGCTCTGCATGTGCAGCTCATCACCAGCACTGTCCTCCCACCAGTGCCCAGCTGATTCAAAGTGCTCCTCAGACAATCCAAGAGTAGCTGTTTTCTCTAAACATTTACAACAACAAAATGTGCCTGTGTACATCAGCAGAGAGCCAGGGAGAGCCACGGCAGCTGCTCCCACATTCCTGCTGCAGCTTGTGTATATCCCAGTGCTTTTAAAGCAGATATTTACATTTTCAATTTTGGCTTCCTGAGGAAATTTGGCCAGCTCCAGGCCTGGTGCAAAGAGGGTGCATTGCCCTGGCAGGGCACACTCCTCCCTCCAGGCAGAGGGGGGACCTGGGGTCTTTGTGCTGGACACACACATGCACCTCCTGCTTTGCTTGTGACACTGAGTGGATTGTTTATATATTGTATATATTCTTTAGAATATATAAATTATATATATATATATATATATATATATATATATATATATATATATATATATATATATATTTAATTATTTATTTATTATGTATATAAATATTTTATATGTACATTTAATATATTTTATACATTCTTTAGAATATATAAATTATATACCTAATATATATTTATTTAATATATAATATATAAAATAGTTTTTATATACTTTTTAATATATTTTATATATTCTTTAGAATGCATAAATTATATCTCTAAAATATATCTTTATTTATATAATATATATATAATATATACATATTTATGTATATATATTTATATTTATATATATACTTTTAAATATATTTTATATATTCTTTATCTAGTCTTTATTTATAATATATGTAATAATATATATATTTTATATATACTTTTTAATATATTTTATGTATTCTTTATATATTCTTTATTTCACATAGATTTGTAGCTTTGTAGTCTATTATTGTAGCTTATCCTTGTTTCCCAAGGCAGAAAGACAGAACACATTCCAAAACCCCTGTCCTATCTTGGCTCTCCTTAGAAACCAAGGTTAACACCAGCTTTTCAAGGCATGTTTGTTATAAACAGCATTTAGTCCTCATCTGAGGGAGGAAGATTTAGAACTGGGGGATGACTTCACTGAGTGTGCTTCTAATTGGGGATTATTGTCAGATATGATAATTTGCAAAATCTAAATATATAATATAAAAATTGCATATGTGTTATGCAGGGTGTGCATTTTTGGCGTTTTCCACCTGACAAATGATGCATCTAAGGATCCTTATGTAAAGGTAACCCCTTTTATCACCCTAACTGTGTCTGGCTCATAATTCTAGGAGCAGCAAAAAAAGGCATCAGTTGTCCTTATGAAAAAAGGCGCTGGCACTTGGCAGCCTTACTGGAGTGTCCAGGCTGTGCTCTGTGCTGGACTGATACCTAATATATTTGTATTTTTATATATTTTATTATTATTTTATAATTTATCATTTATCACACCATTTTGGTGTGATAAATACCATTTTGTGTGATAAAAACATTATTTGAGGGCACTCATGCCATCACCTGAGGTCCCTGGCAGGGATGCTGCTGAGGGAATGTTGCACATCATGGAAGGCTGAGAGCCAAGGAAAACCACCTTGGACATCCCATTTTTACCTGCAAACCAGAGTGGCAGCACTGCAGCTCCTCTGCTTTCAAATTGAGCGCAGCCACTCACACAAGTTCAGGGGTTTTTAGAGCTGGAGAAATTGTGGTGGCTTCAGCAATGAGCATCAGCCCCTCACAAAGGATGCAGGAAACAGTCTGGCTTTCTGCTCAGCATGGTTCTCACCAGCTCCTTCTAGGAATTAATGAAGCTACCAAAGGCTGGGAGGAGAGAAATTGCCATGCAGCCCATGCTGGGCTCTGGGGAGCTGTGTTTTTATCAGACAGCATGTGATAATTTCAGTCTTTCCCTCCTTAGTGATGTCTTGGAGCAGCACAATTCCCATCTCAGATGAGGTCTGACTGCCCAGAGGAGCAGTTTTGCCAAGAGAGCAGAAGGACAGGCAGAGGGTGTGTGTCCTGCCAGGATCCCAATCCCCTTGGGAAGGCTGCACACCCCAGGATGGGTGGGACACTGCCAGGGGAGGTGTCTGCAGCCTTCTCACTCCTCCTGGCATGTATCACCATCACATTTTCTGGAAAAATCCCTTTGCCCAGGATTTCTCTCCTGGGAAGCTGAGAAATCTCAGAGAAAAAGGAAAACAATTTTATCTCATTTGCCTCTCCTGCGTTTTGCTGCTTTGGAATGTGTTTGGAGATTGTTTATCCAACATGTGATTATTTCATTGGCTTAATGTAAATTATTTTCACTCTTTGGCCAATCAGTGCCAAGCTGTGTCAGACTCTGGAGAGAGTTACGAGTTTTCATTATTAATTTTTTAGCCTTCTGTAAGTATCCTTGCTGTATTCTTTAGAAAAGTTTAGTATACTTTAATATAATATAGATCATAAAATAACAAATTAGCCTTCTGAGAACATGGAGTCAAATTCACCATTCCTGCCTTCCTCTGGGAACTCTAAAAATACAATACTGAAGCTCATGGGTGTGGGTTACATGGGAGTGCAGTCCACAAGGTTAACACTTTGTTTGTTACAAAATATAAAATATGTGAGACTGCTGGGGCTGGTTTTGGAATCTCAGAGCTTTCTGATTTCTGCTAACAACATGCCTTGAACTACCAGCAGGTAATTGAGAAGGTCAAGGGAGGAGGAAAAGGGCACTCTGGGGTTGTATCTGGTGCCTCCACTTCCTTCCCTTCTTTTTTTCCCTGCCTATCCATGGAGGGGATCCTCAGAAAATATACATTTATATTTGTTTCATTCCAGGTGGTTTTTTTCCCTTTGGATGGAAAGATAAAAAAGCCTTTTCACACAATGAGACACAAGTGATCTTACATATTAAACAAAATGCTGACTGTTTAAGGCCAAAACCCTCCGGGGGGGGGATTTTTAGAGCATTGCCTTAGGACCAGAAGGGAATTGGAATATCCTGTGCAGTGTGATGAAATGTCCTATAACTCCTTCTGCAGGGCATGATCCCATAAACCCAGGTGTTCCTCTGGTAGAACACAGGGACCTCCTTCTCTCCCCCAAGCTGCCTCCCATTCACTTTAATTATCTGCTGTTTAATTTACCTGCACCACAGCAGGGATCTTGCATGCTTGGTCACCTTTAATGGCTGCTCAACAGGAGAGATTTAATTAAATTAGCAAGTTCAAAAACAAAGCTGGAAATGAAGGGAAAATAACCCTGGCATGTTAAACATAAAAAAAAATTCATCACTTAATAGTGACATTAACAAATGATCCTCACTACTAATTTTCCAAATGACCAAGTCTGATATCTGATGGAGATACAGGGAATTCTGGTAATTCTCTTTTAATCATTTCCCTTCACATGATGGAAGATGGGAACTGCTCACCAGTAACACGGTGCTGGGCCCAAGGGGAGAGGCAATTCTTCATGGGAGACAAGCTCAGGTTTTGTGTTGGAGCAGCATCAATGTGAGCAGAGAGTGAGACAGGGAGAGCAGAGTGCAGCAGGACTTTAATCAGAGAGCAGCTCTGGATTGCTGCTCAGCTTTGCTTCCACGTGGCAGCACCTCCAGAGAGAACATAAAGACCTGAGTGCTGTAAAGCACTGCAATTTCATAGCAGTTAACAGCAAGAGACCATAAAATCTGTGTTGCTTTTTGCTTCAGCCTCCCCTTGAAGATCCATCTTCTCGTGCCTACGTGAATCTCTGATGAATCCCTGAGAGCCAAGAGTTTATTTATATTTCTGTTTGCTCTTCCCCTGTTAACTGCCACCATCTGCTTTCACCTCTGTGAGTTGTGCCGTGCATCCCATCTTGGACTCTGCTTTCACTCCCAGATTTCATAAATAAACCTTACAAAAACAGGCAATGGGAGCTGGCACTGACTGCAGCATCTCCCTCCATCAGTGTTTGACGTGGAGGAGCTTTGCACTCCTGTAGCAGCTTTATCTTCTCCTTGCTCACCTTTCAGAGCAGCTGCCCCTTTGTGTCACATTCATATTTTCTGAAAAATCCCTTTGCCCAGGATTCTTCTCCTAGGAAGCTGAGAAGCCTCAGAGAAAAGGAAAACAATAATTATCTGATTTGCTTCTCCTGTGTTTTGCTACTTTGGAATGTGTTTGGACATTGTGTACCAACAGGTGGTTGATTCATTGGTTTCTGCTGTGAATTATTTTGACTTATTGGCCAATTGGGGCCAAGCTGTGTCAGACTCTGGAAAGAGAGTCACAAGATTCATTAGTATCTTTTTATCCTTCTGTCTGTATCCTTTCTGTATCACGTCATTTTGGTGTGATATTTTATAATAATATTAAATACAATACTATTTAATTATTATATTGAAATATAATAATATTTTAAATAGTTTAATAATAAATTTATATTTATCACACTATTTTGGTGCAATAAAAATCATTTTGTGTGATAAAAACATTATTTATCACTCCATTTCAGTGTGATATTCTTTAATTATTTTCTATTTTATCATTTGTAGTTTTATATTTATCACACCATTTTAGTGTGATAAAACCCACGTTATTTATTATGTCATTTCAGTGTGATATTTTATAAATATTTGCTATTTTATAATTTGTAATTTTAAATTTATCACACCCTTTTGGTGTGACAAAAACATTATTTATCGTGCCATTTTGGTATGATATTTTATAATTATTTTTATTTTATAATTTATATATATATTATATATTATATATTATATATTACATATTATATATTATATATTATATATTATATATTATATATTATATATTTATATATTTTTATATTTTATATTTTATATATTTTTTATATTTTTATATGTTTATATATAATTATTATTTTATATTTTATAAGTTGTCACACCAATTTGGTGTGATATAAAACATTTTGTGTGATAAAAACATTATTTATCGCGCCATTTTGCTGTGATATTTTATAATTATTTTCTATTTTATAATTTGTAATTTTCTATTTATCACACCATTTTGCCGTGATGTTTTATAATTATTTTCTATTTCCTGATTTGTAATTTTCTATTTCTTACATCATATTTATGAAATTAATGTATGAAAAGCCCAGCTGAGGCCTGCAGCGGAGCCCTGGTGCTGCTCACAGCTGGGGCAGCTGCTGCTCAAAGCCTCAGTTTGGTTTAGTTTAGCTTTCAAAGGCAGCATGTAAACATTCCCAGTGAGGACACTTCTTCCAAGGGGCTCAGCCAAGTGGGCTTTCCTTCTCCCTGTTTATGGGAAAGCATTTTGTTTAGATAAAAATCAAACAAGCAAATCTGCACATTCCTCTCTGGCACATCTCAGCCAGCCCCTGGGATGGAGATTTAGCACAAACTCGAGGGAAATTTGCATTATTAATCCTTAATTTCACCCTGGCTGTGTGTGGGGGGGGGGGCAGAGGCAGCACAGCCTGGTTTAGGTGATGGGAGAGGGTGGGAAACAACACTGGTGGTGCAGCCTGAAAACCAAGAGTTACCTGAGATCCATCAGAGCAGAAATTCCTCTTTGAAGGACTCAAACCCACCCAAAAGCTGAGATTGCTTCAACTGTGTTCTCAAGAACTATGGAAAAAGAGTTTGCAGCCTGCAAACCAAGAGTTACCTGAGATCTATCACAGCAGAAATTCCTCTTTGAAGGACTCAGACCCACAGCCTGCCTACAGCCCAGGTTAGAAAATCTGAGATTGGTTGCACTGTGTCCTCAAGAATACAAAATAAGAGTTTGCAGCCTGCAAACCAAGGTTATCCTGAGATCCATCACAGCAGAAATTCCTCTTTGAAGGACTCTTCTTGCCCATGACTCAAACCCACATCTGCCTACAGCCCAGGTTAGAAAAGCTGAGATTGCTTGCACTGTGTCCTCAAGAAGTACAAAATAAGAGTTTCCAATTCTGCCCTTCAGGGCAGGTTGATAATTTATTTCTACACGAACACCAGAAAAAGAGATTTATACCCATGTTGTACCACTCAAAATAGGCTTTAAGTGAGAATTAATTGCTACCTGCACCTCTGAGCAGGATGAATTTCCCCTGGGCCTGAATCAGTTCTGCCCAAGCCTTTTGTGCAGTTATTATTTCTTTCATAAAAGGGCTCTAGAAGAAGGGATGAAGATCTCCACTGAGAACAGCTGGTTTAATTTTTGCTCTTTATTTATAACAACTCAGGTCAACATCTGATTTCTGGCAAGCAGAGCCCCAACATCTGCAGGAGGAGAGGCCTCTGCCTGCCCCAGCTTGCTGGAATTTTCCAGAAAAAGAGAGATATTTCCCCAGTTAATGACAGATATTTCCCCAGCTAATGGGAGATATTTCCCCAGTTAATGACAGTCTGTTGGGGTGGGGATGGGGTGACCAGTGGTCATTTTTTGGATGAACAGCTGGGTGTCACAGGACAAGTGATGTAGGGAAAACCCCACCTGGTGCAGAGGTGGACTCTTCAATCATGCTCCAAGGAGCCAGGTTTTATTTCTGGGCCTGATTTAAGGAACAGGAGCCTCCTCATCTCATGTTGGATGTGTCCAGTTTGCTCCATGATTTATGGGAAGGGTCTGGTGTCACTCCCATGTCCCCCCTACCCTGCAAAGATCTACCAGAAACACTGATATCATGGTTTTATCAGCAGCAAAGACCCCAGAAGTTTGTGCAGCAGGTCAATAAATCAGTTTGTCCCCACAGCTGAGGAGGACAGGATCCAGTGTTTAGTGGCTTCTCCAAGTCATCCATGAAATATCAAGGAAAAAAAAATATCCTAGCCATACCTAGCTATATTTCCCTTAAAATGCTGAATGTCACTGCTTTTCAAGTCAAAATTGAGGAAAGAATCTCTAGTTGGAAAATCCTGGAAAACACCATCCTCCCTGGCAGAGGAGCTTCCCACAGTGACACCTCAGACTCCTCACAAGCCACAGAACATTTCCCTGGGAGCTGCTGGTGCAGCCTGGGCATTATCCTGCTCACACACACAAATCCTGGGTACCTGTGTGTGTCATGGGTGACCTGGGGGCTGAAGCATCTTGGTCTTCATCCATCCTGAGCATGATCATGAGCACCACCATTGCCTTCTTAAGGGCTGGTCCTTCACCTCCCTACCCGTAGGATTTGACCCCAAATGATTCCAAAAGTCATTTTATAGCTGATCAGCATGACAGGAGACAGTTGGGATGCACCCAGGGAACCTGCAGGTCACTGATTGCTTTTCCTCTGATATTCACTGGGGATGAAGGTGAGGAACAAAAGCATCAGGACCAACCTCACTGTCACAGACATCTTACATGGAAAATCCTTTCCTTGGGATTTTTCCTCCTGAGAAGCTGGGAGGCCTCAGGAACAAAATGTAAACATTGATTATCTGCTGCTGTGGAATGCAACAGGTGCATCTGGGATTGGTCTCATGTGGTTGTTTCTAATTAATGGCCAATCACAGTCAGCTGACTCAGACAGAGAGTCTGAACCACAAACCTTCGTTATCATTCTTTCTTTTTCTATTCTTAGCCAGCCTTCTGATGAAACCTTTTCTTCTATTCTTTTAGTATAATTTTAATGTAATATATATCATAAAATAATAAATCAAGTCTTCTGACACATGGAGTCAGATCCTCGTCTCTTCCCTCATCCTGAGACCCCTGTGAACACGGTCACACCTCACCTTCAACTGGATTAATGGACTGGTTTAAACCAATCAGTTAAAGTTATGATTAATAATTTAAATTTGATTAGATTAATTGTCATCAAGGTGAAACCCCCAGACAGAGACATGGGAAGGCCTAAAAATACTTAAAATCAGTCTGAGAGACTCACTGGAGCAGTGATCAGGCAGCTCTGAGCCCCCCAAACCCTCCCCATCCTCACAGTCCAACCCCCAAACAAAGGGAGCCAGTTCCTGATGGGGAACATGCTGGGCACCCCCAGCAAGGAGGCATTGCAAGGGTTAAGGCTCTTGGCAGCGTTTCAGTGGCACGCTGCAATAAAATATTTTATGGCATTTTTACAATATTGTGCAATGGGATTTCCAAACCTCAGAAGAAAACAGGGAATTAAAGCACGATGCAGCTGAGCAGAGCCAGCCCAGCAGGTGAGGGTTTATCAGGAGATAAACCCTCCCTGTCCCAGCCCTCCCTCCACCCTGGCTGCAGGCAGCTCCCCATGCCCTGGGCTAGCCCAGCTCCCCTGGTGCTTCCTTTTGGTCTGATTAAAAAACATTTTTTGTGACATGTCAGAACCCAGGACATTGCTCTGGCTGCTCTGGAGGGCTCCAGACCCTGGCAGGGGGCTCAGAGACCTTGGCACGGGGTCACAAACACCTGAGCCTTTGATTTTAGCCCATGGAAACAATCCCCAAATTTGTGAGAAGAGTTACAAGCCACAAGAGTTTGAGTAGAATGATAGTGAATTTGTCACAGGGTGGAAAAATAGAATTTTGGGGTTTTTAGAATGGGGGTCCAAGAGGCAAGATGGAGGAATCTGGGGGTGTCCTGTCCTTTGTCAGAACCCAGGACATCCCTCTGGCTGTCCTGGATTGCCCAAACCCCTGCCAGGGGGCTCAGAGACCCTGGCACAGAGCCCAGGACCCCTGTGACTTTGATTATGACTCATGGAAAAAATTACCAACCTTGTATGAGGATCTGCAAGCCACGAAAGTCGAAATAGAATAATAGTTAGTTTGTCACAGGGTGAAAAATGGATTTTTTTGGGTTTTTAGAATGGGGGTTCAAGAGGCAAGATGGAGGAATTTGGGCATGTCCTGTCCTTCTTCTCCTTCTTCTTGCCCTCCATCTTCTGCTGTGATGGCGGCACTTCTGGATTGGTTTAGAGTAGAGACAGATTGTCTAATATAGGTGATGGGTATTGGAAAATTATTGTAAATAAAGTACACGTAGTTAAAATGATTTCTTAGTATAAAAAGCAGTAGTTTCAATTATTTCTTCCTATAAAAAGCCAACACCACCCCAACAAGGGCAGGGACTGTGCCACAACCAGACGTGCTGGACAGATCTCAGCAGGTCAGAGAGAGAATGGAATAGATAAGAGAAAATTACCTTGAAAGGCAGAACTGACAAATCTTGATTTCTTCTTTGGTCACAGGGCTGGGAAAAAGAGATTTTTAATACTTTGGGAGCCATTTCAAGCAAAGAAAACCAAAGACTTCCCAGCACATCTGGGCTGGGTTTGTGTTTGTGCCACATATTTCCACAGTGAGCACATCTCACATGTTGCTGCAAACAGCCCCCAATAAACACCAGGGCCAAGTGTGCCTGGATATTACAGCATGTTAAACACCCTCCATCCCCAGCCATGGCCTCCTAGTGGATAAATAAAACAATAAAAGTAATAAAAAATGACATGTCCTCTTAAAATCACACAGTAAAAGTGAATTTCCTCTTGAGATGGGTTCCATTGTCCATCAGGTTGGCTCTGAGTCGCAGAGCACCCAGGCTGTGGGAGCACTGTGCCCAAACACAGGAGCAGAGGGTTCTTCTGATCATCTCTCACTGCTCCAGAAATGATGTTCCCCTTTGGATGTGCTGGAGAAGTAGAAAATTTGGCTGCAAATCCAAGGTAAATTTGAGCAGCAGTGTTTCTGGTTCTTGTGGATAAAAGAAAACTCCTTACAGCATGCAGGATCCTTAATCCCCAAATCTGGGTGGTGGAAAAGGCCTCTTTACCTCCCCCAAGATCTTCATTCCCCATTTCAACCCTTCTGGTAACAACATGGGGCAGGAATTTACTTTTAAAGAGGTTCTTCTGTAATCACTTTATTCCAGGAACTGGCACTCTAAGAAAAATCCCAAACATCTTAAAATAACACAGTAAAAATGACATTTCCTCTTGAGATGGGTTCCATTGTCCATCAGGTTGGCTCTGAGTCAGAGCACACAGGCTGTGGGAGCATTGTCCCACACACAGGACATGGAGTGGCTCAGGAGCAGAGGGTTCTTCTGAAGATTTTCTCTCACTGCTCCAGAAATTATGTTCCCCTTTTGAATGTGCTGGAGAAGTAGAAAATTTGGCTGCAAATCCAAGGTAAACTTGAGCAGCAGTGTTTCTGGTTCTCAGAACTCCTTACAGCATGCAGGATCTTTAAATCTGGGTGGTAGAAAAAGCCTCTTTACCTCCCCCAAGTAAGATCTTCCTTCCCCATTTCAGCCCTTCTGGTAACAACATGGGGCAGGAATTCACTTTTAAAGCGGTTCTTCTGTAATCGCTTTATTCCAGGAACTGGCACTCCAAGAAAAATCCCAAACATCACAAAGCTTGGCAGAAAATTGTACAAATTGGCAACACTACATTCAGAGTGAGGCAAGCTAAGAAAAGCCTAATCCAATCTTATGCTTTAGAGGAACAGCATGGTGGAAACAGAGAAACAGACTGCCTGGGGTGGCTGGGAAAGAAAGGCTTGTCCCAGCATGGGATGTGTGCAGGTTCTCAGCAGAGCAGATTCACAGAGGAAGCCCCAGTGTTTGAACCTCTGCAGGCACAGACATCTCCTGCCACGGCTGATTTGGCTGATCAAACAGAGCAAATCCCTCTCTCTGATCCTGCTGATGGCTCTAAATTGCTTTAACCATTGTGAAATGAGCCACACAATGCATTTTCAATGTAAGCAATTTTCTTTTTTTCCTCTTTAAGAGCTCTTTGGCCTGACTTCAGCGGGAGGTTCAGCTCCCTTGGAAGGTGCTGCTGAGGAGCTGGGGTGTGTGAGGACTCACCTGAATTACTTACACTCTTTTGTTTCTTCCTCTGGATTACTGAAATGCCTTTTATCATACAGCTGTGCCCAGAGATTCCTTGCTGTGAGTGCTGAACCACCTCACACGAAGGCGCCTTTGTTTGGGAGGGTTTTATTAGAGCCTCATTAGGCAAGAGGGTGACCTGAATGGGGTCAGATTGGGGCTGGACACCTTCTCTGAGGGCATCTGGCTCTTTCCAAAACAAGGTCTCCCTTTGCTGCCTGATGGAAAATGCTGGGAGTTGTCACCTCCCCATAAATCCTGGTTGTTCCAGCTCCTCCTTCTCTGAAGCTCCACTTCTCCAAGCCCAAGCAGCTCCATGGGTAGAAGCAACAAGAGTTGTGTCTCATTCACATTCTCTGAAAAATCCCTTCACCCAGGATTTCTCTCCTGGGAAGCTGAGAAGCCTCAGAGAAAAGGAAAACAATTTTTATCTCATTTGCTTCTCCTGTGTTGTGCTGCTTTGAAATGTGTTTGGAGATTGCTTACCCACAGGTGATTGTTCCATTGGATTGGAAGAGAAGGTTTTTACAGGTGATAGGAAGGTAGGAGAGAAAGTTTTGTCTCCCCTTTCTGTCACCCTGGTTTTTAAAGATTTTCAAAGCCTTCTGATGTTGACATTCTTGTAGTGAACTTTCTCACACACTTTCTGTAAAAAACTCATTGTTTTGCGTTCATTAATAGAAGAAGAGAGAGTTGATGGTCTGTTGGTTTGTCCAGTGTCATTGGAGAGGTGGCACTGTCACCCTCCAATCCACTGTCACTTTTGTAAAACTATAAATGTTAGAATCAGAAAATAAACTTCCCTTTTTCCTTTTCACGTTGAAAACAGTGGTGTGCTTGTGTTCTTTCATGTCCTATAGTGACACCTTTCAGCTCCTGTAGTCCCAGTGAGTAATGCAACAATGCAAAAGTCTTCCCTTTTGCCTGTGGACCTATCCAGACTCCCCCCAGCACCTCACAGAGTGTCCAGCATCACCTCCAGTGGTTTCCCTACAACAGGAGGGTTTTGATGCCCAGCTTGGGCTCCCAGAGCACCTGCAGCTCACCTTGAACCCTTTTTCCATCCAGGATCCTTGGAAAGCATCTGCTGGTGGCAGCAGCTTTCCTGGCAGAGCTGAGGCTGGGCCTGGACTCCTCTCTGGGCACCCTGGCTTCCAGGCCAGCTGCTATCAATGGCATCAGAACTTGGATTACATCAATTCCTGTGACATTGCCCAAGTGAAACCCTGCTCCCCGAGGGAGGCTCAGCTTCATTGGCTCTGCTTGTTAATATTGTATTATTGGCAGCCAGATGGTGCAGGGACAGGCAGTTTTCATTCATTTCACTGATATCCCTCAGTGGAAAATTATTTCTGCTTATCTTTCATCCTCACGGGCTTCAGCTGGAACAAAGTGTTGAGTGCAGCACCCTCCACCAAAGTCACCATGAGGAAGTGCCTGGCTGGCAAACAGATGTGAAAAGGTCTGTCTGTCTGTCTGTCTGTGCTGGGTGCAGTTAAAACAGCTCCATGGGATGGCTGGGAGAGTGGAAAGAGGTGATGGCTCCTTCTTGCCAAGCCTGGGGAACACCTGGAGTGGTGCTGCTGGAAGGGCTTTGCTCCTTGCTGTCACCATGATATTTTCTGAAAAATCCCTTTTGCCAGGATTTCTTCTCCTGGCAAGATGAGAAGCCTCAGCTCCTCCAGGTTTTGCTGCTCTGGAATGAGGCCTGGAGATTGTCTATCCAACATGTGAATTGTTTTTAATTAGTGGTCAATCACAGCCAGCTGTGTCAGACTCTCTGGTCAGTCACAGGTTTTTATTATTGATTCTTGTCTGGCCTTCTGATGTCTCCTTTCTCTTTCTTTAGTATAGTTTTAGAATATAATGTAATATAACGTAATATAATGTAATATAATGCAACCCAACGCAACATAACATAATATAACATAACATAACATAATATAACATAATATAATATAATATAATATCAGCCTTCTGAGAACTTAAAGTCAATTCTCATCTCTCACCTCATCCTGGGGACCCCCACAACACCACAACACCTTTCTCATTTTGTTTCTCTGTTCCTGACTTCTGCAATGGCACTCAGAGCTTGCAGCTTTGCTCAAAACACAAAGCCTCCAGAAGCATCACCAAAAACTTTCTAGATGAAGTCTCCTGGGATCTACAAGAAGTTTCTGAGCCCATCAAAGTCTAAAGCTCATGGGAAGTTTAAGTTGGGCATCAGGAAAAAATTCTTCACTGAAAGAGGAATTGGCACTGGAATGGTCTGGAGGTGTCGGGTCATAGCTTGGACTTGATGATCTCAAAGGTCTTTTCCAGCTTGTGGAATTAATGAATTAATTCTGTGATTCTGTGCAAGAAACTAGCTCCAGGTTCAGCTGAAACTTTGGTAAACCGAGGTTTAAGGTTTGGTCAGCCTCAGACATCTCATCCTGAGTGAGGCTCCTGATGTGTCTGGACCAGCCCAGGGCCATGCTGCCAGGTAGCAGCTGGGACCTGCTGGAGGACAGAGCAGCTGAGCCCTGGTTTATTTTATTTTATTTTAGTTTAGTTTAGTTTAGTTCTATTTTTATTTTATATTATTTTATTTTATTTTATATTTTATATTTTATATTTTATATTTTATATTTTATATTTTATATTTTATATTTTATATTTTATATTTTATATTTTATATTTATATTCTATATTTTAATTTTTGTTTTTATTATATTTTTTTAATTTAATTTAATTCTGTTTTATTTTTATTTTCCTGCTGACCCACCAGTGAGTGCTCCACTGCCACGACCAGCATGTGCTCCCCAGGTCAGCCACTCACCAGGAACATCACCAGCAAAATAGCAAACAGATGTCATCCAAGATCATTCATAAATATTTGATAGCAGCCTGTGAGCCCTTTGGTGAAAGACAGAGACCTCAGCCCTGCTCCAAGCTAATTACTGAATGCCAACAAATGCTTTTAATTGGTTTGGTGGCAGTGACAATGTTACTGACAGCAGCAGAGAGAACAGCCTGCTGGTGTGGATTTGCTTTGCTGTGGATAGCCCTGGTAATAAAATGTAAATTGAGGGTGATGCATAAGGGTTGGGAACTTCTGTTGTGTCTCACTGAATTAACACATAAACCCAAGGAAGGATGGAGAGTGAGGGGATGCAGGGAACTGCTGGGAGGACACGGGCAGGAGTCACTTTGCATTTGGTGTTTGCAGCCAGCTGGAGCCAAGCAGGCAGTGTGGAGTGAGGAAAGGGATAAATTCCAGGAATCTGACCTGTGTGCTGTATGAGTGCACATCCTGAACCAACAGGGTGTTTTCCAAAAGGGGTCCTGCTGCAATCACAGCAAAAATCCCATTTTCTCAGCTCTTTCTCAGTGACAGAGGTGTCAGCAAAGAGGAGATATGACATGAAGGGGGAGAGGGTGCAGGATTCAAAGAGGCTTCTGTTCCTGGGCTCCATGTATTTGCCACACTCCACTCGTTTCCAGAGGCTGCAGAGCTGTCCCCATGTCACCAGGGATGATGTGACACTTGATTTGTTGCTGTTTCCAGAGCATTTTGAGGTCTTTGTTTGAAAGGAGCTTTTATTAAACTTCCTGCATGCTAAGAACTGCCTAAAACTAATAAACAGGGTTTAAAGAAAGCGATTTGGGGACATGACAGCAGCTTGGTTCTGTGTGCTCCTGGGTGTGTGTGTGTGTGTGTGTGTGTGAAGTGCCTGCAGCTCACAAATTCTCTTGAGAACCCCCCTCCTTTGAGAAGGAAAAGACTCCTACACGAACATAAGACTTGAAATGGCAATATTTGATATGCAAGCATTAATCCCCTCTTCAAGCAGCCCGTTTATTAAAGCTGGGCAAGTTTGGTTTTTGAAGGCGGTTTCTCAAGATGTCATTATCCTGCTGCTGCAGCAGATTAGCGGATTGCTGGGAGGATGCAATTTGAGCTCAATTAATTCTGCTTCAAGTCCCAATTCAGTGGTGCTAAATAGCTCTCAAGGCCTCTCATCAGGCTCTCCAGCACTGCAGGAATGCTGCCCTGGGACTGGGCTTGCACCCCATGCCAGGCACTGTTTGCACCACCACTGCCTCTTTTCTAGAGGACTTTTTTATTCAGTTACTCAACCTTCTGTCCAGGGAGCAAACACTGAGCTGGTCTTGCAAAATATCAACCTCAGCATTCAGGTTTTTTTTTATTTTTCTATTGGTATCACTTCCCTCAAGTCAGTGAAACTGTTGGCACAGTCATTCCCACGCCTGCTCGGATACAGCGATGAGAGGGAATGGCAGAGCTAAGCAGATAAACTAAAAAAGCAGTGAAATAAAAGTCATCACTTCACAAGCAGGGTTTGGTTTGCTGTTTTTTATTCCTCGGGTAAGACTTTTCCTGACTGACATAAGCAGGATTAAACCAGAGCACTGATTTAACCTGCCCTGCCCAGAGCCTGCAGATCCTCGCTTGTGTGCTCGGGTTTGTGTGAGCAGAAATTGGGGTCCTGATAAATCACAGCTCATCCTTCCAGGCAGGAATTGTCATTTCTTTCTATGTCTTTGCAAAACTGTAGGAACCCAGAACATCCCTCTGGCTGTCCAGAAGAGCCGGGGGGGGGGCTCAGAAACCCTGACACGGAGCCCAAAACACCTCAGGGTTTGATTATGACCCATGGAGCAAATCACCAACCTTAGATGAAGATCAGCAACCCACAACAGTTTAGGTAGAATAGTGAAGTTATCACGGGGTGAAAAAGTAGATTTTGTGGTTTTTGGCATGGGGGTTCAGGGGGCAAGACAGAGGGAACTGGGCATGTCCAGCCTTTCTCCTTCTTCTTCCTGGCCTCCAATTCTGCTGTGATGGTGGCACTTACAGATTGGTTTAGAGTGGAAGCTCACTGTCTAACATAGGTGATAGCTATTGGGAAGTAATTGTAAACATTGTACACGTAGTTTTTAGTATAAAGACATAACACTGCCCTGGGGGCAGGCAGAGTGCCTGGAACTGTCCTGCTGGATGGACCTTGGCAGGGCAGGAGAAAGAATTTTATAGATAAGATACAATAACCAACCTTTAGACTGAGAAATGAAGAGCACTGTGTCTTTCTTCAAGCGTCGAGCTAAGAAAAGAGACTTTTAACATTCTCAGGGTCACTCTGACCAGCTAGAGATCCTGAGACAAAATATGTAAAACTGGGCCTGGAGCCAAGGCTGCCCAAATCATTATTAATCCTGACCTAGGTTACAAACAGGTATCAAGTCCATTTCCTTCACTCCTATCCTTCTTCTCTCCTCCTTCCTTGCTCTCCCTCTTGTGCTCACAAATCCATACTGCACATCCTCTCTCCTGCCTGCAGCCAGCATCACTACAATGAGCCCACCTTATTTATTTATTTGTTTAATAGGAATTCAGACCTTACCAGGATATTCAGCAGCCTCCCAGTCTGATGGATTTATTTTCACTGGATGAAGGAAAGAGAGGAGAGTCTGGGTACCAGAAGGCATCACCCTCAGCATGGATATGGAGTATTGGACTTTTGTACCTGCTTTATTTCTGAGCAGGGAGGATTTCTGTGATGCCATCTGAAGGGGAAGGAGCTGGGGCAGGTGGAGGGATGGAGCTGTTTGCAGACATGCAGTGCTCAGGGGGTTTTCAGCAGAGAGAGCTGAGGATCCATGACAAATCCAGAGTGGTAAAACACTGGCTCTGCTTGCCTGGAGAAGCTGTGGCTGCCCCATTGCTGGAAGAATCCAAGGCCAGGGTGGGCTTGGAGCAACCTGGTCTAAAGGAAGGGGTCCCTGCCCATGGCACTGGATGATCTTTAAAAGCTCTTTCAACTCAATCTATTCTGCGATTGCATAGAAATAAACTCTGAATTGTCAGGTGGGACCACAGAGCCCAAACACAAAGGCACCAG
This sequence comes from Melospiza georgiana, assembly GCF_028018845.1. Taxonomy (NCBI): domain Eukaryota; kingdom Metazoa; phylum Chordata; class Aves; order Passeriformes; family Passerellidae; genus Melospiza; species Melospiza georgiana. The sequence continues at coordinate 6,924,884 of NC_080450.1, forward strand.
CTGAAATGCCTGTGTTGCTCTCCTCTTCCTTGCAGCCTTCTGGATGTCTGTGGCAGCTCCTCTGCCACCACACACCGCCCACATCCTGTGGCATCACAAAACCCTGTGGCAGGCACAAAAATGCAGATGCTGTCATTTCCATGCCCTGAGCTTGATGCTGTCATTGACAAGTGTGCCCACAACCCCCTGGAGCTGGAAATGCTCTGCACATGAGCCAAGGACTGTTGTTAACAAGATTAGATATCAGCATTTATCACACAGAGGGTGGTCAGGCACTGAACAGGCTCCCCAGGGCAGCAGTCACACCATGCCTGACAGACTTCAGGAGCATTTGGACAACAGCCCCAGGCATGTGGTGTGTCCTGCACAGGGCCAGGAGTTGGATTTGATGGTGCCTTGCCATGGGTAATGCCATGGGTGACTCTCACAAATATCATGGATATATGTTAAGAAAAGTTTTATAGATGCATAGTTATTGTTTTATAGATTTATAGTCATGTTTGATCACAATCATAAGGCAAATATCATGGATATATGTTAAGAGAAGTTTTATACATTTGTGGTTATTCTTTTGTAGATTTATGTTTGATCACAATTAAAAGGCAAATATCATGTAGAGATGTTAAGAGAAGTTGTATAGATGTATAGTTATAGTTTTGTAGATTTATAGTTATGTTTTATCACAATTAAAAGGCAAATATCATGTAGAGATGTTAGGAGGAGTTTTATGGATGTATTTTTATTGTTTTATAGATTGATAGTTATGTTTGATCCCACTTTGAAGGTAAATAATATGCATATATGTTAAGAGAAGTTTTAGAGATCTATAGTTATTGTTTTATAGATTTATAGTTGTGTTTTATCACAATTAAAGGGCAAATATCATGTATATATGTTAATAAAAGTTTTACACATTTATAGTTACTGTTTTATAGATTTATAGTTATGTTTTATCACAATTCAAAGGCAAATATCATGGATATATATTAAGAGAAGTTTTATAGATTTATGGTTGTTTTACCCCCCTTGTGTTGTTATCAGGGGTGCCCTGGGTTTGGGACATTTGGGAGGGTCAGATTGTCACTGTGGAACACCTGAGCTCCAATCAGGATTTAAGGAATGATCTCCACCACTGGGCAGGGAAGGAGGAGTGGACAGAGGGGTTGAAGGGTTAAAAGGTAAAACATCCATTGTGTGGGTGAGCACATGGTGGGGAAAATCCTCTGCTCCTGGTGCCACAATATTTTCTCTCTTCACTCTTCGGTTGTATTTTTTCTCAGGTTTAATAAACCTTTTACATTTTTGGAAGTGAGCAGCATCTCTCACAGCCCAGATCAGCCCCCTCCTGCTTGCAAGGTGCTCCCATGGCCAGGCAGGTTTGCAGCCATCGATGAAGGGACAGGATCAATACACAATCTGTCTCTCCTTTGTGCCTGGGAATCCTTCCAAAACCCTTCAGTGCTGGGCCAGGCCCCAAGGAGGATGCTGCAGCTGGGGTTCATGACCCTGGCAGATGCCTGCTCCTCTGAGGCCGCCCTGCCTGTCCCAAAACCCCACAGGGGCATTCCCAGCCCTTGGGAAGGGACAGCAGGGCTGGGATGCCAGCACAGGGATATCCCTTTACCATCCCGAGGCAGCACAGCCACCTGTGCACAGCCTGCAGCTCCAAACCAGGATAATCTTCACCCTGCAGTGGGATCCCAGCCCCAAGCCCTTGAGAGGAGCAGCAGGTTTGTCTTTCCAAACCAGCTGTGGCTCTGCTGGTGGGTAAAACCAGCACTGGGAGATAAAAGAAACCATGGGAAGGATTCCACTGATTGGTGAATGGAAAAGGATATTTGCTTTTACAAATATCTTTGATAAATGAAATTGGACATTGAAAGATGAAAGAAGCAATGGGGAAGAAAAACCCTTAAATTCCATAAGAATTTAAAATTAAAAGGGAGGGTTGTACATTAGGGGGGAATCTCTGGTATCAGGTGTTTTGGGAAGTCTGAACCTCTCCAGTACCTCAGAAATGGGGAAAGAGAGAAAGGAAATGCAGCTGCCAAGATCACTGGAGATGTTCTACCATTAAAATGATAATTACTCACCTACTGAACAAAACCCACCCTTGCCTCAAGCCTGGCTGGAGCACCAACCTTCCCTTCATGATGCTGCTGCTGGAATGGCAGAACTCCACAAATCCCTTAAACGGGGGGTTTTAACCCCTTAACTCCACCAAACCCCTTAAACAGGAGGCTTTAACCCCTTATTTCCACCAAACCCCTTAAACTGGAGGTTCCAAAGGGCTCACCCAAGAGCTTCAACACCTTAACTCCACCAAACCCCTTAAACAGGAGGTTTTAACCCCTTTATTCCACCAGACCCCTTAAACTGGAGGTTTTAAACCCTTAACTCCACCAAACCCCTTAAACTGGAGGTTTTAAACCCTTAACTCCACCAAACTCCTCAAACTTGGGGTTTTAATCCCTTAACTCCACCAAACCCCTTAAACAGGAGGCTTTAACCCCTTATTTCCACCAAACCCCTTAAACTGGAGGTTCCAAAGGGCTCACCCAAGAGTTTCAACACCTTAACTCCACCAAACCCCTTAAACAGGAGGTTTTAACCCCTTTATTCCACCAGACCCCTTAAACTGGAGGTTTTAAACCCTTAACTCCACCAAACCCCTTAAACTGGAGGTTTTAACCCCTTAACTCCACCAAACTCCTCAAACTTGGGGTTTTAACCCTTTAACTCCACCAAACCCCTTAAACAGGAGATTCCAAAGGATTCACCCATGAGTGATCAGCTGCACAGCACCATCCAGACAGAAAAACCACCTGGCACATCTCTAGAGGGATTGGATCCCAAAAGAAGGTGATTTCCTGATGCTGAGGGTCTGTCTGGTTTGTGCAGTAGCTCGAGGGGACACTGGTGGCCAGCTCTGTCCCACTGCTGGCCATGAGCTGTGCTCAGTGAATCCCTGGCCATGATTCTCATGCAAATGGGCCAGGCTGCAAGAACAGATGTGAAACGTTTGTTTCTGTTCTTGCTGGCTTGTAAAGAAATAATGCAACTGGAATGGGGTTAAAAAGGGGGCCAAGCAGGGTGTGGGGCAGAAAGTTTATAACAATGGCTTCTCCCTTGGTGGCCCAAAGTGGTGGAGTTTATGTCAGGCTGTGCCAAATTCCTATCTCTGAGTGAATTGGACCAGCCCAGTCAGGCTTTGAGGTAGGAGCAATACACAAATATTATAAATATAGGGAAGTGTGGAAGCTGTGTCACGTCCAGTGCGGAGCCATCAATCATCCCCTTCCCGTCCTCAGTTTATAAAGTGGTTTTTGATGGTGCTTAGGCAGTTTACAGCAGCTGTGTGGACAGGCTGGAAAAGCTGACTGCATGCTCCAAGTATTCCGTGTCTGCTCTTGGGGAGCAGCAGTGATGAGGTGCCCTGGCAGGTTTTGTTGATATTAGCAGTCAGAAAGAAGTAAAATCCATTGAGGCAAAGAGACGGGCAGCTGGAAAGCACAGCTGACCTGATGGCACCTCCCTGTCCACTGCATTGCTCAGGGCAGGGCTTGGGGAAACCAGGATGAGGGGAAAAAAACCCAGAGGTGTGGTGGTGTTCATAGGGGTCCCAGGATGAGGGAAGAGACGAGAATGTTGACTCCATGTTTCAGAATATATATATATATATAAATTAATATATATATAATAAATGTTTCAGAATATATATATAAAATATTATTATACATAATATATATTTATTATATTTAATATATATAATATATATTTATATATTATTATATATAATAATATATATTTATAATATTTATATAATATTTAATATGTATGATTATATTATATATAATATATTATAATAATATATAATCGTTATTATATATTATAAATCACAAATTTATTATTTATTTATATATATATGTTATTGAAACTATACTAAAAAATAGAAGAAAGGAATTCAACAGAAGGCTTGAAAGAAAAGGAAAGGAATGGATGATAATAAAATCTTGTGACCGACCAGAGAGTCTGAGACAGCCAGACTGTGATTGGCCATTAATTAGAAACAACCAACATGGACCAATCACAGATGCACCTGTTGCATTCTACAGCAGCAGATAATTATTGTTTATATTTTCCTCTGAGGCTTCTCAGCTTCTCAGGAGAAAAATCTTGGCAAAGGGATTTTTCAGAAAATATCATGGCTACACAGAGGGACACAGTGTGTGGTGATCTCCATCCTCTCTGAGATGTTCTTCATCATGGAGCTGTAGTCACTGAGGTGCCCACTCAGATATTGATGTGCTTTAAATGAGTGTGAGGCTCTTTTTCTGAGAATATCCATGCAGAGAAAGCCTTGAAGAAGCAGAGCCCTCAGTGAGAACCTGCCTGATGTGCTCAGAGCTCACACAGTGCAAGCACATGGGTGTCCCCCACAGCAAAACACACACCCACACCCCTGCCTGTGCTCTGAGTGCTTTGGAACACAAATATTTACACAGAGAGAGGAGAATCCCTTGGCAGCACAGTCCCATCCTGATCTGCCCTTTTCCCTTCTGTGTCCAACCTGCTGGCAAGGGTTTTACACCCAGACCATTGGTGCATCCCTGGCTGTTTTTTCCAGCCTTTTGGAGGCCTGGTTCAGCCCTCAGTGCTCTCTAAGCATGGCCTGATACCAAATTAAGTCCACTTAAAGACTGCCCTTATTTTCAGAGCTGCTTGGTTGAGGTTTCACAGAGAGACAAAGCATTTTATGGAGGAACAAAGTCAAGCTGGGAGTGAGCAACTCTCACCCCATGTAGGGCATCCCTTTCCAGTTGTTGGGGTCATTTTTTCCAGCTGGAATGTCCATCCTGGACTGGGGAAACCCTACCAAATATATATCCTCATCCAAGCCAACCCCTGTCCACAAAACACACCACTTTGCCCAAAAGCACATTTTTAACAGAACCAAACCATTTTATCAGCAGTTAGTAGCCAGCCTTCCCTGTGTGTTTAATGAAGAACCATAAATGCAGATTTAGGGTTTAATTTTCCTTGTATTGTTTTCATTGCCTGATTTTTTTTTAATTTTTTTTAATGGAGAATAATATTAAAAAGCACAAAAGGCCTGGAAGGTATTGATTGTTGTTCCACTCACAAGTGTATCAAAGCCAGAGCAAGGCAGCACGCAGAGCACAAATAAAACGAGGCACAAACAAAGGTAATAAAAGAGACAAGTATCTGTTTCCAGAGCACTGGAAGAGCAGCAGGAGTGTAACTACTTCATGTTCCAGCTAATATAGCTGTCTGCAGTGATCCTCAGGAAGCTCCACCAGGCAGCACTTTATAGGTTCCCCTTGGAGAGCTCCTGTAAATATTTGCCTGCAGTGGCCGAGGGCTGTTGGGAACATCCCAGGCTGCCAGCCCCACAACAACCCCACAGATTGGGGTGGCCAGAGCACCCCCAGCACCCTGTGGGTGTGGATTCAGACCTTACCAGGATATTCAGCATCTTCCCAGTCTGATGGATTTATTTTCACTGGATGAAAGAAAGAGAGGAGACTTTGGGTACCAGAGGGCTGCTTAAAGCATCACCCTCAGCATGGATATGGAGTATTGGACTCTTGCAGCTGCTTTATTTCTGAGCAGGGAGGATTTCTTGAAGGAAAAGGAGCTGGGGCAGTGGAGGGGATGGAGCTGTTTATATATATATATATATATATATATATATATATAAAGTTCAGGCAAGAGGGGAGAACATGGTCCTGCTGGCCCCAGGGCTCCATAGCCCTCTCCAGCCTTTGGGAAACACTGCTGCTGGCATGGCAGGCTGAGCCATCAGCCAGGCTCTGCCCTCCTGCATGGCACAGGCATCCCCTGAGCAGGATGGGCACTTTGGGAAGGGCAGGACCCCATTCACAGCAGCCAGGCACCGTGGAGCTCCTGCCATGGCTCAATTCAGCCTCCTCCTCTTTCTGGCTCTTATTAATTCATGCTCCTGCTCTGAGGTCTCCCAGATGTCCCCATGCCTTGTGCCAGCTCTCTAATCAAGTTGGCCCCATCCCAGCTGGGCAGGAGCTATCAGGACAAGGTGCATTCACTCTGTGCCATGGCCAGGCAGCAGGGACAGGGATCTGTGGCCTCCAGCCCCAGCCAAAGCAGGACTCAGATTTCACTGGCTTTCTGCTCACAGCTCTGCTTGCTTTTGGGCACAGGCAGTGCAAATTAGACAGCAGACCAAGTCATCCTGTCAGGTTAGGAGAGTGCAGAGTGAAAACAGTCTCTCAAAACTTTTCATTTTTCCTTTTTTCCCTGGTCTACATGGTATTTCCTGTGAGTATTTTTGTCCTTCAAAAAGAAAAAAAAAATATTAAAAACCAAAGCCAAATCTCATCCCTACATTTTTAGTGTCTCTGGCTCAGTATTTCAAGACATCTTTTCAACAAAACTACCAGGACTGGAGTTGATGATCAGCTCTCCATCACCTGTCCCATCTGCTTGGACTCTGTGGATGCTCCCTGGGGATACAGCTCCTGTTCCCAGTGTCCTCATGGCCTTGCTGCTGCCCTGAACACCCTGGGATGTGGCAGGGCACAGCAGGAGCAGCTCCCTGGGCTGGGACATGGCAGGGCACAGCTCCTCCAGGGCTGGGACATGGCAGGGCACAGCAGGAGCAGCTCCCTGGGCTGGGACATGGCAGGGCACAGCAGCAGCTCCTCCCTGGCCTCTCAGCCTGCCCCAGGCTCTCCCTGCACACCTCAGTGGCTTCCAGAACAATGCCTGTTCCTACAATCTGAAAGCAAAAAGCCCTTGAACTTTCTGTCTGTTTTCAAGGGGGGGAAAGCCCAGGAGATTATTGGGATCAATGGAGGATTTGGGTAGAACAGGAGCTGTCATTGCCTCCTCCCTCTGCCCTGGCTCTCAGATCCTTGCCCACTGCTGGTCTGTCCCCATTAGCCATTGTTCCTATTCATTTTAGATGAAGGGGCTTTTGTTGTGGGAGCCGATGTGGGGTCACATCACCCCCTGGTTATCAATCTGCTTCCCTCTGCTCTGTCCCATACTCCATCTCCCCAGCACAAAGGGATGTTTTCTTCAGCAGCAGCTTCCTGACAGGCAGGGCTTCCCTTTCCCTTCAGACCTTATAATCACTTGTTAAGTTGCTCTAGCCCCGGGCTCCCGGGCCCTTTTCCACCACAGTCCCAGTTTAACCCCTGATCCCATCTGTGCCACGGGTCACTGGGAAAGGGGAAAAAATACAGCAATCCCAGTGGGGCTGGCACGGGCTGCTCAGAGCCTCCGAGGTGTGAGCCTTCCCCTTGCCCAGCTGTGTGGAAGCACCTGGAAATATCAGATGGTGGAAGCAAAGCCTTCAGCTCTGCTTTGCCAAGGGGACAGATAATTTTGGTTTAAGCCAGAGGTCTCTCCTGATGAGCAGGTGTGTTTTTTTCAGTGAGGAGCATCCCAAATCAGCCCGTTTGGAGAGGGAAGCCTTGCTGCTGAAAGGAGGATTTTGGCACCAGGCAATGCCAGGAGAGGAGCCCCACTCACCCCCTCAACACCCCAAAATGACTGGAGCAGGGTGGAGGCATTCCTGGGGGGGAGGCAGGAGTGCAGCAAGCACTGTAATAAATAATAAAACTGCAGATAAAAGTTTAAAAAAATAATAATAAAAACGTAAATAGATAAAAGGAGAAAGGAACGGGGAGCAAATGCAAGCAGGAGCACAGAGGAGAGGGAGCCTGCCATGCCAGCAGCATCCCATGCCAGCAGCAGGGCTGGTGCCAGGGAGCTGTGAGTCACAGCCATGGGCACAGCCACACTCCCCTCCACCCTGTCCCACTCTGGGGACATGAGCAGTGCCCATGGGGCCAGCACAGGCTGCAGAGCCGCCCTGGGATCCCCCCCAGGCTGGGTCTGTGATGGGTGCAGTGAACAGCTCTGAGATGGGCAGACAGAAATTTAAGGGGCAAAGAAAGAGCCTGCTCTGAAAATGTTAACTCAGTTGTGCAAGGGACTGAGTGAAATGAAAAGCAACTTTTGCTGCAAGCTCTAAGTTGTTAAAAACCCCTGAAGTTATCCCTGAGAAGGGTTATTTTTGCAGCAGGGCTAAAATAGATAAGAGGAGTAAGTTCTCAGCGCTCGATGTCATGATCTCAGCCACATAATTTCTCTGGCTTTATAGTACACTGTTCATCAAATGCTCTATGTAGCAAGAAAAACTCATCCAGAAATAAGGTCCAGAGCAGTCTGCTGCTAGTAAAGAATCTCAGATTTGCAGCTGTACTAACAGAGCCCACAGCAATACGGGTGGAACCATTTCCCTGTATTGCCCTTTCTAAAGCATTAAGACACCTTCCTTCTTGGAGAGCTGCTCCTGGCTGCAGAATTACTGGTGCCTTCAGCCCCAGGAGGCAGAAACCATGAGTCAGGGGCTGTAAAAATATCACAAGTTTGCCTTAAATATCGTTGGGCTCTTTTAAATATAGATATATTTAGCTTATTGCTTTCTAGACACTGAAACTTTTTATACAGGCTCTGGTCATATTTTCCCCAGTCAGCCAGTGACTCTTTAAAGGAAAGCTCAGATTCACACAAATATTTCCAGGAAAAATGCTGCAAACATAAGTCTTGCAATGCAATCCCAGCAGATACATGCTCTAAGCTCTTTCACACCAATTTCCCTTATCTTTTCTGGTTTTCTCCATTTGAAATTACCATTTTTTTTTTCAAACAGAAAGTGTAGCACTGTTCTAAGTGTCTAGGAAAAAAGTATCATAATGAGAATAATAAGAAGTGAAATCACTTTTTCCCTTCTGCAGGGCCCAGTCCAAAGCCCATTGATGTCAGCAAAGTCTTTTCATTGACTTCAATGAGCTGGATCAGAGCACAGATTTATAAAGGCATTTAGGTTCCTAATGATGGAAGTAGTTGCCTAGAGGTGTTGGTGGCCTAACCTGCTTACAGCATTTTGTAAATCTATTTATATTTTGGAGCATTGAAATACCTGAAATGCTACAGTATCTTACAACAAAATCTAGTAGAGTAATTCGCTGCAAATAGCATTTGTTATTAATTTTGCTCTGTTTACTATTTGGAAACACATTTTTATTAGCCAGCCAGCTCTGCAGATGGCTGATTATAATTCAATGCAATATTTTCTCCCCTCCTTTCATTGCATAATTTGTGGATACACCAGCTTTATTTCCAAGTAGTTGAAGTTTAAGTCCTCAGCTAGGTCCACACCAAACAGAAGGAAAAAAAAAAGGATCTAAGTCAAGTGTTTCATGTGCGAGTTTGTTTGAAAATTCTATAATCTATGACAAACATTTCAAATTAAGAGGGCATTCCCACAGGCAATGAAATAACGAAGCCCTTAGAATCAGGCAGCCACGGAGCTGAGAGCTATTTCCACATTTTATGTACTCTCAGAGGAGAAGAGCAAATTCCAACAGCAATATCGTGTTGCTTTTGTAGATATTTCTTACCGATCATGGGCCAGATTCTGCAGCCAGCCCGGGGGCAGCTTGTGCAAATTAGGGGGGAAAAGTCTGATTTTGGGTGTTTCTGTGCTGTGTTCTGTACGGAGCTCGGCGGAACTGTTGGTTGTGATACCATGAGTGTGTTTTACACCCACCAGAGCTTTAGGGGGTCTGCTCTTCCGTGCAAAGGTATTTGTGTGTGCCAGGGTGGATTATTGGGCACACCAGGAATTTGTTCTTGGGTCCGGAGGGATCCGGGGGGGGCTCAATTAAAACCCTGAGTGGCCGGACAGGCAGGTGGACAGGGTGGCCAGCCAAACACCGGGGTCTCATTGCACCACACACGTGCTGGACGGAAAAGTCCTGCGGGGTTCGGCTGCCGAAAGAGGCAGCCCGTGGGCAGCAGGATGTCCCTGTCAGCACCGAGAGGAAAGCTAGCAGAGAGTTCCCAGCTCTCCTCCCTGCCCCGCGGGATGGACTCAGGGCATCCCTGCTCCCTCCACAACAGATTCTGGGGCATCTCCGCGCCTCCCGGCACAGCCTGCGGGCATCCCTGCATCAGAGTACCTCTGAACAGCCTCCTGGCCACTCAGGGCATCCCCGCACCATCCGTGACAGCTTCTGGGGCATCCCTGCACGTCCCAGCAGAACCTCCGGGGCATCCCTGCATCCCTGTACCTCCGGAACAGGCTCCCGGCCATTCAGGGCATCCCCGCACCATCCGTGAGAGCCTCTGGGCACCTCAGCACCTCCCGGCACAGCCTCCGGGGCATCCCTGCATCCGAATACCTCCGCAACAGCCTCCCGGCCACCCACGCATCCCCCGGCACGGCCTCCCGAGGGGTTCCCGCATCCCCCGGAGCATCCCCCGGAGCATCCCCCGGAGCATCCCCGCATCCCCCGGCACGGCCTCCCGGACCCCCCCGCTCCCCCCTAAAGGGCTCAGCAGCGCTTTCCCGGCGGGTCCGCCCGCTCCGGGCTTGGCTTGGCCCCCCGCCCCCGCCGCGCCATTGGCCCCGCCGCCGGCCGCGCTCCGCCCCGCTGCCGGTGATGCCTCGGCCGAAGTTTTCCGCGGCGGGCTCCGCACGTGGGAGCCCCGCTCCCGCATCCCCGCCGAGCCCCCCGCCGCCAGCCGCGCTGTCCCCGCGGGGGATGCCGCCCTGAGCGCGCCGGGGATGCGGCGGCGGCAGCGCGGAGGAGCCGCCCGGCCCCGCGGAGCGCAGCGCGGAGGGGCCGCGCCGGGCGGCGGCCGCGGAGCAGGAGCATGGCCCGGGCTCCCCGCAGCCCTCTCGGGGTAGCATGGCCCTGAGCGCGGCGGCCGCCCCCGCCGCCGAGCCGCTGCCCCGCAGCATCTTCAAGAAGTTCCTGGTGATGCTCTGCTCGCTCCTCATGTCCCTCTACGTCTTCTACTGCCTGGCCGACCGCTGCCAGACGCTGCCCGGACCCATCATCGCCGCCGGTGCCGCCGCGTCGGAGGAGGACGAGGGCGGCGGCGGGGAGCTCCTGGGCGGCTCGGCCGAGCTGCCCCCCTGGCAGGCGGCGGCGGCGCGGCGCAAGCGGCTCCTGCAGCGCCTGAAGCAGCGGCGGCGGCGGCAGGAGGCGGCTCCGGGCGCCGAGGAGCCGGCCGGGGGCGGCGGGAGCCGGGCCGGGGGCTCGGGCGGCGGGGCGGGCACGGCCGGCACCCTGGCGCTGCTGCTGGGCGAGGGCAGCAAGCGGCTGCCGCAGGCCATCATCATCGGAGTGAAGAAGGGCGGGACGCGGGCGCTGCTGGAGTTCCTGCGGGTGCACCCCGACGTGCGCGCCGTGGGCGCCGAGCCGCACTTCTTCGACCGCAACTACGAGCGGGGACTCGCCTGGTACAGGTACGGGACGGGGATGGGACGGGGATGGGATGGGGATCGGGACAGGGACGGGGATGGGGATGCAGCCGTGGCCGAGCCGCCAGTGCCCCCCGCTGGCCGCCGCTCCTCGCTCCCGAGCCGCCGCCGAGCCTTTCTCAGCCCCGCGTTCGTGCCTCCGCTCATGGAGCTCTCTTCCCCGCAGCCTCTCGCTCCACCCGTTCTTCCGTCCCTGCTCTCAAACCCTCCAGCCCTCCTCTCCCGGCTGTCCCCAGGACCCTCCTGTCCCCGCATCCCTCCCCCGGGCTGTGTCCATTCCTCGGTGCCCGCATCCCTCTCCCGGCTGTCCCCATTCCAGAGTGCCCCAGGACCACCAGCGCTCCCGGGGTCCCTCCGGCGCTCCCCGCTACAGCTCGGCTATTGCCTGCTCCCAAATCCTCCAGCCCTCCTGTGCCCGCATCGCGTTCCCAGTTGTCCCCATTCCTGCGTGCCCCAGGACCCGTCTGTCCCCGCATCCCCCTCCGGGCTGTCCCCATTCCGGAGTGCCCCAGGACCCTCCTGTCCCCCGGCGCTCCCTTCTCCAAAGGGAGAAGCGCTGGGTACCCCGCTGGTCTGGGGACTGCGCGGGGATGCTGAGGCACAGCTAAACCCTGCCGTGAAAAGCACAGCCCCTCAATATCTTTATGCTCCCCCAGCTCTTTGCCAAACCTGTGGCTGACCGCTGAGTCTCAGCCGAGCCCAGGCTGCCTCCCCATCGCCTCCCGCAGCTCCCAGCCCGGCGCTGCAGAAGCCACTTTTCCTGTAGTCAGTGTGGATTACTTTTCCTGTAGTCAGTGTGGACAAAACCCCCTTATTTCCCACGTAAATGTTTCGGCATCCCACTAGTGACTAACCAAAAATGTCACTTTCAGGAGCACACCCCGCATGCTCACCTTGCCTTTGAAATACGAGCAAAGGTGTTTCTTTCAATGAATTAGTGTTTTGTTAAACAAGCCAGTAAATGTGAAAGCCAAGAGGGTTCTCGCTGAAGTTCAGGTTTTTTTTTTTTTTGTTGTGTGTTTTAAAGTTAGCAGAGGAGCGTTTTCCCGGCAGCTTGGTTAGGGTGAGAGTGAAACTGCTGTCTCCAGAAGTGTGTCCTGTGTTTGTGGCTCTCTTGAATGAACAAGCAAACAGGAGAGGATTTGGGTACCCCTGGAGTTTGTTTTACTTTCACATAAAGCCCGGCTATTAGCAGAGAGAAGAGGATTTTGGCTCAGCTTGTGGTGACAGCATTGAAATGTGGAGTAGGGTAGTACTGGCAGTCCGAGTGTTGATGTGAAAGTCTTAACACGTGGAAGGGATGAGCTTCCTTGTGTATCTGCCAGTGTCAGAAACACTCTGGGTTCCTGCAGCCTGCAAAGTGTGACTTCTCTTGAGAAGGAAGATTTCCTTTTGTGTGGGCTGAAGCTGTCTGCAAAATTATATTTTTAGTCCGTGCTTATCCGATTTCCACATGCTGACCCTGTGGCAGAAAGGAAACGTTAAAAATGAATCTGAAAAACCTCAAGAACTCTAATCAAGCCTTGACTTTGAAAAATAAACACATGGCTGTGGGGTGGCATCTACTGAAATTTATGGTGGATATGCAGAAAAGCTCATTTGTCAAAGATGCTGTGGAAGCTTTGAGGAGCAGATGGCAGTGGGATAGAGCTGCTTGTGGAGCAGTCCCTGAGTGAGGAGTGCAGACCTAGACAGAGGAGGAGCCACAGGCATTTAGGGCAGGGGATATAATTTTCCAGAGGTTTGGTCTTGATCTTGCAGCTCTTTTTGCCTGGCTGTGCTGCCCTGTGTGCTGTTTGTGTAATCATTATGTTTTGGCACATGAGCTCTCCCATTAATTGCCGCAGTTTGTTTGTTCTGGTATTTGATGTGCTGAGTTCAGTTTCATCTTTTTTTTTTTTTTTTCCCTTTCCTTTTTGTTTTTGTTGTTTTATTAGCCCTTTGGAGGCTGAGGTACAGTGAATTCTTTGTGTGGGATTATTCCTTTGAGACCTAATCTTGCTGGCTTTGCTTGTGTGAGTAATCTTTGCTAACACAGGATGGCAGAGCCGTGGTGCCAGCACTCTGGCCACCACTCACAAATACTCATTTACAAACCTACCTGTCTGTCTGCAGGCTTTGTTGTGATCTTTGATGAGGGTTCAGGGCTGGGGAAACAGCCAGATGTTTGCCAGAGGTCCCCATTCCTTATCTTTGCCATCAGAGGCTTAGGTTTCATGTGTGCTGCTGTTTCCCAGCAGTCAGACTAAACAGGTTTAGGGTCATTACAAGGTATAAACACTTGGGTTTGTTTTCAGTGCCCCAGGAAGCCAGCACAGGCAGCCAGCACCCAGGGAACAAAAAGCTGGTGGCTGATGCAGAGATGGAAGGGGCAGCCAGCCTGTGGAGCTGTCACAGGGACAGGGTGGCCGTGGGGTTTTGGCCATGAGGAAAGCCCTGATTTTTCCCTGGAAATAAAAGAGCTGCTCCCTTAGCAGGGGGAAGGGCTGGGCTGTGCCTGCAGCAGTGGTGATGCTCCTGGAGCAGCCAGCCAGGTGTGCCTGTGGGGTTTGTGAGGTGTTCACAGGGGGCTTATGGTGAGGGAGGAGACGAGCATCTGACTCCATGTCTCAGAAGGCTTGATTTATTATTTTATGATATATATTACATTAAAACTATACTAAAAGAATAAAAGGAAAGGTTTCATCGGAAGGCTAGCTAAGAATAGAAAAGAATGAATAACAAAGGCAGCTCTCTCAGACTCTCTCTCTGAGCCAGCTGTGATTGGCCATTAATTATAGACATCCAACATGGGCCAATCACAGATGCACCTGTTGCATTCCACAGCAGCAGATAATCAATGTTTACATTTTGTTCCTGAGGCCTCTCAGCTTCTCAGGAGGAAAAAATCCTAAGGAAAGGATTTTTCATAAAAGTTGTCTGCAACAAGGCTTGGTGACATGCAGGTCACCTGCTGGGGTGCATGGAAACACCCTCCAGGAAATAAAAGGAGTAACAGTGCAGCCCCTGCTCCCCTGGAGAAGCTGACTTTGTGAAATCCATCCGTGGGATTTCATTTGGTGAGTGTGACACCTCCGTGTGTGGGTTGAACATCAAGGGCAGTTGTGTGCCCCAAGGAGCTTTTTCTGCTTTGGGTTTGAGTCCCCTCGTGCAGTGGGGACAAAAGGAGGGAGGGGACGGCCCACAATGCTGGCATTGACTTCAGTGCTGAGCTGGCTGCTGCAGCCCTGAACAAGGCTATTGAGCCAGCAGGGTTCAATAGCAGGTGAGCACGGGCTTTAATAGAGTTCAGCTGCCAACCCCCAGCCCAAAACGGCTGCACAGCCTGGGGAAAACTCCCAGGAACAGGGGCTGAGCCAGGCATGGAAAAAAAAACCTGGATTAAAGGGAAATATCTGTGTTTGCGGCTGATACTGCGAATGTGGCTCTTTCCCTCTGATCTTTTGTTAGTCTGCACTGATTGAGCTGCCTGTTGGAATGCCATTATACTGTCACTCAGCCCAGGAACATTTATTTCATATGTTTTAATCTCCCTTCTGAAGCCGAGTTAATGTCATTAGATTCCATCTGATGCAGGGGAAGATGAAAGATAATTCAGAGTTACTCCGTCAGGTTGGGAGTTTAAATATCTCTCCTCCTCAGTGCTTCCAGAGCTGGGGAGTTCTGACTCCTAATTAATGTCCTCTTGGGATTTATTTCCAGGTGTTTTTTGTGGGTTTTTTTTGCTTCTTTGTAATCTAGGCAATGACATTTCTGAGTCAGAGGGAACAGAGAACATCTCAGATGCTGAAGAGGTCTGAGATGGAGGAAAAGGGGGAATTTTGGGGATCCAGCTGTGAGCAGCTGGATCCCACCTCGAGCTGTGTCCCATCCTCTGTTGCCTCAAACCAGGGTGAAATCGGAGCCTGATGGGGATGGAGGAGTCAGGGGCTCCCTATCCCTGATGGGGATGGAGTTAGGCTGCTCCTGGGGCAGGGCTTTGAGCTCTTTGTGATCATGCAGAGCATTCTGTGAGTGAATTATTGTGGGAGGGAGGAGAGGAGTGTGTGAATGATGTTGGAGGGACATCAGGGCAGTAAATTCAATTTATGGAAGGTGGAGCAGGACTGGGCGGCCTTCAGGAGGAAAGAACTTGTTGCAAACGCCCCTGTGTGAGGGAGGTGCTGCTGCAGGAGTTGCCTTGAAGGGATCATCTCCCCACCTTCATTCTGCAAGAAGCACCAGCTCAGCTCTGTGCCTGTGTTCAGGGTGTGCCCAGCACAGAGCATTGCTTGTTTTATTGGACATTCAACCAGTTTGGGTTTTCCACTGCCAGCTGCAGGTAGGAAGGGCTGGTTTAGCAGCACCTTCTTGTCCTGGGAACATCTCATCCCATCTCATCTCCCAAACACATTTGACTCACTAATAGCATCAAGCACAGCCTGGAGCAGTTTGCCTGGAAAATGCAGCCTTGCACAGCCACATGCTGAAGAGGATCAAGGTCCTTGTTTATTTATTAGCTGTGTAATCAAACACCTCCTGAACCGAGCTGGCAGCGCCAGGTAATGTATAAAAAGGAAACAAAAGGTGGTTGTGGCCCCAAAGGGCAGCAAATTAACTGTAAACAGCAGATGGAGATGGGCTGAGCCTGTGCTGGGTCTCCTGGGCAAGGAGTCCCTGCAGGTGGAGGATGAGGAGGGTCTGGGGGTGGCTGAAGGGACCTTTCTGTGCTGGGGAAAGGAGCTGGAAATGCTGGGGAAATGAGGGCTGGGAAGACAATAACTGGCTCTGGTGCTTTGCCACTGCCTGGAATTGGATATTCCAAGGGTTTTCAGCAGAGATCTGAAGCAGTTTGGAGGTTTGGAGAGATGTGGTGTGCCCCAGTTGCTGCAGGGCTGGAAGCAGCAGGGCTGTGGTGGGACACACCTCTGCAGCACAGAATGAGGAGTCGCAGGGATTCTGATGGGTTAAACACCACCCAGAGCTGTTGGGATCTCTCGCTTGTCAGAGTGAACTCAAGGAAAAGTTGGAAAGTCTCTTTTCCCAGCCCGGCACTTGAAGAAGGAGTCAGGGCTCTTCATTTCTCGGTCTCAAGGTTGTTCATTTTACCTTATCTATAAAATTCTTTCTCCTGCCCTGCCCAGGTCCATCCAGCAGGACAGTTCCAGGCTCTCTGCCTGCCCACAGGGCAGTGTTATGTCTTTATACTAAAAACTACATGTGCAATGTTTACAATTACTTCCCAATACCTATCACCTGTGTTAGACAGTGAGCTTCTACTCTAAACCAATCCAAAAGTGCCAACATCACAGCAGAAGATGGAGGCCAAGAAGAAGAAGAAGGAGAAAGGCTGGACACTCCCAGATCCCTCCATCTTGCCTCCTGAACCCCCATACCAGAAACCCCAAAATCTACATTTCCACCCTGTGATAAATTCACTATTATTCTACCTAAACTGTTGTGGCTTGCAAATTACCAACCATATAAGGTTGGTAATTTGCTCTACCAGTCATAATCAAACCCTGAGGTGTTTTGGGCTCTGTGCCAGGGTCTGTGAGACCCCTGGCAGGGGTCTTGGCTGCTCAGGACAGCCAGAGGGATGTTCTGGGTCCTGACAAGTGCTATTTAACCCATCAGAAACCTTGGCACAGCTTTGGCTGTCCCCTTGCACCTGGATGCACCTCCAGGGATGGCACTGCACAGACACTCCTGCAGAGAACTGGGCTCTTTCCCCTCTTACTCCTTAAACAGACCCCAAATGGTTATTGGTTTTTGGTGGGTTTTTCCAAGCAGTTTGTGTCTCTACATATCCCTTCTGTTTTGTGTTAATGGAGGAGTTCATATCTGGGGTTTGTGTCTGTTCCTGGTGATGGAGTGAGCTCTTGAGTTGGCATATTAGGAGAAGTCAACCACATTCCTATCAGAAAGCACCAAAATAAATACTTCAGATTTCACTGGGCTCTTCTTTCCGGATGCTGTGGTCTGAGCAGGGGAGTCTCAGAGGTCTGTAGCCCATCCTCCTCTTCAGTGCTGCTTCACACCCCAGTCCTGGAGAGAGCAGCACCTTCCTCACCCACTGTGGCTCTGCTGAGATGTTTGCAAATAAAGCTCCCCTGGCCCTGTCTGCTGGTGCTGAGCAATTGGGAAAGCATGGCTTTGGCTGTCCAGGAAGCTGTCAGTGAAATTCTCACAGCCAGCTCTCGTGGAGAGCAGCACAAAGCTGCAGCTGGCTGGGGTGAGAGCTCGTCTATGGCAAAAATTGGGATAAACTTTAGAGAAGCAGCAGATTCACCTGCTCTGACCACTCTGGCTGGGTTTTGTGAGTGTCCAGCTGTGCTCCCAGCCTGTCCTGCTGCCCTGGGGGGCTCCTGGGGGTCATTCCATGGAGTGTGGGACTCAGGGCCATGCCCTGGCCACACCATCCCTGTCGCAGACGTCTTTTCATTAAAATTCCTTTCCTTAGGATTTTTCCTCCTGAGAAGCTGGGAGGCCTCAGGAACAAAATGTGAACAATGATTATCTGCTGCTGTGGAATGCAACAGGTGCATCTGGGATTGGTCTCATGTGGTTGTTTCTAATTAATGGCCAATCACAGTCAGCTGGCTCAGGCTCTCTATCCGAGCCACAAATCTTTGTTATCATTCCATTCTAGTCTTAGCTTAGCTAGCCTTCTGATGAAACCTTTTCTTTTATTCTTTTAGTATAGTTTTAATGTAATATATATCATAAAACAATAATCAGCCTTCTGAAACATGGGAGTCAGATCCTCATCTCTTCTCTCATTTAAGAACCCCTGTGCACACCGTCACACATCCCCACCAGGATGTCTTTACCTCAGCCCAGCTTGGGTTTCTCCTTTTGAAATTTAGAATAGGAGCAGAGAGGTCTGGGGAGGGGGAAGGGATCTGGTGCACTTCCAGAGAGTTCAGGGCAAAGAACCAGTGATAGAAAACCTGAGAACAGCCCCCTGTGTGAGGCAGGCATTGAAACCCCTGAGCTGCCAATGGTGCTTTTCCCCTGGAGGATTCTGAGCTAACCCAAACTGCTTTCACAGGGAAACTGCAGATGCTGGAGAGGGGCAGCAGGGGCAGGGTGTTGTGGCCATAAATCTTTGGAAATTCTCATTATGTGCAGGTATTATGGGAGGGGAGTGAGTTAGGTCAGTTAAGTTTGTGTTGCTGGGGTTGGGTACTGGTGATAGCGTTCAGGAACACATAATCACAATAATGATTATATGCAGGTGCTTTTATTGAAGAGCTCTGGGTGTCAGGGGTACAAACCCAAATCTGACTCCAATATGGGTTTGGGATGAACATGTTTTATATTCTATCACTATATAACTTTCATGTTAATTATTAAACTTATATTGTATACATAGATTTCATCCAAGCATAGGCTCCTCGTGGTCCTCCTCAAACTTCTAACATAGTTTCTCATGATTCTTCTTATGATTAAACAAAAATTATATTTAATTACTAAACAATCATCAATCTAACAATTATATCATTTATCATATACTGCTTATGCAGGTGCAATTTCACATGATCTGGCAAACACAAAGCCTAACATTTTCAGAGTATTTTTAACATTTTTCCAGGGCCCCACTAAGTCTAGCTTTTTTCTAATTCCCCAAATTTTATGATTTGAAAACCTTTTACTATCACTGGGGCCATCCCAGGGATTGTGACAGTGGCTGGGGTTTCTGCCTTTCTCCTACATAACCCACCTCCTGAGAAATTAACTTTTCCATGTTTTGGGGTTAAACACGTTCAGCTGTACACCCACCTGAGCCCTGTGAGCAGGATGGTGCTCACAATGAGGGTATAAATAGAGCTGCTCGAGGAAGTGAATTATTCCTGGCATTTCTTCCATTGAATAACGAGATTCTGCAGCAGGAAATCTTTCAGCAGAAGGAATTGCTGGTTCCCTTCATGCATGGCAATGCCATCCTTCTTGCTTCCTGGAAGTGAGGAGCCTCGTTCTGTGCTCCACCATCTGTTGCAGGGTTTGAAGATCCCTGCTCAGACTCCCCCCGGCTGCTGGGTTTGTCTCTGGTGGGAAACAGAGGGGGAAATTCTCCTCCCTGCTGCCCCAGGGGAGCTTTGGGAGCCTCCTGTGGTTGTTTTCCCCAAGTGTCACATAAGGAAATCCCCCTGGGGTGATTCCAGGCATCTGGGGGCCTTTCTTGCACCAAACTCCTGCAGTTTCAGTGGGATCCCGCTCTACCCCTTGTCTGCAGCTCCTGAGCACAGCTGTGAGCTGGGATGTTAACAGCTGGATCATTTCCATCCACAGCCACCCTTCTCACGTCATCCCCCCTGGGGAGAGATGTTCAGGTTCAGCATCACCATGAGAAGCTGGCTCTTTATCAATTTAATTATTTATTTCTCTCTCTCCAGCGGGGTCTTTTTTTGTTAAAATTTGCAAAAAAGCCAGGCTGATTTGTTCTGCCATTGCCTGTTGGAAGAGGGCTCCTTCCCATAAACCAAGCTGTCTGGGGAAGCCTTTTATGGAAAAACACCAGATCAATAACTGTGCCTTCTGTGTTTTGCCACGTGTGGCTCTGTGTGTTCATATCTGCAGCTCTCAACTCTCAGTGTCGCATTTTGTCGTTACCATTTCGCTTCTGCCTTCGTCATCTTGTCTGGTAACACAGAGCATCTTTTGAGCATCACTTTAGCACAGTCTGAGCTGGACTGTTTGGGAAGCCTGATTACAGAGAGAAATCCCAAGAACTGGCTCTGTAGAACAAGTGAGGAAACATCTGGATTTCCCAGCTGTGTCCTGACTCCTCCAGCTCAGAGTTAGTGAGTGAAGGGCTGGAGATGGGATGCCCAGGAGAGATGCTGTGCCAAGGAGGTGCCTTGTTGTATTTGCAGGGATGCCCTGATGAAGGAATGAATTATGAATCTGACTCTGTGTTCTTAGAAGGCTAATTCATTATTTTTATAATACTATATTATATAAAAAAACTAAACTATATTATACTAAAAAACCCCCTTACTAAATACTAAAAAAAATTAAAAATACTAGAAAAACCCCCTTACTAAATACTGAATAAAAATGCTAAAAAATTTAAAAAACTCTTACTAAATGCTAAAAAAATACTATAAATTTTTAAAAAGCCCTTACTAAATACTAATAAAACCTCGTGGCTCTTTCTAGAGTCTCGACACAACATTAATTTATAAAACAACTCACACTAAAATTTAATAAAACAATCTCCAAACACATTCCACACATAAACACAACACAAAAAAACCCAAATAAAATAAAAATTATTTTCTTTTTTTCTGAAGCTTCTCAGCTTCCCAGAAAAAAAAAATCTTAAACAATAATTTTTTTTTCAAAATATATAAGTACCACAGGTGTTCAGTGTGTGCTGAGCTTCCCTTGGCACCAGGCACATCCTCCAGGCTGCTGCTTGTGCTGAAGGTCAGGAAAAGTTCCTCTGACACCTCTCACAAGAGTTGAGGGTGCTAATCCTCGTGTCTGGGCTAAATTCCATCTCTGGTAATCCTGGTCTGTGTCCCTAGAAATGAGCTCTGCTGTTTGAGCTGGCTCCAGTTCCTTTGTTCCCTGCCCATGGACCTGCTGGCAGAGCCCCACCACAGGGCTTGGGGTGCTCTGCTTCTGATTGCTGAGAGATGGATGTTCTGAAAGCCAGTTTGGGTTTTTCTGCATGCAAAGCTGCGTGTCACAGCAAGGCACAAAGTGAATATTGCACAATTATCCTCCTGCACTGCTGAACTCTGCTGTGTGAATGTGAATATTTGCCCTTAAATGTTTGCCTGGCGTTCAGCGTTCTTGTGCGTGTGTGGCAAAGGTTGTTAGAGCCTTCATCACCTCTAAAGGAGGATAAAAACACAAAGGGAAAAATCTCAGTGCCTGCAGCAAGCAGAGAACAGGCAGTGACATGCAGAGCTGGGGTTTGGGGCTGTGCAGGGCTTGGGGAGCCCTGGCTTGTCCTTGTTTGTGGGAACTCAGCACATCCCTTTGGATGTCCAGAGTTGCCAAGAACCTCGTCAGGGTGCTTGGAGACCCTGGCATGCTGCCCAGACACCTGGAGACTTGATTTTGACCCTTGCAACGAGTTGCCAGCTTTGTGTGAGGACCTGAAAGTCACACAGGTTTGAATGGTGTAATAACAAGGTACTCACGGGGTGAAAATGTAGATTTTAGGATTTTTGGTATGGGTGTTATGGGGACAAGATGGAGGAATCAGGGCATGTCTAGTCCTTCTTCTTTCTTCTTGTTGTTCTCCATTTTCTGCAGTGATGTTGGCACTTTGGGATTGGTTTAGAGTAGAAGTGCACTGTCTAACATAGGTGATAGGCATTGGGAATTAAGTGTAAATATGTTATACGTAGTTTGTAGTATAAAAGGACAACACAGAGTGCCTGTGGCTGCCCTGCTGAGCAGATCTCGGCTGGGCAGAAAGAAAATTTTTTAGATAAGAATTAATAAACAACCTCAAGACCAAAAAGTGAAGAGTCCAGACTCGTTCTTCAGTTGTGCAGGCTGAACCAGAGACATCCTGCACATCTCAGGGCAGAGAACATCAAGAGCAACCAGAGACATGTTCATTCCAGGGAGGTTTCATAGGGTGGTTTCTGAGGCACCCTGGCCTCCCCCTGTCCCTCCTCCCCCTCTCAGGTCTCCATCTGTCCCATCAGCAACAGGTTGGAAAGAAGCAGAATTAGAGACTTCCTCAAGCTGTGTGAGGTTAAGCTGTGAAATTGGCTGCCATGGGAGGTTTTTAGCTAAAAGAGTCTGAAAAGTGCTTGGCAAAGAACAATGCACCAGGAGCTGCCGAGTGTGATGGACCAGAAGCAAAGCCCAGCTGAGGGAGCTGCCAAATCTTACCCTGGAGGGACCCATGGTTTGCTCCTGCTGCTGGTGCAGGAATTATCCTGTGGATCACAGGGTGACCCAGGGAGCCTCATCTTCCCAAATGTTACTCAAGAGGGCTGGGACTGGCTTTCCCTGCTCTGTGTTTGCTCTGACCACAGGCAGACACAGAAGGTGCTCAGAGTCTTGCACAAGGAGTCACACTGAGCTGAAATCTTGTTTTTACATGCCCAGGGTGTGATCCCTGATCAGCCCAGCACAGCACCCAGAGCTGTTTGTCACCAGCTGTGATGGTGCTCTGCCTGCTCCTGGCTCACCACAGAATCACAGAATAATGAACTTGGAAGAGACCTCTAAGACTGTAGCCATGATATTTTATGAATAATCCTTTTGCGAGGATTTTTTCTCCTGAGCAGCTGAGAGGTCTCAGAGGAAGAGAAAAACAATAAATATCTGCTGCTGTGGAATGCAACAGGTGCATCTTTGATTGGTCCATGTTGGTTGTTTCTAATTAATGGCCAGTCACAGTCGGTTGGCTCGGACTCTCTGAGAGTCACAGGCCTTTGTTATCATTCTTTTCTTTCCTTTCAAGCCTTCTGATGAAGTCCTTTCTTCTGTTCTTTTAGTATAGGTTTGGTATTATGTATCTATCATAAAATGATAAAATATTATTATTTTTATAAAATAGAAATATATCTATATTATTATAAATACATTATCTATATTACTATAAGCAATAATATTTCTATTAATTATAGAAATAGAAATTACTATTTCATTATAATAATAAAAATATTATTATAATTTCCATACTAATTATTATATTGATAATATAACAATACAAAATTATTATCTTATATTATAAAGTATTTTATATATAATATATAATATATGAAAATATATATTATATATAAATAGATCAATATATAACTATATAATATATATTTTGTATTTATATATAAAACATATAAAATATATAAATATAAATATATATTATATATTGTATATCGTATATTAAATACATTAATATTTATACTTATAATTATATTATATTTATATTTATATTTACATTTATATTTATATTTATATTTATATTATATTGTATTATATTATATTATATTATATTATATTATATTATATTATATTTATAGTATATTTATATTTATATTTATATTTATATTTATATTTATATTTATATTTATATTTATATTTATATTTATTTATATAAATCAGCCTTCTGAAACATGGAGTCAACATTCTCATCTCTTCCCATGTCAGGATTGGGAAATTCCCATGTAAGATCATCGAGTCCAACCTGTGCCCCAACACCTCAACCAGACTATAGCACCAACTGCCATGTCCAGTCTTTTTTAAACACACCCAGAGATGGTGATGCCACCATCTCCCAGGGAAGAGCATTCCAGTGCTTTATTATTCTTTTGGTGAAAAACTTTTTCCTAATATCCCACCTATCCCTCCCCTGAGACAGCAGTACCTCCTCTGGAATAGGCTTCTGAGGAGTTCAGCAGGCAGGTTGGAGGGGCTGGGGCAGGGAAGGGCTCCCAGGCTGACCCAGATGCAGAGCAGAGAATTAACACAGAGTTAATTGAGTTTGACCGTGCCCGGTGCCCCCCGGTGGGCTCAGCCCCAGCCCTGGAGCTGCTTTGTTTGCTGTGGGACAGCTTGAGCTCTGCCCTGCCTGCACGGGGGGCCGTGGCCCCCTGTCACATCCAGGGACCTGCTGTCCCCGTGGTGTGATGTGACAGCTCAGTGAGCTGTGAGCTGTGCCTTTGGGGGGCTGCACTCTGCAGTTTGCAGCTTCATCTGCCCCCAGCCCCCTGATTGCACTCGGGCTCTTTGGCACAGGGACAGCATCTCGGGGTTGCTGCTGCTCACAGTGACTCTGAGATGTGTCACAAAGCCTCTTTTTCCCAGCCTGGTGGTCGAAGAAGGAGTTAAAACTCTTCTATTCTCATTCTCAAGGTTGTTTATTGTTTCTTATCTATAAAATTCTTTCTCTGGCCTGCCAATGTCTGCTCAGCAGGTCAGACAGAGGCACACTGGTGTTATATTTTTATACTAAAAACTACGTGTGCATTATTCACCATAACTTCCCAACACCTCTCACCTATGTCAGACAGTGAGCTTCTACCTTAAACCAATCTGTAAGTGTCACCATCACAGCTGAAGATGGAGGACAAGAAGAAGAAGGAGAAAGGCTGGACATGCCCAGATTCTTCTATCTTGCCTCCTGAACCCTCATTCTAAAAACCCAAAAATCCATTTTTCACCCCGTGACAAACTAATTATTATTCTACTTAGACTTTTGTGGCTTGCAGATCCTCATACAAGGCTGGTCATTTTTTCCATGGGTCATAATCAAAGCCACAGGGGTCCTGGGCTCTGTGCCAGGGTCTCTGAGCCCCCTGGCAGGAGTTTGGGCCATCCAGGACAGCCAGAGCTTTGGGGAGAGATTTACAGCTCAGCTGGGGTAGGGCTGTGGGTCAGAGAGGCCCAGTGATCTCCTGGTGATGTTCCTGCTGGAGAGGATGCTAAACCAACGTGGCAGCAACAGATCTACCCCCAGCTTTGGAGCCAAGGGAGGGCAGGGACAGTGGGGACACCCCCTGAGCCCTGCTCTGCACAGGCACCAGCCTTGGGTCACCCTGGCATTGCTGACTCAGCCATGGGCCCTTCCCTCTGCAGAGATTTCCAGGAATGCCCTCCTTAGCATCTCCCACTAGGCAAATCACAGCCAGCACATGCTTAGGGAGAAATTGGATTTACCCTGTAATCTAATCAATGTTAAATAACAGTAATTCTAACTCCGAGCTCCGTGTTTAAAGTGCTGTTGGTCTCTGGGGTTCACTGGAGTTATTTAATCTAATGAAATCCCATTACTGTCTCATGAGGGTGCACCACAGGATGTCCTTCCTAGGAAGGAAGGCAATGGTTAAAGAATTGGGACAAATATTTAGGGACAAATATCCAGGGACAAATATCCAGTAGGGGAAGGGGCTGAGTGCAGTAAGTTGGGGGTTTCACCTGGCAGGAGCTCACAGCACTTTGGCTGCATCACTGCAGTGATGCTGTCATTGCTCAGGACATGGTGGTGTCCAGGTTCCTCCTGTCACCTCCCTGGGCAGGCTGTGCCACCTTTTCCCTTTTCCTGGCCCTAACAGGGGTTGTGTTCCTTAACCCATCTCAGTACCCCACCCAGCATCACACTTGCTGTGCTTCCTGCAGTGTTGGGTTCTCAGCACTGGCTGTGTTGGGCTTTGATGGAATCAGAGAATCACCAATGGTTTGGTTTGGAGTGGACCTTACAGAGCAGCTCCTTCCAATCCCCTGCTGTAGGCAGGGTCACCTCTCCTAGCCCAGGTTTGTACCAGCCCCATCCAGCCTAACCTTGAACACTTCTGGGATTTGAGATGTTTCCCCCAGTCCTGCTGTACTTTCCCCATTTGCATCGAGCAATTTTTCCTAATCTGCTTTACAGAGGCAGATAGGAGCTCTCCCAGGTCACGTTTCCCAGCTGGATTTGTGACAATTTCTGAGCCTTCAATCAATTCCATCCCAAGAGAGTCAAGCTGAGCCCTTTGCACCAGTTGCTTTCCTGCATGCTGAGCTCATTGTATTCAAATATCTTGGAATTCTCTCAGCAGAAGGCAGGGGCTGTGCTGCTGACAGATCCTGTGTGCTGGGGGAGTGTTCCTTCCCCTGCAGCACGTGCTCCAGTTTCCCTTTATCACTTCTTTAATAAGGCTGATATTTACTCTGCATTGCTCATTTGCTGCCAGAATTGGAAGCATTAGAGCAGCAAGTGATAATTAATTACCTTTAGAGCAGTGTGGGGTAGGAGCCCAGCATGGTGCTGCCCCAAAGGAGAGGGATCAAACCTGATTTTGGGGTGTAAATTCCCGTCTCACTCTATTCCTCACTTTCTAGAACAGCTGGGATGGCTGTCAGGGGTGCTGAGCATCCTCTAGAGGAAAGATTGCACCCAGAGGTGCTGGGAGAGGACACAGCTGGCTCAGTGGCAGTGGATGGGATGGGAATGAAGGGTTGTGGCTCTGTGCTGCTGAGTTATCTTGGGACATCTTCAGAGCTGCCCATCCCCAGGGAACAGCTTGTTTCCTTGAAAACCATCTCCATGCTGGAAAAAAAACCCAAACAACATTAAAAAGAAGCAAGTCTGGTAATTTAATCATGTTAAGTGCTCCTAAAATCACGTCTGCACTGCACAGCAGCATGCCAGAGCTCTCTGGAGGAGCAGATGTGGCAGGGTTGGGTGCAGAGAGATGGGGCTGATGCCTCAGGTTTTGGCTTTTCTATTTTTCACATGCTGCTTCAGTGTGTGGGTCTGGGCTTCACATGAGGGGATGGTGAGCTCTGTGCACAGAGCAGGGAGACAAAACAATTCCTGCTCCAGCTGGGCACCAAGGACAAATGATCCAAATCTCAGCCCAGGAGCACAAAAAACGTGGGCTGGAGAGAGAAAAACAAGGATGGGACTGCATAAGCTAAAGGCATAATTAGACAATTAACTGCAAGATGCAAATGGAGCAGAACTGATCAAAGTAAGAGACCCTGTGAATGCTTGTGAATTTTGGGACCATTTTGGTTCACCTTGGGTGCAGCCCTGGTGTGGCATATTCACATGCCCTCTGAACAGACAGAAGCTGTGAGACAAGCAGAGAAGAAGGAAAACACAATTCTTAGCTCGTTTGCTGTGCCTGTGTTGTGCTAAAGCAGAATGCAATGTGGAGATTGTTTACCCACAGTGAGGATGTTTTGTTCCCTTGGCCTGTCAGGGCCAGGTGTGTGTGTGTCAGACTGGCACGGGACAGAGATGAGTGCAGTTCTGAGCAGTTGTGAGCAAGGGTGAGTGCATGGCAGATTCAGTTTAGATGAAATGTACATAGTACAGTACAATAAAGTAATTCTTTAGCCTTCTGATGATGGAGTCACATGCGTCATTCTTTCTCCCCTTGGTCGGAGTTGCCTTTGATTTACAATAGCCCTGGCTGGGCTCTTGTGCTGCCAGGGTGGATCCATGGAGGAGATCCTTTTACTAAATCCCTGCTTTATTCTCTAACTCTGCCCAGCCTCTGCTCCAGCTCAGCCTTCCCCAGGCATCAGGGCAATGGATGGAGGTGGGGGGGCGAGATGCCCTGTGCTTTGGCAGCACTGCAGGAGCAGCCCTGGTCCCCTGAGGGGTGGCTCTGTGTCCCCAGCCCCTGGGGGAGGCTGGCAGGGTCCCCTGGCCCTGGGCTGGCCTGGCAGCAGGGGCAGAGCTTGCTGTGCTAACGAGGAGCTGCAGTCCCACCGTGCCTGTGCTCATTACGCACGTCCCTCTCACACCGCCCTCATTATTCCCCTGCTATCTAGTGTCATTAAGATATCAAGTTCATTTAGGTACATCCACATTGGCAGTTTAATTATGTCTGGGTACTACTCTGTATTTTATTCATGGACTATCTGGGGGCGGTTGTCAAACACAAGGCCAGGAGATAAAGGTTTGGTGGCTGCAGAATGCTAATGTCCTGCTGGCTCCCTTTTGACAAATACACATGCCAGTTATTGCCAAACTGATTATTTAATTCATTAACACCACATACATCAGCTCCCTTCACCCAGCATTATTGTGTACATTCATCTTTTCATAAACAATTACCTGACAAAGTTGAGAGGGGCAAGGATTGGGGAATGAGAGCTGTGCTGGGAAGTTGTGGTGTGGGTTAGGAGCGAGGTGCTGGGGGTGTGCAGGACGCTCCCTTAGCGTGATGGCTTCATTAATCAAATTAGGGACAATGGCATGTCACATGTGTGCCCTGCTGCCCAACAGCCTGCTTGTGCTGGGCTCCCTCCTGGGCTCCCTGAGCAGTTTGTGGTGATGGGGTGGGTGAGGTGGAGCCCAGGGGACCCTCTGGGAAGGCTTGGAAAGCAGCCAGAACATGACCTGCATTTCTCATTATTATTTTTATTTTTGGTATTATCATTACTATGATGAGGACTATTTGCATGAAAACAAACATTCTTTGTTTATTGTTTCTGTCTCTTTTCCAGCTTCCTCATACTGCTTTTTCCAAAATTGGAACCATTAGAGCAGCAAGTGACAATTACCTTTAGAGCAGCGTGGGGTAGGAGCCCAGTGTGGTGCTGCCCCAAAGGAGAGGGATCAAACCTGAATTTGGGGTGTGAATTCCTGTCTCACACTGGAGCAGCTTCCTAGGGACAGCTGGGATGTCTGAAGTTGGAACCCTGTGCAATAGGATTAGAAATATTGGTAGGAATGATTAGGACATCACAAGTATGTAACCAGCTGGGAACAAAGCCCCCAGCATGATTGCTTTCTGCAGTTTTTGACTGTAAAAGCTGGAGATGGAGAAAAAAATTAGCAAGGAGATGAGAGCAGTGAAGAGTAACCAAAGTCATGAAATAAGTGAATCCTGAAGCTTTCCTAGAGATGGTGGTGAGACCCTGTCGCACACATCTTTTATGAAAATCCTAAATCTTTTAGGATTTTTCCTCCTGAGAAGCTGAGAGGCCTCTGGAACAAAATGTAAACATTGATTATCTGCTGCTGTGGAATGCAACAGGTGCATCTGGGATTGGTCTCATGTGGTTGTTTCTAATTAATGGCCAATCACACTCAGCTGGCTCAGACTCTGTCCAAGCCACAAACCTTTGTTATCATTCTTTCTTTTTCTATTCTTAGCCAGCCTTCTGATGAAATCCTTTCGTCTATTCTTTTAGTGTAGTTTTAATAAAATATATATCATAAAATAATAAATCAGTCTTCTGAAACATGGAGTCAGATCCTCATCTCTTCCCTC
Organism: Melospiza georgiana; assembly: GCF_028018845.1. Taxonomy (NCBI): domain Eukaryota; kingdom Metazoa; phylum Chordata; class Aves; order Passeriformes; family Passerellidae; genus Melospiza; species Melospiza georgiana. The sequence continues at coordinate 6,953,897 of NC_080450.1, forward strand.
ATTCTCAGACCCCTGTGAGCACCACCAGAAGCCTCACCAGAGGGACCTGCCCAGAGGAGATCATTCCCATCTCCAGCTCCTCATGTCCAGCACAAATCCCTGTGGAAGGGGTCAGCCCTGGAGCTGCTCCGGCCATGCCCTGGAACACACAGCCCCGCTGTTCTCAGTGAGGTGTTTTGTTTTATTTCCTCAGATGCTTTGTGCCCTCAGCTGTTCCTGCAGGCAGAGTCTCCCTGGTGTGGAGGAGCAGCAGCTGCAGGAGGCCACCAATAGAGCCAGGATCAATTCAGCCTCTCACTCAGGCAGACACGCTCCAGAAGCAATGCTGCAGGGGTCACGCTGCTCCAGTGCACCATTTGCAAACTAAATAAAGGATCTGAGTGAGTTTTAAGTGCCTAACTCCCTTAGGCCCCTTTGGAAAAAGCCCCACTGGAGTAACTAAGAAGCTTTCAGCGTGTGTTTGCAGGAACATTAATCCCCCTTGCTATGTCAGCTCTCTTTGATCACACTTCAAAACCTTCATCTCCAGGGGTCCTGTCTGGGCTTCCCAAAGTGGCTTAAGGGCAGAAGACCTGGGCTCCCAAGGCTCAGGATCCTCTTCCAAATCCATCCACATTGGAATGGAGGGATCACACCATAGCAGGGGTCTGCCCTGTCCCCTTCCCTGCAAGGTGAGACGCACCATGGGTGATGGGTGAGTGTTGTGGTGGGTTTAAAGTCTCAAAAGTGTCAGCCTGGGCTTGGTCAGTTCTGCCTGTGCTTCCTTGCTGTTCCCAGGGAGGTGTGATGGAAGAGGAAAGGGGGTTTTGTCTTTGGATGCTGAGAAATGAATGGTGAAGGAGGGCTGGTCTTGCCAAGCAGGGCAGGGCTGGAAAAGGAGAGGCTGGAGTCACCTTCAGGAGCTGATCTGAAACCTCCAGCCCATGTTCAGAGCTGGGTGAGGAGCAGCAGTGTCTATTGACCTGGATCCAAATGACCCAAGTTGACTTATGAACTTGATGTCAATAATTGGGGTTTTTATAGTCCATCCATATTCTGGAGAACTCTTCCTTCCTTCCTTCCTTCCTTCCTTCCTTCCTTCCTTCCTTCCTTCCTTCCTTCCTTCCTTCCTTCCTTCCTTCCTTCCTTCCTTCCTTCCTTCCTTCCTTCCTTCCTTCCTTCCTTCCTTCCTTCCTTCCTTCCTTCCTTCCTTCCTTCCTTCCTTCCTTCCTTCCTTCCTTCCTTCCTTCCTTCCTTCCTTCCTTCCTTCCTTCCTTCCTTCCTTCCTTCCTTCCTTCCTTCCTTCCTTCCTTCCTTTTTTATTTTTTATTTTATTTTATTTTATTTTCCTGTATTCACTCTGAACAACCTCGGTGTCACTGCCCCATCCTGAGCCTCCACATCCCCTCCCTGTGACACAGAGCTGAGCATGGTGCAGACCCGCAGAGCAGAGCTGGCTGCTGTGCCATTTACTCCTGAAATCTGCATCTGCTGCAAACTAAAACTCCCTGAAATATGTCAGATGGCTCTGGTAGTGGATCAGACAGTGATGCATTCCCTGGAGAAGGTGGAATTGCTGAGCTCAGGGAAGAGCTCTTGCTACAGGATCTTGTGAGAAATGGCCAAATTCCCTGCCTTGGCCCTTGCCTTGCCCAGAACTTGCACATTAGGCCAGGAAGATTTTTTTTCAGCTTTCTGGAGACTTTTCCCCCTTTTGCACCTGACTGCTTTGCTCTGGGAATGAAAGTATAGAGCCCTTTCCCAGCCCTTAAAGTTTCATTAGGCAAAAGGACAAAGAACTGGCACAGGAAGGATGAAGAACCACTGCAAGAGTAAACTTGTGTGACTCTATGTATTTTAGATCACAGCCTGAGGTCAGGCTCCCTTTTCTGTAATACAAATAAAGGGTTTTTGGCCATGCAGCAGCAGATGTGTAGTGACACATAAAAAAAGTCACTTCTCAGCAGAATTTAAGAAACAGCCTCTGTTCTCAGCAGTGAGGTCTTTGAGGTGTCTGGGTGTTTCATAAACCCCCAGCAGGCACAGATACACTCACAGATGTGCGCTCAGCATCTCCAGCAGCCCAGGGCATGCCACAGGAATTTCCAAAATTTATCATAATCTCTGCTGAACTGTTGAGGACTCCACAACACTATCCTGGCTGGCAGATCCTTTTGCCTCTGTAGATAAGGGAGAAGATCCATCTCCCTGCTCCCCAAACCCCAGCAGCCAGTTCACAATCTCCAGAGACACAAGGGTGCCCAGAATCCCCAGGTGTGGCTGTACAGCCCAGTGGGTCCCAGCCTGCTGCATCCACTGCCCTTTTCCAATATTATTTCTCTACCTCCAGCTTCAGCTGCCTTTATTTAGCCACTTTAGTCCCTGCACTCATTTTCAGTCTCTGAGATTTGGTGGCATTTCTTCAGATGGAAGGAGAATGGAGGAACATTGGGTTTGTTGGGATTTTTTGGTTGTTTTATTTTTCACAAATCACCTCCATTTAGTGTTTTTTCTGTGTCCTTCCAATTTTCAGACAACATTTTACTCCCCTTTGCGTTGTGTGCAGCTTCTCAACCCCCACCCCTGTCTCCAGCTCCATTTCCCACCCCAGCTCCTCTCCTTCCTTCTCCTTTTCCATGGCAGGAGCAGTGAGTGCGCATGGCCTGCCCAGGCACCAAGGAAAAATGAGGCAGACATGGAAAAGGAGCAAATTGCATTATTATGTATTGCAGGCAATAATGCAGCTCCCAGGGGACAGAGATAATGCAGTGAGAGACAAAGGAACAAGAGTTTTTGCTGGCCTGAGCACTCACTTGATTGTGGCCTTTCTGGAATTATTCCTGACTTTTGCTGGGTGATTGTTTGTGTCACCCTTTTGACTTTTCACTTTTGTCTGGCTTGAATTGAGCCCCAGGGTATTGTATTTGTGGGGTGCCCTGTGGCAGGAGTGATGAATCTGGCTCCATGTTCTCAGAAGGCTGATTTATTATTTTATGATACTATATTATATTAAAGAATGCTATACTAAACTATAATAAAGAATACAGAAAGGGTAATTACTGAAGGCTAAAAAGATAACAATGAAAACTCGTGAGTCTCTCCAGAGTCTGGACACAGATTGGCCAAAGAGTGAAAACAACTCACAGCAGAATCCAATGGAACACTCACCTGTGGGTAAACTATCTCCAAACACATTCCACATGAGCACAGCACAGGAGAAGCAAATGAGATGAGAATTGTTTTCCTTGTCTCTGAGGCTTCTCAGCTTCCCAGGAGAAAAATCCTGGGCTAAGGGATTTTTCCAGAGAATGTGAATGCCACACAATGGTTTTTGCTGGCCTGAGCACTCAGTTGATTGTGGCCTTTCTGGAATTATTCCTGAATTCTTCTGGGTGATTGTTTGTGTCACTCCTTTGACTTTTCCCTTTTGTCTAGCTTGACTGGAGCCCCAGGGCTGTTGAGGGATCAGGTTGTGGGCAGAGGCATCCCCCAGCACGAGGGATAGGGGTTATTTCCAAGCTGGCTGTGATTTTTGGGGTTTGTCTGTCTGGGGGACGTTTTTTGGAGACCTGGTGGTTTGGGCTCCCATTTTCTGGTGGGAGCAGATGTGCCATTGGCAAAGGGAGGGAAGCAGTGGAGATTCCCTGAGTTTTGGGTGCAGAAAGAGGCATCAGGATGGAGCTGCTGGCATCAGCCATGCAGAGTGTGTGTCCCAGGCCACATCTGGGCTTGGGGCTCCTGCAGGACACAGTGGGGCTGGTGATCCATGGGTTTGCAGGGCACTGAACTCTCCCTGAGATGGGGATGGGTTTCCTCAGCAGCCCAGGTGCTGAGAAGCTGCCCAAATCAAAGCTCCACCAGCTTTTGGAAAAATCCCATCTGAGATGTTTGCCTGGGGGCTCCCCAGGGTCCCCCTACAGAGACAGCCAAGGCTCTAAGATGTGCTTTGGACTCTTCCTCTTCCTCTTCCTCTTCCTCTTCCTCTTCCTCTTCCTCTTCCTCTTCCTCTTCCTCTTCCTCTTCCTCTTCCTTTCTCCTTCTCCTTCTCTTTCCCTTCTTTTTCTCTTCTCCTTCTTTCTCTTCTCTTTCTCCTTCGCTTCTTCCTCTTTCTCCTCTTCTCTTTCTCTTCTCCTTCTCTTCTCCTCCTCTTTCTCTTCTCTTTCCCTCCTTCCCTCTTTTTCTCTCCCTCTCTCTCCTCTCTCTTTATCTCTCCTGCTTTTTCTCTCCTGCCTTTCCACCTTTCTGAGACATAAGCAAATTCCAGGGAGGCATCAGTTGTCTTTAACACCCAGAGGAAAAATCGAAGGGAAGGGTTCAATTACCCACATGAAAAATGAGTCTCCTAACAGAGCTCTATCCATTTGCTAGTTGTGCTTGTTTTAAAACTGAATTATAGAGACTGCACATTTTTCCAGAGACAAATGCATTAATTTTTCTCCAAACAGACAAGGGAGAAGCAGAGGGAAAATAAGATAATAAGAGTTTCCACAGTGATTTATATGCCTTTGTGAGAAATAATGGGGGCAGGCAGCAGCGTGCTCCAGCAGCTGGGAGGAAGGGGCAGGGGGGTGGCAGGGACAACTGCAAGGAAAACTGCCAGAAGTCCAAGTCTGATTGTTGGTTTTAGATGATATAAGATCACTTTATGTCTCTGACTGGCTTGAAAAGTCTCTCTTCCTCTCTCTCTCTCTCTCTATATATACACATATAAAATATAGACCATATGATGCACTTAAAGCCAGCCCAGACTGTGGTGTTTATACAGGAAAGGATTGTGTTTCTGGCCGACCTCTCCTTCTCCTGACCAAGGATAAACTGGGACCTTTAGAAAACAAAGTGGTGGCTGCAATTTTTAACAGATTTGCTCTTGTATATATTTATACAGGGCAGGCAGGCCCTTCCCCAGGGCAGCCTGCTTGTGCCTGTGGGCAGAAACCAGGGGGGTTGAGTTTATTTTTTTTTTTTATCTGTTCACTTGGGTTTGATTTATATGGTAAAAGAGATATTTTTATTATAGTGCACAGTAAATTGGGTTTCTTTATTGCTCATGAGAGCTGTTTCCCAAAATTGGACTATTTATATAGCACACTGATTGCAATGTATTTCTGATCTTGATGTCTAACTGTAGGGAATAAAAAAAAAATTACAGAAAATCAGATGTTTTTTAAGAAAACCTGCAACTTCTCTTGAAATAAAATAAAACTTTTTCTCAAGATGATGATGTAGCTCTCAGCAGCTCCCAGGAAATCATCTTGGGTTGGTGACTAAAGACTTTTGGTGGGAATTGGAGGCTCTGAAGCAGTTTTGTGGTTTGTCCATTGGTGTAATCCACAGGAAACACATCCGTGGGGCCAAAGGCCACCCTGGCTGTGGTACCTCCACTGATGTTTCCCTGCAATTACGGGAATGATTCAATGAATGAATTCCCACTTGGCTTCCCAGCAGAAAATCCTGCAGCGTTCAGATGGACGTGAGGGTGGAGGGAAGTGATGCTTTAAAGCAAATCTTAAATCTGTTCCAGGGCAGATGGTTAATTGTGGAGTTCCATTTATTTGCCTAGTGCAAATCATGTCCCATTTGCCCATGGCGCCAGGGGAACCAGATTCCTGTTTGTTTTTGCTAAAAGCTGGATTTTCAGGGAATATTCTGCAGCTCCCATTTATGGCCACAGAGGAGGATGACTTGCACATAGGACAAGCAGTGGTTCCTTGGAAAGGTGCTGGGATGAGAAATAAACCCAAATTTCTGTTTGTTTTTGCTAAACAGGGAATTTTCAGGGAATATTCTGCAGCTCCCGTTTGTGGTCCCAGAGGAGGATGACTTGCACACAGGACAAGCAGTGAGTCCCATGGAAAGATGCTGGGATGAGAAATAAAGCCAGATTCCTGTTTGGTTGTGCTCAAAGTTGATGTTTCAGGGAATATTCTACAGCTCCCACGTGAACCTCCCATTTATGGCCTAGGGGAGGATGACTTGCACACAGGACAAGCAGTGATTCCCATGGAAGGTGCTGGCATGGGGATAAGCTGCCCACACCCTGTTGGTTTGCAGAGTTCAGCCTCTTATTCTCATGGTTCCATACCTGAGAAGGTGCTTTGGCTCCTCTTTTCCCATCCCCAGTGTCTGTGGGCCTGGATTCCTGCCCTGGGCCATGAGGGTGTTTCTCAGGGAACTTCCCAACAGGGCCTAATTGAAGCCTGTAGAGATTTTTTTTCACAGATTCATGGCTTTTCAAAGGAGAAATTTGCATATTAATAAGAAGCTGTTCAGACTGATTGGCTTAATGTGTTTGGTGTAAGTATAATTAAATGTCAAGGGAAATATATCATGAAGTAATGGATCTGGAGTTAATTTATCAAAAAGAAGTGAATCCTAAAGAGGGAGACACTTCCAATAACAAACAGTTCTTTAACCTTCCTCCTTGAGATGATTTGCTTAGTCAGGGCTGAAATGTGGTCTTGGAGATCCTTGAGTGAGGGAGAATGAAGTTGGTTTGGGGATGGAGGTTTTTCCACAATCTCCCATTTACAGAGCCCTTTTTCAGATCCTGCACTGCTTTAGTGCATAACTCTAACCTCCATATAAAGTGTCAGCTGCTGCCTTCACATTTTGGTCAGACAAAACAATTCCTCTGGGCCTGAAACTCAAGTACACCCTACAGCCTCAGGCATCAAAAAGTACAAAAAAAGTGAATTCGGAGGGGAGAGCAAACTGAGGGAATAGGACTCCATTACCTGAAGCTGTAATTGGACAATTAACCCCTGATATGTCAATGGACCAAAGTTAAAATTGTCTGAAAAACTCATGACCATCATCCATCCTGGGTGCAGCCCCTCTGGGAGGCTTTTGAGCGCCCAAGGTGTGTCTATTGAAGGCCTTTAATAAATACCATGATAAATTGAAGGTCTTTAAACAGAGGGTTCCCCCAGGTCCAGGTGGGGAAGGTGCAGCCCTGCTCCCTCCAAGCCCAGCAGCAGCTCCTGGGAGGGTTTCTGGGTGGATGTACCCCTGTGAGACTTCAGAGATGCCCTTAGAGGGGAAGAATGAGATGGAGATTTATTTGTATCAGGTGCTGGGCCATTTGTAGCCGTTTTTTTGGTCATCCCTCAGTCTTTGCTCTTTGAACTTTTCAGAGCACGTGCCATCTCCCTGCTCTGTTCACATCCTAGCTGGGCACAAACCCACAGCCCACACAAACAAAAATCTCAATGCAGGTGCCAAAACTGGGTGGTTTAAGATTGTAATTGAGGGAGGTGAGGTGCAGGCTGAAGGCTGTGCTGATCCCTTCAAGGCTGTGTCTCCTGGCATCCATCTGTGGGATGGAAAGAGGCTGGGAGCTCCCTCTCCATGGGGCAGTGGACAAACAGGCCAGGACTTCCATCAAAACTCTGCTTTAGGCGGGTGTGGGTCCATGGATTCATGTCCAGCCATGTCCTCTGCTGGGATGAGAAACAGGGACTGACCCTGCTGTGTGCTGGGATGGCAGAAGGGAGCTCTTGATTTGCACTTGCAAGGGATGTAAAAGGATCATGTCCATTGTCTCAGCTGGAAAATCCTCCTTTGGCATGACAGACATAGAGGGGAGTCAGCAGGTTGTGATAAAGAATCCCTTTTCATTTGGGAATGGCATTGAAAATGTGATGAAATCGCTGTGAGCCTGCTTTTCTCCCTTGTAAGAATCAGCTGGTGCTGCAAGAATTTGGCAAAGCTCCTTGAGTGATGCTCTGGCCACTGCTGGGGTTAAACTGGGCATGGTGCTGGGGAGACCAGAGGTGATGAGTGTTGGGTCCAGGAGGAGTTTGTCCTTGCCAGTGCATGACTGGAGCTGCTGGGAGTGCTCTGGGTTAAAGAGCCCAAGGGGATGTCACAGAAAGGGCAGTGACACCAAGCACTGCAGACATGGCACAGAAAGATCCTTCAGAAGATGCCTGGTGGTGTCTCCATTCCCATACAAAGGTTGGACACGTGTTGAAGGAGCTGTGACCAAGAGCCCTGGGGCTCCTCATCTGTTCCTGGTGGGCAGAGGGGCTGGGATTTACCAGCAATTACCCATTGGAGAGAAAACAATCTGAAACACCTTTCTCCAGAGGCCAGCTGGATGGCCCAGAGGAGCTGGAGGTGCCACCTGTGATTGCCTCAGCCCCGATGAGTTTCTTGTTCCAGCAGAGAAAATCAATGGCTTGCAGGGCTAATGGCACCAGGGAGTTTCTGCCTGTCAATAGCACTTAGGCCCTGCTGCTCTCCAGATGTGCCTTCCAGCAGAGAGGGTTTTTTGGGAACCTCTTGGCACAGTTTGCTCTCCCAGACTGGTCACGAGATGCTGGGACACAGGGGTCACCTCTCAGCACAAGGAGACCCCAGGGCACAGCACTCCCCATACCTGCTGCCCTCAAAGCAGCAGCTCGGCCCCTCAATAATTCATCAGAGCAATTAGACAGAGGGTTTGCGTGCTGTAATGAGCTCTGATCCACACGCTCTCCATCCCAGAGGAGCAGAGGGGCAGGGGCTGAGCACGGGAGGCACAGCAGGGCATGGGATGGAGAGCAGAGCCCCCTCCTTGTGTGCAGCTGCTGCCCCTCACTGCACTGCCCCGAGGCTCTGCAGACAGGGCAGTGACACCTTGGCACCTGTGACCCTGCTCTCCAAGATCTTCCGTGCCTTCTGATGTTTACATTTTTATAATGAAACTTCCTTACACGCTTTTCTGTAAATAATTATTGTTTGATGTTCTTTCCTGGAGGAGGAGATGGACTGTTGGTTTGTCCAGTGTCATTGGAGAGGTGGCACTGCCATCCTCCACTCCACTGTCACTTTTAGAAATCTATAAATGTTGGAGGCAGAAATTAAACTGCCCTTCTTCTTACCTTGGAGATTCCAGTGCCCACGTTGTGTTATTTTGTGTCCTAGAGGGAGAGACACCAAGGATAGGGACACCAATAGGAGTGACACCTGTCACCCTGCTCTCTAAGTTCTTCCAAGCCTTCTGATCTTTGCATTCTTCTAACAAACTTTCTCGTGCGCTTTTCTGTAAATAATTATTGGTTTACGTTCTTTTCTGGAGGAGGAGAAATTTGATGGACTGTTGGTTTGTCCAGTGTCATTGGAGAGGTGGCACTGCCATCCTCCAATCCACTGTCACTTTTAGAAATCTATAAATGTTGGAGGCAGAAATTAAACTTCCCTTCTTCTTACCTTGGAGGTTCCAGTGTCCACGTTGTGTTATTTCGTGTCCTAGAGGGACAGACACCAAAGGGAGTGACACCAAGGGCAGTGACACCAAGGGCAGTGACACCAAGGGCAGTGACACCAAGGGGGTGACACGAGGTCACTCTGTGCTGCTCTGGCAGAGTCTCTGGGGGTGTGTGACCCCCTTATCTCAGGGACACTGCTCTTTCCTGCCTTGGCTCCCTGAGGGGCAGGAAGGATCTTCACCTCTGGAGTGATCAGCAAACAAGCTGCATCCTCCATGACATTCCTTAGATGGATTTCCCAGCTCCTCAGGAAGGGATGAGGCTTCCTGGCTGTGACCTCCTGAGAGCCGGGTGTGTCAGGCAGTGAGATCCCTGCTGTGGGTTGTTTTTAAATGCTGAGGTTGTTCAGCCCAATGGTGGAAGGAGTGGAGGTGCCCGTGGCACTGGGTCTGCAGCTGGGAGGGTCTGCAGAGGACTGGCACAGACATCTTTTATGGAAAATCCTTTCCTTGGGATTTTTCCTCCTGAGAAGCCGGAGGCCTCAGGAACAAAATGTAAACAATGATTATCTGCTGCTGTGGAATGCAACAGGTGCATCTGGGATTGGTCTCATGTGGATGTTTCTAATTAATGGCCAATCACACTCAGCTGGCTCGGACAGAGAGTCCAAGCCACAAACCTTTGTTATCATTCCTTCCTTTTCTATTCTTAGCCAGCCTTCTGATGAAATCCTTTCTTCTATTCTTTTAGTATAGTTTTAATGTAATATATATCATAAAATAATAAATCAGCCTTCTGAAACACAGAGTCAGATCCTCATCTCTTCCCTCATCCTCAGACCCCTGTGAACACGGTCACAGAGGACCCCTGGATGGGAAATGGATTTGTAGGGAATCCTCAAAACCTGACAGAAGGCTCACACAGTGTGCATCTGTGTGCAGATCTTGAGATAAGAAATGCTGACTTAGAAATGCCATGGGATAGGACAGACATTGCCGAGAGAGAAATGGAGCTAGAAACAAGTTTGGATATATATAAGATATATCATATATATATATATATATATATATATGGGTTTTTTTGTAAAGGATGGCCTTGCAAAAAAACCCCATATATATATAGGATATATCTATATGATATATATCATATATATGTATGGAGAAGAAATCGTGGGCAAAGAGGATTTTTCAGAAAATGTGGCAGTGACAGGAGGGACTTCACTGTCCTAGGACGATGCCTGGGGGGCAGGACAGCCACATCAGTACATCCTGAGGGAGTAAATAATTCAGAGATTGTTTCCTGACAGTGGGAGTGATGCAGAGCTGCTGGAAACCTTTCTGACCACAGCCAAGGGAAAAAACCACAAATATTTCAGCAGGTGACACCCTCATCCTGCCTGGCTTGCAGTGCTTCCATGGGGATGGAAGAGCAGAGACACAGGAAATTCCAAGGCCCCTGACTTGTTTTGTGAGGGTGCAGCATCCCCTGAGAGAGGGCAGTTGTGTCACAGATCCCTCCAATAACACCAGAATTTCCCTGAGCTGTATCTTTGTGCAGAGAGAATGCCTGAACAGCAGGATGGGGAGGGATAGGAGACACCCAGGGCTCCTTGTCCTCTCCCAGGGCTATTCCTGCCTCTTGTTTTGCTCCAAGCCCAGCTTAATCCATCCTCATTAAAATCAGTGGCAAGAGCGTCCTTTTGCTATTGGGTTTGATTTCACATCCAACGCCACAGTGAGTGATTTTCTTTTTTTCCTTGCGGATCTCTCTGATCTTTTGCCCCTCTCCTTTCAGCATGCTCGGTCTCGCAGCTTTTCTTGGAGGTTTTTTCCTTTAAATTTCTCTCAGTTTCCTGAAATGCATCTTTCCCTGTATCGATTTCACGTGAGATCTGAGGGAGGGCAGAGCAGGAGGCTCAGCTGACTCCCATGCACACTCACAGCTCATCAAAGCAAGCACAGAGCCCTGTGAGCTGCACAGCCCCTGGGCTTAGCAGCTGGCCTCATGGGAGGGAGGAATTAATCTCTTTAGGCAGCATTCCTGAATTTATATGTCCATCCACGCTGCTGGTGACATGGAGTTATCACTCTTTGCTAGAGCATCTTTCTTTTCAATCGTCTCCTGAACACGCTGCAGTGGCACTTCAGGGAGTGTGGGCTGGGCTGGGGGAAGGGGAGTGCTTGTGAGAGCTGGGTTTGGGTTTTTTATAAATTCCTCTTGCAGAATCACTGCTTAAAATGCTTTGGAAGAAAAAAGAGAGATGGTGGGGTGTGGGAATTCAGGACATTGCTCTGGCTGCCCTGGAGGACCCCAGACCCTGGCAGGGGGCTCAAAGACCTTGGCACAGAGTCAAAACCACCTGTGCCTTTGATTTTAACCCATGGAAAAAATTACTAACCTTATATGAAGATTTACAAGCCATGATTTTAATTAGAATGATAGTTAATTTGTCACAGGGAGGAAAAGTAGAATTTTGGGGTTTTTAGAACGGGGGTTTAGAAGGTTCAGAAGATGGAGGGATTTGGGCGTGCCTTGTCCTTCTTCTTTCTTCTTCTTCTTCTTCTTGTCCTCCATCTTCTGCTGTGATGGTGACACTTTTGGATTGGTTTAGGGTAGAGACAGAGTGTCTAACATAGGTGATAGGTACTGGGAAATTATTGTCAATAAAGTACACGTAGTTCTTAGTATAAAAAGCCAACACCACCCCAAGGGCAGAGACTGTGCCAGAACCCGACCAGCTGGACAGATCTCAGCAGGTCAGAGAGAGAATGGAATAGATAACAGAACCTTGAAAAGCAGAACTGGAGAATCCTGACTCCTTCTTGGATTGCAGGGCTGGGAAAAAGAGACTTTTAATACCTTGGGGTCATCTCAACCACAGAGAATCTGAGAGTTGGGGAAGAAGAAGACAAAGAAGAAGAAGACAAAGGAGAAGAGAAGAGGAAGAAGAAATAGAAGAAATGAGTTGCTGGTGGCAGCAGTGACCCAGGGAGCTGCACACACCCCTGTGGGGCTGTCAGCGAGGTTGCACCAAGCCAGGATGCTGGCTGTGCCTCAGTTTCTCTGTCCGGCTTGTCTGGTAGCTCCATGCTGGAGGGAGCTCTGTGTTCCCCCAGGGCTGCCAGCCCTGTCACCGCCGTGCCTGGCTCCTGCCTGGGGACAGGATTCTGGCACTGGTTCTGGGGAGGAGTCGGAGATGACTCCTCAGATGCCCCCTCAGACAGTTCATTTTCCCTCTCTGCCCTGCTGCTCCACCCTATCTAGAGGGTCCCATCCACCCTGTGACCTTGTTGCATTTCTGGGAGCAGATCTGGCCCCTCCTTTCCCTTTTCCACAGCACCCAAGGCTGATTGCAGAGCTGTGCAGCTCTTTCAGAAAGAGCAGCATTTCTTTAATAAGTTTTCCCTGCAATGACCCTTCAGTGGCACCTCCTTAGAACAGCACTTGCCACCACGACAGATTTCCTTTCCCACCACTGCCTCAGGCTGGGGTCTCCAATGCCAGCCAGACCCTGGACATTTCTCCAGAGGAAAATCAAGCTGCAGCAAAGCAGGGAAAAGCTAAGAGAGGGCTGATTTCCCCTTTGCAGTTTGCTTTAAGGTGTTACCACATCCACCGGCAGCTCATCCCAAGCCATGAAAGCAGGAAGGTGCTCTAACACCACATTATTGTCAGTGGGGATTCCCTTTACCTTCACATCTTCAGGATGCATGAGAGATCTTTCATACTCCTCAGCTTGCTTATTCCCCAGCCTGAATGTCCCAAATTCCTGGAGTTTCCCCCAGAGAGAAACCCTCAGCAAAGGTTTGACTTCTCTGGGAGCACATCTTTGCTCAACCCGTGTCAGGTGGTTGCAATTGCTTTAGGAAGGGCCATTCCTTGCTCTCTCATTTGTAACATAACAGCCTGGGGTTTGGTTATTATTGCTGTTTTTAGCTGCTGTTGGCTTTTCATTGTTGCTTTTTTGATAGATGGGTTCAATTTTGCTGGCAGGTTGCTCAGGTTTGCAAAGCAGATGCTGCTGCTGCAGGACAGGGAGCATTCACCCCATACACGGGGTCAGAGCCAAGGGGGCAGGGTATGGGGGCTGCACTGCCAGGAGAGCTGCTGGTGGCGTGGTGGGGAACCTCAGAGGGGCTGCAGCCACCCCCCAGCCCCCCTGGGAAGGATGGGACCGTGGGAGATCAGCTGGGGAGAGGGAAACTGCTGAGGATGGGTTTGTGTGTCACCACATGATGGGTGGGAATTTGTAGATGCTCCTGAGAAGGCTGACCTAGAGCAGAGGCTGGACAGAGTTAAAGAATAAAGCAGGGATTTATGAAAAAGATCTCCTCCATGGATCTACCTTGGGCAGCACGAGAGCCCAGCCAGGGCTGCACCCAAGGTGAACCAAAATGGTCCCAAAATGCACGACCGGGCACGGGGTCTCTCACTGTGATCAGTTCTGCTCCATTTGCATCTTGCAGTTCATTGTCCCATTCCAGCTTTAGCCCATCCAGTCCCATCCTTGTTTTTCTCTCTCCAGCCCACGGTATTTGTGCTCCTGGGCTGAGATTTGGATCATTTGTCCTTGGTGCCCAGCTGGAGCAGGAATTGTTTTGTCTCCCTGCTCTGCACAGAGCTCACCATCCCCATTTCCATATTGCATTCCATTTTGGCACAACACAGGCACAGCAAGCGAGATAAGAATTGTGTTTTCCTCTTCTCCTTCTCCTTCTCCTTCTCCTTCTCCTTCTCCTTCTCCTTCTCCTTCTCCTTCTCCTTCTCCTTCTCCTTCTCCTTCTCCTTCTCCTTCTCCTTCTCCTTCTCCTTCTCCTCCTCCTCCTCCTCCTCCTTCTCCTTTTTCTTTCCTCCAAGAGATAAGAATTGTGCTTCCCTTCTTCTCAGCTTGTCTCTCTGTTCCGAGGGCACGTGAACCCCACACATTTTGGCACTGACATGTCCCTCGTTCTCCCTCTGCAGGGAGCTGATGCCCAGGACCCTGGAGGGGCAGATCACCATGGAGAAGACCCCCAGCTACTTTGTCACCAAGGAGGCCCCAGCCCGCATCTCCTCCATGAGCAAGGGCACCAAGCTGATCGTGGTGGTGCGCGACCCCGTCACCAGAGCCATCTCGGACTACACCCAGACCCTCTCCAAGAAGCCTGACATCCCCACCTTTGAGAGCCTGACCTTCAAAAACAGGACTACAGGCCTCATAGACACCTCGTGGAGCGCCATCCAGATCGGCATCTACGCCAAGCACCTGGAGAACTGGCTGCTGCACTTCCCCATCGGGCAGATCCTCTTTGTCAGCGGGGAGAGGCTCATCAGGGACCCCGCGGGGGAGCTGGGCAGGGTCCAGGACTTTCTGGGCCTCAAGAGGATCATCACGGACAAACACTTCTACTTCAACAAAACCAAGGGCTTCCCGTGCCTGAAGAAGGCGGAGGGCAGCAGCAAACCCCACTGCCTGGGCAAGACCAAGGGCAGGACCCACCCTGACATCGACCAGGACGTGGTGCAGAGGCTGAGGGACTTCTACAGGCCCTTCAACATGAAGTTCTACCAGATGACAGGGCAGGACTTCGGCTGGGACTGAGGCTGAAAGAAATAATTTAAGAAAAGGAAAATATAATATAATATATATCTATTTTTTTTACCTATCAGTAGAGAGGCGGGGGGGGGGAAATAATGGGGAGAAAAAAATAATAGCTGTGCTGAAACACACTTTGGTTTTTATCTTTTTTGTTACACTGCTTTGTTTTCTTTCTTCTCTCAGAGAAAGGGGGCTGTGCACACCCAGAAAAGGAGGCTGTGGAGAGACAGCCTGGTCCCAATGACATGGGCAGCTTCCCTCAATGATTTTTTTCCCCTCTGTAAAAAAACACAGGTGCAAAGTTTTTAGCAGTGACAGGGGTGCTGGGGGCAGCTCAGATTCTTCCTGAAAGTTCAGCCAGGTTTTGGCTTGCAAGGGCCATTTTGGCCAGACCTCACCACTTTTGACAATAAAACAAAGGTGGCTTAATACCTAATTTGGCTTTCCAAATGTTACTTTAGGGGATTTTTTTTATTGCATGAAACATTTGGTGAATTTTGCTTCCACTTATCCAATTTTTTTGTTTTACTTTTACCCCCCTTTAAATCAAGCTCTTTTCATCAGCCGAGCTTATTTTTCCTCTTAAGGAAGCCAAAACCAATAATCCTTTGTTTTGTTTTGAGAGAAAATAATTTTGGTAGCCAAAAGTGAAAGAACAAAAACGATTCTTTTGACTCTATAATGAAAATTGCCAGGTAGTCAAAAGCCTCATTCACAGGAGCTGGCTCTAAACCAGGGCTCCCTATTGCATCCATTTTCCTACTCTGACAGCAAAATAGTTTTTTTAAGGGTTTTTTTTTTCTAAGAGGGGCCCATCTGAAGGGATTTTGGGGATGGGAAGGAGGTTCCACACTGAGATGATGCTCATGGCACACCCTGAAGGTGTTTGGGGCACCCACCATCCCACCAGGGATGTGCAGGAAACTCCTTGGTGTCCAATGGACATGGTGTAAGCCATAATGAGGAATGTTTTAAGTTGGGCCAGTCTTAAATAGACTGGAGGAAGGGTTGGTTGGGAAAAAGTGAGCAATAACAATGTCCAGAAAGAGGAAATAGAAAGCAGTAGTTCTTTCCTAAAGGAGAACTGAGGGCGAACCTTGAAGGTTGTGAAGGACGTCAGGCAAAAACCTTTACCACGTGTGTTTAGCTGGTGGAAATGATTCAGTGACAGAAATCTGTTAGTGAAGCAGAGTCTTTTATTACCATGGCTTCATTTATCTGCTGGCTCTTGATCTTCAGCATTTCTGAGCTCTGGGAGCACCCAGTGACACCTTGGGGCTGCATAAACCACATGGAAGTGCTCCCTGTCCTGAGCCCAGCTCTGAAGGGGTAAAACCTGAGGGGCATGTGCAGGAAACTCCTTGGTGTCCAGTGGACATGGTTGAAACCATAATGATGAATTTTTTAAGTTGGGCCAGTCTTAAATAGACTGGAGGAAGGGTTGGTTGGGAAAAGGTGACAATAATCATGTCCAGAAAGAGGAATTAGAAAACAGTAGTTCTTTCCTAAAGGAGAACTGAGGGGGAACCTTGAAGGTTGTGAAGGGTGCCAGGCAAAACCTTTACCACGTGTTTTTAGCAATCTGCCTGTGCTGGTGAGAATGGGCATGAGCTGTACCCAAAGGGATGGTGGGGAATTGTTGGAACAAATATTCCAAGAGCAAGGTTTTGGGCAGGAATGGGGATGGACAGCCCCCCATGCTGTGCTCTTTATTCACATGGAAAAACCAAAGTGGTAGCAAGGCTGAGGCCTCAGTCACTCACAGGCATAATCAAACAGTGCCAGAACCAGTAAGGCACAAAATCTGAGGTCTTCCAGCTGAAAAGAAGATTTTAGCATGCCATTTCTTTGGTATTTCAGGGAGAATGAAGGTTGGGATAATACAGACATAGCTTTCACAAGTTATTGTGGTTTAAGCCCAGCTGGGATCTCAGCCCCACTCACTCCACAGGTGAGAAAGGGGGAGAATTGAAAGAGTAAATCTCAGGAAACCTGTGGGTTGAGATAAAGACAATTTAATAGGTAAAGCAAAAGCAAAGCAAACCAATAAATTAATTCCAGGCTTCCCATGGGTGCTCAGATGCTCATCCCCAGGACAGCAGAGCTCCCTCACAGCTACATGGCGACTTGAGAAGACAAACACCATCACTCCAAAAATTCCCTGCTTCCTTCTTTCCCCACTTTTATATGCTGAGCATGATGCCATGTGGTCTGGAATATGCATATCCAATATCAGCATGATGTCACATGGTCCAGAATATGCATATCCAATATCCAGCATGATGTCATATGGTCTGGGATATCCCTTGCATCCACCAGGGTCAGCTGTCCTGGCTGTGTCCCCTCCCAGCTCCTTTGCATCCCCATTTTCCCCACTGGAGGAGCAGGAAAAGCCTTGATGCTCTGTAAGAACTGCTCAGCCCCACTGAAAACACCCCTGGGTTATCAGCACTGGTCCCAGCACAAACCCAAACCTATTTTGTCCTGTGAACAAAATGAACCCTACCCCAGCCAAAACCAGCAGACAAATACAAACATCACTTAGGAGTGTGATGCTTTAAAAAATCAATAGAGTTATATTGCTGTTTTCTCCCACACGGTCACATTTGCACTGTCATAAAGCAGCTTTATAGGGCCACAGACTGGGCTCCCCATATTGCACAAGCTGCAGCAATACCAAGCATTTTTTACAGCTGAATATCTGCACCTGCCACCAAATCCCTGCCATTAAATCAGCAGAGCCTTGATATGTACAAAAACCCATCAAATGTGCCTTTAAAAACTCTTCCCAGCACATCAAGCTCAGCCACTTAGGAATCCTTTCCCCTAAATGCTTCAATGTTTTGCTCCCCTCATTTCCAGGGGTTTGAATACCTTGTTGCACACCTTGTAAAGCTATTTAGGGATCTGGGGCTGTGATTGATTGCTTTTGATCTGGGCCATAAGTAGTTTGGAAAATCCCTCCACGTATGAACAATGGCTTTTAAAAAGAGGTCATGCAACCAAATTGCTTTGAACTCTAATAGCATTTAAGCCTCTAAACTCTTTAGGCTTATTTGAAAATCCAGCCATGAAGTTTAGATTATTTTAACCTTAAGAAGAATTGGGAGGTAAACTATTGAAAACCACATCCCTCCTGGGCCTGCAGTGCTGGGCATGTGTATTGGAGGGGAAATTAAAAGTAGCTATAAATAAAAAAGTGTTTTTCTTAAAAAAAAAGGCAGAAAAATATAAACATTAGCCATGAGAAAATAAAAAATTTATTAGGTTAGTAAAATGGTTCTGGTCTCAATAATCTGCCATTAGGCATTGATGAAGCTCAGGCATGATGCAACGTTTTGATTTTAGAACAAAATCCAAATTTTGGATTAGTTTTCAGGGAAAAAAAAAAAAAAAAAAAAAAAAACAACAAAAAACCACACCAATCTTTCTATCAGCATCAAGTATCAAAATGATCATAAATTTTACAAAATGAGGCCTGGGTTGCCCAGGAGGTAGATTCCCCATCCCTGGAAGTGTCTGAGGCCAGATTGGCCTTGCAGCATGCTGGGGTGGTGGAAGGGAATGAGATCAGCTTTGTGGTGGATTCCAGTCCAAACCATTCCCTGATTCCATGATCTTTGAGGAGACAGACACAGCCTCAGATGGCACCACAGCTCTCCTGCACTGAGAACACAGCAGTGTGGGTTTGGGTGTGCTGAGCACCAGGATTGCCCCAAAATCTTCTGTGACCGTGTTCACAGGGGTCTGAGGATGAGGGGAGAGACGAGGATCTGACTCCATGTTTCAGAAGGCTTGATTTATTATTTTATTATAAATATTGCATTAAAATTATACTAAAAGAATAGAAGAAAAGGTTTCATCAGAAGGCTGGCTAAGAATAGAATAGCCAAGAAGAATGATGACAAAGGCTCTGTCTGGGACTCTCTCTCTGAGCCAGCTGACTGTGATTGGCCATTAATTAGAAACAAGCACATGAGACCAATCACAGATGCACCTGTTGCATTCCACAGCAGCAGATAATCATTGTTTACATTTTGTTCCTGAGGCCTCCCAGCTTCTCAGGAGGAAAAATCCTAAGGCAAGGATTTTTCATAAAAAGGTGTCTGCGACAGTCTTCAAAAATCAGTTTTTCCCCCACTTCTGCTGACATGCTTTGGCACAGGCTCGTGGACCCCAGTCCATTGAAGGTGAGATCTCCCTTTAACCCATCAGCAACAGCTTTCAGCCAAACCTGGAGGGAAGCTCTTTGCTCTCTGTTTCAACTGAAAAATTCAGAGAAATGGGGTTTTCTTTACCAGTGCAGTTTGGCAAGGCAATGCCAGGTGCGTCTGCTGCTATAAAATCCAACCCTGCCATTCCTGGCAGGGGCTGCTGTGCCCGTGGGATCCTTGGTGCTGATTTTGTGCCACGGGGAATTTTATCCTCAGCTGCTGTGGAAGTGCTGCCACTACATGATCCACACAGATAAAATGAGTTTATACGTCCTGGGGATCAGTGTGTGGCACTCCTCTGCCTGATGTCGGGGTGGCCTTGGGGTGCAGCACAAGGAGCCAAATTTCCAGCAATAATTTGGCTTTTCCTGCCCTGTACAGGGTGATTCTGGCTTGCACTGATTCCCAGTTCTCCTTCACACTTCACAGCATCAAGTCTCCAGATGAAGGGGAAACATTTCCCATTTTCCTAACCATTAAAACGTTCCTTGGTTGTATACAGCAGGTTCTGGGGTTTCTCTCCTCCCTCCCCTTCACTTGGTGATACTGTCATCCTTCTCCCTTTGGTGCTATTTCAGGATGGAAAAAAAAAATTAATTTAATTTAAGAATGAAAAAGCACACGTTTAATAAAGTTTACGGGTACTGAGAGGCTGTGCTCTCTTTTTGCTGGTGGCAGCAACCTGGAAAGAGGGGGTATAAAAAGAGGGAAAAACCACACAATTTATGGAAAAAGGAGGGAAACCACAAAATTTATGAAAAAAAGGGGGGAAACCACAAAATTACCCATTTGTGTCTGATTTTAGTGTTCTGAACCTCACTCACTCCATGGCTCTGCCTTCTGTGAACTCCCCAGTGGCATCACTGTTCCCATGACCTCTTGTCTTGCACCACACCAAGGTCAATGCCATACTCCTTTCTTTAAATTGCAAAAATCCTCAAAAATTCTGGTTTCCCTTAAAAATTCAGGTCTCCCTCAAAAATTCCTGTTTCCCTGTCTCCCCCAGTGCTCAGCCCTTTGCTGTCCCTGGCCCTGCCACGTCCACAGCATTTCTCCACTGAGATGGAAGAATTCCTGCTTGCCCTGACCAGGATTGTCCCAGTTCACAGTGAGTGAAACCCGAGGGGAAAGGAATTCCTCAAGAAATATACACAGTGGAGAAACCCCCCTCATGTATCAGCTTTGCTGTGTGGTCAAGTAAAATGATATTCTATTTACTTTTTCAGATGTATAAACAGATTAAATCCCAGGGAAAATATGCTCCCAAACTTCATAGTATTTTATTAAACCACTGAAGTTTAATATAATCTTTTGGCTTCCACAGAAAAAAAAATTTCCATTTATTTTTCTGAGTACCTTTGATTTTATTTTCTTTTAATTACGGTTATCCGGAGTTAACGATCTGGGGTTTGCACTCCACCCAGAAAGGACTATCCAGATTAGGAGTGGGGAATTCTGCTGAAATACAGAAATACAGAAATATCCATGTGGTGGTAAGAAGTCAACCACACCAGAAAACTCTGGAGAAGCCAATGTGCAGAATTAATTCTGGTTGCATTCCTCAGTTCATTTCTTACCTAAAATATTGGCCAGCCATGGCTTTTGTGAAGAGTTGTACCTCTGTCACTGTAGGACACAAAAGAACACAAGCTCACACTGCTGCTCGCAAGGTGAAGAAAAAAAGGGAGTTTATTTTCTGACTCCAACATTTATAGTTTTCCTAAAGTGACAGTGGATTGGAGGGTGACAGTGCCACCTCTCCAATGACACTGGACAAACCAACAGTCCATCAACTTTCTCCTCCTCCATAAAGGAATGCAAAACAATGAGTTATTTACAGAAAGTGTGTGAGAAAGTTCACTACAAGGATGTCAACATCAGAAAGATTAGAAAATCTTAAAAAAACAGGGTGACACACCTCCTCCATCTTCTGTCCATGCTGCTTTTCTGTTGAAAGTGAAGGGAGACGACCCATCTTTGTTGATCAGCATCGACCCCGATTTATTGATCAAATCAGTCACCTTTTATAATAGTGTTCATTAACTTCATGCATATTGCAAAATCCGAGCTCACGATAGGTTACAGAGAAAACTCTAACCCCTCCTTTTGTTTACAATACTCGTGGTTGTTTATTGAAACCAAAATTAGTGTTCTCACTAATATGAAAAGTTCTCAAAACCTTCATATCTGTTCCCAGAGCAGCCAAGGACTGTTATGAGAAGACTGTCTGAGAATCATGCTGTTTATAAAAAAGGTGCCTGAGAACCTAGTTACTTACAAAATCAAGCCTGGGAACTGCTGCTTTACAGCTACCTTTTACTTTCCCATCAGCTGTATACCTTCACGGCCTCTTTCTTTAAGCCATGCTTGAACCAGGCTCTCCACACTTTTCCATCCTGGGGAAATCTCTCCTGAGCTCATCTCCAGCTGATGAGCTCAGCCCTCATGGACACAACCCTGGATCATCCATCGGGGTGTGAAGCTGCATGAGAAGCCAACACCACCCTGAGCCTGGAACCTACAGCTGGCCCCTGACCTGCCAGTTGTGCTGGCCAAGGAATGCCCCACAGGCAGCCTGGCTCCTGGGGAAAGCTGCTGGGAGCCAAGCAAAGCCCCTCAGGAAAGACCCAGCACCTGCATTTCCATGTTATTGATTAGGAATGATGATGGCCATCGTAGTGGTGTGGTTCTTTTCCAGTTGTGTGGATTCTGGAGGGCAGATTTGGTGGTGTGAGCATTGCCCGAGGTGTTCAGGGCTGCAGAGGAGCTTCAAATGTTGCTTGTCAGCCCCACCAATGTGTCCCTGTAACTCAGATCAACTTCTTGAAATGGAGATCAGCTCTGGAAATGGAGATCAGCTTCTGGAGATGGAGATCAGCTGCTGGAAATGGGGATAAGCCCTGGAAATGGAGATCAGTCCTGGAGATGGAGAACACCTCCTGGAAATGGAGATCAGCTCCTTCCTGGAAATGGAATCAGCCCTGGAGATGGAAGGTGCTCCTTCACACCAGCCTCACTGAGTTTCCCCACTGGTGCCCAGGCAATGGTGAGGCTGGAGGTCAGACTTGCCTGGCCAGAGTTTCTCCGGCTCATTTCCTTTGTTCTTCCACCAGCTGCTGTGATTTAGGGGTGTGGGCAGCAGTCTAAAGGAAATGACTGAGAGGCATTGGCTGGAGGGCACTCACCTTCCCTGGGAGAGAATCTATAGATTTTCTATCCAGCTCCCACTGGGGACCCCCAAGGCTGGGCACAGAGGAGGTGGCAGGGCAGTGGGAACCTTCTCTTGAGCAGGACAGGATTGAGAACACAGGGGAAAGAGGCCAAATGCATCCTATTGACAGGGCAAACACAGTCACCATCTAATTCCTCACCTTTCTGCTCCCTCCCAGCTCTGCAGGACTCTGCCAGTGCACAGTGAGCACCAGTGGTGTCCTGGCATCCAGGGCTTTGGGGTGTGCAGGGCTGGTGGAGGCAGAGGGACCATCCCACCAGGCCTGATGGAATGCCAGGAGCCATCTCCCTGCTGGGTTTGAATCAGCTCTGTTCACTTCTGAGAGGGTCTGCTGGCCCTGCAGTCCAAGAAATGCAATTTAGGGGCACCTCCTCTCCCACCCACCTGCCACAGGAATTATAAAGAAAAACCCAATGGCAATGATACACCATGACTCAAAACCACCTCGCTGCTCCCCTTTCCTTTGACTCTGAGACCAAAACTCCTTCATTTTTCCACAAGGGGAAGAAGATTCAAGGTTAAATGAAGAAATTATTTGTATGACTTCTCCTGGGAGCTGCTGGGGCTCAGGGCACAGCCAGCTCTGCCTGCAGAAATTGGATATTAACCCTGAGTGAGCAAGATGGGAGCTCTGCCTGACCTGCAGTGAGCCTGGTGTCTGGGAGATGCTGTTGATGGAGTAAAGGGCTGCACAAACACTTCTGGGGTCATATCTGGGCTTCCACCAGCTTGGAAATCTTGTAAATTGGGAGGTAAACTATTAAAAACTACATCCCTCCTAGGCCTGCAGTGCTGGGCATGTGTATTGGAGGGAATTTAAAAGTAGCTATAAATAAAAAAGTGTTTTTCTTAAAAAAAAAGGCAGAAAAATCTAAACATTAACTATGAGAAAATAATTAGGTTATTAAAATGCTTCTGGTCTCAATAATCAAATCTGCCATTAGGCATTGATGAAGCTCAGACTTATACACGATGCAACATTTGGATTTTAGGAGAAAATCCAACTTTTGGATTTAAGAAAAAAAACCAACTCACACCAACCTTTCTATCAGCATCAAGTGCCAGATTGACAGAATTGACCTTTTGACAGAATTGACCTTTTTCCAGCAGAGCCTGGTCCTGGATGCAGCATTCCACAGCAGATCCCAGAATGGTTTGGGTGGGAAAGGAGCTCAGAGATGATCTCATTCCACCCAGGCAGGAACACCTCCCACTGTCCCAGGCTGCTCCAAGCCCTGTCCAGCCTGGCCTGGGACATTTCCAGGGATGGAGCAGCCACAGCTTCTCTGGGATTTCCAGGGAATGGGCACCCAAATTCAGAGTTTGGTGTCTGAACGACCTGAACCCCTGTCAGACACAATGTGCCCTGGATGGGGATGGCTGGGGGACAGAGAGGGGCTCGTGGTGTGTGACACACACAGGGGTCTTGGGATGAGGGAAGAGATGAGGATCTGGCTCCATGTTTCAGAAGGCTTGATTTATTATTTTATGATATATATTACATTAAAACTATACTAAAAGAATAGAAGAAAGGATTTCATCTGAAGGCTAGCTAAGAATAGAATAGCAAAGAATGATAACAAAGGTTTGTGGCTCGCAGAGTCTGATCCAGCAGACTCTGGTGATTGGCCATTAATTAGAAACAACCACATGAGACCAATCACAGATGCACCTGTTGCATTCCACAGCAGCAGATAACCATTGTTTACATTTTGTTCCTGAGGCCTCTCAGCTTCTCAGGAGGAAAAAACCCTAAGGAAAGGATTTTCCATAAAAGTTTTCTGCAACAATGGTGAACATTGGACCCTGGGCATTGTCACCCCAGAGGGCAATGCCACCCTCTGCAACCCCTGCCTGGACAGCCAAACCACCCCATCAGCCTGGGAAATTCATCCTGCTTTGACACCCCATATTTTACCAGCTTCACTGAAGGGAAAATTGTCATATGCTTCCACTTTTCGAGGAGCTGAGCTGTCCTTTTGATAGCAGCTGCCAGCATAAATATACATGAGAAACAGGTTTTCAGTTCCTGAAAAATGTCTAAAAATTGTAAACAATCCCCAAGTCATATGGGGATAAACAGTCAGAATTTTAATATTGTTTATAGTTTAAAAAAGCAACAGTTGTCTGAGTCGAGTCAAGCCAAGTCCTTTTGAACAGATAATTTTCAAACATTTGGTTTCAATTCTCCCAAACCTTCAGCAGAGAAGTCCCATTCATGGAATATTTAGCTTACAATTCAAAATGAAAAGTATTACAGAGTAGAAAATGGGATTTTCTATTTCAAAAAATAAATGGCCTCAGATACTGAACCATCTTGAAAACCCTTTTTAGAAAAAAAAAATTAAAGGAGAAAAAAAAAACACTCAGCCAAGAAGTTTATTCAGGCTGTTCTGCTGCTGAAAATTCCAGTTTTGCTGAGTTAGTTGTTTGTTTCACTTAACAAACAGGAATATTCAATCAAAAACACAGTTCTGCTTGTCAGGCTGAGAACAGACCTGGCCCTCCTTGTCCCCCACCCTCCAGCACAGAGATTCTGACAACTGGGGAGAGTGGAAAAGAGTTCTTTAATTTCCTTTTTGCATTAGAGTTCATTAGGAAAAATCCCCCTCATTGTGCCTGCATTTGCATGTCTTCTGTGGATGTTTAAATTATATTTTCCTGTGGTTGTTTGGGTTTATTTTTTCCAGTTTCATGTGTCTTTCCTCTATCACTGACACTGGATGGCTTCCCTGCTCACAATTAATTCCTGAAATAATTTATTTCACTTCTGTCACTGTTTCTCAGCTGGATGGCTCACACAAACAGAATTTGCTAGTTGTGTTGGTGGGAAATTATTTCTTTAAGCTATTGGTATTGGGGAATAATCAGTCAAGTTTCATGGCAGGACTCCTTTTCCCAGACTGGATAAGACATTTCTCAGGCAGAAAGGAAAAGCTACTAAAAAGCTTTACTGGATGCATTTTGGATGCTTCACTTTCCCTTATCATAGAAAATAATTAAGTTTGGAAAAGCCCTGTAAGATCACCAAATCCAACCATTAACCCAGAACTGCAAGGCCCACCACTAAACCATGTCCTCAGGGGCCACATTTGCACGTTTTTAACACGTCCAGAGATGGTGATTCCACCATTTCCCTGGGCAAAAATGCACCAGATCTGATGAGTTTTGAACCAGAATTTGTTTTTTATTCAGAGGGTGGGCAGGCCCTGGCACAGGGTGCCCAGAGAGGCTGAGGCTGCCCCTGGATCCCTGGCAGTGCCCAAGGCCGGGCTAGACAGGCCTCGGAGCAGCCTGGGACAGTGGGAGGTGTCCCTGCCCATGGCAGGGGTGGCACTGGATGGGCCTTAAGGTCCCTTTTAAAAAAAACCATTCAATCAATTGACATTTTGGTGTGGATTATTGCTGCTGTCGTCCGCCCCAGATCTCCTGGATGCACACAGAGGGGTTCATGTGGGACACTGGATGAGTTGGAGCTCTGGCAAACCGTCTGTGCAGAGCATCAGGGAGTTCCTGCCCTGAAACACAGCAGAAGCAGCAGAAAAAAAAAAAAAAAAGAAAGAAAAGAGCTCCCAGATGTTCCACTTAACTTTCTATCAGGCTCTTTGCTACCTGTGTGGCCTTGGCAGAGCCCTGGGGTTTCTTGGACGTGAGCTCCCCTGCTCCTGCTGGATCCATCCCAGGCTGGGAGCTGGCTGGTGCTCAGGGAGGAGCAGCCAAGCTGCAGCTATTTCCTCCTTCCTCTCCCAGCCCGTGGGCTGTGCTCCAGTGTCTCTGCTGAGAGGAGAAGTTTTTCTGGTTCATCACATGAAATAAAGATTGGAGGGATGAAAGGGAAGGTTCCAGAGAGCTGCAGGTGGGGAGACCTCACATAGCTGGAGGGCAGCTGTCTCTGTAGGGCTCAGTCCTACAGAATTTGTGCTTCACCCTTTTCCCTATTCCATCTCCAGGAATGAGAGATTTTTCCACTCTTCCTTTCCCCCAGCCCTTCTCCCCCTCACACCCAGGGCTTGGGCATTGGCTTGTCACAGACATCTTTTATGGAAAATCCTTTCCTTAGGATTTTTCCTCCTGAGAATCTGGGAGGCCTCAGGAACAAAATGTAAACAATGATTATCTGCTGCTGTGGAATGCAACAGGTGCATCTGTGATTGGTCTCATGTGCTTGTTTCTAATTAATGGCCAATCACAGTCAGCTGGCTTGGACTCTCTGACACAGAAGCTTTTGTTATCATTCTTTGTTTTTCTATTCTTAGCCAGCCTTCTGATGAAATCCTTTCTTCTATTTTTTAGTATAGTTTTAATCTATATTTTTATATAGATTTATGTGTTGTGGATGTATAGTTTATAGTTTAATGTATATTTTAGAGTTTAGTGTTATATTGTATATAACATTACACTGTTACATACATTATATTGTATATAACATTACAATAATAATGTATCTTGTAAATTGTATAGTTTAATGTATATTTATATATCATTTTAATGTAACCCTTCTGAAACATGGAGTCAGATCCTCGTCTCTTCCTTCACCCTCAGACCACTGTGAACACTGTCACATCCTCCCAAGCAACTCTTCCACACAGTGGAAGAGCTGAGCACTGAGCCCCTCTGGATGTGAAGGTTTCCAATCACAGACCCACCTGTTGCATTCCACAGCAGCAGATAATCATTGTTTACATTTTGTTCCTGAGGCCTCCAGCTTCTCAAGAAGAAAAAATCCTAAGGAAAGGATTTTCCATAAAAAATGTCTGCGACAGGGGGACCTGGAGCTCCTGCTACTGCTCTGAAGAGCAAGGACCAAGGGATCTGTGTCTCCCTGGAAGGATTTCCATCCCCACAGCAGATTTTCAGCAGCATTAACAGCCAAAGCCTGCACAGAAAAATGTCTGTTTGTGGGTAATAAAGGCAGACAGATGCCCGCTGCATGCAAACTGCCAGTGCCTCGGAGACAAGAGGCTCTAAATAAATAATAACAAATCCTAGAGCTGAATGCACAGTTCCTATTTGCATCATAAATAAATGAGGAGGCTTTTATTTACTCATTCTGGGGGCAGAGCACAAACCAGAGGAAATCCTCAGAGCTCCCAGAGATTGTCATTAGCTCAGCACAAGTGCTCTGTCCCTTGCAGCTGCTGCCCCAGGAGATGCCCTCAGTGCTCATCAGTGAGAGGGAGAACCACACATGGCCTTCGTGAGGATGGAGAGCTTCTGGAGAGCCGGGAAAGGGACCTGGGAATGCTGGTCAATCCTGGGCATGTGTGATTTGTTCACAGGGGTCTCAGGTTGAGGGAAGAGACAAGGATCTGACTGCATGTTTCAGAAGGCTGATTTATTATTTAATGATATATATGACATCAAAACTATACTAAAAGAACAGAAGAAAGGATTTCATCAGAAGGCTAGCTAAGAATAGAAAGGAACGATAACAAAGGCTCTGTCTCGGACTCTCTGTCTCAGTTGTGATTGGCCATTAATTAGAAACATTCAACATGGGCTAATCACAAATGCACATGTTGCATTCCACAGCAGCAGATAATCATTGTTTACATTTTGTTCCTGAGGTCTCTCAGCTTCTCAGGAGGAAAACTCCTAAGGAAAGGATTTTTCATGAAAAAACACTAACCCTTCTCCTTTCCTTTCTCCTTTCCTTTCTCTTTCTCCTTTCCTTTCCTTTCTCCTTTCCTTTCTCTTTCTCCTTTCCTTTTTCCTTTCCTTTCCTTTCCTTTCCTTTCCTTTCCTTTCCTTTCCTTTCCTTTCCTTTCCTTTCCTTTCCTTTCCTTTCCTTTCCTTTCCTTTCCTTTCCTTTCCTTTCCTTTCCTTTCCTTTCCTCTCCTCTCCTCTCCTCTCCTCTCCTCTCCTCTCCTCTCCTCTCCTCTCCTCTCCTCTCCTCTCCTCTCCTCTCCTCTCCTCTCCTCTCCTCTTCTCCACCTTCCCTTCCCTTCCCTTCCCTTCCCTTCCCTTCCCTTCCCTTCCCTTCCCTTCCCTTCCCTTCCCTTCCCTTCCCTTCCCTTCCCTTCCCTTCCCTTCCCTTCCCTTCCCTTCCCTTCCCTTCCCTTCCCTTCCCTTCCCTTCCCTTCCCTTCCCTTCCCTTCCCTTCCCTTCCCTTCCCTTCCCTTCCCTTCCCTTCCCTTCCCTTCCCTTCCCTTCCCACCTAAGCTTTTGCATGGCAAAGCAGGAGATGCTGGAAATGCAAAGGGAGCCTCCATCAGCTGCTCCTCCTCTAACCAGCCACCCCTTGACCCTAAATCTGACCCAGGCAGCCCCTGGGGCAGGCTCATGCATTTTTCATGGTCCATGATGTCCATGCTTCACCCCTGGGGATGGTGGCAATGAGGAAATCCCCAGTGACCAACACCAGCTTGCCTCTGGCAGCCCGGGCTGTGCTGTGTGAGTGTGTCAGGATTTTCAGCTTCACAGGAAGAAAGCCAACACTGTGTGCAGAGTGGGAGAGATCTCAGAGAAATCCCCTCAGCCTGGTGTTCCTTTTACTGTGCCAGATACTGAAACAGCCCTGGGATTTTCCTTGTGAGCATTGATTTTGGAGGTTTCCCTCAGCTGAATCATTTCTCGTTATGGCACTGAGCGACTGCTCTGCCTGGCTCTGTGCCACCTCCATGGCAGGGGCCACGTTCTGTAATGCTTTATGTTTCCCCATTAGAGGAGAGCAAGCCTGGCCATGTTTCCTTGGCAGAAAAGCAGGCTATGACATGAGGTCTGTGGCCAAGAATCACCATAAACCCAAAGCTGTTTCATTTTAAATGACAGCTCCATTTACACTGTGGTGGGAATGAAGAAAGGCCTTCCCCTACAATCCTATTTGTTTATTTTTCCATGCTCATTGCTAACAAGCGCAACAGCAAGTTTTTAACACTGGCCATGTCAACCCATCCCATTACAGTAAATTCCTGTGTTGCATGAGCAGCTAGAGACATGAATAATTTAACCATGGTTTAAACAACATTAAACTAAAAGTTTAATCAAGACCAACTATGACATCTTTCCCTAAAAGAATCACAGAACAAGGCCCTGGCTCTGGTTTCACTGCACCAGAAGGACACACAAATCCTCAGTGAGGTTTCAGACAGACCAGGGAACATGACCCAGGTACAGCAGGAGGAGCAAGGGGAGAGGCAGGCAGGAGCTTGGTGCTCCTGTGCTGCGCTTGCTGCAAGGATGGAAATACCATGGAAAATGCAGGGAAAAGGGACAGAGTAGCTCAGCTGGTGGATATGAAAATGGCAAAAACTCTTGGGCTAAACAGAGACCAGTGGGGGGAGCAACCATGTGCAGGAGGCAGGAAAATCAGAGCCCAGGCAGGAAAATCTCAGCTCAGGCAGGAAAATCACAGCCCAGGCAGTGGGAGAAACCTGGTGAATCAAACAGTGCAGGAAGGATCATCCCTGAACATAGAGACAGTCATCCATGAACAGAAACAGACAGGATCATCCATGAACAAGCACAGAAAAGATCATCCATGAACAAAACCAGACAGGATCAGCCATGAACACAGAGATGGTCATCCATGAGCAAACACAGAGGGCCATGCATGAACACAGAGAAGGAAATATCATGGAAAGATGGAAACAAACACAAATGAACAAACACAGAAAGGGTCATCCATGAACAGAGAAAGGATCACCCATGAACAAACACAGAAAGGATTATCTATGAAAAAACACAGAGAGGGTCATTCATAAGCAGAGAAATACCATGGAAAGATGGAAACAAACACAGATGAACAAACACAGAGAGGGTCATGAACAAACACAGAAAGGATCATCCATGAACACACAAAGGACCATCCATGAGCACAGAGAGGATCGTCCATGAACAAACACAGAGAGATCACCCATGAACAAACAGAGAAAGGATCATCCATGAAAAACACAGAGAGGGTTATCCATGAACACAGAGATGGAAATACCATGGAAAGATGGAAACAAACACAGATGAACAATCTCAGAGAGGACCATCCATGAACAAACAGAGAAAGAATCATCCATGAACAAACACAGAAAGGGCCATGCATGAACACAGGGATGGAAATACCATGGAAAGATGGAAACAAAAACAGATGAATGAACACAGAGAGGACCATCCATGACCAAGCACAGAGAGGATCATCCATGAGGAGAGAGATGGAAATACCATGGAACAAACAGAGAGGGCCATCCATGAACACAAAGAGGGTCATCCATGAAAAAACACAGACAGAATCATCCATGAACAAACACACAAAGGACCATCCATGAACAAATACAGAGAGGATCATCCCTGAACACCTGCTGGTCTCACCAAAGGGCCAGAGAGCCACATTCCTCTCATTCAGTGTGGGAGCCCTCAGACACCTGAGGTCACAGTGTGTGGCACAGCCTGGCACATTTCTAATGCCACCAACATCAGGGAAAGCAGATGCTGACATCCAGCTCCCCTCGAGCAGCATCAGCCTCTTCAGCTGGAACCCACATTTCTCCAGAGGATTCTGGAGGAGAAAAATTGACCAGTTCCAAGCCGAAACTCAACGGCAGCCAGGCAAATCCTCCCTCTCTGGACCTTTCAAATCACTTTCTGAAGCCCTTGTGCAGCCCAGGCCTCTCTCTGCCCACGAGCTCTGATTTATTAAGTGTTTTAAAGGACTTTATGGCTGTTTCTGCAGTGGGAGATCACCACAAAGGCTCAGGCCACACTGCTGGCTCGGGGCTGCATGTTTGTGCCTCTCCAAAATTCACAGCCACGCTGATTTTATTCCAAGCAGCCAGGGCATCCTGCAGTCCAAATGGTTCATTATCTCCCTTTCTTTAAAAGGTCAAGAAATGCTCTCTGCTTGGCAGATGGACTAGGGTAGGAGTCGTGGAGTCTCAGGATTTGTAACATAACAAGGTTATTAAACTGCAAACCCTGGGCAGAGGCAACAGCAAAAATTTGCCTGAAGTTTTAAAGAATGAAAAAAAAAGTTATATTTTGAGAAAATTATTTTTTCCCTTTTTTTACCAAAAAAGCTGGCTCTCAAAGCAAATAACTCTGCTTTCCAAGTAACTTCATTTCTCATTCTTTATTTCTTCTCTGACCTGTTGCTCCAGGCCCTTCTTCCCTTTTGCTATATATTTTTTTCCCTGCTGCAGCTACTGGAGAAAAGAAGGAAAAGACAAGAAAAGAGTAGGAACTCCCTCCCCTAAAAGTTACTTATTCAACACGTTCAGCTCCCACTGCCTTTGTGTCAGATTGAGAAATCCAAAGCTCATCAGGACCAAGTACAACACCCAGCTGAAGGTGCAGGAGGAGCTCCTGGTGCTGCAAGGGAGCATCTTTGGGTCCAGGGCTGTTTTGGGATGGATTGGCACCCACACCCTGTACTGATGTCTCACATGAGCACCAGGAATGGGATAAAAAAGAAATAACAGCCCAGCATTAAAAATATACATCCCATCTTCACCTCTTTGCTGCTGAGTCTTGCTGACTGTTTAAGCTGGAAGGGACCAAATGAAGACAAATGCACTTAATAATGATGAGTCCCCAAATCAGAAAACCTCTGAGAGTTTGTGGTGCTTTTCTACTGCTGAGAAATCCAGCAACAACACTCCTTGGCTCTCTTGGGTTTCTGGGGTTGAAATGGCTCCTGAGGTATTAAAAAGTCTCCTTTTTCCCAGCCCTGTGACCAAAGAAGTTGAGATTCCTCCGTTCTGCTTTTCAAGGTTGTTTATTTTCTCTTATCTGTTACATTCTTTCTGTGACCTGCTGAGATCTGTCCAGCAGGTCGGGTTGTGGCACAGTCCCTGCCCTTGGGGTGGTGTTGGCTTTTTATACTAAAAACTACGTGTACTTTATTTACAATAATTGTCCAATACCTATCACCTATGTTAGACAGTCTGTCTCTGCTCTAAACCAATCCAGAAGCGTCACCATCACCCAGAAGATGGAAGAGGAAGAGGAAGAAGAAGAAGAAGAGGAAGAAGAGGAAGAAGAGAAAGAAGAGGAAGAAGAAGGAGAAGGAGAAGGAGAAGGAGAAGGAGAAGAAGAAGAAGAAGAAGAAGAAGAAGAAGAAGAAGGAGAAGAAGAAGAAGAAGAAGAAGAAGAAGGAGAAGAAGAAGGACGAGGACAGGACATGCCCAGATTCCTCCATCTTCCTTCTTAACCCCCATTCTAAATCCCCAAAATTCTACTTTTCCACCCTGTGATAAATTCACTATCATTCTACTCAAACTCTTGTGGCTTGTAACTCTTCACACAAAGCTGGGGAATTTTTTCCATGGGCTACAATCAAAGGCACAGGTGTTTGTGACCCCGTGCCAGGGTCTCTGAGCCCCCTGCCAGGGTCTGGAGCCCTCCAGGGCAGCCAGAGCAATGTCCTGGGTTCTGACATGCTGGCAAACAAGTTTGGCCCCAAATTCCACGGGCTGGGTGCTCAGGAGCTGTTCCTGTACAACCCTGATTGTCCTCATTACCCTTGGTACCCCCAGCTCTCCATGGAGCATTGGCCAGGAGCCAGGAATGCCAGCCCCAAATTCCCAGCCTGGCAACGCTCAGCAGAACTCAGACTTTCACCTCTGCAGGGCTTTATGCAGCCCTAGCTGAGTTTTATTGACTCCAGTAGCTGCCTGGACAAAGCATTCTTTGTAAACCCCATTAAGCTCCTGCTTCCAGCAAACACTTTTTCCTTCCACGTTGTAATTATCTGCCAACAGAGCAGAAAGCAGGATCCACTCCGGGGGCTTGCAGCACCCGTTTCTGTGTCACAGGTGCCTTGTCAGAGTGGCACGATGGTGCATTTCTGCAGTCATGGGAGGAGGAACAGAGGGAAGGTGCAGGGGGAGGTTGCAGGCTGGAGGAAGAGGAGCAGGAGGAGTGATGATGATCGGGATGAAGCTCCTGCCCAGATTCTCTGCTTCACCTGTGCTGAAGCAGCACAAAGGGTGAATGTCACTATGGGACACGAAATAACACGATGTGGACACGCAGCTCTTTCAAGGGTAAAAGAGTATATTTAATTTTTGACTTTAATATATATAGATTTTTTAAAGTGACAGTGGAATATATTATATTATATTATATTATATTATATTATATTATATTATATTATATTATATTATATTATATTATATTATATTATATTATATTATATTATATTATATTATATTATATTATATTATATTATATTATATCGTAAGAAATTATATACTAAAACTACACTAAAGGAAGAGAAAGGATATCTCAGAAGGCTAAACAAGAATGAATAATGAAAACCTGTGACTGACCAGAGAGTCTGACCCAGCTGGCTGTGATTGGTCATTAATTAAAAATAATTCACATGCTGGGTAAGCAATTCTCCAAATCACATTCCAAAGCAGCAAAACATGGAGAAGCTGAAGCATCCCTGGAAAAGAAATCCTGGTGAAGGGATTTTTTCATAAAATACCACAGTGATAGGGTGTCTGTGCTGTCCTTTAGCTCAGAGAGGACTTTCCCCTGGGAGCAAGGCCTGCTGGAGCCCAGGGAAGCAGCCCTGGGAATGTCCAACTTTGCTCAGGGTATCCTGGCTCCTTTAAACAGCCCTTTAACACCTTCTCCTTTCTCCCTGCTCACTTTCTTTGTGTCACCTGCAAATTTAGATTAACAAGGAGGTTTGACAAAGTGCTGCTGTATATGTTAATAAACCCATTAGTGTCGGCCTGCCTGACATATAACCTGCAGAGCCTCCTGTGTTTACTAATATGATTGTCAAAGCAGAGGAACATTACTTTTTAATGACATTTCATATCACTTCAGTTGAAGTAATATCCTGGGACACGATAATCAGAAAGCCATTTAGCCACAGAACTATGTGCTGAATCGAGGCTGGTGCATGAAAAAATGCTCATTTTGTCAGAATTAAAACATTTGTGTTTGCTTCATAAGTTGTAAGTGCACTTGTGGAGGAGAAACATGTTGTGAAATATTTATTGGAAGCAGGCAGGCTCAGGTAAATGGGGCTTCAAAATGAAATGCTGGGAAGGGTTATTATTCTAGTCGCTGTCTCTTTTGCATGTGATACATCAACTGACAATTCAAATGCATGAAATGCTTAATAAAGCAATGAGATTTTAGAACTTCTCTTTAAAGAGAAGTTCTGAAGGGCTATGAATGGCCATAACCAGCCCAGCTGAATTTATTGCTGCTTTCAGAGCCAGGCAATGGCTGCAAGATGGACTGAGAGGGAGTTTGATTTTATAGCGCACCTCACATGCTCCAGGTGATTCCAAAATGTAAAATAAAATGAGTGTGGTACAAAGGCAGCAGGGAATGCTGCCCTGCTGCTCTCCACAATGGTTCTCTCCCCAGCCTGGCTGTCCAGGGCCATCTCTGAGCTTTGCTCTGAGCTTTAGAGGCAGCAGATTGAGGAGCAAAGGAGGAAAGCAAACTGGGAAACTCCTAGAAACACCCTCAGGGCTGCACTGAAGTCATTGAATAAAACAAAGAAATCATCCTGGTTTAGATATAGATAAATAAATTATCAATAACTTCATAATTTCTCCTTTTTTTTTTTTAAATAAAGAACCAAGGGGATCCCTCTTTCAATGTGGTCAGAACAACCCTTCTGATAGAAATCAGCAATTGATTTAGTTCAACTCTCCTCTTGGATGGTGGAGAGAGCTGATTAAAGCTATGCATGTACTCCTAATAGGAGCAGGATGCCTTTCTGTCATTATTATTAATTATGCTACTGTGATTACTATCTGTTCATCCATCCACTCATTCCCCTTTCTAGCATCCCAGCACTGGACACGTATGTATGAATACAGATTTTTATTATCTTTTTGTTCCAGGTTTTCCAGGGAGAAAAAAATAAGAAACAAACCAAAAAACCCCACCAAAAAAAAAAAAAAAAAAAAAAAAAAAAAAAAACCCAAAAAAAAAACCAGAAAGAAAACAACCCAAAAACCACCCCAAAATTTCCCCAAAAACAGGAACAAAACAAAAAAAAACAAAAAACAAAACAAAACCCAAAAAACCGAAAATATACTCCCAAAAAACCAAACAGGAAAAAAACCCAAAAAACCACCAAACCAAACACAAAAAAACCCCAAAAAACAAACCAAACCCCTGAATCTAAAGGATTTCTTTGCAGAATGTGTGAGAATGTGAGTGTGTCTGTGTGAGAAAGTGGTGGGAGATGCGTGGGTGTGATGTACGTGGGAGCATTTGGCTGTGACAAATGCACAAAGGGAAGGTTAAACCAGGAAAAAAAAGAGACTTTTTGTTTAATTTGGACCCACTGGGCTCTTCCAACCTCCCCTGCCACAGAAGAACCTGGGTCTGAGCCCTGGGAACCTCTGCCACTCTCATTCTCCCACCTGGCACTCAGGTTTTCTTGACTGGCCCCAGGATGGGCAGAAATTCTCCTTCACCAAATAATTAGGCTGTGATAAGAGGAAACAAAGGAGCAGTGAGGGCTGCACTGAGATGAATTATTAGGCCAAGATGGAAATCTCTGTTGATAAATGACTGGCCCCAAGCAAGGAAGGACTCAGCAGAACACAGCGACACCCTTGTTGTGACACGAGGAAGGAACAACATCAAAAGGCACAATAAAGACCCTGTGCTGCCACCTTGACCAACTGATTAATCAAATGCTATCAATATTTCCCTCTCTTTTTTTTTGCATCAGTTCCAGCCGTCCAAATGTGGTGTGCAGGATGCTGTGTCCAGTCGTGGAGCTGGTTTGAAACCATGCAGAACTCCCTGGCAAATACCACGAGAGAGTGAAGCTGCCAACACATCCCAAGGATTGCTGCCAAAATCCAGTGGATCCTCACAGCACTTCAAAGTTAACACTCCACCACTGAGCCACAGCAGTCTGGGGACAAAAAAAAAAAAAGAAGAAAGAACCAGTTTTTTCTATTTCTCTCTCCCTCAGCAGGGTGGGTGATGCCTTGTCCTCCAAGTGGAAGAGCTGCCATTTATTAATGCTCAATTCCTGGGATTTTTAAATCCTAGTTTAGAGCTGGGGAAACATCTACTGGTGTCACTGAAAACAAACCTGACACTGGGTAAAGCACTGGAATCAGCAGGTTTTGACATTGCAGCTACTCCTGGGCTTTGGGAGGGGAGGGGCAGAAAGTTTTTATGCCAACAAGGTGCAAGAAGAACCCTGGGATTGACACCAGCCATGATCAATGACACTATTGGAGCTCCCTGTAGACTGGAAAGCAGCTATCCCTGAGGATTTTTTTTTTTTTTTTTTTTTTGTGGAAGAATTAATAGAAACAACTAGCAGAATGTACATGTATGTATATATTGTGTATACCTATATACACACACCTTTAAAAAACTGAAATGGCTTGATCTGGAATTTCTAAACTCTTCCTTTCCTTTCCTTTCCTTTCCTTTCCTTTCCTTTCCTTTCCTTTCCTTTCCTTTCCTTTCCCTTTCCTTTCCTTTCCTTTCCTTTCCTTTCCTTTCCTTTCCTTTCCTTTCCTTTCCTTTCCTTTCCTTTCCTTTCCTTTCCTTTCCTTTCCTTTCCTTTCCTTTCCTTTCCTTTCCTTTCCTTTCCTTTCCTTTCCTTTCCTTTCCTTTCCTTTCCTTTCCTTTCCTTTCCTTTCCTTTCCTTTCCTTTCCTTTCCTTTCCTTTCCTTTCCTTTCCTTTCTTCTCCTCTTCCAGCAACCACCACCAAAATCCACCTCTCCATTTAATGAGATTATCAAGGTACCATGCTAGATCTTTATTAGTTAAAGCCGACCAAGCTGCAGAACTTAGCCTGAATTGTAATGAGGTGACTGCCAGAGTGAGGAGTGCAGCCAGCAAGCAGATTTATTCCAAATGGGTCTCTGCCTTAGGGAATATGCTTCCTGCTCTTTAACTCCCTGCAAACTGGTATTTTTCAGGGAAAACCCTGAAAGTTCAGCTTTCCTTGCCTGTGGTGCCACTGCTTCATGCTCGCACCAGCTTAATTCCACTGCTGTGGTGATTTGCATGAGCACAAGGTAAGACAGAAATGGATTTATTTGCTCTGATGGCTCACAGCAGGATTTAGCATTGAGGACAACTCTACATGGCAAGTCCTGCCTTCTCTGCTTTACTTGACTGGCAAATTGGAGAGACCAAAATATCAAATATTAATACTGTTGGGTGTTGATATCAGCAGCATTTATTTTTACAGCCATCTTCTGCCCTCAAGCCAGTTAGTTTGGATCCCAGTGTTTTATTTTGTGTAAAATGGGGACAGGAAGGATCAAGTTAGAGAAAGTTCTGCTATCAAACAAACAATGCTGGCTTTGCACAAGGGAGAGATCTCCTGGACATCCTTTGTACAGGAGCCCCAGAGGAAAAAAAGCATCTCTGCAACTGGATCAATTAAAATTGTCATGGAGGAGAATTGTATTTGTACAATTTATAAAATTTTATTTGCAGGGAATGTCCCAATGAAGATAGGAATGATGCATCTGACTCCATGTTCTCAGAAGGCTAATTTATTACTTTATAATACTCATAATATAATGCTATATTAAATTAATATAAAACAATAATATAATACTATATTATATTAATATAATACTATATTAAAAAATACTTACTATTCTAAAGAATACATAGAAAAGATACTTATTTCCCTAGCAGGGTGGTGATGATGATGATGATGATGATGATGATGATGATGATGATGATGATGATGATGATGATCCCAGGCTGACAGGGGCTCAGTATTTCCATCTCCTTAACCAGGCAGACTCTAAACCTTTCCATATATTGATTTTTATGGCAGCAGTATTAGTAACAGTGCCTTGTGTACTCCACTGTGTGCAGCAGGTGATGAATAAGACCATTAAAGAAGTTTTTACAGTTCAAGAAAGAGGGGGAGATGTGAGAAATGGATTTGTAAAGAATTCTCAAAACCTGACAGAAAGCTCACACGGCCTTGTACATCTGTGTGCAAACTTTGGGATAAGGTGTGCTGGCTTAGGAGGGCCATGGAATAGAGATGACATTGTGGAGAGAGAGATTGAACTGGAAAAAAATTTCAACAAGTTGCAAAATGGAGCTTTGCCAAAACACCAGATATTTTAGAGAATTAGAACTGGGGAAAGATGCATTGTAGCAGGACCACATGGGGAAAAAAATATAGGTGATGGGTGTTAAATATAGGCGAAAATATAGATAAAAATAGAAGTGATTGGTGTTAAATATAGGTTAAAATAGAGGTGATTGGTGCAAAATATTGGTTTGAATAGAGGTAAAAATAGAAGTTATTGGTGTTAAATATAGGTAAAAATATAGGTGATTGGTGTTAAATATAGGCTACAATATAGGTAAAAATAGAGATGATTGGTGTTAGAAGTAACAGCAGCATTCTGGGGCAAAAAGCTAATAGGCTGAAAAACATCTCTAAGGAGG
The DNA here is from genome assembly GCF_028018845.1 of Melospiza georgiana. Taxonomy (NCBI): domain Eukaryota; kingdom Metazoa; phylum Chordata; class Aves; order Passeriformes; family Passerellidae; genus Melospiza; species Melospiza georgiana. The sequence goes on from NC_080450.1 coordinate 6,992,463, forward strand.
AAATGGATTAGCAGGAAATGGATTGGCTTCTGATGGAATGGAGTTGAGTTTTACATCCCTTATGTCTCACCCTTGATCGAGACTGATAATGGAACAAACTCTTTTAAAATGCTTCTGATTTGCCCCATCTCTGTAAAGACTGGGAAAGCCAAGCCCTGCTCTTCCCTGAGCACACTGGAGGAGGCTGTGATTTATCCAGGGGCACGGGGGCAAGTGGCTGATCCTCCAGAGGCTCAGTAACTCGGACCAGCTGCACACTGACTGCCAGGCAGCTTCTCCCCATCCCTTTTTTTCCTCCACGGAGGACAAGGAGCAGCCCAGACCTGGAGGGAGGTGCAGCTCCAAGCAGGGCTGACGCGCCTCTGTGCCAGCGTGGGATGGATTAGAATTAGTTTTTGCTAATTTGCTCCACATGGAGCCTTCAGTTTGAATTCTGTCTCCTGAATCAAGAGGCAGACCACCCTCTTGGCATCCTGACTGCTGTATTTCCCAAAGTGGGGGATGGATTCCTCATCCATCCTGTGCTTCAGGCAGGGCTGTACCCACTGCTCCAGGGAAAGGAGTGTGTGCATTTAACTTCCCCAAACCCCACAGCTGATCCAAACTTGAGCAGTCATTGCAGAAAAGTCATCTGGAAAGATGGGACTGCATCACCTGGAGCTGGAATTGGACAATTAACCCCAATATCTAAATGGACCAAAACTTATATAAGTGTGAAAACTCCTGACTCTGAGTCCGTTTTGGTTCATCTTGGGTGCAGCCCTGGCCGGGCTCTTGTGCTGCCCAAGGTGGATCCTTTGAAGATCTTTTTAATAAATCCCTGCATTATTCTTTAACTCTGTCCAGCTCTGTTCCAGGCAGCCTCTCAAGGCCTCACTGTCACAGGCTGTCCACTTTCACTCTGCTTTCCTTCTCCATCTGTAACTGAGCAGTCTGATATTTTTGTTTGTGTTTTACAGCACAAAAACCCTCATGCAAGCTGGAAAGGCTTTACCATTATTTCCCCAACACTGAAATATGTGTCTGCAGTGTGGTGCTTTTTAGCACAGCATCCACTCAGATGGTGGGGAATTCATCACAGCCCAGGGTGAGTAATTCCAATGGCTCATTACTCTTTCAATTACAAACTGGCACTTTCTTTGCAGTCTGAATTTGTCTAATTTTGGTTCCGGCCACTGGATATTGATATGGCTTTTTCTGTTAGATTAAAGAGAGTTCTGTTATATCTCATCTTTAGTAAGTGCTCTTCATCTTTAATAAGATGCTTCTTGATGTCCTTTTGATAAGCTGAATTATTAAGCACCTTCAGTATCTCCGTGTGAGCAGCTCAGCTCCACCCCACAGCCCTCACTCTGTACCTTCATTTTCCTCCTGGATTCCTGCTTGGATACTGCTTGGTTGCCCACTAAGCCCATCATGCCACCATGAGACCTCAGTGTGGAGCTGCCACATCTGCCACATCTGCAGGGGCACTAGATGTGAACATCTGCATTTAGGCACCTGAATCAAGCCCTCAAATTCCAGAAAGAGGAAAGAAGATCCATCTCCCCTAACCTGAACCACCAACAGGTATAGCAGTAGAGCAAACCTGTCACCTCCTCTCCTGAGGACATCTTGCTCAGTCACAGCTCACAAGTAGTTTTTTGGTATTTAAATTAACACTGATTTAAGGTGCCAGTGTCCAGAGGGTGGCTGTGATGCATCTTGTTGTGGTTATGGAGCCACTGGTGTGACTGAGACCTCTGGGCCTCTGTCAGCTTTATCCCTGTGGGTTTGGGAGGAGGACATGCTGCTGGTGCAGGCCCCTGCCCTGCTTTGACAGTAAAATCCAGCAGAGTTAAACTGTTTGATGCTGTTTATTGTGGCCTCAAGGACAGAGTGTCGTGTCATCTTCTGTTGTTTGGTTCTAGGTACTTCAGAAATCATCCCAGCCTTTGTGCTGGGGTTCAGACATTGGCCAGGAGCTCTCAAGGACAACCCCCAGCCATGTTCTCCACCTGCACGTCCACCTGGGGGGGACCTGAACAGCACTGCCAGATTTCTCATGGCTCTTCCAAATCCCTTGGCTTGAGATGGCCCCTGCTCTGATGGTGTTTCAGAGCTGTTCCACAGGACTGTGGCTGTTAGTTGTGTAATTTGGATTTATATAGAGTGACTGATCATGTGCCAAGAGTTTTATTATGGACAACAAATCCCATTCAATCAACAGCAGAGCCCAAACAGCCATTGTTGAACCCCAGTGCTTAGAACAGAATTGGATGACTCCAGGCACGCCAGATGGGACCCACCACCCTCACTGTGCTCTGTGTGAGCTATCAGCATGTGGAGGGGCTGCAGATTCCCTCGCCAGCTGTGCTGGGTGGGAGCTGGTTCCAGGCCCAGCTGGAGAGTTCTGCTGCCTGGAATGGTTTGAGTGCAGGAGGTTGTGCAGTGTGCAGTGAGTCAGCCAAGGTGGGACCTGATGGGAAGCCCTTGTCAGAGTGCAGCAGATCAGAGAGCCTGGCTATTCTGCCCCACCAGACAGTTTATGTGGGAACCCAGAGCATGGGGAACATTGCTCTGTCTGCTCTGACCCCCAGAGAAACAGTGCCTTTAACCTGCACGCATGGAGAGGGCTTCTGAGGCTTCGGGATAGGTTAGAATTTACCAAGGCGTGAAATAGATAATAGAGGGTAGCACAGTAAGTCACTTGGGTGAGAAATTTAGGTATTGGGATTTTTAGTATGGTGTAGCCCCTGTCGTCGTCATCTTCTTCTTCTCCTTCTCTTTCTTCTTCTTCTCCTTCATTTTCTCCTTCTCCTCCTCCTTCTCCTTCTCCTCCTTCTCCTCCGGCTCACATTATGGCTCAAGATGCCTTTACCTTTGAATGCTACTGGAGAGCCTCCAGAAGGGAGTGTCTCCAGACATCTAAACCTCTGCAGAACTCTGCTTCTCCTCCTTTTTGTCACACTGTACAGCAAGTAAATTACTAGGGACCTTAAAACACGGTGATATATTTCCCTATTGGTGTCAGTGAGAAACCCTGGAGACAAGAAGGGGACGGCTGATATTGATTATTGACTGATTGGTTACTGTGGGTGCTGCTCACTGCCCAAACTACCTTCTGCCTGTAGCCATGATATTTTCTGAAAAATCCTTTCCTTAGGATTTTTCCTCCTGAGAAGCTGGGAGGCCTCAGGAACAAAATGTAAACAATGATTATCTGCTGCTGTGGAATGCAACAGGTGCATCTGGGATTGGTCTCATGTGGTTGTTTCTAATTAATGGCCAGTCACAGTCCAGCTGTCCAGACTGTCTCAGTCAGTCACAAGCCTTTGTTATCATTCTTTTTCTATTCTTAGCTAGCCTTCTGATGAAATCCTTTCTTCTCTTCTTTTAGGATAGTTTTAATATAATATGTATCATAAAATAATAAATCAAGCCTTCTAAAACATGGAGTCAACATTCTCATCTCTTCCCTCATCCTGGGACCCCTGTGAACACCGTCACATACTGCCCTTTCAGCTCTGCTAGAGAAAGGCTTTTCTTCTGCCTTCTGGACTATTAAATCCAGATGCCATCCACCAAATAATGTCTGGATAGCCTGCACTGTTCCTTTGGAGTGGCCATCACTCAACCCAGCTGCAAATTCACTGGAATTTGTGTCAGCCCACACCAGAGCCACTCTGTGGGCACAGCCCAGCACCCTCTGGATAACCCAGAACCTTTACAGGAACTACCATTTTATTTTCCTTTCAGTGGAATGCACGAGGGATTCTCAACACTTTCCTTACCCCCCTCCTCCTCCTTTCCCCCATAAAATAACTCTCCAGCTTTGCCTGCTGAATGCTGCTTTGCAGCTTTGCTCCAGGAGCAGTTGCACTTGGAAACACCCAGACAAATCTTATCCAAGAGTTTATGAGGCATAGCTCAGAGGCAGCCTGAAAAGTGCAGCGTGCTACCTAGAGTGCTGCAGATTATTATTACTTTTTTAATCTTGGTATAGTTCTGGGGAAGGTTTTAATTGGGCATAGTATTTCAAAGCCAAGGAGCAGGACCTATGCAAAGCACTGGATGGTTTCTGTATTAATTGACCATCAAATCCTTCCCCTTTGCATCTGCATTTTATTATTAGAGAATGTAAAGCAGTTTATAGGGCTTTTAACCTCTTCAAGCAAACACTCTGTGGAAGTTATGCTGCTGCAGGGACCATATTAGCTTTATAGACTTTGTTTCTAATCCAAGGAGGGGGGAAAAGCGGAGAAGAGACAGAGCAAATGAATGATTTTTGATGGTATAAATTCAGCTGGTGTAAATCAGCACAACTCCATTAACTTTGCTAGAGTGATGCTGATTTATGCCAGTTTAAAGATCAGACATTTGATCTGCAATGGGGTCCTCATTCCCAGAAGGCCAAAATGGTATCAGACCAATCTTCACAGACCATTTATCAGCCTTCTCAAGCACATTCTTCCCTGTTGCATGGAAAAGCCCCGCTCAGATGCCAGGGCTGGCAAACTGGGTCCCAGTAATCAGGAAAATCATCTGTCATCAGGACCCTTCCATCACCTGAGTGCCCTCACATAACCAGGCAAGACAAGCCATGTCTGAGCTCCTCTTTGAGTGCTGTGCAGCAGGATAAGAAGGGAAATTCTGCAGGACAAGAAGGGAAACTATCTGCAGGACAAGAAGGGAAATTCTGCAGGACAAGGGAAACTATCTGCAGGACAAGAAGGAAAATTCTGCAGGATAAGAAGGAAAACTATCTGCAGGACAAGAAGGGAAATTCTGCAGGATAAGAAGGGAAATTCTGCAGGATAAGAAGGAAAATTCACCTCCTCACTTCCCTTCCTCCCCTGTTTTCTTCACACCATTTTTCCACCACCCCCCAGCAGGTGGGATTCCCACTTTGCAATTCCCTGCCCTATTTTTTTGTTCCACATTAATCCCAAATGCCACCAGACAGAGCCCTGGACAGTGATTATGAGCAGGAAAACAATGGGATAAAGGCCAGTATAATTATCTTGTTCCTAAGCACTTCACAAGGCTCCCAAATATCTTGTATTGAGTTACTTGGTGAGGTCCTGAACGTCTGACTCCCAGCCACTGTGGTTTTATTGCTACAGAATAAGCCAGAAACCACTCAAAAGCTCTAAAAGGTCTTTTCTAAATAGTCAGAATGAATTTACATTGTTGGCTGCCTGGCAAAGGCAACAGGCATTTCAAGTGGAAAGGAACAGTTCTTTATTGCATCTGCTCCTGGCATTTAGGGCACCCTGATCACCAACAATTCCTCAGCTCCACAGCTCAGAATCCTGCAGGCTGGGCACAGCCAAGGGGGAAGACAGCTGAGAAAAAAGGTCCTGCAAGAAAGGGAAAGCTGGATTCAGAGTTAGCTGGAGATTTTTGTTATGGTTTAGCAGAAAATGATCATTTTTCAATTAAGTGTCACAGAAATTCCTTGGTTTCAGACACCTGCAAGTGAAGCCTTCTCCAGATCTTCCTGCCCAGCTTTGACTCTCTGAGTGCCAGCTCACCTCAAGGGTCTGGAGGGTTTTTGGTAAAAGCTCTGGAAGGGATTTCTGAATAGTGCTGAATTTCTGAATAGTCCTTGAGTGGCCCTGCTGAGGACACAGGGCTGAGGGGGACCCCAAACCAACCTCAAACCCTTCCTCCAGCCACTTCAGGGCTACTGAACCCCCATCTCAGCCTCTTCATGGCATCCCCATCATTATTTAACCAATAATTTAACCAATTTAACCAGGGCACCTGGCCTCAAACAGCATGGGAAGGGGGAGGAAGAGCAGATGGCTTTCTGATGGTCTGAAAAGCCCAGAACTTTTGATTTTTTGATGTCTGAAAAGCCCTGGTGTTCTCTGGCCATTACTTCCCCATTCGGGGCACAAATAGGGCCATAAAAATTGTATTTCTTCTCCAGCAGCTGACAAATCTTCTACATTTAGGAAAAATGTATAAATATCAGAGCCAAGTCCTCTATCCTTCCCTTCAGAACTTCTGGAAAATACAGGTTTCCTCAGGGCACTGGAGAAAGGCAATTAGCAAAGAAGAAGGTAGTCAGGAAAATGCTTTAAAGAGACTAACTAGAATAATTTAAAGGTATTATTATTAATGATGCCTATTACAGTACTAGAAAGCTCAGTGATTTTTCAGGCAGGACTGAAAAGGGAACAGGAATAAAACAAAGCAAACTCTACAAGAGTGCAAGGGATGCACAATGAGCTCTGGAAACCAAACAAATCTCAGGGCAATCAAACCAAATTCTCTGCTTCAGGACACAGTGTGGGTTCCCAGGAGTTCAGGGGAAGAACTGTGCTTACCTGTCATGGACATATTTTCTGAAAATCCTTTTGCTAGAATTTTTTCTCCTGAATTCCTCCCTTTCTCCTGATGTCCCCAGGCATCTCTAGATCTCACATATTTCCACAGCATTTAGTGTACTCCCAAACAATTTATTCTTATTTACAGTTGTCCAGAATATATTTTGCTAATGAGACCTTTGATGTGCCTTGACGTAAACCCATGAAATACTGTGGAGCAGATTTCAAGGACTTGTTTTTCAGAAAAGGTAGCATTAAGTTACCAAAAAAAGACCCATTTAAGTCAAGAGTTTTGCAGGTTTGCTGTGGCAGGAGAAAATCTCAGGATATCAAGCAGTCAGGGGAGGAATGTGGTACTCAGCTGAGGCAATGGACAAGCAGTCAGACACAAAAGCTTTTCTACAGCTCTGACAAGCAATATCCTCCAGCCCCTGTAGGGCTTAGTTTAAACCAAAAGGACAGAAAAAGGAGACAAAACATGGAATTAAGACATTTCCCCTCTGCCACATTAACTTCAGTAATGTGGTGGCACACAATGGCATAAGAAATCTTAAAGTTCATAAGAAAAACTTGACTAGAAAGAGACACAGTGAGGATTTTTCAATTACATCCTAGAAATGGACAATCGAGGCATTTTAGACCTTTCAAACCACAGCACAGGTACTCAAGACTTTATCCACATTCACCACAGGCAGTAAGATCTGCCAGGCATCAGCAACAGAGAGCAGGAGTCCCGAGCAGCTCTCAGCAGGTCTCTGGCCCCACAGGGCTGGGGTTTAGCTCTGACCACAGGTATTTATAACCCCAAAACCAGAGAGATGGTTGAACAGGATTTATCAGGAGCAGAGGCAAATAGCAACATGGGGCTGCTCAAAGGCAACCATGTGCCAGCAGCTTGAGCCTGCAGTCAGCTGAAAGGAGGTGACACATCTCTGCTCAGGGATGGATCGGCCTTGGAACAACGCAGTGTAAAGAAAGATGTCCCTGCTAATGGCAAGCGTTTTGGAACAAAATTATCTTTAATTATCTTTAAAAAATATATTTAATTATTGTCGCAGACATCTTTTATGAAAAATCCTTTCCTTAGTATTTTTCCTCCTGAGAAGCTGAGAGGCCTCAGGAACAAAATGTAAACAATGGTTATCTGCTGCTGTGAAATGCAACAGGTGCATCTGTGATTGGTCTCATGTGGTTGCTTGTAATTAATGGCCAATCACAGTCAGCTGGCTTGGACAGAGAGTCTAATCCACAAACCTTTGTTATCATTCCTTCTTTTTTATTCTTAGCCAGCCTTCTGATGAAATCCTTTCTTCTATTCTTTAGTATAATTTTAATATAATATATATAATAAAATAATAAATCAAGCCTTCTGAAACATAGAGTCAGATCCTCGTCTCTTCCCTCAACCTAAGACCCCTGTGAACACCATCACAAATTATCTTTAAAAAAATATTTTAATTATCTTTCGGTCCCTTCCAACCCAAAGCATTTTGTGCTTCTATGATTTCTATCCTTTCAGGGTGTTGAATGCTGCACCTCTCAACACTTTGGGCCAGCTGATGTCCACCAGACACCGCCCAGGGAGGTCCTGGCGCACTCCTGGCTCCCTGTTACATCCTGACATGTAAAAATGACTGGCCCAGAGGTAGCCCAGGAGTGAGCAAACAGGCAGCAGGGACAGAGCTCCCTGCCTTTCACCAAAACGCTTTGACCCCTGCCCTCCTGGAATGAATCCAGCCCCTCCAAGGAGCCGCCACGAGGAGCAGAAAATCGCAAACGTCTTAAAGTGGGGTGGAAACCCCCTGAGCTCGACAATCACAAGCTGAGGCCACTAATCTTCTTGTCATGGGAGCAGACTCACCCAGCAGAAGGGAATTCCTGCCTTTGACCAGACTAATTAGAGGCAGGGAACTCTGCTCCCGTTAGGGCTGAAGCGCCGTAATTGGATGTGACGCTCGCCGCGCGCGAGGGACGCGGCTCCTGCTGAGCATCTGGCACCTCCCTGCTCCCTCCCTCAGCCCTGGGCTGCAGAAACACCCATCCCACCCCCAGAGCCACTACCAGCCCCGCCTGGGGGGCTGCAGGCTGTAGAAGACTCCCCCATTTCAGGGGGAGAAGTATGGGCTGACCCAACATGGAAAGGACGTTTGGGAAGGTGGGGATGTGCCGTAGACATCTTTTATGAAAAATGCTTTCTTTAGGATTTTCCTCCTGGGAAGCTGAGAGGCCTCAGGAACAAAACGTAAACATTGATTATCTGCTGCTGTGGAATGCAACAAGTAGATTTTTGATTGGCCCATGTTAGTTGCTTCTAATTAATGGCCGATCACAGCTGGCTCAGACAAAGAGTCCGAGCCCCAAACCTTTGTTATCATTCTTTGCTATTCTATTCTTAGCTAGCCTTCTGATGAAATCCTTTCTTCTGTTCTTTTAGTATAGTTTTAATGTAATATATATCCTAAAATAATAAATCAAGCCTTCTGAAACACAGAGTCAAATCCTCGTCTCTTCCCTCAGCCTGGAACCCCTGTGAACACAGTCACAGGGATGGTGTTGGAGTTCTGGGTGCTTAGAATTTTAGACTTGTTGTACAGTCAGATTCTGATTCCCAGGAGAGCACTGCATTTGACCTGAGGCTGTGGAGAAGGCTTCCAAAATTGATTGATAGCCCTGGGATTAGGGGTGTGGAGTTGGTTAGGAGTGTGTAATATCACAGGGTGGAAAACTTAGAGATTGGGGTTTCAGAATATAGTAATATATACATAAAGCAAGATGGAGGTTTAGGGTGGAGGCAGGTTGTTCTTCTTCTTCCTTCTTCTTCTTCATGGATTTGGGTGGCATTTTGTAATTGGACAGAAAAATCTGCACTGCAGACTTCAAGGAATCAGTTACTGGGTTAAAAATGAAAATAATTTAGGTGTCATTTCTTAATTGGATAGTTTAGCCTTAAGAGACCTTTTACCAAGAGATAGTTGGCCATTTTGTGCCTTGTTAATGAAGGACTGCAGAACTCATGGCTGTGAGATGGTAATATTGATAAGAAATAATAAACACCTGAGTCTGAATGCAAACTATTGTCTCAAGTGCCTTCAATCCTGACCCTGATAGAAGTAGAAAAAGGAAGCTGAAAACCAGCAGGGATGGGCCTGGGATTCAAAGCTTGGCTCAAGTGAAATCGAGGCAGAAGGTGCTGCAGGAGCAGTGCCTGTTCCTCTCCTGCACAGGTACAGCAACAATCAGCTGCTGTGCCTCAGGAGTGCATCGTATTTCCAACCTTACAAAGCCGTAAAGATCTCAGATTAGAGAAGATTTAGATGCAGGATGAATCAATGGGGTGTTTGGCTAGAGTGATGTGAATCTTCAGCTCCTGTCCAGCCCTGGCCCTTTGAAGTCCAGAGGTGAATCATCACACTCTGCAGAATCCTGGTGCAGCCCTGGAAAGAACTTACCTTAGATACTGGTGGGAGAAAGACAAATTTCACATTTCTAAGCCAAAAGGCCTCTTTTCCACAGAGCACCACAGAATGGGGAGCAGCACAGAGTGCCCAGCAAGGCACAGGACATCCCTGCAGCCCTCTCCAGTCCTGCTGAGCTCTTAGAGAGCAAAATCTGCCATAGGGAGGGCACTCAGTGCAGATGAGCAGAGATGTCTGAGTCATTGGAGCACCAAGCTCTGCAGAGCTGAGCTGAGACACTGGAAAAAATAAAGCTTCCTCAATGGCACTGCAGGAACTCAACTTTTCTCTTCAATTATTGGGTTTTTTTTTTTTATTTTTTTTCTGCAAAAGATTAGAATCCCATACCTCTATTACTTGTACTGTCAACTAGAAGTGTTGGCTGGCTGGGTCGCAGGGCAGCAGGCAGTGTGTTCACATCTGAAGGCCCCAAGTTCATTTCCAGTTAATGATCCATAAGAGGGACTGCAGCATTCCTCCTACAAGGACTGCCTGGAAGCTCCTGACAGACTGCTTAGTTCAGGGCAGAAAAAAAGCTCTGAAATAGTTCCATGATTTATAAATCAGGTCAAGTCAGCAATGCTTTATAAGGAGCAATAACATTTTGTGCACACTAGTACCAATAGCTGGTCAGTAAAATCTCCTTCAGAGTAAAAAAAAACTAAAACTAGACAGTGATTTCAGTACAACCAAAATGCAGAACTTGCTCAAGTTCATATATAATAAAGCAATTATTGTTTATTATTGAAGTACCAATTGATTATTAAAAACACATTTATTGAGGCTGGACCACAAGGTAACAGATATGTACCTCTGGCATAGCTGTGAAACCTCAGTAAATAGTGATTATTAGAAACAGATTTATTGAGGCCCAACGATATGGTAAGATGTGTATCAGTTACAGAGCTTTTAAACCCAATCAGTCTGTTCCTAAGCCATTTTTACTGAGTTTACAGCTCAGCAGTAGGGCTCCATGCCTTCATCTAAGCCACATCTTATTGCTGGTTTGATATGTAATTAAAGGAGTTTGATGTAATTAAGGGAGTGTTTGCAGGGATAACTACACTGAGCAAGGAGAACCAGCATAAAACAATCTATTCCTGCTTCTAGAAATGAAGAGCAGAGCAGAGTTGCTGCTGCTCGACCTGTGGTTGAATCTTTTCATACATCTCTGACCCCCCTTTCAATGGAGTATGCAGACCATGGGCAGTCTGAGGATATGACCCATCCAGTGCCCAACATCATGAGCAGAACTGTCCTCCTCCCCTCCACCATGCAGCTCACACCTCTGCTAGGCTTGACCAGCTCACATCACACTCCCTTCATCAAATCTTGCTGAGTATCACTGTTGTAAATGGTAAATCCAAGGTACAGTGGCATTAAAACTGGGCTGAGCCCAAACACTGCCTGGGAGGGGAGAGCTGGGCATGGTGAGACCAGGAGTGGCCATCAGAAGGTGCCAACGTGCAGAGTGTGCTTATTCACACAGAACAAGTCCCACGATCTGGTCCCTTCAGGAATGTTTGAACACTTGCTCAAGAAAGCCATCCATCCATCTGTCCACCCTTCCTCCAACCATCATCCATCCTTTCAACTGTCCGTCCATCCATCCATCCATCCATCCATCCATCCATCCATCCATCATTTCCATCCATCATCCATCCATCCATCATCCATCCATCCATGCCAGCCCCATGGCACCCATTTCTCCATCTCACACATGGTTTCCAGCCTCCAGCACAGCCACTGGAGCTTCCCCAGTGCTGACCAAGCCTTTCACACATCTGGGGTGGATCCAGGAGGTCAAACCCCCAGAGGCACAGCCAGCAAACAGAGAGGCAGTCTGGAAACCACAGAGTGAGTGAAGGCAGCAGTTTTGCCCAGATCATGCAGAACAGCTCGTGCAAAGCTCAGGGCAGGAGAAATCTGCTCCTTTTCTTTTGTCGTATCCAAAGACCTCCCAGCCTCCCCACCTGAGGAGGAGGAGGGGAGAAAGGAGACAGATTACTGGATAACTCCCCTAGCTCCATTCTCCTCTGCTCAAATTTATATATTCCACTACAGGTGACATCATGACTGCTGGAGTCTGACAGGTGATGCTGTAAAATGCATGAAACCATAAAAATTTCAACAGCAGCAAGCTCCATTGACGCTACATCTGACAGCACTTAGCTGCCCAGCTAACACAAATATTATAAAAGCACTCGGGAAAGAAATCCAACCTGCCTGACCTCAGGTTTGGACTAATAAAGATTACAGCATGACCAGATTTCACCCATGTATAATAAGCAGACATCTTTAAAAGAAACCAAAGCAGGGCTGGTCATAAGGCAAGAGATGAGTTAAGAGGGGGTAAAGTCGTGGCTGGGCTCTGCTCCACTCCAGCTCCCTGCCAGATCTGGCTCAGGAACTGCACAGCTATCACTGGAAAAGGATGCTCACTGGCCTCACACAGCCGGGCTGTAGCATTCTACTAACAAGGAATAAAATGGTTAACTATCTTTTTCTGACAAGGTCTTTCAAGGTTAAACTATTTAATTAAGAAATGACACTTAAATTAATTTTACTTTTAACTCAATAACTAATCTCTCGTGTTCTGCAATGTGGACTTTTTTGTTTAATTACAAAATGCAACTCAAGCTGATGAAGAAGAAGGTGAAGAAGAAGGACTAGTCACTGCCCTAAAGAAGGTGAAGAAGAAGGACTAGTCACTGCCCTAAACCCTCCACCTTAGCTTTATAGATATTACTATATTCTAAAACTTTAAACTCTTAAGTTTTCTACTGCATGATATTACACACTTCTATTCAAACTACACACCCATAATCTTAGTTTTATTATTTAATTTTAGAAGCTTTCTCTATGGCCTCAGGTCAAATGCAGTTCTCTCCTGGGGGTCAGAGTCTGTCAGCCCAGAAAGTCTGAAATTCTCAGCATGCAGGACTCCAACATGTGGGAAATGAGCTCTCCCTAAGCAGGACAGGAGAGCAGCTCTGTGTTAAACAATCCCATGTCCTGCTGCTGCCAGCCTCTGGGTAATTTCCTGCCCCAGACTGCAGCCCAAAGGCAGCAGCAGCTCCTGCCTGGATTCCCCATGGATGCCACCGAGCTGTGAGAGTCCCAGGTGATTCCCATCAAGCCAGGAGATGGCTCTCCATAAAATGTAGTGTAATGCCTGGGCTTTGATGCCCCAAACCCTCCCTTTTGTTCCTGCCAAGCCATCCTTTCCACTCAGGTGGAGCAGGCCTGTTCACCAGGAGGTGACAGCCACCCTGAGAAGGGGACACAGCCAGCGGGCAGCTGTGACCAGCCCTGCTCCCACCTGCAGCCTCCAGAGGCACCATCTGGCTGCCAGCAGCTTCATTTTGCAACCTGAGGGTCCCTTTAATGCATCCCCCCTCTCCTTTTTTATGGAATAGGCAGAAAAAAGTCATACTAACTGATCATAAAATTTCAAACTCATTTACCTTTCAGGAGGCAACTCAGCACAGGCTGTTACAGGGCAATTTGGAACATCATAAAGTTTCCTATTAGAACAGAAAATAGGGCTGCTTGCATGAGCTGCCAATTGGAAATAAAATAGTAGTGGGGTCATGATCATTAGCACTGCTTTTTCTATTAGGTTTGCTTTCCACCAGGGTGGGAAGAGGAGGGAGATTTAGATACAGGTGAAAACAGATGAGAAACAAAAAACAGAAACAAAAGATAAACAAAACAGGAGGAGAGGAGAGGAGAGGAGAGGAGAGGAGAGGAGAGGAGAGGAGAGGAGAGGAGAGGAGAGGAGAGGAGAGGAGAGGAGAGGAGAGGAGAGGAGAGGAGAGGAGAGGAGAGGAGAGGAGAGGAGAGGAGAGGAGAGGAGAGGAGAGGAGAGGAGAGGAGAGGAGAGGAGAGGAGAGGAGAGGAGAGGAGAGGAGAGGAGAGGAGAGGAGAGGAGAGGAGAGGAGAGGAGATGGGGTTACTCCATCACAGTATGATGGGTCTGTTCCTGCACATACTGAATTTGTGAGAGATATTTTTCAGAGCTGCTGAAAAATACCCTTTATGATATTTTGAACACAGCATATGTTCTCAAAAACAAAACCAAAACTTACCTAAGCTGAGGTAAAGACAGGCCAGAGAGAGAGCAAACCTGTTGGTACTGCAACCAGACACTGCTGTAAATAAAAACATCTAATCCAAATCTACTTTCAGTCTGAAGCCATTCCCTCTTGTCCAGTCATTGTACAACTGTCAAGGACATCCTGAGCTGTCCTGATGCTGTCATCCCACCCATGGGGACAGTGCTTCAGGAGGAAGGCTGAAGCATTTTGCTTCGGGAAAGCAGCATAAATAATGTTTTTATTTCTGTGAAGGAGGAAAAAAAAGCTTCTTTCCCCTATCTGGAGTTTCTTTATGCTGTTTCTCAGGCTACCAGCATCCTGACCCAGGTGAGATGCTCAGCAACAGATCCCCATCCCAGAAATCAGAGACACCATGGAAGAACCTGGTCCGTGGAAATCAGAAGGCATCAGCTCAGAGTTTGGGGCACTCAGGCCACAAATAGCTGTGGAGCACAGGTCACAAAGCAATAACAACATGATCTGTTTGTTAATATTCATCCCATGGCTCCCATAAAAGCCCTCATGCCCTCTCGAGAGCTCTGTCCTCTTGCATTACTCCTCACAATTTATTAAGACAAATTGTTCCTACACCACAGTTGGAAAGCAACCAAAGCCAGCAGCACTGTCTCCATCTCGTGGTGGAGCAGATCCCAGCCAGCCCATCTCACTGCTCAAGCTGGGTTTGTTTCCTCCCCACCCTTCCCTTGGTGAGAATCTGACTCCATGTTCTTAGAAGGCTATGATATGATATGATATGATATGATATGATATATGATATGATGCTATACTAAAACTATACCAAAGAATAGAGAAAAGATACTTACAGAAGGCTTAACAAGATACTTATGAAAAGTCATGACTCCTTCCAGAGTCCCAACACTGCCTGACCATGATTGGTCATTAAGTCAAAACAATTCACATGAAACCAATGAAACAATCACCTGTTGGATAAACAATCTCCAAACCACATTCCAAAGCAGCAAAACACAACAGAAGCAAATCAGATAATTATTGTTTTCCTTTTTCTCTGAGGCTTCTCAGCTTCCTAGGAGAAGAAATCCTGGGCAAAGAGGATTTTTCAAAAAACATGACAGTGACAGGCCAGCTTCTCTTCCTGCAGACACAGAGCTCTGAATACCAAGCACCAGCCAGGTGTGACACCCACGTGAGCTCAGCTGCTGCTTTCTTGGTTTCTGTGGTCAAGATGAAGACCCCAAGGTCTCAGAAAGCCTCTTTTTCCCAGCCCTGAAATCAAAGAAGGAGTCAGGATTCTTTGGCTGTGATTTTCAAGGTTGTTTATTTTCTCCTATCTATTCCATTCTTTCTCTGACCTGCTGAGATCTGTCCAGCAGGTCGAGTTGGGGCACAGTCCCTGCCCTTGGGATGGTGTTGGCTTTTTATACTAAAAGCTATGTATAATTTATTTACAATAATTTTCCAATATCTATCACCTATGTTAGACAGTCTGTCTCTACTCTAAACCAATCCAAAAGTGCCACCATCACAGCAGAAGATGGGGGACAAGAAGAAGCAGGAGAAAAGCTGGACACGCCCAGATTCCTCCATCTTGCCTCCTGAACTCCCATTCTAAAAACCCCAAAATTCTACATTTTTCACCCCATGACAAACTAACTATTATTCTAGTTAGACTTTCATGGCTTGCAGATCCTCATATAAGGTTGGTAATTTTTTCCGTGGGTCACAATCAAAGGCACAGGGGTCTTGGGCTCTGTGCCAGGGTCTTTGAGCCCCCTGGCAGGGGTTTGGGCAATCCAGGACAGACAGAGGGATGTCCTGGGTTCTGACACTGCTCTAAAGCCAGAGAAGTCAGCTGAGGGCAGTGCTTGGTTACAGCAGGTTGCTGAGGGTTCTCCAGGGCTCTCTTGGGGATGGAATTGAAAGCTTCATGGAGTGCTGGTGGGTGCTCCTGACAGCGCTGAACACAGCACAGATTTAGCACAAACTGCAGCAGTGTTGTCCCCTCACCATCTGATTTCCGAGTTCCAAAGGCTTGGGGTGACAGAATAGAACTTTGCTGCACCATATTTTTAGGTTTATGTTCCACCAAGTGGCTCTTCACATTTATTCTGAACGTTCTCCTGTGAGATTTTGCTCCCATTAATTCACTGTCATGGATTTGATAGCCTGTAGCAGAGCTATCAGCCAGCAGCAGGTAGCCCATGATGGAACTTTAAGTCACAGTCATCTTTTATAACCAGGATTCATTCCTTAAACCTTTTATTTTCCCTCTGGCTTGCTTTGATTTGGGCTTTTCTTATTAATTAAATGGCAAGTTTCAGTAGCCTGAGATTGAATTAGAAGGCTTGTTTGGAGGAAGGAGGATGATCAGAGCAAAGGGTGGAAGCTATATATGTAATATATACATGCACTTAAGACATGGAACTTTGCTTCCAGACGTTTGGAACAAATTAAATAGAGGATCAAATTAACTAGTGATTGAATTAAGTGGAAAGCATCTCATTACCTAAAAGATGGAAACATGTGTCATTTTATAACAGCTAAAAATAAAGCAAGAATGGGTCGAAATGAAAAGCAGGAACCTGAAAATGTCAGCCAAATTTGGGGTCTGGTGAGCCCTCCAAATGGGAAGGCTGTAAATAAGGTGGGTTTTCTGCACAGTGCTGGGAAAAAATGGGCTTGGAAACCAGATGTTAGGAGAGAGGAGAGGAGAGGAGAGGAGAGGAGAGGAGAGGAGAGGAGAGGAGAGGAGAGGAGAGGAGAGGAGAGGAGAGGAGAGGAGAGGAGAGGAGAGGAGAGGAGAGGAGAGGAGAGGAGAGGAGAGGAGAGGAGAGGAGAGGAGAGGAGAGGAGAGGAGAGGAGAGGAGAGGAGAGGAGAGGAGAGGAGAGGAGAGGAGAGGAGAGGAGAGGAGAGGAGAGGAGAGGAGAAAAAGAGGAAAAAATTAGGGAAAAAAAAAAAAGAGGAAGAAAAAGAGGAAAAAGGAAAGGATGTCCAGGACACCCTCTTCACCCTGGGCAGAACCCTTGGGTTTGGTACCTGCATTTCAATCACTCTGCCTCTCAAGTGTTTCGCAACGAGGAGCAAAGCTGGGGTGCAAATGTATCTTTTTAATCCAACATTAGGACATCTTATTGCTGCCTTAATTCAGCACCTTTATCAGAGGGCTCTCTGTGCTGTTTTCCAGACATTCAATTTCCTTTGGAATAGATGTGAAAAGCAGAGGGAGAGTTCAGACCCAGGTTTTTGTTTCACTGTTAGAACAGGGAGCGTTTCACACGTCCCTTCCCTCCTGTGACATTGATGCTCATCTTCCTTCCTGCTCATGTGGACCTTACAAATTCCAGTCACTTCTCCTCCTGACACCACATTTCACTCAGGGATGCATGGGATGGAAATTGCACTGAGCTGCCACGGAGTGTAGGAAATCAGATTTTCACTCCACCAAATCCTGGATGAGGAATATGGCCTTAGCCCTTTCCTATCTAATGTTGTATTTTTCCTTTTGTTCCACTTACATGTGTATATATATCATGTCCTGACAAATGAAAGTGGAGCTTTTCCAAGATAAATAACATTATCTTTGCAGAACCCTACAGCACCCCATGGCAACTCATTATTTCTCAATTAAATTTACTGCTCATTGGCAGTTGCTCTGCTTTAATTTTCTGCTATTTGTTTACTGAAGACCAAAATGCATAACACAAAGCCCTATAAAAGTCAGCCTAAGTTAATTAAATGTGAAACTGGGAAACCCTAACTTTGCCTCCTGAGCAATTTTGTCATGAGATCCCCTTAAAAACGTCACTTTTCACAGAAATTTATTTAGACATATGTAACCACGATTAATTAAATGTGTGGTCCCTCCACAACTCACTCCAAAAGACACTTAGCTGTATTTTGTAACCACTGGTTGGAAAAACAGGAGTTCAAAGGATTCACAATGCCACAGGAAGAAAAGATATTTCAGTCAGACCAATATTTTTAGACTCCTTACGTGTGTCTGAGTTATTTTGCCTGAATGCAGGATGCCTGAGCACAGGTTTGGAAGAGAGGCACCACATTATTTTCCAAGAAGACCACGGATTTGATGGATTGCAAATTAGTCTATTTAGGTTTATTTAGTCTTTTTAGTATTTAGATTTTATCAGCCATTTTACATATTAACAAAAATAATCTGATCAATGTCTACTAAAAGTTGTTCTTCATGTGGATCAAGAAATGATAATAAAGGTAAAAAAATAACAAAGACACAAACCTTGGCCGATGATGCTCCTACAGCACATCAGAAATAATTTTTTCAATATTTGCATTCTCCTCTCCAATGAGCTAGGCAGACCATGAAAATCCTACTTTCCTACCATGTAAATTCTACTTTCCATGTACTTATTCCTCTGCATGGGTGATGGAGACCTTGAAGTCATCTCAGTCAAGGTGCAAATGATGCAAATCATTGTTTCTGTTCAGGTCAAGTCTGTCCTCGTGGTCTCAGGGTGGGGTGTCCATCACAAACCCACCACTCAGACACCTTTGGAAACACAAACCTTTGTCCAACCCTGAGAGAGGAAGGTAAAATAGAGACCAACCACCACCTGAAAATGTCCATTTTCCACCAGTCTTTGTAGCAACAGCCTGTAGAATTTCCTGAGACAAGTCAGCAGATTTTAGGCTGAAATCTGGAGGCAACTTATTGAAATCTAAGAGCAGAATTTAATACTTCAGAAACACATTCCAGTGCTAAAAGATTCCCAGCTTGGAGTTTGAAACTCCAGATTTATTTCCAAACCCACCAATAATTTGAAGGAGGAGAGGAACAGGGCAATCTTTTCTGAGAGTCACAAATCAGAAACAACACAATTAATGAACAAAGGACCCTGAAGATGGATAAAAGTCTCCATTTCACAATCTCCACCCACAAGGCACTTTGAAGGAAACAGACTCCAAGGCTTCAATATTCTGAGACAAATTCCTTCAAAAGGGAGATGTACAAAGCTGGGGGTGCTCAGCCTGGAGAAAAGGAGACTCAGGGGTGCCCCCATCACTCTCACAGCTCCTGAAAGGTGCCTGTGCTCAGCTGGGGCTGGGCTCTGTCTGCAGCAGCACTGACACAACCAGAGCACACAGCCTTAAGCTGCACCAGGGGAAATACAGGTTGGAGAGCAGGGAAAAGTGTTTCAGAGAAAGAGTGATAAAGTTCTGGAATGGCTGCCCGGGGAGGTGGTGCAGTCCCCATCCCTGGGTGTGTTTAACAAAGCCTGGATGTGGCACTGGGTGCCAGGGTTTGGGTGAGGGGTTGGGGATGGGGCTGGGTTGGACTCGATGAACTTGAAGGTCTCTCCCAACCCAGTGATTCTGTGAATTCTGTGGATTCTGTGTATTCTTGTGAGTCTGTGATTCTGTGAATTCTGTGATTCTGCGGATTCTTTGGATCCTGGGATTCTGTGAATTCTGAGATTTCTGTGGATTTTATGATTCTGTGAATTCTCTGATTCTGTGGATTCTGTGGGTTCTGTGAATTCTGTGGATTCTATGAATTCTATGAATTCTGCGGATTCTTTGGATTCTGGGATTTCTGTGATTCTGGGATTCTGTGAATTCTGGGATTCTGTGAATTCTGTGCATTCTATGGATTCTCTCATTCTGGGATTTCTGTGATTCTGTGAATTCTGGGATTCTGTGCATTCTGTGATTCTATGAATTCTATGATTCTGTGGATTCTATAAATTGCACTGTAAATGTCTGGCCAAGGTTCTTGTTGCCGGAACGACCAGCTCAGTGGCAAGAAGGTTTGTCCCGGCAGGATCCACAATCAGAGCCCTGGCCAGAGCCCATCAGAGGCAGCAGAGCATGTCCTTGGTCCTGCTGCTGTTCCCAGAGCTGTGCCTGAGGCAGCAGCACCCTGAGGCAGGTGCAGGGAGCAGCAGGGTGATGCTGCTGAGGTGAATTCTGCATCTTGGGCAAGGTGAGAGAAGCACGGTGTCAGCAGCTAATAAGTTTATAACAGGATTTCTTCCTCCAGCCAAAACCAGCCCAGATTTATAACTCTCCCACAGCACTCTGAACTTTCCGACACTCCTCCTGAAACATTTCATTATTGCTCAATTACTGTCATGTTCTCTTAAAGAGCTGCAGGGGGAAGGTGGGCTCCATTTGGAGGCCAGATGCCATTTCCATTTCCTCAAAAAACTGCTCAGTGCAATAAATAACCCAGCCACCCTTCAGAAACTGGCTTTGAGGCTACGATAAGTTCGAAAAAAAAGTGAAAACCGTGACATGTTCTATGTGTAATGGAAACTAACCAGAAACTAAGATGTTAAATTAGTGGCAGGGCACCTTTGTCTTGTGGCTGGGCCAGACTGTCTGGCTGGCTTGGAGGCCAGAGCAGCAGGAACTCTCCCCAGCCTCAGCACTGATGCTGTCTCACTGTGCTGGGCTTGCCTAGAAAGGGGTTTTTTGTGTGGGGGCAGCAGAATTGGCTTCTCTGGAAGCTGCTGGAACCTTCTCCTGTGTCTGACCAAGCCAATCCCAGCTGGCTGCAGGATGGAGCCACTGTCGCAGACATCTCTTCATGAAAATCCTTTCCTTAGGATTTTTCCTGCTGAGAAGCTGAGAGGTTTCAGGAACAAAATGTGAACAATGGTTATCTGCTGCTGTGGAATGCAACAGGTGCATCTGGGATTGGCCCATTTTGGATGTTTACAATTAATGGCCAATCCCAGCCCAGTTAGCTTGGACTCTCTGTCTTGAGACACAAACCTTTATTATTCATTCCTTGCTATTCTTAGCTTAGCCAGCCTTCTGAGATGAAGTTTTTCTTTCTGTTCTTTTTGGTATAGTTTTAGTGTAATGCATATCATAAAATAATAAATCCAGCATTCTGAATATGGAGTCAATATTCTCGTCTCTTCCCTCACCTGAAAACCCCTGTGTCACAGACCCACCACTGGGGGAGGGTGATGCTGAGAACAAGGACCTGAGCCCACTGTCCAGGACAAAATCACCATCTCTGCACAAGCAGCTGCTCAGCACCCGCCTAAGATGAGCTTTGGGAAATGAGAAATCAAGGATTTTCCATATTGAAAAGCAGGTCTGACCTCTTGTTCCCGAGGTCTGGTCAGACTGAACTGACAGCCCACTGCAGCATGGGAGGTCTTAAATTCTGTAAAATTCTTAAATTTTCCTTAACCAGAAAAGCAGAGGCTCTACTGTGCTCAGAACCCAGCCCTGAGCTCGGGCTCTGTCACAGGGTTTGTGAATCACCTGACAGCTCTCATGCCTTCACTTCCACAGCACATCATCATCCAAAAGCTCTTTTCTGCCTTGATACGAGTCACAAGTATCTGTTTGTACATATGGAAACCACATTTTGTATTCCAGATGGAAATTCATCCTCGATTTCAGAGAAGGAAACGAGCTATTTCATACGAGGTGCATAATTTGTTGTGTGAATATGAAATATGTGAGTGCCTCACATGTTGTGAGCTAACCATAAAAAAAAATTAGATTGGAAAAGGTCCCATCTGTCTCTAAATCCTATGATAGCTGTTCTCAGCTAACTCCAGCTCTGCCAGTACCTGTACACACACAGCAAGGAGAGGTTTCTGTGCCAGGGATTTAGTGAAAAACAGAGGAGCAAACACAAAGCTGCAGCTGAAGTTACATCCAAGGCAGTGAGGAAACATCTCAGAGGGAATTGAGACCTTATGACACCTCTCCAGCTGACTGAAGTCATTCTCCAACTCTTCAAATTGTTCTTGACCTGCCTTTTTTGTCCAGGCTCCCCTGCAATTATCTTCTTAACATAATTTCCCTGCAGTTCCCTGAAGAGCCTTAATGGGATCACTGGGAGAGATCCAGCTGCTGAGAGCGCGGGGGCAAAAAGATGATGGGAATATTGCCACTCTCACTGGGGAGGCTGCAGGTTCAGCCTGGGGCTTGCTGGCCTCAGCAGCAGCTCTGCCACACAGATTCAATGATCTGACTCATGTCTGACCTGCTTTGCTCCTTCTGTCGTGGTCTCATTTATCTGCACCAGGTTCCTGAGCCTGCATTAAAGTTCTGCTCCAGTACCACCAAGGAGTTCCTCCCCTGGCATCCAAGGAGCTGTTTAAGGAGATTATTCAATTATTATTTAAGTCATTATTATTATTCTATTCTATTCACTATTATTATTCAACAGGAAACAGCAATATTTGCCTGTTCCATTCAGTGTGTTACTGCAACTGCTTCAGCTTGTGTGCCTCAAAAAAAATGAAACAGGTTTGAAACAGCAGCACAAGGTGGTACCGGGTCTGACAGGACCTGTAAAAAAAAGCATTTTACATTTCCATGTAAAAAAAAAGCCCCAACTCTCAGCTACCAAAGCTGTGAGACCACTGGAACCAGGTCAGCCCTGTCATCCCTCTCTCTGTCTCCACTGCTCAGGGCAATGATGCTCCACCTCAGATGCCATAGCTGAGTCCCCACATTAAATGAGATGAATCTTTGCCATCCTATATGCTTAACCCACTTATAGGATTACATAAAATTGCCTGGATTAAGATAATTTTGTGTCTTGGATCCATTTAACCAAGCAATGCAGTCACTGTAGATGAATCTGTTGTCCTTGGAGATTTATCCAACCTGGATTTTACCAGCACAGCCCTTACACCACCCTTCTGGAGGGTTGCAAACTGGCAGCTCCTTCAAAACTGGATTCAGAGTCTACTGCAGTCAATTAAAAACTTAGATACACTCAGCAGGTTTTAGATCTGCTCCTTTTGGACCTCTATTAGTTACAAACCATTTCCATCTTTTAATCAAGACACCATGCATTAATGGTTTAAGAATTACTCTGTCCTGGCCAGCCAGGCCTCATGGACATCATTCTGACAGGATCTGTCCTCCATCACACCCATCAATTTCAACATCTCCACTGAGAGAAAAGCAAAAAAAGGAGTGAATTTAGACTTCTCACAGTTCCCAGAGATTCCTCCAAGTTTTTTTTTTACCTTGTGCTTCCCATGGCTCCTCTGGTGGAAATCTTCCTGCACTGGGATGTGTCTGCTGACTGCTGACAGCAAAAATGGTGTTAGAAAATACCCAAAATGTGCAACCTGGAGAGGAAGGGGAAGGTGGGAAAGGTGCAGGACTGGCTGGGCATCTCACACAGCTTTGGGAAACTGCTCAGCTCTGGCTGTGAGCTGTAGCTGAGATTTTGAGATCCACAAGGGACAGCTGCTGCCTTTGCTGTCTCAGCAATGGCCACAAGTGCTCAGGCAGAGCCATCCAGTGCAGAATCACAGAATTAACCAGGCTGAAAAAGACCTTTGAGATCATTGAATCCAAGCTGTTACCAAACACCTTCTCATCAACTAAACCATGGCCCGAGTGCCACGTCCCGGCTTTATTAAACATATCCAGGGATGGTGACTCCACCACCTCATAAGCAGACAATTCCAGTGCCCAATCACTCTTTCAGTGATGAATTTTTCCTGAAAAAAAAAAACCCTAGCATTTGCTCAGATGGGCTTTACCTCTGGCTCTGTCACCTTTTCTCTGGACTTGGTTGTAAATCCCTCCTGGATCCTTTACAGCACGAGAGCCAGGGAGAGGGAAGAATCGCCTGGTTTAAAACAAAGCAGCTCATTCAAAAGCAGTTGTTTGCCTTGGGCAGCAAACACTGACTTTTACAAACAGCAGACACGTCCTGGGGATTTGGGGTGACTGCTGCAAGGTTTTTAGGCTGGATAGTAAACAGCTAGGTAACCACTGACACTGCCCTGATGCAGGCTTTGAGGTTCCTTTCCTCTTCCCTGGGGAGCACAAGCCATGATCCTGCTGGAGAAACAAATGATTAATCGTAGCAGGGCTACCTCATTAAGATTTATTACAAACCCTTGTGATAGCTCAGGAGAACTGCTTCCAGGATTCATCCAATAAAGCAGAATTAACAAGACAGCCCCTCAGATGGAACTGTGCTGCCCAAATCCCTTTACACTGACCTGCAGCCAGAACTGCTGCCACAGCCACAGAGAACTCTGCAACCTTCAGCAGGAATCAGGCACAGAGCTATAAAGCCGATGAACAAAGAGAAAGGGGGGAAACCACAACATTATGCCATTTGATTGGGATTTATGCCCCATTCCACCTTGCCTTTTAGGGGCAAAACACCTCACATTGCACAGGAGTGGCCTTTGGTGTGGTGTGTGCAGCCCTGGACTGCAGACTGTGCTGCCAGCTGATCCCAGAGCTTCAAATCACACCAGGAACTGTTGCACTGGGATTTCAGGGTTTACATCAGAACCCCAGGTCCCTCCCCTGATAATTCCCTGTACCTGTTTGGTGGCTCCCTGCCCCTTCCCTGCCCCTCTCCCCAGGGTTCAAAGGAACAGCAACCACGGGCTCAGGGAGTGCTGTTGGATCTGGTGCTGGATCCAGAGGCCTGTGGGCCAGAATAAAGCTCTGGATCCAAACCCTCCATCAGAACCAATTCCTTTCCTTCACCATCGCCTTAAAGCAAGAGGGAAACCTGAGGAGCAGCCCCTGTTATGGGTGGAAGCTCCATCCTGCAGCCCTCAGAGCTCCTGCAGGCCTGGACTTGTCCTCACATGCCCAACTGCAGCATCCAGCCAGCCAAAAGTGTCTGTGGGGTGAAATACCACACACCCAGCCAGCCAAAAGTGTCTGTGGGGCGAAACACCACACACCCAGCAAGCCAAAAGTGTCTGTGGGGCGAAACACCACACACCCAGCCAGCCAAAAGTGTCTGTGGGGTGAAACACCACACACCCAGCCGGCCAAAGGTGTCTGTGGGGGGAAACACCACACACCCACCAGCCCAAAGTGTCCCTGGGGTGAAACAACACACACCCACAGCCCAAAGTGTCTGTGGGGTGAAACACCACACACTCAGCCAGCCAAAAGTGTCTGTGGCGTGAAACACCACACACCCCACAGCCAAAAGTGTCTGTGGGGTGAAACACCACACACTCAGCCAGCCAAAAGTGTCTGTGGGGCGAAACACCACACACCCCACAGCCAAAAGTGTCTGTGGGGTGAAACACCACACACCCAGCCAGCCAAAAGTGTCTGTGGGGGGAAACACCACACACCCAGCCAGCCCAAAGTGTCTGTGGGGTGAAACACCACACACCCCACAGCCAAAAGTGTCTGTGAGGTGAAACACCGCACACCCCACAGCCAAAAGTGTCTGTGGGGGGAAACACCACACACCCAGCCAGCCAAAAGTGTCTGTGGGATGAAACACCACACACCCAGCCGGCCAAAAGTGTCTGTGGGGTGAAACACCACATTTGCCGCTGTTTGGTTCAGCACCAAGGCCAGACAAGCTCAGGCACATCCTGTCTGCTATATTGGTAATTATTCCAATAAGGAAGGACCACATGCAAGCCTTGGGTGCACTGATGGCAACTGCATGGCCACAGAGTTGCCCACACACCTCGAGGCTCTCCACAGCCTGGAACAGTCTGTAACACAAACCACAGCACCAGATCCCCTGAGAGCATCCCTGCCTCTGAGAGATTCAGCAGCAGACTCCAGCTGCAGGAAAGAGCAGGAGACACCCAGCACAGACCTGGCACCCAGCATTCTGCCAATTCTCAGAACCAGGCTTTTGGCTGTTTCCCTTCAAAGTTAAATTTTTGTTTGCTGATGGTGTTTTAAAGAAAAATGGATGCAGACAGAAGACAGATAATCCCAAGACTGAAGCACAGTATTGGGGTAAAATTAAACATTCCAGTTGTCCCAATATTATTTTGTTTTCCAGAAAAAACTCCTTGCAACAGGCAACCAGGTCTCCCCATTTAAGGAGAGTAAACCCAGCACCCTGCATTGCCATTAAAGTAACTCAAAAGGTGCAGAGCCCAGAGCAGCTCCTTCCAAAGGTGAAATATCTGTTTCTGTGCTGAGCTCAGTGACACGAGGGAAAGCTGCCCAGCGTGTGAAAAGATCCAGGACAACATTTTTCAGTTTGTTTTCCCCATTGGTGTGTAATGTTATCCAGCTCACACACAGCTGAACTAGATCATGCCTTCCAGGAGAATCTCCAGGTCTGAGGTGAAGCATCCCAGCTAGAATTAATTTCCCTCTTGTCCTGCTCAGCTGGATAATTACTGTGCTGCTCCATAGTTGTCTTTCCAACCTAATTTCAACATCCACCCTCTAGATCTTCTTCTGGTACAGTAAAATCAGGGTGCCCCCAATGAAGGAATGATTGGCATCTGACTCCATTGATCCAGAACGATGAACAATTGCTATATTACATTATATTACATTATATTATATTATATTATATTATATTATATTATATTATATTATATTATATTATATTATATTATATTATATTATATTATATTATATTATATTATATTATATTATATTATATTATATTATATTATATTATATTATATTATATTATATTATATTATATTATATTATTAGAGATGCTATACTACAAAAAATACTAAAGAATACTAAAAGATACTAAATAAAACTCATTACTGTCTTGAGACAGTCAGGACACAGCTTTGAGTGATTGGCCAAGGAAACAAAACAATCCTCAGCAGAATCCTATTGATAAATCACTTCAGGTAAACAATCTTCCTAACACATTCCACATGTGCAAAAACAACAGGAGCAGAGAATAGAGATAAGAATTGTTTTTCTCTTCTTCTCTCTGTGCTTCTCCAAGTAAAAAACCTGAGAGAGAGAATTTTGTCTCTCTGTTTAAAGAATGTGAATGCCACATTCTGGTGCAGGGAATTCCCTTCCACTACCTGCCACACTGCCTCCAAACCTCCTTTTCAGCAAGCCAAGCAGCCTGAGCTCTTTTATCCTGACTCTCACTGCAGACCTTTTACAACTGAGTTACCCTCCAGCCTGTATCCAAGAGAACAAAAGCCAAAATGCTGTTTGGAGGGTCAGAAACTTTGTGCTTTGCCAAAGAATGTGACACACTGAAATTGCCTCAGATGTGAACACTAACCTGATGAAATTGAAGGGTGTGAGAAGGGCAGCATTGGAATAGGCTGCCCACACAACCACCATCCCTGGAAGTGTTCAAAAAAATGTGTAGATGTGGAGGTTAGGGACACAATTCAATGGTGAATCTGGCAGTGTAGGTTGGACTCAATGATCTTGGAGGGTTTTTCCAGCCTTTAATGATTTTGAAGGAAACCCCAGTCTCTGTAGCTCCTCCAAGGCTTTCATGAGCAGCCACTTGTGAACATTCCCTGATTTCAGTTATCCATCAGCTCATGCATGTCTGGCAATCCCCACTCTGTTAGGGAGCTCTGAATTCCCTTTTTTGCCATGAGGCTGTGCAAGGTCTGTGAGTTGTGTGTGCTGTTTGAGATGGTTTCACTCAAAATGGCACCTGCCCATGGGGAAGAGAGAATTCTCCAAACAAATGGCTCATTATTGTTTCAGCACTTGCATGGGACGGGTCCAAGGAACGGTTTTCATCAACAAAACTCTCTCTGGGTACCACTGACAGCTGGAACTCCCAGTCAAGGCATGCTGAGGTGAAAATCCAGGGAATGCCATTCGTCCTTGGAGCCAATTCCTTCAATGTCAAATGGCCAGCCAACGAAAACACATTAAAATCAATGCCCTCAAAAATGACAAGCACCAAAAAAAAACCACCCTGAAAACAGAGATGGTCAATCTAAAGCTGTTCATGAGGCCACCTCCAGCTACCAGGCTCCCTGTCACAATATTTCCCCACAGTTTTTCCCCAGTGAAATATGGCTGGAGCCAGTGTGCTGCTGCCCCTTTGCTGAGGCAGCACTGCAGGAGTGGGGAGCAGGCTGTGCCTCACTGTGTTTGTTCAGCCCCAAGAAAGGCAAATCTCTTCCTTGACTCCCAGAATCACCCTGCTGAAGGAACATTCCTGCATGGAGGGGTCTTTGTGTTTCCCCCCAGGCTGTGCTGGTGGTCTCCCAAACCAGGCTGCAGTGTCTCAGCAGCAGGTCTAATTATGGAGCCCAAGGAAGCAGATAAACAAGAAGCTGGATGATTTTGTGAGTGAATTTTAGGCTTGTGATAACAAAGGCAAGCCCTGCAGCCAGGCAAAGCCTGCAGGAACACCACAGTTTCTCATCTAGTTTGATTACGGCAAGCCATCAGGAACTGCTGAATCAGCCAGAAGTGAGCTGCCGTCCTCTGCAGAGCTCCAGTGACTCCCAGGGTCTCATCCTGCTCTGCCAGCAGCCCTGAAATCACCTGGGACAGCAGCACTGAGCCCTCAGAGAGCCGCCAATGAACTCAAAACATGGTCAGGGTCCTGCAAGCTGACCCTGACACTTCAGGCTCCCTGCATCCATCTCCTCCAGCCAGACCCCCTCCCTCCTGACCTACAGGAGCCTTCCAGCTGAGCCCAGAGCTACACATGTGCAGGCTGCAAAGTGCACTGAGCCACAGGGCAGGCACAACAGGGATAATTACTGCTCCAACTGGAGACAGGGATGCACATTAAAGAAGCTGTTATGGGTAATGGTGGGTTGTCTACCTCATGGTCTTCCCAGAGAGTGGAAAAGATGTTTGAGGCAGAAATGAGTTAGTGGGCTCAGTGCTGAGGTTAATGGAGAGAAGTTTATAGTCTGCTGTTCACAGGCTTTAGGTGTTTCCAGCACTGGTGTGTCCATGTCTCTGGACAAGCAATAAAGAGGGTCTGTCTCCCAGGCCACCCCACTTGTGAGTTCAATTATTGAAACTGAGGCAGGTTGATAACATAGCCAGACTTTTTGGCAGCAGGGGAACCAGCACTTCTATGTTCAACACCCTGCATGACATTCCAGCACTTTCTGAAATGCATCCATGCCACTGCAGGGATCAAAACTGTGCCCATCAAACTCATCCTCACTCAGAAACAATGCCTTGAACCCAGGCTGCCCCAGGAAACACGGGCAGTGGAGAGGCTGATGTTGGTGTGAGCAAATATCTGGTTTTTTATCCCAAAAAAGCTCAAGGGATCACACCCTGGGCAGGCAGCAGCAGCTCCATCTGCTCCCCCTGTGCTGCCTCAGCCACACCACAGCTCCTGCAGCAGAGGAACCATCAGCTGGGCACTGAGAGCTCCTGCTTCAGCAATATTTCTCTGATGCCTGTGAAGTAATTACCAATAGCTCTTCCCACTGTCCTCTAATGGAAGGTGGCCTCATTAATTACGTTACACTGAGTCAGCTTAGCTTGCTCAGAGATAATCAAAACACTGTTAGTTCTTCTTCCAAATAAACAGCAAACTTGCTACAACACCTTCTGTTTAAATATTTTCCATTGTGGCATTCACATTCTCTGAAAAAATCCCTTTGCCCAGGATTCTTCTCCTGGGAAGCTGAAAAGCCTCAGAGAAAAAGGAAAACAATAATTATCTGATTTGCTTCTCCTGTTTTGCTCCTTTGGAATGTGTTTGGAGATTGTTTACCCACAGGTGATTGTTCCATTGGATTCTGCTGTGAGTTGTTTTGACTCTTTGGCCAATCAGGGCCAAGCTGTGTCGGGACTCTGGAAAGAGTCACGAGTTTTCATTGTTATCTTTTTAGCATTCTGTAAGTATCCTTTCTGTATTCTTTAGTATAGTTTAGTTTAGTATTCTTTAATATATTATAGTATCATAAAATAATAAATTATCCTTCTGAGAACATGGAGTCAGATTCATCATTCCTTCCTTCATCAGGGCATTCCCTGCAAATACAATATGTCTACTATGCCTTGAACTATCTGAACCTCCTTTCCCATGAGAATCAATTCACCCACTCCTGAACTGCCACAATGTGCAGAAATATCTTCAAGATATTTCTTGAAGATTCCGTCCTCTTCTGCTGAAGAGGAACAGAAGAAGATGGAACACCCCAGTTAGACTTCAGTGAAGCTTTGGTAAAGACTTGCAGCACCCTGAAAGCACCAGGAGCCCTCAGCAGTGACCATATTTCACTGTGTGACCTCTCCTGGCCCCTGCACGATGCTGCTTCTGAGGAGGAACCTCCTGTGCTGGCTCATCAACTCCACCTAAATTAATGTGGTTGTTAATATTGACTAATCTACATTTTCTCCTGGTGTTAATGCCTTTCCCTTAGCAGCTCCACTGTTTCCCCTGCCTCTGCTCTGTGGCACAGAACATTTACACCCTAAATGTGCAAGTGAGCATCTTTAAACACTGCACAACATAAGCTGGGCTTAACAAAACCCATCTACAGGCCCAGGTTTGTCCTTTCCCTTAAATATATGAAATAACACTGTTTAGGTGACATGATTTATTAAATAATTTTATTTTTAATCCCTGGGGTTATTAGAGAGCAAGGCAAAAGGGCTGGATCACCCTCCAGAAACACCTTTTCCTTTGATGTTATTTTAAGGAACCTACAGGAATTAGGAATAGGAGCCATCTCAGAGTAACTATTACATGGTAAGGAAGAGACCAAAGCTTCTTTAAGGGAGGAAGTATGGAATTTAGGAGAAATGGTCATATTTGAGAAAAGAAAAAATGTTTCTGCTTAGCATCCTGAAGATATTTTGAAATGTTTAGGTTTTTTCTTCCTATACATTTGTTTCAGAAAAATCGTCAGTGTTTAATTTCTTGGGAGGGATTTAAATGGTCTCAGAGCATGCAGCTGAAGGAAAATGAATTAAACTAAACATTTAAGGTCCCCTATTTGTTCTGCTGAATAATCTTCCTCTTAGTGCTATCAGAAAGAAATTAAGAAACATTTTTTAGTTTCACAACTAAAAGTAGAAATCAATTATTCAGAGTTCTAGTTCTGAGCTGTTTTGAAAAATCTACCTTTTTGATATGCTTGAGATCATTTAAAGATATTAAGAAATATGGATGCGTGCACCAAATTAAAGGAAGCATCAAAATATCAGATGTAAAATAAAAGCTTTAAAACAAATCTCCATAACCATCAGTGAAAACATTTGACAATTATTTATATTTCAAATAAAACAGGTGATTTTTTCAATTAAAATGGAGATGCAATCTTTCTTAAAAGTAATGAAAATGCAAATACTCAGTACTAGATAAATTAGTCTGGGAAAATGCATATATACAGAAAATAGGTCATGTTGCCCTGAGTGAAAGAGGGAGGGAAAAGCAGAAAATTGAAGGGAAAAGGCAAATTGAACTCAAGTTCTTATTTCTCAACAGCATCCTTTAACAAAACCCACTCTTCATGTTTTCTCTACAAACATTGAACCAACAAGGAAAAGGTCACTGGGATCTGACCTCCCTTTAATAATACATTGGCAGTTTTTCCTTTAGAGGGAAAAACATTTTGTAAGAGCAAAGACAAATAATCCCAACTAGATTAATAAATTACTTAAAAGAGAGAGCTGAAAAAGAAAGCCCCACAAATCAGGACAGTCCTTCTGCTTTTATTTTAGTACCTTTTGTTTCAGCACCTTTTCTTAAAAAAAAAAAAAAAAAAAAAAACAAAAAAAAAACAAAAAAAAAAAAAAAAGAAAAGAAAGAAATAAAGAAAAAAAGCTGCATAAAACAATATTTGGAAATAATATTTGGAATACCACAGGGTGTTAGGGAAAACAGAGGAGCTGAGTCCCACTGGGCAGCCAAACAAGGAGGCACTGAAGAGGCAAAAACACTGCAGGGAGAAAAGCCACTTTCCTCCTCTGCTTCTTGTTTTCACCCCAGTCTCAGAGGTCACTGGTTCATTTATTTAATTAACCAAGTGGCACCTCCAGGGCTGCAGGGTTTGCTCCCCTCTTGGTTATCCCACAGGAGAAGAGCTGCAGGAACATTCCACTGTGGTGTTTTTTGAGACCCCCATCATTGGAAGGAATGATGAACCTGACTCCATGTTCTCAGAAGGCTAATTTATTATTTTATCATCTATATTATATTAAGAATACTATACTAAAGAATACACAAAGGATACAGACAGAAGGCTTAAAGATAATAATGAATTTCGTGACTCATTCCAGAGTCCAACACAGTTTTGCCACAATTGGTTATTAAGTCAAAATAATTCCCATGAAACCAATGAAACAATCCCCTGTGGGTAAACAATGTCCAAACACATTCCAAAGCAGCAAAACACAGGAGAAGCAAATCAGATAATTATTGTTTTCCTTCTTCTCTGAGACTTTTCAGCTTCCCAGAAAGAAGAGAAATCCTGGGCAAAGGGATTTTTCCAGAAAATGTGATGGTGACATTCCACAGCTCTGGAACCACAGGACATCACCCAGATCTGCCTTTCTGGCAGGGATGAGACCAAACTAAAATAAACCTTCAAGGTTTTATGTCATGTTTTTGGAGGGAAATGGAAGGAAAATCCAGGTCAGAAACGGGCATTGCTGTCAGATGGGTCAGACATCCCTGGCACCGGGGCATGTCCTGGCATCCCAGGGCATATTGTGGCTCTGTGACCTGCACCATCAATCCTCCAGCAGTCTGAATGAGGCAACACTTCTCACTAAAACACCAAAAATCTCCATTTTCAGCAGCAGTTTCACTCCTCAGAGAGGAGCTCTGCCCCAGCAATGTCCATCCTGGTGTACACCAGAAGCAAGAGGAGAATGGAACACTCTGAGATCAAGGGAACAGATTTAACCACAGACATGAACCATGAGATGAACCAGGCACAAAACTCCAGGGACAAGTTTCACCCTGGTCCCAGGAGAGCTGATCCTGCCCTGAGGTGGAGGCTGCAGCACCTTTGGCATCCCCTCTTCTCTAATTTTGTGCCCTTGCTATGAGTGTTTTGAAAACAAACAAAAAAATAATCCCAACCAAACAAAATGCAGAAATGAATTCTCACTGAAATTCTTTTCGTGATTACTGTGTAAACAATATTCCAATAAAACGAGAGATGCAAATCTCCTTTAAGGCCTCATTCACCAGACTCCTGCTCTTGCCTTTCAAACCTCAGCATCAGCAGCTCAGTCTTTCGTCTCCCACCCATCAATTGATACTTAAATAATGCATAAAACTGTCTTATTAAATGCATGTTGAATATTTATTTGGAAGCTCATCACAAGTTGAAAGATAACCTTCATTTTCAATTCTCTTTGGGATAATCAGCTAATTGGGTATCAGCTGAAGCTCAGCCTCTTCAGATGCTGACAGTCAGCATGGGAGCCTCTCCCAACAATGCCTCAGCAGCCCTTGAGGGGCTGTGGGGCTTTGTCCAACCCCAGCTAAGCCACCAGTACCACATAAAATCAAAGATAATTCACATGGTCACTGTCCAAGCTGAGCTAAGCCACAAGTTCCACATAAAATCAAAGATAATTCACATGGACACTGTCTAACCTGAGCTGAGCCACAAGTTCCACATGAAATCAAAGATAATTCACATGGACACTGTCACCCACACCTTCAGTGCTGCCTGTGCTTTGGGTTTGGGCCAGACCCAGGACAGAGATGACAATTTCCTCGAGGTCGCTGCTTGAACCATGTCCTCAAATCAATTCTGTGGGATCTCCTGGCAGAAATGCAGCAGGAGCTCAGGCTTGTTTGGTCCTCACACACTTTGCATTAAAGAATCTTGTGATAAATTCAGATTTCAGAATTGCTTTAATACAGCCTGGGCTGTTTCTGGTCTGACCAGAGTTGTTTCCTGTTCATCACCATCAGGTAAATATTAAGGAAGTCAGGAGCAAAGGCAGAAACAAACACTATTTTGTGTTGGAGAATCCTCTCTCCTCTCTGAACAGCACACTAAGGTTTGGAGGGCTGCTCCAGACCCCCTGCCTCAGCCTCACCAGTGAAAGGCTGCTGGTAAATTGCCATTTATTCTGTTTTGGTATATTTTATTATATTTTGTTTTATTTTAATATTTTATTTAATTTTTATTTTTATATTTTATTTCCTTTTGTTTTGTTTTAATATCTTATTTATTTTTACTTTTCTATTTTATTTTATTTTAATATTTCATTTGATTTTTTATTTTAATATTTTCTTTTTAATTTGTAAATTTAATATTTTCTTTTTGAAATTTCTTTTTCCTTTATTTTATTTTATTTTATTTTATTTTATTTTATTTTATTTTATTTTATTTTATTTTATTTTAAATTTTATATTCTATTGAATATTTCATTTTATTTTTATTTTAATATTTTATTACATCCCATGGGACACAGGAACCCTGCTCAGCATCACCTGCTCCTACAGGACACCCCATGGGACACAGGAATCCTGCTCGCTTGAGAAAGTGAAAGCTCATCCTTCCCCATATTTTAACTTTTTCTAAACTGCTCTGAGGAACCATTTCTCCCAGGCAGGCCGCAGGTAGCCTTTGGCACGTTTGAAAAACTCAATGCCTCTATGTTCCTAATTCTGTATTTCCAGCACCAAAGGTGTGAGCTGGTTTTAAATAAAGCTGAGCCTGCAGCAGCTCCCAATATATTTCACATCCCTGCAAAAATCCTGTTGTTGGGAGCTGCTTTCATCCTTTCATTTGCAAGTTGCCTTCATTACTACCTTCCTTTCCACCACAGCAAGGCTGCTGGTGATATCTCCCATGCACCAGGTGCAGAACTATAAACTCAGAGTAACTCCACTAAATTTAATGTGCTTAACGTGGCTACTCTGGATTTGTGCTGCTGCAAATGAGATCAGAGCCCTCCCAGGCACAGGAGCCAGAGGGAGGTCAAATGTTTGCCATGCATTAGCTCCCTGTCAGCATGCTAATGCTCTGCAAGCCTCAAACGCTTCTCCCCAGACACCACAGTTCCAGGAATGGCACTAAAAGCACTCTGAGCTCAAGGCAGAGCTCACACCGGGGCTGCTGAAGCCTCCAGCTTCAACAAACCTCGAGAGCTGAGAGAGGAAAAGATGCAGCTGCTTCCAAAAGATGGCAACAAACCCATGCTTGCTGATGCCACCACCACGGAATCGTGGAATATTTGGGTTGGAAGGGACCTCAAAGATAATCTAGTGTCTCAGATATATTTTCTGAAAAATCCTTTTGCTAGGATTTTTTCTCCTGAGAAGCTGAGAAGCCTCAGAGGAAAAGAAAAACAATAACTGTCTGCTGCTGTGGGATGCCACAGGTACATCTTTGATTGGTCTCATGTGGTTGTTTTTAAGTAATGGACAATCCCAGTCCAGCTGGCTTGGACTCTCTGGTCAGTCACAAGATTTTATTATCATTCCATTCCTTTTCCTTTCAAGCCTTCTGATGAAATCCTTTCTTCTATTCTTTTAGTAGAGTTTTAGTGTATAATTTTCTTTTAATATAATATTCATCATAAAATAATAAATCAGCCTTCTGAACATGGAGTCAAGGTTCTCATCTCTTCCCTCATCCTGGGACCCCTGTGAACATCACCACAATCTAGGAAAGCAAAACAGGGTCAGAGGTTTGGTCAGTGCATCTCAGTCTGTTATATTTAAGGCAATGAACTGGGGATGAACACTAAAAATGGTACTGATGCCTCAGGTTTTGGATTTTCTGTTTTTCAGGTTCTGTGCTGCTTTAGTGTGTGGGTCTGGGTTCACATCAGGGGATGGTGAGCTCTGTGCACAGAGCAGGGAGACAAAACAATTCCTGCTCCAGCTGGGCACCAAGGACAAATGACCCAAATCTCAGCCCAAGAGCACAAACACTGTGGGCTGGAGAGAGAAAAACAAGGATGGGACTGCATGGGCTAAAGCTGGAATGGGACAATGAACTGCAAGATGCAAATGGAGCAGAACTGATCCCAGTGAGAGACCCCGTGCCCGGTTGTGCATTTTGGGACCATTTTGGTTCACTTTGGGTGCAGCCATGGCTGGGCTCTTGTGCTGCCCAAGGTGGATCCATTGAGGAGATGCTTTGAATCAATCCCTGCTTTATTCTGTAACTCTGCCCAGCCTCTGTTCTAGGTCAGCCTTTCAAGGCATCAACACAAAAAAACCTCACAATACTCCTCTGCTTTGCCTTCTTATTAGCAAACATAGCTGTGAGGCATGATTATGGGTGCTCATCATTCCCATTGTAATTATGAAGAATTATTTGTAACACCGTTTCAAATTTGCCTCTCAGTAATTCACTGAAGAAAATCTGACTTCTGCTCACTTCATTATTGTGTTCCTGGTGTCAGAAAATAACAGAATTGGTTGTTTTAACCAGTTTAGCAGACCTATTTGATAAAGCCGCCTCTCACCTCTGCTCCTCTGAACTTCCAGGATTTCACCAAAATGTGCAAGAAGTTTCTTCAGGTCAGTTATGGGACAGCTTTGGTTTTGCAATGAATCACAGAGATCCAGATCTCAGAGGTCCAAAACAAATACATTCTGAATTTTAGCATATATCTGGCTTATTACATTCCTGAGAAAGAGTCCCAAGATGCTACTGACAGTGAACTGTGGAGAGCTTCTCAGGGGCAGTATAAATATCTGATTTATTCAGGCTATTCCCCTCTTACCACTTAATGCTTGACAAGATTCTGATAGGGTATTTGAAGAAAAAAATAGTTGGTAACCATGAAATGAAAGGCAATCATATCTACATTTACACAAGGCACTAACTTAAACTCTGGCTTGTTCAAATCATAAATTTTCTTAATATTGGTTAAAACTTTTTATTTTGATGTGATGTAATTGCCTGTGAATATCTGCAGTACAGTATCAAGTTTTAAAGCTGCTGAATGTTTCTTAGCCTCAGTTGTTTACACAGCTTTGCCAAACTTTAATGATTTGAGATGAGATTTTACAGGTGAACAATCTGCCTTCAGCAATATTTTCTCTTTAATTTATATCTAAAACGGCCTGCCTCTTTCTTGGATGAGGATAGAAACAAAAATAACTTTAAGCTGAGTTAAACAGTTCAAGCAAATTTTTCCTTAAAAATTCTCCCCTGCCTTTTCCAATTTGGACCAGGCCTTTTATTGGGGATGTCCTTTAAAAAATATGGGCAACCTACAAGGTTTTGTAAAGTGAGGGTTGGCATGAGCTCAGAAAAAAGTGAGTTTTTTCTAAGCTCAAAAAACCCCAAATGGGCTGAGATTTTGCAGAAAAATATTTCTTATATTATAAGAAATGCTATACTAAAACTATACTAAAGAAAGAGAAAGGAGACATCAGAAGGCTGAACAAGAATGAATAACAAAAACCTGTGACTGAATCAGAGAGTCTGACACAGCTGGCTGTGATTGGCCATTAATATAAAATAATTCACATGCTGGGTAAACAATTCTCAAAATCACATTGCAGAGGAGCAAAACATGGAGAAGCTGAAGCTTCCCAGCTTCCCAGGAGAAGAAATGCTGGCAAAGGGATTTTTCATAAAATATCATGGTGACACATTAGTGTATAATTCTGAACTTCATATAAAGTGTCAGCAGTTCTCACAGCTCAGGCACACAGAACAATCCTTTTCCAGCCCCAGAACCAAGGACATCGCTGCAGCTCCAGCCCCAAAAAGTGCAAACAACAGGGAATGGAGGAGAGCAACCTGGGAGGGTGGGACTGCATCCCCTGGAGCTGGGACTGGACACTGAACCCAGCATGGACATGGACCAGAACTCATCAAAGGGTGAAAACTCCTGACTCTGAGTCCATCCTGGGTCCATCTTGGGTGCAGCCCTGGCTGGGCTCTTGCACTGCCCAAGGGGGATCCTTTGAGGCCTTTTAATAAATCTCTACTTTATTCGGATACCTCAGGTTTTGGCTTTTCTGTTTTTCAGGGTCTGTGCTGCTTTAGGGTGTGGGTCTGGGTTCACATCAGGGGATGGTGAGCTCTGTGCACAGAACAGGGAGACAAAACAATTCCTGCTCCAGCTGGGCACCAAGGACAAATGATCCAAATCTCAGCCCAAGAGCACAAACACCGTGGGCTGGAGAGAGAAAAACAAGGATGGGACTGGATGGGCTAAAGCTGGAATGGGGCAATGAACTGCAAGATGCAAATGGAGCAGAACTGATCACAGTGACAGACCCCGTGCCCGGCCGTGCATTTTGGGACCATTTTGGTTCATCTTGGGTGCAGCCCTGGCTGGGCTCTGGTGCTGCCCAAGGTGGATCCATTGAGGAGATCCTTTGAATCAATCCCTGCTTAATTCTTTATCTCTGCCCAGCCTTTGCTCTAGAAGCCTCCCAAGGCATCTCTGCTAACAGAGAAGTTTCTGTGGTCCAGTCCTGCTCTGAAGGGCACCAAGGTCAGGTAAAAGATAAATCAGTGCTGCACATCACCTGACACAAGGAGGAAAGATCTTTATGAAACCTGCACCAAAGGAACCCTCCTTGCTCATGCTAATGAGAAAACCCAGGACATGATTTCCATTGGATGAGGACATGAACTGTGGAGCTTCCAGGCTGTGGTGGGTTCATGTTGGCTAATCACTAGAGCACTCATTAGAATGAATTTCTTGTTGTGATATAGGATTAGGAGAAAAGTAAAGCAGGCTCAAAACTTTAAAAGGGAGTAAAGAAAATTTATTACAGTAACTAAAAGAAAGAGTAATAAGAATTAGGATAAAATATTTAGGACACTTCTCTCTACAACCTTTTCTTTCTTACTGACGATGTAAAGAGCAAAAACTTAAAC
The DNA here is from genome assembly GCF_028018845.1 of Melospiza georgiana. NCBI lineage: Eukaryota > Metazoa > Chordata > Aves > Passeriformes > Passerellidae > Melospiza > Melospiza georgiana. The sequence continues at coordinate 7,030,797 of NC_080450.1, forward strand.
ACCAAAAGCACCCAAGCGCAGCATGGCCAGGAGCAGGAGCTGAGATATTCCTGTCCTGAACCACCCACCTGAATCCCTCAGAGGGAGATCAGCAGCCTCAAGCCCAGGCACTTCCCATAAGTCAGCCCCACTGACTGTGTCAGGGGTTTGGCACTGACGAAATCAGAATGCCTGGCTCAGAAACCCAGCTCAGCAAAGCCAAAAAGAACAGACTGACCTATTAAACCTCCTCCAAACAGCACTGCAAGAGCCTTTCCATTCCCTGAACGTCTGGCAGACCTCGAGCAAGCACTGGAGTCAGGCTGGATCCTGGAATCTGGCAGAACTTGGGGGGCTCCTCCAACTCTGCACACACCCACAAGGACTTCTCATGGTATCTGAGACCATGGTCACTGAAAATAAAGCACACAGAAGGAGCTGATGGACTGGAAAGCAGCTGGTTTTCTGTTGCAAGGGAAAGCACTGAAGCATTTTTCCTTTTTTCTTCTGCCTTCCCTCTGCTTTTTCATTCCCCAATTGCCTCTGTTCTCAACCCAAATCCCTTAATCTCAGCGCTGATAATTGTAATTACTCTAATACCTCGCCATCTGAGCAGCTCAGAAATGTCCATCCTGGGCTGGTCCATTCTGTGGTGAGGAAGAATGAATATGAAAAGCACATGGGCTCCTTCAGAATTTTAATTTAAAACAAATATGGAGTCAAGTCCAGATTAATGACATTTCCACCAAAGGCTGCATTTTTGGGGGCTTTCTCAATCCACGTTGCTCTTTAATCAAAGAAGGAAAATGATGATGGGGGCTGACAGTTGGAAAAGCTGATGGAGAAAAGCTGGATTTTCTCCAGGATCTACTGTTCTGACCCACACCCAGAACTGTGGTTAACAAATCAGGGACACGATTCCCCCCTTCAGGCTGCTGGACTTTGCCAAAATGTTCAAGGATTGTGGGTGGTCAGCACAGAAATCCCTGCACAGCCTCCTCCAGGGAGAAATGGCACACAAAAAAGGCAGCTCAAAAAGTGACACAGAGAGCAGGGGCTGTGGGGTGGAAACTTCTTTCCCAGGGCAAAAGAAACCTGTTTCATAAGCAGCAGAGGGATGATGGGCCTTGGGAGGAGCTGATGGGCTCATTAATGCTTGGAGTGGGTCGAAACTTCAAAGTCTTTGTTGGGCAAGCCATGATGGGAATTAAAAAGCAGCGATTGCAATTTGAATTTGTGCTGCTCCACACCTCAGCTCCACAGGACATTGGCTTTCCAGTCATGCACCCAATTAGAGATTGTCATTTTTAATTAATTTCTTTAGCAGTTCTTGAAGGACCACAAATTTGTCTAACAAGACAACCCACTTAGTCTACAGCCCAGCATGTTTCTGACTGCAAATATTCGGGTCTGGCTCCCTTTTTCTGTCTCCACAGCAGTGATTCTGAGCCCCCCAAATGTACAACAGGTGAGACAGGTTTGGCTGGAAATGTCAGAGCCACAGGTGGAGCTGGCTGGTAGTTTTCCAACTTTCAAACATCAGCTTTCTAATTTACTTTACACCCAGTTTTCTGCACTGAGTTCTTTGCTCACTCCTACCAGATTTGGGGGGGGAATGCTCTAATTGTTCTTTAACCATCAGTAAAGTGTTGCAGACATCTTTTCATGGAAATCCTTTCCTTAGGATTTTTTCCTCCTGAGAAGCTGAGAGACCTCAGGAACAAAATGTAAACATTGATTATCTGCTGCTGTGGAATGCAACAGGTGCATCTGGGATTGGTCTCATGTGGTTGTTTCTAATTAATGGCCAAACACAGTCAGCTGGCTCAGACAGAGAGTCTGAGGTAGCTGCCTTTGTTCTCATTCTTTTCCTTTCTATTCTTAGCTTAGCTGGCCTTCTGATGAAACCTTTTCTTCTATTCTTTTAGTATAGTTTTAATGTAATATATATTATAAAATAATAAAACAGCCTTCTGAAACATAAAGTCAGATCCTCGTCTCTCCCCTCATCCTCAGACCCCTGTGAACGCCGTCACAGTAAAGCATTAGTGAGAGATGATTTATCAATAAAAGGACTTTTAATTGAGTATGTAAGCCCAGGAAGGCAGCCATCAGTGGTACCCCACCCTGTCCAAGGAGTGGAGCAGCTTCACCTCCCCCAGCAGTGGGGACGTGGAGCCCACAGCTCATGGGAAAGCCAGAAGCACAAACAAATGAAAATCCAAAGCCTAAGAAAATCTGCAGCCCAGGATGAGAATGAGGTGACCCACTGCAGGAACAAGGTGACCTGTTTTTACCCCGTTTCTGATGGTTCTGATCCTCTGAGTCCCCATGCAGCTGCACTGTGAAATCCATTTGAAACATCACAGGGAGTTTGTGCATCAAACTAAAATGAATTCTTTTACCCAGCCAGCCCCTTACAGGCCAGAAAAGGGCTCCTGCTTTCTCTGCTCCACCATTTCACTGCCCTTTGCCTTGTCAGCTCACGTTCTCCACGGAAATCAAGCGAGCATTTGATTCCCTTGAAAGTCCAAATTGAGATGCTCGGGTTTATTTTATTCCATTTTCTTAAGCCCAGATAGAAAAAAAAATAGCTTTATCCACATAAATAAAAAAATAATAAGCTGCCATTTAAATCCTGTTCAGTCAATTAGCTCAGTGCCTCGCTCTGAGCTAATGCAATCGTCTTTCTTTGTTTGCTCCTATTTATGCTGCTCTTTAAAGTTCATTAAAATCACTGCTGCTATCTCACACAGAACAACTGTTCAAAACATCAGTGTCATGCAGCTGAGAAATTTATGCTTTGAAGTTCCCTCCTTTACTCATTTTTATTCAGCTTTTTTTCTCTTGTTTTTCTTTTTTCTTTCTTTCGCTGTATTTCCCCCCCCCCTTAATGACTAAACCAGTTTTATGCTCTTCACAGTTATTCCAAAATCTGTTCCTCCTGACACAGAGCTGATACATCATTCCTTGCTCATAGCCCTTTTTTCTCATTTCCATCATTTCTCCCCTCGCTCGCTTTGGCTCTCTGCTAAGTCCATCACAGCTTTGTTTTTATCTCCTCCTCGCTGAATTTTACAGCCCAGTAAAACCTAGAAAGCTGCTTCAGGAAAAAAACACCCACATGGCAGCCCTGGGATTGTTGGGTTTGTGTGGCAGCTTGCTGGAACGTGATGGAGACAAAACCCTGCAAAAGCACCAGCCCTGGATGCAGCAGCAGGGCAGGGACAGGGGGACAAGGGGACAAGGGGACAAGGGGACAAGGGGACAAGGGGACAGGGGGACAAGGGGCAGGAGAAGAAAGAGACAGGAGAACAGGGGACAGGGGGACAGGAGAAAAAGGAACAGGAGAACAGGAGGACAGAGACAGGGGAAAGGAGAACAAGGGGACAAAACAAGGGGACAGGAGTAAAAGGGGACAGGGACAGGGGGACAGCAGAACCAGGGGACAGGAGAACAAGGAAACAGGAGAATTGAGGGACAGGAGAACAGGGGGACAGGGGGCAGGAGAAAAAGGGGACAGGAGAAGAGGAGACAGGACAGCAAAGGGAGAGGAGAACAGGGGACAAGAGAACAGGGGAGAGAACTGGGGACAAGAGGAAAAGGGGCAGGAGAAGAGGGGGCAGGAAAAAAAGGGGACAGGAGAACAAGGTGACAAGAGAACAAGGGATGGAGAAAAAGGGGACAGGAGAAAAAGGGGACAGGAGACGAAAGGGATGGGAGAACAGGGGACAGGAGGACAAAGAGGAGAACAGGGGAGGAGAGAAAAAGGGGACAGGAGAAAATAAGGGGGACAGGAGAACAAGGGACAGGATAACAAAGAGACAGAAGAACAAGGGACAGGAGGACAGGGGGACAGGAGAACAGCCATTTCAGAGTGCTTCTGTACCTGGCAGGTAACACTGCCTCTCCTGGGACCTGCACAAATGTTCACAGATGATTGGGAGCGGAAATGTGGATTAATTCTCTATATAATCACCCAGTCCAGATCTCAGACTGCTCTGTTTTAACCAGCAGCCTACTCTCTCTTCTACTGATCTTCAACAGATTTTTGAGGCTTATGAAGACAAAATAACCTGTTTGGTTATCAGCAACACATCAGTAGATCATTTTAGTTCAATATACTCCAATTTTGTTTTGAATAAAACGGTTTAAAACACTGTTCAAGCTGTACACAAGTTATACCACTCTGTAATTCTGTACCTATGTTCTTTACAAAGTGATATTTCCCACTCCCACAGAAGACCTGGAGAAACTTCTGTGCTGAGAATGAGCAGAAGACCTCTGGCAGGAGCCAGGGTTGGTTTTCATCCTGCAGCAATTAGTGAGTGCTGCAGACCATCACTTAATATGATACAAAGAGCACTGCCAAATCTCAGGATTATATCTGGAGCTTTACTCTCAGGTTCTCTGTGTCTGGAAACATGTGATCCCAAGAAAATCTCTGCTTTATTTTGTTTATTTTTTTAAGTTCTTCTGAATTTTATGTCTGCAGAGAAAATCCTGAAAACATGAAGAGTAAAGGCCATCAAAAGCAGAACAAGGAGTTCTGTATTTAAATTTTCTGTATTTATATTATATAGTACATATTCTGTGTATATATATTATATATTCAATATTTTATATTCAATATTTTATATTCAATATTATATGTTATATGTTATATATTACATATTATATATTATATATTATATATCGTATATTATATATTATATATTATATATTATATATTATATATTATATATTATATATTATATATTTTATATTATATATTATATATTATATATTATGTATTATGTATTATATATTATATATTATATATTATATATTATATGTTATATATTATATGTTATATATTATATATTATATATTATTTTTCTTTATTTATATGAGTATTATTAATATATTCTGTATTTATAAACTTTTTCCTCTAAGCAGTCTCTGCAGGTGAGGACCTGTTTCATGATATTTTGGTGACCAGGGGATGCTGTGAGTTATCCTTTGGTAGTTTTAAAAAGAGTTCTGGCTGAAAGATCAGCAGGTGGCTGGGACACTTCACCCACCACCATGCACAGATGAGACATCACCCAACTTTGCTCTGGCTTCTGAAAGATGAACTTTTTTCACCTCTAAAACTTGGGTAACACGAGCTGGGGGATTCTCTGATTTGTCTCAGCTGAACGCAGCAGGAATTAAACAGCTCCTGGTGCCCAGGTTCTGCCTGCAGCTCTCTCAGCTCGCTCATCTCAAATGATGTAAGAATTCAGAGGGCAAACTCCATTTCTGGAGAGCACAGGGACCCTGAGTGTTGGAACCCAAGAAATCCCTCTGGCTGCCCTGGATGGCTCCAGGCTCTGCTCAGGGGGCTCAGAGACCTTGGCACAGAGCTCAAGATCCCTGTGCCTTTAATTTTGACCCACGGAAAAAATTACCAACCTTTATATGAAGAATTACAAGTCACAAAAGTCTAAGTAGAATGATAGTGAATTTATCACTGGGTGGAAAATAGATTTTTTGGGGTTTTTAGAATGGGGATTCAGGAGGCAAGATGGAGGGATCTGGGAGTGTCCAGCCTTTCTCCTTCTTCTTCTTGGCCTCCATCTTCTGCTGTGATGGTGGCACTTACGGATTGGTTTAGAGTAGAAGCTCACTGTCTAACATAGGTGATAGGTATTGGAAAGTGATTGTAAATATTGTACACATAGTTTTTAGTATAATAAGAAGAGAGGGACAGGAGAGCAGAGGGAGGCAGAGTGCCTCTGTCTGTCCTGCTGAACAGACCTCAGCAGGACAGGAGAAATAATTTTGTAGATAAGAAACGATAAACAACCTTGAGAATGGGAACTGAAGAGCTCTGACTCCTCCATCAACCACCAGGCTGGAAAAAGAGACTTTCTAACGCATCTCAATCAGTGACCAGCAGAAATTCTGAGACTGAGGAGCCTCCCTGCCCAGCAGGGCCACACTCAGCCCTCCCCATGAGCTGCTCTTGTCTCACTCCTCTGTTGACAGCTTGGGAGCAGCAGAGAAATCGAATTTCTCACCACCAGATTTACAGCTGGAGTGGGCCCCTCTGACAAGGGAGGGCATTGTGCTTATTCAAGCTGATCAAGAACCTGAGAGCAATTTCTATGGGGAAAAAAAAAGGTCTGCTTTAATAGAAAGATATTGAAAGTGAGCTCACAAATTGCTTTGGGTTTCAGGTGAACAAAGCACATGAAGGATTTGATTTTCAGCTGCTTCCCCTTTCTTCTTTCCCCAAAAGCACACTGCTCTCAACAGGAGTGTGGTACACAAACAGCTCTGAGAGCCACAAGACACTGCCCAGACCTCTGTGCTCCTCATTTTCACACAACAGGGAAAGTTGCTGGAGTCTGATCCAGTTTGTACAGGAAAAAGCGTCTCCCACACAATGCTCAATAAAAACTCAGTGCCACCTATTACACCAGACTGCTAAAACACAGTGATACAGCAAGAAAGCAGCAAAACACATCTCCAGGAGCTCACATAGGCCAGCTCAGGCAGCAGCACCCTCCTCAGCAGTTTTGGAGGCCAAGAGCATCCAAAAACCCCAAAGACTTGGTGCCTTTTCCATACAAAACTCATCCCATCTCATTTTTCAGGCTGCCACAGACCCAGCAGGACAGAAAGGGTGAACATGGCCAGAGGTTTCTGATGACAAAAACCCTGCACTCTGACAGAAAATGGACTTAGATCTTTCATGGCAGTCCAGAGGAAAAAAGCCTCCCAATGCTGCTCATAAAAGGAACACGAAAACTGCTTTTCAACATAATTCTCCTATTTTTCCCCCTTTCACCTGTCATGCTCTGAAGAGTGAGTAAGTTCAGATTCAATGGAAGAATGGAGAGAAGGACAGCAGGAATGACTCACTTACTGCTGCCATTCTTCCCACTGAGTTTTCCTCCCTTTTGAGCATGGTCCTGGCTGGTTTCCCAAGCCAGAACTGAGTGAGCTGACTGTTCATCCGTCTCTTTCTAAATTACTTCTGCACTGCATTGAATAATTGTGCCTCCATTTTACTCCAGGGCTAAAGGTGACTAACTTAAAGGTGATTATCTTTTGTTAATAGCCTGCATTACTGAGAAAGATCTCAGAATTACCTTTGTAATCCTTCCCCACTCTTTAATGTTGCTATTATTATTAATAATGCTCTTTAAAATATTTTTCTCCTGTCATGTGGAAGGAGCAAGTGCTGCTTCTCTGGTGGAAAGGCTGCCTGATACTATCAAGCAGAAAGAATCCAGAGCATCACATCACTTTTTCCTCTTAAAAGTGGTGGGATTCAAGTCTAGTCATGAACTAGAGGCATCATTTGATCAAATTGATGCAGAATGGCTGCAGCCAGGTTTCCACAGTCAGTATGGCTAGCACTGACCTGGCTCAGCATGGTGGATTTGTACAGTACATTTTGCCTCTTAAATAAGCCCATTTATTATTATTTTATCTCTTAAATAAACCCATTTTCACGCTGCTGCCCCACTGACAGCCCTGAGAGCACTGGTAGCTTTTGTTTCACCTGCTCCACACATTCCCATTTGGGAATGCCATCCCAAATCAAGAGTTTGCAATCCCAGCTTCAGAGGCAGCATCAGTGACTGCAGGTTTTCCTCTCCTCAGGTTTCAGAGCTCACCAGCATTGCTCCAGGAGCTCCTTACCCAGGCCAGGTCACCCAGGACTCCTCAAACACCCCATCAGGAAATCCCAGCACACCATGAATAATCGGTATTAGGCTTACATTTTTCATGGCCCTGACTTTCTGCGGTGTCTGCTCTAACAAATCTCATTTGTCAAGCTTTCTCCGCATTGTCTGCAGAGCACTGAGCCCCAGCATTGCTGGATTGGTGTTTGTGAGCACTCAAAGGGAGGCTCTGCAAGGACTCTCTGCCCAGCACCAGCCTTCCTGTGAAGAAATCTAAAATCTCACCTGTCGCAGAGATCTTTTATGGAAAATCCTTTCCTTAGGATTTTTCCTCCTGAGAAGCTGGAGACCTCAGGAACAAAATGTAAACAATGGTTATCTGCTGCTGTGGAATGCAACAGGTGCATCTGTGATTGGTCTCATGTGGTTGCTTCTAATTAATGGCCAATCACAGTCAGCTGCCTCGGACAGAGAGTCTGAGCCACAAACCTTTGTTATCATTCTTTCCTATTCTATTCTTAGCCAGCCTTCTGATGAAATCCTTTCTTCTTTTCCTTTAGTATAGTTTTAATATAATATATATCATAAAATAATAAATCAAGCCTTCTGAAACATGGAGTCAGATCCTCATCTCTCACCTTGTCCTAAGGACCCTCACAAACACCACAGCAGAGCCCCAGTCCAGGCTGGGAGCAGCTTCCCCTGCCTGATGAGTTGTGCAGTTATTTAACAGCTCATGTCTGTCACTGCTATCACTTTACTCACATCCACAACTTCCCCAGTCTGCTCTGCTCATCCTGGCCATGCTGCCAGCAAACCAATGGCCATGGCTGATGGCCTCATTTCTAAGCAGAAATTCCACTCTGGGACTGACTAGAGAATTTTTAAGATAAATCATTGCACTTGTCAGATGATTAAATCCACTCAGCATTTGGCCTCTCATCTTGTCATACCCATTTATATTAAAATCATCGGGGCTTGCCCTGCCCAAAGCACTGGATCATCCAGCAGAGGCTGGGCTCAGGTGGATAAAGTGCTGCTATATATCTCAGCCCTGAAAATAACCTTTCAGCTGCCTTCCACGGTGAAAGCGGCATTTTTGTGGCTGCAGTCAGGCCAGAGAACTCTCCAGGATGTTTGTTAAACTGCCCAAAACAGTGAGCCAGGCAGCAGAGCCAGTAACACAAAACCCCATTTCTCATACTGGTTTCCAAGTAGGGTTAAACAAGTCAAGGGAAATGGTCTGAGAGGCAAGAGAGAAGAAAAATATATGAGAAACGAAACGTAAAAATGTTTCTTTGAGAAAACAGTGCTTAGTTCTGAGAATAAAAGTCTTACTAGAGTCAGAATAGTCCTTCCCTGAAGCAGAAATTTTTCCAGTGTTCCCATAAAAATGAAAGCCATAAAACAGATTTTCAATTCCAAAACATACACATTTTAAACTGAAAAGCTTTCAAATGTAAATAGTTCTGTTGAGCCATGATGTTCTGGCTTTGAGTTACTGCTAAGGCATGGATGCTTTTTGAAAGCAGCAGATATATTCCACAGAAACTTGTATTTAATTAAAATACTTCTTTTATTTTATATTTTTTATTGAAAAAAAAGTTTTGGCAGGGAAGTTAGAACAGGCTTAGCTGTGGTAAGGACATTTGAGTGTGTCCAGGACTGATTTTTCTCCTCTGAATCTGTCCTTTGGCTTCAATGGGACATTGCCCTCCACAAAAGTGGTTTTAACCCACAAAAAACCCATTATCTCCAAGTTTAACACCCAAATATATTATTAGTGCCAGGAAATCTTCAAGTAGTTTCACTAATTCAGTTCCACATCCACATTTTGATAAGTTGTCTAAAGCTGCAGGAGCTAGAAAGCAAGACTGAAAATCTCAAGAAATATCCCACATGACTTCCCCTGAAGCTTGTAGCAAAACCACAAGAACAGATTTTCTTCAAGGTATTTGGAAACCTCAGCTCCCAGCTGGATTGGAGAAGGGCAGAGGCTGAAGGAAATGAAAATCATCTGGGGAAATGTCAATGTTATATCTGCTTAAGGCCTGGTGGAAGCCTCTGTCTGGATTTGGGTGGGAGAAAGAGGCAAGGGCAGGTTCAGGAAAGGAATGAGATCAGAGGGGAAAATGCTGTTTGCATTTCAGCAGAAAGCTTCAGCAATCTCGAATTTCAAAATGGCTGAGAAAGGTGAAATTAGACCAAAGATTGTCCCACCAGCAGCTGTAATGGTCTGAACTGGTAAAAGCTCTAAAGCAGCTGAGTTTGAGGTGGATGAAGAAGGATTCCCAGCTCTATTCCTCAGTCTCACATCCAGTCTTTAACCTCAGCACAACAAACTGAACAAATGAGCAAAATTCTCTCTGAATGGGGTGCAAAAGGAGAATTGAGTGTCACTGTCACATTTTCTGGAAAAACCCTTTTCCCAGGACTTCTCTCCTGGGAAGCTGAGAGGCCTCAGAGAAAAATGAAAACAATATTATCTCATTTGCTTCTCCTGTGTTTTGCTGCTTTGGAATGTGGTTGGAGATTGTTTATCCAACATGTGAATTGTTTTGACTTAATGACCAATCACAGCCAGCTGTGTTAGGATTCTGGAAAGAGTCACGAGCTTTTCATTAGTATCTTGTTAAGCCTTCTGTAAGTATCCTTTCTCTATTCTTTAGTATAGTTTAGTATAATATTCTTTAATATAATATAGTATCATAAAATAATAAATTAGCCTTCTGAGAACATGGAGCCAGATTCATCATTCCTCCCTGCCACGAGGGTCCCTGCAAATACAACACCCAACAATGATGGGAGGCCACAGACTGTCCCCAAAGTGCTGGCAAAGTCCATCAGCTCGCATGGAACCATCCCAGCTCACACTGGGGCAGGTCTAACTTTGCTCCTGCACAAGACAGAGTAGAAAAATATGAGAGCCTTGCTCATAAATCAGTGTCAGCCTGTGATGAGGCTTGTCCAGGCTGCAGAGAGATTAATTGCTGCAGTCGTGATTCCCTCTCCAATCCCCTTCCTGCCCTCTCCAGAAGTTGAAGGATTTGGAAGCCATAATCCAGCAAACGTGGCTTTTCCTTTCCTTTAACCTGATGGTATTTCATGTGGATCAGCTGCAAAAACATTTCAACCCCCTGCACAATCTTTCAGAAACTCATGGAGGGGGCTCAGGGTCTCCTGGGGAACAAATCCTAATTATGGAGACAAAGTTGTCCTGCAACACCATGACCAACTCACTGTTATGTGGTGGGCACCCCTCACAAATGACTCCTGCTGCTGATTTTTATATTTTTCTCTGTCTAATCACCACATGCAGCCTAAAACAGAGCAGCATGTAAAAAAACCAATGCTGTGGAGGAGCGCTAAGACTTCTCATCAGGGCAGGAACTCACATGGGGAATGGAGAAAATACTGCAAAGTTCATCAATAGTAAAAATCAGCCCACTGTGATTACTTTTTGACTTTAAATTATTTAATATACACCTTAACATTCTAAAACCACATCCAGTTGTTGCAATGAAAAGAAAAGAGTTGAGATTTCCCTTGTGGATAATATTCCATGTCCTTTCTCTGCTTTCCAGGAGACAGGTAACCTGCCCTGAACTGCATCTGTGACTGTCTTAAAACAACCTGTAAGAGATGAAAAGCTGAAAACAACTCAAATGCATCTCAATAAGTGAGAGAAAATCTGATCTGCTTCAACCTGAGCCCAGGTGTGACAAAGCTTTGAGCAGGAACCAAGGTGAGGATCTAAAATGCAGCACTGTACAGTGATGTACCACAAATATTTGAATTTATTTTTGTTTCAGCCATTCCTTCTCTTCCCAAACCAACAGCTCAGCTGTTTCCCAGTGATTTTTGGTGTACAATGATTTTAGACTGCAACTAGAAACATCTGATGGCACCAAAGGTGGGGAAATTCCAGGTACAGACCAGTATGAGAGAGTCACAACTTCTGTCCTTGCAAAAGGAGACACCAGCTCCTCAGAGCCCCAGGTTTGGGAATGATGCTTCAGAGGTCCCCTCCATTTTCCACAGCCACACAAAACTGCAGCTGGCAGGCAAGCAGACAAAACTCCAAACCCAACAGAAAATGTGATCCTCTCCGAGGAAAATTTTACCTTCTCAGCCAAAAAAGAGCAAACTGTGTCCCAGAGTGCTTTGAGTTTAATAAGGCATGTTATTTTTAGCTTTTATAGATGAAAATGTCATTAAAAGCAAACATATTTCTGGGGGTGGAGGGGAAAAAAGCTAAATTCCTTGCAGTTTGGAGTCTTTTGAAGGCCACATCTACTTTCATGTTGGGTAATAATAATAATAATAATAATAATAATAATAATAATAATAATAATAAACACATTGGGCACGTTTTTCCTTTCCACACAGAGTGCTGCAATATTGCTTCCAAATAGATAACAATATCATTTCCTCCCATTTAAAAATCCATTTATTGCCAGTTTGTGAGAACCTGTCCTCCTGGCAGAAGGACCATCTGAGGTCAGGCAGCACGTGGAATCCCAGCACCAGGCAGATGGATCTGAACCCACTCAGGCACAACAATGACCAGCCCAAATCCACACTCAGAAATTGAGATAAAGGGAGGTCAGTTCATTCTGGGGTCATTTATTTGTCCTAAGGGCAACTGGCAGAGAGGGTAAATAGGAAATTTGGACTCAATCTTCATAGAAACCTTTCACAGGTCGTGAAAACATCCATGAGCAATGTAGTTTGCAGAAAAAAAATCATTTTGGTGCCTGGGTTTCAGTTGTAGGAGCACAAAGCTCTGACTCCATCTCTGGCACCGAGGCTCTCAGCAGCACTCACAATTCAGAGATGCAGCTCTTCTGTGCCAGTAGAAATCAGTTTTCTCTCATGACAGGACCTAAAGCTGGGTTTAGGAACCATTCTGGGAGCCACATGGTGGAGATTTTTGCTCAATTCCTTGTCAATCTGGAAATCTTCCAACACTCCTCAAGAAATATCTGTCAAAGAAGTGGTCTAAAGACTTTATCCATGTGGGCCTTGCCACCTCCTTGCTCTGGCAAATTTGGGTTCTCAGGACTCACAAGGTGAGGAATGTGGAATTTCCTCCAGGATAAACACATCCCAGCAGGTCAGGGGAATGTGACTCAGCTGTGACATTAACAAAGCCTCTCTTGGACAGGTGTGAAGGTGGATAATCAATGTTCTTCCCTGGGTCCAATCTGCTGTGCTGATCCAGAATCCACCCCAGCAAGGTCATTGCATGAGATGCAGCTGGAGGAGGGTGAGAGGCTGCAGCTCTGCCTGGCAAACCTCTCACTACAGGAGCTGAAACCCCTCACAACTAAAAAATTCCAGATTCTGCTGTCCCTCAGCCCCCCACATCCCTGGAGGATATAATTCAGAGTTTACTTTACTGCAAAATTAAAAAGATCACTGGGAAACCTTTAAACCAAGCCCACATTGCATTCTCAGGTGTTTACAGTGAGGGCTCCATTATCTGGTTGGTCTTTGCAACCAAAATATCCAGGATCCAAATATTTATCCAGGATAAAGCAAATGGGAGGGTTGGAAAGAGCAGCTATTCAAAAACTCACAGAACCTGTACATCCATGTTTATGGCTTTCTCCTGAAAAAGCCATGCAATGCAGTCTGCTCAATATGAACTCAGGAAAGTATAATTTTTGACAAGGTTGGGCTCTAAACCAGAGCTTTAACACTATTAATTTTAATCTCTGCCTCTCTGGGCTGTCTTGATGAATTTATTCTAAACATCAGAATAGATTCCCAAATGGTGCCAACCAGCTTTCCTTGGAGGGCAGTGGACCTTTGCCAACCTATGCTGACTCCATATTTACAAGGTTCTTCAATAGACAGAATTCAGATTTGTTGAGAGGTCCAAATAACAAAAAATAGCCCTGAACTAGGGGGCTGAAAAAGGGGACAATGGGCTGAGAGATTTCAGAAGCCCATTCATGAGCCTTTGCTTTGAAAGAATGTGGGCCAGAGTCAGAACAAAACCTGCATGTTCCCACAGCCCAATTCAGGGAAACCACAGTGAGGTGACAGATCTGATTTATCAGTGTCAGCAGCAGATGAAGATCTAGGGGATGCTTCAAGAGACAAAACTCTCTGATGTTAGAAGGGAAACTGCCCTCAATTTCCACCTGTAGCATTCACATTCTCTGAAAAATTCCTTCACCCAGGATTTTTCTCCTGGGAAGCTGAGAAGCTTCAGAGAAAAAGGAAAACAATTCTTATCTCATTTGCTTCTCCTGTGTTGTGCTCATGTGGAATGTGTTTGGAGATTGTTTACCCACAGATGATTGATTCATTGGATTCTGCTGTGAGTTGTTTTCACTCTTTGGCCAATCAGGGCCAAGCTGTGTCAGGACTCTGGAAAGAGTCACGAGTTTTCATTATTATCTTTTTAGTACTAAGTATCCTTTCTTTATTCTTTAATATAGTTTAGTATAGCATTCTATGTAATATTATTATATTATATTATATTATATTATATTATATTATATTATATTATATTATATTATATTATATTATATTATATTATATTATATTATATTATCATAAAGTAATAAATTAGCCTTCTGAGAACATGGAGTCAGATTCATCAATCCTCCCTGCCACGGGGTCCCTGCAAATACAATATTCCACCCTCTGTGGATCAGAGGAATAATTTTTTAGGAGTACTAAAAGGGATAAGGAGCAGGCAGGTTGTCAGATCAAGCAGCTCCATGTCTGCAGGATTGATGGGCAGTTGAGGAAAACCTTTCCCTGCCCAGAGTGGTACCAGGCAGCCAGAAATGGCTGAGAAAAGGTCCCAGAACACCCAGCCTGCTTCTGCTGCCACTCAGCTCCTTCACAAACCCTGACCTCCACCACAGCCAAGGGAGAGGCAGCTCTACCCCTGGACAGCCTTTGTTTGGCCACACAAATAGGACAGGAGAAATTTCAGCCCGTAACTACCTTGCTAAATAGCATGTAATGGGTGGAAACCGCTCAACTCACTTTTCAGTCTGCTTTCAGTGCAGATTAACTCACAAATTCTCTCTCTGAGCATCCCAGCATGTCCCAAGCTTTACTGCAGGCAGAGTGAGATCAGCATTTGCTTGATGTGGTTTTCCAGAAGTGAGGAAAAATATACATTTAAGGATTCTATTCAAAAAGGGGTCAACAATACAACAAAATAGGTCATGTCATGTTAATTGGGAAATCATAAATTTGGGGCTGTCCCCATCCTGGTAACACAGCAAGGATCTTTGTTCCAAGCATGAGGCAAAGGCCAGCACCCTTAGCCAAAATAACTTTTCAAGCAAACTCTCATTGAATAAATCTTTCACACCGAAGGGAACATTTTTCAGTACTCTGGTTTTTAACACCATTAACTTTAACTGTCAAGCCTGACAAGTATGGAAAACTGTTTTCTTACAAAAGTTAACACAAAAAACATTTTCCACTAAAATGAGCTTTATTCACTACACATTAATTCTCCATTTTACCATTAAACTCTAATTGCTATTTTTCTCCATTCCAAATTTCTTTTCCCCTCCAAGATCTGGACTTTAAAGAGTCCAAGCAGCCAGACATCAGCACTTGTTTATAGAAGTTCTGTGACATGGCTGAGCTGTAATGAAGTAATTATATTAAAAAGAAAGATCTGGGAATAACCATGACCCGTTAATCACATTCATTCACATGCTGCTGTTCTTTTTTTCCCTACTGTTTCCAAGTGTCTAGGTGAATTCTTGAAAATATTTAGGAGATTAAAAACTTTTGGTCACTTTCAGAGCTGAATCAGAGCGTGGATTAACAACCACATGGGCTGTAAAATTCCATTAGAGGAGCAGTGGGGTGTGGACACAAGTTTTCTTCACTTCTGAACATTTCATTTAGCCTTGGGCATCTCCTCAGTCACTGGAAAGCATCAGCACCTCCTGGGGAGGGAGTGGAGCTGTCTTTTCCCTGTGGATCCAAAAAGAGGAAGGAACCAACAAGCTGAGTGAATTAATCTGTATCCACAATGCTTTAGTAAGTAACAAGATTTTCAGAAAATTCCATCAGGTTCATTGCTTATTTTCTTAAAATCTTCTTTTAAGATGGTAAGGAACAAGTAAAACTCCTGAATTTCTTCTACATCTGGTTTTGTGAGCCATCCCTTGTGCTGAACACATCTAAGCTGGAGCACACCTCGTGTCAGAGGCCCTTGGAGAAATCAATGACAAAACCACTGAGATTTTGACTTCTGACCCCTTGGATAACGCAGGTCACCAGACTTCCCAGAACTGATTCCTTCTAAAACCAGAGCAGAAATACCAGGACAAGAAAAACCATGTAAAAACTTCCAACGAAACAGAGAGCTCCATATTTCTCAGTGTGCTCTTGTGAGCGGTGAATTGCTCTCCCTGCTGACTGTGGTTTATGTCCAGTCTGAGTTCCTCTACCTTTGGTTTCTCTCCACTAGGGTTTATTGCCTTTATTTGCTGGACTGAAATCAGCTTTTTCACTGTATTTATGTTTCTGTCCACCAGAGTGATCAAAACTCTCTGTTGGATGATGCAAATTGTCTCCTCAGGTCTCCAGAGGGTGGATGTGCCTTCCAACCATTTAACAAATCCTTGTTCTCCATTCTTTCCAACTGCTGATGACATTTTCCTTGAACTGCCAAAGTCACAACTGGAACCTGCAGGAGGAGTCCCTTCCTCCTTGTCTCAAATTTCCTGGTTTATACCCCCCAAAATGACATTTTTCTTTTCTGTCACCCACACTTCCACATGTCTTTTTCAGTGTCATCAGCTCCCTGGACATGGCTCAGCCCTACCTAGGTCCTACTAAAACATGTTCCTTGTTTTAATTTAGGTTATAAACATGTTCCTTGTTTTAATTTAGGTTCTAATGGGACCCAAAAACATGTTCCTTGTTCTCATTTAGGTTACTAATGAGATCCAAATAATTCTGCTCTTTTGATCTGTCTTTTATTTCAGCGATCTTCAGATTCTGAGCTCACCACAGAGGCGGATCTGTGATAACCCCCAGGACTCCATTAGAAGCATGTCCATTCACTGAAAATTTCCATTTAAAACTGGAGAGTGCAGTGATTTCTTATCAATTCCTGTGGTGCCTAATTGCTTTTTATCATCCCAGACTTGTGTAAGAAGTTATTTGTAGCCAAAGGCAATTCTAACAAGGGACCATTCCAGGGTGGAAGAGCCTCAGGAGGTCACCTAGTCCAACCTGACATCAGATCAGGGTCCTCAGCCTTCCCACAAGTTTATCATATCAATCCTCATACATTTATTAACACAATTTGTAATCTTCCCCCCAAAAAAAAGAAATACTAATTAGACAAGAACTATATTCTATAAGCCCATGCTGATTGACACTACTTGCATTAATCCCTTTAATTCTTTACTAATTACATGCCCTATCAGCAATTCCATTATTTTGTCTAGGATTAATGTCAGGCAGGAAAATCTGTAGTTCTGTGAGCCACCTTGTTTATCCCTTAAAAAATAATGGCACACAGCTAAAATTCTTGCACAGAGATGTAACTTGCTGGTATTTATTATCTCTAATTAAGAGCTGCTACACAATTCTCATTCAGTATAAAAGGTGTTTTATTGTTAAAGGACATGATCACACAGTCTCTCTTTTTCCCTTGTAAGGAACAGAAATATTTATTGAACTCTTCAAAATTCTGTTCAAGATTACTAACAACACTATCATTTTCATGTAGCACTGAGCTGTTGTAAACACAGTTATTCCACTCAAGAAAGAGAGCTGCATTTCTATGGGGATTTCATTTTGAAAGCCATATGTTGGAGCCTTGTGTTGCAAATACTAAAAATGTGCTCGGAATTCCTAAAATTATACTTGAAAATATCCAGACACAAAAACAATTGCATCTAACATAGAAGAAATTCTATATTAGACCTCATTTTTGCAGATCAAGGGGAACTGATGACAGAATGTAAAAATATAGCAGCAGCTTAGGTACAAGAGACTGATTTGATTACATTTGTTATGTGCAAATAGAATAAAGTCCAAATGAGTAATGTATCTACTTGATGATTTCCAATGCCAGCTTAACAAAGCTGAAAATAATTACAAAGCAAAACAATTGAAAGAAAGAATTTGAGCAGGAATGTGTGACTGATAATTGGGAACTGTTCAAGATAATTTTCCTCCCTACACAGAGGAACCACAATCCCATGGAAAAGAAAGGAGGCTGAGATGGAAAAAAGCTGCTCTGGTTTGGAGGACAAGCAAAAGCCAAATCTTGGTATAGAAAGAAAATGAGAAATTCTTTTCCATAGAAAACAAGAAACTCTAATGGCAATGAATAGAAGTCAGCAGTAAGAAATTTCACAAAAATAAGGGTGCATGGGTGTGACCGTGTTCACAGGGTTCTTGGATGAGGGAAGAGATGAGGATCTGACTCCATGTTTCAGAAGGCTTGATTTATTATTTTATTATATATATTACATTAAAACTATACTAAAGGAATAGAAGAAAGGATTTCATCAGAAGGCTGGCTAAGAATAGAATAGGAAAGAATGATAACAAAGGTTATGGCTTGGGCTCTCTGTCCGAGGCAGCTGACTGTGATTGGCCATTAATTAGAAACAAGCACATGAGACCAATCACACATGCACCTGTTGCATTCCACAGCAGCAGATAATCAATGTTTACATTTTGTTCCTGAGGCCTCTCAGCTTCTCAGGAGGAAAAATCCTAAGGAAAGGATTTTCCATAAAAGATGTCTGCGACAGAAGGGAGGGTGGAAAGCTGGCTCCCCAGGACGCAACTGCTCAGCAGCACTTCTGACCTATTGCAGCTCCAGTTACCACAGAGAACCCCCTGGGATGGGACAGAGCCATTCTGGAGAGCCCAAAGGGAAGGTTCAAGCTCTTCAGCATCTCAGCCAAAATCCTCGTAGATGAAAAGACTGCATTAAACTCCTCAAATTACTGCTTTAGAGAGTCCTTCTTGCCTTTTCCAAGAAGCAGGGAGGGAATTTAGGTCCACATGAAGTTTAAATGCAGGGCTTGGAATCAAGTGACTTTTTTGCGTTTAGATTCACAGATTCTTATCTTTTCAGTTGTGGTAGCCTGAGCTCCTGCATCATCCAGGTCATGCAATTACATTTTTAAAAATCTTCTTTGAGCCCCTTAACTTCTCTTTGAGCTATGAAGTATTTGAAGAAATACTCCATACTGCAGTCTTGATTTGAAGACATCAAACCATGCAGAATCCATCACATAATAAATCCTGATAAACCGTTCCAGAGTTTAATTACTCTCACTGTTAAAAATTTGTACCTTATTTCCAATTTGGATTTTTCTGGCTTCAGTTTCCAGCCATTGGGCCTTGTCATGCCTTGGAGAGCTCAATTAAACAATGCTAAAGCATCAGATACCATTTCCATCTGTCAGTGCTTAAACAGAGAAACCTCAGTAGCTGATTCTCATGAGGTTTTTTGGCAGGATGTGAACTACCAGCAGTAACTTATCTGCCTGTCCTCAGGACTGACTTGGAAGCCAAGTAAAAATGGTGAATGAAATTTGTTTTTCATAATTAGTGATTCTTGAGAAAGCTGGGAAATGCATAGATCTGATTAGAACATCTTGAATGAATCTTGATTTTTTCAGAATTCACTATTTTCTTTGCTGAAGTGTTTCTGGAAGAGCTGGAAGAGCTCATCTCCAAAGGAGGGCATTGAAGGCTTCACTGCACCCTGGGAGCTGAGTGTGCCATGGAGCCCAAACCCCTGTGGTACTCACACTGGGAATGAGAGAATGAGAGAGAGACAGACATGTGGTGTGGCTCAAAAGCTGGAATTGGACAATTAACCCAATATGCAAATGGACCAGAACTTATAAAAGTGAGAGACCTCGTGTCCATTTTGGGACCATTTTGGTTCATCTTGGGTGCAGCCCTGGCTTGGGTCTTGTGCTGCCCAAGGTGGATCCATTGAGGAGATCCTTTAATAAATCTCTGCTTTATTCTGTATCTGTGCTAGGTCAGCCTAGGCATCACCACCACAGCTCCTGCAAGTGAGATGTTTGTTTTTTTGCTCCTCCAAAATGCTGCTCAGAGGCGGCTCTTGGGTTGAACTTCCTGCAGAATGGAACTTCCCTGCTGGAGGCAAAGGGAGCACACTCTGCCACTGAATTAATCTGCACATGATCTTGGGATTTCTGCTGCTCAGAGTGACCCCAAGATGTGTTAGAAAGTCTCTTTTCCCAGCCCAGCAGTTGAAGAAGGAGTCAGAGCTCTTCAGTTCTCATTCTCAAAGTTGTTTATTGTTTCTTATCTATTAAATTCTTTCTCCTGGCCTGCTGAGGTCTGTTCAGCAGGACACAGAGGCACTGTGACTGCCCCCAGGGCTGTGTTATGTTTTTATACTAAAAACTACATGTACAATGTTTACAATAATTTCCCAATACCTATCACCTATGTTAGACAGTGAGCTTCTACTCTAAACCAATCCAAAAGTGCCACCATCACAGCAGAAGATGGAGGACAAGAAGAAGAAGGAGAAAAGCTGGACACTCCCAGATCCCTCCATCTTGCCTCCTGAACCCCCATTCTAAAAACCCCAAAAATCTATTTTTCAACCCGTGACAAACTAGTTATTATTCTACTTAGTTTTTCATGGCTTGCAGATCCTCATAGAAGGTTGGTCATTTTTTCCATGGGTCATAATCAAAGTCACAGGGGTCCTGGGCTCTGTGCCAGGGTCTCTGAGCCCCCTGGCAGGGGTTTGGGCAATCCAGGATAGCCAGAGGGATGCCCTGAATTCTGACAATATGACAGGCAGACAGAGCACAGAATACACCCAGAGCCCAGTGAATTTGGCTCTCTGTCACCAGGAGTGTTTCTTCTATGCAAGCAGCCTCCAGCATGATCAGGGAAAAAAGGAACCAAGTTTATATGCTAGACAAATACATATTTGCCAGCCTGCCAGCAAATTATTACCTCAGCCTGAGCTATTACCTTCCCCACTGCTTTTCTTATTGAGCCTGAAAACACAAGGTACAATCACAAAGAACAGGACTCTCAGGTGAGGCTGTGTGTGTGAACTTGGATAAATAGTGCAGCAAAAACTCCAGGTGTGTTCAGTTCAGCTACAGACACTTTTTGTCATGGTAAGTGTTCAGAAAATGAAAACAGCTCACAAAGGTCTATTCTCTGCTACAAAACACTAAATGCTCACCTGAGGGAAACTGATTCCTGCACCTGACATTTCCTTCTATAGGGTCAATCCAAAATGCTGCAGGAAGAGGCTCAGGAAGGAGCTCAGAGGAATTTTTGGAGGATGATAACTCATTAAAAATCCACTGCAAAACCAGAGACACATCTAGAAACGGAAAAGACCTCACAAGTCCTCTCACCTTTCCTGTGGCCAGCACAGGGCTGATCCCAAACCTTCCTCTGTGCTCAGAAGGGAACCCCACAAAAGGCACTTTTGTGACCCAAATCGGGTCCAGCCCACCTTTGCCTGCTGCAAGCTGGGACCTCTCCCAGAGTCAGATTTTCCAAAAAAACAAAAATCAGACAGAAAATCAGACAGCAGGAGGTCAGGCTCTTCTCCCACACTCTTCAGGTCATCTGTCCCACAGATTCCTGTTACTATTTTTGACCCTGTAACTTTGGGCAACTTAAACTTTCTATTATCAGGAGGAAATAGTGATAGTTTTTATTACATCTACCTGTCTTAGATTTATGGTACCCAGAAGGATGCCTGTGTTTTCTATTAAGGAGTATCTTTATTTTACCATATCACTAAAAGAGAGAAGTATGCAGGTCATGAAACCTGTTCAGCCCAACCATCTGACACTTAATATTTTTCTTTGCTAAAAAAAAAACTGGCAGGAGTTACTAAGGCCCTAAATTAGCAAAACTCCTAAGTATAAATGTAGCTTAAAAATACATGCTTAATTTCCATTTAGATCATGGGAAATTACAGCCCAATCTCAGCAGGCACCTCCAGTTTTTTATATATACATTTATAGATATATAATTACAGGTTAGTGGAATAAGTACACCTCAAAGCACGTGCCTGAATGCGTTGCTGAATCAAATCTCCAACACCTTCCACACCAACCCTGCAGCAAAACATTATTGGAAACACCATTAGCAGCAAGCGCGTCCCAATAAAATGCAATTTTAATGCTAGGAAACATCCTGTGTTATCAATAAAATTCAATTTTAATGCTAGGAAACATCCTGCGTTATCCAACCCAACCAAAGCACCAGTGGCTGCTGCATGACAAGACCTGCATTTGATCTTGCCTTTACACAGAAAGCAGCTCATAAACAGGTTAGGAAACACATTTAACCAACAACCCACAACTTACTTGCAACGAGCTCACCGATGTCAGCACACAGGATAAAATTAGCCCGTTGGAGTCTGTGATTTTGGCATGATTATCTGCTAATTACCCTCTGTAAGCTGAGAGGGGTGGGCTGAGCAGCTCGCCGGGGGCTGCTGGCTGCCTGTCTTCCCACAAAATTTGCTCACAAGGCATCTAAAAATAACTTTATAGACAAATCCTGCTCCAGAGGGAGAGGCAGGGCAAAACAAAAGAGTGTAGACAGTTTAACCTCTTCATGCCTGTGAAAAATGCGTGTATGTTATGATTGGCTTTTGGCAAATATTGAAATGAATATTATACGTGTCGTGTTAGAAAGTGATGCTGTATTAATTCTCTTAAGTACTGTGTTAAATACAGTCTTAGGTTATAAAAACTGTTAAAATTGAAACGATGCTATGTAGGATACTTTTTTTAAAGAAAGGACCACAGGACACTTCAGTCTTTCAGAGAAAAAGAATTTATTGCTCACTTATCAGAAGAAATGAACTTCTTCCTGCCTTGAAGGCGCTGTTAGGATTCGGAGGAAGAAGTTGGTGATGACCAGACAGAATCCTGCGTTTGAATGGAATTTATGCATCATGTATGAGGTGTATGAATATGCAACAGGCTATTTTTTTAAGGGTTAATCCTCTGTTAACATGGATACTTTTTTGGGCTCATGCCCCCAGAAAAAGGTACCCAGACCATCCGTAACTCTTTGTCTCTATTGTCTCATATTCTCCTAATTCAAATTGTCCAAATTATTATTACTCTGATTGTATTCTATTTTTATAACCATTTTATCACTATTGAACTTTTAAAACTTTACAAACAAGCGATTGGCGTTTTTCACAATGCCCAAACATCCACACGTGTAAGCAACACCCCCCTCAGAACGGAATCCTTTGGCAGCTTCACATCAAGGACCCAAGGTGTGAACCCTGCTGGGGTTTTTCTCATTTCCTCCAAATTCTGTTTCCAATATCCTCACATCTGTCCCTATGGCATCTCACACATGCTCATTGCCTCTGTCCCACCAGCTGGATGCTCTCAACCCCTCGTGGAGCTTTAGGGCTCTGCTACAGCATCCCTGTGAGCTGAGGGTGCCCAGGGTGACAGGGTGAGGTGGCAGAGGTGACAGGGTGTCCTGTGCTGGTGGCAGCACTCAGAAAATACCAGCAGAGCTTTCTTTCCCCTTCCCAGCCTTCCCTGCCCTGCTTCAGCTGCTGATTCCCACCCAACTCTTTATTTTATGCACATCCATCCCAATTCTCATCAAAGCTGGGAGTTATCTCCTTGCTGGAGTACAGGGGGGAAAATATGATGATGTTTATTGTCATGGGCATATGACAAGCATGTGATCATTTTCACTGGCTCTCCTGATGGAGCAAATCTATCAGAAGGCTGAAATAAGCTAAGTGGATGAAACACAAGCAGAATTTTATACACTAAGCAATTCTATGAGGTTACAGACCAAAGGAGGTTATTGATTCAAAGAGCACAGCGTGAGGGACTAAATACTTATGAGCATCAAAGCCCCACTGCAGTCAATTACTGCTCACAGCCAGTGCTTGGAGCTCCACATCAGGAAAGGATGTGTTGTTGCAACAGCAGTGATTTGGTGGAAAATCTGCTGTTAGGGCTAAATATGATAGAGCAGATATAAGGACTAGAGACAATGATTATACAGGGGATGTTTAAGCTACTCGACAAACTAATTGTGCTGCTGGTGAAAAGCAAGGCAGGAAAAAGCACAGAAACCCAAATACAGGCTGCACACAGCACTGGCCTTTATGTAAAGGTCAAATTCCCACTTTTTAACACAAAATTCATGAGAGGCCAAGCTTAAACTGGTTTAAAGACAGACTGTCTAACATGACCACTTGTTGGTCATGTTTTTCATTGCAGGTTCATCTCCACATTCAGTCTGATGAATTTTTATGTTGGTCCAACAGCTGTTCGGGTTGGACTCTCCCTGACACAGCAGCTGGGTGACAGCCCCAAACAATTCACAGGTAAAAGCAGAGTTACAAGGGGCAAAATGCTGTCAGCTTCCAAAAAATAAGAGCAACCCCAGAGAAGCAGTGTTAGAGGCAAAAGCTGGAGCTAAACCGTCACAGACATCTTTCATGGAAAATCTTTTCCTTTGGATTTTGTTATTCATTCTTTCTTTTCTATTCTTAGCCAGCCTTCTGATGAGAACCTTTTCTTGTATTCTTTTAGTATAGTTTTAATGTAATATATATCATAAAATAACAAATCAAGCCTTCTGAAACATGGAGTCAGATCCTCGTCTCTTCCCTCATCCAAGAACCCCTGTGAACACCGTCACACTAAATCTCAACAATGATCCTAAACTTTAAAAAATTCCTTCCTACTGCCATGCAGACAAGATGTATTTCTTTAAAGGCTTTGTTTTTTGGCAATTGTTGAAAAAGAAATGAAGAATTTGTACATCTTGTTCCTTTCTTCTGTCTTTTGAGCCAGAATGAAGACATTATGCATTAAACCAGAGAAACACACTTGCAAGTCTCCTGATGTTTGCCCATCATTATGTTTCCACTCCTAAGGCTAAGCTCCAGAAGAACCTCAGCTCTGCTGAGGGAAATGCACAATATTGCTGGCAGAATTGAAGGACCACTTCTCTTTTCCCTCAATAATCCCCCCTTCTCTGCATAGCTCCTCTGTGAATAGATTAAATTATTTTTTAAAGCTAGTTTTTCTTCCAATAGTGTCACCACTGCTTTCCACTAGAAGCAAACACACATAAATAGGAATTCCATGAGTTCAGGCTGATTTAACAAATCCCCCTGTTCTCCAGCCCCATTATTGCTCAGCCAGGCTGGCTAACATCAGCTTCCAGCAGTCACAAGGAGTTGCCCCCTCCCCACAGCGTGGGACCCACCAGGAGCTTTGCTTTCAAAGTGTGTGGTTTGTATTCCTCTTTAATCCTCAGATGCTAAAAATGAGTTGAGGAACCAGGACAGCTGCTGGAGGCTGTGGTGAGGTGGTAATTTAGAAGGGTTTATGAAGGCAGGCACCCTGCCTTCTACAGAAAACATTGTGTTCCACAGAGACATTTTAAAATAACAGGCTAGGAGAGGATGCAGCTCTAATATTTCCTCATGTAAATTGCTTTCCTTCACCCCTCTTTTTATCCTGTTGGCTGATGCCAAGGATTAAAAGTGTCAGCATGTGGAAATCATGCAGACAAACCCTCCATAAACCATTTTCACCCAACCTGCAGGTCCTCAGGCCTTAGTCTGTGAGCTGAGACACAGAAACCAGTGGGTGCTCTGTGACCTGAGCTGTTAGAAACATAAAATGCCACAAAAATAGGAGCCAGCTTCTGTGATTGATATGGGATTGATATTGGGATTATTGGCATCCAGCTCTTTCCCAGGCAGCTGGTTTGGAGCAGGGGTGAGGCTGCTGTGTGTGGGCACTCAGAGCCACACAAAGCCAGCTGTGTCCTCCTGGACCCTGTCCTGCCCAGTTCCAGGCTGTGGGAATGATTTCCATCTTCAGAGAGGTGAGCAGGGACACAACTCATGCTGTCACACCTTGCATGGCTGGACATGACACAAATCTGCCTCATCAGGAGCCTGATCAGGAGTTAATTTTCTGTGCAAACGTTCCACTGGGAAAGGAAAACCCCTGGTGCACACAGTGGAGCTGCACTTTCACCTCCAGCTCCACCAGCCCTGCAGAGCTCCCTCCTTCCACCCTGCTGCCCGGCAGAATTCCAGAATTCCATCTCTGTGCCATGGCCAAGAGGAGGAGAGGACAAGAGAAGGAGAGGACAAGGGGAGGACAATTCTGCCCAGCAGAATTCCATTCTGGATCCCATTCTGAATTCCATTCTGGATTCCATTCTGGATTCCATTCTGAATTCCAGCAGAAGCCATCTCTGTGCCTTGCCCAAGAGGAGGAGAGAACAAGGCACCATCAACTCGTTGCTCTCTTGCTTGCAGGTTTTGCAGTGGACATCACCTACCAATTCTCTTAAAAAAGAAAAGAAATAAAAGGTTAAAAGTTGCAAAGGCCGTGGCTTTGTGGGGTACAAAGCCCATCAGGTCATGAGTTTTTTGAAACCATCCTTTTTCTGCCCAATGGAGGGGTGTGGGTGATGAGTCACAGACACAGCAAATTAGAAAAAACAACACATTTTGTTGGCAGCAAAAATCTGAATGCTTGATCCGATCCAGCCCAAGTTTAGCTGAAGAATTGCCATGATCTAGGCAGGATTCCCTTCCAGAAGCTCTAGATTTAGAGCAAAGTTATCCTGCATGGGCTGGATGCTCTTATTACCCACAATATAAAATATCCTGAGGTCTAAGACCCACCAAGGACTTGCTGAAGCCCAGGACACCACAGTCATGCCTGAGGATCCCATAGAGCCCATGCCCACACCTGGGCAGCCACTGACACTCAATTTGTCACAGCCACTGCTGTCACTATCAGGAAGGCCATTCTCCCCAAGGTTCAAAATTAATTTTGCACCATAAATACTTTGTTCAGAACAGATCAAATTAAATAGCAACTGAATATTTAAGGAACTGAATAAAAATTCTTCTCAGGGGAGAGGGGGAGATCAGGATAAAGGAGACAACTTGTACAGCCCTTCATTGACCCTTGACGTGGTTCTGGGTCCCAGCTGCTTTGATATCACCCCTTTCCATGTGTTTCCTTCCACAGCCTGACTGAGCACAATGTGCATGACACATCCAAAGCATTCCTCACCCACGTGGCATTGCAGGAGTCTGCAGAGTCCCAAGCCAATTGTCCTCCTGCTGGCAATTTCACAGTGTCTAGACTTCATTTTCTCCACTATTTCGCTCACTCATCAACACCCAAAGTCCTTCTTCCCTCAAAACAAGTGTTTTATTTTATTTAAAAAGACAAAATCAGCCTGCTGATGGTTTGGTACCAATTCCACAGAACGATCCTCTACGTGTACAAATTTATATTTCCATTAATCAATACTTACTCATAGATGAAATGAAGGAGCAGCTGTCTGGGCACATATGTTTAGCATCAGCTCATGACTATAAGCTAAATATACCTCCCATGGCTCCCAAAACCTCAGACAAAGAGCTGCTGTTCTCCTGAGATGCACAGCCAGGGTCAGGTAAAGGTTATGAGCTATCCCTATCTCAAGGTTACTTACACAGAACATAAACTCCAGGATCAAGTTGCAGAGTCAGCAGCGATTGCTCACTCAAAGTCAATCACCTTCAGCAGAGAGCAAGCAAAAGCAGAGGCCTTTGGGTCTGCCCAGCTTGCAGGAGTGAACTTGGCTGTTATCAGCTTTCCTCCTCCAGGGAGCCCCATGGATGTCAGGGCTCCTGCTGCAGCAGACTCCAAACAGCATCACTGCTATCACATTTCCTGGCACATTTTGGGGTGGGCTCAAATGCAGCAGAGCAGGAGAAGAGAGGTGAGGTGGGGATGGGAGGTGTCAGAGGGTTCTGGGAGGGTCTGACTGGCCAGACAAGGTACAAGACATTATTTCACCCCACTGCCCAAGGGTCCTTCAGTATGAAAATGCCTGTCCTGGTGAAATATACTGTAAATTAGTCTGAGGCAAGGGAATTTGGAGCCAGCAGGATCTCCAAAGCTCACTTAATATCAACTCCAGAAACATTACACTAATGGATTTTTAAATATGATTTACAGGATGCTCTATCTGGGAGCATGGAATGAATGGAGGAAAATGAAGAGCTGCCCTGGCACAAGTGATGTGCTCTGGGATGTGCTCCTCTGCTGAGGAGGAAAAGTTGAGTGGAAGGAAAGAGAAGTATTTTGAGGGCAGCGCAGCTTGCAGGTTTGTGGCCGCTCCTGCACCTTGGAAATGCCACTCCAAATCCCCAATCTGCAGATCAGAGCAGTGGGGATTTAGGCACACACTTCCCATCAGCAAACACAGTTTGAATATTTGGAAACCTGCACCACATGGAGTTTTAATGACCTGAACCCTACACACAGCCTAACTGCAAGGGACAAAGTCCTAAACTTCTTTTGGGGTGTGTGATATTGAACCACAGACACCTCTGTGCAGCAATTGAATTGCGCATGGGCTTCTGTGCTCCCTGATAAAATCCCCAGCTTTTCTCCAGGACAAAACCCCCTAAATACATTAAACATCTCTATCAGGATGAATCCCAAGTGGTTCAAAGGGGGAAGATGAAGAAGGGCTCTGCACAGGCTGAATCCCCTCAGAGGGATGGAGGAAAATCCCCTCCCAGCAGCACAAGGTGCTCCTTTACAGGTATTGGAAGGGAATTTTGGATGGAGAGCAAAAATCTAGCAAAGTCCTTACACCTGGGAAGAATAAGAGACTGGCAAGGGTTTGGAACTGAGGTGTTTGTGATTCAATCTCATACATCTCAAGAGAAGTTTAGGATTTTGTCCCTTGAACTGGGACAAAATCCCTTGGATTTTTTGTGGGGTCCAGGTCATTAAAACTCCATGGCCGCTGATAGACATGGCCAGGATGCTGTCATTCCAGTAATGTTCACCTGCCCAGACTTCTTGTTTTTAATAGTTCATTTTTTAATTAAAATGTTCTTCTAGAGAGAAAATAAATACTTGCTCAGCTTCATGCTCTGTTTCTAATCTGGGTCGATTAAAAGGGTAACCAAATAAAACAAACACAAATAACACCTCTGTAACAATCTCCTACAGCATCATCATGTGATTCTGACAATGTATTTCAAATTATTAACAGCTCTTAGCAGCTCTATTCATCATCATCTTCGGTGTCAAGGTACTTCAAGAATCAAGTGAGCTTTTAATGAGCTCTCAGAATGAAAGAGGAAAGGAAACATATATCCAGTGCATAGAGCTTTAATGATCACCTAATTCCTTTTATTGTATCTCCTGTTATGATTTATGAATTAGGCAGAGAGAGCAGAGACATTTGAAAAACATTTGTGTACACAACATCCAGAATAAGACAAACTTGCATTTATATAGATTGACATGTATTATATGTATTTATATATATATATATTTCTATATGCATATATAATGTAATAGATAAAATTATATATTATACTACACATGCATATAGAAATATACATAAAATATAAAATATATATATTTATATATTTTATTATATGTGCATAAATAAAATATATATTTTATATGTATTTCTATATATTTTATATATGTATGTATAATATACAAATATATGTATATTTTATATTTTATAGAGAAATATATATTATATAGAAATATATATAAAATCTACATATATTTCTATATTATATTATATTATATTATATTATATTATATTATATTATATTATATTATATTATATTATATTATATTATATATACATATATAAAAATATATTTTATATATTTCTATATGCATTTATATTATATAATATCATATCATATCATATCATATCATATCATATCATATATCTTTTTATATATAATATACATGTTATATATATTAATATATACAATATATATTTTTTTATACAAAAATATATAAAATATATATTTTTAATATATATGTCTGGATTTTATATATAACACTGGAGATTCATGCTGACATTTGTTTTCCCTCATAAGCCCAAGATGTTCTCGCTGCACAAGTGGCTGTGTAACTGTGGATTTGTCATATTGATTTAAACTCCTCCAGCCTTTGTGTTTTACACCAGCACAAAGAAAACAGCTCAGAACGGTGGTTCTTTGGCTCTGGGGGTATTAATGAGCTGTTCCTCGTGGGCTCTGCCTCTCTCCCTCCCTGACCCCAGCTCACACCCCCCAGTGAAATGATTTCCATCTGTTGGCAGCACAGGGGACAAGAGGCACTGGATGTTTCACAAATGCAGCTGACCCCTCTGACCCTCTCGGTGTAAGCACTTAAAACTTGCTCTCACTTTTTATTTCCCCCGCAGTCATATCCCATGAATAAAGGGAACAATTTCCTTTCTGAGGCGGTGGTATCACCCCGAGTTAGGTGGATATTCCCTGCAGATGCCTGTGGCAGGGTTTGAGGAGTGATTGGTGATTTCTCAGTGTCCTCCTGGAGACCCTGCACAGAGCCTGGAGCTGCAGAGCAGCACCACACTGGGCTCAGTGGAACACCAGGGCTCAGGAATCCAGCACGGGGAATAAAACAAAGAGCCACAGCCTCAGCTCGGCACACATCTGAAATAAAACCTTCCCTTTGTAGAGAATAACACAGACTGAGGCTTTGTGGATGTGCTGGGACGCAGGGAACAGATGTGTGGGGTCACATCTTGCAGGGCAGGAGCTGGCTGGAGGGCAGGGAGAAGCCAGGGGTGAGTGTGCTGTGGGCAGCACCTGCCCAAAAAACTGATCCTGTGGCCAGAAAATCTGCCCTTGTGTCCTCATGATGTGGGGAGAGCAAAAGCAGGGGGATGGACACCCCCAAGATGTGTCTGGAGAGACTTTCCCCAACAGAATGTGCCTCCCAAAACCTGATCTCTTGGCCAGGAAACCTGCCCTTGTGTCCCCATGACTTGGGGACAGCAGAAGCAGGAGGATGGACGCCCCCAGGATGTTTCTGGAAGGACCTTCCCCCACAAAATGTGGCTCTCAAAACCTACCAAAAGCCTCCCAAAACCTACCAAATCTCACCTCATTCCAACCCACTGCCACACCTTCCACCAAACCATTTTATGAAGACTCCTGTTTGCCATTAACTTTTGAGGAGAGTTTATCCTTTCAGCTCCAATATTAATTCCCCAGTTAGAAAAACTGCTGGACAATTTCACTTACCAACACTTCTTCATGTCACTGAAGTACTTGTTGACCACCTGCCACCAGCTGCTCTCAAAAGGACATAAATGTCCCAAATAAATAAATTCATGGTGACCACAGGGACTGGAATCCCTCCAGGGCAGATTGTGGTGATTCTCCCACAGGCTGGATTCTCCCCAGGTGGTGTCTGATGTCAGCTTGCAGATGATAAATTAAATTGCCTCTCTCATCCCAAACATAAATTGGGGATTCAACAAATTGAAACCAATTTTTACATTATTATATTATATATGTATATATAAATATATAAAATTAAAAATACATAACATATATAATTATATTTTATATTATAATAAATGTAATAATATATTATGTTATAATTACATTATATATGTGTACATATATATTATATATATATAATTATATATAAATATATATTATATATATATAATTTACATTCTTATATAAGCTACATATCTGTTATGTTTTTCCAGTGGCCTGGAAGTAACAGCAAATGTCCTTTCACCTTTACCTTCCAAATGGCAGCCCTAGCAGAACAGTCTAGAATTATTTGTTTCTTCCCACCAAGCACTATAATTCCTCCAAAATTCAGTCCAGCACCTTCACAAGTGCAGTTACACTCCTCTTATCAGGAATAACCTGCCCAGCAGTAAAATTTGTTATAGATTCAAGCCTAAAGGAACACTTTGAAGTGCTTTATGTGGGTGGTTTTTGTCTGTGCCCTCTCTGGTACCTGGCAATGAGGGAGACATTTCCCACTGCTTCCATCCCTTCTGTTTTACCTGGTGTTTATTCACAGCTCTCTCTGCAAATATTCTCTGAAAGAAACAAAATATAAATAAAATTATGGACTTTGCTGATTGTGCAGGAATCAAACACCCCCTGAAACACCCTGAAGTAATAGGAACATCTAGAAAACCCACCCCAAATGGAGCTCTCTGAGGCAGACACAGTTGGATGGAGTTTGGACATGATCCCTTGGAAAGCAGCAAGAAAAATCAGCAGGACTGTTCAAAGTGATCAGTTATCCTGGCTCTGCTCTCATGTGAAAAATCTGAAAGATATATTGATGCCTGGTAATTAGAATCCTCACGGCAAATATTCTCTGACAGGAGTAAAATATAAATAAAAATATAGACTTTGCTGATTGTTCAGGAATCAAACAGCACCTGAAACACCCCTGAAGTAATGGGTGCATTTAGAAAACCGACCCCAAAATGGAGCTCTCTGAGGCAGACACAGCTGGATGGACTTTGGACATGACCCCTTGGAAAACAGCAAGGAAAATCAGCAGGACTGTTCAAAGTGATCAGTTATCCTGGCACTGCTCTCACGTGAAAAATCTGAAAGATATATTGATGCCTGGTAATCAGCCAATTCAATAAAATTCTGTCCAAGAGAAGAGGCACACAAAGTATTGAAACTACCACAGCAACCCTCTGATGGTCAAGCATAATTCAAGGCATGTGAAGTAAATGATAGAAGCAAAATTAATGCCACCATCAGCTGGTTCCTGAGATGAAAAAGACACACATGGGGAAATTAAAACCATCCTTCACATCACTGACAAACCAGAGTTTCAGCAGCCACTGGTTGTGTTTTTCACGGGCTAAATACATCCCTCTGTGTCATTAGACAAAGGAACTCCAGAGCACCTCACCAAATTCAGTGTGATTTTATCAGAAACAGAACCCATCCCCAGGAAGAGCAGCAGTGACCAAGAGGGTTTGAAGTGACACACACATTCTGCCACCTCTGCAGCCTGTGCAGCAAATTCATCCCACAGCAAGCCTGGATAAAGTGGAAGCAGCTGGTGATTGCCCGGGCAGACACCTATTAACCTACATCACACACAGCAATGACAGCCATAGCTCACTGCTGCAGCCCTCAGGAATACCAGCGTCCAAAAAAAAGAGAGAAAAGAAAAGGTTATTGATGAGGATGGGCTGCCCTCAGGCATGGTGAGAACAGGTGTGTGTGTGCATGTGGGCCCAAGCTGTCAATATATTAAAGGAACTGATGACTTTGATTATATGAGACCGCAGAGGCAGTTCCCAAAAAGTCCAGAGCTCATTAGGAACAGCTTCCATAGCTGTGGCCTCCCTCCTGAAAATGTGAAATAACTGTGCAGTCTCAAAATATTTAAGGGTTTGATGAAAAGTTTAATTTTTCCCTTAGCAATTTATGGATATGAATCATGGGGAAAGAATGCTGCTGACAGGGGGAAAAAACTGAAGCTTTAGTGATGTGGTCCTGACATATCTTTTAGATTGAAAAGAAGATGAATGCTGATGCTAGAAATATTACTGGAGAACAAGCAGACTCTGCTGTCAGAAATCAATAGATTCAGACTTATGTACTTTGGTCACATCAGACACTGAGATGAAAATAAACCTCAAGAAAGTAATTAGAGGGGGGAAGGCAGAGGATGACTGCAGAAGAAAATGAGCAGTGGGAAGATGGAGGGGACAGCACTGCAAGGGGTGTTCACACATGGAGAAAAGGACTGGGCTTTGCTCAGCTCCCAGAGCAGCAATGGGACAAGCAGGGAAAGAGCCAGGGCAGGAAAGCAGAGCAGAGAGAGCCAGAAAGGTGGGAAAAGGAGAGGTTGTAATACAATGTGTCCACTTAAAACAAGATTTTTGGGCTTTATCCTGAATAAATTTTTATTTATATAAAGAAAAAATAAAAATTTTTTCTTTAACCCTTTCCAGAGGACCATCATAACCCTTTCCTTGCCATAACTTCGCAAGGAAGGTGGAGGGAAAAAACCAAAAGGTTTTAATTTTGTATAAGTGGCTCTTTCCCATATCCCTCTTACCCTACCATCACCAAACACAAAAGGTGACCACCAGCACAAGGTCTGTGTGCTTCAGAACTGATCAGACTGTGGGGGATGCCCAGATTGGCCTTCAAAGAAATTCTTCAAGAGTCTCTGCCCCGTGCACAGGCAGGGAGCAACAACACAGAGCTGGACCCCTCAGCTTTGCACTCCAAAAGGAAAAGAAAATGTCAGGACAAGACTTCATCTTGCTAGAGAGAGCAGGATTTGTGTCTGTTTGTGTCTGATTTGTGCACAGAGCCACCTGAGATGCGTGACTTGGAGTGACACGTGGCACCCAAAGCTGTCACCAAGGCAAGCCAGCCCCTCCTGATGTTGGGAAGGATGAAAGTTTGACAAGGAAGTCTCAAAGATATGTGTGTGCTTAGCTGAAAGATTTTTGGATGTAGAGTCTGAAGAAGGAATAGAGATGGAAGCAAGTTTTGATATAGAAGAAAATTGCTGAGCCAGTCTCACTGGATAACCAAGGAGGCAAAGGGTGTGTTAGTTAGAAGGGGTTTTTATGGTTTAGAGCAAAGGATAAACCCACCTCAAACAAGAAGATGTTTTTACCAAGCAGAAAGACAGCACAGGCAAACAAGGCAGCAAATGCTGCAAGTAGAAAAAAGGTCTCAGAATTTTCCACTGCAAGAAAACTGAAAAACAACTTCTAGCTTAAAATGTAATGTTCTAACTTTTAGTGATTGGAGAACAATAACATGAATATGGTAATTATAGCAGTTATGATAGACTATAGGTAAAAGTTAAGGGATAGATTGGTTCTGCTGTATTAAGATGCTCAGCAAAGAAAAGAGTATAATGCATTGTAACCAAAAGAAAAGTATAAAATGCAATGTAACCAAAACCAAAGGGTCTCCAGGCCTGCCTGCAGCTGGAGCTGACTGCTGTGGGCACAGCTCTGTCACCCACAGCCCTGGACTGCTGTGACATCCTGGGTACAATAAACTGCATTTTGGAGAGCAGCCTGGAGTCCCACATCCCTCATTTCAGCTCTTACATCCTGCCTTTCCTCCCATCCCTTCCCAGTGCCACTGCAGGTCTCCTCACCTTCCTTTGAACCCAGCCCTGTTTTTTTCCCAGTTCAGGAGCCTCCCCATCGTGCCTGGCTGTGGGGATGGAGCAGAGCCCGCTGCTGTGAGCTGTGTGCTCTGTGCATGCATCCTCCAATCCCACACTCTCAGCCTTGCAAATTGCTTCTTGTTTGCCTTTATCGTGGAAAGGATTTGGATTCTTGTCAAAATATTTTGGTGCTTCAGAGCTTCCCAACAGAGGGTGGGTTTTAGGCAAGTGGGTACTTGGTGCTTCCTTCTCACAGAGCTGGTTCTGGCAGGGCTCTGGGAGGAGCAGAGATCTGGAAATGCACTTTGGGTTCATGGTCTCCCTTTCCAGCAGCAGGTCCTGAAATGGAAGTTGCCTAAACTGGGTTAGGCTCCCCTCTCTGTCACCTGTGCTGTTGACCACGCTTTTAAACCACAGTTTCAAGAGCCTGTGTCAGAGATTTCCTCTCTGAAAATCCATGAGGAGCTGCTGCCTGTTGTGCAGGGGTGATTTTGTGACAGCCCCGGTGCAATCCCCGTGCCCTGCAGTGTGTCTGGTTTCTTCTGGCCACAAACAACACCAGTTCCTTAAATCAAGACAATTCAAGGTAAGACTGAGCCAAGTCCCAAGGCAGCAGGTCAGGGAGGGGATGCCCATTTCCGCAGGGCCTTTGATCTTTGCTGCTTGACCTTGCTTTTGGCAACCTGGGGAGGTCAGGGAATTGTTTGGGGAGCCCCAGAGCCTATTGATTTCCTCACCAGGGGCATTGTCATGGTAATATCAGAGCCCCGAGGGCTTGTGAGGTGTTGCAGCCCTCTGAGATGTGCACAGGCAAGGGCACGCCTGCTCCTTTGATTGTTGGCTTCTTTGGAGGCCAACAATCTGCCAATCAGTTCCACCCCATGAAAACTAAGGTGAATGTGAGGAGACCTCACCACCTGTATTATAATCTGCAGCTGTATTGAAATTTTCCTGGCAGAGCTGGAATTTTAATGTTTAATTTACTTGAACTAATGTGTCACAAAATTCCCATCTAGGCTGAAAACTCTAATGAACCTCTGGGTGGACGAAGAGACCTCCAAACTTTGATCCTTTTCATCACTGTATTTTAAAACAAGCAGCTCCTTAAGAAGGTTAAGGAAGCAATAATAAAGACTTTTCAGTGTGCACACATGATCATTCCATACTGATGCACTTCAGCTTTAATAATATTGTATTAAATTTTATTGTAACCTCGCTGACATTTACTGCAAGGGAAAGTGCATAAGCTTAACAGCCTTATAAAATACAGCCCAGTAATGTACCTATAAAGCATAATATTTCTATACAAATGATGAGCTATTGCAATTGCATCCAATTTAGTGGCTCATTATTAACGAGAGCAATCACCTTCTCAGTCACATGCTCTGAAACACAGCCTGGTGTGTCGGTGCCATTTCACATTTTACAAGGCAGCTGCTCCAATTTCCCCCAGCAGCACAATGATCTGACAGTGGAAATTCTCCTCTCGTTATGAATCAGCTGCAAAATGCACCTGATGATGAAGAGGTGAGTCCTGCACACCACCATGACAAGAGTTCATTCAAAGGAGGGAAACTGCTTTGCACTGCCTGGGATCGGGGTCATTTAAGCTGATGGGACTCCCTCCACTCCCAAAGATAGCTTTTCACAAAAAACCTCTTCTGGTAGCAAATATTGGTGGAATTTAAGTTGGACTGTGGTGGAATTTAGCAGCTCCTTTCACAAAAGCACATCTGAAAGTCCCTGCATCCACACCACTTGTTCCTACAAGCCCTTAAAACTCTCCAGTGAGCTCTCTGTGCCTGTTCCTTTCCTAACAGAAGTTCCCAGGCATTCCCAGACAATTCTGGTGGGCCAAGGACCTGCTGGGATCCAGACACTTGGCAAAAAAAAAATAGATTAACTGTCCTTATAATGCCAAAAGAGGTCTCCTAAGCAAATCCTCTGGATCTTTCTCAAAGGCACTGAGGACAGGGTGATGCTTGAAGTCAGAACAGTTGTTCTTAGTAAAGAAAAGATGGACAAGGATATTGGCCCATTCTGATGGGCCAAGGACATGCTGGGATCCAGAAGAGACCTGGCAAAAAAAAATTAGCTTAAGTGTCCTTATAATGCCAAAAGAGGTCTCCTAAGCAAGTGTTCTGGATGTTTCCCAAAGGCACTGAGGAGAAAGTGATGCTTGAAGTCAGAACAGTTGATCTTAGTAAAGAAAAGATGGACAAGGATACAAATTTCAGCACAAGCAGCAGGCTCAGTTAATCAGCACAAACCCCTCCAATAGGCACAATTTGGCTTTTCTTCAGCAACCCTCTCAAAGCTGAGCGAGACTTGATGCTTTCACTGTCAAGCTGCAGATTTGCACCATTCAAAGACCAAATCCTGAAGGGGAAAACTTTAAAATAGGCACCTGATACACCCACAAGCTCCATGACTCTGGATTCCACATCTCCTTCAGCTGCACTGAGACAAACCACAAAAAACAGAGGTTGGGACAAGACCCTACAAGATGTGAGGGGTGCCCCTGGCGTGACCCAAGTTCAGAATGTCTGAGGACCTCTATCAGACAGGAAAAATCCAATGCAGTGAGGTCCTGACGAGCTGCTGGGGATTTTCTGAGCTGCCAAGGTGACACAACCTCAAAGCCATCAGCTGCAGCTCAGCAGGATGAGACAAACACAGCTGGTACCTGGGAGAGATTAATTCAGGGAGTCATCCTGGCTGGAAGACAGGCAAAGATTTGGAGACTGTGTGGATGTGGTGTAAAGAAAATAAGTAGTTCACTTTCTTGGAGCATTAAGCTGTAATGGCTGTCAAGGGGGATTACTGATATTGTTATGCCAGTGTCAGCACATGTTGTAGAGCAGCTATATTTTGAATTTCCATACTTGCTTAATTTAATGTTCCGATAATCTGGCAAATGAAAGACGAGCCTCAAAGAGTCTTTCTCCCCGCCCCCCCTCTCTCTTTAAAAAAAAATCATTCTATTAAGAATGTTAAATTCTTGGGAGCAAGAGCTGGCGTACATGGAGGGCACATACTAATCTCATTTATGCTGAGATTTGCTTTCTGTTAAGCAACAGAAAAACAGCTAATCAAGCATAATTCAATAATACATCATCTGCAGATGCAAAGCCTCAGAAGATTGCTATGGAGCTTTGCCCATTTACATGAGCTGATGATCTAGGCCAGGTGCAATTAATTGCATGTGGGGTGTGGGTGCACACCTGAAAACCTCCTCTGGTGGCTCCTCCTCAGCTTTGGATTCACTGGAATCTGGGAGAGCTGCCAGCACACGACTGAATAGGAGCTGTGCTTCTCTCCATGTGCCTTTGCTCTGTGGCAGCCAAGAGAGCCCAGCTCCAGTGTCCCCACTGTCCCCAGTGCCACCAGAGGCACTCATTGCTTATGGAAAGCATCAGGTGGGACCTGGGATCAATGGACAATGGCACATTGGATGGGGACCTGTGCCACCTGGTGACACTGGCCTGTCCTCTCCACCACACCACAGTGTCACCATGATATTTTCTGAAAAATCCCTTCACCAGGATTTCTTCTCCTGGCAAGATGAGTAGCCTCAGCTTCTCCATGTTTTGCTGCTCTGGAGATTGTTTATCCAAACATGTGAATTGTTTTTAATTAATGACCAATCACCATCAGCTGTGTGGGACTCTGAGGAGTCAGTCAAGAGCTTTCATTATCATGCTTTTCTAGCCTTCTGTCTGTATCCTTTCTCTTTCTTTAGTATAGTTTTAGTATATTGTGTTATATCATGTTATGTTATATTATATTATGTTATGTTATGTTATGTTATGTTATGTTATGTTATGTTATGTTATGTTATGTTATGTTATATTATATTATATTATATTATATTAATAGCCATATTATATATTATGTATTACAACAAAATAATGTATTATAATAATATAATATAATATAATATAATATAATATAATATAATATAATATAATATAATATAATATAATATAATATAATATAATATAATATAATATAATATAATATAATATAATATAATATAATATCACCCTTCTGAGAACATGGGGTCAATTCCTCATCTCTCATGTTATCCTGGGGACCCTCACAACACCACACCACAGAACATTTCCAGACATCCTCAGAACTTTCTGCTCCTTGCAGAAAGGCAAAAACACCAAGCAGGGCCAGCTCAGCCTCTGCTGGGAGGATCAGTGTACATTTCTCCCCTTCCATGCCTGCAGCCACCACCCAGCAGGAGCTCAGGAGAGGTGACCCACTGTGTCAACACAGAAAATTTTTTGCTGTTTTCTGGATAATTTTGATGCTCCTTTTCTTTGCTTCATTCAGATTCCAGCAGAAATGAAAAGTGTTCGAAATTCCCTACCTAAGGGAGCAGAGTTGTAGCCCAGGGAGAGCTGCTGGGTGCTGGAGACAGGCCTGGAGCCCTGGGCTCAGAGACACTGAGCCAAGAGCTGACAGAGAGGTCCCTTCAAACCTCTGAAATCAAAAACAGCCTCACTAAACAGCCTGTTTGGCAAGCTGGCAAATTCTAATCTCTAAATACTTTTTCTGTGGTGTTACTATTATGCAACTTCACAGGTCACAATGATACACAATAGGGCAAAAGCCTCATATTTCAGAATAACTCGCAGGAGTCCAGGTTACACCTTTTGCCAGTAGTAACTAGTATCTGATATATAAAGAAAAAGCATTTTGGGAGCTTTTGGAATGTAAAACCTAGCAATACTAATAAAGAGTAGCAGAGAGAGTGCTGTGCACGAGGGCCACAGGCAGACACACCATCAGAAACCCACACAAACAGCAGAGAGGCCAAGAAATATTTCTCTTTGTTTCCTATCCCCTGTTTTGTTGTTGAGGCTCTGTGCTAATTTCCATGGAATTGCTACAGCACATTTGTAAACACACTCGAAAGGCAGCCAGCTCTGCAGCCACTGCTGCCTTGCACTATTAAGTGCAATATTTAGCTCAGCCAGATGCCACCAGGAGTTTGCCAAGGCCATAAAACAAGCTTGAGCACATCTTTTGGAAAATGAGGCTGTGAAGCCATTCTGGGAGAGTTTACATGTATGTTTGTGGATTTGTTTCCTTCCATCTGGCAAATTCCCTCCCCAGGCAGCGAGATGGAGCCCAAGGGAGGAAATGTTTGTGTTCAGTCACCTCTCAGCAACACCCTCTGAAAGAGGATTGTCATGACAATCCCATTGTCTCCATTCTCTTCTCTGGATACTCTTCAACCCCTCAGTGCCTTTTTCAGTTTTCTCCCCTTCATCCTCAAAAAGAATAAACTTTGTCCCTCAAAAATGACACAGCGGAGCAAAAGGAAAACACCCCACACCATATCTGGGTATCTGGCCACCCAGATGAGTGGCCAGAGCACAGGACCTCCCTGACCCACTGATGCCTTAAGATTTAACTTTTATATTTTTCATATCCTGTACTCCATCAGTGCCTAATTCTGAGCTCCATGTAGAGTGTTAGTTAATTCTCTTCTCATTTTGGTCAGACGAAACAATCCTTCCAGGCCAGAGAACCAAGGACGCCCAAAAAGTACAAACAAAAGTGAATAGGGGAGAAGCAAACTGGAGGGAATGTGACTTCATTACCTGAAGCTGTAATAACCCAATTAACCCCAATATGTAAATGAACAAACTTATATCTGTCTGAAAATCTCATGACCATCGTCCATATTGGAATGTGACTTCATTTCCTGAAGCTGTAACTGGACAATTAACCCCTGATATGCAGATAGACCAAACTTATATCTCTCTGAAAAACTGGTGACCATTTTGAGTGTAGCCCCTTGGGGAGGTTTTTTCTGCCCTTAATATACCTGAAGGCCATTAAATAAATTAAAATAATTACATTTCATTCTTTTAAATTTGTCTGGCTTCTGTCTCTTGGTAAGGCTGAAAAAGGCATCACCAGGACCAGCACGTCCCTGTCCCATGGCCAGCCCTGTGCACTCCTGTTCCACTCTAAAATAACCAGAGATTGGTTGCTAAGCTCAAAGTTTACCCACAGGGTTGGAAGCCTGAGGTGCTTGGCCCTGCCCAGAGCCAGAACACATGTTTGTGGGATATACAAAGTGCTTGAAATAGAGGCCACAGAGGACCCATTAGAAATTCAATATTAGCTTTGTAAAATTGCTAATAATTAGCTACAGCTCTTTTCTCCATCACAGCAGCTGGTGACATGAAAGTGATTAAGTTTCTAATGAATAGATTAGGGTTACTGAATATATTAAATAACAAGGTTTTTAATCAACTGTTTATTGATTCCAGCAAGACAGTTCTGACGGCAAAAAAACCACTGGGTAGCAGTGGAATTTATTTATGGGCCAGTGTTCTACATCAGAAATAATTAAAAATAGATTATTTTTCACCAAATCTAGAGCTTTTTTCTCTTTGAGGCAGGTCAATATGGATTAAATTAACTGCAAATAATAAATTAAGGGAGAATTGAAAGCTAAATTCAGAGCAGAGAGGTGCTTGCAGCTTGGCAGTCAATCTTTGTTTGCAGTTGCTGGGGCAGAACCAGCCACATATTTATTGTCTGGTTTCAGCCAGGAGAGACAAAAAAGGTTGGACTTCTTGGGCAAAGGGTTTCTGAGACATTACCCCTGTTGTCCAGTCTCATGGGAAGGATCCATAAGGATCCCATCCCAAAAGCCGTCAGGGGATAGAACAGTGTTAAATAACCAGAAAACAAATATTTTTTTCTTTATTCAGTTCACTGGGTGCCATTGGGAGCCAAGTGAGCTCCCCTAGGAAATTCTCAGGGAGCCTAAAAACAATCTGGGGCCCTGAGACTTTTTATTTTGGATTAAGACAGCAATCTCACCTTGCAGCCTGGTGGGTGTTCACAGGGGTCTTAGGGTGAGGGAAGAGATGAGGATCTGACTCCATGTTTCAGAAGGCTGATTTATTATTTTGTGATATATATTACATCGAAGCTATACTAAAAGAATAGAAGAAATGGTTTCATCAGATGGCTAGCTATGAATAGAATAGCTGAGAATGATAACAAAGGTTTGTGGCTCGGCTTTCTGTCTGAGCCAGCTGGGCTGAGATTGGCCATTAATTACAAACATCCAACGTGGGCCAATCACAGATGCACCTGTTGCATTCCACAGCAGCAGATAATCATTGTTTTTATTTTGTTCTTGAGGCTTCTCAGCTTCTCAGGAGGAAAAATCCTGAGAAAAATCAGGAGGAAAAAGATGTCTGTGACCGTTTGGGATGTAGCCAACACAGTCTGGTAAAAATAAAACAGCTTTTCAGCATCCCCAGTCAGGTATCAGGGGTTCTGTGAACCAAAGCACCATCTGGGGGGTCACTGTGAACCTGCCAGCCACATCCCAGGCCCCAGCCCTTGGAAACAAAGCTCAGGAGCAATTTCTCTCTGCTCATATTTCTCTCATATTATCCAGGGCAGCTCACTGATCTCCAAGGCCAGCCAGGAGACAAGCAGCACATTCCACATTCTCTGTAAACAATTTCCATTCCTGCTTCTGTCAGGTTCAGAGGCCCATGGCAGCATCCCTCCATGCAGCGGGATCCAGGATGTCCTGCAGTTTTGAATACCCACAGTGGAAACTGTAGGAAAAAGAAGAAATCTTTAGGAGCTCCAATTTTTCCACAGCTCCAAAGCACAGAAAAACTTTCTGCCAGTATATATAGCTACCTTGGGGTCTATTACTTTATTAAGGGATATTTGAAGTGCTCCATGACATAAGCAAATCCATAATATATATATATATATACAGTGGATATGCATATGGAGCCATTTATAGAGCAAATCTTTCTAGCTCTGATAGTTTATAAGGTAGAAGACCTTTAGTCTGGCATTGAACCAAAGCCAAAAACTTCATGTGCTCTTTAAACCAGCGTAACACAGAGAAGATGTTTTTCTTTGGAGCCTCAGTGGAAGCAGGATTTCATGGAAGGTTTTGCTCTCAAAATGGCATCTGTGTGAAGGGTTTGGATTAGTGTGAGCAGTACCTGTAAAAATATGTGCAGAGGGGCTCTGGAGGTCATCAAAGGGCCATGATAAATCAGATTACTGTGTTTGTCTCTGGGGAGCTATGGAGTTACCCCTGCTGCACAGGGATGAGGGCTGGATTTGGGGACAGAGCATGGGAAAACAGGATTGATCCTTGTGGCCTTCTGAAGGAGCACAGCCATGCAATGGCAGGGCTGCAATCCCTGTCGCAGACATCTTTTCATGAAAAATCCTTTCTTTAGGATTTTTCCTCCTGAGAAGCTGAAAGGCCTCAGGAACAAAATGTGAACAATGGTTATCTGCTGCTGTGGAATGCAACAGGTGGGTCTGTGATTGGTCTCATGTGGAGAACTTTTCCTTCTATTCCTTTAGTATAGTTTTAATGTAATATATATCATAAAATAATAAATCAGCCTTCTGAAACATAAAGTCAGATCCTCGTCTCTTCCCTCATCCTAAGACCCCTGTGAACACCATCACAATCCCCTCTTCCTCCTGTCCTGTCTGCTGAGTCATCTTTCCCTCAAGAAAATTATCATCCCTACCAGCTCTCCTTGCACTAATGTCTCAGTTTTAAAACCAATGAGATGTGAATTGCAATATTAATATTGATGCTGGTACCAACATTGCAATTACACATTTCTACCATGTAATTGATGCCTTGACAAGGCTGGTCTAGAACAGAGGATGGACAGAGTCAAAGAATAAAGCAGGGATTGACTCAAAGCATCTCCTCCATGGATCCACCTTGGGCAGCACCAGAGCCCAGCCAGGGCTGCACCCAAGATGAACCAAAATGGCCCCAAAATGCACGACCGGGCACGGGGTCTCTCACTGGGATCAGTTCTGCTCCATTTGCACCTTGCAGTTCATTGTCCCATTCCAGCTTTAGCCCATCCAGTCCCATCCTTGTTTTTCTCTCTCCAGCCCACGGTGTTTGTGCTCTTGGGCTGAGATTTGGATCATTTGTCCTTGGTGCCCAGCTGGAGCAGGAATTGTTTTGTCTCCCTGCTCTGTGCACAGAGATCACCATCCCCTCATGTGAACCCAGACCCACACACTAAAGCAGCACAGAATCTGAAAAATAGAAAAGCCAAAACCTGAGGCATCATAATCATTAGACACAAAGATCAGCTATCTGAGCACTCTTTCCCAGAGGTGGCTGGAAAATCAGCAGGAAGGTCTGGAAACTCTCCACATCCAAGTCTGGAAAGAATCCTCAGCGTGTTCCAGCAGGACCCAGCCATGCTGGCACCTGCCTGCGCCTTTCTGTTCAGTCCCTGGGCTGGATGGGGACCAGGGACTGGGTCTGTAGGAGATGTGGGGCACATGAGCTGTGGATTCAGTATCTGAGGTTGTAGGGTCACTCCTAGAAGCCTTTAAGCCTGGAGCTGAGCTTGGTGGGACCGGGTCAGATGCCAAAGGTTCACCACAGGAACCATCATGAAACCCCTCTCTGATAATTTACCCCCTTTTCCTTCCTTTCACCACTTCCATCCGATGAGTTCCTGCAAAGTGCAAGGTCAAAAATGAAGAGAGCAGTAAATACTTCCAGGGAGACCCTGCAGGGCAGAAAGACACTGAGAATAAATCCATCTTGGTGCAGCATCTGGTGCAGCATTCCCTCAAACACACCCCTTGAGGGGATTAGCCTGTCACCTTCAAGCTCAAATTACAATTTATTAAGAAACTACAGGAAAATATCACATCAAAGCTCTTCAGAGAGTGCAAGCATCACTGGGCTGCCCCAGGAAAAATCTGCTCTGCCTTTTCCTCCCCACTGTGCAGCATCAGAAAGGTGCCAGGCATCCATCCACAGGCACATCCCACCACCCATGCACCTGGGTGCCCATCCCTGCTCCAGGCTGCCCTCATTGCACCTCACCTGCATGAATCCCCGAGAGCCCCTGGCAATCTGAGCTTTGTCAGCATTTCCCATCTCCCATTTCCCACTGGAAATCCCTCCAGCAGGGAGATGCTGTAATGGGTCCTTCTTGGCAAGTTAATTAAACCCACATGTAATTGTCAGAGAGGTACTGACACATCAGGGCTCTGAGATGTGCATTTGGCCTCTTTGCAGTTTATTTCTGCTGCAGGGAGGGCAAGCAGGCAGCATTTAACACCCCTGCAGCTGTG
The DNA here is from genome assembly GCF_028018845.1 of Melospiza georgiana. NCBI lineage: Eukaryota > Metazoa > Chordata > Aves > Passeriformes > Passerellidae > Melospiza > Melospiza georgiana. Next base: position 7,075,618 of record NC_080450.1, read on the forward strand.
TCACCTTCCCTCCTACCTGCCTGGAAATCTGCTTTAACATGGCACAAGGAGCCCACTCAGCCCTTGTCATTCCCACCTGCTGCTAAAGTTGGGACCATCCCAAATATTTTTATAATCTGCAAAATCTGTCACTTCACCCTTCATTTTGGGAACTCCAGTAATGACCATTCTCCAACAAGAAAGCTGAGCATTTATTATATGGATGGATGGATGGATGGATGGATGGATGGATGGATGGATGGATGGATGGATGGATGGATGATGGATGGATGATGGATGGATGGATGGATGATGGATGGATGGATGGATGATGGATGGATGGATGGATGGATGGATGGATGGATGATGGATGGATGGATGATGGATGGATGGATGGATGGATGGATGGATGGATGGATGGATGGATGGATGATGGATGGATGATGGATGGATGATGGATGGATGGATGGATGGATGGATGGATGGATGGATGGATGGATGGATGGATGGATTGATGGATGATGGATGGATGGATGATGGATGGATGGATGGATGGATGGATGGATGGATGGATGGACAGATGGACGGATGAGCTGCTAAGCTGTTGGTCCTGTAGCAAATACCTCAGGCTAGCTGAAATCAGCAACAATTCAACAAATTTTCACTGACAGTTAATGGGTTGCAAAGCAAGGAGAAAAAAAAAAATAAATAACCAACAACAGGTCAAGCCCAGAGAAGGATGTGTCTTCATCTCCCACCCTACCTTAGTGTAAAGAACCTTGATGAGACCACTCCAGTAAAGATTTTTGAAATCCAAGTAGATTCTGCAGTTTTGTTTGCCAAAAATATAAATTCTGTGCAATCAGCTAAAGCACATTTTCCACAGGCTGAGCAGGAATGTCCCTTGGTGAAGGGAGAGCCAAACCCACCACATGGATCTCTACATCCAAGGCCCGTGGTTCGGGCCAAGGTGTGGCTTTAAAGGAGATCCTCTGACTTTCTGTAGAAGCTTCTTGAAGTGTGAACACACCTCCAGACAACCACAGCACATTTGGGACGGGATGCTCATCTGGAAATCATTACAGAGCACAGAGCTGCCCATGGGATTTCCTGCCCTTCCTGCCTGATGTGGGAACAGCCTGCTCCTCATCTGGGGCTGCCCCTGCTCCTGCACACAGCACTGCAGGCAGGAGAGGCACAGCAAGAGTCTCCACACCATGAGCAGCCTGCTCCTCCTGCCCTTTGGGATCATTCTTTTGTCCCTTTTGGGTCATTCCTTTGTCCCTTTTGGGTCATTCCTTTGTCCCTTTGGAATCATTCCTTTGTCCCTTTGGGATCATTCCTTTGTCCCCGTTGGATCATTCCTTTGTCCTTTTTGGAACATTCCTTTGTCCCTGTTGGATCATTCCTTTGTCCTTTTTGGAACATTCCTTTGTCCCTGTTGGATCATTCCTTTGTCCCTTTTGGGTCATTCCTTTGTCCCTGTTGGATCATTCCTTTGTCCCCATTGGATCATTCCTTTGTCCCTTTGGAATCATTCCTTTGTCCCCTTTTGGATCATTCCTTTGTACCAGTCTCCCAGCACAGCAATTTCCCTCTGGCATTCTGTGAGCAGAGTCCCTCTTTCTGCACAGGGAGATGCCTCACAGGGACTGGGGCACTTTCCAAGGCCTAAAACTAAATGGAATCGAGAGGTTTGGCTTTCCAGGTCTTTTTTTTTTTCTTTTTTTCTTTTTTTCTTTTTTTTTTTTTTTTTTTGACATATTTTGCTAAGCACAGAACAGCGCAGGAATACCACAGAATATAAACGTCTTTCCTTTTTCAATTAATTTCACAAACTAAACAGGATCCATAGCCTTCCTGAGCTACCTCAGGGACTCCCTAGAGTGTCTCATGTGTTCATATTTCAGCCTCTTTGCTGTCTGCATTTTATACATTCCTCCTCCCAAAATTCTGAGCTCCCTCTTCTCTCTCTTCACTGCTTTTAGACAGATTTTTACAGGCATTAAGAGGCTTCAGATGAAACACAAAGAGCCAAATACTCTATTGGTGTATAATTTTTGCAGTCACTTCCACTGCTGAAAGGCAAAATATAATGTCAGTAAAGGCATTTCTGATTTATACACACTTTCTGTTAACTAATGGAGATCAAAAATTGCTATTCAGCTGCATATTCTGAGTGATTCTCCTGATTTGGTCACACATTGAAGGTGGAGAAGCAGCAGGTCATGTTCTAACAGCTTTGATAATTATCAGATGACCTCCCAGTCCTACACTGCAGGAGGGAAATGTGACAAAGCAGGAACATCTGGACAGAGCCAGAGCAGTTTGTGCATAATTACTGAAAGAGCTTATTTACCATCCAATTGTTTCCAAGCAGTTTAATGTTCTTAATGCCGTGTCAAGAGCACAGACAGAGCACTCTACATATTTAATAACTGACTTAAAACCCCCCAATCAGGAGTCACCCAATGGCAAGAGAGCAATGGTACTCTCTAAGCTTCCAGCCAAGCAGAAAACACCTCCAGAGAACTTTCTGCAATGAGTAAGGAGCTTGAAAATGGAGACCAGAAAGCTGAGGGCCAATGAAAGACAGAGAAATGACATTTTTTAAGAACTCATCTGTTGGGGAAGATGAAACAGGGATGCCTTATAAATATGATTGCCTGGCAAAAGATTTTGAGAATATAGAAACTATAAGCGAGATTGAAATGAAAGCAAGCTTTGAGATCCCTCAGTTACTGAACAACTGGAAAACAATGGTGTGGCCACTGAAGGTGATCCCCTTCTGATGAAACAACACCCTCTGCTTGCAGACAGGCCCAAGCGTCAGAGCAGACCCTACAGCTTGGCAGAAGGGGCCCAAAGAGGAGTTTTAGTGTTTAAAACCACTGCAAAGAGTGGTTTTTAGGGTTTCCAAAGAGTAGTTATTAGGCTTAGAAGAAAAGGTCCAAAGAGGAGTTTTTAGGGTTTTTTAGGGTAACACAGAATGGTAATGTAATGATTCTTATAGGCTGTATGTAAATGCTATGGGATTTGTATCTTGTACTAGACTGGTTAGTGAGAATGAGAATATTCAACACAGAAGATGATTTATGATATTGTAACAGGGACCTCGACCTCTTTCTCTCTTATGCTCTTATCCTCTTTTACTGTCTCTCTCTCTCTCTCATCTTTACCTCTCTCTCTACTTCTCTCAGCCTGCCCTGAGCTGTGGCTGGCAGCTCCCAGCAGGGCCCTGCACCCAGGCCCTTTGCAATAAACCCCAAATTCCAGACCTGGCTGCAGAGATCTCTGATCTCCGTCTGTCCCAACCGTGCTACCCCCATCGCTCCTACACTCATTATTCACCAAACTCCTGAGTGGGTTTTGCTGAAGGAGGGTTTGGCTCATGCCATAAGCAGTGGTGGAAGTGGCTGCTCTGCCCCACACACTGAGCAGTTGTAGCTGGATGGAGGCCTGGGTGGGAGTTCATAGAAATGGAAAGTGACTTTTGACACAGGCACGGACGACAGGGTTTGAAATAGGACATGGTATTAAGCTAAAAGAGGGGAGACTCGGACTAGAAGAAATTTTAGAAGAAATTCTTCACTCTGTGCCCTGGCAGCCCAGAGAAGCTGTGGCTGCCCCTGGATCCCTGGAAGTGTCCAAGACCAGGTTGGATGGGGATTGGAGCAACCTGAGATAGTGGAAGATGTCCCTGGCCAAGGCAGGGGGTGAAATGAGGTGAGCTTTAGGATCCCTTCCAACCCAAACCACTGTGTGATTCTAAAGAGGATGGATGGATGGATGGATGGATGGATGGATGGATGGATGGATGGATGGATGGATGGATGGATGGATGAATTAGCTGCTAAGCTGTTGGTCCTGTAGCAAATACCTCAGACCAGCTAAAACCAGCAACAATTCAACAAATTTTCACTGACAGTTAATGTGTTGCAAAGCAAAGAGAAAAAAAAAATAAATAACCAACAACAACCAGCCACATTTTATTGCCACTTGAATGTCAGCTGGCACACTCTGCCTTGGGAAAATTATAATCCCTAATTATACAGCCAGCCTTCCAAACACACTCCTCAGCTCTCCCACATGTGGCATTTACAGTTGCAGTAATAGCCCAGCAGCCAGCCAAGAAGCAGAGGCTCAGCACACCTCTGACCTGCAAGTGACCCTCTAATTAGTGGGTGCACGGGGTTAACGAAGGCAGCGCTTCTTCCTGGAAGCAGTGTTAGCAGCCTGAACCCCAGCCCCAGCAAACTGGGAAATCTCTGCCAGCAGGTGTTTACACATTCATTAATGGCCTTGGCAAAACAAAACGCAGCAGAAAAACCCTTTCCTGGGCAAATCACAGTAAAATGAGAAGGGTTTTTATTTCCCTGCTCACAGCAATTCCTGCAGAGGCAGAAGGGTAACAATGGAATGAAGTGTGGTGAGGGTCCCCAGGAATGAGGGAAGAGATGAGAATCTTGACTCCATGATTCAGAAGGCTGATTTATTATTTTATGATATATATTAAAAGAAAATTATATACTAAAACTACACTAAAGAAAGAAAAAAGAGACATCAGAAAGCTGTAAAGAAAGAAATTAATAATAAAATCTTGTGATTGCTCACAGCCTCAACACAGCTGGCTGTCATTGGTCATCAAGTAAAAACAATTCACATGCTGGGTAAACCATTCTCCAAATCACGTTCTAAAGTAACAAAACATGGAGAAGCTGAAGCTTCCCACCTTCTCAGAAGAAAAGATCCTAGTGAAAGGATTTTTCAGAAAATATGTCTGTGACAATGAGGTGCTGTGTTTGGGAGCTGCAGGCAATCAGTTCCCCAGTTGGCCCTGGGTACTTTGCCAGGCTTTGCCTGCCATCACTACCAAGTCACAAATCCCTGGTTTTATTCCCTTTGTTGGCAGTAAAACGGTTCTGGATGCTTGAGATTTCAAGTGGATTAGCACTTCCAGAGAGCTGGGAGCATTTTGACTTGGATTAGGAGGGCACATCTGGCCCAACACAATGGGCAGGGACTTGGTCTGCACTGGGGCAGGCAGAGCAGTGCTTCTGGAGCATCCCCCAGACCCAGGAGGCTGCAATTCCACCCTCACTCCTCCTCTCCTCCCAGAGGCAGAATTATATCCCAATAATCCAGAAAGTCAGCACATCTGATTTCTCCCCAGTGCTGGATGGGTGGAGACAGCTCAGCCCCAGACAAAGAGCTGTAACTCAAGCCCCCAAACCAGAAGCTTCAGTGTAAATGGGGTGAGATTTTCCAGCTTGCTCCTATCAGGGCAGGCTGCTGCTGTCTCCAGTCAGATTTATCAAAGCACCTCCCAGCCCTGTACTTGTAGCAAATCAATAGCAGGGTTATTACCACAAACTGCTGATCCCAGTTTCCATCAAACAATGACATGGGCATGTCCCAAAATGTGCTCAATCCTCAGTTAAACCTCCTAAGGCATGATCTAGAGCTGACAGGAAATATAACAGGTGAAAATTGCAGGGAAACTGATGGGAGTGGAGGCATCCCAGCACTGGGCAATCACGCGTGGGGGAGGGATGGAGCACGAGCAGCTTGTTATTAGCAAAGTGGAGTTTGTTATTAACAAAAAAAAAACAAGAAAAACAAGAAACAGCTATTTTGGTCAAAAGAGTAATTTTGGTGGGAAAGTAATTTTTTTTTTACAGAGCACCAGAAATCTGGAAGCCATTCTTGAATTTTCTTTTTAAAGAAGAATAGCGTAAATACTTCCAGCCTCGATCATCAAACCCCAGTGGGCTCTGAGGATCTCTCATTTGAGAAAGGGAGCATCAGCTCTGTTGAAAAAAGTGATCATCTGAAGTTCTGTTAATATTTTCCCTGCAGAAATGAGACATTTCATGAGCAGCCCATCCCTCCCAGAGCTGCTTTGGTGCTGCTGGAGCAGCACAGCCCAGCAAGGGAGCAGTGCCAGGTGTCCTGGCTAAAACCTGAGAGGAGGATTTTACACTTGAGAATCCTCTCTTCTTCAGGAGAGAGAAAAAGAAAAGTCTGATTTTCCTGGCAAATCCATGAGCTCTGTCTGAGAAGTCAATCTCTCTGTTGCTGCCAATGTAAGGAAAGAATTCCTGTATTTCTCCTGTGCTGTTTTGTTTAAGTTTTTCTAAGTTTTCTGATGAACATTTTTGTAATGGAGTTTCTCACACACTTTTTATGTAAATAATAATTGTTTTGCATTCTTTTTTAGAAGGAGAAAAAATTTGATAGACTGTTAGCTTGACTAGTGTAGCTAGAGAAGTGGTAATTTTATTTTTTAATCTATGATCACTTTTAAAAGTCTATGAATATTAGAGTTCAAAAATAAACCACTCTCTTTTTACCTTAGAAGTTTCAGTGTGTGTGTGTATCGTTCATTTCATGTCCTATTGTGACACTCCTGCAAAAACCTCAAAAATATCTACAACATATTGATAACATTGTGTGAGGAAAAAACAACAGCAAAAATGTTTGAGAAAAGAGAGAAAATCGTCCAAATTCTCCTAAAAACCAACTTCACCATCAAAAAGAACAAAGTCAGAGCAGTTTGGAAGGAGGGGTGACAGCCAGCAAAGGTAACCCAGTGTAGTTTGCCACTCTCCTGACCCAAATAAGTATAAAGCAGCTGAGTGGTTTTCCCTGGTCAGGACAGAGATAATACACCTAAAACCAACAACCCCAAGAATAAAAACACATCCCTACCATCTGCCATAAACTAATTCAGGCTACACCAAAAAAAAATATAAAACTCAAAAAAACACCTATAATACATTGATATCATTATTGTGTGAGTAAAAACAACAGCAAAAGTGTTAGAGAAAAGAGAGAAAATCGCCCAAATTCTCCTAAAAACCAACTTCACCATCAAAAAGAACAAAGTCAAAGAACCTATTAAAAAAATCCAGTTTCTGAGAGTGAAGTAGCAAAATAAACAGCATCAAATTCCAACCAATTTCATCAACAAAATCACAGCAATGTCTCCACCATCCAACAAAATGTAGTTTGCCACTCCTCTGATACCAAATGAGAATAACGCAGCTGAGTGGTTTTTCCTGGTCAGAGCAGAAATAATACACCTAAAACCAACTACCCCAAGAGATAATACACCTAAAACCAACTACCCCAAGAGTAAAAACACATCCCCACCATCTGCCATAAACTAATTCAGAGTACACTAAAAAAAAAAAAAAAAAAAAAAACCAACCAAAGTCTCCAAAACATCTACAATATATTGATATATTGATATCATTATTGTGTGAGAAAAACACCAGAAAAAGTGTTTGAGAAAAGAGAAAAAATCAAACAAATTCTCCTAAAAACCAACTTCAGCATCAAAAAGAACAAAGAACACACACAAAAAGAAATCCAGTTTCTAAGAGTGAAAATAATAAAGAAAATAATGAGTGAAATAAGCAAAATAAACAGCATCAAATTGCCACCAACATTATCAACAAAATCACAACAACGTCTCCACCATCGAACAAAATGTAGTTTGCCACTCTCCCGATCCCAAACAAGAGTAAAGCAGCTGAGTGGTTTTCCCTGGAGAGGTTGGAGTTCAGTTCCTGTGACTGTGCTTTATTGACTCCACTCCAGCCCACAGGCACAGAGCAGCCTCTAGAGGGGAAAAAAACACAAAGAGCTTTCTCCCCCCCGTTGGAAGATGAGGGGATTTTTGTCTAATCCCTAAACAAACCCATTTAATGCCATTAAAGACTCTCTGGCATTACTGGCAGGGATCATTCTCGTGCTGCTGCATGCAGAGCACAGGCTGGATTTGTTGCATTGCATTCACAACCCGTCCCCAGTGGTGAAAGCAGCTCTTGTGTCACTGTGCACTAGAAACAGGAGGAAAGTGGGAAGTTAACTTCAGGGAAATGGATGATTTTAAAGACTTTACGGCCCAATATCTCTAATTAATTTCAAACCAGCGCAAATCTCAAACCAAACTAACTCTCTCTTCTTTACCTTCTTGTTCTTTCTCTCCTTTATCCCAGTTTGCCTCTGTTCTTCTTCTCAACCATTAGTCCAGCTCAGAAAAGAGCATCTCTTCTCTTGTAGGGCAATAAGGAAGGGAAGCACAAGGAAAAGGATGACAGCTGAACAGGATATCTCCCAGCTCCTGACACTTCAATACAAAATATTTTCTTCTTCCCATCTTAAAACTCACACACAAAAGCCCAAAAGCTCTATGAAGCTGCCCAAGCCAATATAATTAAATTGAGCAGAAGTCAATATATATTTTTTCTAATAATGACACTAAAATAGTTTATTTCTTATTTTTATTTTTTTTTAATATTAACCTGTATTTTTTTATTAAAAATTAGTAATAATGCCAAAGCAACACAGCATTTATATGAAAAGAAAAGTCCCTGCTGAAGCCCGGAGTATTTCACTCTGTTACACAATAAAAGTCTAATTATCCTTTAAAATGATCCCCTTCTCATTAAGGGCTATTTCAAAAACTGGATTTCAGGACTTATATTTCCCAGACATTCCTGACCAGCTCTTCTCTGAGCTGCATGGATAGGGATGATTCTGTGGTTAGGAATTCAGATCATTGACATGATGGGTTGGACAGGGGTGGCCCAGCTCCAGCTCGCACTCAGAGCCTGCTCCCACTTGACTCCTGCTCATGGCCCGAGGGCACAACGAGCTCTGCAGATGCTCATCCCCTGCCCATCACTGTGGTGGGTCCTGTGCAGGCTCCAGGTGAGCCCGTGATACTCACAGTGATAAATAACTGCAGAAAACTGATTTTGGAAGAGATCTGAAATGACATTTTACCAGATTTCATGCAACACCTCTGCACAAAAGGCATCGCTACCCCTGTTCACCATCTCTGAAATGACATTTTACCAGAGTTACCCAACACCTCTGCACAAAGGGCATCTCTACCCCCGTTCACCATCTCTGAAATGACATTTTACCAGGCTTAACCCAACACCTCTGCACAAAGGGCATCGCTACCCCTGTTCACCATCTCTGAAATGACATTTTACCAGGCTTAACCCAACACCTCTGCACAAAGGGCATCTCTACCCCTGTTCACCATCTCTGAAGCACATGGGCATGGATCCACTGGGCAATTCCAGCCTTTCATGGGAAGGCAAACATGAAATTTTCCCTCTAGGACAAAAAACCACAGTGCAGCTCCCCCTCCCTGGCTCCTGAGGACTGTGCCCATCCCTCACCCTCCTCCTGCTGCTGCAGTCTTCGCTCCTCACCAAATCCTGCCCCTCTCCCCTCCCTGATTTCAGCAGCACAAAGAGCAATTTGTGTACTAACAGCACAAACAGCAATTCCTCCCTGGGCAGAGCAGTTCCAGCCCTGCCAGGTCAGGGAGCAGTTACCAGAGCAGCTCTGCTGATGGATGGACAAACAGCCATCAGTGTTGGCAGCACAGCTGAGGACACATCCCCAACCCTACAAACACCCTCTGGTTTAGGGCACAGACACTTTCTTTAGGGAGTCTGGTGGATTCTGGCTCTGTCTTCTCACCCAGGGACCTGCAGAGGTGAAGGAGGTGCCAGTTCCTCCAACCCCAGCAGCTTCAGGCACAGGAATTTCTGCAGCAAAATAAAACGCAACGAACCTGTGGCATCGCTGCAGCGCTCCTGCCACTCACCTGAGCAAAGTAAAGCCACAACCCTCCCTTCAGAGGAGGAAGAAAACGGTTTTGTAGGACTGTAATGATGGTGAGGAGTTCAAATCTAACCACGTATATAAAACTTTAAAACTCTCATAAACAGATTTTGAAAGGGAGCCAGAGGCACTGGTGCAAATGTGAGCAGCTCCAGCACAAAGCAATATCAAAGACACAACGAAAAACCTGGGCAAGGAGAAAGAGAGAATCAGCAAAGGGTTTTCCATTTTCCTGCGTGCAGAAATAGCTTGAAAACAGGATATTTTATAAGCAGGGAGAGGTCAGGTTTATTTTCTTATTTTATTTGATTTTTTGCACCCCTGATTAATTGGTAAGCACAGCCAGAGCACAGACACATGCCAAATGCAGATGTGTCAGGTTCTTCAGGTGGCCCCGAGCCAGGTAAACATTTGACCACAAAGCCCAGCTAATTTTAGAGGGCTGAAGTCTGGAAAAGTGATTAACTACAGAAAGGCCAGTGTATTGCTTTGTACCTGGGGAATGAGGGAGCAAAGCAAAGGCTCTCAGGTCCTAATTAAGAAAATGCCTTTTCACTCCGTGGAAAGCCGTGAAACGAAGGAAGCTGGTGCTTTTCCAACAGTGCTCATAAAGCTGTCAATAAGTGAAGAAAGTGGCCTTGATGGCGTGAAAAGCCATCTCCAAGAAAAAAAGGGAGGGGAAAAAAAACCCTCTTTGCTGTCCAATAAGGCCCAACAAATCATCTCTGAACATATAAATGGCAAATTTAACTGCAAATTAGTGGTGTTTAGGAAATCCAGACAGCCAGCTAGAAAATATGAAAAATCAAGAGCAGGAAATTCAAATTCAGCAAATACTTTTGGGGATTTTTTCATCCTGGGCTTCTCTATTGGTGCTCAAGACATCAGGGAGCTTCCTTGTTTTGGAAGGAAAATGTTCCTTTTGGGAACACGACGCCAAAAGCAAAGCTCCCAGGCATGGCCAAGGTGTGCATGGGGGAAAGGGGAAACTTCACTAGATGCATGAAAATGGGGGAATGTTTTATTTCATCTTTATGTGGCTTGTTTGTCTGTCTTTAGTCAAGATGCAATTTTCAGCCCAAACCAGATTTTATAAATCTGTTTTAGGAGATGTTGTTTCTTAAGCCTTTTAGGAAGATAGCCAAACACGGGAGGACAAGAAGGAAAGTTCTTGCAAGGATAAACCCTGTTTAAAAGGCAGGAAACTGGGGATGGTGAGATGGATCAGACCCTGGATCAGCCCCTCTCCAAAGGATCCCACCCTGGGGAGATTTCTCCATCAGGAGGAGGTTTTGAGGGGATTTTTAAGGTTTTTTAGGGGTTTCCTACAGATCCATGGCATGGCACAGACCTGGATTCCAGATGCAGCTCTCCCAGCTGTGGGAAAAGTCCATCCCCTTATCTTTACAGACTCCAGAGCTTGCAGAGGACTCAGATGGCTACTTCTCTTCATAAAATTAATGGTGTGCTTTTTATGGATTTCAGCTACAGCTGGGAGCCTGATTCTGCTCAGGAGGGGCTGTTAATACAATTACCAGGCTGCTTTTGCACTGTAAATTCTCTCTCTGTTGTTTTCTTTGCCCTGTTTAGGAGTTTCATTTAGACGTGCTGTGGAAATCAGCTTGGGTTGTTACCACAGCTGGGCTGAAGGCTCTGCTGGCACTTGATTTATAAAAAACATATTTTCAAGGTTTATAATAGCAATGAAAATTTCCCCTCTCGCCAAAACTTGGCATTGACACTTGAGCAGAGCTCCAGAGGACACTTTTTTTGGGTAATTTTGAAGAAAATAGGCACACACCCCATGCAGTCTTCAAGTCCAGAGGTTTTAGGGGGCAGACAGGACTTGGGGATTGTAATTGGGGTCTGAGGCCATTTCTACAGTGTCCACAGCACAGGTTACCCTGCCAAGCACAGGCAAGCCCAAAAGGGACTTGAATCATTTATCTTCCATTAGGAAGTGGTACCACATTAATTTAATTGCAAGCTGATAAATCTCCTGATGTGAATACAGTAATAAATGGGGGGTTTTGAGGTGTTTTTCATCTTTTTAAACTCTATTTCCTCACAGGAAAAGTAAATTTTACCAGTGTAAGTTATAATTATCCCAACACAATTTTGAACATGCTGTTATTATAAAAAAAAATCACAGTTTTGTCCAGTGTGGCCATATTAAATATTAAATATAAGCCACACTTAATCAAATTAGCAAGGAAGGGGGAGAGAGGAAGCACAGCTCAATTTAAGCTTATTTATTTACCACTAGAAAAACAATCAGGAAACAATTTTCTCCTCCCAGAAGAGTTTGAGATTCCCAGGCAAAATCAGATGAAAAATTAATCTCAAGAATATTCAGGTGTTGAAAGACAGGAAGGAAAGGGGAAACTTCACTAGATGCATGAAAATGGGGGAATGTTTCATTTCATCTTTATGTGGCTTGTTTGTCTTGAGTCAAGATGCAATTTTCAGCCCAAATCAGATTTTTTAAAATCTATTTTAGGAGATGTTGCTCTTAAGCCATTTAGGAAGGTAACCAAACACAAGAGGACAAGAAGAAAAGTTCTTGCAAGGATAAACCCTATTTAAAAGGCAGGAAACTGGGGATGGTCAGATGGATCAGACCTTGCAAGGAGCAGAGCTGACATGGAGCCCTGGAGAGATTTGTGCCATTAAAAATTCATGCTCATAAATGATCCAGAAAAGGGCATGAGCACTGAGCTGGGAAAGTTTGCTGACAATACTAATTTTGAGAGCATCATAACGAACTCCTAAACAATTTTATGATATATTGCCAGGTAATTAAATGGCAGATGAAATTCGACACACATAAATGTAAAGGGAGTCACCTGGGGAAATAAACAATCCAAACTTGCTGTGTGAAATGATGGGCTCTAAGTTGCCAGAACCACACAGGAGCAAAGCCTTGGGTTGTGAGAGATGGATTTGTGGAACATCAACCAATGGGTCAGCAGGAATTTTTTTTAAAGCATCACTGGACATTACTAATTTTAATAATATTATAATAATATATACTTGTTATTAATAATATTATAATTCTATAATATATCATTATAATTATACTAATATATAATTATTATGAATAATAATTATTAATTTAGTCCTAAATTATTAGGACTAAAGAACAAAGCAGGGAATAAATAAATCCCTTTATACCCCTGTATAAGTTTGGGCTTCACCTGCAGGTTCTTCACCACGTCCAGGTGTTGTTCCCTGGAACAACAGACAAAGAGATTGTCCAGTTCAACCCCTTCCACCATTACTGGTGTAAGGTTTGGGGTTTTGTAACCTGTTATGCAGCAGGTCAGAATTTCCCAAATACTGGGAGTTTCCCTGAATTTTGAACTTCAGGACGAAGATCAGCATAACAAATCTATAATAACAACCCTGTGTCCATGACTGCACCACATTCTGCCCAGGACAGCACATGGCGGTGAAGAACAGCTGGGCAGAGTTCAGAACTGCCCTGGATGGGGCCACTGCAGAGAAAGACCCCAGAAAACCAGACCAGAGGGCTCTGCATGGGAAAAAGCCACAGCCATGTCTGCTCTGTTCTTTCAATATTTTTTTTCCCTTACTGTGATTTTTCCTTCTCATTTAGCTCAATCAATCTCTTCTCATTTCCAGGCCAAAGACAATTCCCAAGGGGTTCATTGCAGTTGTTATTTTCACGGGACAGCAGCCACGCCGAGTGCTAAATTAATTAGCCATCACCTTCCACTTCCTCTGCTTAGGGCAGATTGGAACAATTACTCCTTTTTTAAAGCCCACCTTCACCCCTGCCGTCACCAACCTGCTCAGAGGAGACCCAGCCAGTCCGGCAGGAAGGAAGGGTGAACCCTGCAAAGTCTTTGCCATGGTATTTTTAGGATCCAGACCCCTACATTCAGAATATGCAGCCCCTGTGTGTCCATTGATCATCAGGTTTGGAGTTTAAATTAGAGTGTGAGAGCTTTTGCCAGCATTGACACAGTGAAGGAAGAGGTGGATGTGATCTCCCAGGTTAATGAAGGACATTCTTTCCTGTACGTTGTGGTTTAACGACATAGCTAGGAGATTTCTATCCCTGTTCTAGGCTTTTTTACCCCTCAGAGATGAGTGAGAGAAGTGTCTGGTTTGCACAGGCAGTTCCACAATGGAAAGGAGAGGATTTGTGGGGCAGCCCTGAGGCTGGACAGTGTTGGAACAGCAGCAGCACCTCTGATCCCTCAGTGGATGAACTTTCTACCTGTATCAAAACCTGGCACTTCTGAGTGAAATCTGAGCTTCAGTGTGCCCAAAGATCCTTCTCCTGAACCACTCTAAACTTCTCTGTGCCCAAAGTCCTTCTCCTGGCCCCAGTCCAAGCTTCACTGTGCCCAAAGATCCTTCTCCTGACACCACCCTGATCTTCAGTGTGCCCAAAGATCCCTCCCTGATGCTTTCTCCGTTCTCTCCACCTTTCTGCTCTGCTGTAAATTGATCCCTGGGCCAAGCTCTGCTCTCATTCACATCCCATCACTCCAGCAATGCTAATTTGGGCACGCTGTTACCCACATCTGCCAGCTTTTTGGCATAAGTGTATTTCTGATCATCTCCTCTATCCGCAGCCAAGGAAACGCCTCCAGCAACATCTCCACCAAGTCTGGTCTGTATGTTTGGGGTTTTATTTTGGCTGGTAGCTGTTAATAGAACAAGGGATAGCTTGGGCTGACAGAGACCCTGCAGAGTCACCTGCAGAGTGTCAGATGGACATAACAATGAGAGTTATAACTCAATTTTAGAGAAGAAGGAAATCTCCAGAGCTGAGGTGTCCAACACTGGAAATACCTGTGTCACCTCCCCATCACTCCTGGCAGAAGTCCCAGGTACTGCAGCCTGGATGAAGAGAAGCACTGAAATGCATTTCTGTTCCAGAGGCAGCAGCAGGACATGGCCTGTTCCTGTGGGGAGAGCAGGGCACTCTCCTACACCAACGAGGCTCTTTCTGCTCCTCACAGGGAAGGTTCAGGGCAGGTCTATTGTATTTGTGGGTTCCCAGACAAAGGAAGGAATGATGAATCTGACTCCATGTTCTCAGAAGGCTAATTTATTATTTTATTATACTATATTATATTAAAAGAACACTATACTAAATGATAATGAAAGATACAGCAAAGATACTGACAGAAGGCGAAAAAGATAATAATGAAAATTCATAATATAATATAATTTAATATAATATAATATAATATAATATGTGATACAGAAGATTATATATAATATATTCTATACATTATAATTTAATATATTATATATTTATTATATTAATATATTAATATATTAAAGTAATAAATATATTTAATATGTTACATTATATATTTAATATATATAAATATATATTAATATATATTATAATACATAAGATTATATATATTATAATAATATAATAATATAATGATTCCTTCCAGAGCCCCAACACAGCTTGGCCCTGATTGGCCAAAGAGTCAAAATAATTCACATGAAACCAATGAAACAATCATCTGTTGGTAAAACAATCTCCAAATCCATTCCAAAGCAGCAAAACACAGGAGAAGCAAATCAGATAATTATTGTTTTACTTTTTTCTCTGAGGCTTCTCAGCTTCCCAGGAGAAGAATCCTGGGCAAAGGAATTTTTCAGAAAATATGACAGTGACACACATCAAGGCATCCTTCTGCAAAGCTGAAAGCAGATCTTTCAGGGCTGCTCTGTCTCTCCCAGGAATAGATGCCTAACCTGACCTTACCTTACGGCAGAGACCACTGCTGGGAAATAAAACATGACTTTTGGAGTTGTGTTTTTATGATCTATGAAATCACCCAGACCTTTTGGGTAAATAAATCCTGGCTATGAACCTGACGTCTTAGCTTCTAGCAGATCACTAAAGCCTTAGGGTTTTTCATTAGGCTTCAATAACATCCACAAATCCCTCTTTTCTAGTCTTTCTTTAAAATCCCTAGGAGATAAAGCCTCATGGTAAATTTTGCTTCAAATATCAGCTAGAGATACAAGCTCAATAAGTGTAATATCTTAACTGCAGAGTGCCAGAGGCAAGCAGTGTTAATCACACAGGGCTTTTGTGAGGTTATTTCACTGTGCTGCCTATGTTGTTTCTAAAATACTCGGTCTTCAAGGTTGGCTTCACAGCTCCAGCTGATTTCTGCCACCAAGCAAGTGTGAGGAGCAGCCTAATCCAGAGAAAAGCATCAAGTTTTCTTCCTCAGCATCCTCTGCTGGTGGTCACCAAAGCCCAACTTGGCATCAAGGGGGCCACAAACAGAACCAGGAATGGATTAAGGACACAGAGAGAAAGGGCAAGGGTGAAAATTAGATGCTGAAGAAGTCACCCAATGAAGAATGCCTTCAGTCATAAGGAAAAGCAATATATCAATCTGCATTTCTTGCCGGCAATAATTCCAACATGCTAGAAGGTGCAAAATTGAAATCCAAAGAATCGTGCATTTAAGCTGCAAAATTGACTAATACAAGAAGTTCTTCAGGTTACAGACCCAGCATGAATCAATACAATTCCTATATTGCTTATTAGCATTAAAAAGAAATCATGTAAGAATACTAGAGCAGATCAAACCCACCTAGACATTTTTCTCAGTAACCTTGAGGCACAATCCTGTCCCCAAGACTGGATACAAAACCATACAGGTCTGACTAGCTGAACACAATCAACTTTGGCATGAGGTCTTCAAAAAAGACTTGATTACAGTGAGAAGTCTAGTGACAGGCAAGACCAGAAAGAGCATTCCATGATCAAGGGACTGAAACTGCAAATATACTCTGCAGACCAATTTCTAGCACCTCTCTATCTTCAGAAAATGGATAACATTACTCATAGAGAAAAAGTCCAGCTGTTGGCAATTATAACCCAGCGTATCTGTCTCTTCCAAAAAAACGTGTGGTTGAATACCTCATATAAATCATGGCTTTCCTGAAGTCAGTGCCAATTTGCTGCTGCCCAAACTGAACTGAGCTGTGTTTTGGTCTGGTCAGATTACAGTAGGTGTTGTCCCTATGCTCCTCAAGCCCTTTGGAATTCAAACACATTGAGAGGAACTAAGAAATCTCTTTTTGACTTCCCTTGTGCTTGAATCAGCTTGCACATCTCCCCCTGCCGCATTCACATTCTCTGAAAAATCCCTTCACCGAGGATTTTTCTCCTGGGAAGATGAAAAGCCTCAGAGAAAAAGGAAAACAATAATTATCTGATTTGCTTCTCCTGTGTTTTGCTGCTTTGGAATGTGTTTAGAGATTGTTTACCCACAGGTGATTGTTTCATTAGTTTCTAGTGTGAATTATTTTGTCTCATTGGTCAATCAGGGCCAAGCTGTGTCGAGAGTCTGGAGAGAGTCACAATTTTTCATTATTATCTTTTTAGCATTGTGTAAGTATCCTTTCTGTATTCTTTAATATAATATAGTACCATAAAATGATAAATTAACCTTCTGAGAACATGAAATCAGATTCATCATTCCTGCCTGCCATGGGCATCCCTGTAAATACAATTCCCTGCTGATGGAAAGGGGGCAATTCCTTTCCCCTCCCTACACGAGCACTTGGTTCACATTAACTGTAAAACCCACATAAGATTACATAGGAATGATTCATGGGGAAAGGCAGAGGAGGAGGAATGGCAGCAAAGTCTTTATTAGGAGATTTGGGGCGAGGAGCTTGCCTGGAACACACCCAGACCTCGTGGATCCTCTTTCAGCGCGATGTAACCAAGCACACCCATCTGCTGCCAGCTGGTTTGTGTCAAGGCCCTGCTGCTGCCCTCCAGCCATTCCCCCAGCCCCTGGTGTGACACCTCCCCAGCCTGCTGAGCTCACTTCCCCTTGGAAGCAGGAGTTTTGATGAAGTGGAGCAATGGTAACCACATGGCATCATTCACCCTCACCAAGTCATCTGCTCCAGAAGGCTTCTGCTCAGGGCATGCAGGATTTCACACATTGGCTCATAAGGCCCCAGCAGAAAAATAATAGACACGTGGGATGGAGTGAGTGCACCTTGCTGCCTGCATGATTTTGGGGGTTGGTTGTTTTTTTTCCCCTGAAGATCTTCACAGTCAATTTTCCTTCTGTTTTCATTTGTTGACTCAGCTGCACTCACAGCCCAAGGCGATGGGTCTGGCCTGGCAGAACCTTCATTCCTGCAGTTCCCATGCTGGAAACAGCTGGGATCACTGCAGCTCTGAGGGGCTGCAGTGTATAGGTTCTAATTTAAGCATTTAAAAAAAAAAAAAATTCCCCGGACTGCAGGCTAAAAACCTCTCAGCCACGTAACATTTGCCTTGTCTAGGATTTCCACTTTTCCTCCACCCATCTGTTCTTTAAGTCATCAAAGTTTGTTCAGCCTAAAGAAGAGGGGAATGAGGGGAGACCTCATTGTCATTGTCATCTTCAGTGTCCTCATGAGGGGCAGTGGAAGGGCAGATACTCTCCTGACCATAGGATGGCCTGAAGCTGATTTAAGGGGGGTTTAAATTGATAAGCAGGAAAACGTTTTTCACCCAGAGGATGTTGAGCACTGGAACAGTGGTGACAGCCCCAAGGCTGCCAGAGCACCAGGAGCATTTAGACAATGGCTTCAGGAACAGGGTCGGATTGTTGAGGTGTCCTGTGCAGGGCCAGAAGATGGACTGGATGATCCTGATGGGTCCCAACCAATTCAGCCTCTTCCATGATTAAAAAGTAAATTCTATTATTAAAAAGACTTTGCTTTATGATTAAAAAGAATGATGAGGAGATGGTTGATAGCCTAACCAGAGCTATGCTGTGGAACTAAGGAACAGTTATTAGGGTAAAAGAGCTATTTTTTTGTTAATTAATAGGTAATCTGCTGTTATCTGCCTGATCAATGACTCATTCTGGGCATTACTCTAACCATGCCTTACTATCACCTTCTATTTTTGAGACATGCCCTCACCCCAAATAAAACTTGACTGAAAGTGTTATATGAAGCTATTCTCTGTACACTCTTTAGCTGTAAATTATTTCCATCCTGATCCATTATCTTAATTTAAGAAGGGCTGCAGATTCCAAGAGTATTTTCTGGGCCAAGATGTTCCTGCTAGTCACCCACAAAAGGAACCATTTAAAGCCCCAGAAACCAAAAATGGTGGGCTGAAAACAAGGACAGACATTGTGGAAAATATCTGAAATCCCCTCATTAAGTCACTTGCCAGGACCTGATGAGATCCTTCACATCCAGAGGACTCTTTGGTAAATTCCAATGTGTACGACATTGACACAAGGCTGCTGTGACTCTCCCTGAGCCACTTCTGCTCTAACACTTTCCCCTGTGAGCTCTGCAGGTGGGATACACACAATTTATGGGTACAGAATAACTATTTATTGGTCATTATCCCCCATAGTTTTCTAGGAGTTACATCCTAGCAGGATAAATATCAGCACATGCAGTGAGTTTCTGCTGGCCAAGGTGGAAACGTGTTCCCCTTCTTCACACAGGCTGATCCCCAGTCTTCATAGCTGCTGTCTTATTCTACATTTTTTCCTTATATTTTTATAACTCTCCATGTCAACAGTTTCCCTCTTGAATCCTTAAGTCATTATCTCAACAATGACTCTCTGTTTTCCCCCTCCCTACCTTTCATGCCTTTAGCCGATGGACTTTCTCACAGCTCAGGAACAATTTTCTCAGCAAAACAGAGCCAAGGTCACACAGCTGTGCTCCTCCAAACCAGGCCTTGGGTCTGAGAGAGCTGAATTCCTGGGCTGCAAGGTTACCTTGGGTCATCTTGGCAACCCAGGGCTCGTTTTCCTGCCTTGAAAAGCTCTCTGATGATTCCCAGGGCAGAAATCATACATGGCCATTTGAACACTCGGCTTGAAGCAGGAGCAGCCAGGACAGAGCCCCAAGGGACAGATTAGGGCCAGGATAAATCCCACAGCAGCATTTTGTGTCCCTGCACACGAGGGAGAGCATGACACTGTCCCAGCCACCAGACCCACAAGTGGCTCGTGCTGGTGACACCTCTAGAGAGACATTTCCAAAAGGAAAAGACAGGAAAAGACATCATGGTGTCCTCGAGGCTTAAATGTGTGGAGTGGGGAGGGATGTGCTGTAGCCATTGAAGAGCAGCAGGCACTGAACACCCCTGAGGTCAGCAGTTGCTGCCTGGATGCATTTCTGTCAAGGAAAAAAGGCAGAAAGGAAAGGGGCTGAGTCCTCCCAGAGCTTCAAAGCAACAGCTGGGAATTCACCCTCAGGAGTGCTGTGCTCACTGCACCATCATTGCATCTGCAGAGGAAATTACTGCTCTAGATGAGGGCCAGGGGATACCCACCCCAAAGCAGGATGGGGGTGAGCCAGGAACAAGCATCATTTTTACATTGAGTCATGTGGAAAGTGTTCAATAAAGCACGGGGAGAGTGGATTCATGGGAAAACTTTGATGGAAGTGAAACGAGTTTGGAAAACTCTAACCTTTCCTGTCAAATAGGAATTCTTACCAAAAGTACACTGACCCTTTACATAAACACACACACAAATACAAATATTGCAAAATATTAGCTTTGCTGTTGCAAAACCTAATGTCTCAGCAAAAATTTGCTTCAACACAACCAATCTCCTACAGAGAAATTCGCAGTCAGCCCTGTCCAACAGATCACATTGTAAGAAAAGGGTGGATGAAACGAGCTTTCTTCCTTCTGAGCATCAGTGGAACCAGCACAAAAACTCCAGCACCATTTTTCACTTTATCCCCAAGATCAATCAAACAATTAACTGCAGGTAGCAGCCATTGTGGCCTGAATCTTCATCATCTGTGAATTAACCCATGAGTTTTTGTTGTCCATGACTTCATTCCTCAAAGCTGCTCACTCCAGAGCTGCAGTGAATAATTTTCATCCAATGGACCATTCCCACCAGTGTGGTTGCTCTTCACTGCCCAAGTGTGAGACTGGGTCACACAATATAATTGCTACTGCCTTAGTGGATAATAAACATTACAGAGACAGAAAGGAGGAAACGATCCCTTCCCTGTCCATGCAGGAGTACTCTGTCCTTTCACAGGACAAGAAGGAAGAGCTCCAGAGTAAGGAATTCAAGGAGAAAAGGATTCTTACAGCAAATTGAATGGCCAGAGATAATCAGGAGGATCAGCCCTAGGAAAGGCAACTGATGTAATTACTGAAAGAGATGCAGACAGACTTTGCCTTATGACAATGACAAATTCACCTAAAGACAACTAAAAATGTTTAAAGAGCCCTATAGAAAAGATGATTGGCCTCCAGCATTACCATGATAACACCCCACAAATGCAGCTTAGATTATCATTAGGAGCAGGTTATCATCCAAGATGTTAAAGCATTACAGAATATTTAAACAACCAAATTATTTGTGTTTCCCTGCTGCAACCCCCACACCATCCTTTGGGCTCATCCTGTTCCCAAAAACTTAAAATAAAAAAGCTCCTTAACACCAATAAGAAACAGGCATTCTTTTTGTGGCCAGATGCACGAGGGGATATCTCCTCCAAAACTTGTGTGTGCTGAGCAGAGGAAAGTTTCTGTTTATAGCCTGTATTTTACATACATATTCATTGCTTGTCCCAGAATAAATATGCATATGATAATCATTTCCCCAAAATCATTAACATATTTTCCCTCCTCTTTATATGTGCATTCTTCTATCCTGGGAGTCTCTTTGGGGGTCTCTCTGGTGGTCACAGACCCCAGTGCTGCAGCTGGAAGGGCTGGGGAACTTCCAGTTCTTCTTACACAAAGGGCATTGTGCACTTTCCTAGGTCTTTTTAAAGAATATACATTGTGTTATCTGATCAGGTATAGACAATTTATCACCTGGTAACAATCCCATTGCCAGGATTTCCATGCCCCTAGCAGAGTGGATACTTTCCATTGCATTTTTTTGTCTTTGCAGAGGTTCATCTCCAGCATCTTTCAGGCAGGGAATGCTCCTAGGTGAGAGGGATGCAAGTGTATTCCCAGGCAGTGCAAGTGTATTCCCATACACCTAGAAGCATTCCCAGCTGCAAACTTGACATTAAAATGTCACTCCCAGTCCTAGAGCAGAGCTGGCCCACAGAAAAGTGAGTTGCTAATACACCTGCTCCAGATGAGAGTATCAAGATTTAAATAGGCACCAAATTTGCATAATACCCTCGAGATAAGCAGCACTACAGCAAAGCCTTGCAATGCATGAAGGATTTATTTTGTGTCTTATCCACTTCTGTGTTCCAGAAGAGGCCATTCATCATTGTGCCAATACTTCAGAGATTTCACTGAAAGCTCCAACAGCTCTAGATTATCAAGGAATTATATATTTTTCCCCACTGAATAATCATTCCCAGAAGCCTGCGAGGAAAGAAAAAAAAAATCCCATTTTCATCATGTAGGCTAATGACACTGCAAGTAATGACATTCACTTTTAATGACTGCCCAAAGACACTGAAACCTCTCTATTTTGGCCAGCTGAATGGATTTTTTCTTTACTGCTTCATTTCCAGTTAGATACACACTCAACAGCTTACAGACAGGTCTTCCTCAATGCCCTGGCTACACAGGACCTCTACAAAAAGAAAAAATTCCCAGAGTTGTTGCACTATCACTGGAGTGAGGGATTTATCCCAATTCGGGAATATGGAATGGAAATTCAGCCTCTTCTGCCTTTGGGGACCCCACATCACATCATGGCAAACTCAGGTTAACCTTTCCTGCCACAGAGACCTCCAAAAACTCACTGTTCCTGCCACAGAGACCTCCAAAAACTCACTGTTCCTGTCACAGAGACCTTCAAAAACTCACTATTCCTTCCTTGGCACTTGGGCTGGCCAACAAGGAACACTGGAGGCTGGATGGGGGCAATGCCTTTAATCCAACACTGACTATTTTGTTCATAACATCAGAGGAAAGCCAACAAAAGCTCAAAACTTGTGGACAGGTGGGATATTTAGAGAGGTAGAACTTTGTATTGCAGTGGTTTGAGGGCTTAACTCGCTTAAGCTCCTCTTGAAACTGCCAGGCTCAGATATATGGTGATGAGGCTGTAAAACTTTCCTGTTGAGACTAATGTATTGATCAATCCAGAAGCTACATGAAATTTGTCCCATCTGGAGAGAATTCTGTATGTGCTATCTTGCCATCAGTTGTCTGTGATAGCCTTTAAACCTCCAGCCCCTGCTTTGATGCACATGTGGTTTAACTCAGATCTGTTTTCCTTAAATAGCAAAGGGAACACATCTGGCAGTGATGTTTAGACTGGGAAAACCTTTTGATAAGGGGATGGAGGTTACTGAACAGCAAAAAAAGCACTGTACCATCACTGCTGGAATCAGTGGAACTGACTGCTGTGTTATTCATTTGCTCTGAACCTTTTGCTGCTTCTGCAAAGCAGAAAAGTATTGGAGGCTTGGAAAGCTGTTACAGATAGCTTTACTCATGCTTTAAATGGATGCAGTCACAGATGACAGACAAAAAACATGCACAAATGTGACGGTGTTCACAGAGGTTCTTGGATGAGGGAAGAGACGAGGATCTGACTCCATGTTTCAGAAAGCTTGATTTATTATTTTATGATATATATTACATTAAAACTATACTAAAAGAATAGAAGAAAAGGTTTCATCAGAAGGCTAGCTAAGAATAGGAAAAGAAAGAATGATAACAAAGGTTTGTGGCTCAGACTCTCTGTCTGAGCTAGCTGTGATTGGCCATTAATTAGAAACAACCACATGAGACCAATCACAGATGCACCTGTTGCATTCCACAGCAGCAGATAACCATTGTTTACATTTTGTTCCTGAGGCTTCTCAACTTCTCAGGAGGAAAAATCCTAAGGAAAGGATTTTCATGAAAAGATGACAGTTATCATTCTTTCTTTTTCTATTCTTAGCCAGCCTTCTGATGAAATCCTTTCTTGTATTTTTTTAGTATAGTTTTAATGTAATATATATCATAAAATAATAAATCAAGCCTTCTGAGACTCCTGTGAACACCATCACAGCTATGGAATTATTTCCTGTGGTGGGCACCAAAGAACCCAATCCCAAAACTATTCCCAAATCTGACTCAAATCCAATGAGCTGTTGCTTGCCTCCCTCAAAACAGCAATGTGAATTTTGCACAGGTGGGACCTGCCTGTTTTTGTCACAAGCTGAGATGTCTCTGACAGCACCCAGAGCTGGAACAAAGGGACACAAAGCAGCACAGATCCCAGCTCTGCAATCTGCCCCATCCCACAGCCCAAGCTGGATGACTTCATCCCTTCTCACTGCACTGATCCCCTCTGGGCTGGTTACAGGACAGATGTGCTCTGCTTTACAGCAGGAAAACTCTTTGGTAGAGAAACAATGAGAAGTATAATCATTTTTTAAATGAAAACTGATCCAAACCTGACAGGGATGCCAACAGAGACTAAGAATCCCAGAGGAGAGGGGTTGCTTGGGAGATTTGTGGAATTTCCTGCTTCTGGACCAATTAGAAATAGTACAAGACCATAACAATATATTCTGATGACAGCGTAACGTGTCACTCATCATTTTGGCCTGAAAATTGGAATTAGAGATGAAATAATGGGATGAAGAAACTTTTTTCACACTTGCAAGGTTTCCTCAAAGACTCTTCAGGGAGAGAGGAGTGTTGCTCTTCCATCTGTATTCTCTCACCCATCCCATCTTCGCAGACACTCACCTGGCAAATTACATCTGTTTCTGGAAGTGTTCTCAGGAATTTGAGTAAAGGATATTATAGTTATAAATGAGAACATCCCCACTGCCTGGCAGGCAGTGCATCCACTGTGCTCAAAGAATTAATCAACACATTTCAGAGGACCTCATAAAAAAAAGGTAAATTCAAGAGGTCATTGATGCCTGTGGATTAGGTATTTTACACTGTTAAAAGTTTCCAGTCATCTCATAATCTTTCATACATCAAAGCCATCAACAGCCCTGGGAGATAAGGCAGAACTGTTATCCCACTCTTGTGGTGGGAGAACCAAGAGATGCAGAACACGGGCTCAACACAAAGCAAGATCTTGGCTGTTGTCTTTATAAACCCTTGGTGGATCCCTTCACACTGGGCAAGGCTTCCCCCGAGCTCTGTCGAAACCTCAGGAGCCCCAAATCTGAGTTTTTGAGCCGGGAGGGGTGGTTTGTGCTGACTGAGCTGCCATCCCTCACTCATTCAGGTGGTTTGTGCTGACTGAGCTGCCATCCCTCACTCATTCAGATGGTTTGTGCTGACTGAGCTGCCATTCCCCCTCCATCCCCACCGCACATTGCAGCTCTCACAGCACCATGGTCCCTACTGCTCTAAAATCCAACCAAAGTCTCGCATCTGGAGTGTTTGCACTGCGTGCCCACATAACAAAAGCAAGGCTCACAACCTCCCAGACCCCATGGCATTTGCTGAATCACCCTCCTTGAGCTGAACTTTGGATTTATCTTTGCCACGATGCTTCAAACCGCTGATGCCAATCCCTTGCCCAATCTCCCACGCACAGCAGTCACCCTGTACCTCCCCGTTGCCTGCAAACCTCCTGGGTTTCCTTTCCTTTCCTTTCCTTTCCTTTCCTTTCCTTTCCTTTCCTTTCCTTTCCTTTCCTTTCCTTTCCTTTCCTTTCCTTTCCTTTCCTTTCCTTTCCTTTCCTTTCCTTTCCTTTCCTTTCCTTTCCTTTCCTTTCCTTTCCTTTCCTTTCCTTGTGGAGCAGTTCTCCTTTCCACGAGCCCTAGCAACTCTCCCATTTGTCCCAACATGGGCCAGCAGGTTGAGGAAGGCAATTCCTGCCCCTCTGCTCAGGCTACACTTGGATTCTGTGTCCAGCCTTGGGCTCCTCAGCACAGGGAAGATGTGAAGCTGTGGGAGTGGGTCCAGAGGAGGCCAGGAAGATGCTCCAAGGGCTGGAGAATGGCTGAGAGTTGGGTTTGTTCAGCCTGGAGAAGTGAAGGCTCTGGGAAAACCTTTATTATAGCCTTGCCATACACAAATGAAGCTCGCAGGAAAGATGGGAGCATGTAAGACCGTGGTGGAGATGAGACAAGGGCTGATGCATTTAAACTGAAAAAGAGCCATCTTAGACTATACATAAGAATGAAATTTTTTTATGCCTAGGGTGGTGAAACACTGCTAGGAAAGAGGTTGTTATAGCTGTGAAACCCTGGAAACATCCAAGGCCAGATTGGACAGTGTCACTGTCATATTTTCTGGAAAAATCCCCTCACCCAGGATTTTGCTCCTGGGAAGCTGAGAACCTTCAGAGAAAAAGGAAAATAATTCTTATCCCATTTGCTTCTCCTGTGTTTTGCTGCTTTGGAATGTGTTTAGACATTTTTTACCCACAGGTGGTTGTTTCATTGATTTCATGTGAATTGTTTTGAATTAATGACCAGTCAAGGTCAAGCTGTGTTAGGACTCTGGAGAGAGTCACGAGTTTTCATAGTGTTTTAGTCTTTTGTAAGTATCCTTTCTGTATTCTTTAATATAATATAGTATCACAAAATAATAAATTAGCCTTCTGAAAACATGGAGTCAGATTCATCATTCCTGCCTTCATCTGGGAACCCCACAAACACAAGAGGACAGGGCTTGGAGCTGCCTGGGCTGGTGGAAGGTGTCCCTGCCCATGGACTACACAACCTTGGGGTCCTTTCCAACCCAAACTACTCTGTGATTCCATGGTCCAACTCTGTGGCTGGCAAAAGGGATGATGCCCGTAGGAAGCTGGGAAATGGCTGAGGGCAGCCAACACCATGAATAGAACCCACTCCTCTCCTGTGCTGAACCTCTCCATTCCCTCAGGAAAGCAGGAGGCTGGGAATGGGCTGGAGACCAGAGGAATTGTCCTGGCAGCCCAGCCTGAGCCTGTTAAACAGCAACATCTCCTCACTGTTCATGGCCAGTCCAGGCTCACATGCAAGCCTGGATCCCAACCTTCCAACCCATATGTAGGCAGCATGTTTTCAAAACCTGGACTTGAGCCCAGAAGAGAATTTTCAAGCTCTAGCCACCTTTTTTCACTGGTGCTTTTGCATTTCTGATGTCAATATCATTTTGGGTAATAATATGTTTCAAGTCAATTCGCTGTCTGGGCTTCATACACATACAAAGTCTGACAGGCAAATAAAGAAAAGAAACATATATTTGATAGATTTAAAAGCTGTTTCCATTTGGATTTCCTTTTAATAGAAACATTCTGTTGATCTTTGGTTTTGTGGAAGTGGAGGGTGCTGGATTTTTTTAATAGAAAGTAATTCAAGGGGCAAATTTGCCTAAATGGGGTCCTGTCAATCTCTTCAACTGCCACTTTGGAAAACTGCAATTAAAAAAGTATTTCAAAACAACAGGACAGACACTAAGTGGAAAGTGTAGGTTGTAGAAATATCCCCCAGCTCATTGCCTGGGTTTTTGCAAAATCTGAACTATAGAAACAAGCTTTTAATTTTTTAAACATTTAAAATGCTTTTAGTTTTTTTTAAAAAGAGGGAAGTAAAAAAACAAATAGAGAAGCTTCATAGGCAGAGGTCCTATGGATCATGAATAACCCAGACGTAGTTGCCATCCAGGACTTGAGAAGAGCACAAGAAGCTCAAACCCATGGAGACACAGTGACCAAAACAACACAGGAAACCTTACCCTGATGGGCAATTACAGAAATATTTACAGGTACATGTTTGCTTACACTGTTCAACATTTCAAAGAAAATATTTGATAACAGAGTAACACATCTGTCACGTCAGCATGGCTGCACAAAAGCCTCTCTGACCAAAATAAAAGGTCCTTAAGGACTAGAATGACACTTCTAGTGCCCAAGGGACATTATCTGATGGAGGAATGGATTTACAGATAGAGAAAACTGCTGGATTTATTACAATTATTACTGAAGAAGCTTATTTTGATAGATCTGTGTTAGCACAAGTATCTGGCACAGGGCACGGTGCCAGTGAAGGTTGCATTGCCCTTTCCCTCCCCTTGGAATCATCCAGCAGAGCCAAAATCCTCAGCAAGAAATGCTCGGGGAGGCTCTCCTGGCACACAGCTGAGGGCTACAGCCCCTGCACATCAAACACACCCATAAATTAGCAGCAACTGGGCTTCCAGCAGCCAGTCCAGCAAATTAGTCCAAGGAAAGAGATTGCCAAATTTGCCAAGCAGGGAGGCTCCCAAACCTGCCCCGAGCTTTGTGCTATTCTTTGATTATACTGACATCTAAAGGTCACCAAATTAACTGTGTTAAACTTCCTGGCACATTCTTTCTGCTTCTGTTTCCCTTATCTGCTGTCATCTCAAAAAAGAAAGAAAAAAATCGATGAACATTTGCTGCTTTGTGAAGAAAAATGGAAAACTGGTAATACATTACAGAACTTTCACTGCTTTGGTGTTTAAATAAAAGACTTCTGGGGAAGAAAAATAAACCAAGAGAAGTCTAAGTCTGTGAGTACCAATATCGGGAGGATCAAGAAGGTAATATAGAATTTATCATACACCAGAACTGCAGATCTGATTTGTGATTTACTTCTGCATTTGCCTTCCAAGAAGGAATCCCAGGTATGCAGCAATACAAGGAAGAATTAATCTGGCCCATATATCATAGATTTCAGCAGTAACTCCTCCTTTTACCACAATTCCAAGAGGGGACAGAGCTTTGTTTGCACAAGCTGAAGTCCCATTTTGTGCCCTGGAACATCCTGGTGTCTCTCTTAATGCCCTATTCAGCTTTACCAGCCTGCAGGGAAATAAATAACCAATGGGCAGTTGTGTAAACCAGCCATGCCACAGGCAGGGATTAGCCAAGTTTTCAGCACATTGGTGTCACATAATGATAACGATAATAATAACAATAACAATAACAATAACAATAACAATAATAATAATAATAATAATAATAATAATAATAATAATAATAATAATAATATTGCTGCAGCTCCTCTGAAGGACAACATCCCCCTGAGTTTCCTTTCTGCAGCCAAAGCAGAGCCAACAGCTCACATAAAGTTCTGAAAACCAGGAGCCCCAGACCCCAAACAAGTGTTTGAACATGTTTACTATTATTATTATAAAATCATAATAATTATTATAATATTAATTACAATATTTTATATCATTTTATATTATAGTAATAATTTTGCAGCTCCTCTGAAGGATAACAACCCCCCGTGCTTCCCTTCTGCAGCCAAAGAGGAGCCAGGAACTCACACGAAGCTGTGAAAACCAGGAGCCCCAGACCCCCAAACAAGTGTTTGAACATGTATATTATTATTATTAATAATAACTTTGCAGCTCCTCAAAGGAGCTCGGGCTCCTGAAGGACAACAACCCCCTGAGTTTCCCTTCTGCAGCCAAAGCACAGCCAGGAGCTCAGACAAAGCTGTGCAGTCCAGGAGCCTCCTAACCATGTTTATATTATTATTATTATTGTTGTTGTTGTTGTTGTTGTTGTTATTACTATTACTATTACTATTACTACTATTATTACTATTATTACTATTATTACTATCATTATTATTTTCCAGCTCCTCTGAAGGACAACAACCCCCTGAGTTTCCCTTCTGCAGCCAAAGCACAACCAGGAGCTCAGACAAAGTTGTGAAAACCAGGGGCCCCAGACCTCCAAACAAGTGTTTGAACATGTATATTATTATTATTAATAATAATTTAAAAAATTAAATCAATAATAATAACAGTTCTGCATGCATGGACACAAACTAGCCATCCATTTCTCAGCGCCAGCCCCCTCGAGGGGATGAGCACCCTGCAGCTGGGGGTAAACAGCAGCTCCTGAGCCCCCTAAGCCAGGCTGCCATCAGCAGGCTGGCACTGAATGAGACACTAATCAGATTAGGATAAATTGCTTTAATCTGACACTCAGGAGTGAAAAGCCCCCACATCTCCTCTGCCAGGGCTTTGAGCAGCCCTGACTGCTGCAGCTTCACACCCAAACCATGGAGTATCTGCCTTATTCCAGGCAGCACTTTTATCATCCTAATCACGGATTAAACAAGTGTATTTCAGGGAAGAAAGGGATTGGGTTGAAAACAGGCAGAACAAGGGATGCTGCTCTATTTCACAGCATGGCTGGGGGGAATGTGGAGATGGCAGAGAGTGGAGGGGACAGAGGCAGCCAGGCTGAGCAGGGTGAGGATGCCCCCAGCATCAGAGGGGACAGGGTCAGCAGCACTCATGGTGGGACCTTGGGGATGACCAGCACCACCTATGAGCCTGCCCACCCTGGCAGAGATGCCCAGAGGAGGGCACAGCTTGCTGCCTCAGCATCCCTGAGCTTTGCTTCACACACTCACAGCATTTGAGAGCAGGAGCAGCAAAGCCTGGGGTTTATTAAAGCCTGAAAACACACACACACACACACAAAATCCTCCTCATTTCCTCCTTGCAGCCACATCTCTGCTCTCCCCCCTCACCTGCTTGCAGCAGAGCCATAAACCCAACAGCTCTGGGACCTCTGTCCCACCATCAAACCCTGCTCCAGTCGGGTCTAAGGCCAGGTGAGAGGGCTGCCAGCAGAAAGGAGCAGACTTGCAAACACAGCGCCATAAACCTGGCTTCCTTAGGGGATGGAACAAAGGGAACAGGCACAGATGAAAGCAGAGAGCGCTGCTGCTCGTCCTCTGCACAATCAGACACAGCAACAATGCCAGGGAATTAAAGTGCTGCAAGAATGCAACTACTCTTTTATTGTATTGTTCTACAATAATATTCTATTGTATTGTTCTACAATAATATCCAATTGTAACTCTGTCCCCCTGGAAAAAAAAATATTTTTTAAGATTTTCTAAGCCTTCTGATGTTGACATTCTTGTAGTGAACTTTCTTACACACTTTCTGTAAATAAATCAATGTTTTGCATTCCTTTATGGAGGAGGAAAATTTTGCTGGACTGTTGGTTTGTCCAGTGTCATTGGAGAGGTGGCACTGTCACCCTCCAATCCGCTGTCACTTTTGGAAAACTATAAACGTTGGAGTCAGAAAATAAACTTCCCTTTTCCTTCACCTTGAGAACAGCAGTGTGAGCTTGTGTTCTTTCCTGTCCTACAGTGACATAACTCCACAGGTACATCATCACAAATATCCAGAGCAGGGCAGAGAGGCTGACACAGCACAGATACCTGCTGTTCCCCCAAAGAACCACAAAAACAGTCAAACAGCACAGGACAAGCAAAACCAACACATGCTGCTTTTGATTTAAAAATGTTCATCCTGCTGTATCCTCCACAGCACTCAATCAGAGAGCACTGCTGCTTGTCCTCTGCACAATCAGACACAGCATCAGCCCAGCAACAATGCATGGGAATTAAAGTGCTGCAAGAGTGCAAGTGGGTATTGTAACTCCACATTTATATCATCACAAATCTCCAGGGCAGAGAGGCTGACACAGCACAGATACCTGCTGTTCCCCCAAAGCACCACAAAAGCAGTCAAACAAGCACAGGACAAGCAAAACCAGCACACGCTTTTGATTTAAAAATGTTCATCCTGCAGAGGCTGCGTCCTCCACAGCACTCAGAGGCCCAACCCTGAAGCAGATCTATCACTGGTAACCAGGCAAGACTTTAAGTGAGGCTCATTTTTGCCCAGGTAACACCTCCAGGACTGGGCTTCAGCTGTTTTGCTTTCCCTGGCAGACTGATGTCATTGCCTTGCTCAAACAAGGGCTTGAGATGCCTTCCTTGCCGTGACCTCCCCGTGCAGAATCAGAAGGTTTATTTGTTCTAAGATAAAGTATGGTGACACATTAAAGATGCCCTCATTCCTCCTCTTAGATCAGCCTGACATCTGTTTCTAAAACGTTATGAAACACCCTCTGAACCTGCTGTGGAATTGAATGTTGTGATATTTCACCCAGGCGCCGTCGGGGCGAACTTTCACCTCCACGTGAAAGCCTGAGTGTCAAAAGTGAAAACAAACCACTCAGAGCCTTCCACTGGGACAGACCTGCAGTGACACTGGATGCAGGGAAATAACTGCAGATGGTCTTGTTGTGGGGGAAATCTCACCTGCCATGAAACCAAGATCATATCGTGGAGCTGCCTCGTGGTAACACATCCAGACTGCAGCAAGGTCATTCCACAGGAAACCCTCACACAACAACAGGGTTTTGTTCATTGTGGTTAATAGTTCTTGAATGGAGCGTGGGGAAATTGAAAAAAAAAAAAAGCCTAGCCAAATATTTTTGCTACAGATAAAGCAAGCTGCAGTTAGACAGATTTTTTTTGTCATGTTTGCAGTGGAGAAACAATATGGTGTTATTGAGAATGAGAGAGGGGTTCTTTCTTTAAGAAAATTTAAAAGCTTTGTATATTAATGATGAAAAAAGGAGAATGCTTGCCAACCTAGTGGAATTTCTCACACATAACAACCCAAGAGTTTTGTTGTTCCTTGCAAAAATATCCACAACTGTCAAGCAGAGAGTTGAGAGTTCTCAAAGCCCCTGGGTGATGCAAGATTTCTACTTCTCCTGTGGAAAGGAATCTGGAGAGTGTGTTTGAGCCACATAGAGGTGCTACAACAGAAGAGTGATGCCAGCAGAGACGCAGACCCACACTGGAGAGCATAAAGAGGATGGGAGAGCTTGGTGAGGGTCTGGGGAGAGAAAGCAGAAAAAATTCATTTTTTCAGGAAATATCCTGTGACAGTGATGTTCTGCTCCATCTGCAGAACTGACCATGGAAGGCACCTAGAGGAGCTCCTGAAGTGCCTCTTGTGCGCCAGCAATCTGGAAACCTCTCAATTCCTAACAAGAAACACAACAGGCAGCCCCAAGATTAGAGGCAAATCCTGAGGGAAAGAGCTGCTGGTGGGATGTAGGAATTGGTGAACCCTTTCCTCAGGACAGCCAGCACTGTGGCACCGGGATCTTCTCAGAACAAACACAGACAGAGAGGAGGAGAAAGCAGAAAAGCCTCCGAGCCCTCTGCAGGTGCGATTTGTGCCTCAGATGCCAAGCAACAGGCACGTGGGTTTGCAGTGTTATGCAGCCAAGGCAAACAAGACACAGCAAAGCCCAAATTTGACCCCCTCAGGACCCATAAACCGGCCTCTGGGAGCTGTGGGGGGCACGTTGTTCCTAATTGTGTCTTGTTTCACTTGGCTCCTTAAACAGCAAATCTCTTGCTGCCTTGGCCAGAGTCCTCAGTCTCACACCTTGGTGGGGCTTACCTCTTCTCTTGGAGTGGTAAAATAAAGAAATCCCTAATAGTGACACATGTGAAATGTTTTTGATCAAACCCTGCTAGTTTTTATAAGAAGCAGCAAGGATGACATGCAGAGAACCTCTCCGACTGGGGAACTGGGATTGTTCCTACAGCAAAAAGAACCATCACCTACTGTCATGTTATTAAACAGTTAAACCATATATCCCTACATTATCCAAATCACTTATCATCAATACACTTTCAATTAACCTTCCTCTGTATTTCCTAGTATCAAAAAAATCTACTTAGTTACTGGTGTGCTGCATGCAGAGCAGTGCAAAAATACACTGGTCTTCCCTGAAATAGGAAATAAACTAACCACAAAACCCATCAGTTGCTTAATGCATTGCAGGTTCCTGTCTGATCTGCTCCAAACTTTCTCAGCCCTGCCAACTCCCCAGCATCTTCCTCTGCTGTGAATGTCTTGGATTATCATTTCACAGGGGACTTCACTGCTTTTTTCTAGTTTGCACCTCTTCTCCTCATTTCTGTTCTGTATTTCCCACACTTTCTGATCAGTCAGTGCACTGAGCAGGAGAAATGGAAACTGGATAAATCAGCATCACACCTTGTCCAATTACCTCCCATTGTAACCACATCCAGATGCTACACTCAGAAGTTGCAAGAAATTCCATTGGGGATGGTCATAAAATTAAAAGCATATCTATTCCATTCCTCTGTTATCAAGTCACAATATTTCCCCTTTTAGCTTCAAATATTTATATAATTTGCAATACACATAGCCCTCATCCCAAAATAGGAGGGAAAATGCAGAGTTGGACATTTCCAGTGCCTACAGACCAGACTTTGCACAAAGCCAAGGCCAAAACACAAGGAAACATGTGGCATGAGAGAACACAAGATAAAATATAGCATAAAATAGAATAAATATAACATAAAATAGAATACAACACAAAATAACCCTGCTCCTGATCTTTACAGCATCCAGATTTCTCTGGACCTGCTTCCACTGGTGTTTTTTCCTTCTCTGAAAGCTTGCAGGCAGAACCACAGCAGGATTCCCAGATCATCCTGTCCCATGGTGTTGGTGTTTCCTGATGGCTGCTGCTGAGAGCCTGCAAATGGCACTTTTGATTATATCAGTGTCTTGAAGGCATCTGTGATTGATTTACACAGACAGTTCCCTCACTCACATCACTGACAGCCAGTGAGGCTCGAATTTACAGCAAAAATTCCTGATTTAATCCAGAAATTCATCACCTTGCACTTGTGTGTCAAACCACTTCTGTTGCTCCCCCTCTCCAATCCTCCTCCTCTGCTGATGCCTCCCCACAGTCCATCATCAGCAACAGCTTCACTGATGGGAATATTTAATAAAATCAGCCACAAAACCCACTTCACAAGACTCCACCTCACAACAGGCTTAGTCCTGACAACTCTGCTATCAACAAAAACCATCACATGTCCCTTAAGCAGCTCCCTGTACACTAACTTCTAAAATCTTGCTGTAATCCTTTTTTTCTCTGACTAAACTAATTTCTTATGTGGCACAACAACAAATACTTGTACAACCACAAATAATAAATACAAACCTGGCTCTTTCCAGATGAAGACAGTGTAGTTGACAGAGGTGTGACATTTGAACCTGCATGCCAGCCCACTTTCCAATCCCCTTTGTCTTGAACAATCTTTTTTTTTCTTTCTCCAATATTCATTGCAAAGCTTTTCCTTCTATTCAGGTCAAACCCAAAGGCCTGCAGTTATTCACTACCACTAAGTCTTTTGTTACAGTCACGATTAAAACACAATTAAAGCTGGATTATGGGATGCTTATGCAGAACAGGATGTTAATCCACAAATGGTCCTGTGGAAGCCACATTTGGAGTCAAATCCTAGCTGGTGCAAGTAAGAGAACTGGAATTGCACCCAGAGGAGATTAATACAACAGTACCTCACTAATTCACACTGAAGGCGAGAAAACCACATTGACTATTTCTGACTGAAAGGAGTAGGAGAAGTACAAATAAATGCACCACAAAATGCTCTCCTTTTCAGTTCCCAGCAGCAATCTGAGTGAACATCATGGGGCACTGCAATGAGAGGAGCATGCTATATATAGCTAATGAAATCTTGCTAACATTAGACATGGCTGCAGCATCTGTTACTAAATCTTTGCTGAGGAGTGTACACAGACCAGCAAAAGCAATGTACTGAAATGAAGCTTTGTCAGCTTCTGTTGTGCACAAACACAGCCTTAAATTGAGGTTTGATATTTACTGCTGTGTCATCTCCACAGGCAATTCTCATCAGTGCCTGAGGTGATCCTCAGGTGATGCCAAACTCCACAGCACCAGCAATTTCACTGACTCTCCTTATTACTCTCCAGAAAATTTTCAATCAACACAAAGGAAATTATGCCCAAGGTACAGACCTGCTCTCATTAACTCAATCTGCATCCACAGGATGGCCCATTTGAGGAAATTTTCACCTTTTAAAAAAAACTCTTCAGCATCTTCCACATGCTGAGCACCAATCCCAGAGACCCATCCTGCTCCCTGCCCTGACCACAGCAGGGCTGTAATTCTGTCCCACAACATGTTGATGTCTCAGGTTTTGGCTGAATTTAGTGATTGCCCTGTAACTTTAGGGTTTCAACAGCCATGGGAACAAGTGAGAAGAAGTCAGCCTTGCTCCAAACCACACTAAGGCCAGAAGAGCAGCCACAGGCAGGGAGGAGCCCCCAGCACTGCAGCAGCAGGACAGACACTACATCATCCCAAAATACAACATTCTGGATTTAGATCCCTTTGGGG
This sequence comes from Melospiza georgiana, assembly GCF_028018845.1. Classification (NCBI taxonomy): domain Eukaryota; kingdom Metazoa; phylum Chordata; class Aves; order Passeriformes; family Passerellidae; genus Melospiza; species Melospiza georgiana. The sequence goes on from NC_080450.1 coordinate 7,111,236, forward strand.
ACAGAGAAGAAGGCTGTAGGACTTTGTGGAGCAGAATCTATGGGTTTTAGAGCTTGGACTATCCCAGCAGAAACCACCTCAGTGCCTTCAGCAGGAATCAGCCAATCTCCAACCTCAACAGGACTTCCTCTGTGAAACCAAGCACTGGCTCCAGCTGAGCCCAGCAGCAATTTCTGAGGCTGATTCCCGCTTTGCAGAGCTTTATCCAACAGAAGGAAGAAATTCAAAGCCACAGGTAGGCTGTGAATCCACTCAGGCACAAAGACAGCAGAGGCATTCACCTAAATGCAGGATGCCCACAGCAAAATATCCATTCCCTGACAACAGCTTCTGGGTACCAATCTCTCATCACCGTGGTGTTAAGAAGTCACAGTCAATAACTTCCTGGCATCTTGGAGGATTCCTCTGCACCTGGATTTCCAGGGAGTTATACAATTTCTGCCTCGCAGGGCCCCGGCCATTTTTTTGTGCCAGTTCTCCCTTCAATTTCACACTTAATTAAGTCCCCAGATCAAGTCTCAGGAAGGATTGCTCACCAGACCAGCAGCCAGAATTGATGTCCTGTCTAACTGATGGGGCCTGAGGACCAAAGGAAAAAAAAAGAGAGAGCACGAGTGATAACCAGAGAGGGAGAACAAGGAAAGCTGATTTTATTACAGGGTTAAAAGCCTAATCTTCTACTAAAATGGTATCACATGAGAGGAAAAGAGTCTCTTATCCATGTGACACTGCTGACCCAGGCTTGCTTTAGAAGCTGTAATATCATTCCAAGAGAAAATTATGTTGGCAAGTAAGTATTCTTGGGAGACAGCTAAAAGGAAGCAGAACTCAGAGAGAATTCAGCCTGGGATGGAAAAGGGGCTGCCTTTGGGGAGGAGACACACTGAACCTGTGATGAGGAACCCTGCAAAACCAGACAGAGGTAATGGGAAAGCCTACAAGGGCTCAGTGTGATGAAGTGCTCAAAGGCTTGGCTATTTCCTCTGAACTGTCTCCAAACTCCCCAATTTAGGCCGAAAACCTCATGAGCTAAATCCTACTCAGGAGGTTTCTGGAAGTTCCTGTTCTTTTTGGAAGTATCGCAAGAGGGATTATTTTTATTGCTGCAGTTTGGCATTCCAGTGCAGCATGGCCAAACCCAGGAAGGCTGAAGGCAGTGAAGAAGCAGAGTTAACATTTTTTGAGTGCTGTGAGAGACTGAATCATAATTTTAAGTGTTTCGGGTCAGTTTTATTCTGGGCACACACAAGCAGATCTTCATGATAAGCAGACTACATCCTCTCTTTAGAGCCTCAGAAAAAGAACATTTGAAAGATCCCAAACATTTTTTTTTATAAAACTTAGCACTGCCATAACGATGCTGACCAGAAGATAACAGCAGCTACTTCACCCTCTAATTTGTACTTCACATTTTCAATGTAAATCACTGCAAGCTCACCTGCCTACATCCTTGGGTACCTCTCTACCCCTCTCTCCTTACAAACCTGAATTTAAGAACATGTAAATAAGTCTTTTCACATTTTCTGAAAAACTTGGAACCTAAACAGTGACAGAATTGCCCCAGCTGTGGGGGAGATGGGCTTTAATCCTTTTTGGTGCAGAAATGGACAGAGCAGAGCTCCCCAAACCCCACGGACACAGAGGGAAAAGGAAATGTGCCTTGACAGGCAGCACTGGAGGCAGAAATCTCTGCTGAACCTAAACCTCAGCAGATTACAGGGGTCACATTGGGTGTATTATTCCAGTTGGTATGTTGAGAACTGAAAATCCGAGAAGAGCAAAGTATACCAGCAAGAATCAATCACAGCCAGAAATCCAAGTAGTTGAACTTAGAATAAGCTATTTTTTCTTTTTTTTTTTTTTTTTGTCTTCATAAATCAAGCAAGGAGAAGTAAAATCTTTGAAGATTTTCAGAGAAAATGTTATTATGATTTAAAAAAAATACAGAGAAAATTTTGTGGCTAGAGCTGAACTTTCTGGACAAAGACTGTGAATGATGGGAGCAACTTTTCAGTTTTTGTTATTTTCATACAAAACAGTCATCTCATAGAACACAGAAGGAGAACACAGAAGGTGAATTCTGAGCCCTGAGGAATGAAGAAGCATGGAATGGTTAGAAAGAGGATTCTCCTTAGCAGAGAAGGGAAACATCCATATCCTCCAGCTTGAGACCCACAGGGAGATGCTTATCCTTGAATTTCTGGTGAGGCACCTCCTGTTCTCCACCAGGAGCCTCCTTCCCTGCTGATGGCAATAAAGCTAACAAGGAAATTGATTCCATATTTCAAAATATATTCATTCTGCCCAGGCCTTCTCTCCAGCAAGAAAAGACAACATCCTGAGGTTTGCTCCAACACCTTGAGAGAAGTGATTAAATTCCCTATATTTTCATGCTAATGGACTTTTCTTGCTTCAAAAATGTCAATCTATTTAAAAGGTCACTTTTATTTTTGAAAATTCTTCATGACAGGTTTCAGAGTACCTTTGACACTGGATTACATCATGTTTCCTCTGACACCTGAGTCACAAAATGCTCAGAGCAGGATTTCCAAGGCTTCCTTTTATTTCGTGCTCCCAGGAATTCTACTCCCACCATGAGTATAATCAATAATAACAGGATATTATTATAAGATATATATCTATTTTTACATATATTAGGATATATATTATTTATATTATATATCTATTACATTAGGATAATATACAGGAATATATATATTGCATATTATATATTATATATTATATATTATATATTATATATTATATATTATATATTATATATTATATATTATATATTATATATTATATATTATATTATATATCATATATCATATATCATATATTATATATTATATATTATATTATATTATATATCATATATTATATAATATTCCTGTGGCTATAATCAATAGGATTATTGCCACAGGATTCAACAGGAGAAAGGGCAGCAAACACTGAATACATTGGAAGGCCCAAAACTTAAAGTTAACATTTTCCAGTCAAGAAAATTTCACTTTGGTTATCAATAAATATGCCAAATAAGAGGCCTAATATGAACAATGCAGGCTGGTAAATGAGCCAATATAATAATAATAATAATAATAATAATAATAATAATAATAATAATAATAATAATAATAATAATAATAATAATAATAATAATAATAAATTTAGCAGACTCCCTACAGCCTATGGCAGCTCACAGTGATGGTGGCTTAAGGTGCCAATTAAATGAATCAAGAATTAAAGCAGCATCACTGAATATCTACAGAAGAAGGGTGAAAAGGATGCTGTAAGTCTGTCTTGCTGTCCTGCCTGTACCCCAAAACAGGACCTGTTCTACCCATTTCTTTCCTGATACACATTTTCCAAGAAGCTATGAACCAATTTCACTTGTTCTTCCATGCTTTTCCAAACTCCTCCAGAGCTCTGCTGCCTCCAGGGCTGGACATTCTGCTCCTAAACAACTACAGCCCCTCCTCTGGTGTAAACCCAGGGCAACACAATCCATAAATTCTCCTAAATATCTTTCCAAAATCTTCTGCACTAACAAAATCTGTTTCCCCTGTCTCCTCTGTCTTGTCGCTCTAAATTAAAACACCAGAATTTCTTCTCCTTTATGAGTCACACTTTTCCAGGTCTATTAGTATCCACATGCAGATTCTTCTACAGGATCAGCCTTTCCTGAATCCTTGTTCATAGCCAACAATCTCCTCATTTCCCCTGATTTTCAGAGTCCTGCCCAACCTCTCAGCTCAAATCTCAGCACAATCTTCTCACAGCAAACCCCCAGTGTTGATCCCAACTAAGACACCAACTCTTCGACCTGTTTCAAAGAAGGGTGTGTTTAGAGAAGAACCTGCAGTTTCACAATTTTCATATCTAAAATAGCAAGGATATTTCTGATACAATCTAGACAGGATTCCATAGAACTTGTGAGTAAGAGCCTGAGGGGAGAGTTGTGGGATTCTGGTGGCTCTTCAAAATGCAGTTTATTGTATCCAAGGGCTGTGGGTGACAGAGCTGTGCCCACAGCTGTCAGCTCCAGCTGCAGGCAGGCCTGGAGACCCTTTAATTTTGGTTACAATGCATTATATATTTGTCTTTGCTGTGCATCTTAATACATAATCAACCAATCAATACCTTTACCATTACCTGCAGCCCATCATAAATATCATTACCATGTTATGGTTAATACTACCCAATCACATGAATTACTGTGTTACAGTTTAAGCTTAAAGTTGTTTTTCAATTTTCTTGCAGTGGAAAATTCTTAGAGCTTTTTTCTACTTGCCACATCGACATGTCTTGTTTGCCTGTGGTACCTTTCTGCTTGGTAAAATCATCTCTTTTTTTGTGGTTAGGTTATCCTTTGCTCTGAGTCATGAAATCTCTTTCCATCTCAACACAACCTTTGCTTTCTTAGTTGTCCAGCAAGGCTGGCTCAGCAACTGTCAATTTACACATCTATTATCCTTCTGTATGAAAACTTGCTTCCATCTTTGTTTCATTCTCAGATTCTACATTCAGAGATCTTTCTACCAAGCACACACATAGCTGTGAAACTTTCTTTTCAAACTTTCAGCCAGGCCTGGCAGCAGCATCAGTGCTCCTGCACTTTAAAGCCCAGTGCTGTGTGTGCTGCTGCTAAAGTGGGAGATTCTTTCAGAGCAGCATTAAGGTTTAGGACTTATAACTGAAGTGCTCTAATCCTTCCCAGCAGAGGCCAATGGTGCATGTAAGAGTATTAAGCTTGAGATACATTAAATCCTAAACATTTCCAAGTTGCAGGCAGAAATAGATCACAATCAAAGCCTGCAATCCAAACATGCTTAAGAGAATGAGCTCAAACCCTGATTTCAGGAGAGCTCTTCTCCACACGACCTGAGTGCCAGATCAGGATGAAGATATTAAAAAGCAGTTTCAGTCCTTATCTTTAGCCCATCTGAAGATCAAAGAGAATTGGAAACAAAAGCATTCCAAGGCATTGAAGTGATACATTTGTAATGAGTTTCTCCTATTATTACACACACTTGGGATTTTTTTGGGGGAGTGTTGAGGAGACAGAAAAGGAAGGCAATTTTGGCAGCCTGTTAAGAAGCAAGGATGGAAACACATTTTATTACTAATTTTCTTCCCTCTTCTCCTATTTTTCCTCAATAAAACCACTGAAGAAATCCATGAAATTACAGGAGATACAAATCCGTTATCCACAGTTTGCAGGTGTCGACATGCAGGACCCTTAATATGTAAATAAATTGGGCTGGGCTTTATTTATTTTTTTTTCCCCAAGCAGCATTGGCCAGCAGATAAACAGCAACAATGCAGACCAAATAATTAATTCCTATAACCAGGAATCTTCTGGAAGCTTGTCTTCAAGTCTAACTCTGATGAGGAGTGAGAGGGAAGGGGCTGCTCCTCAGCTGTAGGTGAAACAGTGACACAAGTGAGAAGGAAATTGGTTTGAAAATCCTGATGAGCGATGAAGTAAGGAATGGATGAGTGAAAGAGAGCAGAAAGAGAGAGAAAGAAGCACAGAGATTCTCCAGAGCCTTATGAGAATCATGCCAGTGAAGAGACTGTGCACAGAAAGCATCTCCTTCTCAAAGTCGGCGTTTTGCCAAAAAAATAAAAAAGACCATGATCCCTAGAAATGTTCCTGTCTGCTGGCTCCTGGAGATAAGGGAGTGATATTTCACAGTCTGACACTAATCATATTTGGGCATACTAAGTAAGGACAGTGCAGGGGCTTTCTTTGCAGCATGCATATTCCAAGTTCAAAGCAAAAACTCGTTACTGTGCCTAAAAAATCCTCTTAACTCAGAAACACGAGGAAAAAAGGGGAGAGAAAAAAGAAAGTGAGGGAGGTGCTTGGAGGGGGGAGGAGAAGGGTCCTTATCTTTGTATTGTTGTCTCTACCAGCCCCATCAGTGATGTCTGCTGCAGGTTTTTATCATGGGGGGGAGATGCTCCCCTCTTTCCCCCCCATCCATGAAAATGTGACAGGAGGCTTCCTGATGCAATATTTCATGGCTGTGATTTACACAGCCCAGTCTTCACTCCATCTGAAGGCAGAACAGCCACCATGGAGCCAGTTCCTGGGGTGAAATCAGTGGAATTCTGCCCACTGGAGAATTCTGGCCCTGTTTGCTCCTGCAGCAGCAGGAAATTGCTCACCTCTGAGCAGAGGTCACTGTCGGCCTCTCTGCTCAGGACTCCTCATTCCAGTCCATTCCCCACCAAAAAACAACAACAAAAAAAATCCTTCACTGAAGCTGTGCTGTGAGCTGGAGGCCTCAGCACAGATAAACACAGGTTGGGATGGAGATGGAACACAAAACCTGCCCCTGTGTGGAGCAGCACCCTGCACATGCCATGGTCAACCAACCCTCAGCTTCCCCCACTGCTGCCCCACTCCAGTGTGGCTCACAGGGTGTGAAAAGCACAAGCACAAAACATCTCCAGGGAGCAGAGCAGGCTCTATCCCACACAGCCCTCACCAAACCCATCATTTTGTGCTGCATCTCCACCAGAGCCCACCTGCAGGGCTCAGCAATGGATGGGCTAGGACAGATTTAAGTCATGGTTTCAGCAAACAATGGATGAAAAGAGTGAATCAGTTTGGAGAAGGGCCAAGGAAGGTCACTATGTTGAATCTCAGCATTACCCAGGATGAATGTTTAAACTCCCCTTTTGCCAAATTGTATTTTTAGCTGGAGACTAATCTACTTTTAATGAAGAGGACAAAATAACCCCCATGTGAACTTTGATTTGTTCCACAATTGACAATTTCCACGTATTTCATTTTTTTAATTCTGCCTTGCAAGCCAAAATAAAACCCAGACTGCTGCTCACAGCTTGAGGTGGAGCTAGCACAAGACAGAGGCTTGCCAGAAGCATTTCTCATCCCTGCCCAGCTCTTCTGAACACCTCAGACTAAGTCCTGCAGACCGTGAATTGTGAAATATTCAACTTGGAATTGTTCAAAGAACCTCTTTGTTCCACTGAGACTGAACAGCTACAATTGAACATTTCAGGAGCAGCATCCTTGGTCTGGAGTTGTCAAACGGGGGATTATTAAAGACAACAAACTGATTTGTATTGAAGCCAAGCAAAAACCCCACTGGTCCCTGGAGAGCTGTACAGGGAAACAGCAAGAGGTGGATTAATTTTTTTTAATTTAAATTAATATCTTGGAGACATTCACATGACACCACCCATTGCAGTGTCTGGAGAGAAGAACAGAGTTTATTTCCACATATAAACCTCACAGGGGTTTCACCTGAGCCACCACCCCAGGGCAGGGTTGTCCCTGAGTCTCTACCCTGCTCCCAAATGGAAACCGACTTGGACATGAGCAAAAACACATCAGGATTTAACAATTCCCTGGTCATGCCGAGGCTAATCCAGCAGCACATCCTCCCTGGAGCCCTCACTGCTCATTCCCATAAATCTGGGTGTGGAGGAAAGCACTCTGAAAGGTATAACTTAAATTTTTTTCCCAATGGGAAACACACCCCTGCCTGCAAGGATATTAAATTGTGCCATGCCACTGACATGCTGATACCTCTCATTCCAAACCAGCATTTCTTACATCGGCTCCCCCCAAAGACCTCAGCTGTCATTCCAAAGACCTGAGGAGCTGGAAATGTTCGGGTTAGGGATGAATATGATTGTATGTGTTTGCTTCATGTCGCAGACATCTTTTCATTAAAAATCTTTCCTTGAGATTTTTTCTTCTTGAGAAGCTGAAAGGCCTCAGGAACAAAGTGTAAACATTGATTATCTGCTGCTGTGGAATGCAACAGGTGCATCTGTGATTGGTCTCGTGTGGTTGTTGCTAATTAATGGCCAATCACAGTCAGCTGGCTCAGACACAGAGTCTGAGGCAGCTGCCTTCGTTATCATTCTTTTTTTTTCTATTCTTAGCTTAGCCAGCTTTCTGAGATGAAACTTTTCCTTCTATTCTTTTTAGTATAGTTTTAATGTAATATATATATATCATAAAATAATCCAGCCTTCTGAACATGGAGTCAACATTCTCGTCTCTTCCCCAATCCAAGAACCCCTGTGAACACCATCACAAGTGTGTATACATGAAGAAGCAAAGCCCACTTCACTAGTTAATAAATTTCTTTGCCTAGGACTTTGCCTTTGTTCGATAAGAGGATCCATGTTTAATCAGAGGATCTGTGTTCGATCAGAGGATCCATGTTTACCCCTGAAATTATTTCCTACCAAGGTCATTGACATAGAAACCAAGAAAGAAAGAAGGATTAATAAGAGAAACCTGCAACTGCCTGTTCCAATGAGCACTTAGTTTGTCTCTCCTGACCAATGAGTAAAGTGTAAACTTATGAGTTTTGTAAGAATGTACAAAAAGCATGGATGCTATAATAAAAACAGTTTGAACCCTACTGAAAATGGAGTGTTTTGCTTTAGATTGTGACTGTCTCAACCAGGGCACAGAAGTTTCACTGAGACAAATGTCTGTGCTCTCCAGCCTGGGGATGCACCCTTTTCCCACCTTACTGCTGAAAACACATATCTTGGACACGCAGGACCACAAAGTATATTCTGTGATCCAAAAGGAGAAATGTTACTTTTCAAAGGAATATCTGCAGTGGCAGAAGCAGCAGCCCTGGGAGCATCACGTCTTTAAACCCAACAGAATATCTGTGCACCAATCTCAAACACCCCAGCACACCCCAATCCATCCTGACCTCTTTTTCCTTTTTCCTTCCCTGCAGCAGCCAAATGCTGGAAAGGTACAATCCTTGCAATGGATGGATTGACACAATCAGAAGTAATTTAATTCATGATTAATCTGCAGCTAATGACTGCAGGTTCCCTCCAACTTTCAGTCCCCTTCCAATTTTTCGCTAGTAAATCACTCCAGTTTGCAGTTGGAGCTCTTCACAGTAGATTAGTTAACATTATGTTTTTATTAAAGCTGAAGTTAATATCCTTATTCTCTGAAGGAGACCACTGGGGTTGCTGGATTTTTTTTTATTCCCCTTCATTTTTTTGCTAAGAACCCTCTCTGCTGAGTTAAAAACAGAGCCTGCAGACCCCCAGCTGAAAGCTTAAGGGAGCCCCAAACAGTTACTTCTGAAATGATTATTTACATTGGAATATAGAAATTACTCTGTTGGATCAGAGCAGGGGTTTGTCTACCCAGTATCCTGCCTCTGATGGTGGCCAGCTGCTCTAGAGCATAAATTTTATGTCAAAGCTTTACTTTTAATACATAATATTTTAATACATAATATTTTTAATACATAATATTTTTCACCCAAAAAAAAAGGAATCATACTGCCTACAAAATTTGTGATTCCACAACAACAAAAAAACAGTAACAGAGCTCTCTAACGTGAATGATTCTGTAATTTGGACAGAAAGTTTTCCAAATAATAGTAGTAATAATAATTAATTATTGCTAATTAATTATTAATTATTAATTATTAATCTTAATAATATGTTCCAGTTATCCAAAAGATAACTGCTTTTCAGTGAAGAGTCAGAATTTTCATGTTATATGAAATTATGTTCATTATTTATCAGTATTTTCCATTAAAATAGCCCCCCCAAAAAATAATGCAAATTTTCTTTTCAAAATATCTTCAGCTCTGACCTAAAGAAACCCTTGTGAACTGTCAGACAGAAAGTTATGGCACAAATTCCTCCGTGGAAGTTTGTCCTAAATCCCACAAGGCACCAAAGAATTATGTTTTCTGTGTATTACTGATCTTTTCTAAACTGGCTCAAAGATACCACAGAACTCAAACGGCCTGGGGGATACCTGACAGACAGACAAACAGACAGACAGACAAGGAGGGGTTAACACCTTCTCCTGGGCTCTGGATGTTCACTGATGCTTCTCCTTGTCCCTGGCAAGCAGAAGGGGGTCAGGACCATTATTTTGTCCTGGGAAGTTGCAAAAGGAAAAGTGTCCAGGAATACTCAAAGTCCATCCAGCAATTAGCAACACATCTAGAAAAAGACAAAGGATTCCCTTGGAGCAAAGAGAGCAGAGCCATTATCATCTGGAGAGATTTAGGAGACAGCTCTAAATCCCTCAGGAATCATATATTCAAGTTCATCTCTTCAATCAGAAGAGATAGAAATTGCCTTAAAAAAAATTAATGCTGAACTGTCAGAAAGACAAGAGATGAGGCTTGAAGAGAAAGTCTGGTTTCTCTGGGCTCTCTGTGAAAGGCAGAGGAGCTGCCACAGAATATTTGTGAGTGTGCTTCCTGCAGAATCACAGGTGTGCAGGGACCAGGTTTGCCAAAAGTTGGTGGAAAATCTCTCACTGAGATGGGCTCTGCAAGAGAAAACATCTTTTTTAAGTCTTAAGTTCATTTTTACAGAAATTCTTTCAGTTTAAATAAAACAACTGGGGGGAATGGATGAGTTCTACAAATTCCTAAATGTCTGTGGGCTATTTTCCATCTGGTATTGACTCTTTGAGATGCTGGGACCTGAAATACATTTGGAGGGCAGCAAGGCTGGTGAGGAGCTTGGAACACAAACCCTGTGAGGATCCCCTGAGGGAGCTGGGGGTGCTCAGCCTGGAGAAAAGGAGACTCAGGGGTGCCCCCATCACTCTCACAGCTCCTGAAAGGTGCCTGTGCTCAGCTGGGGCTGGGCTCTGTCTGCAGCAGCACTGACACAACCAGAGCACACAGCCTCAAGCTGCAACAAGGGAAATACAGGTTGGATATTAGGAAAAAGTGTTTCACAGAAAGGGTGATAAAGTTCTGGAATGTTCTGCCCAGGGAGGTGGTGCAGTCCCCATCCCTGGGTGTGTTTAACAAAGCCTGGATGTGGCACTGGGGGTCAGGGTTTGGTTGAGGTGTTGGGGCTGGGTTGGACTCGATGGCCTTGAAGGTCTCTTCCAACCCAGGGATTCTGTGAATTCTGTGTTCACCAGCTAAAATTGCAGAAATTGCAGTTTCACAGAATTGACACTCAAAAGAAGTGACCAGTGGCAGGCTCAGGTCCCAGATTCCTCCCCACCTCCACAATGCCAGGCAGAACCCAGAGCATCCAGAATCCCAGAGCAGCTGTGGCTGCCCCTGCATCTCTGGAAGTGTCCAAGGCCACATTGGATGGGGGTTGGAAGAACCTGGGACAGTGGAAGGTGTCCCTGCCCATGGCAGGGGTGGCACTGGATAATCTTTGAGATCCTGCCCAACCCAACCCAGCCCCTGATTCTGTGGCTCTGCTTTGTGGTATTTTCTGGGGTCCCCCATGGCAGGAAGGAAATTATTAATCTGACTCCATGTTCTTAGAAGGCTAATTTATTATTTTATGGTATTATATTATCTTAAAGAGTGCTATACAAAGGCTATACTAAAGAATAGAGAAAGGATACTTACAGAAGGCTTAACAAGATACTAATTTAAAACTTGTGACTCTCCAGAGTCCCAAGCCAGCTGGACTGTGATTGGTCATTAAGTAAAAACAATTCATATGTTGGATAAACAATCTCCAACCACATTGCAAAGCAGTGAAACACAGCAGAAGCAAATGAGATAAATATTGTTTTCCTTTTCCTCTGAGGCTTCTCAGCTTCCCAGGAGATGAATCCCAGGCAAGGGGATTTTTCAGAAGATGTGACAGTGACACTGCTTTGCAGGCCAGGCTGGCCACAGCCCCTGGACCTGCTCTCTCCCCCTGCAGCCACAATTCCAGAGCTGCCTCCCAGCCCCAGGATGCAGGGGGAACACCAGGATTTGGGGATTTGGGGATTTGTGCTGTTGTGTTTCCACCTCTGAGCCATGGAGGATGTGACCCACAGCACTCATCAGAGCCCAGGATCTGCCTCTCTCCCACTTGACTCTTGCACTGTGGTTTTTAATTAACCTTGCAACAGCAAAGGGGCTTCTTTTCCTCCTTTTTGCCAAACACAGCCATATTTTACAGGGATGGTGACAAGCTAATTAACTTAATTCTTATGACACCTCTCCAAGATGAGGCTAGGGTTGGCTAGCTCTGCAATGCAGTGTTGGGCTAATTAAAAAATAATTACTACTTCACCAAGGACAAGAACAAGAAGTTAATTAAAAGAATGAGGTGTAGCCTTAATGAAACTCATCAGATTGTATTCATTCAGACGTCCCACAGCCAAATCCCTCCCATTAGGACATAAATCCACGCTGCCTCCTTCTTCACAAGTGTTTGCAAATGGGCTCCTCTCTCCCCCTCCTCCCTGGCAGAAGGAATATGAATTATTTCAGGAGCACAGGAGTAAACTCAGGCTGGGATTCTACATACCCCTGAGGGCTGAGGGACAAGGTGTGGATGCCCAAATATATCTGGGGTTATTTATACTACCTCAGAAACCATGTGCTGCACAGGGACTGGACCATTCATTACCAAAAATCCTGTGGGTGAAATGAGAGCCCTGCACTGCTACAGCCAGGCCCTCCAGACACCACCTTCAAACACTGGGAGAATGAGGCAGAATGGATCTCCTGAGGGGAAAATGAGATTTTACCTGGGTAAAATTGAGCCATGGTCCAGATTCAGAGCTCATGTCCCATCCCTGGTGCAGGAACCAAGCAGCATCAGCTGAGGTGGAACCTGCTCAGGAACACTTTGCTGATCCACACGGACCTGAGCCCTTCACAAGGCAGCACCTTCAGCACCATCACTGGGCCATGTTCAAACACTGGGCCAGGTGGGCAGGTTTTCAATGGGCCCAACAAATCATGGAAGCAGAAAAAAACTGCTAAGAAGCACAAAAGAGGCCACATGAGCTGAAAACACCAAATTACTGCAACAAGACACACTGAAAGATCAGCTCCTCCAGGAAAGGAGGACACCCACCACACTTCGTAGCTCAGCTCAGAACCTAAAGAAACAGAGGATGAATTTTGCTCCATGGCAGGATCACAGACCTTGAAGGTCTCAGCTCCACCTTCACTGCTTGGCAGAGGTGGCAATCCTCAGAAATGTGCTCAGGAGAGAACAGGGAGCTCATTTTCAGAGACAGAGAAAGAAGGGAAGTCAGTATGATACAGCCAGTTTTACAACACTCTCTTTACATTATCCAGTGGGTGTCACCGACATCTTTTATGGAAAATCCTTTCCTTGGGATTTTTCCTCCTGAGAAGCTGAGAAGCCTCAGGAACAAAATGTAAACAATGGTTATCTGCTGCTGTGGAATGCAACAGGTGCATCTGGGATTGGTCTCGTGTGTTTGTTTCTAATTAATGGCCAATCACAGTCAGCTGCCTCGGACAGAGAGCCCAAGACACAAACCTTTGTTATCATTTCTTCTTATTCTATTCTTAGCTAGCCTTCTGATGAAACCTTTTCTTCTATTCTTTTAGTATAGTTTTAATGTAATATATATCATAAAATAATAAATCAAACCTTCTGAAACATGGAGCCAGATCCTCGTCTCTTCCCCAATCCAAGAACCCCTGTGAACACGCTCACAAGTGTGTATACATGAAGAAGCAAAGCCCACTTCACTAGTTAATAAATTTCTTTGCCTAGGACATTTGTCAGCCTTTTTTTGGCTGCCAAGGCTGGCAGCACATGGGAAAATCAATTCCTCTTCTGCTTGTGTTATCTTGGAATTTACACTCAGGTGTCCTGTACTGCACCTGGGCAGCACAAACCTCAAAGACCTGCAAAAATATTTTGCCCAATGCATAAAAAAAGGTCTCCAGAACACCAGAACATTTCCCCCTTGACAGTGGACATGCTAGATGAGAAAAAATTCAGTTTCATGTTACCTGGTCTAAAACTAACACCAAAAAATAAAAATCAGCAAGAAGTTTGTGTCAGTTGTGGAAGTTTAGCAGAGAATTCTCTCATTGCTTGGGACTAGCAGGATGCACCCCCCTCTATTTTTGATGCTTGGATCAAAGGGCTCCTGAAACTGCAACTGTCAAAGAAGGTTTCATAAAATATTTTAAAATCCCTGCTCAGTGTCCTTCCCCAGACTGGGGCTGGGTAATGCTGCTCAGAAAGATTGCTGCACTCGTGACTTGGATTGGTTTTTGCAGTGATTAATTCTCAACAGGCCAATTAGAGGCAGCCTTCATTTCCTGGCACATAAAGGTTATTCTTCTAAGCAGGCTGGGCTGCACCTTGCTGAAGCTGGAATTGTCACCTTGCAGGGCCATCAAAGCTTTCAATGGCACCTCTCAATAACAGAATTAGAAATTTAAAATGGCAAGAAGAAAACCAGAGGCACTCTTGCCAAGGAAGTCTTTCCCTCCCTGTGTTTCAGTGGTGTTTACCCCCTCCTGAAATGCCTCCACTGGATTTGTATGACCTTCTAAATCAGATATGAAATCCTGAAGGCTATTCAAGCTGTCTTTCCTCTAAATTTTCCATTCTTTATTCCCCCATAGGATTTTTTGCTTACTAGTCTGCAGCTTGAATGCCTGCTGATTTTTTACATCCTTCCAGCTTTTTTTTTTTTTTTGACCACCAGCATCCACAGTCCTTGCTGTGACATGTTCTGCCACGAGCTCTTCATGTTGAACAAGTGTCCCAAAACACAACAATGCACTTCATACTTAATTATTGTAACTCTCTGGAACACTTGTGTGAAATGCTTTGAAGTCATGTGGTTAAAATTCTCTATTTAACCTCTATAATAATCTCTATTTAATAGAGATTCTTTATCTCTCTTCTAATGAATAGTTAAGATTCTTGTGAATGGTTAAAGTTCTTGTGAAAATCAAGTGCTGTCACCTTGAAGGTGGTTCTGAGAAGGGAAAAGGCAAAAAAAGAATTTTCTCCATGGTCCAACTGGGTTTTGCCTCAGAGTAGCAGATGTTTTTAAATGTTCTGTGCAAAGAGAGAGAAATTCTGAAGGAACAAAGTGTAACAGTCCCATCACAGGCACCTCATTGTCCTAAAGCTTCAGAAAATGAGAAGTTCTGAGCTGAGATTCTTTAAAAAAAATTTGTTAGGAAGTCAGGAATTTAAATTTTCGTCTGCAACCCACAGTAACATCAGTACTTTCCTACCAATTTAAATGAAAATGTGGCTGTAACTAATTAAAGGTGGATTATACATTTTGCTTGACAGAAACACTCAGTTTTGTAAAAAGCCATGGATTTGCCAGTTATGTGGTGTTGCCAAATTTCCTGCCCTTGTCCAGAGTTTTCTCTGACTTTTTCAGTATTTTTCCATCAGGAAAGTTGTTTTCCCAGAGCGTGTTCTTCCTCCTCCCACTATATTTTTACTCCTTGTTCATGTGCACAGTTTATTTATGTGCATGGTTTGGTTTTGTACAATCTTACAGAAAATAAAGACACAACACTAGAAATTAGCAGAGATTTTCTTCTTTTTCCTCTCTCTTTCTCTCTTTTTTTTCCATTTCCAGCATGCCTTTGCACTTTTCACACATTTCCTCTCTCTCATTCTTCCTCCTCCCTTGTGATCTTCCCAAATCCCCTAATTCAGAGTAAAGCAAACTCAGTTCACTGGAGCCCTCTCGTGGCCTCGTGTGGGAGCTCAGCTCTGCAAAACTCAGACTTTTTTATGAATGAATTCAAGATCAGCTGTAAAATTTGAATTTGCTGGGGAGCACAGCTCCTGTTGGTGTTGCTAATGCTGCTGCTGTTACTGTGGTCGTTATTTAAACAGCTCTTTGTTGATTCTGTTTTATGTGTGTGTGTCTGCAAGCTGGAGCCTGGGTGCAGAAACATGTACATAGATCAGCTCAAATCCAAGAAATAAATGACTGCAAAACTCTGAATTTCCTCTTCAAAAGACAACAAAATTTAAATATCTATCCTAACCATCTTTTACAGCAAGGGAAGTGGAGAAAAGGGTGGACAAATAGGTCAGCAAAACTGAGAAGACAGCTGAAAAATAAAGATAAAATTATTCATATCCTTGCCTTCACCTTTAACTCAAACCTTTGAGTAATCTAAGGCTGATGTTCTCACTCTGTTGCTACAAAATGAGAGGGAAGTCACCTCTCTGTGCCTCTACCAAGCATTTGTGAGACAGAGCCAACAGCATCTCAGTTTTGGGATGTCCAAGGAAAATCTGCCCTGAATTATCCCTGTCAGGACAAGGGACAAACTCCAACTCTGCCCTTCTGCTGCCTTTGGTGTGAAGTTAAAAACTGTTCAAGCCCACAAATTACAGAGCCCAAGAGAAGTCACAGCTTCAGCTGAGGAATGAAAAGCTCAAGTGCAGACTTCGGTGCAGTTCAAGAAATGTTTTGTTGCACTTCAAAGAGGATGATGATGACATGAGAGCTGAGCCAAACCTCCCTGGGAAAGCCCAGTGGTGATTCTGTGAGGGTGGGAAGGTTGCACATCTCAGTCTCCTTCAGTTCTGGGTGGGAAAATTCCCAATTAAACCCAAATCACAGTACCTGTAATCATCAGGGGAGTGTAAAAACAGCCAGGAATGCAAGGAGAGGAAATTGATTCTCGTTGCAGTCGAATGCCATTCTTTCTCAGCTTCCCTGCTCAAATATGAGTTCCAATTTTTAATTCAAGTCCATAGCAGCTTATAAAATCCCTCAGCTGACGTGGCTCTCGTGGCTGGGCTGGACTGATGAAAAGAAGGAAAAGGAAAAAACAAACCTTTCATCCTAAAACGGAGCAGCAAAGCAATTCCACAGCAGAGCAGCAGCTGTGAGAGGAAGAGATTTCTGTGCCATTTCACTCCCTGGCAGCACCAGGGGAAAGCTGCTGCTCTTTGGACAAGGCTGTTGTGTCCCTGCTGTCCTTAGGAGCAGGGGGCAGTGGTGGCAGAACAAATCCTCTGCAGAGCCCATCTGTGCACATGGAGCAGCTTTCCACTCTCTGCTGCCTGGCCATTGGGATTTCATTCTGGAAAGGGTGCAAAAACACCTGTACCATACACTCCTTGCTAATCCCCATCAACCAGTGGTTCCTTCATGCTCTGAAGAGCATGGGTGGTATTATTTTGTGGTATTAATAACTGCTGGAGCTGGAAATATTTTTATTATCCACCCAGATGTGAAAACTACTGAAGCACAAACTCAGCCTCCCATTAGCTACCAGGCAGGGTCAGGATACACAGAGCTTTAAGGGGTTAATCCCAAGGTAAATACAAGGGCTTCAGATGAGGGAATCAACCAAAATCATATTATAAATAAAAATAATAATCCTCAAAAAGCTGTTGCCAAAGCACATTGGGCGCCATTGTAAGAGCTTAAATGAGGGATGCAGGACTCCAGGCAGCTCTTCAAAATGCAGTTTTTTGTATCCAAGATGTCACAGCAGTCCAGGGTTGTGGGTGACAGAGCTGTGCCCACAGCTGTCAGCTCCAGCTGCAGGCAGGCCTGGACACCCTTTGGTTTTGGTTACAGTGCATTTTATACTTTTCTTTTGGTTACAATGCATTATAGACTTTGCTGAGCATCTTAATACAGCAGAACCAATCTATCCCTTAACCTTTATCTATAGCCTATCATAACTGCTATAATTACCATATTCATGTTATTGTTCTCCAATCACTAAAAGTCTGTACATTACAGTTTAAGCTAGAAATTGTTTTTCAGTTTTCTTGCAGTGGAAAATTCTGAGACCTTTTTTCTACTTGCAGCTTTGCTGCCTTGTTTGCCTGTGCTATCTTTCTGCTTGGTAAAAACATCTTCTTGTTTGAGGTGGGTTTATCCTTTGCTCTAAGCCATAAAAACCCCTTCTAACTCACACACCCTTTGCCTCCTTGGTTATCCAGTGAGACTGGCTCAGCAATTCTTCTATATCAAAACTTGCTTCCATCTCTATTCCTTCTTCAGATTCTACATTTTAAAATCTTTCAGCTAAGCACACATATCTGTGAGACTTTCTTGTCAAACCATAATCCTTCCCAACACCCTGCAAGGAATTCTTCCATTCTCACAGGGCATGAGAATGGGAAGGAGCCCATCTCACACAGGTGGGGCAATCCTTGCTCTGTTTCCAGGGTAAACCCCGTGAGCTGCAGCCATATCACTCCTCTCCCAGTCACTGATCAAAATCAGGGAGCAATACTGGGAAAAAAAATATTGTGGGTTTTATAATAGTGAAGCAGAGGAATAAAAGCTTGAGATTGAAGCTTCAGTAGAAATAATAGTAGATTGATATTGAAGCAGTAGATCGATATTGAAGCTCCTACAAATAGGACCCAGCTTTGTTGCCTTAGCTCAGGTGTTGATTGTTCCTTCCAAGAAAACAAGGCAGGAGCAAAAGCAGCCAAAAATAAAATCCAAATTGTCCTCAAAACTGGTTTTATGTCAATATATTGTAAGCTACATAAGTTTATTTTTCCCCAGAAGTTCTTTTTTAAATTTACATTAAAAATACCAAAAATATTTAGAGGATTAAAGCCTGATTTACAGGTTACATGACAGGTGATGAGTAATTTCAGTATTGCTTGGATGATTCAGGTACAACTTGTTTGTTTTTTTTAATAAGCATTACAAATGAAAATACCTTTGTAAGCAGCGATTTCCATTCAAATAAAAAGCCATTCATCAACAGCCTGAAAGGTTATTTGGTTTATTGCCCTGTACATACTTCAAAACACTAATTGGGTATTACAGATGAAGGCAAGATTCAAAACTGAGCAGAGGCAGAAGCTCGGGTTATACAAACTTGGAGAGAGCCTGCACTTCCCAGGACATCAGAAAAACACCACAAAAATCTGGAAATGTCATGCAAGGGGACCCCTTGGCATTCTTGCACAGCAAGGAACATTAAAGGAAACATTGGATTTATGCACGGAGCAGATGGAGCCCTCACAGAAGCCATGACCTGGAGGCACAGCCATACCCCAGGACATCATCCCCAGTTATCCTCACAGCCCACTTCTCCCCAGTGTGTTCCAGATCCTCCAACCCTCTCTGATTTTACATCTCCCTGGTTCCTGCTGCTCCTCCACCAGCCTTCCCAATCCCTTCTCCCCACCCCTTCCTCCAGGCTCCCTGCACCCCAAATATTTCCTTGCAGGCTCCCACTAATTACCAAGTCTTTTCTAAAGTGAAGTTTTTAAGCAATCAGAGGAGCCAATTTAGAAGCAGTCACATCCTTCAGTTGTCATTTATGTCCGTCCCCAGCTGCTCCAGCAAGCAGCCCTTGTTGGTTGTGTTTTATTTTGGCGGCGCTCATTTAGCAGCCACGTTCAGCATCTCTCCACAAAATTGCACTCTTTTAATTTCCCATGTGAATCTGTTGACTGTTTGCAGGAGTTCAAAACAGCAGCACTTCTGTGTAGTTCATGAGCACTTCAGAACATCTGTTGGGCACTGTTGGGGAAGCTGCATCTGAACCACAGGCCCTTAAGTCTTGCAGAGGGTTCAGCTCATACAAAGAACTCACTTTTTGTTGAAATCTGCCCTAAAGAGAGAAAAAGAACAGGATTCACTATTGCCAAAATGCCTGTTAGCTGCCAGCCAAAGTTAACCCAGAATCAAGCAGAGCTCAT
The DNA here is from genome assembly GCF_028018845.1 of Melospiza georgiana. Taxonomy (NCBI): domain Eukaryota; kingdom Metazoa; phylum Chordata; class Aves; order Passeriformes; family Passerellidae; genus Melospiza; species Melospiza georgiana. The sequence goes on from NC_080450.1 coordinate 7,130,667, forward strand.
TTTATCCCTGACACCATCCCCTGATGGGTTCCCTCTGCTTGGGCCACAGGACAGCCCCAGCTCCTCACACACAACTGGCTCCAGATCCAGCTGGGGCTTCCAAACCCCACAGAAATATTTGCATGATCCTGGGTTTATTATTTTAGCTCAGGCTGCACCGACTGTACAGTCAGCACTACACAGCCCGTTTTCAAATCCTAGTCACCTGAAGCTGGCTCTCAATCAAAACTCAAGCCAAGCCCAGGTCTCACTTCTGCACTGCCTTTCCCAGCAGACAGCCAATGCTCCCCTTCAAAAGCCTTTTAATCCTTCTGCAATTCTGAGCTTAACCCAAGATTTCTTCACTTAAAAAATTAAATTAGTGTAAAACTCCACTTAACTGAACAAGGATGTGCCTACCCCAAGCCTGAGCAAGCCTGGCAGTGCTGTCACAGAAAATCCTCTGTTAAAATATACATGCAGGATATATATTCTTAAAGAAAAAGTATTTTTTTAATTTGTCTGAACAGTTATTGGTCAGGCCAACAAGCAGAGTTTTATAAGGATAGATCAGGTAGTACTTTTATACTGTAACTGCAAAGAATAAATTCAGTACTTTATTTCCATGACTGCTTTTGAAATACCTATTTAATTCTTGAAATAGGGATAAATACCTGCAGATATGTTGTCTAGAGAGGGACAAAAATGGGTCAGCACACCACAGTGCCTGTTAAATGACAATTATGTCCCATGGAAGCAAATGGGATCATAAAGGAGAGCTGCTCTAATAATACATTTATTTATTTATTTATATAGATGGAATATTTTTAAAAATAATATATATTATATTATATAATATATGTTATATAATATATAATATGTAATGTATTTTATATAATATATAATGTATCATATATTATATAGTCTATATTATATAAAATATTATATATTGTGTGTTATATATTATATATCATATATTATATTATATATATTATCTATTATATTATATATTATATATTATATATTATATATTATATATTATATATTATATATTATATATTATATATTATATATTATATATTATATATTATATATTATATATTATATATTATATGTGAAGCTGCCGCACATGCTGGGTGTGAGGGAGTGCTATTAATAATGATAATATTGAGATCTCATACAGCCTGGGACTGGGTAATTATAGAGGAAGGTGAGTCAGGAGGAAATAACAACCTCCCTCTCTCATAAAGAGCAAATTTCAGCCTGGCAAATACTAAAAGCAGCTGAAGTAAACAAGTTCTGAAAGAATTCTGTATATCAGAAAAAAAATGCAGGCATTATGGGCAGCTATGGAAAAAAAAAATAAATCACTGCCCAGTGGTCAAAATAAGCAAACTTAAAGGTAAATGCTGGGAAATGCAAGTGAGAGCAGCACTAGAACACAAGGTGCACTCTGTGTACACCCTGCCCTGGATGCTGTGACAGCAGTGCCATCCTCACAGGCAGAAAATGTCATTGGGATCCCTCCTGCCTTAGTTGAGGCGCTCATATTTAGATAACATTAATGTTTTATCTAACCAAATCAATAAAATCTTTAATATATCTTAGATTGGGGTGAATTACCTCTTGAACTCTCCTGTGTGTCTCTCCACTGAAAAAGAAGCCTGCAGGAGCAGGCAGTAATTCCCACATCAGATCAGGAGTATTGAAGTCCTTCCTACATGCTGAACATGACCCAAATTAAGTGTTCTCTGCACACATTCCTGCACTAACAATTCCTCCTCTTAGTCCTGCCTCTGGCCACCACCAGCAGCAATGCTCCAGACTCTGCGGAAATCAGATTGGACCAAGCATGGGAATTCTTGTGTACCAATAAGTTATCCTTTGATTCGTGGCATATTCCAGATTAAAGTTCCAAAGAGCTACAAAAGGAGAGGCAATTCCCCATTTCAGTCCTGAGGGCTGCACTGATTTATTATTTCTGGCACCTCATAGTGCATTGTTTGGTTGAGACTGGCTGTTAAAATCCATACTTATGAAATGTAATATTCCTCTGGAAATGTCCCATTCTGGTTCTTTTTTAGATGGTACTTTTATTGTGAGGGAGGGACAGGAATGAGCCTAATAATGATGTTCTAAATCATTTCAGCTGGTAAAGTCAGGTAGACTAATATTTTATTTCCATTTGGCCTCTTATTTCTTTAACCAAAACTGAGATGAGACCCTTGTGAGAATTCTGGCAGAATAATTAGGGACATGGCTGTGTATCTTCCTAATAAAATAAAGGCCAAAATGCCAAAGGATTGGAGGATGGCTCCCTCCTTGCTGTCTTCTCACACTGGCATTGCTCAACAGCTAAATAATAGAGAATATGAGCTCCAGTAATCAATGTGAGCCAGACAGGGGCTCACAACCACGGGCCTCTCCAGTGGACAGAGCATCCAGAGCCCTCCACTGGCTCAGGAGAGACCTTGGCAGGTGGCACAGGGCCTGTAAAAAGTAACTGCAGAGGTTGACAGAATCATGTAAAAGAAGAGTTTTCTCAAGCTCTGTGCCATACCTCCATCCTGACTGACCACCTGTAAATCACACTCATTATTAGTTATATATAAGTTATTAATAACCCCTTTATTTAATTCCCAGAGGCCAGACCTGCAGCTCCTGCTAATTAGGGGCACCTTACCACAGGTAACAAGCTGATCTTGTGAGATCCAGGTCCGCCAGCTGCCAACAGCAACCACAGCCTGGGAAATCAAGGCAGGACTTTGCAGTGTGGGTAAAATGCAATTTTTAGGAATCCTCCTTTCTCCTTGGGAAGATTTACCCTTTGTTTCCACTGAGAAACCAGAGGGCTCCTCCCTCTCCAATCCCAGGGGGAAAGGAGCTAAGGACAAAACCTGGAATTGTTGGACTGGGCTTGGAGCAGCCTGGGATAGTGGAAGGTGTCCCTGCCCATGGCAGGGGGTGGGAATCAGATCAACTTTAAGATCCCTTCAACCCAACCCATCCTGTGTCTCCAGGACAAGCAGAGAGCAGCCACAGCACCCTTTTCCTCATCCAACATCCAGCCTCTACCAGAGCATCTGCAGAGAGAGGAGAGTTGCATCTCCTGCAAACAGCTCTGAGAACATAACCCTGCCCTGGGCTGTGGGAGCTCAGGAGCCCTGGCAGTGTCACCAAGCCCCACCCAGCACAAGGGTGGTCTTGTGAATATTAATATTAATATAATATTGTAGCATTCACGTTCTCTGAAAAATCCCTTTGCCCGGGATTTTTCTCCTGGGAATCTGAGAAGCCTCACAGAAAAAGGAAAACAATTCTCATCTCATTTGCTTCTCCTGTGTTGTGCTCATGTGGAATGTGTTTGGAGATTGTTTACCCACAGGTGATTGTTTCATTGGATTCTGCTGTGAGTTGTTTTCCCTCTTTGGCCAATCAGGGCCAAGCTGTGTCAGGACTCTGGAAAGAGTCATGGGTTTTCATTATTATCTTTTTAGCCTTCAGTATCTTTTCTCTATTCTTTAGTATAGTATAGCATTCTTTAATATAATGTAGTATCATAAAGTAATAAATTAACCTTCTGAGAACATGGAGTCAGATTCATCATTCCTGCCTTCATCAGGAATATGATATATAATATTATAATATAATATAATATAATATAATATAATATAATATAATATAATATAATATAATATAATATAATATAATATAATATAATATAATATAATATAATATAATATAATATAATATAATATAATATAATATAATATAATATAATATAATATAATATAATATAATATATATCTCAGGATGCCCAGAGCCTGGACTGGCAGCTCCAGCCCCTCCCTATGCCACACCAGGACAGCCCCTCAGCCCTGGCAGCCCTCAGCTCCATGGTGCTGGCAAAGCACTGACTCTGCTGTGTTTCAAAGTAAATATTTGCTTCAGGCTCATAGCACCATTAATGCAGAGTCCAGTTAAAAATCACAGCTCCACCAAAACAAACTTTGCTTTTGAATTTTGCAGGGGCTGGGAATGCATCTTTTCCTTGTCACCCTCACAGGATTCTCCGGGTGTAAAAACTTAATGGAAATGTTCCTGGAAACACATTATCATTTAAAAAAAAAAGTTTTTTTAAAGAGTGTGATCCCAGCAACATTTGCATGAGACAATAGTCTGTAGCTTTGCATCATCCAAATCCAGATGTTTCTGGTGAGAAAGAAATAGATGACCTGAGAATTAAACCCAGGCCCCTTGGCTCCCCTCCAGATGCTCTACCAGCTGCTCACACCAAATCCCCTCTGGTCAATTACTTTACTTGATGCCTTCTAATCAACAATATTATATATGTGATGCTATAAACTTTTGTATTTAATATTAGCTCATAACTCAGCATCCAAAACCAGATGGTTTTGGTGAGAAAGAAATTGATGACTTATCAGAGGAGTGAAGCCAGGCCCCCTGGCTCCCTTCCAGGCACTCTACCAGCTGAGCTGCGAGGCAAAGCAATCACCTCCTGCTCCCCCAGCCCTCTGCCTCTCATGAAAGGAAAAGGATTTCACATCTCCCACTGCAGGAGTATGGGAAAGATGTTTTAATAAACGCTTTTTAAAGAGTTATATTCTTTTAAAAGCAGGCAGGCTTGCTTTGAGGCAGGAGAACACTTCTTCCCAGAGGAAGGCTTTGCAGACAAGCTCCTTTCTTTTCTAACAGGATGAGGGCTCATGCACAACTGCCTGCAGAAGCAGCACAATAGATGGCTGGTTTCTGAATTTCTTCAGAATAATCTGAATTTCCTCAGCTCCTGCATGCCCTGTTGAAGAGGATTGTGAGACACTCCCTGCAAACATTCAGGGCAGCTCACTGGATGGGAGGATGCTGCAAAATGTGAATTTTGAAGGACTGAGAGCAGGTTCCTGCAGGATTGAAGGGTGGAACACAGGCATTTCTGATTGATGGAAATTTAATATGTTCCAACCACTCAAAGCAGCCCAGCAAGTGCTTTATTTCAAACCTATATTGATGCTTAGAGCTCAGTGCAATTCCTGCTATGGTTGAAGCTCAGCACAAACAGTGCTGCCCTGTCCAAGGCCAAACCTTGGTAATCCAGAGCACAGGAACTGCTCTGCTCATAACTCAAGATCCTAAATCACAGTATCGAGTATTTATTAAAGGCAAGAGCATCAGTTTTATAACTATGAATTCACATCATTTTGCTCTTAAATTATAGCTATATAAGACATGATGAAAAGCAACTTCCATGAAGCCCCAAAGCCCTGAGAGCTTTGTTTAGGATTAGAGACAGCAGCCACTACAGATCTACAAATTGTAAGGAACAGAATTGTAAGGAACAACTGTGAAAATATTATTGCAACTGAAATTAATCTGAAAGCAAAACCAGCACACTTTGAAAGTGTATTAGACAACATTTTCCAAAGAGGCAATTCCAGCTTCCCAAAGCAATGAAGACAGTGTACCCTTTCCAAGGAAAAACTACTTTTTAAGAAAAGAAAATATGGATGCAAACATAGAAAGCTGACAGTGGTGTTCAGAGAGCTCGGTTCTCTTGTTGGTTCATTTGACTAGATCTTAAGATCAAGGTTTTACCTTAATTTAGTTATAATAATCTACTTTTGCAAACTTCAGGAAGATTCAGTATTCACTTGTAGGGCAACTTATCCTGCCCAGCCAATGAAATTAAGCAAAGGCTTGGATATATTCTGCAGCTGCTGGAAAACCAAACCTCATCCTCAGTAAAAGTGATGGAGCTCCTTTTTTAGCTTGTTAGAGTGAAGTGCTGTAGAACTCACAGCTTGTGAGACTGTAACAGAGATAAGAACTAATAAACATCTGAGTCCAAACAAGAAATTCCGTCTCACATATTTAATCCTGACCTTGGCTGAAAAGAAGCAAAGAACCCATTAACCAGCTATCATCCAGGCTGTGGATGTTGGCTTCTAAGCCCAGGAAAAATTCCAAGACCAAACAGCAAGAAATACTGCTCCTTCTTCAAATCAACCTCAGAGCTGTGTGGAGAAAAAGTTCATGAAGTGTAAACCAGAAACAAGCCCAGTAATCAACAGGCTGGGGGGAAATGGTGTTTTCTATTTCCTTTTTAGGTGCCTGCATTTCCAACACCAGCTCAGGCTGCCTCTAATTAACTCTGATTGTCCTGAGCCATAATTTACAAGTTGTCAGGTCCAACATAAATTCAGAGAAAACCAACACTGTCCCCTCCATTCTTTCCCGAGCTTGCTTTGATTCCCAGATCATCCAGGGCTTCAGAGAGCAAATTCCAGGTCTTGAACCAGATCTGAAAACAAAATGAAAATGTCTGGTTGTAAAAACTGAATGTTTCCAAGGGTTTGGGGAGTGTTTTGTTTTTTGGTTTTTTTTTTTGGTGGCTTGTTTTTTTCTCTTTTTTTGGCATAATTAACTGATACAGAATATTTTAGAGCACTGAACCATGCTCGAAACCACTTCCCTTAAAGCCCCCTCTCCTCCTCCCAGTCTGTTGTCTGTAGATACAGCATGGACACAAATTATTAAATCTGCTTGTTGCTTCATATATTTTTTTTAATCATAAACAGGATACTGTCCAGGAATGAGCAGCTGGAATCACAGCTGCAAAGCTCTCTCTAAATGTGACACCACGCAATCACACTTGATAGCAGAAGAGTTCTCTGGGGGAGGAAATCACTCCAGGAGATGGGCTGTAATTGAGCAGGACCCCACCAAAATTTCTGTGCTTGTTGAGCTTTTGTGAACAAAATAGAAGATCTTATACCCTGACAAGTACACTGAACTGAAAAAAAAAAATACATAATAGATACAGATATAAACCTGAAAGGCAAACAGCAAGCCCATCAAAAATAATAATTTTGCTGTTTGTCTGCCCTCTTTGAGGAATGGTCCTGTCTTGAATAACCCAAATTCTGGGGTGTTAAATCTGCAAGGGGCAGTGGAAGAGGAAAGGAGAAGGAGACAGAGGGGGCTGAGAAGCAGAGGCTGGCTGTGTTTACCAAGGTCTCACAGTTATTTTCTGTATGTCAGATCCAGCTCTGAGTGATCAAGGACAGATTGGGTTCTTTCTCCATAAAACCTGACTTGGTGTAGGAGAGGGAGCATTTGAAGGAGAGAATGCCTCTGGACCCCTCCCAGCCTAACAGCATCCATAAAATGTAGGAAACTGCAAAATGTGGACCCAAGGACACACTAGGGGCCCAGGCAGTCCCTGGAGTTAATGGCATTCCTTAGATATGTGTGGCATTCACATTTTCTGAAAAAATCCCTTTGCCTAGGGTTTTTGTCCTGGGAAGCTGAAAAGCCTCAGAGAAAAAGGAAAACAATTCTTATCTCATTTGCTTCTCCTGTGTTTTGCTCCTTTAGAATGTGTTTGGAGATTGTTTACCCACAGGTGATTGTTTCATTGCATTCTGCTGTGAGTTGTTTTCACTCATTGGCCAATACATATATATACATATATATAAAATATAAATATACACATATACATATGCATGTACATATACATATACATAATAAATAATAAACAAATATATTATTACGGCAGCTCTCCTTTATGACCCCTTTTGCTTCCATGGGACATAATTGTCATTTAGCAGGCACTGTGATGTGCTGACCTCTTTTTGTCCCTCTCTAGACAACATACCTGCAGGTATTTATCCCTATTTCAAGAATTAAACACATATTTCAAAAGCAGTCATGGAAATAAAGTACTGAATTTATTCTTTTCAGTTTTCTTGTTTCTTGACTCTGGAAAGAGTCATGAGTTTTCATTATTATCTTTTTAGCATTCTGTAAGTATTCTTTCTGTATTGTTTAGTACAGTTTAGTATAATATTCTTTAATATAATTTAGTAATATAATATAATAATAAATAATAATTTTGTGGTGGCAGGACAAGATTTACCCCTGGGTGTCTGGCTCCTTCCAGCAGTTTTGAGGTGCCTGGGTAGGATGGGCTGTCTGAAGAAGGCTGCTGCTCCCTCCTGGGTAAGCCCAGGTGGCAGGGAGAGAAATTCCACCTGGAATTTTCCTGGGACACTGGCAGGAGCTGGAGGTGTGGGTGCACTCAGCTCATTCACCTAATCCAGCCCAATTCCTGACAGCCAGAACAGAAACCAGCAGATCAATTAGGACAAGATAAGAGGGATATACTCCAACTCCCTGTTCCCCAAACCCAAAGAGCAAACACTGCTAAGATTTACTGGCTTTGCTTATCAGCACAATGAGGGAAACCAAGGTAAATTTCATACATGTGGAAATAAAACCCTCCTGGGAATAAAACCCTCAGTCCTGAGGATTTCATGGAGCACAGGAATGGAGTGCAAGCCTCGAAGGAGGTTCTGTCCCTGTTGTTTCAGAGGACTCTGGCTGGCACAGTTCCTGTGAGACTGTGGCCTTTCCCTGCTAACTCAGTGAGTTAGAACTTCATTTTCCAGTTACTCCACACCCCAACATGATGATGATGTCTTTCTCAGCAAAGATTTGTGTACAGAACGTGTCTGTAGGCAGTGAGACAAGACAGCTGCTTTCCCATTAATTCTTCTTTCAGCCTGGGCTGAGAAGCTGAACTCCAGACAGAAAGCTTAGAGCAAAGCAGGAGTGGGTGGAGGAGCAGAAGAAAAGTATTGATGCCTGTGCAGCAAAAAGGTTAAAGCATTTTTCTCTGTTGCAGTAAAGGAGAAAAAATATAAAGAAAAGCCTTATAAAATCAGGCCTGCTCTGGCTGGACTGTCATTTCTTCTAAGTCAAGCTAGCACTTTACAAATTCCCAAGGAAAGCAATCCTGGTGTGAGCAGTTCATTAATATAACAATCCATTCCTGGGTAAAAAACAGCCAGCACTGTATAAACTGTTTTTATTCTGTTAGATTTTAAAAAAATGAAAACTATCTCTCACAAACAACTTTTCCTGCAGGTACACACCAAGAGTTTTAATGACCAACCAATACAAGATAATAACTTGTTATTAACCAATAAAGTGATTGGCAGGAAAGCTCCTGACCAATTGAAGTCACCCACAAGAACTGTAAAACTGGATAAAAAGGAGTTATGTGAATAAAGAATGAGCTTTTGCCACCATGAAGAAAATGGAGTCCTGTGTGATTTATTCTGATATTTCTGCAGGATTCTGGAGCCCAGCACAAAAAATTGAGCCCATGGACATGGAGAACATGCAGAGCAGAGCCACCAGAGTGGTCAGAGGGGAGGTGAAGCCTGTGATTTATTCTGATATTTCTGCAGGATTCTGGAGCTCAGCACAAAAATTGAGCCCATGGACATGGAGAACATGCAGAGCAGAGCCACCTCAGTGGCCAGAGGGGAGATGGAGCCTGGCTGCAGGCACTGCTGTGCTGCCCACGTGTCCCCTGTCAGCCTGTGTGACATTGAGCCAGCTCCCTGTGCTCTGCCACCACCAGGCTCTTTAGGCACTTTGAGAGCACATTTATTTCTTGGAAGCCTCTGATCATCAGATGGAACTAATTAAAACCAGGAGGGCTCAGGGGAGCCGGGAGGGAGACGGTGCAGTTTGGTTTCCACTTCAAAGTGGTTCAGCAAAATAAAAGCACTCAGCCCTCTAATGCAAGTGCATGTCCATGGGGAGGGGACAGAAGAGGCCACTCAGTGCTCTCCCCCCACTTTTTCTCCCCAGGCCGATTGGAAATGTGTTTGGATGCTGTGCCAGTGGATTATTCAGGGCACCAGAGGTTAATTGCAGCGATTCCTGCCCTGCCCTCCCATCAGTTTTGCAGAGCTGCACAGGGAGGAGGTGGCACCGTGGCCACAAGGAGCACCCACCCACACAATCCAGAGGAATGAGGATCATGCCAGACAAGCAGCAGCTGCCACGGGGGGTTCTGGGCCAGTGTGAGGCACCAGAGCCAGGGACAGGCATGGTCACTGCCCAGCCTGGCTGCTCAGGCCCCACCGTGGAGGGACTCCTTGCAGGAACCCACAGCTCCTGCCTTCCACCCCACGGTGCCTCTGGGGTCCCCAGGGTGAGGTCTCCATATGTTTCCCATGGAGGAACCAAGGCTCCCTGCACCTTTCCCCCCTGCACAGCTGCAAACCCACAGCACTGAGCCCTTCCTGGGGTCACCCCTTGTTGGGCCCTGACCTCCTGGTGCCCAGCCCTGTCCCCCAGCCCATGCCAGGCTCAGGGTCCCTGTGCCCACACAGCGCTGGGGGTGTCAGCGTGGAAATCTGCTCACCAGCATTGCCCCCATGCCTGCTCCTATTACAGTGACCTGATGAGGGTCTTCTGGGTGAGAGATGGACGAGAATCTTGTTTCATGATCAGAAGGCTGGATTTATTGATATATGATATATAATACATTATAACTATACTAAAAAGAATAAAGAGAGAAGTTGCAGAGGCTGCTAAGCTAAGAATAGAATAGGAAAGAACGAATAACAAAGTTCTGTGTCCAGCAGAAAGCAAGGACAAACTCTCCTGTGAGTGGTCAGCAAATCCAAACACTCACAGAAGACCAATCACCGCTGCACCTGTTGCATTCCACAGCAGCAGAGAACAATTGTTTACATCCTTCTTCTGGGGCCTCAGCTTCCCAGAAGATGAACAAATCCCAAAGAAAGGATTTCTATGAAAAAATGTCTGCGACATGCTCCAGCCAGGGCTTCTTTATTTCTTTCTTTAAACACCTCTAATCTGGCATTTCACACCCCACTCTAAAGTCTGTGTTAAAAGGGGGGCTGGACTTGAGGATCACCCACACCCAAACTCCTTCCTATTTATCCTATTCCTCTCCCTTATTTATCCAACCCTCATCCTCACTGATGCATCCCAGCCTGGGGAATGGGTCCTAGAGCAGAAGCTGCACTTGGAGCCCCAGCCAGGGCCAGCAGCTCATGTCACCCCAGTCCCAGGGCCAGCAGCTGATGTCACCCAGGTCACAGGGTGACACCCAGCACCCCTCCAGCCCCAGCTCACCCAGTGATCCAAGCTGGCAGGAGGATTCTGATGATGTTCCATCCTCCTGCACCCGCTTTTGTTTGTTCTTCCCTCGTTCTCTGTGGCTGGGGGAAAGCAAGGGGAAGAAATCAATAAAAATTAACTCTGCAAATAAAAAAGGAATGAATCAGTAACTTGCAAGAGGCAGCAGATAAAATGGCCCATGGTGGCCCCATAAAGCATCTCTCAACTCACCATTTATCACCAAGCCAGCATCTCTCAACATCATTTACTCAATACTGAAAGACATAAACCTGGCCTTGTAAATTTAGGAAAAGGAGTTGCAATGAAAATTCAGATTTTAACGTGGCTGATGCCTGTGCTTGGAGTTCTCTGTTTTTGGGGGTGTGCAGGGGGCCTTTGGCTGGGCCAGTTGGGATGGGTCACTCCAGAATTTCAGCTCCATGGTGTGAACGGTGTTCACAGGGGTCCCAGGATGAGGGAAAAGACAAGGATTTGACTCCATGTTTCAGAAAGCTGATTTATTATTTTATGGTATATATTACATTAAAACTATACTAAAGGAATAGAAGAAAGGATTTCATCAGAAGGCTGGCTAAGCTAAGAATAGAAAGGAATGATAACAAAGGTTTGTGGCTTGGATTCTCTGTCCGAGCCAGCTGGCTGTGATTGGCCATTAATTAAAAACAACCACATGAGACCAATCACAGATGCACCTGTTGCATTCCACAGCAGCAGATAACCAATGTTCACATTTTGTTCCTGAGGCCTCTCAGCTTCTCAGGAGGAAAAATCCAAAGGAAAGGATTTTCCATAAAAGATGTCTGCAACACCCTGGCACTGAACATCTGGTTGGAAAAGCTGAGGAGCTGTGCCGACCTCAGCATGTCCCCCTGGGAGCTGGGATGGAGTGACCAGACTCACTCTGCATCCAGCCCCAGCTCCTGCAGCCCCCAGGGTGCTCCTGCCCAGGCTCAGGCTCACTGTGGCTGTACCCTGCTGAAGGGCAGCTCTCTCCATCCCCTGTCTGACACAGAGAGCTCTTGTGAGCAACAAACCACAGCCCCAGCAGAGCCTCCCTGGCTGCAGCACAAGAGGAGGGGATGCTGGCTGGCCCTTGGGTAAAGCTGACTGGATTTTGTTCAGTGGCTTTTTCTTTCAAGAAGTTTGTAATACGGTGCCCAGGACATAGTGCAAGCTCTGTGTGAGACATGAATAACATTCCCTCATGTGACTGTTTGTACAGCTCAGGGCACTGCAGGTCAGCCTGAGGAGTGTTGTAAGAATGATGCAAGGCCCCCAGCCCTGAGAGCATGGAGCAAAGGAAGATAAAGAGGCATTCACAGGCCTGTGTGGGGTCCTGCACACAGTAGCTGAAGGCCCAGGGGGTCACAATTTCAGTGCATGTCCTTGGGATACCCCAGGGAAATGTGGCTCTGAAGCCTTGGGAAGGCTGACCTAAAACGGAGGCTGGACAGAGCTAAAGAATAAAGTAGAGATTAAAGAGTTAAGAATAAAGTTATAGGATAAAGTAGAGATTTATGAAAATGCCTCAATGGATCCACCTTGGGCAGCACAAGAGCCCAGCCAGGGCTGCACCCTAGATGAACCAAAATGGTCCCAAAATGCACGACCGGGCACGGGGTCTCTCACTGGGATCAGTTCTGCTCCATTTGCATCTTGCAGTTCATTGTCCCATTCCAGCTTTAGCCCATCCAGTCCCATCCTTGTTTTTCTCTCTCCAGCCCACGGTGTTTGTGCTCTTGGCCTGAGATTTGGATCATTTGTCCTTGGTGCCCAGCTGGAGCAGGAATTGTTTTGTCTCCCTGCTCTGTGCACAGAGCTCACCATCCCCTCATGTGAAGCTCAGACCCACACACTGAAGCAGCACAGAATGTGAAAAATATAAAAGCCAAACCCTGAGGCATCAGCTCTTTTCTGTCTGCACAAAATGTTATTATCAAACTCACCTTTGAAAGCCAGAGGATGAGCCCCCCATCAGCCCTGGAGAGACAATGTGGGACTTTGGGAGAAGAAAACCAAAAGGAAGTTCTGTGATCCCCATGGGAAACATGGACACTCAGGGAAAACAGGGGAAGATTCTTGTAAATCCCAGCTAGCCACCAACACATGCTGTGCTTTGATGTCCTTGCCATGTCCCCTCATGTCCACCTCCTCACTGTGCACCTCCAGAGCCCCACTCAGAGCCTGGGCTCTGCTGCACCACTGGCTCCACATCTCCACACCTTCTGGCTGGATCTCCAGGTCCTCAACTCCTCCAGGTCACTCCTAATGAGCTCTGTCCTTGGCACAAAGCACCCAGTGAGAAAAGGCCGCTGCAGGTAGATGGCAGGATGGGTTTATTCCAGATTTTGTCCAAGAGCCAGTTGTTTGTACTCTGTAAAGAGAAGCAGCTTTTCTCTCTCTTCTGTAGCGTTTAAGGATATATTTTGGATTTAGCCCTTTTAATTTGTGGTCAAATATGAAGACCAACAGCAATTCACACAGTGCTCTGCCCATTTAGGGAGCCACTAGTGCTGCTTAGCAATTGTACAGACTCACATTTTGGGGTTTAGCTCCCTAGCCCTCACTGTTGGAAATTATACAAGTTTAAAAATTTTTACCAACTTTGGATTTTTTTTTTTTGTCTTTGCCTTTTGTCTTTACATGAACTTGGAATCCACAGAGTTTGATTGTTTCTGACATTCTTGACCACAAATTTTAGCATGTGCCAACCAGTGCCCTCCCAAACCACGCCTGCCTCAAAGCAGTGGCACAGCCAAGATTTTATTGGGAGAGCAGACTGGGCCTCTGGCGTGAGAGAGCCCTAAAATCCAGGAGCTCACAGCCCTTTGTGTGTGTGGCAGCCCTCAGACAGGTTTTACCATCAGGACAGAGAGGGATCAAGGCCTGCACTCCTTGGGTGGCTGTGGAAACTCGTCCTTGGCTCCCAAGTGCTGCCAGTCTCTGGTGTAACCACACACATGTTATTCCTCATGTTATCCCTGACATGCAAACTACATGGCCCAGCAGAGAGAGGCACAGAGGAGGTGGAAAAGAAACCAGAACTCACCCCTGGATTCTTGCAGCCTGCTGCTAATTAGGTGAGACATGGTAAGAGGAACCCCTGCTATCAGCCAAGCCAAGGGAATGTAAATATTTGCAAGTCTAGGTCACCAGGTCCATTATTTACTGTTCTGTCCTGTGACTTAAGGTTTGACATGAGACGTGAGGTTTTTAGAGGTTTGTTGTGTTTTGGTTCTTTTTTTTTTTTTTTTTCTTTTTGCTCTGAGCGCCCCTTGATTTCTTGCCAGCAATTGAGCTGTGAAAGGGAGGGCTGCCCTCAGCATCCCACAGCCCCAAAACAATGATGCTACTGTGAGCTCTCCCCATTAATCCCAGGCTGCTGGGTGGCACAAGGTGTTGGGTGCTATGAGGCAGAAAGGAACGTGGGGCAGAGCTCTCAGCCTCCTGTCCTGCAGACAGACAGACAGCACTGCTGCCAGTGGCGACAGACAGCCACAGCAAGAGGGGTGTGAGCTACAAAACCAGAGCCACAGACTCTCTCTTTGTTTCAGCAAGAACCTTCACTTTGCACATTGACACTGGACCGGGTCCACAGGCTCCCATTTCCAATTTCTTTGCCAGAAAACGGGGAAGGAAAATTATTTTTTATTTTAATTCAAAAGCAATATTTCACATTCAATGCAAAATCTGTATTCATCTACCCCATATTACCCAAAACCTCCTGTCTGTCAGCATCAGGCTGCTGATTATCTCTTCTTTCCAAAGTTATTGATTAGATACCAGGATTTCTGTTGAGTTTGTGAGGGGTTCCGAGGATGAGGTGAGAGTTGAGAATCTGACTCCATATTCTCAGAAGGATATTATATTATATTATATTATATTATATTATATTATATTATATTATATTATATTATATTTACTATATTATATTTACTATATATTATATTATATTATATTATATTATATTATATTATATTATATTATATTATATTATATTATATTATATTATATTATATTATATTATATTATATTATATTATATTATATTATATTATATTATATTATATTATATCGTATCATATCAATCACATTACATTACATTATAGAATGCTATACTAAAACTATACTAAAGAACACAGAAAGGATACAGACAGAAGATTTAACAAGAATAATAATTAAAAACTCGTGACTGACTCCTCAGAGTCTGACACAGCTGATGGTGATTGGTCATTAAGTAAAAACAATTCACATGAAACCAATCAAACATGCACCTGTTGGTAAACTAGCTCCAGACCACATTCCAAAGCAGCAAAAAAAAAAAAAAAAAAGGAGAAGCAAATAGATAAGAATTGTTTTAATTTCTCTCTGAGGCTTCTCAGCTTCCCAGGAGAAGGAAGCCTGGCAAAGGGATTTTTCCAGAAAATATGACAGTGACAGATTTCAAATATAATATCTATACTAATATATATATATATAGTATAACAATTTTATTGTTCCATCTCCCCAGTAAGTTGGTTTTGCCCTTTGAGGGGAATCACATCCATCTTGATGCAGGCATTTTCCCCTGAGCAGCTCCCATTTTTCCCCACTGCTGCCCACAGCTTCAGGCTTCTCCAGCCTGCAAATGAACAATGATTAGTATAGTTACTGTCAAATAAATAATATTCTGTCACTCATGCCAGGGCCTGGAAGAAACAAGACCTCTGGAGCTGGGAAATTGCAGAGATAAAGCCATGTCCCTCTAAACCAGGTTCTGCAGACTTCCAGGAGCCTTTGTGCAGCTTGCCCTGGGAAACTGGGTAAAGAAAAGCAGAACAGATCTCCCTTCTTTGTGACAAGCTCTGAAATCAGCAACTATTTTCCATTTTCACTGGATTTTCATTTTTTTCACTGTTCTTCCAGAATGTAAAATACAGAGCGGACATTTCCTATGGGATGTTTGTTTCCAGAGATGTGGTTTGCCCCTAAAAAAAACCACTTCAATGTAAAATTTCTCAGTGGAAATTCCCCCCAGGAGCTGGGGGCTGCAGCTGATTCAGTGTGAATGGATTAAATCTCCAGGAACAGGAGCAGCAGCCACGTGGAAGGGATGGAGCAGGAAACCCAAATAATTTTTTTTTAATTCTCTGTGCTCTCTGCTTCATCCTTCGCATGGATAAGAAGGGCAGGTGTTTGCCTGGGTTGGGTTTGTGGGGTTCCACAGCAACGTGGAGGTGCTCTGGTGCCCTGCCAGTGTCCCTCATGCTCAGGGCAGCTCACATTGATGGGGTTTCTGTGCTCAGAAAATACCCCCAATCTCAAAGGAAAACCCTCTGTACATCCCCCCACTGCTGGCCTCTCTCTGCAGGACTCAAACACCCCCAAAATCTCTGCAGATCCCAAACACCCCAAAGTCCCTGCAGATCCCCAACACCCCCAAAGTGTCTGCAGATCCCCAACACCCCCAAAGTGTCTGCAGATACCAAACACCCCCAAAATCTCTGCAGATCCCAAACATCCCCAACGTCTCTGCAGGTCCCCAAACACCCCCAATGCCTCTGCAGGACCCCTACACCCCAAATTCTCTGCTGCTCCTAAAAACCCCAATGTCTCTGCAGGACCCCAACACTCCCAAAGTCTCTGCAGGATCCCTCAATCTCCTGCCACCTGCTGCTACAAAGCTGAAGGAGCACAGCAGGCAAAGGAGAGGAGATGGGAAATTTAATTTTATAAGGTTTTTAAGAAAGGAGATTAAATGGGGAGTGTGATGATGCTATAAATACCCCCAGGGAAATACCATCAAAGGAGAAAGGGGGATTATTCAAATGACGTGGAAACAGTAAAACAAGGAGAGCTGGGGCCAGGAGCTACAAATGGAAATATTTCAGACAAGGCATTAAGGAAAGCTGTCAGAGAAGTGAGAGTGATTAGGTGCAGAAATTGGCCATCCCCGCAGAGTCAGGCCCTTATCAGAGGCATTTAAGGAGGTGTAAACACACCTTGGGAGGGCACGCAGGTGTGACCTGGCGAGGGACAGGGGTCAGACATCCTAAAGGTAGTTCAAAACCCCCTCACCAAGCTGCTCTTGTGTCTGACACCTCACCGTGAGCCCTGCAGAGCCTTGGAGCAGCCACAGAGCCCTGCAGCCCAAACACACCTGAGGGTGCCAGAGCTGCTCATCCCTGCCTGAGGCATTGGAGCATTCCCAGGCACTCACCTTCCTCTTCCTCTCCTGCTTCTCAGCCTTTCTCCCTTTTTCTGCTTTCCTTTCCCTGTCCTGTGCCTGAAGGAAACAAAGGCTGGTGGAGCCATATGCTGACTTTTCTGGTCCAGGATGAAATATGAAATAAAATATTCCAGCCAGCTCGCCACTGTGTAACTTGGCAGAGTAGTGTGAGTAGCTAATGAGTAAAGCTGAAGTTGGCTGTGCAATTAAAAGTGATATATTTTTATATATAAATGATGAGTTTTCCATCCTCAAAGCTGATAAATTTCTCAGGCTAAATTTCTCGAGCTAAGAGCCTTTTGTGGCCACATTTTTACACAGCACAATTTTTTTTCCTCTGCTCCCCTCCAAAAAGAAAAAAAAGAAATAAAAAAGACCAGTTTTCCCATCTACTTAATGGGCTGTAAATACTTTTCTGCTAAGATGAAAAGTCCATTCAATTTGCATTAAATCTTCATCATTACCAGCTCTTGAGAGACTGCAGCAAGGCTGGGTACTGACACACAATATTGCATCTTTTTCTGGAAACCTTCCCTTAGAGATCCCAAGGGGGAAGAAGAAACAAAAAATAAAACCTCGTGGTTTGGTATTGGGACACATCTACTTGCTGGAAAGGGAATTATAAATCCTGGGGTCTGGTTCTCAGCCTTGGTGCTGTTAGGGCAAGATCTGCCCTGTCTCGGAGCATCTCTGATGGAGGAATTTCCCTGCCAACAGCCCTGGGAAGCAGGAGGATGGAGCCACCATGGCTGGTGCTGCTGGACCTGGCCATGTGCAAGGTTTTAATCCTTGGGAGCAAAGAGAACCAAGGGAAAAGGATCTGTCCCCCCAAAATATCCCACAGGGTCATCCAGGGGGCAACCACAGCTGTGCTCCTCAGCCTGGCACGCTCTGCTTTACACCAGTTTCCTGGGTTCTGACACAGAACCAGCACAGAACATCTATGAGCCTGCCCTCCTGCAGGCCAGAGCTCAGTGAGTTCAGCTCCCCTGAGTTCCTGTGCTGGGAACCCACCAGCAGCACCAGCACCTCAAAACTCATCAGAGGGGTGCAAAAGGCTTCCAGCCAGCACCTTCCAGTCTCAAAGACAAAGCAACATGAGAATGGAGGTGGGGTGGGCAGAGAAATCCCTTCCAGAGGCAGCTGATGCCCACCTGGGGAGGGCTGAGAGGCACAGCATCCCCTCCCAGCTGTGGCTGCACAAACTCTCCCATCAGGGCTGTTTATTGTCTCTGCCATAAAAGGGTTTCAATCAAGCTGGGACAGTAAAGTCGAGTTTAAATTAAACTGCCCCATTTAGTCACAATGAAGGCTGTTTGCATCTGAAACCCTGCCTCGGACCAATAGCACAGATTTGGCTTGTAGCACTTAAAGCAGCTGTCTTCATAAAAGCTAATAAAATACCGTTGGATAATTAAAAGCTTTAATTAAAAATGCAAAGTCCAAATAGTTTCATATTAACAAGGAAACTTGTTTTGACATCTGAAATCGCTGCACAAGCTGAATTCCCATGTATTCTCTCCAGGCTATTTCGAGTTTGCTGTGTAGCTGGAAATATCTCCCCACTCAGTGCAGTCACCATGTGGTGCTGGGGACATGCACCACAAATTGATGCTGCTTGTTTTACAACTTCACTTTTAATTATCACAGGCTGAGGCAGCAGTGGGCTTATTTGCATGGCAATCCCTGAGCAAAGCCAAGGGATGGAGCAGGGTATAAAATATGTAACTTGCAGGCACGGGCTGCCAAGCTCAAGGGAGAGCTGAGCAGAGCAGCAGGGCCAGCCTTGGGTGGAGATTTCAGCCACACTCAGTGTCACCACCATGGTCCCTTCCTGCAGCCTGCAGGAAGGTTGGAAATGGAATTTGGTGTGGCCAGGCTGGGGATGAAGAGGCTGAGCCTGGATACAGGAGTTGGTTTTGAATGTGGGGTTTGAGTCCATGGATGGTCCCCTGTCTGCAACAGCTCAAATGCACGAGTTTTGTATCTGTTTCTTGTTTCTCCTTTTGTCCATGTCTGGGTGAACTGGAGCACTTCTCACTTACATGAAATCTTATTTCCTGCTGGACAAGCACAAGCCTGGACACAGCTGGGGATGTTCCAGGTGTGGGGCACCCACAGGAGCACAAAACACTGTGGGAGAGAAGAGAAGAGAAGGGAAGAGAAGAGAAGAGAAGAGAAGAGAAGAGAAGAGAAGAGAAGAGAAGAGAAGAGAAGAGAAGAGAAGAGAAGAGAAGAGAAGAGAAGAGAAGAGAAGAGAAGAGAAGAGAAGAGAAGAGAAGAGAAGAGAAGAGAAGAGAAGAGAAGAGAAGAGAAGAGAAGAGAAGAGAAGAGAAGAGAAGAGAAAAGAGAAGCTCTTCCCTGTGCCTGGGATTGCTGGAGGCTCTCAGATCCTCATTTCAAAGCCCCCTGAGGCTGCAGAGCCAGTGGGAAACTTCTGCTTCATCCACGCTGTTCCCTTTGGACCCTCCTCACCATCAGACCCTCTTCAGCTGGGGCTGATGGGGGTGCAATTCTCATCCCCTCCTCTCATCTTGGAACAAAACACTCCTGTAATGAGCACTGGTGAAACAGCAGTAAATCCATCAGTTCACCCTTGGGAAAGCAGATCCATAAGGCTTAAATCCAACAGGGACTGATTTAATTGTGTAATTTGGCATTCCTCAGAGCACAGAGCAACCAGCCTCTCCAAGCAGCAGCTGTTACACACCCAGCCCCACTGCAGCTTCTCCTCTGGCTGCTCCCAGGCCTTTGGAAATGGAGAATCCACCCCAGAGCTGCCAAGGGGATCTGGTGGTTGCTGCCATTACTTTGGAAATGGCATCTCCTTTCCAGGTGCCACTGTCCAGTTTCATCTCCAAGACACTGGATCCTGATGGACCATTGTATGACTTGATGAATTTGGAGGTCTTTTCCAACCTTAATGATTCATGACTTATTGGATCATAAGAAAGCAGATTTCTTTTTCCATTTCACATGCTCCTATAGGGGTTTAATTAGAATAAGCTTCAAACATTTGGATTTCAACAGCCAATGGCTTTGTTTTTGTCTTTTTTTTGCATTTTATTGGTATTTTTCTCTCCAAGGAAAACCATCAAAAATTAAAATCTGGCTTTTGTCCAAATCTTTTTAAAACCATGAGCAGATTCCCATGCCTTGGTGCTTTTTCCTCCCCTCCTTCCACCTTGACAGTTCTGGTTTTGTTTTGTACAATGAGTATTTACTCATCAGAGCCCCAGGGCTGTGGGATCATACCTGGATAAAGGCTGGGCTTGGCACTCACACTGGCACCTGGATGCATTTCTCTGCCAGGCAACCACTGGCAAATGGATTCTTTTACTCCTGCCTCATCTTCTCCACCTGCAGGACGAAGAGATGATGAACTCACCTCCTCTGCAAAGTGCTTTGTAAAAGCCTCTTTTTCTCATGGCTCTGCTGACTTCTGGAGGGTGGAAATTCTGAATTTCTCAGCAGTCTGTGGCAGCTCCACCAATTTCTGCTCTCAGCTTGATCCACTCTGCTGAAGAATGTGTGCAGGGATTTTTCTCATCTTCCCACCCATTTCTGTCCTGGCCCTGGGTGTAAGGGGATGCAAAAGCAGCTTTGGATCCTCTCTGTTGTATCAGTTCCCCTGCAGTCATGGTCACTTTTTGGTTGTCCCAGCTATGTGTCACACGCTGGAAGAAACAGAAAAATAAAAAAATAGTAAGTTTGAAACATCAGAGAAACCATTTTTCTACTGTTAGAGTGGTTCAAATGGGAATTTTTTTGAGGGAAAAATTTGCCCAAAAAGGTTTTGCACTCTCCATGCTTGCAGATATTCAAACCCAACTGGACATGGCCCTGAGCACTTTGTTCCATCTGAGCCTTCTCTAAGCAGAGGGGCTGGACCTGAACCTTCCAGAGGCACCTCCTAACCACAGTGATCCTGTGCAATTGTCATCCTGCACAAGATTATCCTCCATCCTGGGCACCCAACGCAGGAGCTTTGCATTTCCACTCTGCACACAGCCCCAGGAGCATTTTCTGTGGCTGAGGGGAGCTCTGGTCATGCTGGGTTTCAGTCAGTCACAATAAAACCAATTAATGTGAAAAATCAAAGGCAAACTATGCAAGACACTCAAGAAAATTAAACTGAATTGATTTTTCAAGTGGATTAAGATAAGTCACATTGTGCTTCTTTGTACTGTTTTTAGCAGAATTAAAATGACCACGGCTCAGTTTAGTTCTCCTTAAATGAATGAAAGGGAACTGAAACCCTTGTAAGAGCCTCCTACCAAGCATTTAATCCATAAACATTTATTTAATCTTGCTTTTCTTTCCTAAGTGTCCTGATGAGCCTGAGCCAATACCTGAGGCTCTCTCTGAGTCAGTGGCAGGGGACAGATGCCTCTGGAAGGTGCTGCTGACAGAGGTGTGTGCCCAAGGCAGGCCAGAGGCATTTCATCAGCATCTCCAGGGAATCTCTCAACAACCTCCCCCTAAAATGCAGGGCAGTAAAAAAACCACCCAAACTTGGGGAAATCACTCCCTGTCTTTGCCTGAGGGGCAGACGTGTGATGGGTGAGGGGGGTCCAGCATCATTTTGATCCCACAGGTGTCTTCAGGAATAAAAGGAAAGGGAGCAGTGGTGGCTGCCCCAGCAGCAGGGCTGTGGGAGGTGGCACTCTCTCAGTGTGGGGACTGGGACAATGGACCCTGGCTGTGCAGGAACAGCTCCTTGTGTTGTCACCCTCCAGAGGGTGAGAATTTGCTGGTCAGCATTGCAGAGGTTCCGTCCAAAGGGAGGGTTTGGTGTGATGTGGGGTCTGATTCCAGCTTCACTCTGGGCAACCCCACATCAGCCTCACAGCACTTTGGGGAACAGCCTGGGGCTTGGGGCTCTCTGCCATGCACCCCTGCATCCTCCTCATGCCTCAGGTTTAGCTTTTCTATTTTCACATTCTGTGCTGCTTTAGTGTGTGGGTCTGGGTTCACATGAGGGGATGGTGAGCTCTGTGCACAGAGCAGGGAGACAAAACAATTCCTGCTCCAGCTGGGCACCAAGGACAAATGACCCAAATCTCAGCCCAGGAGCACAAACACCGTGGGCTGGAGAGAGAAAAACCAGGATGGGACTTTATAACCTAAAGCTGGAATTGGACAATGAACTGCAAGATGCAAATGGAGCAGAACTGATCCCAGTGACAGACCCCGTGCCCAGTTGTGCATTTTGGGACCATTTTGGTTCATCTTGGGTGCAGCCCTGGCTGGGCTCTGGTGCTGCCCAAGGTGGATCCATGGAGGAGATCCTTTTAATAAATCCCTGCTTTATTCTTTAACTCTGTCCAGCCTCTGTCCTCGGTCAGCCTGCACAAGGCATCACTCCAACCCACAACCACTCACAGGGATGGGGGTCTGAGAGCAGAAGGGAGAAGGGTCTTCCTGATGCCAGGCTGTGCGGGTGGCATCTGTTTTATCCTGCAGAGCTGCTCCCAGCACAGGGCAGTGTCCAGCTCGGATTAGACACACTCTCCTGCCGCCTACAGGCTCTAGGGCTGCTTTGCATGGCTCAACTCTCCTTTAAATGAGAAATTATTCCTGCCTGAAACTGCGAGAACACACCACAAGATTAGTGATCTCTGTGGTGGTGTTCACAGGGGTCCCAGGACGAGGGAAGAGATGAGAATCTTGACTCCATGTTTCAGAAGGCTGATTTATTATTTTATTATATATATCATATTAAAAGAAAATTATATATTAAAACTATATGAAAAGATTAGAAGAAAGGATTTCATCAGAAGGCTTGAAAGGAATGATAATAAAATCTTGTGACTGACCAGGGAGTCCAAGACAGCCGGGCTGTGATTGGCCATTAATAAAAAACAACCACACAAGACCAATCACAGATGCACCTGTTGCATTCCACAGCAGCAGATAATTATTTTTTACATTTTGTTTCTGAGGCTTCTCAGGAGAAAAGATCCTAACGAAAGGATTTTTCATAAAACATGTCTGTGATACATCTCTGCAGACATTTGGGGTCCAGGCAGCACAAGCTCTTCTCTTCATTACTGGTACCCATTAGTTTTGCTTTTGCTGAGGAAAATGGGGGGATATTTATACCCTGCTGGGATTTATGAGGCTCAGCCACATTACCCTGTGTGGATCCAAACTCAGACAGTTTTAATCTTGCTGAGATTTCTACTGGAGACTTAAAAGGAGCCGGGATAGGGACACCGATAAAGCTCAGGCTTTCCACATACTAAATCACTGTGGGCTGACTGCTGCTGTTTATCACTGCGAGGAAAGACCAGGACAAAGTCAAAGTGGGGAAGCATAAAACCTCGGTGTTTCTTGCCCTCTGCTCTAAGGTGGCATTGGAGAGAGACCCAGCATCCCTCTTGGTGCAGGGAATTCCTGCCCTGTGCCTTTGATCATCCCACAACCTGCTAACGCCTCGTCACAAGCTGTCACTAAAGCAGGGCGAGAACAGCTCTGAAAACATCCCGTAATCACCACGCTTCTCCCATTCCCTGTCAAGATGAGACCTGGAATTATTCAGCAGGAGATAAAGCAGAGTTAGCTCCCAGCCTGACCCTGCTCTTGGGGGACTCACCAGGATGCTGAGTCCATGCATCTTGTCTGGATTGAGATGGGCAGGGAGTTTGGTCTTTGTTGCTCACACTGTGGGTTCATGCCCTTCTTATCTGGCTGTTTCTCATTCTCTCTGGGCCTGACAAGAAAGCCCCTCTTGGATTTGAAACATGTTCTCCAGGGAAGTTTTATCAGGACTTCTGGAAAGTTCCACTTTTAGCAAATTAAAGGAAAATAAAAACCCATGAATTTGCTGGCGTGTTGTGCTTGCTGTCCCAGCAGCCAGTGTGATGTTACAAATCCAAACCTTACCATGCAGAAAGGCAATGCTGTACTGGTGGGCTATGCTGGCTCATGTGCAATTCTGTGGGATTTGCTTTTTCCACTTGGTGACAGCACTGAGCTGTTTATAAGCAAGATAAGCCCTCAGATGCAACTTTGCAAAAAATCAGTAAAAACAGATATCAGACTCCACAGCTCAGCTGGTTAGAGACAGTTTGTCCTTCAGCTCAATGTAAACACTGGGAACAGCATCCACCTGGAGGAATTCCTGAGTTCACAGCACTTCTAAGAAAGATCCCCCTGGTTTTGGCTACAATGCTTGTGTCAGAGGCACCTTCAGGTGGGTATGGCACACTGCAGCTGCAAAAGAAGAAACTTTTGTTAATAAGTAAACTCAGGCAATGCGCATTTTACAAATGCAAATCCTGCCATCCATGGCTTTAAAAACTGCTGGAAGAGGAGTGTGTACAGTAAGGGTATTTTTCTCCTTTCTAACCTCATACATGTGGTAGGAATCACCAGGGACTGGTGGATGGAAAGTACCAAAATGGGAAGAAATAATTGCCCTTTCCTATTTTTTTTTTTTTTTTTTTTTTTTTTTTTTTTTTTTTTGCTGGCATGATGTTTGGCAAAAGTTCCTTTTGGCAGAAGTTTGGTTTTCAAGCAGTTTTAAAGCAGAATTCCTTCCAACTTTGCAAAACTGTGATTTTACCAGGGCTGGTTTTACCCATTGCTCAGAGCAAAGCTGAGTATTGGGCTGGTGGAATGCCCTGATGTGCTCTGCCTCCACACAGCCTGTGCCTGGCTGCAGCCCCAGCACAATCTGAGGGAGAGTGTGAGATTTGGCTTCATCATCACACTTAACACCTATTTTTTATTTTATAAACCTGGGCTGGTTGTGGCTGAAAGCAAGAAGCAGATGGTTTTAACTGCAGAAATAAGTTACACCCCATTCAGAGGTCTCTTTTCTGAATAAACTATTGGGAAAAAAAAAATCTCTCTCCTTTTCAAGATCCAAATCCTTCTATTGCCCAGGGTACCTCAATTTGATCTCATCTCAAACCACCAGCCCATCCTAAGCAGGGGTGTGCTACCCAAGGAATTTCTCCAGCAATCATTTCTTCTTTCAGAAAGCCAAAGCCAAGCAAAACCAGTTTTTCTGCAAGCTCATGCAGCTAGGGAGGAGAGAACTTGCTGATAAGCATCTTGGATGGCTGCAGGATAAATTTATGTCTGATCTGTTCCCTAATACAAAATGTTTTGGTTGTTTTCTCTCCTCGGCAATTGTACATGAAAATCAAAGTTAATGGGATGAGAATTAAATACCCTCAGGATGGGGAAATAAACCTTGACTTCTGGCAAGATTTGAGAGGTTTTGTACAAAATAAAGTCATGTGAACAGCAGTGTAAAACCTTCAGCATGAGATTTCCCACAGCACTTTGCACCTTAAAACACATTTGACATGTGAGGACAGGGGAGCATTGGTTTGGCTCCATCCTGTGATGTGACATGACAGAGCCCTGAAGCCACCAGATGTCCCATGACAGTGTCAGGGGGATTTACCAGGCTGGAACAAGGGACCAGCCCTCTCATATGGGTGACCACTGCCATAGGGACAAGGCCAGTCAGGACACAGGGCAGGTCCACTCCATCCCTGAGGATTCTTTGGGATGTCTCAGGGCTTTTGCTGCTCAGAGTGACCCTGAGATGAGTTACAAAGTCTCTTTTCTCAGCCTGGTGGTCAAAGAAGGAGTCAGAGCTCTTCAGTTCTCATTCTCAAGGTTGTTTATTGTTTCTTATCTATAAAATTCTTTCTCTGGCCTGCCAAGGTCTGCTCAGCAGGTCAGTCAGAGGCACTCTGCCTGCCTCCAGGGCAGTGTTATCTTTTTATACTAAAAACTACGTGTACAATATTTACCATAACTTTCCAATACCTCTCACCTATGTCAGACAGTGAGCTTCTACTCTAAACCAATCCAAAAGTGCCACCATCACAGCAGAAGATGGAGGCCAAGAAGAAGAAGGAGAAAGCCTGAACACGCCCAGATTCCTCCATCTTGCCTCCTGAACCCCCATTCTAAAAACCCCCAAAAAATCCATTTTTCACCCTGTGACAAACTAACTATTATTCTACTTAGACTTTCATGGCTTGCAGATCCTCATATAAGGCTGGTCATTTTTTCCATGGGTCATAATCAAAGTCACAGGGGTCCTGGGCTCTGTGCCAGGGTCTCTGAGCCCCCTGGCAGGGGTTTGGGCAATCCAGGACAGCCATGATGTCCTGAATTCCGACAGGGACGTGCAGAGCTTCCCATCTCAAACCTGAGTTTGGATCATTCCTGGTGCTCCAGAGCAGCAAGGTGAATGCTGGAGGGGTGACAAGGGTGATAAAGTGGCAACAGCCCTGCAGGCTGAAGGCTGGACTCCTGTCACAGCAGAGGAGAAACACAAGAAAATGAAAAAAATTAAAGCACCAAGGAGGAAAATGTGATGGGGCAGTGGCAAGGGCAGGCAGTGTCCTGTCACCTCCACAGGTTACACTGTGCTCCTCGTGTGCAGCATCAGGAGATGGAGCCACAGGTCCCAACCCCATCTCCAGGGCACCACCAGCAACCTGCAGATCCCAAAATTCTGTGTATTGAGACAGAGGACAGGAATTTTATTGTTATATTTTTTGAAAAATCTTCTTTGCCCAGGATTTTTCTCCTGGAAGCTGAAAAGCCTCAAAGAGAAATGAAAACAATAATTATCTGATTTGCTTCTCTCTGTTTTGCTGCTTTGGAATGTGGCTTAGACATTGCTTACCGACAAGTGAATGTTTGATTAGTTCTATGTGAATTGTTTTAACTTAATGGTCAATGTGTCAAGACTCTAGAAAGTGTCACAGGCTTTTATTATTCATTCTTGTTAAGCCTTTTGATGTATTCTTTCTCTTTAGTATAGTTTTAGTATAGCATTAATATAATGTAATGTAACATAATATAATATAATATAATATAATATAATATAATATAATATAATATAATATAATATAATATAATATAATATAATATAATATAATATAATATAATATAATATAATACAATATAATACAATATAATATAATAAGAAATCAGTCTTCTAAAAATATAGAGTCAAATTTCTCATCTCTCACCTCGTCCTAGGGACCTCACAAACACCACACAGGAATACCAGCCCAGGATATTTGCTGCCATTAACAAGCCTCATTCACCACCAGACATTAAAAGATCCTTATTTAACAGGAGAACTCGCTGACCTGAGGTAACTTTTGGAAACCAGGCCAGAAGCAGAATAAGGGGGAGAAGCCAAACCCAAGGAGTCACTGCTCCACTTTCCTTTGCCCTGTTCTCCCCACCCAGCAGGGATGCACAGCTCTGAGCCTCCTGCTCAAGCTGCCATCCCAGCCCTGAGCAGAGGACACAACATCACCCTGTGATAACACAGCAGCTCCTCCTTTCCACTGACACATTCACACCCAGCAAACACAGCTTGTCATCCAAGCCTCAAGCAAGAGGCTTGGATGACAATCCACTTCTAATTCATCCTCCTGCTCTGGTTAGGATTCATTTTCAGCAGCTCTACCTGGAAATGCCAGCCAGCAGCAGCCTGCAGGATCCCCCCTTGCTGGTGGTCACCTGGGTCACTGAGGCTCCCACAGAGAAGCTGGAGGAACATGCTGGTATCTGAATATGGCAAGAAACAGCCCCTTTTTTTCCCCATATCCAGATTTCCCAACCCACTGAGTACACTGTGCTACAGGTTTTCACACACTAGAGGTCAGCAGAAGAATAAAAATCACTCTGGTGCTCCAGCTTAAAGCTGGCAGGGATTTCCATTGGGCCACTAAAATTCACAACCTGACACCAATAAATCCGTTTGCTGCAGACTGGGCAAAGGGTGGCAGGGAAAACCCACCCAGGGGAGGCTTGGTGTCTCTGTAAATCCTGGATGGAGAAAGCCACAACCCTGAACTGACTTGTCTGCCTCAGCAGAATCCTGACACACTCAGGGACACCAAAAGAGCTTTTCTTCTCACACCCATTTTTGGTGGTGGGGGATCTGCTGCTGGCCCAGGGCCCAGCATTTCTGGCTGAGCTGATTTAACCCCCCAGCTCTCCAGCTTGTCCTGCTGGGGATTTGAAGCTGGGGATTATGAAGGAGCCCTGCAGGTATGACCTGCCCCTTGCTCCACCGGCAGAACAACAAACCACAGTACAAAACACTTTTCTGCACCAGGAGAAACAGTGCTGTGCTATCGGCTTTTGTATCTTTATGCAGCAATAAACTCAGAGTGCAGCCCTTGCAGCAGAGGGGACTGAATCAGTGTAACAAGCCACCCCACAGCTGTACCTGCTTGTCCTGAGCTGGGCTGTCACCCTCTCCCAGCAGCTTTTACCCACTTTTGGACATGACTTGGGAGATTTGAGCTCCTCTGCTGGCCTCTTTGTACAAAAGCAGGAGAATGGATCACTGAGCCTTGGGAAAACCTTCCCCACCCCAAAACTTTGCCCCTACAGACTCAGCTGTACCTTCATTGCACTCTTGACTTGGGGCCACCTACCTGCTCTGGGCAGAGAGCATCTTAGAGCACATCCCAGAATATCCATGTTGGATTCCCAAACCCAGAGCTGGGTTGCAGCCCAGGGGTCCCCTTCTAATTACACCAGTGTGTGGAGATGCCCAAGGCTTTGGGGCATTCAAAGCTTTCCTTCCAAACCACACTCTCACCTGTAGCAGCTGAACCAGCCAAAATGGCATTGCAGCTTTTGGAATACATCATGGGTCACTACTTGCCCCCAAATTCTTCTCCCTGGCTAAAGCCCTGGAGATGGATGAGCTCTCAGGGCTCTCCCAGGCAAATTGGTCTCCCCTTTCCCAGGGTCTAGGATTTCAGACCCTCCCCATCCCAGCCCAAGGTGTCTCCCCGTGCACTGACCCTGCAGGACACAGTTCAAAGCCTCCAACAGGAAAAACAGGAAAATCCTCCCTGGCTCTCCCCGCTGACATAGTTTCGGTCTGGTTCTTGGTGTCAAAGGAGGCATTCAGCTCCACCTCGGCCAGAGGGAGGGCCCCATGTGCTGCTTGGTCCCTCTCAGCAGATGCCAGGAGGCCCCCGAAGGAGGACACCATGGTGGGGAGCTCCCAACAGGTGCCATAAATTCCTGCCAGAGACGTTTTGGGGGCACCAACCCTCTGCTCTGCTCCAGGAGGCAAATTCTGTGTTTAACTGAGGCACGAAGGGGGAAATCTCTGCTCCCCTCTGGAGGCACCGGAGCCTTTCAGCATCTCCCAGCTGGAGGGAGCAACCAGGAGCCAGGGAGAGGCTGCAGGGTGTGAGGTTAAACCTTCTGCTGGGTTTTACAGCCAGGAGATGGCGACTCAGCCCACGCAGGGAACGGATAACTGGGAAACGCTCAGGGTCTCCAGCGGCAGGCTGCCTCCAGCCCTGCTGTGTTGTGGCAGAAAAGAGAGCAGAGATGCTTGGGCACACACATGGAGGGCACAGTCCCAGTGCCAGCAGCTCCTGGCTCTGGTGAGGGATAAAGAGGAGCTCAAATGCAGGATCCTTCCCTCTGTTCCATGCGGCACGCACAGTACCGTGCTGCAGTTAGGGAGACGTTCAGAAACTCGTGGCTGAAAGGGGAGCAGAGGTGCTTGGGCACACACATGGAGAGCACAGTCCCAATGCCAGCAGCTCCTGCCTCTGGTGAGGGATAAAGAGGAGCTCAAATGCAGGATCCTTCCCTCTGTTCCATGCAGCACACACGGTACCATGCTGCAGTGAGGGAGACGTTCAGAAATTCCTCCTGTGAGTGGTTTGTCACCCTCCAGAGCACCAAGACTGCTCCCATCTCACCTCCTGACTTCCTCACTGACAGCACTTAGCCTCTGTTTATCCCCCCTGCCCAGCCCTAGCCTCAGGCCAAGAGGTGGGGAGCAGATTTCAGTGACATAAGGAGGCTGCATTTCCTGCTCAGCAGGTTCATGGCTCTGCTCATCCGTGGGGTTTCAGCTCCTGCACACAGCTCAGAGCAGGGCAGTGCCCAGGGAAGGGACACAGCCTGTGTGTCACCCCTGGGTCACATGGAAGGGTGACACACTGGCCAAGCCAGGAGCTGGGAGCAGGCCCAGACGACACAGGTCTGAGCATCCTGTGAGCCTGGGCTCACACAACACTGACTCCAGTGCTGCCATCCCATTAAAAGTGATAAACCACTGATCCCTTGGAGATCAGGGGCTGTGCCACCCCCACCAGGGACATAGGGGATAAGCAACACCCTCCAGAACCCTGCTGGGACTCCCCAAAGCAAAGCCTCATTCTCCACAGCCTGCTCCAAATGCCATATGAACACCCTCAGGGAGATCCCAGCTCCACTTCCAACCCTTCACCTACAGATTTCCTGCAGCTGCTTCACACATGACTTCAGGAATCAGCTCAGATCTGAGCAGCTCCAGCCTGGTTTGTGCTCACCAGAGGGAGATGCTTGGGACTGGGAGGCAGCCCATCTGCAGAGCAGAGCCTGCCTTTGAAGAACCACCCTCTGACTTTTGGCTTCTCAAAAATGCAACCACACAAAAGAATTTTTCTCTCCAGGCCTCATCTGGCAGGGTCCTTGCTCTGAGGGCTCAGCTTCCAGCATAAAAGCAAGAAATTCTTCCAGATCTAATGCTGGAACTGCCAGGGTTAGATGTAGCACAGAGCAGGGTCCCCTCTGGGTCTGTCTGACATCACTCATCTCCCCACATGGCACCTGCAGACATTATCCTGATGGCAGCTGCAGAAGATGCTCAAGCTCTCCGACGCCTTTTGCATCCATCAGCTCTTTCCCACATCTTCTTCCCACTCGTTACACTGCTGTTTGCTGTCCTGTCACCAAATTCATCAGCATCACACATGGATGGAGATTTCCTGTGGGTCACACACATCCTATTGCTGATCTGATGCTCAGTCTCCCTGCCCCAGCCCTCAACAGCATCAAAACCCACTTTCCCAGAGTGAGACCTCCTGGAATTCACCACATTCACAAGGCCAGCACATCCATTGGTCAATTGATCTGTTGAATTCACAAGCAGACTGAGTGCCCAAATCACACCCAGGCCAACAAGGTAAAAACAACAACCCTGTCCTGTACAAGCATCTGAGGCATTTTTCTCCAGGGCTGCTGGCACACACACAGCCATGGTGCATTTTTCTCCAGGTCTGATGGCACACACACAGCCATGGTGCATTTTTCTCCAGGGCTGATGGCACACACACAGCCATGGTGCATTTCTCTCCAGGTCTGATGGCACACACAGAGCCATGGTGCATTTCTCTCCAGGCTGATAGCATATAGAGCCATGGTGCATTTTTCTCCAGGTCTGATGGCACACACACCATGGTGCATTTTTCTCCAGGACTGATGGCACACACATCATGGTGCATTTTTCTCCAGGACTGATGGCACACACACCATGGCGCATTTTTCTCCAGGACTGTTGGCACACACACAGCCATGGTGAATTTTTCTCCAGGGCTGATGGCACACACACAGCCATGGTGCATTTTTCTCCAGGGCTGATGGCACACACAGCCATGGTGCATTTTTCTCCAAGTCTGATGGCACACACACAGCCATGGTGCATTTTTTCTCCAGGACTGTTGGCACACACAGAGCCATGGTGCATTTCTCTCCAGGCTGATAGCATATAGAGCCCTGGTGCATTTTTCTCCAGGTCTGATGGCACACACACCATGGTGCATTTTTCTCCAGGGCTGATGGCACACAGAGCCATGGTGCATTTTTCTCCAGGGCTGATGGCACACACACAGCCATGGTGCATTTTTCTCCAGGTCTGATGGCACACAGAGCCATGGTGAATCTCCCAAGCCTAAGGCAGAGCAATGCTGCCATAAATATTCTGCTTTGGACCACTTCAAACAGCATCTTGCAGATCAAAGCATTGGGGAAGCAAGGACACATTGATCCCACTACACGATCATGCAGAAGTGGTCCTGCAGCCCCCTCACCCCCCCTGCCCTGCTGAGAGCTGCTGTCAGCAGCAGTTGGGGTGACAATGTTATTGAACAACCCTTTCCCATTCCTCCCCCCAGCCATGGGGTGATGCAGCACTGGCTTCATGGCTTAATGTGAACCAGCTTTGGTAAATATAATGAAATCATAAAAAAGAGGGGAAATTTCAGCACTAAAGAACTGAAGTCTCTCATGCAACTGTACTTTCCCTTTGGCTAAATTGATGTGAATGGTGGATAGACTCTGATTCTCATGGGAACCCATCCATTTGCTGTTTATCTACAATGCAATAAAAATAATATTAAAATAGTTTGTGCAGTAGAAAGAGCTGGAAAAAAAATTTGACACCTGATGCTGTTCTTCTCCCTTGTCTGAAATCCAATAGCTGAGTTCTGGGAGAAGGCATGCCCATGCCATTACAGCTCAGACACTCCCAGACCTTGTCTTCAACAGAAACTGGGAGGAAATTATCCTTCTACCGGTCTGAAATGTTTTTGTGAAGTTATTGAAGCAGCAGGTATGGCTCTGCCATCTCACCCTGGGACCACAGCCCAGGGCCCCATTCCACCCTCCTGTAGTGGGGAGAACAGATGAAAATATCAAAACCCACAAGGCATTAAGGCATTGTGTTAAAAGACAGTGTTATAAAAACCTAAATGCTGCAGGAAAGCCTAATTTTGTATCTAACCTCTCCAAACTACATAAAAGAGAAAAAGATGTCATAAAGTGCTGAACCCAAGTGCCAGAGGGACAGGGCAGTGCTGGATCTCCAGTCATGCCCCCAGACAGGCTGTGCCCTTCAACACACACATGTGCTGGGGGTGGTTTACTGAAGAAGTTTTGAATTAAAACTGCTGGGGAGCAAAGCAGCAGGCTTGGGAATCTCTGCAAAGCAAAGGTGGAGGGGGGAGAGGTGATAGTTCCTCCTGGCACTGAGCCTTGGATTCAGGTCTGCACTACATTGGGCACTGCCTGGCTGGGCAGCACCTTTGCTGTTACAAAGTGAAGCTTTTCAGTCATCATTCACTTTTACTCCTTTTTACAAGTTTTAGTAACACTCCCATAAACAGGTTTTTAATGCAATCCATTTTCTCTGACACACTGCATGTTAAAGATTAGCAGAGGTTTTTTATGGCAGGTAATAAAGAACTCTGATGTCAAATGTTTTAACAAGCCAAGTGCTCCATGGGAAAAGCCCAAGGGGCTCCGAATGCACTTCTGCTCTGCAGCCTCTGTCAGGGAGAGGGCAAAAACACTGAGATTTTTCTGGGAAAATACCTTAGATTTTATCTAATTTTTGGAAAAGAACAAAGTGCCTCCAACCACACCACTGAACTCAAGAGCTTCCCAGGCAGGCATTTCCTGCACTCCATGCAGAGCTAGATGTTCCTCCCTCAGCATCCTCATGGATTTGGTAAAAGGAGACTCTACCTTAAGAAAAGAGAGAATTTAGGGTTATCTTTTGTGAGCTGCAATTTATCCTCTCCAACACATCCACCCAGATCTGCCTGCAGCCATGGTCTGCTATGCACACCACAGGGATGAGCCCACAAGGGGTTTTCTATCCCAAGTGAAGCTGCTGGCTGGAGGCATTGCATCCAGAATTCACAGAATCCACAGAATTCACAGAATTACTGGGTTGGAAAAGACCTCAAAGATTATTGAGTCACAGAATCACAAGGTTGGAAGAGACCTTCAAGATCATCAATTCCAACCCAGCCCCAACACCTCAACCAAACCCTGGCCCCCAGTGCCACATCCAGGCTTTGTTAAACACACCCAGGGATGGGGACTGCACCACCTCCCTGGGCAGAACATTCCAGAACTTTATCACCCTTTCTGTAAAACACTTTTTCCTAATATCCAACCTATATTTCCCTCAGTGCAGTTTGAGACTGTGTTCTCTGGTTCTGTCAGTGCTGCCTGGTGAAAGAGCCCAGCCCCACCTGAGCACAACCACCTTTCAGCGAGTTGTAGAGAGTGGTAAGATCACCCTTGAGTCTCCTTTTCTCCAGGCTATCCCTTGGCTGCTGCCAGTGGGGACAAGGAGGTGGTGAACACCAGCACATCATCACAGCACCCTCCCAACCCACAGCAGAGAAAATGTCATTTGCCAGGGCATGGGGTGACACCTGTGCAAATGGTGAGTCTTGTGGGAATCCATAAAATCGGAGGGTTTTGGGAAAGCTGCAAAAGGCAGGCCTCAGAGACAGCAGAACTGTGATTAGAGCTAAGCAGCAGCCATAAGATTTGTCAACAGAAAAATTATGTAAAAAGTAGAAAAGTAAGGACAAACAGAACAATGGTCTGTGTATTAACCCTTATCTAGAATAACTCCCTAAGCTGCAGAAAAGTTTATCTAGTGAGATATTAGGAAGTTCTAAGCTTAATAATGGAGCTCTGTGCATTGTATCTTAAGGCTTACAAGCAGGTATTGTATTTGAAATAAGCAAGCATTGTTTTAACCAGAGGTACCTGTGCTTATAGTGGTTGGATGGAACTACTGTCAATGTGCTTTTGCTTTGTGTGATTGGTCAAAAAGCTTTTAAAGTAAGTTGTAACATTAAGTTCTTTGTCTGCTGCCTGAGATGTGAGCTGCTGGCATCTTCCCATTGTCATACCCATGTAATGAGACTGATGCTGGAAAATAAAACAGCTTGAGATGTGTTCCTAGAGTCCTGTCCCGTTTGTGATTTGTACACAGACCCCAACCAGCGATGAGCCCCTGCTGCTGTTGGGTCAGAGCACGTTGGGTTTCTGATCAGATCTGGGAGAAAGCAGGGCTTGGCAGCTCTGCTCACTGCTCCCCACTGTCTCAGCATCTCCCTCCTTTCTCTGCATTTTTTACCCGGATCCCTGATGGGTACCACGGGCATCCCCCAGTGCTGAGCATCCATTTGGATTTACCGAGGATAAACCCGGCCATCCCAAAAGCTCGGGATGGGCTCTCCCTGCTGAGCATCCGCTTGGATTTACCGAGAATAAACCAAAAGCTCGGGATGGGCTCTCCGCCCACACACAGGATTAGGTTTCCACCCCTCGGCTCGCGTTCGGAGGGGGCCGCAGCCTGAGAAACCAGCAAGGGTCGCACACACACGAAAACAGCCCACGCAGTCCCTGCAGCAGCTGCCAAATTTATCACTGCCCACAGAGGGAAGAGGGAAGAGCCTCGTGCCGTTCTCCAGGCACTTTTCCCCGTTCCCTTTCCCCCTGTCCCCACACTCCGTCCCTGCTGGCCCAGGCGGGGCCTGCCCGGACTCAGCCCTGAGGGCTCCGCGCCGGCACCGGGGGAGCCCTGCACAGAAGATGTGTCTGCAAATAAAACAGCTTTTAATATTACAAAATTAAGCTTTCCTTCAGTATTTAGGTTTTCATAACGCCGCCTTTTAACACAATGCCTTAATGCCTTGTGGGTTTTGATATTTTCATCTGTTTTCCCCACTACAGGAGGGTGGAATGGAGCCCTGGGCTGTGGTCCCAGGGTGAGATGGCAGAGCCATACCTGCTGCTTCAATAACCTCACAAAAACATTTCAGACCTGTAGAAGGATAATTTCATCCCAGTTTCTGTTCAAGACAAAAGTCTGGGAGTGTCTGAGCTGTAATGGCATGGGCACGCCTGTTCTCAGAGCTCAGCTATTGGATTTCAGACAAGGGAGAAGAGCAGCATCAGGTGTCAAATTTTTTTTTCCCAGCTCTTTCTACTCCACAGAATATTTTTAATATTATTTTTATGCTCCTGACATTGCCTGCAAAGCCACAGGGCCATAGAATCAGGATGGAAAAGACCTCCAAGGTCAGCAGCCCAGGGTTGCAGGACCCCCAATGCAGCACCACAGGTCCCTCAGTGCCCTCCATCCTCCTCCCAGCCCTGCTGAAACAAGCAGAGCTGTTTCTTCACTTTCCCATGACTGGATTCCCCTGAAAACAGCAGCAAACACTCCTGCTGATGGTAATTAATCTGACAAGAAGTCAGGAGACACAGATTAAATGTCTCGTATCACTGGGGATTGCAGATAATTGTAAGGATAGGCTGTGTTACGGAATTGGCAGTCAGTCTCTGTGTGCATTTAGAGATCAGGGACAGACAGACAGCCTTTACCTGGGGACTCACCACAGCCTCAGAGGTGATTCCCCACCACTGCTGGAGCTCACACAAACACACCCTCACCCCGGGTTTGGTGTGCAGGGCTCCCCATCCTGCTGGGGTGGCAAGCAGAGCCCAGCACAGCTACCCTGGGACACTGTGAGGACATGGGCACACTCCTGGGGAGGGGAAAAAGCTACAGAGAAAGCAGAGAACTTGACCAAAGGTGTGTAGAGTTCACCATGAGCCAGGGCAGTGGAGATGCTGTCCCACTCCTGGCTTCTAGCATTACTTTCTCCTCTAAAACTCAGCACAGGAAAGAGGACAGGAAACTCCCAGAGAGAGTTAGAGACCCAACATTGATCAGAGCTGAGAGCTGAGCACAAAGCAGTTTCCCTCTCTGCATAAAGGCTTCACTGGGTCTTGCAAAATCCCACCAAAAATCAGTGTGAACTGCCTTCTCCTCATAGACAAACCCACCCCTGGTCCCACCATCCTGATGGGAGCCAAGCAGGGATGGCACCAGGACCCAGCATGCCCAGCCACAAGCTGAGCAGCCACGTGGAATTTCCCCAGAAGCTCTTTTCCAGGCTGGCCAGTAGATGGGGATGGAAGAGCAGCCAAGGTCTGAGCCATGGGCAACCGTGTTCCACCAGTCTGTGTCCTGATGGTCGTCAGGGCTCAGGGGGCACCGGTGGCCATGTGCAGGGCCAGACAGGGATGACGTGACTTGAAAGCAGAAGGAAACACCCCAGAGTTTAGGTGTCACCCCTAGAGCAGCCGAAGTAAGGATAAACCCTAAAATAACTCCACCAGCTGTCCCTGGGGTCTGCCTGTCGCCCATAATCCAGGGTGGAGAGATCTGTCCTCACCATGGATGTCCCCATTGCCGGATGGGGAGATTGAAGAGCACCAGAGAGCAGATCCAGGTCCAGGTGCCAGCAGCACCTCTACAGTGAAACTATGACCAAGTGCAGCTCCTGGCAGGAAAGAGAGCCCTGAGAGTCCTTCACATGCCCCTGCTTGTCTGTGCCTGCACGCTGGAACCTCCTGAGAGCACCCAGCACCCAGATCTGTGTTCAGCCAAGACACTGCATGGAGGGAAAACTGGCAAACCCCAGGAAGGACCCAGAGGCACAGAGAAAACTCCTTCAGCTCAAGCAGCTCTGCTCCCCAGTCCAGGTGTGCTGGATTCCCCCTGGTTTGCCCCTTTCAGGATTTTCCCATAAGAAATGACAGGACACTCTCCAGCACAGCAAAGGAACCTGTGGGTTTCCGTGGGCTGCTGGTGCCTTTGGACACAGCACTGGCACAGAAGGGTTTCCCCCACTGGAACTGGGCTGTCAGAGCCCAGAGCTGCTTTCACCCTCCAAAATAAAGAAACAAGAGCAAACAATGAGCCACACTCAGCGCCCTGCCCCTGAGCTTTGCCGTGTCAGGAGCCGTCATTATGTCGATGTGTAATTATACCATTAATTACTGACCATAAAGCTCTAAAGAAAACAGACCTGAAATGAATCTAGTGCTGGAGCAAAGTCCTGAGAGATAACTCTGTGGCTGCTAAGGTGATGGAGACTGAGCTTCAATTTCTAAACCAAAATTGAATTTGCAATTAGCTCTCCTTGTTGCCTAAATCCTACTAAAGACCTTCCTGCATTTAATACCAAGAAGGGATGTCTCTGAACTGCCATCAAACCACAGAGCCTTACAAAAGCCAACCGGAGCAGAGCAGAGGGAGCAGAATCCCAAATGTCTCCTTGGGCTGAGCAAGGCTCTTGTTTGGTTTTGGATTTGCTGCACACTCAATGTACATCTCTGAGCAAGCCACTTAATCTGACCCTGGCCCGAAGTTTAGCTGTCTGTCAAATGTTAGAAAAGAGCTTTGTCTCCCTCACAAGGACTCGGAGGTTTAATTACTGGCAGTGCCAAGATGCCCTTAGGTGGAAGCTGCAATGCAAATGTAAAGTATCGTTATTAGAGCTTAGCAAATAACTCAAATGTTTTTCTGCAGCAACTCCCTCGAAAAGAAATTAGATTCCTTTCTGGTGTGTTTGGGCGTTTTTCCAGGCTCTCTTGTTGTGACACTCATGAGCAAGTGGAGAACTAAGAATATGAAGGCAATTCACCAAAAGTCAATGCCCAGGCCCTAAACCTGAGCCTTTGCACGGAGCCTCACTGCTGCCACAGCCCCTGTGTGTGCCCAAACCTGGCACCAAGGGAGGCTGGGCAGGGGGCAGGGGGGCCCATCAGCTGCCTATGGACACATCCAGCCCATCCAAACAACCCAGGGACCCTTGAGGACGTGCACACATCAGCCACTGCCCTCTGTGCTGTCTCCTGTGCTGTCTCCTGGGGGTGGCTCCCAGCCTGGGCACTCTCAGGGCCTTGCTGAGGCAGGGGAGCATCAAAGATGAGAGAGATAAGGGAGAGAGGCTTTGCTGGAAGCAGGGAGCCACACATCCCCATCACTCATGCAATGCAAATCCTTTGATTTGAGCCTTTTGGTGCTGACCTCTGACAAGTCTGGGACTTGGATTTGCATCATTAATTCTTTGGGATGGCAGTTCTCTGGGGCTGGGCAGTTGCTGTAAAGCTCCAGGAGTTTATGAGGATCTGACCAAACCTGCCAGCTCCTGCTGTAATCACTCAGGACCTTCCTCAGCAGCATGTGCTGGACTGTGGCCACTGAGTCCCAGAGCAGGGGTGCACAGGAACATCACCACAGCCTTGTGAGAGTGGGAACAGCACAGAGGAACATTTTCAATTAGCTTTACAGAAAACATTTGCCTGAAACTGGATGCTGTGTGAAACTCCTGAACTCTCCTTTTTCAGAGCTGGGGGTGAGGCAAGGAAGGAATGGGGGGAATTGGAAGAGCTTTTTATTTATTCAGATCAGAGTTGCACTGCTTTGGAGCATGTGTGATTTGGCCAGGCAGAACCAGAGAAGGATAAAGGAGCTCCTGCTGTGCTCCACAGCCAGGCTGCTCCATGGGACTGGACCAGGACATGAAAGCAGAATGCCCATGGAGGAGCCAGCCTGCAGGCAGCCCTGGGGCCCAGCCACACAGTGCCTGCATGGCACAGGATCACAGAATGGTTTGGGGTGGAAGGAACCTTAAAGATCATCTTCTTCCAACTCCCTGCCATGGACAGGGATGCCCCCTAGCCCAGGTTGCTCCAAGCCTCATTCAACCTGGTCTTGAACACTTCCAGGGATGGGGCAGCCACAGTTCCTCTGGGCAACCTGTGCCAGGGCCTCCCCACCCTCTTGGGAAAGAATTTCTTCCCAATACCCCATCTAACCCTGCCCTCTGTCAGTTTGAAGTCATTCCCCTTTGTCCTGTCCCTCCATGCCTTGCCCAACGTCCTTCTCCAGCTCTCCTGGAGCTCCTTCAGCACCTTAGGTCTCTCTGGAGCCTCCTTTTCTCCA
This sequence comes from Melospiza georgiana, assembly GCF_028018845.1. Lineage (NCBI taxonomy): Eukaryota > Metazoa > Chordata > Aves > Passeriformes > Passerellidae > Melospiza > Melospiza georgiana. Next base: position 7,170,247 of record NC_080450.1, read on the forward strand.
GGCTGAATACCCCCAGCTCTCCCAGCCCTGTCCCCAGAGCAGAGGTGCTCCTGTCCCCCGTGTCACACCTGGGCCACCACCCTGACAATGTCCCCTGCTGGGGGTTGGTGCTGAGGGAAAAAGCGCAGCAGGAGAAGGGCAGCTGGACCTGCCAAATATCCCAACATTTCCTCTTCCCTTGAGGCTAAACCTGCACTGCCTGAGGCCTCCCACTGGCTCTGCTGAACATGTCCCTGGTGCCAGGGGGTCAGCCCAACCTCAGCCCCAATTCTGGGACAGTGTGGGCAGCAGACAAGGATGCCCTGCCTGCCCTTGCCCCCATGCACAGCTGCCCCTCACCCCCTAAACCCCAATCCCAGCACACTCTGGGACAGGATTTATTCCATCTGATTAACTTCTCCTTCCCTCTGTGGCTGAGTTCTTCAGGGCTCCATGGCCTCTCCAGCCCACTGAGCTGCCAGCCCAGTCTTTTGTTTCAGTGCTTGCCTCTCCCAACAGCCCCATTTGCTCCTGTTCTCCCCAAAAGCACCAGCAGCAGCCCAGTGCTGAGAGCAGCATTACTGGAACCAGCCAGGGCTCCAGCACAGCAAACTGAGCTCCTGTCCCACCGTGAACTCCTCTGAGGTTTCTTTGTTTGTGTTTTGACTTGAAACAGCAACAATTAGGAAAACAGCAAGAGCTTTTATTTAATTTGTTTTTCCTCCTTGGCTGGGCATTTCCTCCTCAGACGTCTCCCTGCAAAGGTGCCTCAGCCTCCTCATGGCTCTGGAGGTTCCAAAACATTCACAGTTTTCATTGCAGAGCAGAAACTCTGCTGAGGAGAGATAAACACGGGGTTTGTTCATCTGCAGCTCACAACTGTGGCTGCATCATTTGGGACTCCTTGGGTGTGATATTTCAGCAGTACCGGGCTTCCATCCTCTTGCTGAGAGCTCTGCACCCCACTTTTCTCTTTGGTGTTCCCAGTGAGTACCTGTCCTCTGCCTGCAGATGTCCTGATGGATGTGTGCCCCATGCCTGCACTCCCAGCTGAGCCCCAGCTTCTACAAATCCCTCATGGCTGAGGCACGTGGTTTTTAAAAATCTGTATCTGCCATGCAGACTGTGACAATATGAAAAATAAGAGCATTTGTAATTAAAGAAACCCATTGCAAATTACTTAACAGCACAAGCTGATGTCAAGGCCAAGGCTCTTAACAGACTGAAGCCATTCAGCCAAGCCACACTCAAGCCATGACAAGTTAAAAAAATAAAGTTAATAAAATATCCTTGAAGTAAAATGTAGGTCATGGTACTTGATCTGCATATTTATAAAAGCTGAGCCTAATCCAGCCAAACTTTCCAGAATAAAGATCTTGCTCCTCTTTGATCCTGCCTGTGCCTCCTCGGGGAATATCAGTTTTCCTTCAGCAAAGTTAGATGGGATTAAGAGTCACCTCAGAAGGAGCAAGGTCTGCACAGGGTGGGGAAGTGATGCAGAGATGTCCCTGGAAGCTGAGAGGTGTTGAGCTGGCACCACAGGGAAGCTCCTGGGCGCACATCAGCAGCACTTGAGGCAGCCAAACTTCACATTGTCCTGGCTGAGGTCTGGGCCAGTGCAGCACCTGTTAATCCAGCATTAAATTCCATCATCAGCTGAAGCAGAAGGATTCTCTCTGCCTCCAGGGCCCAACTCAATCTACTGAGTCCAGCCTAGAGCTTCATGGCAAAACATTCTCTTGGCAACTCATTTATCCAGCACTGGATGATGACACTTCTGTAGAAAACCTTAAAGAGGGAGATGGGGGTGCTCAGCCTGGAGAAAAGGAGACTCAGGGGTGCCCCCATCACTCTCACAGCTCCTGAAAGGTGCCTGTGCTCAGCTGGGGCTGGGCTCTTTCTGCAGGAACTGATACAACCAGAGCACACAGCCTCAAGCTGCACTGAGGGAAATATAGGCTGGATATTAGGAAGAAGTTTTTCAGACAAAGGGTGATAAAGTTCTGGAATGTTCTGCCCAGGGAGGTGGTGCAGTCCCCATCCCTGGGTGTGTTTACCAAAGCCTGGATGTGGAACAGGGTGCCAGGGTTTGGGTGAGGGGTTGGGACTGGGTTGGACTGTGTGATCTTGAAGGTCTCTTCCAACCTGGTCATTCTGTGAATCCCCCTCCCACTGCCAGCATTAAAATTGATGGTGAGGAGCATGCCCAGGACTTCACACCAGGTGGATCCTGCAGCCTGGAGGTGACCACCTCCTGGACCACATTATCCCCTGCTCCAGCTGTGCTCATGCAATGCCACAAGGCTCCATTTCCACAAAAAACACGCTGGGGAAAGCAGCCCCCAGCTTTCCTCCCCAGAGGAGGAGGCCTTGTGCCTCCTCCTCTGAGAGCCCTGAGGAGGGACACGAGGTGCAGAACCCCCATTCCAGAGCCCCTGGGTTGCTCTAAACCCTGCAGGTTGTAGGCAAGCTCCCTCCTAGCAGGCAAGGATTTAGCACAAGAGGTGTGTCTCAGGAGAGGAGATTAACAGCTTCACCCCAACTGACGGTCTGGGGGGAAGGAAAAGTCTTTGACATGTCAGCTCTTGGCAGTATAAGATGCTTCTCTGCAGTACCAGGGGCTGAGAGTTTCTCTATATGATTGCACATATAAATACTTGTGCAAACACAAGGGAAACCACAGATTCAATTCACCCTGAAATTGCCCAGGAAGTGGCTCCAGAGATTATCATCTTCACTACAGAGTAGCAGGAAAAGATGGTTTCAGGCCAACAGGACCAGTGGTCTCAATGCATTGAGGAGTGAAAATTCTGAGAATCATTGTGATAAAACCAATGTTAGAAAAAGCCTCTCGCCTAGACTGGGTCCTGCAGAGTTCAGTAAAACCAAAGCAGTGCTACCAAGCCAGGCCCAGCTTCCCAGTTTGGCCAGTTCACCTCCCCATTCTGAGCTGGTGTGACATCACCACCCTCTTGCTGCTGCCACCAGCCCAGAGTCCAGACCTGCACGTCCTACAAGAGCCCAGTCACCATGTGGGTCACAATCCACTTCCATCCTCAGTCACAGGGGACATCTTGCTGTAGCAAACACCATCCCAGAGTCTGTGCAGCCCTGCAGGTAAGGGCTGCCAGCAGGATTCAGCCTTTGGCTCTCCTCCTGACTTTGAAATCCCTCCCTCATCATGCAGCGTCCCTGTGTGAGTCACTGCCCGCATGCAGGATGATGAAAACAATCCTTCATCCCTCTGGCTGTGCTTTGCTCTCTGGAGACAGTGAGTTGCATGCTGTCACCATAAAAATATGACAGTTTCTCTCTCTCCTGGCTGCAGAGAGAACCAAAGTGGACAAACACCACTGAGGCTCAGAAATCAGGAGGGGAATCCCAGGTGATGAGCACACACCATCCAGCAGGCACAGCTGTGCTTGCAGCAGGAGGGTATCCATGGACTTGCTGAATTTCTGCTCAGCAGCACAGCATCAAATCTATTCTCTGCACCCTGATCTCTTCCATCCCCTTCTCTCTGCTTCCATTCTCCATTTTGAAATATTATCTATTTAAATATGTTAAAGGATGAGCTTTAGCCTCCCTCTAAGCCACACCCACCTCTTGGTCCCTGCTCAAGCCTGGCGCTGGCACATTGCAGAACAAAACATCAGCTCCAGCTCTGCTCAGCACAGAGACAGGAGTCACAGGGTGCTGCGAAGAGAGAATCAGACCTCTCACCTCTCCACACGTGGCCAGAGACTCTGGTGATCCAGAGCCACCAGGGCAGGAAGGAGTTTGGGGTGGTGGAACCATCCACCCAAGGCTCAGGGCACCGAGCACCGGTGCCAGCTGCTGGCAGGAGACCTGTCAGGCAGAACCTGGCTCCAGCCAGGGCCTTGTCCAGCCTGGGGACACTGCAGCCACCTCCTCCTCCTCAGAGATGGGGCTCAGATGCTTGGAGAGCATTGCAAGGACAGGGAAGAGCAGCTGCAGCTCAGCCTCACTGCCCAACCTTCTGCAGGGATAAGCTGAGGCACACATGGAGCTTCTCCGCACTAAACAGGACTTTGAGCAGGCTCAAGTCTGGGTCTATAGCCAGAAAGGAAAGCAGGGGTTTGTCTGCAGTTACACAAGAAGTTTGTGCAGAGGAAACGAGCCCAATTTTTCCAAGTCCTTGATTCTCCCCCCAGTAAGGGGATGCACAGCACTTCCTCTGGAAGCCACAGAGATCCTGGAGGCGCGAGGTGCCAGGTCTCTCCCTCTGAGGTCAGGGAAATGCCGGAGGCAAGCAATGCCTCCCCCTGCTTTCCCAGCTCTCCTGACAGAGCACAGGGAGCCGTGGGCAGGGGGCTGCCCCGCTGCACCCCAGGGTCCTGCAGAGCCCATCCTGAGTCATGGAGCGCTCCAGCCCCAGCACATTATATCAGGATGAATCACTCACTGACCTCTGCCTTCCACAGTGTTCGGTTTCTAATTTTATGGGCTGTATCAGCAGGGTTATTGAATCCAGATGTCTGCAAAATGCAACGGCAGCACACAGAAAGCCACAAGGAAAGGCGTTGGTGGCAAGTACTGGAGCATGTGGTTCATTTTTCATAAGCAAACCCTGGCTTAGGAGGGAGAGGAAGGCACCTCCTGTCCCCTGCCTGCTCAGGGCTCTGCAGGAGCAAGGGATTTCCATAGGCCATCTCACATTTCCCTCACTAACCTATCCTTGCACTCCCTTCTCCTGAAAGCATCTGTTCCCCCAGGCAGCAGAACACAGACACAGCAGGCCCAGGAGGGTCCCACCTGAGCAGCTTTGGGAGATGCTGCAGAAACGTGGCTCCTGTGGAGCCTCTGAGCCTTGGCAAGGACATGGTGCTGCCATGGCATGAGCACTGGACTGGAGCAGAGCTTCAGCTTTCCCAAAGTGACCTCCCAAGCACAGATCCCTCATGGCACAAGCCAGCCAGGGGCAGCAACACCTGACAGCTGCCTGTGATGGGCATCTGGTTTGCATAGAGCACAGCTGGCTCTGAGACAACACCACTGCCTTTGTCCCTCCAAGGGGAGAAGTAAAGAAAAGAGAAAAGAAATATGCAGACCTTGCCTAAACATCAAAGAGAAGCCTGTGGAGTGACCTGCCTGCAATGGGGCCACAGGAACCCACAGCTCTGCCCTTACCACGTGGGTGGCTCCTGAGCATTGACACAACGTGGGATCAGAGGCACCAGGGGATGGAAAGGATTATTTATTTATTTGATGTTTTTAAAGATATTCCTGCCCCTTGCCTTCCCTGCAGCTCTGACATGGCAGAGCCTCTCCAAGCTGGAGATTCCCAAAGCTGTGTGTGCATGCACACCCCCTAAGGGATGGTGCCCAGCCCCCTCCATCACCAGCAGCCTTCTGCAGCCCCTGATCCATGGTGTGACAATGAGCAAGGCTGTGTGCAGGACCCAAACGAACAGCAACAGGTCATAACCCAAATAACTGCATTTTCTGCTGCAGTGACTCCAAACAAACCATTCCTTCCCAGGTTTTAGTTCACCTGGCATCGTGCACTGACATCTCCTCACCTTCAGTAGAAGCACTGGCCTCCAGGTGGAACATTTCTAGTGGTGACTTGCTTCCTGCTGACTGAAAACCCCACAAACCCTTACTTGGCTCTTGCTAACTAAAAGTGCACAACTGCTGACAGGAGATGAACAATTTGGCTCTCTTGTCCACACCTTGGCCCTCCTGAATAAGCCCCAAGAGAACATCTGCCTTCTACAGAGAGGCCAGCACTGGTCCTCTGCAAGCTCATGGGAGGTGGAAGATACACCAATGCTTCATTCTGAGCTTCTCCCTGGCATTGCTGGGATGTCTGTGGGGAATTTCTCTGCACCCACCTGCTCTCCTGCTGCTCTGGGGCTCAAACCCAGCTGAGACCTGGCTGGGAAAGGCCTCCTTGGCTCTCACCTTTCCCTGCAGCTCGCACGTCTCACAGCTCAGGACAGATGGAGGCTGTGCAGAGAAACAGAGAGCCAGGAACGCATGTGGGTTTTCTCATTTTCTCCTTTGTCACCTTGGAAGGACTGAGGTATAATCCATAAAGCAGAGAGAGACAGTAATAATGGAGTTGACCTTCACCGTGGTATTTCATCTGACACAGCCGAGTCTCTCCTGGCCTTGGCTGCTCCTAGGGCTGCTCCTGCCCCTCAAGAACCCAGAAATGAGCCCTTCAGAGCAGCCAGTGAACCTGGGCTGGTATTTCCCCTGCGCACAAGTCACACACAAACACTTTGAGAAGGCTCAGAAGACCTGCAGGGGATGAGTTTAACCTACAGATGGACTCAGTGCCAAGTTTCAGCCTAATGGGAATCACAACAGCTGACTTACAACACCCCCCCTTTAAAGTCAGGGTTTATGGGGAAGGAATCTCTGCCAGATCCAGAAACTATAGCAACTGCTGCAATGAAATAGCATTTCAGCATAAAGCTATTTTTACAGCACACCGCCACGTCTGTGGGATGGCAGTTTCCAGTGTTTTTCAGATGTCTGCTGCCAGAAGATTTAGTTGGATTAGCAGTTAAAGAGGGAGGGATCATATTGGGTTGTCAAATACTCCCCTTTCCCTGCAATGGGAAAAATTAGATCCTACAAGGTGATTCATCAGGTATTAAATGAATATCACACTTGATCTCGGCTGACTAAAAGGCCAGGCTTGCTGCAGGGCCCAAACCTGGTCACATTGAAGTCAACACGACTTTTGCAACTGGCTTCAGTGAGGCAGCTGTGATCCAAGCCACAGCCAGACTTGCCTGAGGCCCAGAAACCCGTATTCACACTACTCACAATACCGGCAGCAAAGAGTTACCATCTATAATGGATTAAGGCATATCTCAGTCCAAGCTGATGCAAATTTTACCACTCATTTGCATGGGGCCAAAATGCCAAACTAAGGCTTAATTCTGAGTGGCACCATTTCTTCCTGTTGTTCCAGTCCAGTGTTTGCCTCTTCAACAGCTCTTTGGTCTTTTCTGTCATAGGAAAATGTATTTCAATGCTTATGAGGGTGGAAAAGGTGGTCCTATGAGCAGAAGAGAAGATTTACCAGGATCTAAACTTAAGTTTGCACCAGTGGACAGATAAATTGGTCCTACAGGCTTCAGCACTGACAGCACAGAGGAGAAAAAACACTAAATAGCAAATCAAATTTTATTTCAAAGAGATACTGATATCATATCTGACATTACATTGAATACTGCTCAGAGAAGTGTTTGCTCCTGCTAAGTCAATGCAAGGGATCCTGGTATCTCTGTGAATATGACAGACTGACATCCATAGCTTCTGTTTGGTAACCCCAAGATGCCTCAGACCCGACCAGAAGCCTCCCCTGTATACCAAATCCCAGGTCCTGTATTGAATCCAGGCTTTAGTGGTGGGAGAGCCACCTGATTTACCCCATTCTTGGGCCAATCTCTGTCTGCCAAAGTACCTTTCTATTAATCTGCACCTTCTTTCCACGAGTAGCTTTGGTTTTATTCACTTTACTGTAGAGTTTGGACCTTATTGAAGAGTTTGGAGCCCTGCCATGTTTTGCTGCTGCTTCAGCCCAGCTCTCCCCAGCCCTACCTCCTCTCCTCCCACCACAGTTCCCCCACATGCTGCACTCTGCCTGCTGCAAGGGGTGCTCTGCACCCACACACCAGAACCCACAGGCACCACCTGAAGCCAAGGTGGCCCCATCAGGGCTGAGGTTTTGCAGTTCTCTCTCTTCAAAACTCCTCTGAAGCTGGGGCCCACCATGGAGCTGTACCTGTACTTCTGTCATTCCAACAAGGGTAAAAAGCTTAGGGAAATCAGAAGTGATCATCCACAAGAGAGAAACTTGGTATTAACTTTTGGTTTCCCAAGAAATATTGCCATTGCCTGAGGCTTAAAGCAAGGGACAGCTCACACCAAGTGTACACACACTGTGTAAGGCAAAAAGGCTTTGCCCTGCTTGGTTTGGGGGTTCATACCCACAAACAGGCACACCTTGGGCAGCCTGAAGTGAACAAAGCAGGCAACACCCTTGTTACTGTGTGGAAAATACATATTGTGCTCAGCCTCTTAAATAAACCCATCAATGCCCTGCTGGGCTCAGGACTGGCAAGAGAGAGCCACCCTTTTCCTGAGTATTTACTGGAGTCTTTGCTGCTGCAGCACTCAAACAAATAGTGAAACTCTGTGGGTGTCTGGGTAGGGAATGACCCATGGGTGCCACAGAGACTGAGATTGGTGTCAGCTGTGCAGGAGGGTTTGTTCATCTCATCTCTCTGAGCCAGACCAAACCAGCCCTCACCTTGTTTATCCACCCAGGGCGCCTGTGAAATGCAAGTGGGAGCTATTAAACACCCACTCAGGACAGGCAGGAATGACAACACCAGGTGCAGAGAGATGGAGAAATGGACAGGGAGAGAGTCCCATGGGCAGAGGTTCCCCAGCTGATACCAGGAATTACACTAAACAGCCCAAAGGGCAATGGCCAGTGTGGAAACAGATTAGGAGAGCTCCAAATCTTGTCCTGCTGCCCCACTGGAGATGGTGGCTCTGGGGTGTGCTGGGAATTTGGGGTGGATGATGATCCCAAGGGCAACCGTATGGCTTGTGGGTATCCATCATCCAACTTGTGTTTCTTTCCTCAGCTTTGCCAGAGCTCTCCAGCTTCTCAGCATGAGCTGAAGATCAGATGTGGAAACCCAGGGCACAGGGAATATTTCTCTGTCTGCTCTGGGGTGCCCTGACCCCCAGGGCAGCACTGACTTTGACCCTCATTCATGGAGAAAGTTTCCCAGACTTCAAGATAGACTGGAATCCACAAAAGTGTGAAATAGATTATAGAGAGCAGTGTAGGTGTATCACGTGGTGAGAAATTGAGGTTTTGGGATTTTTAGTGTGTTGTGGATGGAAGCAAGATGGAGGGCACGGGGTGTTGTCCTGGGTTTCTTCTTCATGCTTCTTCTTCCTTCTTCTTCATGGGTTTGGGTGGCATTTTGTAATTGGGCAGAAGAGTCCCCATTGTGGGCTCTGTGGGATCAGTTATTGGGTTAAAAGGGAAAATAATCAAGGTTGGGATTGAAGGAACTTGAGACAGTAATTCATGCTCAGACTCAAGTGTTGATTATTTCTTATCAGTAAAACAGCCTCACAACCATGAGTTCTGCAGCCTTTCATTAGAAGGCACAAAATGGCCAACAATCTCTTGGTACAAGGTCTTTTAAGACTAAACTATTCGATTAAGAAATGACAGCTGGATTATTTCCCCTTTTAACCCAATAACTGATCCCACAGAGCCCACAATGTGGACTTTTCCGCACAATTATAAAATGCCACCCCAACCCATGAAGAAGAAGGAGGAAGAAGGTAAAGAGAAACAACCTGCCTCTGCCCTGAAACCTCCATCTTGCTTCACATTTATTTCTATATTCTAAAATCGCAAACTCTAAGTTTTCCACCCTGTGATATTACACACTTCTAACCAACTACACACCTGTAATCCCAGTGCTATCAATCAATTTTGAAAACCTTCTCCACAGCCTCTGGTCAAGTGCAGTGTTCTCTTGTGAGTCTGTGCCTTTCAGCACAGAAAGTTTAAAATTCTCAGCATCCAGGGTTCCAACATCAGCCCAAGGTGCCTCCAGCCCAGGAAAAACATCACAAGGGCACATCTAAATCCACACAGGGAGCCACAGAGCCCCAGCCCACCCTGTCCCCTCCTCACCCTTCTCTTCTCTGCCATGAATTGCTTCACAGCCACACCAGAGGCCAAGGCAGAGCTGGAATCTGCATGTCCAACACCTGGGATCCACAGGGGATGGAGGCCCTGCCAGGAATTATTTTAACCTTCAATATTTCTGGCAGCAGAACCTCAGTCAAATGGTTCCTACTGTTTTTTTGGGTTATGTCACTCTGACACAAGTTGGTCCAGACCAAAACTATCCACGTGCTCAAAGAGAGAAGGGTTTGTTTTCCATCTTAATGGACTTTCAGTAGCAGGGGAAAGAATGCCTGAAATAATAATCCTTAATAAACTCAATAGCTTCAAGAAGGAACATCAGGCTAGATACAGCTCATGTCCAGCACAGATGCAGAGTGGATTTTTCTTCTCCAAACCACTCATCAGGCCAGTGGTTGGGCACTTCCCTCCTGCATCCCAAGTGCTCCCTGCAGAGCCAGGTGGAAAGTGCTGTCCAGGGACCCAGCCCTAAATTGGCATTTTCAGTGCAAGTTACTTGCAAAGAGTATTTCTTTCTGGAAAAGCAAAAATGTAAATGAAAGATTTCAGTTGATGTGAACTACATTGGTTCCAGTTAACCATAAAAAATAAATTTAAAAAAGGAAATGGTGAGTTTTTAGAGTAATTTGGAAAATCTTAGGGAAGCAGCCACTATTAGGCAAAGGGAAGAGTGGCTGTGTACCGTTTCTTGTGGTTTTCTGTGGTTTTGTTGCTGCAGGTGGAGCTTCAGAGGAAATTCCTGCCCTGGTGGAGGACATTGGAGCTGTACCTGGGTTAAGGAACCTCTCGTGGCTGCCATGGGAGCAAGGGGCTGATGCTGATGCACTGAGGTTACTTTTGAAAATTACTTATTAAAAATCATGTGAAAAGCAACAAGAGTGACTTTTTCCATCTCATTATTTGAATCCAGCTGCTGACCTTGTCTCTGGGAAAATAATTATTCTCGACTTCGAAGTGGGGAGCTTTTTTGTGCCAAAGGCAAATGTCTATAGAGTTATACTATTTGGAAAAATCAAAGGGCTGCAAGCCAAGCCATCCAGCTTATAAAACACAACCAACCCTCCAGGGATAATTTAAAACTGACCCTGCAGCACTGAAATTCCAACCATAGATGATGCGAAACATAATTCACCATTTTCTTATCTCCTGGATGCTCCCATCAGTGTGGGCTCCAGGGACAAAACCCAGCCAGAGGAGACTGAAAGAAAGTAAAATAAAAATAAAAAAATAACTGAAAAAAGAATAAATAAAGTCTCCAAAATAAGTTTGTGCTAATGAAGGCAAAAAGGCCTGGCAGGCCAGAAGGCAAACTTTGTCATCCACACAGCCAAGACTTGCAAAGGCAGCCACAGTCCCTGCTTTTTCCATTGTGCTCTGCCAAAATAACCCACAAAATTCTCCTGGGGTGAAACAACCCACTCTCTGCTGCTCCAGCAATCCAGGCTTAGATCCTGCTTTTACTAACAGAGCTGTGAGCTCTGGTGCTTGGTTCCTACGATCAGGACTCATCTGCTGCTGATTGTTGTCACCAATCAAACATCCAGGCACAAAGAAAGTTCCTTTACACCTGTGAGATCTCCTGCAGCACCAGGAGGAAGCAGCACCTGGTCCCACCACAGGTATCAGTGCTGGGATGAACCAGTTTGGCAAGACAGAAAAAAAAAGATTTACTGGGTAAGAAGCTCTTGTGGAGGAGATTTGCCCAGTGTGTTTGCCACAAGCAGGAGCACCATGAGGAGTGCAGCTTGTTGGGAAGATAGAGGGTTTAGACTGCCAGGATTGCTGTGTCCTCCACCTTGCAACTCACTGCAACAGGGTTCTGCTCCAATTCACCAGCACCGGGTGATTTCTCTGAAAAGCAGCAGGTACAAGGCTCATCAAGAGCAAGCAGAAGCGAGACTGACAGCAAAAAACAAGATACATGCCAAGGCTTCAGTCAGAATAGAGTGATCATTCCTACAATATCAAACTCTGATAAGGCTATGGGGATTAAACATCCAGACTGAGCCATTTCAGCATCCAGCAAATCCCCTCTCCAGATTTGTAGCACACATAGCTCTACCTGTCAGGAGACCTGACACCTCACATTTCAGATGAGAGTTTCAGGGGTTTTTTAATAAAAGGAACTCCACCAGACCAAACTGTGACGGTGTTCACCGAGTTCTTAGATGATGGAAGAGACGAGCATCTGACTCCATGTTTCAGAAGGCTGATTTATTATTTTATGCTATATATTACTTCAAGACTATACTAAAAGAATAGAAGAAAAGGTTTCATCAGAAGGTTAGCTAAGCTAAGAATAGAAAAGAATGATAACAAAGCTTCTGTCTCAGAAAGAGAGTCCAAGCCAGCTGACTGTGATTGGCCATTAATTACAAACAAACTAACATGAGCTAATCACAGATGCACCTGTTGCATTCCACAGCAGCTGATAATCATTGTTTACATTTTGTTCCTGAGGCCTCCCAGCTTCTCAGCAGGAAAAATCCTAAGGAAAGGATTTTTCATTAAGAGATGTCCGTGACACCAAACCCCATCAAGATTCCTCTCCACCCTCTCTGTCACTGATGGCTCTTTGTGAACCCCTGGGTGTGTGGGGTGCAGTCACCCCTCAAGGATGACCAATTCAATGAGGGAGAGGTCTTCATTCCAAATTTCCACCTGGTTTTGGTCTCCAGCCTCCAATAAAGCAGAGAGTGGAGTGCTTGAGCACTTCCCAGCTGCAGACACTGGGGAGGAGTCACAAACATCCTCTTGCAGCACTTTATAGTGGTTCAATTACCCCATGTGCTGCATGCAAAACACAAGCAGCTGAGATCACCTCTTTGCTAATCCCCCTCTTTCACCCACAAGCCCCTCACAGATGTCAGAGCATGCTTTGGTTTCCCTGAGCACTCACACTAGGAAATTTTGAGGGACTGAGCTTGTGACTCAAAGAGTTTTGCCAAGTAAAATATTGGCCTGCAACGATGTCCTAACAATACAAAGTAGTTGACACCATAAAATAAACAATTGCATAAAGAGAGCACAGCAAAAGGGTGTTTGGAACAGCCAAGGATCTCGTGGAGGTATTTCTGAGCCAGAATGGAGTTAGCAAAAGCATTTTTTATGACAAAAACAAGTGTCAGTCTTTCCAACACCCCAGTCCCCACGTAGAAAACTCATCTCTGCCTAGAACTGGCCACATTTCTGGCTTCTTCCTTCAAGTTTCATAACTTTTATAGCACACAGAAATAATAGAAACAGTGAAAACAGACTGAGACAGAGTATTCATAAAAAAGTGAATGTACTTATGGTTACACAGCTCCACACTTGGATATACAGCCACAGATTGAAATGGCAAAAGGAGAACTGGAGGCTGCCATGTTCTTGTAATATAATCACAAGAAAAATGCTCTTATTCCAAGCAGAAAATCTTTGAAAGAATCAGCTGGGCTCAATTAGTAGCAGTGGAACTGCTTCCCCATCATGCTGAGAATATCAGCAGAGAGCAAAGAAGGAAAAAAAAATGAAAATTATCATTGTTAATTGTCAGCAGAACCAGAAAACCCCTTACCAGCTAGAATTTCATTGTCTCCAAAGTCTGTCCTTGCTGTCCCTATGAAGAATGCTAAATTGCTGATAGTCAGCAGCATCAAGCACACCTGGACACAAAAATCCTCAGAGCTCACCCCCATGACCAGCTGCTTATCCTGATCATAATTTCCATGCAGGAAGTTATTTGCACTTTATTTTCAGAGACAGCTCAGACTGTAGGTCCATCTGGGAGCATCCTGCCCTGTCAGATGCTTCAGGGCACCGTGGGGATCTCATAGCAATGAGATTTGGTGGCAATATCTGCTCATCATGTGGATCTCAGTCTCAGGCTGAGCTGGTTGCTAGAGCTGGACTAAAGCCCTGCACTAAAACACCTTTTTGGAAGCCATCACTGTGGGCTAGGACAGCTTGAGTGGATTAATCTGCATTCTAAAGGGTGTCTACAAATGAGATGACCAAATCTAAACCAGTCACCCTGAGCACTGGTGAAGTTCCTGATGACAAGCAGTCACCCCAGAGGATGAGTCCCCACCTGTCTTAGGATGAAGAACGTCCTGGGGAGAAATCACTCTATTTTTGCTTATTTATTCTGATTACAAATAAAATAACTTAGCTTTGGCTATCTTGTAGGTTTGGTGCGTTGAGTCTCACTATCAATATCATATGAAAGGCTGGTCCCCTCTTGGACCCTGTATTATTCCAGCCTAAAGCACAATTCCCTCTCCTAAGAGAAGGAGCATGGTAGGGAGCACAGCAACTGAGCACAGCACTGTGCTGCCAGGCCACATGAAAATCCCAAAGATTCCCATTCCCTCCTGAGAAGCTGCCCAGAACCCTGCTCCCCGTTCCCACGCCTCCACTGAGCACATCTTCAACACCCTGCTCAGCAGAGCAAAGCCTGGACGTGGTTTTAAAGGCCTTTCCTTGCCAAGAGAGGGATCTTGCTGTGACCTTTCTCACCATTTCCTATAGCAATCTCATCTTAATTTAAAATGTCATGCCCTGCAGCTTCTCCATAAAATTTTAAAAACACCCAACACACAAATAAACAAACAGCCCAGATGAGTTTTTCTATTAGCCCCAGAAATAACACAGGGTAGTTTCCTGGGGATTTCTGCATTGTGGTTGGATTCTCTGGTGCCTGATAAAGGATGTGCTGTGATTGAAACTCCTTCTGTGGTTGGAGCATTTATAGCATCCCCCTGTGTGGATTCTGTGCAGTCTGCTGAGGGGTGAGCTTAGATGTCAATCTGACTATTAATAGAAGTGATTTTTATCTTTTGAGCTGCATATTTCACACAATTTTAGAGTTTCATAAACTCCAAGAACACTATCAAAATGTCTCTTTTTTTTGCTGAAATTTGGGGCTCCAAAAGCAGCATGTAGGGGTCAATGTGGAAGGATAAACAAACACACAGCCCCACATGAGCACACCATCCTTTCCTCCTTAGGGATCTAGGATTTAAATAAAATTAAAATACTGTTTAGAATTTGAAAATCTGCCATGACAGTCCACATAATTTCCTATTTTTAGTTAGCTTTTGTAGAGAAACAGCTCCTTTGTGATCACACTCTGCAAGTCTCTCTGCAGCCCCAGCAAGGTTTGTGTTCAACTGGCTGGGATCAGCAAACATGGGTGCAAGTCTTCCAGGCAGAGATGTTTTTGGAAAATCAGCACCTGGGTTAAAAGGAAGATTCCTGATAATGCAGAAAAGGCAGAAAAATCTTCTCTTGCCCAGCCACAGCACAGGTAGGGGCTGACACACAGCTCCACACCCACCTCCACAAAGGTTTTTCAAATGGCAAACTTCCTAGCTGGAATTTCTGAGTGTGGGACCCACAAGAGGGACAGATTTCCAAAGGACAGAGCACCTCATACTTACATTTGGGTCTATTCTTGCTCGTTACAGAAATGCTGGGACACAGATTTCTGTGTGCTCCTCTCTAGAGATGGTAGATGCACAACTTTGAATCCTGGCCTGTTCTCTCTACAGCAAAAGCAGTTTGTCATCTTGTTTTCCTCACCAAAATGCTTTTTGGCAGCCCTTAGGTATCTTTTTCACATTTGTAAAGCAGCCCAGTTTGTTTCATAGATTTGATAATGCATCCATGTCCCTTGCCTTGTTTGTCTGATGGTGTGCAGAGAAACAGGGTGTTTTCAAAAAATAGAAACTACTTCTGTAAATCACTCACCACGCCATTGTCATCAGCCATTTTCCAGAGACATCATCACATCAAACTCCACATCCATTTCAGGCTTTGAATGATAACCCCAGCTCCTTTTAGCTGACTGAGAAGGATGTAGGGCACAGCACACAAAAATCACAATATCTTCCCTGTCACAGCCCATGTCACAGCTGAGACAGCCATGATACACAGAGTATCACCAGACAAATTCAGAAGGCTTCAACCCACATACAGCCCCATCCCAATGACCCCAAACTGTGCCACACACAGCCCCATCCCAGGGACCCCAAACTCTGTGCCACACACAGCCCAGGGACCCCAAACTGTGTGCTGTGATTAGAAGTGTGTAATATCACAGTGTGGAAAACTTAGAGTTTAAGGTCTTAGAAGATAGTAATATATAGAGAGCAAGATGGAGGTTTTAGTGTGGAGGCTGGTCCTTCTTCTCCTTCTTCACCTTCTTCTTCTTCACCTTCCTTCTTCATGGGTTTGGGTGGTTTTGTGTAATTGGACAGAAAAGTCCACATTGTGGAGTTTGAGTGATCAGTTACTGGGTTACAAGTGAAAATAATTTAGCTGTCATTTCTTAATTAGATAGTTTAGCCTTAAAAGGCCTTGTAAAGAAAGATAGTTAAGCATTTTGTGCCTTGTTAATGAAACAGTGCAGAACTCAATCCTGACCTAGACAGAGGTAGAAAAAGAAGCTGAGAACTGGCAGGTGTGGAGTTCAGCAGTGTGTGTCCACATCTTCCTTGCTTGACTGTCACTGCACTTCTTGCCCTGCACCATCAAGACCTGGCATCCCACACAGGTGAAAACGTAATTTCAAGAGCCTTCTCTGAGGCCACAGGACAGTGTGGAAGGGGCAGGTGCTGAGCTGTTTGCTTTCTCTCACTCTGGAGCACTCACTGTTTGCATGTTTGGAGAGTGACACATGAATCACTGCACCTAAAAGACACTGACACTTAGGAGGGCCATAGCAAAAACAATGACAATTTCTCCCTTTCTGAGCTGAGCAGATGTTTAAAGCTATGTCAGCGACCTCCAAACCATAAACATTTCTCAGGAACATGAAGATGTGGTTTGCAAAATAAAAAAGCAGAGTCCGATGTAAAGCAGAGGCCCTTGCTAAGCCAGCCCCCTTCCAGCAGTGGGAATGTCAAACATGCTTGACCTCCAAATCAGCAAATAAGCACATTATAAACAATGTTATTAATGGTTATGCTTTCACTACAATGAGGAGTCTCCCTGTTTGTTTAACGTGCAGTGAGCTGGTTGGAGTGCGCACAGTTTCGTGGCCAAGCCACGCTACAGCAGGATGGGGAATTTGCTCCTGTTGTTTCCAGCTCCTCTGCTGGAAGGGGTGGGAGATGGCAGGAGGGGAGAGACACAGCTAATCCCAGCAGCATCAGGATCACTGTCATCATTTCTTGTTTAGATACCCACTGTGCCACCAAGTGTCACCAAGTAATTACCAGCCAACAGCTGGGATGGATTTGAGAGGTCATCTCTTCTTCATTAAAACAGAAAATACTCTCCAATTTCAGCACAAGCAGATGTCCCATCCACTGAAGGCTCAGCCAGCCCAGAAAAAGGTGCTTTTGCCTTGAGAGGAGGACAAGAAACAAGTGAGGTGCTCTGCCAGGACTTGCCTCTCTTCCCCGTGTATTCCCTCATACAAGATGTATGTTACACCAGTGTAACTCTACTACATTTCCAAAAAAACATTCCTGTGATCTTGTAACGTTCCTGCAAACAAAGCTGGGCCTAGACAGCCAGTCTACATCCTAACTACATCCCAAAGGACTTTGGGGCTTGTCCACCACAAAAGTTAATGTGTAAAAAATTCCCTTTTTACACAACTCTAACCCAGCTGCCAGGTGTGGAGCAAATGAGATGGGAAATTTCAGCTCAGGCTGTTGAGGCAGAAATGTGTAAAGTGGCAGAGGTGAATATTTCATAGAGGTGCCCAGACCATTGGTTTCCAAGATCCTCCTTTGCAGGGAGGCCCATGGACACGTCCTGAGGGGTGGCTCTGGTACCAGCAGGGCTGTTGCAGGTCTCCCAAGGAAATTCCTACCAAAATTCACATTGGGTTTGGTCATACCTGACCCAGCCCAGGTCCTGTGTCCCTGTAACCAAGTGGAGCTGGCTCTGGTGCAAGCAGGGAAGAGCTGAACCACTTCTGTCCTTCATGATTCTGAATATTTCAAACATTTCAAACCTGATCCTCAATCTGCTAAACCTTCCCAAGTGACCACACTGCAGCAGCCAAAGATCTCGATGTAACGAGCTCAGGCTCACACTGAAAGTGCAACAGATCAAGGGTTAACACAAACCCTGAGAGAAAATACAGAATGAAATGAAATGAAATGAAATGAAATGAAATGAAATGAAATGAAATGAAATGAAATGGAGTTGTCCAACAGTCTTCCTACCTGTGCAAATGAGTAATGATGTGCCAAGCACCAAGAAAAAAAAATAGGAACCCAACCAAAGAGCAAGGGAACAATAACAGCAGCAAAGGGAAGCAAACAGAAGGAATTTAATATTCCTGCACTTTGAGATGGACTTTCCTGCATGACCTTGGGCAGCTCACAGAGGCCAGGCCAGAACTGCTGGATCAGGGTGGCCCTGGCAGCCTCTAGTGTCCCACAGGACAGACAGACAGACGGACAGCGTTCCCTCCCTGCTCAGCTCCTGCCAGTGACAAGGACAAGACATTCCTTTCCAGTTTCATGGCACACTGAGAGGAGGCTCTGGGGGACTGTGGTGAGGAGACCACACCGAGTGCTCCGCTCAAGGCCACGAGCTCTTTGTTTGACTGATTGTTTTTACCACTTAAGGACTCTTCCACATCTAATGACATTCCTCCAGGTCAGCCCAATTTTCTGCACTGATAAATCCCTTCCCTCCACTCCCAAGACATCAGTTACTGTCTCCCTTATTTTATGAGCACAGGAAAAAACCACAGCAGACTAAACACCTCCCTTGTCTTGTAAGATTTTGTGGAGCAGCAGCTTGCCATTGAGGACAAAACAGGCTGATAGCCCAGCAGCATCCAAGGAAATGAAAAGCAGATGAAGATCCAGTTTCTGTAAGCTCCAAAAACATCCCGAGAGGCACAGGAAAAGTGGCAGGGAACTGCTCAATGAAAGGACAGCTCTCAGGGACCCCCAGAGGTAAAGCCACAACTCAATTTCTATGGAATGAGTGCTGGGATAAAGCTCAGTACCCATCCTTTCCCATCAGAGCAGCATTTGCTCACAGAAAGCTCCTCTGCCTCCTGCTTTGGCCACATTATGGAGGAAGTCACAGGGACTGAGGAATGTGCACCAGGGAGAGCAAATAAACAGAGGTGTGCAAATCTGCTAAAAATAACCCAGGAAATGTGGCTCTTGGAGGAGAACACAGGCACTCAGTTGTTCACCACCATCTACCACAATTGAGGCCTTGTCTGAACAGGTGGGTGGCTTTCCTGGCAAATCCTAGCTTAGAAAAAACACCACCCAGAAAAATCCCTCCTCAATCATTCCTGCAGCCCCTCTGTTTTCATCTAGATTCTTGCCAGAGGTTGTCAAAACAAGAAAGAAAAATAAAGCTCCAACGTGTTCTTTACTGTTTTCCCACTGCTTTCCAGGGCATTGATGTGTTGTTCCAGGCAGCCCAAAACTGAGTGGCAGCATGCTGGTGACAAGGGCAGGGCTGGCAGGGGACACAGCAGGGCCAGGAACAGGCAGCAACCTGCCTCAGACTCCCTTGCAAGGAGCCCTGCAAGGAAAAGGTCCTGAAGAACCCAGTAAGAACTGGAAATGGGATTGAATTATAGATCCCTGGGCTCTCAAAATTGAGAAACACAAGCATCAGTCACAGCAGGAGGAGGGGGGCATGTGATGGAAAGCTCAGCAGAGGCACTGGAGAGATTGGGTTGTGTAAGAGTGGGGTTGCAAACCCAACCCACTGGTAAGAAAACCTAAGCACTCAGGGTTTTTTTCCAACTCCAGCCTCTAAGCTCAGTGTGGGCAAACTTCCCAAAGTCAGCAGTGATCTGTGTGTGTTAAGAAATCGCCTTGCATCAATATTTCCTGGTGATGTCTTTCATTTCCTGGTGATGCCTTTCATTTCTTTGACTCCTCCCTTAATTTAAATGTTGCAAACCCAGATAACCCCAAATCTCTCAAAGCAGAACCTCAAAGTAAATATTTCTTTTTGTCTTTTTTTTTTCTTCTCCTCCCCTTTTTTGGCCAGGCTTCTCGGAAGTCTCCTTTTATCTCACCCAAGTCTGAAATTTGCTGAAAGGCTCCTTACAGGGTACTGAGCACATTTCCCAACACCAGAGAGCACACACAGCAGCAGGAGAACAATCTTTTCCATCTTTCACTTCCCACAGTGTAAACCCAAGCTTAGACTCAGATCAGCTGATCCCCACTGGGTGCAGAGGATGAACTTGTGTCACAGACACATTTTTTGAAAAATCTTTTTGCTAAGATTCTTCTCTTGAGAAGCTGAGAAATGAAATGTAAACAATAACTATGGTTGTAGAATGTGCTCTGGAGATAGTTTACTAACAGGTGCATCTTTGATTGGTTGCATGTGAATTGTTTTTAATTAACAGCTAATGACAGCTAGCTGTGTTAGATGCTCCCAGTCACAAGATTTTATCATTCTTTTCTTTGCTAGCTTTCTGATGTCTCTTTTCTCTTTCTTTAGTTTTAGTATATAATTTCAATATAATATAGTATATAATTTCAATATAATATAATATAATATAATATAATATAATATAATATAATATAATATAATATAATATAATATAATATAATATAATAAATATAATAAATATAATTAATATAATAGTCACCAAGCAGGGTTTGGGGTCCCAGGGCTCTGAGCCACAGACTGGTTTTAAATGAGTCAGGTGTCACTTCTCTCTATGGGACAGGGCCATCCCCTGTTCCAACTCACAGCCCAGCAGCCCCTGGAGCTCTTCAGCTCCCTGTGCTGGGCACTGGGGAGGTTCCAGGCACACAAGAGCCAGGCCAGCATCAGGGTGTTCTTCTGATGCCTGAGAGGCTTCCTAGAACAGAGGCCAGACAGAGTTAAAAGAATAAAGTGGGTATTTATTTATTATTGTTTTCAATAGTTACACCTTGGGCAGTGCAAGAGCCTCCCAGAGGCTACAGCCAGGATGGACAATGGTCATGAGTTTTTATACAAATACAAGTTTGGTCTATTTGCATATCAGGGGTTAATTTTCCAATTATAGCTTCAGGTAATGAAGTCATTTACTCCAAGCTTGCCCCCCAAATTCACTGTTGTTGACATTTTTCAGGGCCTGAGACAATAATGTTTCCTTGAGTTTCAGGCCCAGAGAGAATCTCTTTATTCTGAATAAAATGGGAGAGCAGCAGCTGACAGCCTGTGGAGTTTTGGAGTTACACACTAAAGCAGGACTGATCTGAAAAATACAAAAGCTAAAACTTAAGGCATCACTTCCACTTGGTCCTGAGGACAAAAATCTGCACCAGAGAGAGGAGCCTGTGCATACCTGGCATGATTCCAGGCTGTGGGGTACCCACACACCCCAGGGCAGATTGGGGATCCCCTTCCCTGGAAACCTCAGCTCAGCTCCCCAGATCCTCCCATCCCTGGAGCCAAACCCAGCAGGGTCCCTTCAGCTGCTTCCTGAGTGACTTCATGATTCCTGATAAGGATTATCTGCACTCAGGGCTCCCTCTGGGTCCCTGGGGATCCCACGGAGCCCCATCAAAGCTCCCTGAGCTGGGCTGCAGACCTGACCAGCAGCAGCACAAGGCTGGGCTGAGCCAGGCTGATGTTAACTGTAAAAATCATTTTCAGGCTGCGCAGACACAGGAAAGTCTTTGAAGGGAATAAATATCTAACCTCACTCACAGAGGCACATATTTGACCATATTACCTCATCTCAGCTGCAAACTGCCCAGCTCCCAGCTGCTCCTCCTGGTTTCTTCCCTTTGCAAAAGTGCATCCAGCTCTCCCCAAAGCTGCTTTAACAGCCTGTTTAACTGCTGATGGCCTTGGCTGTCTGCTCCCTATTTTAGATGAAGAAAGCAAACTCGAAATTTTTTATGTATCACTTGAACCACTTTATTCCTTGCTGGAGACACCTGGTTATGGCATTGACATTGACACCTGGTTATGGCATTGCCATTTCATAGAGTGGATTCTCTTTATAGCAGTCAGGATTTTTCTGCTCACTTAGTCCAGTTTTCAGTCTGGTTAAGCTCCAATGACTACAGGAATTATTTTTATTTCCAGTGCTGCATGCAAGTCAGCTTAGAATCTGGCCTGATTCAGTTTCCAGGCACTTGGCCCCTGTGTTTCACAAAGTTATGGCTAGGAATGGTATTCCAAAAGAGCTTCTGAAGGAAAAAAAAAAAGGTAGAAAAGAGAGGGAATGGAATAAAATATCTTTCAACTCAGCAGTTAATGTCTGGTCTGGGGTTTTAAGTTTTCCACCAGTTCAGGAAATAACATCAGGAAGGTTCAAGGTAATGAGGATACAAGAGCCAACCTTCCCCATCTTTAGCCATAAAATGGTCCAAAATTTGCTGGTTTTATACACAGAAAAGAGAAAACCCCTGTCCTGCCCCATGCCCTGCAAGGTGCTGCAGGAATCACCCTCATGAGCACCGGACGTGGGACATGGATTGCTGAGCACATCAGGAATGGCAAACCTCTACAAGCCCTGGCTTTGAGGAGTTTTGCACAGCCACAGCTCCATTTAGCTATGAAAACCCCTGAAATCAGGAATGGCAAACCTCTACAAGCCTTGGCTTTGAGGAGTTTTGCACAGCCACAGCTCCATGAACCTGTGAAAACCCCTGAAATCCAGAGGAAAACTGAGGTAGGGTTGCTCTTTGTAAAGTGCAGCACAGAAAACAGAGACAGCACTGATGTAGGGCTCAAAACTGCTGTCAGGTGTGTGGTCACTGCTCTCAGGACTTCTTGCATCCCCCAATAAATCCATTTATGACCTCAAGAATGCATGTGTCAAACCAGACAGTCTCTTGCAAAGAGATAATTCAGGGTGTGTGTGTTGGGTAGGTCACCCCTGTGGTCTCAAATAAGACATTTACAAAAACCTCAACCTAGCTTAGCTTGAAAATGAAGAGTCTTTCATCTGTACTAACAGAATATAAATTCTATTTATTTTCCTGCTGGCACTTGGTCTGTAGAGTGAAACAGATGCACGTTTTCCAGGTTTTCTCTATGATTCCAAAAGGTGAAGCAATTTCCTCCCTCAGATTCCCCCTGAATGAGAAGGGGGAAGAAGGGCTGTTATGGAAATGCTGAAGTTGCCAGGATTTTGATAAGGACATGGAAGCAGACACAGCCACCCTGGCATCACAGATGACAGAGGCAAAGCAGACTAGTGACTAACACCACATGCAGCAAACACAATCCAAATTGTAATTGTAATTGTAATTCAGGTCAAAAGTGCTGTGTTTTCCTCTTTCATTTATAAAGCAAGACAGGAAATGTATAAAAGCTGACAGGATCATTAGGGATTTTATAAATGCTGCTTCCTGTGGTACAGAAAAAGGAAAGGAGGGAGGCATGGGGCCAAATTATGTGCTGGAGCAGACGCACAGGGCTGATGCAGAGCAAACTGGTGGACCTGCACCCAGAAGGATGAGGTGATCCAGGATCTGGTCTGCTGTGAAAATGAGGGCAAAAGCTTTTTAAAAAGCTGAAGAGCTGTCCCAGAGGGCAGGTGCTGAGGTGGTGCTCCCCAGGGAAGGCCCCAGCACCTGCACATTCCATGAGTCAGCAGCCCTGGCTCCAACCTGAAACCCAGGACAGGAGGCCCCAGCATGGGAGGGGGACTTGGTTTTGTTTTATTCTCTTCAAGGCTTTCTCTATGAAAACACAACCTCCTCCCAACATCAGACATTTTACCGAGCTGACAAAGTGAAATAATGAATTTTGGCACTTTGCTTTGGTATCCAGTGCCCCTCTGCAAGTCATGCTCTGGGAATCTGGAGGCAGGCTGCTGTTTGTCTTGGAAAGCTGCACACAAACCCAACGTGCAGCATCACTCAGCACACTCCACTCCTCATTCTGCTTTCATCCCTGGCTGCAGGCAGGGAGCCCAGGGTGCTGATGCTGCTCCAAAACCTCCTGCCTCTGCTCAGGGCTGGCTGGCCATGGCTCAGAGGGTGGTGAGCAAGCACCCTGTGCATCACTTGGTCTGGATATTCCTTTATGGTTATTGTAATTTTCCTTTTCTTTTCTGTCCTATTTAACTGTGTTTATCTGAACCCACAAGTTTTGCCTTTTTTTTTTTTTTATTCTCTCCCCCATCCAGGTATGTCAGTAAACATTGCAAGTAGAAAAAAGGTCTCAGAATTTTCCACTGCAAGAAAACTGAAAAACAACTTCTGGCTTAAACTGTAATGTACAAACTTTTAGTGACTGGAGAACAGTAACATGAACATGGTAATTATAGCAGTTATGATAGGCTATAGATAAAAGTTAAGGGATAGATTGGTTCTACTGTATTAAGATGCTCAGCAAAGAAAAGAATATAATTCATTGCAACCAAAAGAAAAGTCTATAATGCATTGTAACCAAAACCAAAGGGTCTCCAGGCCTGCCTGCAGCTGGAGCTGAGAGCTGTAGGCACAGCTCTGTCACCCACGACCCTGGCCTGCTGTGACATCCTGGAAACAATAAACTGCATTTTGGAGAGCCCCTGGAGTTCTGCATCCCTGATTTTGGCTCTTCCAGCCCAGCCCAGCCCAGCGGTGCCCGGAGCAGGAGCTGCCAGACCTCAGCTTCAGGGGGGCTGCAGAGCTGCTGAATGAGCACCAACACACCAGCAGTGTCCAGGGCCTTTAGGAGGTTTGGACCAGAGCATCCCAGTGCTACAATCCCCTTGAGGTGTATCTAAGAGCAATTTCAGCAGAGAGAGGGTGAGGGGTGTGCAGGTCAGGCTGAGCGGGGGCTCTGCAGCATCCTCAGGGCTCTCTGCTCCCAGGGGGATTTGCCTCCCTGCTCCAGCATGGTCCCCTGATCCCCTCCATCCACATGGGGATGAGGTGATGCTGGAGGAGCCACTGGCTGCGAGTCTGACACAGCTCTGACACAAATGCAGATAAAAACCCACTGTGAGCAGCACAGCCGAAGCTCTCCAAGTGTTTAGGTTGCTCAGGAGCCAAAGCAAATACATTTGCTCTGCAGGTTACAGAGAGGCTGTTAAACCAGCCATGCAACCAACTCCTCCAAGCCGAAATTATCTTCTTCCTCTGCACTGGAGCCTCACACCTCCAGTGATCCTGTTCCATTCTCCTGCTGCTCAAAGGGTGCACATAATAAATAAATATAACTAAAATATAGAAAAGGATAAATAAATATAAATAAATACTCAATATAATAATTTAAATAATAGTATAAATATAATACTAGAAATATAAATAATAATAGAAATATAGATATATAAATCTAGATATAAATATATAAATATAAATATATAGTATATAGATATATACTATATAGATATATACTATATAGATATATACTATATAAATATAAATATATGATATATAAATATTATAAAAGGATGAATGTGTCAAGTATATATGTCAAGCTCCAGATTCAGCCTTTTTTGTTTAATGGGCTTTTTTCTACTTGCAGTTGAGCTCAGTTTTGGGCAAAACAGGGGAGGACAGCAAGGATTCTCCCTTAAATATTTGAGACTGAAAAAGCAGCTGATATATCCCCACAGCAGAAGATAGGGGCAGAATTCTTGTCTGGATTTTATGTAGGGTGCTGTCAAGCAAACACCCCCTGCTCACCACTGCATTTGCTCCTCCGAGGAGCTCCTTTGTGCCCACACGCCCTGAAGGCTGTGGGACAGGGCTGGCCCCAGCTCACTGCGAAGGTGGTGGCAGAAATGGTGCTGGGCTTGGTTCAGAAGGGAGGGAGCAGTCCCTGGCTGTCCCTTGAGCAAGGAGCAGGGCAGCTGCAGGTGCCAGGCACCAAGGGCCCAACACTGCCCAAGAATCAGTGCCAGGGATGCTCAGCAGGGCTGGCGCAGGGCAGAGCAGCTGCTGAGGTGGCATTCTGATAAAGACACTTCTATCTGCCTTGATTACAGCACAGACTTGGGGAAATATTAATTACAGAGCACCTATCTGGGAGGTTTGTGTGATCTCCAGTGTGCTTTGTGCTGATGAATCATGCTCAGCTTGCAGCACCAACCTCTGCCCCAGCTCCATCAGGATTCAATTGCTGCTTTCCTTGCCCAGCCTGCCCTGGATGCTCTGCAAACACATTCAGCCTCCAGGAGGAAAACCACCCTGCTTCTCTAAAGCCATTTCCACAAAATCCTTGCAGCAGCTCTGAAAATCCCCACATCTCCCCAAAACACCCATTGCAGGAGTGTTGTTTGTGTGGACCAACAGCTCTTATGCCACTGGCTGTTGCAATCCCGGCCTATCTCATCAGATCTTCTCTTCTGTCAGCAAACCAGCCCTGAACCCACTGAGCATCCCCACAGCCACAGCAGCTCCTCCTTGCACAACAGCCAGGCACTCTGGGTTACTCACTGGCACATGGTTTGCTCAAGTTTCTCTGCTTGGCAGAAATCAAACTGGTTTGTTTTTTTTTTTTTATATATTTGTCAAGATGACAACACCTAATGTTGCGCCAGGCAGGCTGAGGTTGGTCAGGGTTCAAACCTGCAGCCTTCAAGCCATAAACCAATATTTCAGGGATGAAGGAGAAAGTTTTCCCTGAGTATAGGTTACTCCTCACTTGCTGACAAATATTCCTTTCCTCTTCCTCACCAGCCACTGTAGGGGCAGGGAGGCTGTGGGACTGTGCACTGCCTTGCTCTGAGCCTTGGGGGAGCCAACAATTTAAATAACAACAAAACAGAAAGGGGAAAAAAAAAACAGAAAAAAAATATCCCACGTTCATTTATTTTTGCCTTCACTGACAGCATAAACACACTGCAACTGCTCCACAACAGCACACTGCACCCAAATTATTTCAACCAATTATTTGTGGTTGTTTATTTACTGAGATTACAGTCGTGCCTCAAGGCCTCATCTTTGTTGTCTGAAACTTTGTGGGCAACATTTTCTGGAGGAAAAGAATGACTTCCAGTATTCCCCATCCAGCCCTGTGACTTTTCCAGGGTCACAGTGGCAGGGCAGGGACAGGACCCCTCTGCAAGGGGTGTGACCAGCACCCCCCTTCTGACTCCACTGCAGGGGCATGAATGGCCATGTCATTGGGGTGGAATCAGTGAAATTAGCCAGCTAAACCATGCATGGGATCTTGGCTCACATCCATTACAAGAAAAAAATGAAAACAAAGTTTCGCTGTGAGTAAATCATTTGCTGTATAGGTCTAGCAAAGAGTGTAAATAGGAAATTTAAAAAAAAAAAATCCCAAAATGAAACTCAGCAAGAGAAAAGAGTTCAAGGACACCACAAAGGGCAGAACTACCTTCAGTATCAGGAGGGATGGGACAGATTAACAGATAGAGCAGGTAATTTCTTCAGCAGGTACAAAAACCAAGGAGGAGCAAGAGACACCAAAACCACTGACTACAGGCTAAGGAGCCCTCAGCTAAAGCAGCAGCAAGCCAGGGAACATCCACATGAGCCCCTAGAGAAGGGCAGATGCTGGATGGAGCAGGAGAGGCTTTGCAAGCCCAGGGAGCTCCCAAGGGCTGAGCACCCCTGTCCATGCAATAAGTGCCTCTCCCTTTCATAAACTCCCTTTGAGCACCTTGGGGTTTCTCCTGGCATGCCTTAGGTGGAAGCAAGTGTGGAAGGAACTCCAGAGCCAGGATGGCAGCAGGGACAGCTCAACCCCAGCAACTCCTGCCCTGGCTGCTGGATCCACAGGGCCAACAAATGCCTGGGACACCAGCCCTGCAAACGTGCTGTGTCCCCAGGACAAATGAAGCAAAGGATCTGGAAACAATGAGTGAGCATTTTTCTGAAACATCCTGGTGATGCAGAGAGTGGAATTGAAGAGTGTGTTACACTGCTTTAAAGTTCTGCTGAATATCTCCAGGGGCTGCCCTGGATTCAGCTCAGTTTTATGATATATTGCTTTTTAGGCCTCACAAGTGCCTTCCCAAAATAAGATCTCTGAAGATGCACCAGCACTGTGACTATTCTAAGATCAAGAGCAAGTTATTAATATAGAAGGGTGTGAAATGAAGGGGCAGGATGAGCTGCCCACAAATAAACAAAACCATAGTATTCTATTTTCAGGCACAAGTGCTGGAGGGGCCCTGGCAGAGCTTTGGACACAACCAAAAGTCAGAGCAAAGACAACAAATAGTTTCTATTTGGGGCACAGAGGTTGAAAGTTTGGTCTAAAATCTCCCAGACAATGTCCCCATCTCCCCTAGAGAAATTTGAAGAGGTGCTGTGATTTCCTACTCACTCCCTTGGCACAGGGTTCAGATTTTGGTGAAAGTGCCTTGAAGTGGCACTGGAGCAAACTTTAACTTTGGGGGCAAAGAAAGTCACCAGAATTTGTTTCTCAAAATTTGTTTGTTTCTCACAGAATTTGTTCCAGCAGCCTAAAGTTTTCTCAATACTTGCCTGGCCAGCAGATGAAATTATGATTCTTTTCTCTTGTGCAAAGTCGTGAAAGGAAAGGGTGACAACAGCTTGCACTCTGAGCATGAAAATACATTAGATATCTGCCCAAATATGAGGTTTAAATAGACATTTTGTGCATCTCTCATTGCATTTGTTCAACCCTTGCACACCTAAAGGGCCCTGAGACTTTATTCTTTTTTAAGAAAACACTGGGGTTTGTGTAAAAGGGGCAGCTCCTGGAGATATTCCCTCTGGGTTGTACAGTTCGTTGTGGGTCTTGGGACCCCATAAAGGGAGAGCAGACTCCCTTCTGCCAAAAAGTTAATAAGCAGCGCAGAGAGCAGAGCTGCTGCTGACAGACATTGTTTCCATAACCCACAGACAGAGAGGGCAGAGGGGACAGGGGAGATCAATGGGCCTGGAGTGTGTGTGGAAGCCAGCGTGTCTCTGATCAGGTTTCCTCCAGGGACTGCATCTCCATTTTTTTTTAACTTTACAGAGAAAATATCTTCCAGCCCTGAAGAGTGAGTTTGGACATAGATCTTCAGCCATAACAGAATTTTAAAAAAATAAAATAAAAAGGAAGAAAAAAAAATAAAAAGGAAAAGAAAATATAAAAGATAAAAGCATATTCTTCTCCCATTTCCACTGGTGTGAAACCAAGAGATTGGTTTACAGTGCTGTGACTGGAAGCACAGATTATCTTATCATTTTACATGTTTTCATGCAGATTAATGAAGCTTTCATGCTCAGAGCATTTTGGTCAACACTTAGCAGCAACATCCCATGTTTAAGTGTTTGTAAAAGCATTTGTAAAACGATGAGTAGGGTTGTTATTTCTACAGCCAAGATTCCAAAGAAAATGAGTAATCTGCAGCAGCACGGCCTGTTCCTTTGTCCCTTCCTCTCATTACTCCTACCCTGGAATTCTTGAAGCTCACAGCACTTTTGATAAAGGAATAGACATCATGTTTGATAAAGGAATAGGCATCAGGAGGATATTCAGACTCCAGCAGCTCTGCAGTTTCCAGGCATGCCAAATAGAATTTAAGTCTCCTCAACCCTCCCTGCATCTTCCAGCTGCACTGCTCCAGCTCTCAGCACATTTCCATACCTACATATGAGAACCAGAGAAAACCTAGAAACCATCAGCTCTGCTTTCTGCCATGGTTTGTTCACACAAATGCTTCTCCTGCCTCTGAAGCAGGTGCACAGAAATACAAATGCTTTTCTGGTGTAGCACCTTCAACTAATTAATAGAGACATTGGTTGGAAAAGATCCTTAAAGCACCAAGTCCAACCTTAAATCTGAAACAATGAGACTTTCTCCTTCCATGAAGAACAGATCTGCCCTTCCCAGGTGGAAGATGAGCTCTCAACCCATGGAGAACCACATCTAGGGCTGGGAAAACACGTGAACTTACACCAAAGCACCCCTTTAGCAGCCCCTGCTTGCCACTTTCACCCTCTCCTCAAAGGCAAGCTATTTAAACTCCCTGCTTGTGTCTTTTCCTGAATTTTGCCACGAACTTTGGGCTCCACCTGAGTGAGCACCACTTGGTGCCCTGGGAGCTGCTGGACAGAAGGTGTGTGTCAGGTTTGGGCACTGCAGAGGGCTCTTCCTCCCCAGCACAACAGTGTCACCCATGCAAGGCTCAAACCCTGCACGTGCCAGCCCCTCAGAGCTGACATTCAACATCCCAAGGCCGTTTATCCCTCAGCATCCCGGCTCCAAACCCCCAAGTCACAAGGCAAACAACATTTTTCTGTGCTTTTGTACATCTCTGACTGCCTTTCCCCTCCCTATTCAGCAGCCTCAATGAGCCTCCCCATCCATCCAACCTCAGCATCACCATTGTGCACCCACAATACCTTCGGGGCTGCCCCATCCAAGCATGTCCACGCCAGTTTCCCCATCAGTTCCCCCACAATTTAGCAGTTCCATCTGATTCACAGCTTTTATTTTTTATGTTCCCCCTGATAGCAGAGACCCCAGTGAGCTCCTCTGGCTGCCTTAGCATTTTAAACAGCTTTACCCTGAACTGGTCAGCTGAAAAGCGCTTATTTCTACAGAAAAAGGAGATGACATCAGCTGGTGTGGGATAACCATGACAACCTCCCCAGGCCAGCAGGGCCACATGCCATTTGAATAAGAAAGTTTCACTCTCAACCACTTTCTAGGCAGTTTTAATTGGCAGGGTGAGCACATGGCACTTTTGCACACACGTGTGCTCCCCCCAGCATTTTTATGAACTAAAGACTCCTGAGGTGTGGAGAAGATAGTGGAAATCTTTCCAAAGTGGCATTTTGTATTCCTACCTGCCTAATGTGCAAATAAAGAGGATATTAGCCCCAAAACAGTTTTCAGTTTATTTTCTAGCAGACTTGCACCAGCATCAAACAATCAACCATTTTTCCTAAGAAACACACTTTGGGATTGGATACATGACAGGACTTCAGGGTCAGGCTCCTCATCTTTAATCATCTGCTAGGAAAGCAGAGAACAGAATGTTTGAAAACTTGGGTTTGGATCCAAAGCAAAACCAAATCCATCTTCTAAATTACATCTTCTAAACCAAACTGGTGTTTTCTTGCTAAGGTGGGGTGGAATCCCTTTTAAATAGGCTGATGTGCGAAATCCAGAGGCAATGTGCTGGATCTGGAGAGGTTAACTCTGCTCTGGTTGAATTCTGGAAAGCCCCACTCTTACTTTCTACACCATTTCTTTCCAGCATATAAACTCTTTATCAAAATAAATAAGTGTAGGAGGATTAGCCTCCTGGATCCAGAATCTCTTACTCCCCACTTCTTCATGACAGTGTATTTATAGAACACGTGTCCCATTTTGGGGCAATTTAAAGTTTGCCTAGTACACAAATGCTTCATTGAAACAGCTGCTCACAATCTGTTAGTACAAATATTTTCCACCACTTTCTGGTGCTCGTGAAGGGAGGCCAAGGCCATGGATGCAAACAGCCCAGCATGTCAGAGGTGTTCAGTGCTTACATTCACAGAAATGCCTCAGGGCTCCAGCCTGCCAGCCCAGGCTCTGGAGCAGCTCCTCTGCACCCCTTGGGTCCTTCCTGATGGAGAAACCTCCGGGAGAGGAGGGCAAAGGGACCCCAGGTGTGTTTGCAGGAGCCTTCTGGAGCATCCCTGTGCAGCAGGACTCCACTGGACGATATGGAGACACTGCAGCTCTGCACTGACACATCCAGTGCCAAAAAGGAGCAGTTCCTGCATCACCCCATGTCCCTGCTCCACACCTCTCTTCATGCACCCCTACAGCCCACTGGGTCAGAAAACTAATTAGGCTGAAATAGATTTTTTCCCCCTTTTCCTCGCTTCTGCTTCATAAGTTGGAAAAAAACCTGAGCAGAGCAAAAAGCAAACCCCCAAAAATGAAGGGTGCAGCCCAGATTGTGCAGCTCCGACCGTAATATACACTGCCAGCCCAACATCAGCAGATTGGATATAACTCAGAGGCAAAATGGACCTCTCATCACCTGCAGCATCCTAATTTGGGAGCAGCAGGCCCCAAGGGGTTGAGCTGGGAACAGGGAATCTCCTCCTCCTAACACATCCCTGCCAGTGTGGAACAAAGCTTTGTTCACTGGCCCACAAGATCTGTTTGACTTGGAAAAATTAATCATGCCCAGAAAGCCGCTCTCCTTGAGCTCAGGAGGCTCAATTCCACATTTCATTAAACCCCTGCCCTTCTGGAATAGCTGCAACCAAGGCAGCAGGGTCACATCTGATTCATACTGAGACTGGGAATGAAACCTGACCCGTGGGCTCAGATCATTAATCCTGTTATCTGCTGCCTCCCTGCATCAATCCAGAGAGGAGGAAGCTTCCTTATCACAGCTCTATGCCTCATGATGAAATAATTCAACTGGATTAAATCAGCTCTTTGGGTGCATCAATCACACCATTGTCCCCGGAGCAGGAAGTTTCCTCCTCAGCCTTCAGCCACCTCTGCCCTGACCCATATTCCAAGGACTTCTTGCTCAGTCTGTATTTTGCATTTACCTACACAAGCAGTCATGTCCCGTGAGCAAGAGCAATAAAAAAAAAAAAAAGCCAATAAAGTTGGTAACTCTTAAAGTCATGCAAGATCTAATAGGTACAGACAGAGATGCCTGGTGGGATTTTCATTAGAAGCAACTTAGAACTTGCTGAGGTTTCCTCCAAGAAGAGTGTGGAAAAAGGATTTTGGCATTTTGAAGCTACCACTAAGCACCTGCTTGAATGGAAATCTCACTCAGGAACCCACATCTTCAAAATAAAGCTGACTCCCAGTAAGACTTATGCAGTATCAGACACGGAATCTGTCTCTAAGGCAGCTTTGGAGCAAAGACACCAGTCAGTCACACTGTCCATGTGATTTCCCTGCTGGAAAAACCTGGTGTGATTTTCATTAGAAGCAACTTAGAACTTGCTGAGGTTTCCTCCAAGAAGAGTGTTGAAAAAAGGATTTGGCATTTTGAAACTACCACTAAGCACCTGCCTGAATGGAAATACCACTCAGGAACTCACATCTTCAAATAAATATTGACTCCTAGTAAGATTTATGGAGTACCAGACACTGAATCTCTCTCTAAGGCAGCATTGGAGCAGGACACCAGCCAGACACACTGTCCATGTGATTTCCCAGCTGGAACTGTGGGTAAGAAATGGGAAACTCAGGGTCAGAACAGCTAAAAGTGATAACAACGACTCTAGTTCTTTGCTAAAAATCAATAGTTAACACTGGGGTCTCCAGAGGAGAAGCTTTTTATCTTAAAGGCCTTTCTTGCCATGGACATGACAGCAAAATCCACACCCCACTTCATGGCTCAGGTGCTGTGCTTTGAGAGATCAAAAACCAGCACAGGAACAATTTTTTCCTCAGCTTTAAACCTGCGGGGCTTCTGCTGGGGTGAGTCTGGGGGTGTCAGTGGGGTCTGCTGGTTCAGCAGTGCTGTCAGAGGCAGGAAAAAGCAGGGTGGCAGGATTTGGGAGCTCTGCACCCAAAAGCACTCGTGTTGTCCAAGCAGGGAACGTGGCTTTTCTCCCAGAGTCAGCCCAGAACCACCAAGGTGCCTCCTGCTCCTCACTGGCCCCTCTCTGAACACACACCGTGGAATCAGACGCTGCTGTGCTGCAAAGGGACTCTGGGGCAGGGGAGCGGAGCGATCAGAAAGGATCAGCTGTTGGGCTGTGTGGGGTTTGGGATCTGTAAATGAACTTCACAGCAACAAAATAGGCTTTCCATGGCATTATTTACGCTCCTGATGCAGAGATAAACCACCACTTCCTTGCATTAGCCTCTTCCAAGAGAGAGCAGTGAGAAACATGACAAAAGAGCATTCCCATTTCAATTCATGTTCTTTTTTTCCCCCCTCTCCCTCTCCCAAACACACATTTGCTTTGAGCCTCAGGTTAACAAAAACCACAAAGCCCCACTTAGCCAAAACCACAACATTTTCCTTGATTTGGGGTCAAAACTGACAAGTTCTGCCTGTTTTCCTCTTGCAACCACCAGACTTCTCAGGTTCACTCTCCGAGCACCTCAATTAGACTGAAAAGTTCACAGCCCTGGCACAAGTTTGGGATTTATTATTAAACCTGCCAGATTTCAGGTTTGATTTATGACTCTTTCACAGGGCCCTGTTATCAAGTGGAGACAGGCCCTGCAGTGCATGCTGTGAGGCATTCCCAGAGCTGCAAACCAAAGCCAAAAGGGACCACTTGGAGCTGCTCTGCCCCGCTATAAATGCAGAGCAGCCACCACCTACCAGGAGCAGGGGTGTAGCTTTTAGCAGTACTTGTGTGTTTGCTGTTTCTGCAGCTTTCTGTGGTTTTCTAGGGGCTCACAGCAGGCTCTGTGGGGTGAAGGATGGGGTAGGGACACCTTTGTCTTTGGGTTCTCCTGTGGTTTGGCCTCTTTCTGTGGCGGTGCTGAATGCTGCAGGGAGGTGAAGCTGCTCCTCTCACCAGTTACAGAATTTCTCCTCTGGTCAGAACATTTCAGCTTTGTCCACAACCACAGCAGGGCTTTCTCCTCTCTGGTTCACAAGGGTGGCAGCAGTTTTACGTCAGCTCATTTCCAGTTCCACCCAGGACGCCCCAATGCCCAGGGACCAGGCAGGATTCCTGCAGCCTTTCATGAGCTCTGCTGCTTTTGGGTACCTCCCCCCTGCATCCAAAACTCACAACTTCAAGCACTACAGAAGTAGGGAAGGGCTGTGCACACAGCCCCATCCTTGTAGACCCGTCTGCAGAAAAATAGATAAATTAAAAAAAAAAAAAAAACCACCCAAAAAACCCACTCGGTATTTCTGCCACTACAACCCAAAACAAAAATAGGGACCAACTTCCATTGTCCCAGGAGATAAATCTCTATTTATGGGAGCTTCCAGAGGTCTTGGAGAGATTACAGAAAGTGTGCAGAGGAAATAGTAAAAAGCACACACAGGAAACCCTGACGTGGTGTCACTAAGCCATATGGTCAACATAAAACATTCAATACTTTTGTTTGGATTTGCAATGTGACATTTATATTATTTTTATACATTTTATGTGCATGTATATGTACATATAAGATAAATATAATTTATTTATTTTACATTTTAAACTCCAAGGATATCCAAGGCAATCTGCAGAGATGAAGGGTGATTTAGTGCCAAGGTTTCGGGAGCAGTCCCAGGGGTGAGTTCACAGTTATAACAACACATTTTATCTCTGCACAGGCAGGAAAGGGGGGCACAGAGAGACACAGGGGAGGAAGTCAGAGCTGGCAGTGAATCAGATGATGCATATTAGGGAGATAATAAGGGGAGATTACAGGGCTGGCAGCAGCTCTGTGCTGTGCCCTCCTTTGTAGAGCTCAGGTTCCCCTGCCAGGATTACAGCTCTGTGCTGCCTCTGGTCGTTTAGTCTAAAAGCAATCCAGCCAGGAAAAGCTGCTGTGGCCAAGGCTCCTCTGCTCCCTCTCCCCTCTCAGTTTCGGTGAAACTCTGCCCTTCAGGAGAGCATCAGCACCACTCAAACACTTCACAACTTCCAGCTCTCCAAGTGGGTGGCAGCCCCAGCTGCCAAGTTCTCATCGTGAGCAGCATCATTCCAGCACCAGCATTTTTCTCAAACAGCTGCATGGCAGACATGCAAAAGGGCTCAGCAGGAGCCATCACCACCAGGTAGCTGTGCTGCCTCTAACAGTGCAAAATATTCATTTAGGACAGGGTCTTGGCCACCCCACACCTTTGTTAAAAGGGCCTGGAAGTCCAGTGAAGATTGTTTCCAGTTCAAAGTGGCTGGCACTAAGAAATTCTTATTTTGACAGCATTGCTTAATAGAAAAGTAAAAGTATGACCCATTCAAATTTTTTTTACATTTCCCTGTTCCCGTGAAGACAAGGTGGCCAAAGCTTCATAAATTACTCAGGTGAGCTCCAAATGTTGCATTTCATTTCTTCCACAGAAGGGTTTGAGATGGAAGGAACCTTAAAGATCATTCAGTTCCATCCCCAGCCATGGGCAAGGGTACCTTCCACTGGACTGGGCTGCTCCAAGCCCTGTCCAACCTGGCTGGAACACTTCCACAGCTCTTTGTACAGCAAGTCTCAGTCCTGGCTCATACAAAACTTCAGAGGCTCCAAAGGAACAGCACTTGACTCTAAAATAAGCCTTTGCTGGCTTACCACAGTGACTCACTATTTTCATCATTCCAGTAAATGGTCACAAACCTGTCAGGGTTTGCAGATGCTCTCTGCATTCCTGCAAGCATCACTCTGCCCTTTTGCTTTGGCACTTCTGAAGGCTTCTTGCAGCAAAGCACAGCACCACGTGCTCAGGAGGGACCAGCTGAGCCCCTCAGTGGTAGCAGACCTGTGGTAACAGTGGGAGAAAGCAAAATATTGTCCCTCCTCCACCCTGAGGTTTGTGCACTTGGTCGTGTGTGCTAGAACCTTAATTAAGTCAGGTACAGCTGCAGGAGTAAAAGCAATGAATCAGCAACTCCCCTTTGCCACCAAACCGTTTCCCAGCACAGAGCAACAAGTGTGGGAGGCAAGAGGTAAAAAAAAAAAAAAAAAAACCACCAAACAATTATTTTTAGTAATTATTTTTTTAGGTGGTAGGACCCCAACTGCCCAAACCAGGAGAGTGATGAGCACCCCCATCTCCAGCAGGGAGGGAGGCTGGGTGTCCCCAATAAATGTGCTGAAGCTTCAGTAGGAGATGCCAAAACCAGGAGGCAAATTTCTTTGACCAATGTTGGGAACAAATATAATTAGGTGACTGGAATAGGCACTAAATTGCACAAAAACTATGAAAATGCTCCAATTTTCACTTAAACATTTACTGAAATGCTTTGCTCAATAGCTCTAACTCAGGTACAGGGCTAACTATTTAAACAACTTTTAGAAGTGAGTTATAACTCATTTATTTTTAGTTCTCTAGCTGTACAGCCTAATGAATGAGTTTGTCCCATCCACATCCTCCTCTGTTCTCTGTATTAATTCTCAAAAGGAGCTGCAGTAGAGAATTTCTTATCAATGCATTCATCAGTTCTAACTCCCTGGTGAGGTTATTTCTGAAGTTTTTAATAAAAAGGGACTTTTGATTCTTGGGGTCATGTTGCAAATTATATCTTCACTAATCTAGCAGAGGTCAAAAAACGAGTTGGAGCCAAAGAACATCTCTGACTCCTTAGCACACGTGTGTCTCAAGGCTTTTAAAAATACACAGTCCTGCAGTTATAAATAGAGCATTCTTAGCAAAGGTCAAAAGCTTCCAACATCCAGGAAAACAGCATTTGCTTGCTCTTTGTAATTATTACCTGTTTTTTTCTCCCCAGAATGAGGGTGCACTAAAGTGGGCCAGGAGCTGCTCTCGGGGGCATAATTTCAACCCATCTATTTTTACACTCTCAGAGAGTTAACATGAGCATCATCAGTGTCATTTCCTTTGTCAGACACTTCAGCAGAGCAGCAAGCAGACACTAACACAAGAAGAGAATAAGAGCACAAAAAGTCAAGCATGAAGAGGAACAGTTTTCCACTGAAGCCTCTTCAAGAGCTCGAGCGTGGGAAGGTACCAAGGTAGGGTAAATCCCATGCTTGAGGCTGTGATCAGCTCTCCTACATTAAAACGGTGCTTGAACATGTAGAAAGCTGCTCAGGGGAGTTTGAAGAAGTAAAATCTGCTGAGTAACTGCACAAAGACAACAAACTATGAGAAAGGAAATCCGAGATGTCAGCTGGTGGTTGAGATGTCACGAGACAAAGGGATTCTCTGCCAAGAGGTTTTTCCACACAATGGGAATTCATTCCCTTCTTGGTTCTCCAGGTGCAAGAGTCCCTCTTCCATCTCCAACGCTTGTCCATTCCCTTGGAGATTGATGAAAAGAGCAACCCCAGTCAGTTCTGTAATTGGCCCTGTTTGGGAGTGATCTCATGCAGCAGCTCATGTCTCTACATGCAGGATCTCTCCTTGCTGCTGAGGTGGAACTCTGCACGGAGACAAGAATGGAGAATGTGGCCCCAGGCCCTGCCTGGAGGGCTGCAGGATCCACAGGACAACGCATTTGTGTGCTGCACAAATCCAGGCTTTATAAAGAAAATATAGTTCTTCTAGGGATCAGATCTGCAAACAGCACCTGCACTGCCCAGAGATTGTTTCAGCTTCTACTCTTGAACTGGTTTGTTCGCAAAACGCTTCATGGAGTTCTGTCATGGGGTTTGAATTCAGCCTAAAATACGGGAATCCACATCAGCTAAGAGCTGCCATCTCCTTCTCTGTTACCAGCACTTCTCTGTCAGGCTAAGCTCGGCATGACTGGTGAGGGTGGGGGGACCTCTGAAATAAGGGCAGCATCAGGACACCACAGGTTCACTGAGGGACACCTCACCATTGCTGACCCTTTAGCTCACCTGAGGCTTGAAAATGTCTCCTTTGGAGCAGCCTGGGCAGGCTTAGCTGGTTTTAGGACCTCCACAACGTGATAATTTACAAGCTTTCCTCAAGCTTTTCTGTTCCTGTACTGAAGGCAGGAGATTAAAATTGTGTTGAGTGGCGCTGGGTCCCTGGAGGGGTCAGTAACATCACGTGCAGCACTGGAGAGGTTTCCACTGGCTCAAACCATCCCAGCCTGCTGATGAGCAGGCAGAGGTCAGAGGAAGTTGTGTGGTCATAGAAACCCATCCTTTGGGGTCTATCCTTCCTCTCCTTTCTCCAAGGCACGTCACAGCTCTTGGCCAAGCCCAAAGCCATTTTTCCAAGCTCCTGAGCAGCACTGCCCACCATCACAGTGCTCTGGGAGTGCAGCAGCAGCGCAAGGGCTGCTTTTGGGGAGCTCTCCTGGCACAGCCCTTGGCAATGTGTGAATTTTACCAGTCCCAGGAGCAGAGCTCATTATTCATGCACACACCAGCTCCTTCCACATGCTCAGACAACTCCCCCCAAAAGCACTTTCAGCAGCCAGTCAGCTTTAAAGTCATCTTTACGCAACCTCAGCAGCTCAGGTTTATTTTTCACTGAAGTTAACAGCCAAGGGCAATATGGATGTTACACCTTGAGCCTCAGGGAAGTATGAAAGTGAGGTGCTTTTCCCAACCCTCCTCCTGCACCAATTCTCCCCTGGCCAGTCCCTCCAGTGAAACATCATCCCAGCTGGCCAAGGGAATGGCTGCCAGGCTTAGAGATGTTCCTGTGCTGGAGACAGCAGCAGCCATCCCTGTTGGCTTATATATTGCAACAGTTCTATCAACATTATATGTTGTCTTCTATATCATGAGTCCTTTTATCATTGTAGTGCAAGGATTCCATAGCACCAGAGTTTCATAGCTCCTCAATGTTCTCTGTAGGCAGCTCCTCTAAGCACTGACTGTTCTTGGTCCTTGCCACAACCATCTTCTCTGACTTCTCTGCCTCCTATTCCCACCAATCCACTCTTTTATAACACTGTTCTCATTGGCTACAGGTGTTGCCTGTTACCATCCAGCCTGCTCCTAATCGTTAGTAATAGGGTCCAGCTGCAACTCGTTGGGGGATAAGATTACATTCTACATTACCTTCATTTACCCATCCTGTGTCCCCCTACACATCCCCAGCACTGCTTTTGACAAAGGTCACAGAATCACTGGGTTGGAAAAGACCTCAAAGAACAACGAGTTCAACCCAGCCCCAACCCCTCAACTCAACCCTGGCACCCAGTGCCACATCCAGGCTTTGTTAAACACACCCAGGGATGGGGACTGCACCACCTCCCTGGGCAGCCATTTCAATATTTTATCACTCTTTCTGTGAAAAACTTCTTCCTAATATCCAACCTGTATTTCCCTTGGTGCAGCTCGAGGCTGTGTGCTCTCATTCTGACATTCGTCACCTCAGTGAAGCCTTTCCCAACCACATTCGTGCACTGGCACAGCAGCCATGGCATGTGTGCCACCACCAGTGCCACCAGGCATGGCAGAGGGAAGGGGTGGCACTGCCTGATGAGAATATCAGGAAGCAAAAGCTGTGAGCAGCCACTATGTGCAGGTGTAGGGGTGGGAGTGAAACAAGACAGAGCTCAGAAGGACCTGCCAGGGCAAAACCAGAGCTTCTGCCAGGATATCCCCTCAAGCAACTCAGAGGACAAGTTTCAGTCTAAGGGCAGCGTGAATTCTGCCCCTGTGCCCTGCTCAGGTCAGAGCTGCCCCGCCCTGGGCAGGAGCTGGAGCTGCTGCAGAGAGCCCAGAGAGGCACCAGGGTGAGCAGAGGGATGGAGCAGCTCTGCTGGGAGGAAAGGCTGGCACAGCTGGGGTTGTGCAGCCTGGAGAAGAGAAAGCTTTGGGTGACCAAATCTGCAACCTTCCAATACCTGAAGGGAACCCACAGGAAAGATGGAGAGAGACTCTACAAGGGCCTGGAGGGACAGGACAAGGGGAATGGCTTCACTGACAGAGGGTAGGTTTAGATTAGATATCAGGAAAAAATTATTTAGTGTGAGGGTGGGCAGGCCCTGGCACAGGGGCCCAGAGCAGCTGTGGCTGCCCCTGGATCCCTGGCAGTGCCCAAGGCCAGGCTGGGCAGGGCTGGGAGCAGCCTGGGACAGTGGGAGGTGTCCCTGCCCTTGGTGGGGGTGGAACAAGGTGATCTTTAAGGTCCCTTCCAACCCAAGCCCTTCTGGGGTTTCTGTGACAATGGTGTCCATCCCCTACCACCCACAAACAGCCTGGGCTCTTTCCAAATCTTGTTTGTCTCCTCTGCTCAGCACTGACAGAACCCATGGCAGCACCATGGCATCCACATCCATACCATGTGTGGTACTGTGACATGGGGTCAGATAAAATGTAGTAGTTAATCCCTCCTTGAGACATATATCTATACCATTTTCTCTACCAAAAGACTGCCAAAACCACACAGTCTCTCCTTGGCATTTTATCCCTTTCAGTAGCCTGACCTTTCTTCATGAGTGAAAAAAAAAAATTTTGAAAATCCACCTTCCCCCCCTTCCCAAGCAGCAAGTCCATCAGGAGATCAAAGCTCACAGTCATTTAGCCCGTGGAATAATAAAAGTCAATGAGAACAGTGTGCTGCTGACAGGGGAGCTGTGCCATGCCACAGTGGGGAGGGAGGCTCAGGCAGGCCAAGAGTCATTCTCTGGAGCTGAAGAGACCAAACAGAGCCGGGACAGAGGGAGCTCTTGTTTAAGAAAGTTCTAATTTTTAAAGAGGGCCATGGATTAAACCACAAAGCCAGCAGTAGGGATATTTATGGGGCCAAACTCAGCAATCCCATACTCCATTCAATTTTCCACTGGATTTAATAGGTGCTTTGCCTTCCTTTTGGTAGAACCCCCTTATCACCATGCCATTCCACACTGTGGAGTGTGGCTGTCTTCTCCACTGTGTGGACACTGAGCCTTGCATCTGGAGCAGCTTCAAGTTTTTATGCGCATCAATTCTCCTTTTTGAGCTTCCCTCAGACACAGCTTGTGTACTTTTGGAATCTCCAGATGGAGAGCAAGAGGAAAACAGAGAGCATGTAGAAGGGGGCAGCTCCAAGTTTTTGGTCCTTCTCCCGTTTGCTTAGAAAAATTCTTGGTTTGTTTCCAATTGGGAACAATTTGCCACCACCCAAAATGCAAATTAAACGAGAATAGCTACATAAACCCAAAACCTGCCATCATCAAAGGGAAATCAAATTGCAGGACAGAGTCAAAAATAACTTCCCAGCTTGGCAGGAGGACAGCCCAGTCCCCAGCTCCAGCAGAGGAACCCTCTCAGCCATGCCTGAGCTCCTCATCTGGAACAGGAGGGAAGGGACAGCCCCACAGCTGCCAGCTAAGGGCCAATGGGTTAATGATCCATCTTTAATATCACACATGGAAAAAAAGCAAAGTTTTCCTTGGCCTGCCACACATCCCAGGAGATTCACTGCTGCTTTTCCTTCCTCCTCCAGCCCCCGCTGCCATCGCGCCAAGAGCGGAGCAGAAACGCTGCAAGGACAGCCCTGGCCAAAGGACAGCAATCTCATCGAGTGCTGTCCAGGCTGCAGAGACAGCTGGGGCTTCCTGAGGCTGCTCTGGAGCCCTCCCCTTTGGCTGAGGCTGGTGTGAGGGCTCAGTGCTGCCCCAAGGGTGATCTGGTGGGCTGGAGTACCCCGAGAGCCAACACAAGCCCTGCCCTGTGCTGCAAGAGGAGCCAGCCCCACTTCCTGATGGAAGGGTGGGAGCAGAAATACCCAA
Source organism: Melospiza georgiana (assembly GCF_028018845.1). Classification (NCBI taxonomy): domain Eukaryota; kingdom Metazoa; phylum Chordata; class Aves; order Passeriformes; family Passerellidae; genus Melospiza; species Melospiza georgiana. The sequence continues at coordinate 7,212,010 of NC_080450.1, forward strand.
ACTAAACAAACTCCAGGTTTGGCTTTGACATTATGAGCTGGACAAAGTTGTCTCCTGATCCTGCCTCACAGGAGGAGGAGAAGATCCTCAACACAGCCAGCAGACACACAATGATCAGGTCAGGGTTTGGATTCAGCAGAGGAAGCAACCAGCCCAAATCTGAACCAGCCAGACCTCTAGTGAGGTTAAACATGAAGCTAACATCCTTTTTATTCAGCATTTTGCACATCTCTGCACTCTGTTGGCTTTGGCAGGTACCCCAAGCCATAATGCTGCAGGAGAAGCTGATCTCTCCATGCTCCATTCTGGCAAAACCAAGGAACAGTGGAAACCTCCTACGAGTTTGCTTCTAATTTTGTGAAGTTTCCAGATCTCAGTCTGGACCAAGAGTTTCTAATGAGTTTGGATAAACTCTGGATAATCCTCTGAACTCTCAAATATCTCATGAAAACAGATTCAAATATACTATTTGGGACTTGGAAATGTGCTTCAGAGTTCAGTGCTCCTGGATCAGAACAAGTATTAGAGATGCAACAACCATTGCACACCCACAACTTTTATTGAAATTGGGGGAAAAAAAAAGATGGAGAAAGGAAAAAAAAAGCCCCACACATTGTTACTAAAATTATGGGAAAGAAAGGCAACCCCAATTCTCTCATTATGTACCAGCCTAAACCTGCAGGGGAGTTCACCAAGGCACAGCAGAAAAGTCAAAACAGATTTATCTATCAGGTTTAAAGAAGAAAAAGGATGAATGACAGCTCCTTTCTTAAAAGGGAAAGAAAAGAAACATTAACTCCTGGTGTTAAAATGCTGTAAAACTGGCTTTTGACTCAGCACAGCATAATGCTGCTTGTAAAAGGGGTAATTGGTTTGTGTGAGGTCATGAAATGAAGCATGCCCGTTCCTGCCCATCCCCTGGAGCTCAGTCAGCTGCAGGAGAGCACAACACTCACACAGGTGAGGGTGAAAAGACTCAGGTCTCATGCTACCCATTAATCAGGGATAGAATATATTAATAAATTTAAGTGTGTGAAGAGCTAAGTATCCAAGAGTTTGACACTCCCTTACCCCTGGGGGTGGTTTCTAATCCCATCCCTCTCCAGCAGTGCTGGGATCACACAGCCCCCTTGTGCTTTTCCACCTTTTCCTGGGTTAGGGATCCTTAACAGACCCAGAATTGAGCGTGCAGAGAGCAGCCCTGTGCTGGAAGTGAGACAAGCAGATGTTGGAGGGGTGGCAGAGCTCTGAGAGCAAAGCACAATGTGGTTCCAACATCCAGACACCGAGAGAGCTGCTGGAATCCCTTCTGTTTATGTTTCCAGACATCTCCATCAAGCAGGGGGTAATTAAACACTACAGCAATTGGGTGATAGGATGATTTATTTCAAAGCACCCTCACAGCCTGGGGCTTTGGGAAGCACATGGAGACACAAATGTTTCTCCAAAGAGGAAAGAGAGCAGAGCACTCCATGGAACCCTGGCTGAGGGCAGGCAGAGGGGCAGGAAGGAGGAGTGAGCAGCAGGGCTGTATGCAAAAGTGATGCAGCCCCTTATTTCACTGTCAGCTCAGGCTCTTTAATCTTTGCAGGGTTTATTTATGAGTTCAGAGAGAACAAGGGAGTGGAGCCAAAAAATGTGAAAATAAAATAAAATTACATGTTTGAATGAGAAATGTCCCGCTTGGAAAGCAAAGTCCAGCGCAGGGAGAAGGAATCACAGAGACCATGACCACGGATCAGTGGACAAAAATGAAAGAGCCAAACCAAGATGGAAGAACATGCCCAGGGTCACCCAGGGTGCAGTGAGAGAGGTTTTTCCAAGCTTCTGTCTGTTTATCAGCTGCACTTCCCCAAAAATAACTGTCCCCTGGGTTCCCTGGCTTTAAAAGAGGAGAGAAGAAAGGGAAACATGGAAGTGCTTGGTCATAGGAGAGCTCTGACAAAGGACTTATTCCAAAAGGGACAAACAACAGGGGTGACAGAAGAGGTATGTCAAAAAGGCATTTCTACCTCCACAATGTTGAAAAGCAAAGGTCCAAAAACATGAATGACATGGGGCCATTTGGCTTCAGGACCTATCCAGTCACTGGAATTCTTTTTTGGTCTTGCTTGTCCTGAACTCCTTCCCAGTAAAATCATGGAAGAAGGAAAGAGAGAGAGCAGCCTGACCATTTGAAATACACAGAGCACCAAAGGCATCCTGCCCTGCCATAAAGGTCAGGAGAGCAGATCCTTGAAGCCAAGGACCATGGGAATTCAGCTTTACATCCAGTCCCGCTTCAGTCCGTTTATTTTACATGTTTATTTAACATCTACATGAATCAAGGCAATATTATTTCATTTAAAAAAAAAAAGGAAAAAAAAAAGAAAACTTGGCTTCACTTCCTCAAACATTTGGACAAGGAAGGAAGAAAGCTCAGCTCAGGATTTGGCTGGGTGGAAGGAGAGGAATATGCAGTTACTGCCCTGCTGTCAGTGGTTCAAAACCAGCCTGATTGGAGGAACTGAAGTCATTTTTATCTGGCAGCTGTCGGAGGAACCTCCCTAAAAGAAGTCATGGCCTGAGCTCAGATCCGAGCAGATAAGAGTCCTGCAAGGACGGGGAGCAGGACAATGCCTTCATTTTTCCTGGAGAACAAGAGAAACATTGGATTTTCTGTGGGTTTGAGTGTCCCAGTGAGAAGGTGCTCACACAGCTCTTACAGTGCCCTTTAGTTCTGGACTGAAAGAGAAGTCAGACCTTCACTGAACCTACCCAGACCCACCGCCCTCTTACCTTGCTGGCATCTCCCAAAACATGTCAGTGCCCAGAATAACAACACCCAGAGCAAGGGCTGCTAAAACACTGCTAAACACTGCTAAAAGCTGGAGAATAATACCAGCAGCACAAGGTCATAAACTAGAGCTGCCAAGGCATCAAAACAAGCAAGGGTTGTTATTCCCCCACTCCCCTCCTCTCCTGAGGATAACTAAACACCAAGGCAGCTGCAGAAGCCATGTTTCCATGTTTTTCTAGGCAATCCCCAAAGCTGCTACCATGCCTTGCCTTTTAATCAAGGCTGGATGGGTTTTTGGAAGATGTGCTTTTGTCAAATGCAAGTTATTGGGTTCAATTAGGGTTGAAATGCTCTGGCCTGTGCTATACAGGAGGTCACAGCCTGGATGATTTAAAGTCTCTTTTGGTCCCAAGATCTATGGAAAGAGCTACGAAGCCTCCTGCACTAGAAATAAAAGAATAACAGCAGCAAATAATAAAATTGTCAAATACAGACAGGCTTCACCCACAGAATAATGAGCAAAATGAAGCCTCGTTGGTTCTGTTCATGAATCACAAGGATTCAAATTCATTACTGAGGTGTTTTATCCCACTTTCCAAATGGAACAGGATTTATGGAGTCACACTGCACACTCACTGTCCTATCCAGTGTTTGGGCCTATCATCCAACAAGGCATGCAGCTCTGGGATATTAAATTACTTCACTTTTGGCAAAAGAAAGTTAGTGGGTAGAAAGAAAAAAGAGCTCTTTTGATATCCCCAGTGAAAGAAAGGCAGTAGCATAAAAATCAATCCTTTGCACACCAGGAAAAACCTCTTGGAGCAGGGGAAGGGGTTAGGCCCCCACCTTGGGGAGGGAAAACCTCTGGTCAGGATTGTCCTACCCTGAGGAACCTACCCAGCAGCATTTCTCATTGGCCTGGGTTTTCTGACTTCTAAGGACAGCAGAGCTCACGCTGCAGCTTTAATACAATTAATAAAACTTGAACGAGCCACCAGACACCAATCAAGGGTAAGCTGAGCCCTAGGACTTTCAGAACTCCCAGAATTACTTTTATTTATGGTTAATAAGCCACAGCACGTGTGGCAGAGCTTCAAAGCAGTTCACAAGGCCCTCCATCACACAGCCTGCAGTGTGGACACCACTGGGAGCGTGCATGGGCTGGGGCCAGAGCCCCTGCAGCCCCCTGTGCGCGCCCTCCTAATGAGCAACAGAGCCTGCTGCAGGGTTTATGCAGCCTCCATCAAGACTGGACCTAATTTAGCGGCTTCTTCTCTCCATTTTCTTCTGGGGAGCAGAGCAGGGGGAGTAAAAAACCACCCCAGCAGCATTTGGAGCTTCCCATGTGTTGGTTATTGTTGTAGTTTCACTCTGGTTGCTCGGGCAGCTCGTGCAGAAGGCAGAATGTAAAGAATTCCTGCAATGAGCTCATCCTCTGGCTGGCAGGCACTGCTCTGGCTCTGTCCTGGGCTGGAATTCAGCATCCATTGCCTTTTGCTTGTGTCCTTGTACGTGTGACACCAGTGACACCAGCGTGGCTGTGGGAGCAGGGGCTGCTCTCAGGCACTGGCTGCAGAGGCCTGGGAAACCCAAAGGGTGATTTATATTTCACCCCCAAATGGTGATTTATATAAATACTATAAAAATATGTATATAATATTATATATAAATACATAAATATATAAATATATAAATATATTATATCTATTATATATAAATATATCAGATATATATCAGATATATACAAAAATATATATAAATATATATCTATATAAAATATTATACATAAATATATATAAAATATATATAAAATACTATATAAATTTCACCCCCAAATGGTGATTTACATAAAATACTATAAAAATATGTATATAATATTCTATATAAATATACAAATATATAAATATATTATATATAAATATATCGGATATATGTATCAGATATATATAAAAATATATATAAACATATATCTATATAAAATATTATACATAAATATATATAAAATATATATAAAATACTATATAAATTTCACCTCCAAATGGTGATTTACATAAAATACTATAAAAATATGTATATAATATTATATATAAATATATAAATATATAAATATATATAAATATATCGGAGATATATATCAGATATATACAAAAATATATATAAATATATATCTATATAAAATATTATACATAAATATATAAATATATATTAAAAATATATAAAATACTATATAAATTTCACCCCCAAATGGTGATTTACATAAAATACTATAAAAATATGTATATAATATTATATATAAATATACAAATATATATATATAATATATATAAATATATCGGATATATATCATATATATATATAAAATATATATATAAATATATAACTATATAAAATATTATACATAAATACATAAATATATATAAAAATATATTAAAAACTATATAAATTTCACCCCCAAATGGTGATTTACATAAAATACTATAAAAATATGTATATAATGTTATATATAAATATACAAATATATATATATATTATATATAAATATATCGGATATATATCATATATATATATATAATATATATATAAATATATAACTATATAAAATATTATACATAAATACATAAATATATATAAAATATATATAAAATACTATATAAATTTCACCTCCAAATGGTGATTTACATAAAATACTATAAAAATATGTATATAATATTATATATTAATATACAAATATATAAATATATTATATATAAATATATCGTATATATATATCAGATATATATAAAAATATATATAAATATATATCTGTATAAAATATTATACATAAATATTTAAATATATAAAAAATATATATAAAATACTATATAAATTTCACCTCCAAATAATGATTTATATAAAATACTTTATAAATTTCACCCCCAAATGGTGATTTATATAAAATACTATACAAATTTCACCCCCACCACCATGACATTTAACACTAAGGTTTAAAATACCATTTTATTTCCTATAAAACCTGATATACCTTTGTTGTAGTGTCATCATTTTTAATCAGGGGTGACATAAAGATTAAAGTGCATAAAGATTATTTCTACGTGCCTGGATTCATCACTGCCTTGACTAGGAACCCCAATGAAATCAAAGGATCTTTCTGGCATAAATCCAGAGTGAACTTTGGGATGTGTAGGAAAGCCTAGGGTTGGTTCTGACACAGAAATCACCCAGCACAAACAGGTAGCAGTGGGTGCAGGTTCACACCAGGGCTGTCCTGTAGCCAGAACAGAAAAAAGAGAGCTCCTAAAAGGGGTGGATTTATGGTTTGTTTACAGAGCTGTAGAGCCCAATATTTAAATGTGTCCTCTGTGCATTTATACCTGTGTAGAAGAAAATTTTTTTTAAATGGGGGGGGAAATTGGGGAGAAAATTTTAAAAATGGGGGGAAAAATTTAAAAAGATGGGGGAAAATTAAAAGAAAAGTCAATGTAAAATGAAAAATTTCTAGCACAGCTGAGAAATAATCCCTCAGCACTGCCTGGTTCTTACACACAGCTCAGCTTCTCCTCCTCCTGCCTTACATCACAGCACACACACGCAGGGTGTGCATTGCAGAGCCAAGGCCACATGACAAAATCTCATCCCTCAGCTCCTTGCCAGCCATCTGACCCAAGCCCTGGCTCCTCCTGACCCCAAGGAAAGCCCAAAGTCCCCTCTGCAGCCAAGGTGCCCATGGGGCTGTGCCAGGAGGCCACTCCAGCCACCAGGGAACCAGGGCTGGGGTTCCAATTAGAAAACAGCAAGAAATTTTCAAGCCAAGAACAACAATGCAGCTGGAAGCAGTGCAGTGCTTCCCCCTGAACAAACACGAGATAATTCAGCAGGGCACTGACTCCAGCTCCTTCCCGAGATAGCGCTGGCGGCTCCTCTGAGCACAGCAGACAGCAAAGGGAGGGTGGGAGGGCATGCAGAGGGAAATTCAACCAAAATTTGAGTGAATTAGACTAAACCAAAACAAGGACAGAGGGCTTACAGCTCCTGTTGAGCTTTGTTGCTGACTGCAGACACTTGACCCAAAGGATGTTGGCACAAGACAAGCACTGGAGTAACAGGAGTGCAAATAAAGGCTCAGATGAATAAAGAGACACAAACTGCCCTGCCTCACTGTGCCAGGCTGCTGGGCACACCTATCCTTTAGCAAAGTGCAGCTCAGCAAAGTCATTTCAGCTTGATGTAAGTCACTCCTGTGTTTGATTTTATCTCAGTTTGTTCTGGTACCTTTGTTGTACAAAATTTGGCTGGAATAGAGGAGGATTCCAAACAAAGCTCTGTGGAGTGCATTTACAAGTGAAGAATGAAAGGCAAACAGAGCTGCCAGTGGTTTCCAGTGTCACAACCCCTGCCCTTTCCTACAGGAGTCAGAGGAGCAGCATCAGAAGGCATCACAAGAGGCATCAGAAGCCTTCAGAGATGGCCCATTCCTTGCTAAACTCCTTTTTGTCAGCTCTAATATACCTGTAAGGACCAGGAAGCTTGGATGCTTATCCTAACCACATCTCAAGGCTTTGCTGTCCACTCCCTGGCCATTCCAGTGGGATTTCAGCTGAGCTGTTCCCCAGTGTGGGTGCTTTTCCCCACACCAGCATGGCCAGGCTCAGCTCTGTGCTGCCTGTGCCACCTCCTCTCTCTGTCACAAGCTCCTTCAGGGACAAATCCCTTCCTGCTGGCCTTATATTTGTGCTCAGTGAAAACAAAATGTCATGAAAAGAGTAAAACCTCTACTTTTTCTCCCCACTTGGGAATTTTTGCTTCTTTAACCACTCCTTTATTATTTCACCAAATCACCCCTATCTCTTTACAAGTAAATACAAGCTGTCCCTTGGTGAGGGGGTGGGGGAAGAGAGGACACTGTTTTCCCTGTGCAGTGTCAGTTTTCAGCGTGACACACAGTTCACTGTGAAAGCAAACAGCCCTAATGAGAGGGGCTGTGCAGTTGCTGCTCGCTGTGTCAGCTCCTCAGCGGGGTCAGTGCCAAGGAAACGGGGAGCAGGACGTGTCCCACATCCCTCCCAGCTGCCAGACCGTCCTCTCTGGGGGACAGAGCTTGTGCCAAACCTGCTGGGACTGGGTCACTGCACCCTCTGCTGTGTTTACACCACATCAAAGCGGGGGGAATGGTGCTGCATGAGTGGTGGAGTGCCAGGGGCACAGAGAAAGCTGTTTTCCAGCTTTGGATGGGAAGACAAACCTGGGGCAGTCCATGAAGTGCCTCAGGCTGGGTTCAGATGTCCCTACACTGAGGGACCAGCCTGTCCCAAGGAAGGTGTAGGAGCAGCAGCCTGAAAATCTCCATCCCCAGAGCTGGGCAAGCCAGCTCTGCAGTCATCTGGAGCATCTCTGATCCCACTGACCTCAGCCATGGGATCTGCATCCCATGGGCCATGCTGGGCTCTGGAGCACTTTCCCAAAGCATTTCCCACCAGAGACAGGTGTGAGCAGGCATCTCCTGCCCACTCCCAAGTGTGAGCTGTGGTTGCATGGTCCTGCCTCCAGGACCCCCCAAGCCCAGGGTCCTGGAAGGGGGCAGAGAAGGCCATCAGCCCCTTTTCCCTCTCAGCTGGAGGATCAGAGTTCCTCCCGTCTGTTTGCTCACATGTGCCTTTTCTCAGGCTGCGTTCTTCTTTTCACTTTTGACCAACCACCACCATTTTAATTAGCCTCCAGCTCCATCCCAATTATATCCTTATATATCCTTGCCTTTTATCTGCCTATCACAGAGCTGTCTGTCAGATTTAGGACACCCCACAAAGCTGCTCCTCACGCTTTGAGTGTCCCCATTGAGTCAGGACAGGATCCCAGGCTGTGGAAACCACCATCAGATCCTCATTCTTCACTCAGCTTTAATTTACTCCTGACACCAGGAGTCCCAAGCTTCTCCTCTCCGCCTTCATTGTGGTCTCCAGCCCCCAGCCCAGCCCAGCCCCAGGGGCTGGGGGCAAGTGACACCCGAGGAGCGTTGCCATGGGCACAGACAATTTGTCCCTCTGGGTTCCCATGGCACCAGGCCAGACATGCAGTGGTGATGAGAGGGAAGAATACACACCAGCCAAGCTATTTGTAGCCCATCTAAGCATCTCACAAGTTAAACAGTTTGTCTTTCTTCCCCCTGCTCCCAGCACCCATCCAGCTCAGGGGGCTCCCCCACCCGCCAGGGCAGCACTCACAGTGCACAAAAAAGCAAAATAATTGTCCTGACTGACCTGGAGACAAAAATAAAATTCAACACGGGTGCTCAAGCGTGGCCAAGGGCAGAGTCTGGCTCCAGTGAGCTGCCTCCTGGCTGGTTTTCATGCTGCAGTTTTTGGCATGAAGTCTCATCTTGGCCCTTGCTGCAGGCAGGGGTAGGGCAAGGATTTGTGCCCAGGGCTGGACCCTCAGAGAGCCAGGGGGGAATTTCTCCAGCCCTGGGAAGGACAGAACTCAGAAGAGCACTCAGGAGACATGGCAGGAGGATTTCTCCAGAGCATGGGAAGGATGTGGCAGTGGAGATTCGTCCCTGGGGCAGAGACAAGTGTGACAGTGTTCACAGGGGTTCTTGGATGAAGGAAGAGATGAGGATCTGACTCCATGTTTCAGAAGGCTGATTTATTATTTTATTATATATATTACATTAAAACTATACTAAAAGAATGGAAGAAAGGATTTCATCAGAAGGCTGGCTAAGAATAGAATGGAAAGGAATGATAACAAAGGTTTGTGGCTTGGGATCTCTGTCTGAGATTGGCCATTAATTACAAACATCCAACATGGGCTAATCACAAATCCACCTGTTGCATTCCACAGCAGCAGATAATCATTGTTTACATTTTGTTCCTGAGGCTTCTCAGAATCTCAGGAGGAGAAATCCTAAGGAAAGGATTTTCCATAAAAGATGTCTGTGATAGACAAGCATGTGTGGGACAGCTCCTGTCACCCTCTCCTTTGCAGGCTGCCTTGAACAGGTCATTTTTCCAGTCTGGGGTGGCTTCCAAAGGTACAGAAGCTTCATCCAGCCCATCTCCACATCCCCAGGAAGGTTCCCTGGGTCTCCCTGGGCTGTGCTTGCCAGAGATGAGGCAGCATCAGCTGCCAGCACTCAAGCTCTGCAGCATTTTAAACCCTCTCTGATGTCCCTTTCTGCTGGTGATGTCAGCCAAAAGATATTCCAGCAGAGGAGGGGGAAACAGCCCAGCAGAAGCTTCTGGTGTGATCAAATCCAGAATAAACTTTGCATACAAATTAAGCATCTTCCCTTTTTAAACTGATTCCCCCTTCTCCCGGCCCTCAAACCCATATCACCCCTCAGATCTCCCCACAAGCAGGGGAAATCAGCAGCTAGCCAGTCCACTGGACATGGTGGTGAGAGCAAGAGGAATAAGTCTCCATAGTACATGAAAAGAATTAGGACTGTTTAATCTCCTTTTCCCCTTATCAGTGGTCTCATATATCCCTTTGAGAGGGAAACACAGTGGAAATTCCTGCAAATCTTGCCTACAGTTAAGGAATTGACAAGATTTTTCAGCCTTTTTTCTCTCTGTGTTTGAAAAATCACCACATAAAGGAAACAATCTTTGGGGCACATATAACTCACAAAAGGCTGAAACATTATCTTAAACTATTCGTCTGCTTCCTGCTTAAGTAAGCATATTAGGAATGTGTGTATATATTTCTTGGGCAGCTTAAAAATAAAAAGAAGAGGTATATAGTCTGTCCTGCTTTTGAGGAGCATATTGTTTATGTTGTTATAAGCACAGGTCATATTTATAGCTGAACACTCTGTGAAAGTGCAGCCAGGCTGGGACACATTTGTTAGGTTTAATGATCTTTTATTTAACTGGTGCAGAAAAAATGCAGCCCTTTGGATTGATTCATGACATGAATTGTATAGAAAGCTCCTTCCTTGAGAAAAGGAAAACTTCAAAAGGTCAATCTGACATTTCAGCTTGCTCAAACTTCCAGCAGAGAGATGTTCACAGAGCAGGATCCCAGCCTGAGCTGGGTGGGGTTAGGGCAGGGAAAGGTTTGACCAGAGCCAGAGAGACCTTCTAGGACATAAAGCAGAGGCATTCAAATCACCTGGGCTGGAAGGGACCCAGTGAGATTCACTTCTCACAGCATCCTCAGGCAGAGAAAGGCACTGACACTTCCTTTTGTTGGGTGCCATCCCTCCCATTCCAAAACCAGGCTTACCAAGGCCCAGCCTGCCTCTGGCTCAGCCCAAACCAGACTGAGAAGAGCTTTTCTCAGCTCCCAGCTGCCTGGGCTGGCTGCAGCATCTCCTCTCCCTGGGTTTTCCAGCCTGCAGCAGTCCCACCTCATCATAACCTTTCAGATACCCTCCCATTCTCCAAGATGAACAAGCCCAGCTGCCTCAGAGTCTCCCCACATGATTTGTTCTCCAGAGCCTTCACCATTTTCATTGCCCTTCTTTGGTTCCACTGCCCCAGCTACATCGTGGGGAGAGGGGCAGCACAGAGAGCTCTCTGCACCTTCCCTGGCTGGGATAAATCAAACTCCTCCAGGAAAGAATGATGAATTTTAATGCATTCATCTGTTTCTTAGATTCCTTGAAAACAGAAGCTGATACAATTTGCAGGGGAGAATTACTACAGCAGAGGTTTACGTGGAGTAGAATCCCTGCTGAAGGTGCCTCATTTCATCATTGGTGACCCAAAAGGAACAGAGGGAACACAAGCTTGGTACTTGCTTTAGAGGGAGAAAAAGAGGGGATTTGCTTCCAGAAATCACCCAAAAGGGAGCCAACACTCATCAGTTTTGCTGTCTCTCCCCCAGGGGTGCCTGTAGGTCTCTGAGGTTTGCTTGTACCCTGTGAGGCTCTGTAGCACTTGGGGACAAGGACAAAGCCAGCAAAGGGCAGCTGGTTCCTCACAAAGCTGACTGCCTTCAGCCCTAAACCAGCTTAGAGATAACCATGAACCTTTATGTGCTGCTCCTGCCTCCTCCCATTACCCACAGCAAGGGAAACTCAGGACAGCAAGAATTGCTTCACACTGGCCACATTCTAGGAAAATCTCAGCATTTTCAGTACTTGGCAAGTCACAAGTTCAAGCAGCAAGTAAACAAAGCATAAAAACCAAAACAAAGCACTCAGCTACTTTGTCCTTATCTGCCTGAATTCCCCCTTTTATCCCACAGCTTCAGGGGAAACGAGCTTACAGGGAAAGGAAAGTTGTTCCATGTTCCAGTTTCACCACCAGCATCACCAGCCACAACAGAGTATCACCATACAATTTCAGAAGGCTTCAACCCATAGAGAGTAACATCAGAACACTTCAGAGGGCTGCAAGTGTCTGCTCTTCTTGTTCTTTACCCAACTTTTTATACCCCTGCACTGCCCCTGTGTGCCCTCTGCTCCCTGTGGTGGTTGCTCAGCACCCCTGGGCACTCCCTGGCTCGTTGCTGTCAGTGCTGCTCACCTGCTGCTCACAGCTGCACCCACTGGGGATGAGGCTGGGCCACAGCCCCACTGCCAGTGACCCCAAACTGTGCCACACACTGCCAGTGACCCCAAACTGTGCCACACACAGCCCCAGTGACCCCAAACTGTGCCACACACTGCCAGTGACCCCAAACTGTGCCACACACAGCCCCAGTGACCCCAAACTGTGCCACACACTGCCAGTGACCCCAGACTGTGCCACACACAGCCCAGTGACTCCAGACTGTGCCACACACAGCCCAGTGACCCCAAACTGTGCCACACACAGCCCCAGTGACCCCAAACTGTGCCACACACTGCCAGTGACCCCAGACTGTGCCACACACAGCCCCACTGACAGTGACCCCAAACTGTGCCACACACAGCCCAGTGACCCCAGACTGTGCCACACACAGCCCAGTGACCCCAAACTGTGCCACACACATCCCCATCCCAATGACCCCAAACTGTGCCACACACAGCCCCATCCCAAACTGTGCCACACACAGCCCCATCCCAATCCCCACAGACTGTGTGCCTACAAGCTTTCACATGGATTAAATTGCTTTTTTGCAAATCAGCACCCTCTAAGAGGGCAGACCCAGGGCTCCTGTCCAGGCCTGGCTGCTCTCAAACCACTAAACTTGATTACTCCAGTTAAACCTCTGCTGTAGTAATTCTCCTCTGCAAATTGTATCAGCTTCTGTTTTCAAGGAATCTAAGAAACAGATGAATGCATTAAATTAATCATTCTTTCCTGGAGGAGTTTGATTTATCCCAGCCAGGGAAGGTGCAGAGAGCTCTCTGTGCTGCCCCTCTCCCCATGGTGTAGTTGGGGCAGTGGAACCAAAAGTTTTGGCTGGAAACTTCCTTAATTTTTTACAAGAACCAGATTTGCAGTGCAGGATCTGTTTGTTCGTTGACTGCTGTGTCTCCTACACTTTACTTTTTGACCCACTTTTCATAGGCTGGGGTTGAAGACACTCTTTCCATGGTAGGTAACAGAAGTCCCAAAGGAGAGCTCCATGAAGCACCTTGTGATGGCACTGTGAAAATAAGGTCAGGATGAATTTTTGCTGCCTACAGAGCAGCATCCAGCCATGGCCAGTGGCTGCAAGGAAAACCAGGAGGTTATACCAGTGCCACTGAGCCTGGTGGGACAATTGTGGGTTTGTCTTTAGCATAAAAGAGTTTGGACTGTGTCAAAGCCCAGAAAGCACAGTGGGGAGATTTAATGAGAGTTTAATCACCACTTTTAATGGGATTTGCTGCAGGTCCTGCAGGGCAGATGAATCATGGAATCACGGAATCATTAAGGCTGGGAAAGACCCTTAAGATCATCAAGTCCAAGCATTGACCCAGCACTGCCCAGCCCACAACTAAACCATGTCCCCAAGTGCCAGATCTACTCTGCTTTTAAATCCCTCCAGGGATAATGACTCCACCACTTCCCTGGGCAGCCTTTTCCAGTGCTTGACTGCTCTTTCCATGAAGAATTTCTTCCCTAACATCAAATCTAAACCTCCTCTCGAGCAGCTTAAGGACACTTGTTCTCATTCTGTCACTTTTTACCCAAGAAAATCAACAAGCTGGAGCTCCCTGCCCATCTCTCTGGGTCATCACTGCAGGACTCAGTGTCCAGCTCCAACATGGAGCATCCTCAGGTCCCCACTGCTCTGTCATGCCTCAGGTGACACCTGGATGTGGTGACCATTTCCTTAGGATAGCTTGAAAGGACCTGTGAGGGGGAAGGTGTTTCAGAAATCAAAATGGGCACTGGTTTTGTCCATGAAAAATGAACAAATTTCACCATTAGAGGATCAGCTTTGTCCATGGGCATTGTAACCTTTTCTCCTTCTTTGAGCAATTTTTCTCCTGGAGAAGCAGCTGCCAGGCCAATTCAGAGGGATTGCTCTTTCCAAAGGTGGAAAATGCCAGGCATTGTGTCCAGCCTGTGTTTGAAGTGGGGGAAAAAGCAACTTTGAATAAGCTTTTGATGGGGCTCTGCTTGACCATAATGTCAGCTTGTAATTAGCAACAGATACCACTTCTGTCACTCCTGATGTTATCATCAGCAGTCTTGCGTTTCAAAGTGAGGAGAGGCATGTAAATTATGGGCAATTTGGTCTCTGAAATGGATTTTATGGGGTTTTTTTTCTGCTGGGTGACCCAGGAAGCCTGGGGTTTGTTACAGAGGTGGTTGTTGAGCCAGCAGAGGGGAGCAGGAGGAAAGCAAAGAACATTGCAGAACTGCTCCAGCAGATCCTGGAGGAAACACATCCCAGCCAGCTCCTCCATGAAGGCAGAGCTGAGTGGTGGCTCCCACAGGGGCTGTGCACTTTGAGGAAGGAGAAGGTTTGGAAGGAGTCACTGTCCTGCCTCTAGAATGGGGTCTCTGCAAAGCTCCTTTCATAGACCCATGTGCAGAGCTGGGTGGGAAGAGGGTGGCTCCTGCCAGGGCAGCCAATGCAGACTTATTTCTGCTCAGCATATTGCAAGTATTCACCTCACTAAGGCTTGGTTGGCCTGAGAACAACTGAAGCAATCTCCTCTCATTGACAGAAAATGTTGCCTTCAATTAAAATTCAGTTTTCAGAGAGAAGGAAAGGTTTGTGTTTCCCAAAGCAGATATGAAATTTTGAGAGAAAAACAAAACCCCCACACTCACATAATTTCCAATTTTGATCAAAAGCAATTCTAACTTTTGTTAGGAAAAAGGAGCAAACTTTTTTTGCTTCTTTTTTGGAGTGGGGTGGAGCAGGGGAAGTCTATCTCTTGCATCAAGTCCAGTGAGTTTGCCAGATCCCTTGGCACTGCTCTGCAGCTTAACAGATCCCACTGCCAGAGCAGTGGCCCAGTATTTGATTTCAGCTATTGCTGTCCCAATTACCAAGAGTCCTGTTTCTCCTTGCTCTGGCCTTCTGCAGGAGGACTCACACCAGACCTGCTCTTTTCAAGAGCTCCCCAGGAAATGGGCTAAAACAGAATTTGGCCCCACAATGACTCTGTGGTGTCGAGTTCTCCCCTTTTATTTGCTGGAGGAATTCATGCATCACTCTGCTGCTCCAATCTTTCTATCTACCTCTGGCAAATAACACAGCCAAGAAGGTTATCTGCCTCAAACAGAAATAGCTTATGTTTAGAAAAGAATTAAAATTTGTTCCCTTTAGAGTTACAACCACATCCTCAAAGCTGTTAACCTGAAAGTGAACTTCAGATAATAAAACTCTAACCTCACCCCTACAGAGGAGCCAGCAGTCAGGAGCTACCTTGTGTTCTCTCCCCCTATCTGCCCCATCGATTGCCTGATAGCACAGCTTGTTTTCCTTTTTTCCAAGGGAAGACAGCTACTAAATCTATGCTCCCCATCCCTCTCAGCACTCTGGGGCTTCTCCACAGCTGCAATGCTTTTCCATCGTCCCTGCTCTCAGTTAAATAAACATTATGACACATACTGATTGCTTTAACAAACTTCGCTGTTCCACGTCCTCGGCAAAGCACGGTTATCTTTTTACAGGGAACATTCCTTTCCTGTTGCTATGCCTACTTCAGCACCATCCAGCATGATAGCCAAGACTGCTGAACAAACCCACAATTTCCAACCACTCCGCTTTGCTCATCTTGAAATAGCTCAGGAGGGGTGTGGGGCCAGACTGGCGGCAGATGTGAGCTGTCAGAGCTCCTCATCCCATCCAGGACCTGGCCATGCTGCTGGAGGCTCAGTCTTGTCTTCTGAAAATACCTCAGAGCTAAAAATGTGAAGGAAAAGAGGGGTGTACTCATAAATATGCTCCCAGCACAGCAGGGGAAGGTTGGTTTTTATCCTCCCCATAAGGCTGCGCTCGATGTTCTATAATTTGCAACTAAATTGCAGAATCCAGAAATATTTCCGGCAAATGGTATTTCACAACCATTCATCATCGTCCTGCACAATTTCCTTTGCATGACAACCTATGTTTTAAAACTCACAAAGAGAGGGGAAGCTGCCATTTGTTTTGGCCAAGCCAAAATGGCCCTTGGCCCGGGGACTGGTGGTGCTGTGGCTGCTCATGGAGATAAAGCCTGGCAGGGCAGGTCCTGCCAGGTGGGTGAGGGCATCTCCTGTTCCACAGGTCACCCAACAGTTTGAAGAAATTAATGCATTTCAGTTTCCCTAAACCAGCCCATTTTTCCACCTCTAACACAGCAGATCTATCACCCTTCTCTGCTTGTGCCACTTTGTTAATTACTGCCAGGCAGCCCAAAGATATTAATGACAAATTTCCCCAAAGGCTGTGATTTCACCTTTTCACGTGTTCTTTTCACTTTCCCTTGTGCAAACATTTTATCTCAGCCAAGGACAGGTTGGCTCCTGAGCTACCTCAGTTCTCAAAGGTCTGATTGTTTATGTCTAATGAAGACCCTGATACTCCAAAATACATCCAGTATGTTGGAGGCCAGAGAAGCTGAAGAGGATTTCTGGCAGTTGATCAATTGTAGAAAATAGTTCTTCCTCCAGGCATCAGCCAGAGTATTTTTGGGTCTGCAGGATGTGTTCATGCACTGCCCTCACAGCTCTCCAGGGTGTGAGCTGAGGAAAGGATTTGGAAGGAAGCAGATAAATCCCAGCAGTCTATATTCCACCAGCAAGAATGTTTACAGCTATGCAAGGCTGAGGACAGCCCCATTTCCAGGGCCAGGCCAGGACTCAGCTCTTCTTGAGGGATTCCACCACCTTGTTCCACCTCTCTCCATCCCACCTCCCTCTGCACCCAGACCTGTGTCCATCTCATGGGTCCAGGAGCTCACAGAGGTATCCCAGAGTCAGGGAGATGCTACACCCAGTTGGAAGGGTCACCTTGGGATAAATCCAGCACTGGAGGAAGAGGTTTCTCTGTTCTCCTAAACAGGGTTGTGCACGATGGTCTTCTGCAGACCCTCCACCAACCCTGCCCCAAGGGATCAGCCAGGGCAGCCAACTTCTCCAAAGCCAGGGTTGCTTCTGCTGGCCACCAAGGACTCATCTCAGCCAGGGCAGCACTGGAAGCCTGAGTGGCTCAGGAAGGGAAGGGATCAGAGAGCTGGACAGACCCAAACCCAGATGGGGAGAGATGGCCTCGTGAGTGGAGGAAATTGTTCAGAACCTGGAGCTGTGAGCAGCACAGGCTGCAAGCCCTGCGTCTTCAATTAACCCCTCCCAACAGAGTGGTTGGTGTTTTATTCCAGGACTCAGACAGGGATTCTTGGAAGAACATCAGGGCTGGGTGTGTGCATCAGATCCACGTGGAGAAAATCTGTTGTCTGATGTCTGGAACATCAGCTGAGTGTTTTTCCATTTCACTCTTTGCAGGTTACACAAGCTGAAGATTGAACAGATGCATCCCTCATGTTCATTTGCCTCTATTAAAGGAACAATGTACCTGCACATTACCACCAAGCCCTACACCCTAAAACTGGGGGTTATAATGGGAACAAACTGGCCTTGCATGGAAAAAAACATGTCCAAAGGCTTTCCTGGTCTGTCAGAACAATTCTTTGCTGTAATTCCAGTGTTTTTTCTCACTGGTCAAGATCAGCCACATTGGAAAGGGCTCTTTCCACCATACCCTACCAGAACATGCTCTGGAGTGCAGCTCCCCACCCCAGCCCCCAGCTCCTGTTCCAGGCCCCCTTCACCACCCTGTATTCAAGTTCACCTCAGATTAACAAGCTTGCATTACTGGTCCCTTTTCCAGCTTTTCCAGCCCATTTCCTGGGCCCAAGCTCTGCTGACCCACAGAATCACAGAATCACACAATGAACAAGGTTGGAAAGGACCTTTGAGATCATCAGGTCCAACCTGTGACCTCACACCTCCTCATCAAATAAACCAGGGCACTGAGGGCCACATCCAGGCATTTCTTAAACACCTCCAGGGATGGTGACTCCAGCCCCTCCCTGGGCAGATGATTCCAGTGCCCAATCACTCAGTGAAGAATTTTTTCCTGATGTCCAATCTAAACTTCCTTATCGACATAGAGCGACCCCAACATAGGGAATGTTCGCTCTGACTCCATAATTCAAAAAATTAAACAATTACTTTATTAAACTATACTATATTACACTAATACTATATTAAAACTATACTAAAAAAATACTATACTGCAAAGATACTATACTAAAAAGATATCATACTAAAGAGATGCTAAAGAAAAACCTGTGACTGTCTAGAGACAGCCAAGATACAGTTTTAACTCAGTTAGTTACTCAGTCTAAACAAGGGAAGGAAGGGAAGGGAAGGAAGGGAAGGGAAGGAAGGGAAGGGAAGGGAAGGGAAGGGAAGGGAAGGGAAGGAAGGGAAGGGAAGGGAAGGGAAGGGAAGGGAAGGAGGGAAGGGAAGGGAAGGGAAGGGAAGGAAGGGAAGGGAAGGAAGGGAAGGGAAGGGAAGGGAAGGGAAGGGAAGGAAAGGAAAGGAAAGGAAAGGAAAGGAAAGGAAAGGAAAGGAAAGGAAAGGAAAGAAAGGAAAGGAAAGGAAGGAAAGGAAAGGAAAGGAAAGGAAAGGAAAGGAAAGGAAAGGAAAGGAAAGGAAAGGAAAGGAAAGGAAAGGAAATCTTGTGACTGACCACAGAGTCGGAGACAGCTGACTGTGATTGGCCATTAATTAGAAACAACCACATGAGACCAATCAAAGATGCACCTGTTGTATTCCACAGCAGCAGATAATCATTGTTTACATTTTGTTCCTGAGGCCTCTCAGCTTCTCAGTAGAAAATATCCCAGCAAAAGGATTTTCATAAAATATGTCTGTGTGACAGATCCCCATGTCCCAACACCCCCATCCAGCCCTGCTCCCCCCTGCACATGGCTCTGAGACAGTGAAAGCCTCTCTGGTTGGTTTTTGTTGTTGCTGTTGTTGTAGGGCAGCTTGCCAGCCTCCCTGTAATCACTTCAGAAGTGCAAAACAGCCTGATCTCCATCTCTGGTTCACACCTTGTTTTTCAATGAATATTTTTGGAGCGAGCCAGGTTCTTAATTGGAAAGGATGTTACCTGGTACCTCTGCAGTGAGGATCACTGCCAGTGCTTCCTCTCTTGCTCTCCATTTGTTCTGCATTCAAACCAATCCTAAAATCTACATTTGAGATAGAAAAATCTTCTCCCAGGAAGATCCTTTCAGTCTGATAATGGCATTTTCCCTCATCTGCTGTGGGTGCCATTGCTGCAACGTTCCCTTTTAGCACTCTGGGCTGTAGCTCTATATTAGGCCAACAAAAATAATAAGTCCTAAAATGAAAACCTCCAGATGATCTTGGCAGAAACAGCACGTCCATCACAAATGGAAATCACATTTGATACTCCACAATGGCAGGAAACTCACCTGGTTTTATTTAGTCTCCATGCAGCTATGTGCTATTGGCACTTCTCCAGAGTATCTTTTGAGAGGGAATTTTTTTTTAAACTCTCAGTTAGTGTCTGTCTTTTCTTATCTAGAGCAACCCTCATGTTTGATTTTCACTGAGGCCCTGTGCTGATTTTTTGTTTGTCTACTGTAAAAAGGTATAAGGGAACTGAGCAATTCATGCATTTACAGCTCTGTTCCCACAAAAAGGTGCTTAAAATAAAGAAGTTGGCTCAGGGTAATTGCTTGATATGAGAAAGATTATATAGGCAATGAACATCTGTATCACAGCTACAGTTGATGGCTCTGAGTTCTGTATCATGTGCCAGGAGCTCCCTGCCAAAAAAAATACTCAGAAAAAAAAAAATTTCCAGCCCAACATATGCTTATATAAGACTTCTCCAGTATGCAAAGAAGCTCATTAAAAAAAAAAAAAAAAAAAAAAAAAAAAAAAAAGGAAAGAAAGAAAAGAAAAAAAGAAAAAAGACAAGAGTGTTGAAATAACACAGGAAATTATGCAACTGATACCTGAGCATTGCAGATCCTATCCGGAAACCTCCCTAGCTCACAAAGCTTTAGTAAAATAAAATAAAATAAAATAAAATAAAATAAAATAAAATAAAATAAAATAAAATAAAATAAAATAAAATAAAATAAGTTATCCTTCTTTTTGAAACTGAACTTGTTGATACAGAGTCAGATGGAGGTTTTGCATCAACGTGGCCACTGCAGGCAGCAAAACACAGGCAAGTTTTGTGTCATTCCCAGCACCTGGGCACGGTGATGTCCCCCTCAGTGGGGGATGTGACCCTCCCAAGGCAGGGGAGCCCCCAGGGCTCAGCACACACCCCAGGGGTACAGGAACACTGGCTGATCATTGAGTGGTCTCTGTGGCTTTTAGCATGTGAGCTGCACCGATTAAAGGGAATGGGGAAACAAGTTTGGAGTAAAATCAGCTGTGAAATTTTGCCAGAAATTTAAGCTGACCCACAGAAAACTAATTTCTGAGATGATTTCAAGAACATTTCCCACCCTATTATTTCCAGTTTGCGTTTGACATCCAGGAGGGTCAGATCCCCTTCTTCTGCAGGAACCTCAGCTCTGGGGGCTCTGCAATCCCCACTCAGCTGTGATCCCCAGCTCACCTGGGGCTCCCAGAAATTCATTTGGCACCAGAGGCAGAGCCACAGAGCCCCTCACCCCCGTGGTGATGGCTGAGGTGCTGGGAGCTGCAGTTCTCTCTCAGCACACGGCAGGAGCCTGGCTGGGACATGCCCGGGCACAGCTCTGGGAGCTCAACACCACATCCAGACTTGCCATGGGGGATCCCCTTCCCACCCAGCAAACAGCAGGAAAAGTTCTCAGGCTCCCTCAAGCTCAGGAGGGGGCTGCTGGCCAGAGAAGCTCTGGTTCTGCTGTGCTTTGGCGAGGAGCTCACCCATCCCATGACCAACCAGCCTTGCTGATGGTTTGTGTCTGCACTGAGGGTCTGGACACCAAGAGAGGGAAGAGAGAAGCATCAGACACCCAAATCTTGCCAGTTGTGTAGTGAGGGGAAGGGAAGGCAAAGGCAGGACAGGACCAGGACAATCTCCTTGCCCTGAGTGAAACACTCACAGCTGTCTCCTGAAAGAACTGCCTGCAAACTGCTTTGAGGGGAGCCCTCCTGTAGCAGGGTGTGAGTAAACATTACAGGCTTGGCCTGGAGAGTTTGGTTTGGAGTTCAGAGGAGCTGATGGGAGTTTCCATACCAGCTTTAACAACCCAGAAGCTCACCATGTTCTTGTTCAGCCTTTAGGAAGCTGTACATTGAGGGGGATGCATGCCCTTGCCTTCACCCAGCTCTCTCCCTACTCCCACACTACCAACCTCAGCCTTAGGTTTCCTCTCTAAAACCACAGCCCACTTTCTTCCTTGCAGCACAGCTCCCTCCCCATCAGCCCGTGGTGAACATTCCCAGAGCCTGCAGAGATACATTTCTCCTCTTGGGCTGCAGAGCCCCAGAACTGCCTAAAACCAAATTAACAACTTAATGTCAGGGAGAGAAACCCATCCTCACTGCTGCCTTCCCAGGCCAAACTCTCAGCACCTCATAAACAGCCCCAGTGCAGGCTCTGGCCATGCCCTTTGGCCCAGTGGGACCTGAGCCCCCTGAACCCTTTGTACCTCTGAAATGCTGTGAGCTTGTGAAACAAAGTTCCAGCCGTCCCAAACTTCTTGGTGCCCCAGAAACTGAGTGAGCAGAGGGGCTGGGAGAGTTCCTGAGCACGTCTCAGTGGGCAGAATGAGGACAATCTAATCAGATGTAGATGGAGAACAAATAAAAACCAGCTGCTTCTCACCAGATCTTCTCCCAACTGGGGAAAAAAAATTGCAAACACGTACAAGAACAAGGGAAGAGGCGCTGATGAGCTGTTATCTGAATTTATTGCCATCATCTGACCCACAGTGGGGTCTAATTTTTTTTTCTTCCTTTAATTTATAACCCAGTTTCTCATCACGTCATGACATCACCCAGGGAGTTAGATTTCACCAACACACACACACATCTCACTGGAAACAGGATGAGCCCCTGGGCCATCCTGGGCTCTGTGCAGCATCACCCCAGCAGCACTCCCCAGGCACCCTCTCTTCCAAAAATCACTTGGTGTGGCCATGACAGAGCCACCCACCCTTCAGGCTCTGAGGCAGCCTGGGGGGATTTTTGTACCACTCCAGTCTCAGGCAGCACTCACCCTCATGTCCTCTTGCTCCACCCTCACTGCACTTCCCTTCCAAGGGCTCTGCATAGCTCTGCACTCCAGGATGATCTATGCTGTTTTCTTTTGGCAGTACAATAGATCAAATCCTTCAGAGACTGGGTGGAACCAGAGCTGCCTCCTCCATCACTCACTCCAGGCTCGGGCTGGAGAAGCCAGTGGTCAGCACGTCCTGACCAACACATTCCCTGCTCCAAGAGCAGCACTGCCCACGTGGACAGCCCAGCAGGGAGCTCTTGGCCTTCCTGAACCTAACATTGGACTGAGAGAGCTGCCATTTATTTGTCAAAATTCTCTGATATTTGTCTGCCTGCAGCTTCCCTTGGTGAGAAACCAGGAGCAGCCCCTCTTCATGGTGATCTCAGCTGAAAGGTCAGGGCCAGATGAGCCCTGGGGTTTAACTTCCCTCTGCTTTCAGAGGTGCCAAGACAAGCTGCAGCTCAGGGAGGGCATTGTCAGCATGGGCACTTGAGCTCCAAACTGCTTTTTAAACCAGTTCAGCCAAACCTGTGTGAGACTGGATAGAAACCAGCCTTGAGACCAGCAGCAATAACACACCTGCTGAATCCTGTGGACTCAGTAGGAATGATTCAGGCTGCTTTCCCAATGCTGTAAAATCAATTCAAATCAGTGGAATGTGAAATGGGACAAAAATGAACTTCCCTACACTGTGCAGGCAGGGAAAGAAATCCAGCATCTCCCAGCTGGCTCACCTTTCCTTCAGCACAGACACATCTGGGCAGGGTTTGTCCTGGGGCTGGACGCCAGCAGAGCCAGCTGGTGGCCCCAGAGGAGTCACCATAGAGCTCTTCCATCCTTTTCTGCACACCCAGCCTGAAATCCACCCACTCAACTGCTCAGCTCCACAGTGATGCTCTCATGAACCCCCAGGCTCTCTGCTGCAGATTTAACCCAGGAGCTCTGGGATAATCTCCTGGAAGAGCAGGAGCAGCTTCCTCCAGCCCATTTGCTGGTTGGGATAATTCTTTCTTTGACTGATGATCAAGAAGCTATTATGTCCTGAGAGGGCAGTGATTTGTTCTATAATGCTCATGGCACTGCTTCAGTGCTTGGCAATTCTGTCTTGTTATCACTGGTGGAGAATTTTACAGGCCACTGACAGACCTTCAAACGCAGCCATTGCTGTGTGGAAAATCCAATTTGCTTTGGGAGTCTCCTGACACAAGGCCTTGTCTTCATGGTCCCTTGGCAAACCATTTTCAGCACATGCATTAGTTCATGACCCTGTGATTTAACGGACATCATTAAATTTTAGCAGAAGAATCCATCACTTTGAAGGAACCCCTAACAAGTGTGTGACCTAAAAGTGAGACCTAATATCCTGGCATCTTTGCACAAAGGGCTCCTTTTCTCTTAACATTTGGCTTATCTCCACGCCACTCCCAGGTCAAGTTCAGCAGTGAGCCCTGGTCCTCAATGCACCATTGAGCTGCTCCAGGAAAAGCAAATCTCATCAAAGCAAAAAATGTAAATGTGCATTTCTCTGCAGCATCCCCCACTGCCAAACAGATAACAAGTTTATGTAGGCACAGAAAAAAAAAAATCTCAATTTGAATAGTAATTGTTTGCTTCTAAATTAACCCACAGAACTGTGCCACATGCCGTAAAACAATTTTACATTACATGGGCTTAAACGGTGGGGCTGGTATAATAAACTCTATGTTGAGTCACCAAATTCCTCACATTCTTTGACTTCCCATTATGTCTCAAATGTCAGATATTTCACTGGGGTAACAAGCAGTAGCAAGGGCTGGGGGTTTGTGTGGGCTTTAATTGTAAAAGCAACATTCTCATAGGGAAGGACAGACAAGGTTCACAACCCCGCTCTGCAGCTTGGGCAGATTGGAGGAGCTTCAAAGACTCCTTGTCTCCACACTGGGCTGTTTTGGGGTTTAAGGCCCCTCCAGTCTGGCTGAGGGTCTCAAAGCTGTACAGCACCCCCAGCCCTAGGTCAGGGAGCCTCTGCAGGCTGCTGCCTTCTCATGAAAAATGTGTGTGAGAGTGGGGCTGCAGCATGGGGAGGCTCCTGGCTTTGGGCAAACCATCAAATTAGCAATGGCCTGACAGCTACTCTCTCTTCCAATCATATTGTCAAAGAAAGGCTTTATCACTTTGAGATTGGTCAGTGAAATCTAGGTTTTATTTACTATAAAACTTCAGTGTTTAAAAATTTTAAGATCTTGTGGATTCTCCTCTTCCTTTGTATTTTGGTGCAGAGGAAGCCAGACCTTACTTAGAGACCATTTGTGCTTCAGTGCTTTTGGTTGTTTCTCTTAGTCCAGAGAGCATCAGCCAAGGTACCAATGTGTTTTGGCCCCCTTCTCCAGGGAGCCAAGACAAACCTGCAGGTAATTTTTACATAACCTTTCCCCAAAATGCAAGTGATGCTCCAAATTTCTCCATGTCCTTAAGCATGGATGGAGGCAGCTGGCAGAAAATCAGGAAAAAAAACCAGGAGCCCAGAAATACCCTGTGATGTCCCCAAAACATGTGAATGTGCCTGAATTAAGAGAGGAATTGCCCAGGGGCAATAAAAAGAGATAAATTTGCCTTCTCTCAGTCTGGAACACGGGTTTGGCTGGTGTTATAATTGATCCAGGGGTGAAGCAAAAAAACACTGGGAAGGTCAGGCTACCATAATTCACTTTTTCTCTTCCTCCTCTCTTCTGCAAACAGAGCTGGGAGAAAGGGAGGGAGGTCCTGCTGTTGCTCACCCCAATGGCAGGAGCATCCAGAGCTGAGCCCTGTGCCCCACTCTGATTTCAGCAAGCCCAGAAAAAAAACACAAAAGAAGCACATGGATTTATCATCTATGGTCTCTTCCCAGCTATAACCAATAGAAAACATCTGCAGGGGGGAAGGAGCTGCTCATTTGCTGTCTGAAATGCCAGTGAAACCCAGGAGAAAAGGAACCAAATGTAGCAATTACCCAGGGCTCCTCTAGCCCCCTGCAATAATCAAATATTGCTAATTTTCACTGACTCCTTTTGTGCTGACTCCAGGCATGGAAGAAAAAGATCACAAAGGAAAATCACCCCCAATACTCCAGTGTTTCTCAAAACTTGGGAGCTGAGGCTAACTAATATGTAGGAGGAAAACACACAGCCAGAAGGGCAGGAGCTTTAAAAACTTAATCCCTTCAGACAAATGTGAAATACTTGTGTTTCAGCTGGGGCATGAATCAGAGATGATTCTCAGCAATCCCTGATTTAATAACAGCAAGGGCTGGGTGCAGTGGATGCAGCTTTTCCCCCTCCCTCTACCTGCTGAATCCATCTCCAGCTTTTGAGGCTGATTTGGGGCCAGCCATGGCACCATTAACTCAAACCTAAACAGCCTGCTCCCATCATCAACAGGGAGCCACGGGGTCAACTGGAAACCAGAGAAAATCTGTTTAGTCATTTCTGAAGGCAAAGCAAGCCCTGATGATATCACTTACTGGTGCAGACACTCAGTCGGCAGTTTGCTGCCAGAGCACCTGGTCCTGCTGCCTCAAAACACTGGGAGGGAGCCCCTTGCACTTTATTAACCAAACCCACAGTTTTTTTTTCTAGAAAACCCAGTGAACATGGTGTGCCAGGACCACCTGGCACAGCTCAGCCCCAGCATGGTGGGGCTCAGCCTCCTTCACCCTCATGGGGTGTTCAGGGAGATGTTCACCCACTCCAAGCAGAATCCCCCACTCATCGGGGGTTTTTGTGGTGGAGGAACAGCCTTGTCCTCCAGCTGCCTCTCATCAAGGCTGGGAGCTGCCCCCAGCTCCCTGCCCACAGCTGGGCACCCCCTCTGTGGGCAGCTGGAGCCATGACCATGTACAGCAGTGGGGTGGGGAGGGAGGACAGAGCCCCAGGAGCCCCCAGGAGCTATGGATGGCAGCCAGCTGGTCAGGGAGGTCAGGAAACCTCACGCTACACAGAGGTTGCACCCCAGTGCCCCTGGGTGGAGAAGCATCCACTCCCAGGATCCTGGGGAGAACCAGCCTTCAGCAGAACCCTCTTCTACCTCAGCACATGCAAAGGCAGGGGGGGAAGGTGTGGAACAGCTCAGAGGGGACAAGGGGACAAAGCCAGAGCCAGCACCTGACAGGGACAGTGTGATTGTCCACTCTGGAGCCAGCAAGGGGACAAGAGCTGGCAGAGGAGCCTGCCTGGCCTGCCCACCTTCCCCAGGGGTTACTGACTGAGGAGGCAGCAAATAAACCAGTCTGAAGTGAAGAGGTTCTCTGCTCAAGCCAGGGAGCAGGAGCTGAGGCCACCGGTGAGGGACCTGCCACCAGTGAGGGACTGCCACCAGTGTGGGGACTGCCACCAGTGTGGGGCCTGCCCTCCGGTGTGGGACCTGCCACCGGTGTGGGACCTGCCACCAATGTGGGACCTGCCACCAGTGAGGGACCTGCCACCAGTGTGGGGCCTGCACACCCCACCGGTGTGGGACCTGCCACCAGTGTGGGACCTGCAACCAGTGAGGGGCCTGCCACCAGTGAGGGACCTGCCACCGGTGTGGGGCCTGCACACCCCACCGGTGTGGGGCCTGCCACAGGTGTGGGGAATGCCACCAGTGTGAGGTCTACCACCACAACCAGCTTGAGGCCACCATTGAGGAACCTGCCACCAGTATGGGGCCTGCCACCACAAGCAGCTCGAGGCCACCAGTGTGGGACCTGCCACCGTACCCAGCTCAAGGCCACCAGTGTGGGACCTGCCACCACAGCCAGCTCCATTTTGCGCTCCCATTGCCCCTGGAGGTCTGAGCTGGGCTGAGCTCCCAGGGCACGGCCAGCACCACCACTCTCCATGGCTTTAGCAGTAAATAAACAGGATAAACAGGGGGAAAGGGAGGCTCAGAGAGAGGAAACAACTTGTCCCTGAGTCACCAACAGCTAGAAATGGATTGGAGGTCTCCTTCTCCAGACCTGCTCTGCTTTCCTGCCTGGGAATGTTCTCCTGTGGCTGTGTCACCTTCTCCATCCCAGCACAGCTTCTTCCCCCTTCTCCCCAGCACTGAAATCTTTAAGCAGCAAACCCAGGGTTGGTGGTCCAGTAAGAAATGCAAGGAAGGAGGCAACCTCTCCCCTGAGACCAGCCTAGGTGGCCCTTTTTTAGTTCATGAGGAAATCAAGGAGAAAAAATGAAAAATAAAAAAAAAAAAAAAAAAAAAAGAGGAGAAAAATATCCATGTCCAAAGCTTGTTTTTTCTCAGCAGCTCCAATTGTTTCTGCTTCCTAATAAATCATGTAGGCCAGGGACAGCCAATCTGCACAGCATTATTATTGTCTCAATACATTTGTTGAAAGAAAAATAACACTGTGGCTTTGCTGAAGCAGACAGGATCTGCTTTTCCAAAGGTTTGTTGATATTAGCCCACAGTCTTGTTGGGCTCCATGTATACTCTGGACTGAAAGAGCTTTGCTGCATTCCCATCTCTAAGATACAGAGAGTCACCAAACCTAAATATTACCCTGAGCAGCTGAGACCTCAAAAGGTCTGTCTTTGTTTTGCTCCACACTCTGTTTCCCATTAACTCTTCAGCAGCATTTGTGTGCCTTAAACTTGCAGAACCCGGGGCTGAACTTGGCTCCAGGCTGAACTATCTCACATCCATCTAAACAACAGTGACTTTGCAACCTGCAGGATTTTCTCCAGAAGATTTTCCACTGGATGTGAGCAGCACAAATCCCCCCTTGCAGGGGCCAACTGGGGGCAGCCCAGGCTCTGTTTGGTGGAAAAGCAGCACTTTGGTACACGGTCATTTCAGCAAGTTATTGCCATCAAACACCCCCAGGAAGTGATTTTCAGTCGTCCCACACTAGGGAGCTGCAGGTTCTGCTCCCCACCAGCCCAGTCCTCTCCTCATAATGCCTAGAACAGAGACTGGACAAGGTTAAGAGAATAAAGTGGTGTTAGAGTTTGATAGTATTTATTAAAGGCCTTCAATTAATT
Source organism: Melospiza georgiana (assembly GCF_028018845.1). Classification (NCBI taxonomy): domain Eukaryota; kingdom Metazoa; phylum Chordata; class Aves; order Passeriformes; family Passerellidae; genus Melospiza; species Melospiza georgiana. The sequence goes on from NC_080450.1 coordinate 7,240,333, forward strand.
ATAAATGTATTAAATTGTATAAATTATGTCTATACATTTTCATATTATATATATTTTATATATTCTATTTTATATAATATATTATATAAATTTTATATTATAATGTATATATTCTACAAATTTATTAATTATAAATTTATTAATTATTTATTAAATATGCCTTGGACACTCAAAAGCCTCCAAGAGGGGCTACACCCAGGATGGATGATGGTCATGAGTTTTTCAGACAATTTTAAGTTTGGTCCATTTACATATCAGGGGCTAATCCTCCAATTACAGCTTCAGGTAATGGAGTCCTATTCCCTCAGTTTGCTCTCCCCTTTTGTTTGTACTTTTTGGGGACTGGGGCTGTAGGGTGTCCTTGGATCTCAGGCCCAGAGGAATTGTTTCGTCTGACCAAATGTAGCTGACACTTTATATGGAGTTTAGAGTTAGGCACCAATGCAGTGCAGGATCTGAAAAATATAAAGGCTGAAATCTTAAGGCATCATTCACAACCAAAACCATCAGCACATTGTATGGAAAGACCATCTGCTTAAACCCCCAGAGCAGGGCCCATCAGCACCCCTGTGCTTGTCCTTGGTGTCCCCAAGAGGAGCAAGAAGTTGCACTGGGTACGGAGCAAAGCCCTGGGGTCAGTGCTGTGCCCCTGTCTGTCCATGCTCCACTTGTGCTGTTGCTTCTTTCTGAGTGAGAATCAAACAACCTGGATTTTTCTGACTTTTTTCCTTTCCATAGCCTGTGGAAACCAGGAGAGCTCTCCAGCACACCCAGAAGGATCCAGCCAGGGCATGTTAATGCAGCTCAGCTTCCACAGGGTCAAGGATGTACTCACCCCATCATGAGGTGTGTCCACGGTGTGAAGGCCATGGGGTGCCCAGCACAGACCCTCTGACCCAGCCTGGCAGAGCTTTGGAATCAGGTTACCTGACCCAAAGGAGTCTGATAAGCACAAATGAGATACCTGAGTTCTGCTCACCCACAGCCCAGGGAGGGACACATTGCCAAAGGGAGTCCCAAAAAGCCTTGGGTGAGCAGCCACAGGGAGCCAGGCAGGGCAAATCAGCCCAGATGTGTCTGTTACACCCACAGCAGAGTGATCCCAGCCTGGAAATGTGGAAAGAAGGAAATTCTGAGGCAAGAGAGCCAAAACCAGTGAGCACTGCCCCAGCCAGAGGGACGCCTCAGCTCTGCACACTGTGGCAGTCACTGACCATCTCTGCAGCCACTGAACAGGGTCACAGCAGATAAAATTTTCCCCCTGATACTCCCAAGTGTCAGACATTGTGGTACCTTTGGCTGTGAAGGAAATGATAATTTAATTTTGGATGCTAAGCCAAGGCTACGTGGGGTTTGGAAGTTGAACAACACAGAGGGGTTTTTCCAGCCAGCTTCACTTCTGCTGCCTGTGCAGCAGTTCCCCATAGCCAGGCTGCTTGCACAGGGCTGAGATCATCATCCATTCCTGCTCTGAGAGGGCCCTGCAGCATGAAGGGGAAGGAAAGGGCATGAGTGTCACAAGGGAGATAAGGCAGCAAGCCAAAACAGCCCTGCAAAGGTGGGCAGACACAGCCCATCCCTTCTGAAGGGCAGCAGAAACAGGAAAAGCTAAGTGAAATAAAGGCCAAGGTTTAGCTAAGGTTTGGCTTCTTCTAAAGATTTATTTTTTAAGCATGATCAATAGATTTACTAGATCCTCAGACCCCCAGGAGCCAGTTCTGCAGGGTTTACACCCATGGCATAAGGAGGCATTTGCAGCCATGGGTCAGAAACAGGCACTGAATGGACAAGACCAGACAGGGGAGATCTCCACAGACCCTGGCACACCCTGGCTGAAATCAGCTCCAGTCTTCCTTGTCCAAAATCCAGCATTCATCCCCAACCCACCAGTATCCACCAGCATTCAGGCTGGGATGTTCCTGTGACACCCTCCAGCACTGACCAAAATTCAGATTAAAACATCCTCTGTGGGATTGAAGAAAACTGTTGCAGGGCAGAAACATTTGTGGGGAGATTTTGAAAACATTTTTTTCTTTTTTCCACCCTGAGAAAGACAGAAAGTCTTTCTGCATTTAGGGCACAGTAATAGGCAGATAGGATTTCTCTGGAATAAGCAGATTAAGAACAACCCAAGGAAGGGTGGTAACAGTGCACAGTGGGAAGGAAAAAGCCCAAGGGCAAGGCAAGCTTGGCTCAGCTGCCCCAGACAACTCACAAAGGGCTGAGCTGCAGCCACTGCTGCTTATCAGCAGTGTCATGGTTTTGTGTCCCTGCTGAAATCTGCCCCTGAGATGGGTCCATGCCTGAGTTTCCTCCTCCCTTCAGCCAACGATGAGAGCTGTGTTACCAGCACTCTGTGCAGCCCCTCTGGGGAGCTGCCACCTCTCCAAGAGCAGCCACCATCCCCATCACAATGAGAGATGGGTTTGTTTGTTTGTGTCTCGCTCAAGTTCCCATTTGTCCTCTCCAAAACCCACGGAGTGATTCAGCCCCAGGGCAGGCTCCAGCCTGGCGACAGCCCCAGAGCAGAGTGGGGGTGCCCAAGACCTTCCCCATGCCACTCCCTTTAAAAACAACTCTGGGCTGAGGTGGCTGAACTGATTTTTTTTAATTATTATTATTATTTTTTCCTCTCCAGGCAAATATAGGCTCTGCACAAACCAGTCTGACTCCAACTCAATCTGGTGCTTCCCAAAGGAACCGGAGGAACCGGTTGGTGATGGGGCAACCCCTCCACAGCCACCACGGTGCCTGGGTGGGCACCTGTCCCAGCCCCCACACCCACAGGGATGGCAGTGACATCCACACTGCCTCACTTCATCATCTCTGCCATTTTGATAGGGAATTTCATCAGGTTTCCATGAATCAGCAATGCCCTCACCTCTGTATGTGGCAGCAGGGCTCTCCTTCCAGCTTGGCCCAAAGCCCTTCTCCCTCAGCTCATTTCAAGTGGGATAATAAACATGCTTATCACAGGAGCAGCCAGCACCAAGCAGGATTTGGCCTCATGGCTCCACTTTCCCATACAGAGAGGAGCCCACCAGGCTGCTGGAAGCAGCAGGAAAGAGCCACCCCCCTTTCAGGACAATCTGGAATTGTCAGCAAAGCTGCTGGGCTCAGCATCCCTTTGGCTGCAGCATGGTCCCACCACCCCAGGCTCCAGGCTAAGAGGTCAGTCCTCATCACTTGCACAAGATGTTCCTCACATCCCAGCTCAGCACCTAAAACTGGCTGTCTGCAGAAGGCAGATCCAAGGCTCTGGCGTCCCACGTGCTGGGACAACCTCCATGGAGTGTTTTCCACCCCAGAAGAGTGTTAACACCATGATGTTACACTCCATAAGGCCAAAGGAAGATCCTCCCTGCCCCAATCCAGTGGGGGGACACAGCAGCAGCAGCAGCATTGCTGCAGCACACATCCACCCCAGGAATTAGGCCAGGCTGAGCAGCACGTGCTCCCCAGCAGGAGCACAAAACACACCCAGAAGCAATCCTGAAGCTCTTGCTGAACTTCTTGGCTCTTGCCCCAAACCAGGCAAGGCGTGACTCTCCCCAAACCAAGTAATGCTGACTCCTGCTGCACTGCTCTGGCCTCAGAGCCCCAGGAGATGCCTCTGGTTTTCAGAGAAGCCAGGAAAAGGCAAAGCAGCTGAGTCAGCACCCAGTCCTGGGGAGAAAGCCCTGAGTCAGCTCTGCCTCCAGCACAAGTGGACACTCCTCCTGTCCTATCCTCTCCCCTCTCAGCACTGCTGTCAGCCCCATCCATGCCCTGGCAGCCCCACACCAGCTGCACACACAGAGCACACCGGTGAGGCTTTGCAGGCTGGAGAGCTCAAACACAGGAGCAGCTCCTGCTCAGGGTCAGATAACTCCCTGCAAGGAGCAAGGGGTCACCCAAAACCTTCTGGAAAACCTCACAGCACAGAGCAAGGCCATGAGAGCTGTGGGATGGGTTATAGTGATGTCTCAGGTTTTGGTCTTTATATATTTGAGATTCTGTGCTGCTTTAATGTGTGGGTCTGAGCTTCATGTTAGGGGATGGTGAGCTCTGCACAGAGCAGGGAAACAAAACAATTCCTTCTCTAGCTGGGGACTAAGGACAAATGATTCAAATCTCAGGCCCAAGAGCACAAACAACGTGGGCTGGAGAGAGAAAAACAAGCAGGGTGGGACTTGGTGAGCTAAAGCTGGAATTGCACAATTAACTCCAATATGCAAATGGACCAGAACTGATCAAAGGGAGAGAACTCGTGTCCATTTTGGGACCATTTTGGTTCATCTTGGGTGCAGCCCTGGCTGGGCTCTTGTGCTGCCCAAGGTGGATCCATGGAGGACTTTTAATAAATCCCTGCTTTATTCTTTTGCTCTGTCCAGCCTCAGCTCTAGCTCAGACTTCACAAGGCATCAATAGAGCACCCGTGTCCCTCAATGTCTCTCAGTGAGCTCCTGAGCTCAAGACTGATGGTGAAGGAGAAAGGATTATCTGGAAAAGGCTCCTTCTTTATCAACCATCCCAGAGTAAGGCCAGCTGGTCCTCACTAAAAGGAGGTTCAAAGTCAGCTGAAGGAGGCTGCCTCTGCAGCAGGAAGGGGAATCACTTCTGTCAAGCTGCAAAGGAGAAACTTGATTCTTCTCCCTCCCCAGCAGCCCCACTCCTCCAGGCCTGAATCTTGCTGCTGTCAAGACATTTCTTTGCTTTGGCTCTGTATGACTTCTAACCACTCTCAGAGAACTACACACAGCTCCCTCCTGATGTTTTTCTGGTTTTCTTCTCAACCAATTTGGTTTTCAATTTGCTGTCTCCTAGAACAGCTGGTCCCAATATTGCTAATCTTATTTACCACTGAACCATCATCTCTGACACGCACCACCAAGAGACTTTTCCAGTTCCAGAAATAAGTATTGTCTAATTAAGTTGATGAGCAGGAGAGCTCCTATCTGCCTCGGAGTTGTTGCACCACATCAGCTGGTCAGGCTTGGAGCTCAGACAAGCCCTATCACACTTCAAAGGGCAGGTTTGCAGGAAACACCTGCTGCATTGCACCACGGCACGTCCCAGCTCCTCCCCGGGCGTGACCAGCCCTGGACGCTCAGCAGGGCTTGGTGCAAGAGCCAGATCACGTCTCTGCCTCCTGCCAGGGTGACTCACTTCAAATCACAGCCTTCCCCTCCAAGGTCTGTGCTGGAGAAATCACCCATGCTGGTGTTCAAGGTGCAAACAGCTTGGTTGTTATTTAGCTTGAATGTGGGCAAAGTGTCCACTCCCAAAGCCCATCTGTGTCCTTGGATGAGGTCTCAGTTCCACATAGGACCAGGCCACAGCATGGCCCAGCACAGGGGAAAATCAGGGCAGTCCCCTCCTCCAGAAAATGCTGATGGCAAGCACTTTTATCAGGAGAGGAGACCAGCAGCACACTGGAGCTAAAGCAACATCTGATGCTTCCCAGAAGGAAAACTGGGATCAGCATGGGAGTGAGGCAGCAGAACAAAAAAGTTATGTTGATGAAAAGGTGTCTACAAGCAGCTCTGATCTTACAGCCAGCTGGCCTGAAGGTGGCTGGAATGTCACTGAGGACAAACTGTCACCATCACACCTCCCTGCAGCCTGGCCATGCCTCACATGCAAGAGCAAAGTGTGTCAGCATAGCAGGGGGAAAATGGCCTGTTCCTCCAGAATGGGAAGCAAACAGGTGAAAGAAATAATCCTGTTCATCTGGCCTGGCTGTCAGCAAACCAAGCACAGTGACCCTCCATGCAGGCTCTGAAGTTGTGGTGTTTGAAGAGATGACCCTGTGTCCCCACAGGATGAAGAAGGACAAGTTTTCCTCAGTCAAGCAGCATCTGATAAACCTCAAACAGACCCTGTGGACACCCACACGAGTTTCCCAACCCACCTATGTGTCACCACAGCAAGCTCTGCATGGCTCATACCTGGGAGGGATTTAGCTCACCAGTGGGCTTATGGAAAGTCAAGAGAAATTGAGGGTTACCATGGAAATTGTTTTCACCAACAAAGCAAACCACACACTTGCCAGAGTTCAGACACAAGGACACAGCACATGCCTTGTGCCTATTTATGGGCAGTGTTGCCCAACTGGAGGGGGCTCTTACAGCAGCAATTCAAGTTCATTAGTTCTGCTTCCTAAGGAACAGATAAGTCAGCCTGTTGCTTTTAAGAGGAACTCAATTATGCTAATTAGGTATCAAGAGGAAGCCCTTCATCTTCAGAGAGCTGCAGTGGTAAGAGGAGCAATGCTTTGCAAGCACCTGCTCCACCTCTGTCCTGAGTCACCTCCAGCCAGGGTCTTTCATTAGGTGGCAACAAGCCTGTCCCCACATGACACTGCATCAATCTGTCATTTGCCTCTCATTACAGAGTGCACTCAGCACATGTGAGCAAAGACAGTCATCTTTAATCCATCCTTCCCACCCCTGACTCCTCTGCCAGACAAGTCAAGCTATAATCATGTTTCAAAGACTTAAGGGTGAGCATTTGGGCTCTGGATTTTAGGGCAGTCAGTGAAATCCCTGCTAACCTCCCTCTGTACAAAGCACAGGGTGCAAAGGGTATTTTTAAATAAAAAAGTCCACAAACAACTTAAACTGCCATAAAAATTGAACTGCAGCCAAAGGTGGAGCTCCAGGGCCAAAGCCTCCCCAACTGTTTGTATTTTGCTTGCACTGTCCTCATAAAATACTGGCTGAACACTTAATTCATCCTCTTCCCCCTGCTCCTGCAGCCTTTCAGGGGAAGATGAGAGTGGGCAGGTTGGAGACAATTCCAGGAACATATTGTTCTTCTCTTCTCATCCTGCCAGCAGTCACTCTGTGCTGGAAAAAGCTCATGAGGCACAACAGGAGAGGAGAGGTGAGGTGAGGTACAGGGCTTCTGAACCGCCCACTCAGCTGTGCTCAGGAGGTATCTCAGTGCTAAAGCACTTTTTTAAAAGGCTGGTTGTGATCCCCAGAGGAAGCAAGGCCACAGAGAGGGGTTGGAGTGAACCATTTTACCCCTCTACTGGTCCTGGCTCATTTCTCTTCAAATTCCAAGTAGGCTGCAGGGAACCTTGGCTGCTGGGTTTGGGGCTTTGGCTTACAGGAGGCTGGAAAGCAGAAGGGCTCAAAGCAGCAAACAGGTGGGTGCTAGATGGGGTTAGAAGTCTTTGCAGAAGTAGTCACAGTGCTCTGGAGCCTCTTAGGATCACCTTCACACAGCTAAAAGAAACTCTTCTTTCCCACTGGCCCACAGGATGAATCCTGCTGGGAGGAGTTCACAGAAACACTTGCAGAGGGATTTTGGTTTCACTTCAGGCCAGTGTTTTGGTACAACCCTGGGGCTTTTACCCCTGATAAGGGTGATGAGACATCTCCTTACCATCCATCTCAGAACCTCCTGCACCCACCCAGGACCATCCCCTGAGCTGCCCTCCCCAAGCCTCAGAACCAAGTTACACGAAGGAGAGGGGAGGGATCAGGTAGAAAGCAACACTGAGTAGAAACTTTTTATTTAAAGAACCTGACAGCCTAAAATAAAAGTTGGAGCAGTGGAGAATGCTGAAGAATGAACATGGGCAAGAGATTAAAATCCTTGTGAAGGCACCATCAGTGATGGAGAACAGCAGGACTGAACAGAGGGGAGAGCTGCTCTGGGACAGAGTCTGCAGAGGTGGCACAGCCTGATTCAAGCGTTTATTTTCCACAAGGTGACCTGGTCATGTCCCCCAGGACTCACAGGCATCAACAGTCACCTCATGCCAAGCTACCACACTTAAAAGTTTCAAGCTAAACATGAAGGGGCAGCCTGCCTTTGGAGCCAGTCCCAAAATAACACTGCTGGCATCAGACAGAAGAACACTTAAAGGCTCGCCTGCACACATGTCTAAAAATCTCCAAAAATAGCTCTTGCTTCCCCTTTGAAAAAAGCTGTGGTTCCCAATGCCTCACAGGAACTCTGGTGCTGCTCAGTGAAGCCACAAAATAAGCAAGCAGCCCAGAACTGATCTATGAGCACATCTGGACTAGCTGAGATCAGCCCTAAGAAGAAAGAAAAAAAATTAAGATATTAAACAGCATGTGTCAAATCCAGGGACCTTTATTTCTCTGGAATGGAAAGAATTTGCCAGCCTGGACAAAAAATTGCAGGTGGCAATTGTACATTCTTTCAAATAGAAAAAAACCAACACACACACATAAGAGTTTGGCTCCATAAATTTCTGTCATAAGAAACAACTTTGAATTGTACACCAAGCTTTTTACAAAGCATCAATGTTAAAATGTTTTACCGTGCTCTATCACATTCTTGGCCATTTATACAGAATATGCCATACCAAATGCTACATCAGCTTAAGACATTTTTAAAAATTAGTATTAAAAAGATACAAAGGCATCTTGGCTTTCATTTGGGATTTTTTTCTTTTATTAAGACATGGGAGTTTTCTTTGTTTGTTTTCCTAAGGAAGTCACTAAAAAAATATAATAACTTAATTCATAAGGACAAGATTGGTTAAAAATCCAGCCTTTCTTGCTTGGCAGCCCTCTGAGCTCGTACCTCTGTTGCTTCCATGAGCCTGTGAGCACTGCAGGCTGTGGGGTCTCAGCCTCCAGCTCTGTCCAGCCTCAGTGACCAGGTTTGTCCAGAGTTCCCACTGCAGCCAGGAAAACGTTCCTGGCCAAATGCTAAAAGTGATCTTCGGCCAAACAGGGGGTTTCAATCTGGGCCAATCTCACATGGGTTTAGCCCTTTGTCTTTTGCCTCTTTGTACATCCTTTGGAAGTCTTTGAAGCGAGGGGCACAGCCTAACCTGGCCTCCCCAAAGTGCATACGTCCCGTGAAAAGGAAGTCTCCATCTCCTGGCTTCACCCCACACTCCAGCAAGGTCTTTATTTGTCCTCTCCAGTTCCCACTCTCCCCTGTCAGCTGAAAGACTTTGCTCTTCTGCCTGTACAGTTTGTTGACACCAACGTGAATGATGGATTCTTGCTCTTCTGCCTCGTTCGTTACGTTTTGAATGGAGCCTCTGATCACTGGAAACAGAAAAAGGTTTTAAGGATTAATTACACAAAAATGCTTTGGAAGATCCTGGTCCAAATTCAGGCCTGGGCAGCCAGGGGAACTGACTCACTACAGCAGCCCAAGTTTTGATCCTTTGTTATTCTGAGAGTTAAGATTATCCAGTAACCTCCAAATATATTTGCATTTTTTATAGTTTATATTTGTAATCTGTCCAGCAAAGGGCACCCACATATTAAATTTAAACAGAAAAATAATTACACCAGTAAAAATAGCATTAATCATGAAGAATTATAACAAGAAGATATGTGCTAAATGCTCCCTGACAACCTACTTTCTGTTCTTCAACCATTACAGATCCAGCTAATGCCAATTTCCCTTTTAAAAAGGGAAGCATGGACAATTAGTGAAACTTTTGGTGTTTTGTCAAGTCGACCAACAAGAAGTAATGGCCTCTCCTAAATGCACCCAAATCCTTGACCTTCTACCATGGTTGCTGTGTCACTCTGTCCACCCTGGGGTGGTGCCAGCTGGGCAGACACTTCTGAGCTCCTCTGAGCACTCTCAGAGGACATTTAGTGCTGGTGGGGGCTGCCAGCTGTGAGAAGGGGTCTGTTGGTGTTTGTGGGAGGAGAGGGGATTGGGGAGACAGCAACTCACCAAAATCACTAGTGCAGACAGCCAGGAGGACCTCAGTGTCACTGCAGGGTCGGCAGGGAGCTGCATAGGAAAAGTGACAATTAGCAAAGGACTAGACAGCAGCAAATAAATCAATTTAAATAAATAAACCATTTAAACGTGGCTGACAAACACAGCATGGCACAATCACTCCAAAGATCTGCCTGGCATCTCTACCACCACAAGAAGTGGGGGCTAACCCTAGTTAACCCTACAGCCTCCATGAGATGTTTGTACCTAAGCAGGAATAGGGATCTCTTCACCAATCCTGCTGGGATATATTGCCTAGCAAACATTGCACACACTCACTGCACTTTTGCAAAACCTATTTTGGTACTGGGTGCGTTTGCAGGGCGCTTTGCTGTAAATTCACTCAAAAGCCTTCAGGTCGTGTGTCTTTTGTACTCTGATGGCAAAGCTCCTCTCTTACAATTTCTATCAAGTGTTGTAGGGCCATTTAGTCATCACCACATCAAAGATCCAGGAGGTTACAGAGTGGGGGAGGCAAAGAGGGGAGGGAAAAACCCCAAGGCACGTGTTGGAGGGCGTTGAGGCAAAGAGGAAACTCGAGCCCATATCTGCTTGAGCTCAAGCAGCACAAAGACCATTTCCTGTACTGCTGGAAACATTTGGATATCTGCACTAATCTAATCAGTGCAAGAATGTGGCTCCTCTTTGTACTCAGCCAGATATTTCTGAGGAGAAGGTGCTGTAGCTGCAGTACAGATGTTTCTATAACACCCTGCTGACTTCAGGAATTTGCTTATTATCAGGATCTGCCCTGCCTGGCCATGCTCAGTGAGTCTGTCCATGGTGGCACAATGATCAGAACCTTGTCTGTCACCTGGTGTCACCTCAACACATCACCCAGGAAAATGGAAACCCTGGATCAGCACAGGCACAACTCCAGCAGAGCAGGGCTCCACTGGAGGTGACTGGACAATGAGATTCCATCACACCGCCCACCACCAAACCGAAGCCAAACCCACCCCCAAAATATTTGGTTTTTGAGCCTCAACATCTGAAAACACTTAGTTTAGATTCCCAAATAGTCACAGCCTTCCTCTCCCCCCACCTGCTTCCCAAAGTTGATCCATTGCACTTAAAAGTAGATTTAAGGCTGTCCATAAGATGCAGCTGGTGCCTCCAGTGCTCTGCCACCCTCCTGCCAGACAGCACAAGCCACCCTCTGACACAGGACATGGCAAATCTCTTCTTTTTTCCAGGGACCCAGAAAGGCAGTGATCCAGAAAGAAGGATTATTGAACCAAATCCGCCAGATTTGCTCCAGTCAGATGATTCATACACAGTGTAACACGCTGTTTAATAGGATTAAAGGAAACGTAAAATGCACATTTCTGGGCAGGGATATTTGAAGGAATAATTCCAGGAGCTTAAAAAGCTCCAAAAGAAGAGACAAGGAATGGACAAAATAGCATCTGGATCAATCACATTTCTGTAAAGCTTGAATACCTCCAAAGCTTTCAGAAACAAGCCAGCTTTCCCTGCCCTTCTTTCCCCACATACTATTTCTGCTCTCTTTTTCAGAAAAGTTTGGAAAATGTGTAATATAATGAGAAATGCAGAGCCAGATGAAGCCTGGACATAACTGGAGAATAAATTCAGACTAAAGATACTTCAAGTTTTAGACTCAAGAGATTTTGATCAGTGGGTAGAACAAACAAAGTTTCATCTGACAAAGAAAATTGTAACAGAATCACAGAATCATTCAGGTTGGAAAAGACCTCTAAAATCATCAAGTCCAACCATGAACCTAGCACCACTAACCCCTGTCCCCAAGTGCCACATCCACACACATTTTGAGCATTTCCCTGGGCAAGTCTCAGTGTGTTAGTCACAAAACATCCTGCTATGGATTTGTTTCATTCATGGCACCTCCCAAATCCATCCAGGGCAAAAATCCCTCTTCCCCAGGCTCCCTCTGTCCAAATGAGGACCTGACTTAGAGGGAACGTGCACAAATCCCACAGCATTTTCACACAGACACAAGCTCCAAAACCAAGTACAGCTGATGGACATCCTCTAAACCCACAGCTGGATTTCAGATATTTCATTCTGGAAAGACCTTGTAATAAAAAGGCATCTCAGCCTTTTAAAGTCTTGGTTTACACCAGACACCTCTGTAGTTCATCCAGCCCCATCAGAAAATTGAAACACCAAAATGACTAAGGCATTTCTGTTCTCCAAAGGAGTGCAACACAAGCAACAGCATTAAAGATGAAAAACAAAATGCTTTAAAAGTGGTTCCTTCCATTTAAATAGACTGACACAGTAATAAATCAAATGAACAAATCTCCATGTGTACACAGAATCAAATCACTTTAATTGTGGACCCTAGGCAAAATCCTGCACCCTTTTAAATACAAAAGGAAATTAAAAATGCTCAGCATTGCTCACACTAGATTATTACCTAAAACCTGCTTCAGGTCCAGCTGACTCACAGCAGTGTGGTAGCATGTGAGCTGCTTTAACAACCATTCTCCACCACCCATCTCTGCAGCTCCAGACAGACAAAGACCAAAAATCCTCCTCTGTGGGACAACTCCCACATCTGCATTCACAGAGTATCAAATAGATCTTGTAAGTGGCAAAAACAAGGTAGGGAAGCACAGATGGAAAGCAGGTTGTGAAGGATTACCGCTGAGGTAAATGGACCATTAAAAAGCAAATAACATCCCCTGGCTACAGCCAAAGCCTGATTTCTACAAAGGCTCATAAAAGAAAATCAATCCTTAGGAGGTGGCAATGCCTACACTTTCTTTCGAATCACAGCCATGAAGGAATCTGTGTGTTTAACACAAAACTTCGTGGCTTTAGCTGCAGTTCAGCACTCATTCCCTTTGCATTGAGCAGCAGGTGCTCTGCTCCATCCATAGGTCAAAATAACACACACACCTCAGGCTAGAACAGGAAGCATCTTTATAACTATTACAAAATAAATTTAAAAAAAACAACCCCAAGAAAAGCACTTCACTCATGCACAGCAGGTGAAGATGTTCATTTTCTGGGGAACTGGGCCTGGTTACTAAACAAGGCAGCTGTGTTTGCCAGATCCTGACTCCCTGGAGATGTCTCGAGGGCTGCCCAGGTTCTCACATCCAAAAGCAAGCCTATGAACTTGCAACAACAATATCAACGTCAGCTGCTCGAATTCCTTTAAACTCCATGAGCCAAAGAGCCTTAATTCATACAGCAGCAGGAGAGAGGTGGGAAAAAAAAAAAAAAGACATAGAAAAGCAACATTTTACTGAAGTTCTCTAAAGCCCAGATGCCTCTAGCTCAGCTCCAGCAGCAGTGGCATAAAGCCTGCATTGTGCACGTCGGCCGCCGACTCTCCTGGGAGCGCCTTTGATGGATTTTGACAGTATCCTGACCTGGAGTAACCTGAGGCAGCCCTCTCCCTCCAACACCCAGAGCTTCCAAAGGCCTCTCTATTCACCTCCCCGCAGAGGGAGATGTAATTACATCATTCCTCACAAGCCAGCAGTCATGTCCCAGCTGCTTTGAGCGATTTGCCCTCTGAACCTGGTGTTAGTGAGGAGGACGAGGCGATGCTAACAATAGCCCGCACTTGTTGGCCAACAGTTTTGTCAAACACGTTTGCTGGTCCTCTCCTGGACCTCTCCACAGGGAGGCAGAAATGCTTGCTAAGAGAGAGGGATGTGCCCTGAGGAGATGCCAGCCTCAGGTGGCTCCCAGCTCTGCCAGCAGCAGGGAGCTGAGCTGTCTAGAAAGGATTTTCCCCAATACTGTGGATAATTTGAGTGCCCCTTTAGTGCTGAGTTTACACTCAGCCCAAAGGGTGGTGGGAGGTGCTGCTGGCCTGTCTCAGCTCACACACACAGCTCCAGTCCTCCCTCCTTTGGTTTGTGTGCATACAACCCTTCTTTCCCTGGAAAAGAGGAGGTGGGGTTCTGGAGGGGCCGTGGTGGAGGATGGCAGCTCCCTGCAGGACACATGGAACCGAGACGTGCTGGCTCTGCCTGCAGGCGTCACACAAACCACATGAAGGGGCCTGGTCCTCTTTTGAAACATTTGTGTTTCAACAGCCACCCATGGGTCTGACTGACCTGACCTTACCCCAAAACCAGCCTCCAACCCACAAGAAAGAAGTTTCTTCTGTCTGTCCAGATTTTTCTCAACGCACTCCACAACATCACAGCTGTCAGAACCCTGCTGCAGGTCCCTACCCACCATCCCAGCACTCCAGCAAGCCCAAAAGACCTTCTCCATCCTGTGTCCCCAGAGAGGCTGTGCTGAACAGCCACCCCTGAGCCAGCAGCACACACAGGAAGAGACACATTTGAAGCAGAAGTGAAAATGTTGAACACAAAGTAATTGCAGAAAACCACTTCACCGAGGAATACCCTTTGGTTTGGTGAAGAAGCGGCTGCACGCGTGCCGTGTGGTGAAGGTGTGGATGCTGAGGGAGGAAAGCACAGAGCTCTTTATCTGCTCTTCCACAGCACACATCACCCACACCTCAGTACTTCTGAACAAGCCTTTGATGAGCAATCAGACCTTTTTAAGCATCAAGAGCTACCAAGGAGGTCCAGGCAGGGCTGAAGTGTTGTTTTCTGTTTGTTTTTCTGATTAAAACAAAAAGTCTTTTCCCTTCAAGACATTCAGATGGGTCTTGTTGCAGTCCCTGCACTGCAGCACCTCCAGGCACACCCCTGTGGGGCCACAGACCCATTGCCCTCAGCCTGACATCAGCATTAGTTCATATGGAACAAAAAAACCCACCCACACCTTTCCAGCTCTTGCTGCCAGCTCTGTAACTGGCAGCTCTTGCTGGCAGCGCCCAGACTGGAAAGGGCATCATAGGATGAGTCTCCTTCCTGGAAACACAGAGTGCAGACTTCCCAGAGCAGATTATAAAAATAGAGATGTGGTTTCTCCAATAATGGTACATTTCTCTGTCGTTTCTCTGAGTCCTAAGCAAAAATGATGATGTCTCAACTGATTACTGGACCAGTGATTTAGATGAGAGACAGAGGGACAAACATCATATGAGGAAGAAAAAAATAATAAATCTTGCCTGATCCTGCTTTAATTAATTACAAAGTGAAATAAATCCTGCTAATTATTTCATCTTAAGTATGCCTGTTCTTCCCCTCTGAAGGAGCATTTCTTCCATGAAGCAAACCTCTCACAGCTCACATCCAAGACAAAAAAAAAAAAAAAAAAAACTGCTTTGCAGTGGAGGTGGACACGAATTTGATAACCACTCTGGTTTACCAGGCTGTGACTAGTCCTTTCCTTTTCTTGATACACCTCAACTTTCCTCACCACCTCAGAAAGCTCTTCCTGAGCAAGCCAAAACAACACTCAACCTCAAAACCCTCACAACCCCCACACTGAAACACCACCTAGACCTACATCAGTGCAGCTGCTCTGTCAGAGCATTTTGTATTTAGAAGGGGCTGGAGCTGGGGCCAGCAGAGCTGCATCCAGCACACCTGCCTTGAACACAATACCTGCAGCCACACAGTGGGGAAAACAGGGCCAGGAGACACCTAAGAGCCTCTCCACAGCTGGGCTGGAAATTACTGACACCCTGTCACAACACACAGAGGAGCTCTCTCATCACTCCTTTGTTTTACAAGGTTTTCCTGTCTTTGGATGGGGTAGGATTACAGGGCTTTCTGCAAGCACTGCACTTTTTCCAGCGTGTCAGTAGGAAAACAGCAAGTCAGGGAACAAACAGGAGAGCTGGACTGGCCCTGCTCCCAGCCCTGCGGATCAATAAACCTCAGACATGGGACCACAGAATCACAGAACAGCCCAGGACAGAAGGGACCTTAAAGATCATCTCATTCCTACCCCTTGCCATGGGCAGGGACACCTTCCACTGTCCCAGGTTGGTCCCAGCCCCATCCAGCCTGGCCTGGGACACTTCCAGGGGTGGAGGAACCACAGCTTCACCAGTAACCTCCCTCTCCTCAGAGCAAAGAATTTCTCTTTAACATTAATCTTAATCTCTCCTCCTTTATTTTAGAACTGTTACCCCTTATCATTATCTGCCCATGTAAAAAGACAATCTCCTTTTTTTTTGTTAGCCCCCTTTAAGTGCTGAAGACCACAATGAAGTTGTGCTTTGATGAATACAAGGTTAATGCTGTGAGTAACATAATGAGAGTTTAGTGCTCTTCTCAAGGCAGAAATGTTCATCCCCCTGCTTGCTACAAAGTCAATCTGAGCCCCTGTGCTGAGCAGAAGAGACAACTTGGGACAAGGATCATGGGCACAGATACAAAACTCAAAGATTCCCTTCTTCTCACAGCCAAGATTTGGTACAGGACAAGGTGGTGGTGGAGCAGCTGAAACAACATCCTGATGCTGCAATGGACATCCTTCCCTGAGCTCTCTGTGTGAAGAAGGGACACCAGTGATTTTACCCCTCCAGAAAAGGAAGTGTCAAATCCCACTCCTTGCCTTCTAACACTCAGTTCAACTTGCACATATGTACAAGTTTCCAGAAATAACTTGGAAAATATAGACACTGGCCAAGAACAGTTTAAACCTGCAAATAAATTTAATGAAATGCAGACTTTTGCAGGCTGTGGCATGGACTGTGACAAAAGAATCGAGTCAATACCACTTCCTTCCTGCAAAGAAAGAATAAAAAAAGCATATTGTAAAACCTCACTATTAGAGATGTGATGACCTTTGTGTTCTGAGAAACGTTAGGACAAGAGATCATAAACCAGAAATTTATCTTTTCACAGAACTGTCTTCCAAGAGGGTATTAAAGTCCCTAAGTACCAAAGATTAACTATTTATGTAAACAATGTGAGGAAGAGATTTGGTACAAGGCAAGCTCTGTTTGCAACAGTTTTTAAACTGAAATTGGCTCAGCAAACACAGAGCACGTAAGGATCCTTTGGAATTGATGCCTTTTTGCTGTTCCAAGATGCAGCATTCTCATTCTAACAAATGAGCTGAAAGGTCAGCCTGAAGCACAGCCATTTGTTTAAAATTTAAACCAAAGCAAAACAAAAGGAATGAAAAACCCACAGAGCAGTTTTTATTTAAGCAGCATTAAACATTGTTAAACTCCACCTCCATGCATGAGCTGCATCAAGCCAGGAGAAAGGATGAAAAATGTCACAGCTTCAAGACACTTGTGGCTGTCCCTCCTCTTCCTCCTCTGTGGCAAACCCCAGCACTGGGGTGGGCAGAGACAGAGCAGTGACAGGACCAGTGCCAGACCCCAGCCCAGCTCCTACACTTACCCATTGCATCACAGCTCTAGAAAAACCCTCAGTTACAGGCAAGCCTGCAAGATATTGTGTCCAAAAAGCCCCACTCAGCAGATCAGATTTCCAGTTAAATTTAAATTCCTCTCTCTGCACTTCAGCAAAGCAGAAGTGTCTCTGCAGCCACCCCAGCCCAGGTTCCTGTGCAAGCAGCACCTGTACACATCTGCTTTTTTCTTTTTTTTTCCTCTCCTCCCTCCCTAACTGCATTTAAAGGGAAAAGATGGCAGCAAGATAACTGCTGGGAATTCCTTCTGCTCTACAGGCACAAGCCACCACTATAAAGCCATAAAAAAGCAGCTCTATTTGACTATCTCACAGAAAATCCCTCCCTCCTTCCTCAATCCTACCTCTACTGCCCAAGGGGGATTAGGAGTGGGAAGCATGAGGAGAAATGAGCCAGGGGTGCCTCTGGATGGTTGAGGGGCTCCTGTGATCCCCTGGAGCAGAGTGTCCCTTGCTGTCACCCCAGAACGTGCCAGCACTGCAGCCCTGCCACACAGGACCTGAGGAAATGCTTCCCCTGACTCAAAACCCACAGAGACTCATGGCTTGGCTTGTCCCCTCCCAAAATTCACTCTGGAAAGATTTCTTCTTTCTTCTAAAGCAAACATCATGCCAAAGCCTTGTGAAAGCTCTCAGGGGTCAGATCCAGGAAAATGTGAAGTTGTTCAGTTTTGGATGCCCTGTTGGGCTTTGTCTCTGACAGCTAACACGGAGCTCAGCTGTCATGCAGGGCTTGCACAGCAGAAAATGAACAAGTAAGGTGTTTTTCACTCCCATGCCCTGGGGAAACTGTGCAGCCAAGCACTTCTCCCTGCCCCTGCCAGGCTGCAAGAGGGGCTGGAGCCAGCACCTACTACCAGGCTGGAGCCCTGCCAGCAACACAAACCCTTCCCTCCCCTTCGGTCTGGACCATGAATGCCTCTGATGGAGCAGAGGAATAGAATTAAGAAACAAGTGGCTGGTTAAAGATAAACCCTGAGCGTGGAGCAATGACAGATCAAAGATTAAGTGAGTCTTTAAAGGAAAGAAAAAGAAAAGAAGCATATGTGCACTCAGCTCCACACAGGTCCTTCTCCTTCCTGTTTCTAGAAATCAAATTCTTTTTGGTATGTGGGAGAGCTCTGAAGGACAGTTTTCATTATAAAACCATGGCCAGTTTTCATTATAAAATCATGTTTGTTTGATCAGCCTAATCTTGAGAAGGGTTGTGGAGGGGCTACATCCGCACAGAGATCTTCCTTGCTGTAACATTGTCCAGTTAACCTTTTAAAAAGCTACTTAAAACTTGTCATTTGTAACAGTAAAAGCTTTGAGATACATCAGTTTTCTTCCTTAAAAGCACATCCTGCTTGGTCATATCAAGCCCATTCACCAGTTCTACCTAGGAACAAGTTTTTCCTCCCAAATTTCTGACACCCACTTGCAGATAGAAGCAATTCATGCAAAGCCAGCAGCAGTTCTGGTGGGCAGAGACAGGAATGATCCTGGGGGGCAAACAGGGCAATGGATGCCAGACCAGCTCTGTGTGCATTTCCCAGCACCTCTGATCACTGCAGGGCTCCAGCACAGAAAGGATCTGGGCAAACACCAGAGGTGATGCCCATTGCAGGAGTTAATGCTCAAATCCCATAAAGGAGTCAGGACGTGCCTGTACAACCCACACCAAAAAGTCCTTCCACAAATGTGAGCCTGAAAAAGGTTAACTGGACCAAGGCTGTCCTGGGGCAGCAGCTTTTCTGAGCCAGTATCAAACCTCCCAAGGTCAGACCTAGCATATCACAGCTTTAGGTCCAGGATATCTTCCAAGTGTCTGTGCAATATTTCAGTGAATATTTGCTGGCTTCTAGCACAGATCGAGGTGAAAGAGATTTTCTGTCCTGCAAATCAAGACTCCACCACAGGAAAGATCTGGCCCATGTTTCAGTCAGTGGGAAGAGGAATGCAGCCTCCCCGCCCTCTCATCCCTTCTTTAACTCCAGCCTCAGGAATTAGCAAACTAAACAGTTCTGCAGAGCAAGCACAGAGCATTATTAAAGACTGCCAAGCAACTGGGCTGGACTGCAGCTCTGTTTGTGGGACCATCTTTGGTGGTACACAAAGGTCAGGGCAGAGCAGAGCCCCAGCTGCCCAGACAATACACCTGACTGCTTATTGCTTCTGACTGCCCACTGAGTTGAGAAATAAGCTAACGGCATTCGTGGCCAGTCTAGCAAAAATAAGCTATTTTCTATCCCCCTGTCCCCTGCAGCTGTGTATTTATCACTGCAGCCCCATTGTCACCTCCTCTGCCCACTGCAAAACCAGCTCCTGTCCAACATCAAAGGACAAGCAGGGCCAGAGAAGATGCTGGCAAAGCCCTTTTCTTGTGAGGAGAAATTAAATTAGGGGATCCACCCAATTTTGATGAAGGTTTTCTTTCTAGTCCAACATTTTTCAGACCCCAGATCATCACCCTTGCTCAGTTCCAGGTGATGTATGGGTGTGTGCATTCCCTGAGCATCAGAGCAGCACTGTGAAACCATTCCACATGGGAAAAAAATAAAAATAAAAATCTTGGTTCTCAAACTCTCCCGCTCAGTCAATCATTCACCACAAACCTGACCAATTCAGGCACATGAATAATAGGAGCAGGTTTCCAGCTTCTCAAAATTATTCCCACTCCAGGCAGTGTTAGAGAGCAGCCAGCCTGATCCAGCTAGGTGCTGCTCTATGACACGTGGCTCAGTGGCAAGCCCTCAAAAACTAGCTTTAAAGGTGTTCTTTGCACACTAGGGTTAGGGAAAGCTGGTTATATTTTCATGGCTACTTTGTACCAGGTTTTGGATACTATGGGAAAGATAAAGTTAGTGTGGACAGGCTCCTGCAAGGAGGGGGAGCACACATCCAAAAAAAAAAAAATCCCATTTAAAATATTGTATCATAGAGCATGAGTGTCAGGAGGATCCCTTATACAGCCACTGATTGAAGTGTGTTTTGAGAAACTGCAATAAAGGCTGTTTTCTGATGTTTTTCTCTTAAAACTTGTTTATGACCTTTTAGAGAAAAGTCAAACAGATCATCAAAGCTTGAGGTGCACAGGTGAGCCACCCAGCAAGGTGTGCTCAGGCTTACAGGGCAGATCCCTCAGCTTGGCTGTTTATTATTCATTGGTTGTTTATTATTCATTTCTCCAGCAAACCCCAAATCAGAGGAATGCAGCATCAACCTATTCTGTGCACTTCATAGAGTCACAGGATGGTTTGGGTTGGAAAGAACCTTAAAAACCCTTAAGCTCTAACCCCTCAATCCCAAGAGTTTTAACCTGCACAGAAAACAGGGAGGGGAGAATAAAAGCAAGGCAATTTCCTCATCTGATGGGTGGGTTGGAACAGAGCCCATGCAGCACCCAGTGGTGCTCCCTCTCTGCCACACAGGGCAGTGCCCACATCTCAGATGGCCACAGCTACTCAGGCAGAACCTGTGCTGGGCAGAAAGGGCATGGGGACTTTCAGATTAAGTGTTCCAAGAGCTCCTTTCCGTCACCTCTCCTGCCCACAGCAGCGAGCAGCTCAGCCAGGGTTACCCTGGCACAGAGAGGGCACAGCAGCCTTGGCACAAAACACCTCAGAGTTTCCACTCTGACAAGAAGTGACAAACACGCCAGTGTGAGGATGGTGAGATACTGGAACAGCATGCACAGGGTAGTGGTAGGTGCCCTAAAATTGGAAATATTCAAAGCCAGCTTGGGTGGGGCTCTGAGCAATGGGGTCCAGGGAAGGTGTCCCTGCACATTGCACAGGGTGGACTGTAAAGATCTTTTCCAAATAAACCATTCTGTGATTCCACCATCTGCTGCCTCAGCTTACAAAGCTAAGCAGCACATCCAGCCTCCAAAAATGAAAAAAAACCCTAAAGATTGGGTATTTGTGAGGAACCAGAGGAAAGCATCAGGCTAGGAGCATACAAGGTGGAATGAAACAGAGCCCTGGGATGATACCTGCAGAGACAGGGCAGATTGGTGCCCCATCTCTGCCAAACACACTCTGCATTAAAGATCAGAAGTTAAGAAGGGTGCTTTACAAAGCCATTTGTCAGCAGAAACACTGGTACAGACCAAAGACTTCTGAGCTTTCTGAACTTCTGATCTGTTTTCTCAGGACAGTGAATTACAGCATACAGGAAATAGCTGAATACTGTTAATTACTTAACTGGATTTATCCAGTTTTGCCTTGTTTTTCAGATACCCACACCAGTGTTGTACCTCCTGTGTATTCATATTCTCAGCCAGGTACCCATTAATAAAGAAAACATATAAACCAGTAATAGAATCTGCACTAAATCTGTAGATGCCATCAAGATAAAGGAGTATTTTTGTTAAAGTTTGACTTCTTTACTACACAGAAGCAGGTGGGTAATGAAAGACTTTCAATACACCCCCTGAGCTCTGACAACTAAATTAAACACACCCCATGAGTGTGCAACGGGAAGAGCAAACTGCACAGCTTGAACAAAGCTGGACCCAAAGCTCTTGAAACACAGACTTTAAGTAACAAAATAAAGCTCCTTTGGTGGGACAGGGAGGAGGATTCACTTTCCTCTCCAAAACTTTTGTTCAAACCTACAGATTCTTGTTTCAGATTAGCTGAGCAGAAGGTGAGGTACTGAAAAAGTAAATTATTCTCAAGGACCTTCACAGCTTTCATAGAAATTTAAAGCAAGCAGTCTGCTGTGGTGCCAGGCAGACACAACTGAGGAGTTCATGTGGGTCAGAACCTTCAGAAAACTTATAGGGACTTCATGGCCAGACCCCTTTTGCCAAAACCTCCATCTCTTTGTCAGCATGGGCAGCATGGCTGATCGTCAGAGTATTTTCTTCCTGCACAAGCAGAAAAGATTAGAATCAACAGAATTCAACAACTCAGACAAGTTCTGCTGATTCTCCAATGGCCTCAGGCCAAAATGTCACAGTGCCTCAGTTCTTCATTGGGGCAAACACTGAGGCTGCAGAGCATGAGCTGGAGTTAATGGACCATCAGTGTGGATGGCAATGACAGAGGGGTGCAGCCCAAAGCCTAATCTGAAATCAAAAGCACTTTCAGTCAACCATCACTTTGGATATGAAGAGAGACCTCACCCATCCAGATGCCTGAATTGTCAAGGTGACCCTTCTCAGGCACTACTCCCACTAAATGGGAGTTTGCCTTCACTCCTCTTCCCATCTTAAGAAAGTACAAGCCCACAGAAATGCACGTTTTTGGCTGTTACTATCATGGTAAAAAACTTCCCATACCAGATGTCAGCAACCTGAATTAAAATCTACCAATACAGCACAAATTCTTCCTACAGTTAGAAAAATTTTGAGAGACTGTGGTAATGCAGAGTCAGAGCCAAGAAAAGAGTTAAGTCCCCAAAATCGAGAAAATTGTTGAGAATTCCCTGTATCATTCAAATTTTCCAAAAAAAAAAGTGAAAGGGCAATGCAGAACCTGCATATGTTTTCTACTGAATTATTTGCTAGACTCTGATTAAGTGGGAAAGAATGGCTGCAAACTAATAAAACTTGAGGATTTCTAATTAAACCACAGGCACCATGCCAAGCATTGTTGATTTGTTGATGCACCCTGCAATGTCAGGACTCTAAGGACACAACAGGTCATTAAAGTATTAACCAGATGACTTACACCCTTTAATCAGCGCTGGGATGCCAGGTTAGGAAGAGAAAGCAAATTCAAGGGCAGGGTACAACAATTATCACCAGGAAACAAACCCAGCATTTAGGGAAAGCGGGGAGAAGTTGTTAGCAAGTAGTTATTGCACAAGGAAAGGGCTGGATTGCTGAGCCCCACACCTGCGTGGTTTATGATAGGCATCTGAAATAGCGAGGAAAGCATGCAATATTTGCCATTTTCAGCTCTTTGCCATCAGAAGAAGCGCTGCAGCTTCCTCTGCCCGGCACATCTCTGACTCCATCTATGACAGCATCTCACATCTCTGTCACCTCTTCACACCCGCTGCCAGCTCTGCTCAACTCTGTCAAACTGCAACTGAGACCCAGCAGCCTCTTTTTCCAGAGAGCAGCAGCCAAAAACTTCGGCCACGCTGGTGAACAAGGGACTGCAGTAAGGCTGGTGGGAAATGCAGAACCTCAAACCCAGTTTTCAGCTCCTTTAAGGTCAGCACTTGCCTCTGATTTGAGCCTCCTCTCCAGGGGAAAAAATCTTCAGTGATTGTAAACTCCCCCTCCAAATGAGCAGCTCAGCATTTAGTCTGAGGTTTCACAGAAAAACTAGAAGCGGCTCCAGAAGAAAGGAGGTCCACAAGCTGCAAAGAGCCTCAGATATATTGCTCTGTGCAAGCCTCACAAGGCAGCTATTTGGCACTTCCCCCAGACGTACAGATATTTATAGGAAAATAAAAGTGCTCATCGAAGTGAGTAGTGGAAAGAGTCATGTATGGCATTTTCATCGTGTTTTCACCCTGCACAGCCCCTCCCCAGGGTCTGGGGATCCAAAAAAAGGCAAGAGAAAATTTAAAATACAATAGAGAGCCCCAGTTTGCCCTGAAGGCTCTGCTGATGAACTATTAAAAAGCTTCTTCTAGCCAAACAAGACACTTGGAGAGTGGAGCAGATTCCCCACCACATTGTTTCATAAGACAGCACTGAAACTTAACCAGTGTCTGTTACAGCTGAAAATACAGCAGTCACTGAAAAAGTGATTTAATGTGCCTATTAAAGAAGATGGCTGTAATTGGATGCAGTCCTCGGTTTGACTTCTGAACGTCCCTGAAAAAATACCCCCATCAGCTTTAAAAACCTCCAAGATTTTCTGTGTAAAGAAAAGCATTTAGTTCTGAAAACACAGCACTTTGTGCTGGTAAAGGATGTCAGCAGCAAGTCCTCAATGAGCAAAACTCAGGAGAAATGTAAGTGCAGCCTAAACCCAGCAGTGAGAAGCTGTGTTTCTGTCATATTATTTTACTATATGCAAAAGCAATTTCAACTCTTTTGGAAAATAAAAGAGCACAGGACTTTTTTTAGTAAGTCTAAGTGACTTCTCATTAGCCTGTGTCTCCATCCTCACAGCCTGACAGAGAAAGCAGCACTAAATCTGGGAACATTCTCCAAATAACTGATTAAACAATGTATTTAATGTCTTCTGCAGAGGAATTTTACTACATAGCTGACATTCTGCACAGTGTATTCATCTTTGCACAAATGATCTTACTGGGAAAGCAGCTCAGCAGAGATACCCCACTTCATTTACAGCAACTTTGGATGTGGCAGAACAGTCTGCTTAAAATGCAGAATGCCCAATAATAAGCTACCACTTGTGAGCATGGCAAAAGGAAAGGAAGTGACTTCAAATTTAAAATATTTGTGTTTATATTTTTTTGTTGCAATGGCAAAGCTGCCACCTGTCAGTTCCCGAGGTTACTGCATCAGCCCTGAGCCCAGCTCAGAGCTGCACTAAAAGTAAAGCCCCATCCGAGCTGGTGTGACAACATTTACACGGGCAGGGCTGCACAAACACACAAACACACAACCCAGAGCCTGGTGTGGAAAGGAGCCAGGGGAGGGGAGAGGAGGGAACGAGCTCTGCAATCACTTAGCCCAGAGAAGACAGCCCTGGAAGATCCAGCTGCAGTTTAATCAGGCACAGCACTGCTTATCGAGCAGCATCTCAGGCAGAGCATGTGGCACCAGCATCCACACGGCTCTTGGGCCACACAGCCCCACTGAACATCGGCTTTACCCCGGGCTGAGTCATCCCAAGTGTGCTCTGAGGGCTCTTCTCAAAGGCAGCCCACATTTCAAAAGAGAAATCTGGTTGAAACAAATCGGTTCCTCACTTAAAATTCCTAAACCTTGAAATCCTTGCAGCCATTTGAGATAAACTAAGACAAACTACCCTAAATCTGCAATTCCTTGGGCTATTCTGGAAATCTCCCCTCCTTGGTTTTGGGGATAAAAGCTAGAGGCAATCCTGATTGGGTAAGATGCCTGAACCAGATATCCCCTATCTAAAGGGAATTCCCCTTTCACCCTGTCATCCTCCACAAATGCCAGTTTTTCTTCTCAAACTGTCTAATTGCTCAGCACACTTAGGTCACACCTACAGCCATTGTTCCAAATGCTATTTAGTACCAGACTTTACAGGCTTGTAAGATCTTTCAGTTTGTCCACTCCTGTTTCTTCATTGGAGTAAAAGTCCTCCCTACAAAACTTCTTTTTCAGAATGGTTGAGAGAGAAGACAACACTGTCCTGTAAAACTATTGAAGAGCTCTGCCATGACACAGTAATGCTCAGGAGAGTGTAATAAGGAGAGCTGAGGAAGGAACACACCATTTTCCTTGTTTGAACAAAAAAAAAAACACAACAGAAAAAGCAATAATTAGGTCAGCAAGTAGCACTACTTGCAAAGGGGAAAAACACACCGAGGAAAAGGATTGCCTCCTTGTTCAAATGTTTATTATTCAAAACATGCAGTGGGGTCTTAAAAACTGAGTAAAAAAGAAGTAAGAAAAGTGTTACAGCAAGGCTGGGAAGTCCAGGAGTTCAGTGTAGGGTAAAGCCAGCTCTTGCAATACACCCTGCTCCTGCAAGGGGAGAATCCTGCACTGAGGCCCTCAACAAATCACTGGAGTTCAGCCCATGCCACCAGCTTCCAAAACACAACAACAAACCAAAAACCAAATCAATTCTTCTGCAATAGCTCTGTTTATAAAACATGCCCTTAAAAGCACACGAAACTCACAGCCAGCCACTTTCCCACTCACTCACTCTCTCTCTGTGCCATCTGTTACACATCCAACACAGGAGTGGGAGTCTGACAATGCCCCAGAACTCACCAGAAGCTGTGTGCAAGTCAGCTGCTACCCCCTTGCTCATCAATTCGTACTGGAAGCCTGTAATCTTCCTGCTAATGTCCTGCTGGGGAGTGGCCTCCACAAAGAGCCCCCCCTGGTCGTAGCCAAAGCAATAAACTCTGCTGGGGCTGCGCTCTCCATCTCGCACCAAGAGTTTCAGTTCTCCAGTTTTTTCCAAATAAATATTTGCTCCTGCAGAGTCTTTGAAGGGCTTTATGCAAACAGTCAAGTGTTTGTAAGAGGCAGGTGAGATATTGGGTCTCAGGTTGACTATGAGAGCTCCCGTGGGGTACATCCACTCGATGGAGCCCTCGGAGCAGCGGAGGTAGACCTGTTCAACATCCTTCCTGTGAGACTCGTGGGTTAAACCACTGCAGGAAGAAAAAGAGAAAGAGGAGGTTAGAGAAACGACACAGCTAACAATGGGAATGTCAAACCTTTCAAAACACGCAGCAAAAAATGCAGGAAGCCCAGGACATCATTGGGTGTTGGCCCATCCAGCTCAGCAGTGCAGGTCTCTTGCAACATTTCAACCTTAATATTACAGGACAATTTTAAATCATCCCCCAGAAGAAAATGTCAAACCACTAGTAATAGGCTTCAAAATTAAATAGGATATAAGCACATGATCAAAAGTAATTAAATTACTACAAGCTCAGGTAGTGCCCATCAGCTGAGCTGTGCATACTGAGTACAACACGTAGCCTCTAACTCCCTTCCTGGTGGCTCAATCCAGCATGTTCTCCAGCTTCACAGATCAGACTCCACCTTTTTCCAAGTACTTTGTTCCCCTTCCAAGTCTATATTCCCAATGGATCTGAAACTGGGAGGGGTGCCAAGCTCACCCTGTAAACTGCAGCAAAAGCAATGCTCTACGTGCTACCGATACCCTCTAGCCCAGCTGGGCAGCCCCAGTCCCCACACTGGGAGGTAGGAAGAGGAGAGGAGACACCTCTGTCCCTTGTCATAGCTGGGGAAGCACTGAATGTGCTGCTTTTTTTTGGTAGGAATTGTTCCTCCACTGCTACCCAGTATGAGGTTTAAGCTCAGTTTGTCATTTTCACTGGTGGGCTACAAGCAGACCCAGAGCTGTGTTTAGCAAGAAAGAGAACACGTGGCCATTTACCACGGCCAAAAATGAACAGCCCAACAACCATTTCACAGGGACCACAGGGATGGGATAGGAGAGCACAACAGGGTCCCAGGGCCAGCTGCTAAGCAGGATGAGCAGTAAATCCCCATGGCTCTGAACAACCCCTGCTGCCCATCACTGATGCTGGATCAAGCCCACCAGCTCTCTGCCAGAGTGACTCAAAGCCCTAAAACACTGCACGGGGCAGGCAGCTGGAGGAACAAGCTGTGGGAAGCCTGATTTATTTGCTGCAGTATTTGGGTTATTAGGGAAAAATCCTTTGGGCCCAGTCTCTGTCCTGTCACAAACCTCCTAAGCAAGGATGAGCAAATCACTTCACCACCAAGCTTGTTTCTCCTCCTATGCTCTGAGCACCTTGTAGAGGACAACCCAAAACCAGACTCTTTGTTACCTCATGGATCTGCTTTGCAGGATTTTAGGGAAGCTTCCCAACATTCCCACTTGTAAGCAGATGAACCAAGATGAGAAGAAAAATAATTTTAAAGGTTCAAGTCTGAGGTTACACAGGAAATCTGTGGCAAAAACATATTTTAGTGTAGTGCAAGTGATGACATCTAGTCTGGTTCCTCAGCAGAAACCTCCAAATACACAGTTCCCCATCCCAAAGACATATTTGGGTACTGAGCAGGGTCTAAATTCAAGTCAGCACTTAGAAAGTAACTACAAGCAATGTGTAAAAGGGAAAAAACCCAAACCATATGGTTTGCATTTACTGTTGACGTGACTCATTATTTTGAGTGTCGGTGTGACCTACTTGATAGAGGTTACACGAGGAAGCTCAGAAAGAAAAAAGTCATATTTAATAACAATAGAGTCTCCAAACATGTGCTTTTGAAGAATCTTGAAAGCCACATCAAGAACACAGATGAGGAGGAAAGAGGGACAAGCTTTTAACCTTCCGACTCTTGCCCTCAAATTCAGTAGTACTTAACACATTCAGGAAACTTTACTTGCAAAGGGATATTTCAAGTTGACTGTAAATCCACATCTGGTCCACAAAATCAGTTTACACCACAGCACACACATGATGCCACTCAACAGAAAACACAGAAGTCTGTTTATGTGCAAGCTGCGAATAAACAAAATTAAACAGTGTAAAAGTTATCCTTCAGCAAAGGGGCAGAAAGTTATCCTCACACATCACTTGTCCCTACTCAAGACATCAAAACAAGCTGCAGAGGTTTTGCAGGACTCATCCTGGCACATTCCAGCCTGAGTGCTTAAACAGAAGGAAGACACCAGGGGCAAAACTCTGAACTCATGCAGTGAAACTTCTGTTGCAAGTGATCCCAGCAACACTGAGGCAGTCAATTTCTGCCAGAGGAAAGAAAAAAAAAAAAAAAAAAAAAAAGCTTCATTAATTTTGTTCAAACATTCATGGTGTTCAAACGAAAACAGGGTGGACTCTGAAATTATCTTCTGAAAGCCAATTAAATCCCACAGGCAAGAGTGATGCCATTAGACAGATACATCAAGCACGAGTACCTGCACACATTAAGCCTTATAATAAAGGATGACTCAAAAGTTAAGCAGATTTCAAAATACATGTTCACATTATTTAACAGCAACCATCATCATCACCCAGTAAAACCTGTCACTTTGCTTGCAGCCAGGATGACTTGTCCTCACACTGAGACTGTTCAACACCAGGTTCAGCTCTCACCCATCACACACACCAGGCCCACACAGCAATGGAGACCCAGGAGCCTTTTGATTCTCCAAACTCATTGGAGTTTTGGTTTTTTGATTATATGGCAAGGACATAGGGCAGGTGTTCCACGGCTGCAGTGATGGATGAGCCATCCACCCATTTTAAATGTGTGTGTTTATTGGGACTTGCTTCTATAAAAATCTACTTCTACAGCTACTTCCTCATAGTAATCCTGAATCACTGCCTCTGTCTCCTTGCTCTTCTCCCTTTCTGGCTGCAGCCATCCCCTTGTGTTTGCCCTGAAAAACCTGTTACAGCATCACTGCAGTGAGCTGCTATGCTGCAATGTGGAACAGGTGCTTTTTAAAGAAAAAGGGAGCCAGAAGAATATTCACACTATCTACTTCAGTTATTTATTTATTCCATTGAAGATGTGCTGAAGAGCCCTACAAGCACCCATGTCCTCCCTGCACCCTGCAATGAACACAGGGAACTTTTGCTCCTAAATTGGATGTTTTAACAAGAGATGACAGTCTAGAAAATATTAAGAATTCCTCAGAGCATCCACCATACCAAGAGCAAGACTGATGGACAAAAGCAGCCACATAAGAGCTGAATTCTGTTCTACACTCAAACATGCCAGGCCAGCAGATTCTCTCAGCCTGACACTGAAGCACTTTTGCCCAAAACATCAAGAGGTCATTGCAGCACAAAATCCTGAAGTTACAGCAAAAGTAATAACTGGACACATCAGAGAGAAGTTTCTGCTTTCTCCTGGACAAAGCTTTCCTGGAAGCTCTCTGACAAGCTATTTATTAAGATGCTATTATGGCTTGTACTTAAATTGCAGGTGTCAAGCTGTGCATTGCATCAGATTTCCCTGGGAGCCTCCAGAGGAATCCTAGTGAAGCTCTTCATCCTGCTCAGGGGTATAAGCTCATCACTTCTCCACAAGCTAATAGGGAAAAAAGCCCCATATCCAGAATGTTTTGGTTTTAAGACTGTTGCTTTAACATAGACATGTATATAAAGGGGAGAAAACACCTTCAGGTTTACTACAGAAGGTGACATGACTCCACTGTAGGGAAATACTATGTCTGACATTAAAGTTCATAACTTTTCCTAACAGTCAAGGTAAAAATCATCACATGACTTCAAAATATTATATTTTGCATTAAAAAAAAGTTCTTTCTAACTCATATAACTCTTAGTATCCACACTAAAATATTTAATTAGTGATATTTACTGGTGCATCAAATTACTTTCCTTCCCAAGTGCTGTGTTTTTAGGACAAGTCAGATTATATTGAGTGGCCTTAAGACTGCCAGCATTTCTGACAATACCTATTTGCCACCGGTAAGGCCTAAGTCTGCCTGGGTTACTTTATCCCCTCCCAAAACTCCAACCCACCTGAACTCTGAAACTCTCCCACAAGTGAAACCACCCAGACTAAACTTTGCTCTTCCTTCCCTGCTCATCCAACAGCTTCATCACAAAGCTGTCACCACTTCAGCTCACCAGAACAACAAGAGGTGAGTAAATCCAAGCTGGCATCTCCAGGCTCATCCCAAACTCAGTTACAAGATTTCACTTCCCCCCAGCCCACACTCCCTTGGCTGAAAGGGGGCATTGCTTATTCCAACCCTGCTCAGGTGACATGAGGGGGTCACTGCTTGCTCTAAGAAAACAGGACAAAAATAACAGCCAAACAGGACAGAATTGCAGGGGTTTGTCACCATTCTTTTAAAATACTTGCTGCAGTAGCAGGTGGTAAGGTCCAGGTAAGTAGTGCAGATGGGAGGATTTGGAATGCTTTGGTACAGCATTTTCAGGGGAGTATTTTAAATGTTTTTGGGGGGGGTTGTTTGGGGTTTTGGTTTTTGTTTTGGTTTGGTTTTTGTGTAAAGAAAAATGACAAATTAGCAGTTTGCCAGAGGTTTCATCCCTATCGAGCAGACTCATCTTCAAGTGGATTGACTGCGATTAACTATGCATCGATTATCAAAAAAATGCAAAAAAATAAAAAGTAAATATGAAGCACCACGTTTCAGATAGCAAGAGATAAGAAATCACGATGCTGAAAGTCAATCCAATTGTTTCCCCACTTTGAATTCTCTCTACTCCAAAACACTCCATTGATATAGGCCGGCCAAACTTTTAAGTTAGAGAAAGTCAGATCTGAAGAGTGCATTAGAGTTGAACCATTTTACTCTCCAAGTAAGTCTGACCCAGCAACACTTGCTACTTGAGCAGAGCTGCCTTTTTAAAACTATAAAGAGGAGAGAAGGTCACAGACCCAACCACACGCGTTAAACATATTACAAGCAATTAAAGGAAAGATAATTTGGGAGATAAACACTTGAGAACTGGAGAGGTTTCTCAACCGGTGCAATTAGAATAAATCAGCAGCGCGGCCGCTGTGCCAGCCCCCGCTCCCGGAGCTCATCACCATCACCATCATCATCATCTCCGCGGGACGAGGGAGCGGGAAGGGAAGGGAAGGGAAGGGAAGGGAAGGGAAGGGAAGGGAAGGGAAGGGAAGGGAAGGGAAGGGAAGGGAGCAGACAGGAGCCAGCGAGAGCCCCGGGAGGGACGCGCTGGCCGCAGCGGGAGCGCTCCGCAGGTGCAGCGCATCCAGCGCCGCTCCGAGCCGGGGCTGCCGCGCTGCTCGCCGGGCGCCGCCTCCGCGGAGCGCTGAGATGGTCGCGGGGAGAAACTTCGGTACGGCGGACTCGGCACCGCCCTCCCTCTGCCAGCCCCCCGAACAGCGCCGAGGGGAGCCCGGCCCGCCCCGGCCCCTCAGCCCCGCCGAGGGGAGCCCAGCCCGCCCCGGCCCCTCCATCCCTCCCTGCCCGGGGCCGCTGCCCAGCGTCTCTCCACCGGGACGGATGGAGGGAGGCAGAGCCGCCCCCTGCCCCGGCTCTCCGCCGCCCCGTTCGCGGGCTGGGCAGCACAGCGGGAAAGTCTCCCTTTTGTGCTCGGCATCAGCATCTTCCCCCGGCGGGACGGCGATGGACGGGCGGTCCCCGCTCCCCCGGCCCGGGCGGGATGCCCCTCACCTCCCCTTCCAGTTGCACAGGTCGCTGGAGTACTGAGCCGCGGCGCCGCCGCCCAGCAGCAGCCGCAGCCCCAGCAGCAGCGGCAGCAGCCCGGAGACCGGGGCGCTCCGCATGGTCCCCCGGGCCGGTGCGAACGCGGAGCAGGCGGCGGGAGCGATGCGCAGGCACCGGGGCTCGCCTACATGGTGGGGGGAGCTTGGCAGGGCGGCGCGGCTACCCCACGCCCGGCTCCCGCATCCCGGCTCGGCGCGGCGCCGCTCGGCTCTGCCGCTCGCACCCGCGGGCTGCGGGCTCCCAGCTGAGGGGCGGGAGCGGCTCGGCCGAGCGCCGGCTCCTCCTCCCCCTTCCCCCTCCCGCCGCTCCTCCTCCGGCAAGGCCGGCGCTTGCTGCGCCGGCAAAACGCGGCGCCGGATCGGGAACAGCGGCCGCCCGCGGCTACGGCCGCTCCCGGGCTGCCCCGAGCCCCCCTGGCAGAGATCCCGGGCCGGGGAGAGAGCTCCGCTCCTGCCCCGCCCTGCTTGGGCTCCCCCGAGCTGCCCTGTGTAGGAAGGGGTGATGACGGGCACGACCAAAGGGAAAGTTACTGAGATGCGCTCTCTGCGCTGGGACGGCCCCCAGTGACCCGCACTCTGTCCCTGGGATGCCCGCAGTGACCCGCAGCCTGTCCCCAGGGGTGCCCGCAGTCTGTCCCCGGGGTGTCCGCAGTGACCCGCACTCTGTCCCTGGGATGCCCGCAGTGCCCTGCAGCCTGTCCCGGGGGTGCCCTGCAGTCTGTCCCCAGGGGTGTCCGCAGTGCCCTGCAGTCTGTCCCCAGGGGTGCCCGCAGTCTGTCCCCAGGGGTGCCCGCAGTCTGTCCCCGGGCTGCAGCCCCAGTGCCCGCCCTGCACTCGCCCTGCGCTCGCTGCAGCAGGTGACTCAGCGTGCAGTAGGATCTCCAGCAAGGCGCGGCTCCTGGTAGATGAAGGCTGACGATTTTGCTGCAACTTTCTTATGTCTCCACTTACCAGGAAGCACTTGGGACTCGATATTATTTGTATTACTCTTCACCACTTAATGACCACTCGGGATAACTCCCTGTGTTGTTTAATGTCCCGGGTTATTCCGCTGTTGACTTCAGATACTTAACCCTCAGTGACAGAGACCCTTAGAAGCCTTCCAGGACGTGAGGGAAGTGCAGGGGGTGAATCAGCCTAAAGCCCAAACTACCCGGGCCAAGATAAATGGGGGAAAAAACCACGGATGGGGGTAGGAGGAAATGATCCAGCTGCACACACACTCTGCTCTGACATGCCAGGTGCCACATAGTTTCTTTCAAAGAAGAAACAAGAGGGTTGAGATTGTTATTGTACATCCACAGATAGGGAGAGGGGTTAAAATATTTCCAGATCAGTGAGTTTCTTGGTCTCTTGTTGCTATTTCATGAGTCTGCCATGCAGCTTTATGAAGGGCACTGATTTTGCTAGGTGAGAGTTCATGAATGAGCATTAAACATTTACACCCTGTTCACAGTTTGGTCTGTTAGCCTCCTTAGTACCTGTTAAAACACCTTGCAAAGTGCCCTGGTGCCTCTGAGAGCATCCAGTGGCTGAAGCAGGATATTCCAGCTCTGAAAGCTTCCTGCCTGCTGCTGCACCGGGGATTAAATCCTTTGCAATGTATCCCTTTCCATTTGCGGGTTTAGCTTTTCATGTCCTTTTTGTTTGGTAAATTACAGGTACTGTGTTCTGTTGATTATGAAGTATTAACATAATTACAGTAATTCCGCCCAATGATGCAATGCATGTAAACATGTAATTAGCACGGAGGGACAACACTGAGCAAAGTGATGACAACATGCAATAATGCAAAACGCCTTTTTCTCCCAGTCATGTGCAGGGATGCAGGCTTTAGAGCTCAGTGCGTTGATTATTTCTTTAGAAGGAGGTTTTGTTAGAATGTTTTGCTTCCTTCCCTCACACTGGAAAGAAAAGCATACAGAGAAAACACCGTATTGCTTTATTCCTCAGAGTGTTTATATGTGCAACCCCCTGCATGCCCCCCAACCTACTGTATCTGATTTCCTTTGCAATATTCGAACTCCCTGCATTTGATAAAACAAACAAGTGCCCAGGCAGCTCACATTACTCCCTGGAACTTTTGAAACTGCCTGAAAACTGTGAACTTTTTAAGATAGGGAACAGAGTGTGCTGTTTTGCAGTGGCTACTACCTCTGCCTTTTATTCCCCCCTCCTTTTAACTCAGAGAAAGCGGTGGCATTTAGTCCTCGGGACCCAGAAAAGCAACACGGGGACTTTGAAAGCCCCTCCTGTCCTCCACGCCTTCCTGATGCTGACACAGTTTTCATCCCCCGAGCCTTACAAGTGAGCAAAGCCCGGGCTGGTGGCTGCAGAGCCAAGGGCTGTGGGTGCAGAGCCAGGGATCGTGGCTGGGGAGCAAGGCCCAGGTTGAGCCTCCCCCAGTTCAAAAGTGAGGGGCAGCAGGAGATAGGGAACCTCTGCAGCGAAGGGGGCTGCTTGCTCTGCTCATTTGCATCTCAATCCCTACAATGCTCTTCCGGCTACTCACAGCTATTCCATAGTAGTGCTCTTGGCTGAGATCTGGGAACACGCTCAAAGGGTGAGGCAGCTTTTGGATGCACTGAGCTGTTTTCTGTTTGAGCTGTGAAAAGCAAACATCTTTTCAAGAGAGAACATTCTGAACAGTAATTTTTTTTTTCTTTTTCATTTACGATTCAGAAAGAGCAGAACTTCACTGAAATCTTGGGAGGAAAATATTGTATAATGTCGAATGGAAATATAAATCTTCTGCAGCAAAGGCTTCACTTAAACTCCTCTGAAAACAGAAGTCACTGAGTAACTACTCTGACCTAATGTGGCAGGACTGGAGATACAGGTTCTGGAAACAGCTCCCTACACTCAAACACTTGAACCCCAATAAAGCTCCACGGCTCTCCTCAAGGAGCAACTCAAAGATGAGACTCTACACAGTCACTTCAGACACTTCCTTCTAAATTCACTTTAAATATTTGCTTGTCGCGGCTACCGACCCAGGCACAAACAGCAGCGATTTTAAAGGACTTTTAAGGATTTTAAAGAGCAGGAGGAGAACCTATTAAAGGAGAGATGACTCATTTTCCTCAGTACTCAAAACCACAGATTTGAGGAAAGCAAAATCAAGTAGTGATTACAGATGGGCTCAAGCTCAGGTCTGGATTTAAATTTTCTTCAAAGCATGGCTGTGTTTACATTATTGGGGACAAACCCCCCCTGCCAAGTTGGGACCCTGCTGGAAGGCACAGGAAGGGCACCTTCAGATGCTGCATTTGGGGTTAAGCACATCTCAGCTGAACATTCAAAGCTGCTTTAAACACTGCGGCAGAGCTAATCTGTTGAAAGGTCTCACTCTGCCTTGCTGTCCCCATGGGAATACATTTGGGAGAACTGTGAGCTCCTGTGAGCTGTGCTGGTCACTGCCCAGCCTTGTGCTGGTTTCACTACGTGTCCCTGTTTTGCAATTTCCAGGCAGCCCCCTCTCAGCTGATTTATTGTCACGCTACTCAGTTTGCAGGAGGGGAATCAGGTCCTGTGCTCACAGAGCAGACCCAAGGGCTGGTGCCTGGTGTGCAGCCCCTCGCTGCCTGCCAGCAAGGGAAATCTGAAACTTTGAAGGAGGAGGGGGAAGGAGGAGAAGCAGGGCATTTTCTGGAAAGGCAAAGCCATAGCTAAATAGCATGCATGGCAAAGCAGGAGGGAAAGAGAGTGGTCTAAGAATTCAAACAAGCCACAGAGAGGACAATAGACAATGAATACAGGAGCAATAGGAAATAAATAGAATTTGTAAGGTAAATCCAGTGGACAGACAGGAGTGAGCAGAGTAACAAAACAGGGAGAGGTTCAGCAGCTGAATGGACAGTGGGAAACCTTTGTGTGTGGTGAGGGGGGACCGTGTTACTTGCTCTCATGAAATTAAAATCAGTGAAGAAAATACACTCATCCATAATTGCACCCTCCTGCTCACTCCTGCCTGCTTCTGTAGCCTTAATATCCGAGCACAATTCCCACTAAGCCTAAACCACTACATCACATCTTGCTTTTCTTGTTTTGTTTCGAAGGGAAAAGTTTTGGCCTCTGGAATGCAACTCAAAACAACAGACATTTAAAGAAAAATAAGTAAATCTTTCTCAAAAGAAGCTGCTGTTAGGGCATGCCTGAAATCCAGCTGCAGGACAGCAGCATTTCTGATTAAATAATGTTAATTTAAAGACTGCATTTTAAAGAGTGAGGCAGCATTAAAGAAGAGTTGGGAGAGGGGGTGGGGAGCAGGGCTGCCCCTCTGCCTTGGACACACACAGGCAGCTCTGACACAAACAGCTCCCCCTGAACTGGCAGCTCCTGCTGCACTCACACCCAGCTTCCTCCTCTGGCTGTTTGCATTGGGATCCCAACCAGCTCCCACCCAAACCAATGGATTTTGCTGCAGGCATGAAAGAGAGATATTTTATTATCAGATACCTACTTAGTTATTGTCAGGTACTTAATTGTCAGATAAACAAATAAAAAAAAAAAAAAACAACTTTGGGAATAAAAAATCATTATACAATGCAACAGCAAAATAAATTAAAAAAAAAAAAACGGCCCAGAAAAAGAGATGCTCAGACTTGTGATGTGGCCAAACCAGTAGGTGTACCTAGAGTTACACCTATGGGTAACACTCTCTGCACAGCACTGTGCAAACAGGGACGAACACTGCAGCCAGGGAGGTTCACTTCCCAAGAATAATTCAACATTTGAGGCAAATCAGCGGTGTGGCCAATTGTAACTTCTATTTTTTAATAAAATAATACATTTACATTTCCCTTTCTCTTCAAGGCCTTTATTTTGATCTCCCAGGTATGAAGCAGGGTAGGACACAGGACTAACACCAACCTTTGAGCAGGGAGGTCAGGTGTGCTGCCCTGCCCTGTGCCCCAGGGCAAAGCCCCTCTGCAGGATGGGGTAACTCAGCCCAGCCCAGGCCATCCCTGCCTCTCCATGCTGGCTGCAGAGCAGCACTGCACTCCTGCCTACACCATTCCTGATTTAAATACCTCATCCAGGTAAAATACATCCATTGGGAAGGCTGAGCAAGGCAGATTTTTGGCCAAGAGGTCTAAGGTGGAGTAAAGATTAAAACCTATGTTTTGGGATAGAGCTAAACCCAGGCTTTGTCATATTAAGGACAAGTCTCCCAAACCACACAGCTTGGTTTGGATCAAGCCATGAGCCACAGCACCATGGTAGCAATGGTTTTGGGGCTTTTCTCTCACTATTTCCCCACTCCCAACACCTTGAACTGTTAAGCAACCCAGCCTGTGCAGACAGGAATTTGCATTTTACTCTTTGCACATCAAACTCAAAAGCAATGAAGGGAATGATGTCTGGATCCAAGCAGCCTATTGAGAGGATCAAGAAGGTAACACAAAGAACAAAAGATGGCTCAGAAACAGCTCATTCCCACCCCACACTGCAAGGCTGGGACTGGGGACCCAGGCAGAGGATTTAGTGCCTAAGCCCAGAGACCCCTCTTGGGTGCAGGCAGCAACTCCTGCTTGCATGCCTGAGTCTGGTAAAGCTGAAGCCAAAACCAAAAACCTCTGAAGAGGCCTCAGCATATTGTTGTTTTGGGGATAGTCCCGTGCATTTCATCCACAAGCATTAGTGTTTTCTTTTCATTTCACAATAACCTAGGTATTTAAAATGTCTGCCAAGAAGTACTCAGAAAACAGCATTTAGTCTGAGGACTCTTCAAGAGGACCAGTTGCTTGTTTCTACCACTTAATAAACATTAATTTCCTGTTTTAGAAAACATAATTTATGCCACTGGTGAAGCTGATATTAATCATGATGCTTATCTCTCGGCTGGCTTAATTTTTCATTTTCTTCAGCTCCTCCAGCCTGTCTCCATTCTGCAACCTGTAGGCTCAGCCTGTGCAATCAGTTTTTCAAAAGCATTCAACAATTTCCAGTACATGGAGGGAGAATATGACAGCAGAGGACACAGGTCCAAATCCATTAGCAGTCACTTCTTTTAATAAAAACAAAGCTAAAGAGAATATTTGTAACACTGATCAGAAAACAAGAATATATTTTCCTTTCTGCTTCAGAATTTGGACAAAACTGGTGCAAGTTACTCTAAACAAATGCAGCCCCTGCCAGGATAAACAAACATTTCTGCAGTGTTGCTTGCTACATGCCTGTCAAGAAATAGACACTGACATGCATTTTAATGCAACTCTCCTACAAATTGTGAAAAAATAACTGTGCACTGGGTATCCATTGCTAGGTTACCAGAAGGAGGGTGAATATTTTTGCAGACTTGATGAAGTAGCAAGGTAAATAATTCAACTTAATAAATTTCAAATTTCACACTTAATTTGCAACAGCAGGTCTTTTCAGAGACCAGATCCACCTCAGATCTGATGACAGGGATTTTTTAGAGCTGACAAGGTCCCATGAGGCAGATTTGGTCCATGGAGTAGTTTTTGCAAGCCAAATTTCACCCTAAATTCAATGACAGTTTTTGTAGGAAAAGGGCAGCAAGGTTTGTCCAGTTGCATTTTCACTCCTTCTTAAATTCAATCCCCACTACATGAGTGATGTCTTACCAAATATTTGCAGCATTACCAGAGAAAAAAATGCAAAGAGCTCTGTGTAGGTACGCAGCCTGTCTGTCTGTCTGTCTGCACAGTGATCCTGTCAGCAGCATTCTGGGAGGAACAGCACTAACTCTGGTTAAAGCAGATCAGGGATTGTGTAACTAATCCATAAATTCTGACATTATTACATATTTGCTTAAGGAAAAACAATGGATCTGACAATGAAATGAGATCTGTGCTGCTCCACAAGCAGGGTCCTTTGTGCTGCTCTGAGGCAGTATTTGCAGGGCAGATGTATCTGCAGGGGATAAAGGGCCCTGCTTCACCTGCTCCCTTTTAGCACCACAAGCAAGAAAACTCCTCAAAGGAGACCCAAAGCTCAAATGAGACTGTCAGTTTTGCAAACTCTGCTGAAAGAGACTCTAATTTATTTCCTTTTTCTTTGGTTCAAAGCATGTGTTGACTATCATGGCTTTATTAGGTCAGATTACACTCTCATTTGGGTGCCAACAAATCTGACCAGAGATGCTCCCCTGATTGAAGTACTGGACTGAGGAAAAGGAAAATTAGGTTTTCTGTCAAAGTCCTCTCTCAGTTCCTTGCGTGACCTGCTGAAAATAATTTGTCTATATTATGATGCTGAATTTAGTTGATGAGGAGCTCTGAAAATCCATTGACACAGATTCATGGTACTCTGCCAATTTACTGTCGTGAGATCAGTGACAAAAACAAAACAACATGAAAGCCTGAAGGTGTGGTAACATCTAAAATGATCTAACAAAACTAACAGTGAGGACTAGAAAATCAGGAAGTGCTTTTACTCAGAAACACCATCAAGCCAGAATAGATAAAAATATTTTTAGAAGATGCCATGGTCACCCAAACTCTTTTTTTTTAATGCTTTTAAAAGAAGTCCTTGAAGCAGTACCTAAGTATGAAATCTAGACTCTGCTATCTTGGTCATATATTTGTCTATGTATCTTCTGCTTTCTCTTGCAGAATTCTGACTTGAATTTAATCCATTCAAGAGTAAAATGACCAGTGTAAATCTTTGAAGGAAAGGGAATCCTCCCTACTGCTGAATGTTGTGCTCCCAAGAAGAACTGGAGGAGGTCTCTTGTAACATCTCAGATTTTCTCATCCTCTCTCATGCTGGCATGTTTGGTTGGGCCTTATGTGGACCCAAATGGTTGAATGAGCAGGAAAATCTGAGTCTGTACTTCCCTGACACAACTGTCCTGCAGAACCTGGCATGTGACCCAAGCAGATTCCTGGAGATCTCATTCATATTTGGATCAGATTCTAGTTTGAAATTATCACTCATTTAGACTGAAAGAATCAGAATATTTTCTTCCATGCTGGAAGACATATCTCTTTCCCATTTATAGTCACATTTTTCTCTATGCTGGACCATTTCAAGGAAAAAAAAAGAAAAAACAAAAAAGTAGAACTAACCCACATGGTTGATGATCTATTTATCTCTGGTTCTATTTCATTTCATGCCTCTCTCACTTCACAGCACTACAACCTTTTTGAATTGCCCTGTGTGATATCCACTCCTCCTTGTTGACCATTGCTCACTCATTCATTGCTTGTTGGATCAGCTGGGCACTTGCACAATCAAGGCTTTGTTATGTTTTCAGACAGGCTGCAGGTCACAATATTGAAGCAGCACAAGGACTGTTTCCTCTCCTGGTATTCTTCTTCTCTGTTTTTTTAGGAAG
Organism: Melospiza georgiana; assembly: GCF_028018845.1. Lineage (NCBI taxonomy): Eukaryota > Metazoa > Chordata > Aves > Passeriformes > Passerellidae > Melospiza > Melospiza georgiana. The sequence goes on from NC_080450.1 coordinate 7,280,378, forward strand.
ACACTATCCTAAACACATGAAAAAGAATACAAAGTAGTTATGACAACAAATACTACAACAGCTCCCATTTAATTTGCTACACAAAGTCTGTTTTTCCCTTTGTCATAAAAGAGTGAAATAATCAAAAGTCTGAAGAGTTTTGTAAGTTGGTCAACTGAGAAACAAGAATTTCCTTCTTTGAAAAGTGCAGCAGAACTCAGGTTTATTTAATCAATCAGTGGATGATAGCTGGTGATTCCACAGTTAGTGGGGACCCTGGAAGAGCTGCTCTCTCCACCAGTTAATTGGCCCAAACAAAATGGAATGGACTTTTCTAACTAATAAGCACTGACAGTAATGAACAGCAACTGCAGGGATGGTGGGAAGATAAAGGAATGCACATACCAAGGCTCTGCAACAGGAGGAAATGTCAAAGTTCAAGTTTACGTGCACAATAACCACAACGGTCACATGGGCTGTCAGCTGCATAAATAATCTGAGAGCCCAAGAGGAGGACACTGACCAACACAACTTTCTACACTTGGAGGTTCTAAAACAAAATGAAACTTCCCATTTGAACATAGAGATATCCCAGGATTTAAATACCTGCAGGGTTTGCTTCTAGGCCAGTGCTCTCAGTGGAGCTGGACACTTGCTTTTCCTTGAACTCTTTACAGGCCCAGTGCTGGGCAGAGCAAAAGCAGCAATGTTAGCAAAAAGGTATTTTTAGTTGTTTTCACTTGAAGTCAAAAGAGGATCTTGAATTCCCAGCTGGTGAAATTAAATTTCTTTCTCTTGTGGTTAAAAAAAAAAAAAAATTAAAAATAGTACCTTGTTTGGGAAGGGAAAGTTTAGATGGAAGTTAAGTATGTGGGTTCATTATGGAAAGAATAAGAAGTAGATGAGTAAGGATTTTGCCACAGGGAGGGAGATGCAGAGTCTTTTGTGCATGGTAGTTTATTGCAGGCTCTAATGGCATCAGGATGACGTTACCAGGGAGCCTCTACACAATGAAATAATTTACTGTCACCTCTTATATCCTGCTAGCACAGCAATGTAGTCTCCACAGACCTGCTCCTAAAACGTTTTTGATAGCCAAATTCTATCTGTAATGTCACAGATGTCATAACCTTATCTCAAAAAACTCTAAACTTGACACAATTGTCAGTTTATTCACACAAAATTATTGTGATCCTTTGAAAAGATCACTGTACAGACAGATTTGCTCAAGTCCTTCACTTTCACTCCCAGGTACCACTGCTGGCAGCCCCCATCAGTCCCTAAAGCTGCACAAATCTGTGGCTCCTCCTCAGCTCCCCTCAACCCAGGGAGAAGAAGCAGAGATGAGCAGTCCTGTGGGAATCCTTAAAATCAGAGGGTTTTGGGAATGCTGCAAAAGGCAGGCCTCAGAGACAGCAGAACTGTGATTAGTGCTAAGCAGTAGCCATGAGATTGGTCAGCAGAAAAGCTATATAAGAAGTAGAAAAGTAATGGCCAATAAATCAATTGTCTGTGTATTAATGCTTGCCTAGAATAATTTCATAAACTGCAGGAAAATTTATCTAGTGAGATATTAGGGAGTTCTAAGCTTAATAATGGAGCTCTGTGCATTGTGTTTTAAGGCTCACAAGCAGGTATTGCATTTAAATAAGCAAGCATTGTTTAACCAAAGGTACCTGTGCTTATAGTGGTTGGATGGAACTGCTGTCAATGTGCTTTTGCTTTGTGTGATTGGTCTTTTAAAGTTTTTTACTTTTAAAGTAAGTTGTAACATTAAGTTCTTTGTCTGCTGCCTGGGATGTGAGCTGGTGGCATCTTCCCATTGTCACAACCATGGAATGAGACTGATGCTGGAAAATAAATCAGCTCAAGGCACGTTCCCAGCAGTCCTGTCCTGTTGGGAATTTGTACACAGTCCCAAGGGCCTGGGGGAGTCACTGCCCCCCACCCTTCCCCAGCTGGGCTCAGTGTCCAACACCAGCATGTCCCCACTGGATCCCCATGTGACAGATGATGCCACCCTGGGCTGTGTCCCTGCCCTTCCCCAGCCCCGGAGCTGCAGGCACTGCTGGATAAGATAATCACAAACCATCACAGATCCATCTGCACAGCTCATGGGCTCCTTTCCTCAGAGAGCTGCACATCCTCAGGTTAGCACCACAGGCTGTCCAAAGGCCCTCCTGGCCTTGAGAAGGGTTACATTCAGCAAAGAGGAATATAAAGACAGAGTAACAGTTTTTCACTGAAAGGGAAGAGTTTCCTGTCTCTGCTCTGCTCACATCTGGTCAATTTTCTGACAAGAATTACATCTTTGCTACTCTTTTACAGCACACAGACAGAACAGCTGTAAGGGAGTGAGCTGCTCTCTTACTGCCCTTTGTATTATCAGCACTATTTTTAGCATGAACAAAGCTGTTAAATCTGTATTACTGAAGATGCATGAACCTGAAAACTTTTAATTTCATAACCCAGGGTGAGTGTGATGAACTGGCATTTACAGGAAAATGCAGAACAGTCTTGGCTTGAAAATTAAACAAAACTGAAACCGAATTAGTCACAATAAACTGTAATTTAAGATCCACTTTTCAGAGCAGGTCAACATTTAAAGGAGATATTAAAAGATATAATAAGACATAATAAAATGTCTTTTATGGGGTAGTATAAAGATTTAAAGAACCTACTGGATTCTGTTTTCAATGAAGATATATTAAGTAAATGTTGCTGTATTCTCTAGAGCTATACAATTCTTGTATCTTTCCTTCAGATGCCTTTGGCTAATTCATAATTCAAAATGTTACTCATTTCTTTTCCTGTGTGTCATATAAAGATCTGCATCCAATACATTGTCTGTGGATCTCTTCTATTATACAAATCCCAGTTCCTGTTATGTATACATTCCTTTGGAGGGATATGATTTATTTCTTTAAGCACTTTCCCATCTTAAAATGTCAGATGCTTCCTGTACTTAAATACAAAGAAGTTTAGTCTCCCAAAGGTACAGAAGTTCAACAAAATTCTGTCTGTGGATAGTATGAACTTACCAGGGAATTTCTGGGAAATAGATACTTCTACCTACTTTCCTCAGCTCCTCAGAATAACTTGATTTTGCAAGTGTTTAACAATTCAGTCATGAAGAAGATCAGAGGCATGGTTTTGAAAAACTAAGGACCTAAACTGAACCCAGGAAAGGTGAAAGGTTTGCTCTTCTTCAAGTAGAAGCATTGATTCTCCAGGGTTATCAGTGGTGGCACACAGGAAAATGGGAATTCAAGGCCACCCTTTATCTCATTCCATTATCTGAATCTTGCTATCTTTTGTAAATAAGAACCTTTTCCCTCCAAATAACTTACTTATAAAGCTTTTTTTGGGTATGTAAGGAAAATGCCTTTATTACTTTACTGAGTTTCACATTGGTTTCTTAATAGCAAACCCAAACTATATTAACTGAGGTGGTAAGACCATAATCACATGCCTATCACTGGATCCTCCAAGAGATTTCACAAGCTAAAATGTAAATTTACTTCTTTTACTCTATTTTAAAAATACTGCATTATTTAAAACCATTCCTTTAGGAAACGATTACCAAATTGAAATCTAACTTTGCATAATATTGCTCAAATATTAAAGCCCTTGGCAAAGAAAAACCTGCACTAATCTGCTTCAGTTCTTTGGAAGTGCCTCTCACTTGTCACTACCTCATTTCCTGCAGTTTTAATGCCACAAAATCATTCTAAATATAAAGGCACACTCTGAGCTGGAGCAGGGAGGAGAGTGGCTTGAGCAGAACAGGGAACCTGCAGAACATCACACTGCCATGGCCCAGCAGTCAGGGCACAAGGGGTGGGATGACTGGTGGTCAAGGAGAGTGTATGTTTGGAGGTGTGGGCTGGTACTGAAATGAAAAGGATCTTTCTATTTCACCCACAAAGCTACCCAAGTCCAGTACTGCAGCTAACAGAATATTTGTGGTATTTACTGCCTCATCAAAACAACCACCGGCTTCTTCAGGTTGACTCATTTGAAAAGGAGAAAGAAGAAACAAGCAACATCCTTTCTAAGCACAGCTAATGTTTCAGAGAAAGAAATGTATCACACAACGTTTCTTCTCTAAGGAGCACCAGCATTTCTCAGTGAGGTTACCCAAACTCAATATGTCTAAATTGTAAGAGCAATTAGGCCTGTAATTTCAGCTGAGCATTTGAAGTCCTGAGTACACAGGGAAATTGGCCCAAATAACTATTAGGTACTAGTCCCTGCTAGTCATAAATGCTCTGAAGGCCAAAGGAAGGCATTAGCAGCCCTTGTGCAACTCCCTTAACAGGGTGTACACATGTAACTAATTGGAAACCAGTAAACAATCCTGGCATTGAGGCCCAAAGCAGATAATCTCACTCACACTACTTCAGTCATTTTCTTCTCATGTGGCTGACTGGAATAAAACTGCTAAAATACTGTTTCCCTCATGCAGAAAAAGATCTAGGGGATATAATAGATCACAAGCTGATTAGGAGTTAACAGTGTCAAGCCATTGTGAAAAAGGCAAACACTGCACTAAGCTGTGCAAACAGGAGTATGGCTTGCAAGACATGAGAAGTAATCCTGCTCTGGTCCAGCCCCAGCAGGAGCACCAGGACTGGTGCTGGGGCTTATTCTCCAACAGAGATGCAAAGTGCACAGAGAGCATCCAAAACAGAGCCAGGAGAATAAACAAAGGTCGAAAACATCACTGAATAAATCAGAAGTCTCAACAGAAGCGTGGGATGGGAGGGAAACTCAACAGCAATTTGAAAATTCGTAAAATCATAAATTCATAAAGGGCTTGCAGGCTGGGGAAGGACTAAAGGATTTGTGGTGGAATTTGCAAGCCTCCTCAGGCAAAGAAAGGGTTAACAGAGGCATTAGCAAGAAAGCAGCTGAGAAGGCACACAGCTGCAGGGGATAAAGCCACTGGGAGAGGGCTATCAGGGGACCCCTGCAGGAGGGGGCTGAGCAGCCTCCTGGGTGGAGATACAGGCTGAGGGGATGGGGGCCTGTGTCCTTTCTGAGAGATTCCAGCCTTATCTTTGGGCAGGTTACTGGCCTCCTTGGTGGAATTTAGTCAGGGTGTTTGATTATAAAATCTTTTTTTAGGCCTGCAAAAAAGCAGAGTAGGGTGGTAAGGATCTTGTTTTCTTTTTAATGGCCCAGTAAAACTTTTCACATCTAGTCTAAAATGCAGACAAAGTGCCAAATCTACTAAGTTAGGAGCAAAGTAGGATAATTCTTGCCTGAGGTAAAATTTTAAGATGCTGTTACTAAGAGGATTCAAAGTGAGGAGCTGTACCTTGGGAGCTGAACACTATGGAGGGGGAGAGAGAGAACAAGCAAAAAGCATCTGTATAAAAGGGATAAGTTATGCTATAGGCTCTGCCTCAACAGCTCTAAAACTCAGGAGATCACAGAAGTCTGCATCTTTTAGCCAGAGGGAAAAGATCTTAGCCAGCCAAATTTCAGTGGGCTTAGAAAGTGCTGCAATATCTAAGCTGGATATTAAGAAATTCTTTCTATGGGCAAAGAGAGCAAGGGCTGCAGTAAACTGGCTGAGGATGTTAGGAAGCCCCACGGACCAGTGGGTGTTTGTGAGCTGAGCCTGTCTCAGGATGCCAGGACTAGATGAGCTTCTCATGTCCCCTTCTGCTGTTTTGTACTGTAATGAGAAATACTGCCCCCCCTCTTCTCTTGCCACTCAACTGTGACATTTTATGAAAATAACAGAGCATTTTTGGAAGCTCAAAGCATTTTTTGAATAGAAGTGGTTTCAAAACTTGCTCAGAGCTGAATTTTTTACCTACTCAGTTGAATGATCCTTTCAACATAGTGAGTTCTGGAAATACTTCAGTACTAGAGGTTGTAACTTCAGTGACAAATGTGTTAAAAGAACACTCTATACTCACTCATTCTGTCTTTCCAATAAAGATACAACCAAATTAAGTTGCTCACATGCTCCACAACACAACAGATTTGTTTGTACAGATGCATTTTTACCACCCCAGTTACCATTTCAGCTTTTCAAAAAGAAACTAAACCCAAGGCTACTTGGCCTCAATAACCCCACTGATAGCCTACACAAGCAGTCTTGCTTTATCTTCTTTTAAACTCCAGTGAAATCAGCTGAGATCTGCCCTCACAAGTCAATATGTCCATGTTGTTCATACTGTGAGTCTGTGTCATTTTAGAAATGACAGTTATATGTAAAAAAAAAAATAAAAAATCAAAAACAACTTTCTAGATATTATGTTTTTCCGTTAAGATGAGGAAAATTTCTATTTGATAACTAAAGCCTCCAGAAACTGCAAATCTTAGTTTCACAGTAATTCTCGTCAAAAGATTATTTTGTCACAAATAAAAGCTAATCATTAATTTGATAAGCAATGTCTGAGTTTGCAATGCTTTTAGCTGTGAGGAGTACTTTGTGAGCTGCCCCCATCACTGTGAAACATCTTTAACACAGAGCAACTGGAAGTAGAACTAGGACCAAACCATCTTTGCTTGCTTTTTAATGAGTTTGTTGTGACAGTGTTGGGAGATCTCTTTCTACTCTGCCCCACATGAAAGTGGAATGGGCAATGAAACAGTTGACTGTATTTTGGAAACTATTTCGTTCCCCAAGTTGCCCAAGGACACAGAAATGCCTGCTGGAATTTCAAAAGCCAGTAGGTAAGAGCTCTCACAATGGGTGTTAGCTGCCTAGGTTGCCCTGACAATCCCACTGAATAGGTTCCACATGCTTATGGGCCTTTAAATGTCTTTCCAAACCCACCCCAAACAAAAATTACATTCTAAGCAGAAATTTGTATTTAATTACTTTTTGTGGTCAGCTACATAATATAACTTCGAAAACATTTCTGGTGGGTTTGACTGGTTCTGTATTTTCCTCAGGGAAGGCAGCAAGGGCTTTGTCTGCATTTTGTTTCGCTTAATGAGGCGCTGTCCCTGACTGGGACTTTTGTTTGGTTTGGGGTGAGTAAAGCAATACTCTGCTACACTTTCCTAGATAAAGCAAGGCACGCAGGCAACATAACAGTGCCAGCAGCCTTTGTCGCCAGAAACAGGAATGATCATATTTAACAGTGCTGCTCATGGAGAGATTAAACTCGGGCTGGACAGTGAGAAGCTGTGCAGATAATTTGAAATAGATTCCGAGGGTGAATTACTGCTTGGCTGTTCTCCTCACCTCAGTTCTCAGATTTGTGTGCCAACCAACATTTTAAGATAACTCTGCTCTGTTTGCTCCTTGAATTGTCTGGCTGTTTAACAGGCTCTTCAAATAAACAAGGGATAATCTCAGGATTTTGCTTAACAAAGATTGCTTTGTGCAAATTTTAAAAATTCTGAATAGGTTGTTGTACAGGGCCTGGTGCTGCAATCCCTTTTAGCTGTGAATACTTCCACGGCAGTAAATGGTTGCACAACCATAATTTCAGTTAATAAATGATCAATAATACATTCCAGTATATTTTGAAATGCCTCCCAGTATCTGAAAGGGCCTACAAGGAAGTTGGAGAGGAAGTCTTTGTCAGGAACTGCTGTGACAAGACAAGGAGTAATGGGTACAAGTTGAAAGAGGGGAAAATCAAGTTAGATATCAGGAACAAATATTTTACTGTGAGGGTGGGGAGGCCCTGGCACAGGTTGCCCAGAGAAGCCGTGGCTGTCCCATCCATTGAAGTGTCCAAGGCCAGGCTGGACAGGGCTTGGAGCAGCCTGGGACAGTGGAAGGTGTCCCTGCCCATGGTAGGGGCTGGCACTGGATGATCTTCAAGGTCCATTCCATTCCAATCCCTTAACATTCCATGATTCTATGATAATGGCACCATTACCACCAGCAATTTTTCCTTTTGAAAGGTTATTAGAAAATTTTTTATTTAAAAAAAACCACAGTAGTTTGGGCCAAGAAAAGCCCAGACTGGAGAGATTAGAGAACATTGGCATTACCATTATCATTCTCCAGGAATATGTACAATGATCAGCTCCAAAGCGAAAAATATGTTTAAATTTCCACAAATTTCAGTTCAAGCAGGTTATACCTGTCACCATACCTCAGTGTGGTAAATAACTTTGAAAAAGCGTTGTAACACTGCTGAAAATGTACAGGTTTGAGCTTAGAGACCAGTTGGGGAAGCCCGGGCAGCATCAGTTGAAGAATCAGTGTGAGAGGGAAAATTTGTGCTAATGTCTTAACAAACAATTCGATAAGTAGGTGAGTATGAGTGAGTATGGGTGTAAACATCTTTGAAATGAGTCTTAATGTCTCTATTAACAAGTAGCAGGTTTGCTGCAGAGCTCAACTTGACTCCTGAAACCGACAAGGGTCGGCACAAGCCCGAACTTCAAAACTTTGGGGAAAGTGACATGTTTATGGTGGGGGGAAAACACGTGGCAGGCCATTGGGGACGGCTGTACCTTCCTAACCCCTCAGCACTGGGAAAGGCAAAGCGCAACAAGCGGCCGAGATTTGGGGATAAAAGGGAGAGAGAAAACCCCGCGGGCGTGTGGCCTCTCTCTTTATTTGAATAAAGTTGCAGGACTCCTCTGTCTGTTTTGTGAAAACTGGTTTTTCATAGCGTGATTTTCCATACGAGTGTCTTCACAGCCGGGGCTGAGGCCGCGGCCGGGTGCCCTCGCGGGGTGGGGCCGGGGCCGGTTGTGCCCTCGCGGGCTGGGGCCGGGGCCGGTTGTGCCCTCGCGGGCTGGGGCCGGGACCAGTTGTGCCCTCACGGGCTGGGGCCCGGGCCGGGGCTCAGCAGCCGCCGCCGCCAGCAGAGCCTCTTCCGGCCGCTCCAGCCTCCGTCTCTGTGGTTGTTCCTCCCGCTCCTCCCTGCGGGGCGGCGGCGATGGCGGAGCCGGGGAGCGCCGGCGGGAGCCCCGAGCCCCCCGTACAGGTGGTACGTGACAGGCGGGGCCGGGCCGGGGTGCCCGGGGCTGCGAGTGCCCGGGGCGGACACGGCGGCTCGGGCGGGGCCGGGGCTGGCCCCGGAGGGCTCGGTGCCGGCGCGTTCGGGTACACGGGGTTGGCAACGAAAGTCGTAAAATCTTCTACAACACTTCCTGTTTCTGTTACTTCCCGTACAAGTATATGTATATATTTATGTATACATATATATGTATATGTTCATATACATACACATACGTATATGTGCATGTATATGTTCATGTACATATATATATACATATACATATATATATGTACATGTACATGCATATATATGTGTATATATATAGTGTATATATACTATATAGATATAATTTTTAGATATGCGCACTTATCTATAAATAACACGCATAAATAAAGTTAAATATACAACATCTATCTCTATCTGTGCCTATATAGCTATATGCATAGAAATATAAAAATAGAGGAATATATATATATTACTTGTCTAGAATGTGTGGAGTTCAGGGAAAAACAGGTCATGTCTCCATGCTAAATATAGAAATATATGTAATACTTGTGTAGAATGTGTGGGGTTCAGGGAAGTCCAGGTAGTGTGACAATGCTCAAGTCCAGGTTTGATTCACAGCTCTGTTTCAAGTGTCACATTTGGCTCATAGGCTCTGTTGGATGCTGCTGTAAATCAGCCTCAGCTAATGAAATGGTAATGGTGACTCAGATCACTCAGATGATTTGTAATGCCAACAGCACATTAGCTGTTTGCAATTTATCTCCCAAATACTCAAAATTACTTTGAGGGAGCTTAACACCTCTGTAGTTCAGTTTTGGTAGCAGTCATCAAATACAGGAAGGGCTGCCACAAGGAGAACTAAAATAATCGTCTGTGCTGGAATTGGGAAGTAAGACTTGGCATAAACTAGCAAAAAACACTGGAAAAACCATTCTAGTTTTTTTTTTTATGCCTGCTTTTAGTGAGTGCCTTAGCAAGGTTGGTGTTTGACCCTGGAGAGGGTTTGTCAGCAATGCCAGAGCTGTGGTTGATCTTGTTTTGGGACAGGAGAAGCAGCCACAGTCTCTGGAGGTTACTGCCAGCTGGTATTATTGCCATGAGACTGTACCTGTAAGTGAAATAGTGTCCTGGTTCATGTTGTTCCCCTCTTGAAATGGTCCAAGGAGATTGAATGATTCTGATACAGCCACAGGACATTAAAAGCCAATTTATGACTGCCCAGTTGCAACTCTTAATCCAGGGTACAAACCTGGTAATGAACGAGGGAGAAATGAAAGTCTGGATTGTTGATTTATCCTCAAACTAAAACTAAACACAGAATACCAGTGAGCTGAGCAAAAATGGTGAAACTCTAGGATACATCAGCAATACTCTGAGGTGTTAATCCTATTGCTGAGTACAGTTATTTGTGTGGATTTGTTAATTTTTCAGGTTTTACACAGAAGTATCATCAGCACTTGAGCTCTGGGCCTTAGTTTGGCAGGTGTCCAGTTCTGCATGGTTCTGTGGAAGTAGAATTTGCTCACAGGAATGTGTTTAGGAGCATGTAAATACATTATGAGCAGTTCAATTCAGAGCACCTCAGTGCCATCAAGTATTTATGAGTTCTTTTATATGTGCTGCCCTCAAAGTACTTTTTTCTGCTTTCAGTTCAAACTAAACAGGGAGGTCAAACATCATCTTGCTGTTTTGCACTGCTGCCCTGACTTAAAACAGGAGTACACCACGGAAAAAAAGCAAAGAAGTTCCAGTTTTCAAACCAATGGCAAGCCAGTTGGTGATGGCTTAGTCAAATTTTTACTGAGTGAATCAGAAAACAAATTGAAAAATAACTGATTTTTCTGGATGTGCAAAACTGCACAAGTTTTTATTGTCATTGGAAGAATTGTGGAACACTTTTTTTTCTGAATGAATATGTTACATTGATTGGTATGGATGTGTAGGTTCATATTTTAATTGCCATGTCCACATAAAGAATATTAAAATCTTGAGTAAATTGAATATAGTATTTCAGAATCTCAGATTTTTGCTTTTATTTTAGTGTCTAAAATAAGTACTAGTTTGAGACAGTTCTGAAATAATCTTTTTTATCTGTATGTTGAAATTATTGGATAGTCAGTTTCACTTTTTTTTTTTGTTTCTCCCTGTTTTATTTATCTCTCTAAAACACAAATCAAAAGCCTACTTTGCTTAAAGATTTAGAGAGCTTTTGTCCTACTTCTTTTAAGAACTGTTCCGTCATCCTGCCAAAAATCAGTAGGTTCATTCATTTAGGTGTTTGCTATTTTATTTGGCTGTGAAATGTTGTTAATCATGTACCCTACACAGGACAGGGTTGTACCTGTGTGCACATCCTTCAGTGCCCAAAAATCTGCTTTCTGATGGGGGCACCTGTATTTGCACTTTGTACATGTGTTCACATGGCACTAAATTGTGAATAATTCCATCTCAGTATCCCAATGTTTTGTTTCTTAGGATTCTCTCCTGCTCACAATAGGAACAAATTCTCCTTTCTTCCAATTTGTGGTTACCCCAAATAATGAGGAGTTTAAGTTGTGTTTCTAGGGACTTCTTGAAATGTCCCATGAGACTATTTAGGAGTTACTCAGGTCCTTAAGTTCCCCATCTAAAAGTATTTTTAGCAGGTTCAGACTTGGCTCTCCCTTTTCAAACACAGCCAGGGTAGCACCAGGCTGATTTCTCAGGCACGTTGTGAAGGAAGTGTGTTCTCTTTTGAGACACTGAAAGAATTTTGGGAGTTGTTGGCTTTTTAGAGATAACTAGATCAGTGATGAGTAACTAGACTTGAACAGATAAAGCCCTCCTCTCTGGTTTCTAACCAATTTTCAAATCTTTCAGGTGTGTTTTCCTGCTGTGTGTGCCCCTCTGGAGCAAGGGGCTGCAGGAGGAAAGCTGGGATGGCAGAGTGTGGAGCTCCATCACAGATCAACTTCCAATGTGCTTTAGAGCAGTTGGAAGGTGGAATAAATGTTAAAATCTTGACTGCACCCTGAGGGTCCAGCTGCGTAATGAGCATCTCCAATTAGGCTTGAAGAGAAATTGATGAGTAAGATTTATTAATGGAGGACAAAAGTGAGGAGTGTCTCAAGAAATGCAGGAATACTAGAAATAGGTTAGGGTGGTGTTACAGATGTTTCATTTGTGGGTTTGCTTCAGTGGTCTCTCTTGTTTCCTTGGACTTCCACCAAAAACCATCTTGTGGAACTTAATTGAAAAAGAAGGTTGATAGAGAAGAAAGCAAATCATATATTTGTAAGAAAGTAAATGTTCCTCACCTACTTTTATATTTTTAAGGTGCATTTTTTGGTGAAAGTTAGTTTCAGAAGGATCTGCTACTTCTCCTTTTTACTAAATATACAATAAGTAAACAAAAATATGCTTCCTGACATGCATGTGGATCTCTGTTTGTTTTCTTGTAGTCTATCATTTTGCCTGTTCACAACAGTGAATGCTGGTTAGATGAATGCCTGAAGTCAGTTTGGGAACAAGATTTTAAAGGAACCATGGAGCTATCAATTTTTAATGATGCCAGTAAGGTGTGTTTCAGACTTCCTTTAAAATACTGTCTCTAAGAATTTTTGGTTGACTTCAACACACAAATTAAAATAGCTGCATCTATGTAATTATTTTTTCTAGGATGGTTCACCTGAAATAATTGAAAAATGGAAGATCAGGTTTGAAGAAGTTGGTGTTTCAGTAATCATTGGAACCAACAATTCCTCTCAGCCTCGAGGTGGTATGTAGTTTAATTTTGTGAGTTTGGTTCTTATTGCAGGCACTTTCTGATTTTGAGTTTGAAATGTGTCTTTGTAGTCATTTCCACTGCAATGGAAAAAACCCACATTGTTTTCTAGAGCTCTGTTTGAAAACTCGTTCCAATTTGAATTTGGCCCTGTTGCTTTGGGCTCTGTAGAATTTGTTTATATGTTCAAGGAAAGAAGAACTTGGCTAAGCACTTGTGTGCTCTACTCTGCAAAAGCAAAAGAATTTTGTTTAATTGTAGTATACACAATGTTGTTAATGCTTACAATTTTACTGTGGCTTTCTGATATCTGATTTATCTTCAGGAGATGGGTTTTAAGAAAAAAATATATTAAAAATTCCTTGCATAAGGATTTTAAAAGTAAATGCATATCTTTCAGGCCTGAAATAGAAAATAAATACCTTTTTGATGTTGCTTCAATGATCAAATAAAAACAGAGGTTTTATAAGTTTTGATGTGAGCTAAAAACTCTCACTAAAGTCCCAAGTATTCACTCAAAGAGCTAAACCAATATGTTTAGTGAGCTGTCAGACAGGTGTGTGATGTGATCCCCTATTCATTTGCATGCTAATATGAATTATCTCCCACTGCAGAAGATTACAAATAAATCTCTCTTTAAACAGATTTTCTTTTGCTTGCTTTGGTTGGTTTATGTTTGAGGGGTTTTAGCACAAAATCTCCCTAAAATGTAAAACAGAAATAAAAGTCAGTTGGTTTTTGGAGAAGCTGTTGTTGAGTGGCAGTAACGTTGGAAGATCACAAGGGAAGAACAATGTGCTCACAGTTTGTACTGGAGCTGTGTAACCAATGGTTCTGTCATCCTGGACTTTGTTTTAATGAGTAGACAGGTAGGAATTGTTGGTTCCAAGTTTGTGTCTTTGAAGTTATCTCTTAAAAGCCACACTTTGGGAACACTGTAACACAGAATTTGGACAGTTACTGTTTTTTCACTGCACGTCCTGTTTGAAGTGGAAAGAAACTCAGGCTCTTTAGAGTCTCCTCAAGATGATCTTCTTATGCAAAAGCCCACTTCTGTTCCAGAAAGTTTGCTTTTCATCCCCTGTTGAAACATGCAAATAAATTGGGAGTTTGTGCACTGAATTCATCTGCAACCTGGTAGAGGCCCCTGGCTTTATTTACTGTCATTTCTCCTGACTGTAGGCTTTACATCTGTTTTTAAATAGTTGTCAGACATAGCAATACTGAAGTAACACAGCATAACCCTTACTATAAATATTTTTAGTATTTTAATACCTTTAGCATGAACTGGTGTTGTTTTGACAGTGCAGCTTGTAATATTAGAACTATTGGGCTGGTAATGACAAAAGGCAGACAAGGTTTTTAGAGGGAATTTTTCTCTTTTGGGCAACTGATACAGCTGGAGTTGAGCAATGTCAAGAATTACTCATAATCCTGTAAATTTTTTCTTTTTTTTTGTCCCCCCTCTGCTATTGGGTGATCAGTCTCTTTTCAAAACTGACTTCTTTTACTGATCAAGAAACTGATCAAGAAATGAAGCAGGTTGCAATTTCCTAAATCAATGAATAATCCCAGAAGTTGTTAATTCTGTTACTTAAGATAGCTAGTAATGTTTCTACTAATCCTGTCATGTTGTGTAACATATTTTCCATTTTTATAAACATTTGCTATGTCTAAAATCTTGTTCCTACTCGAGTGTTGTATCAATTGTGTATAAACTAAATTTTAGTTTGCCAGAACACACAAGCAGGATGGTTTTTTTTTTTAAATTTTAGAATTCTGATGTCTGTTCACCTCTGCACTTCAGGAAACTGAACCTAAAACTGAGTTCCAGTTGTGAATTCCACTGTGCCATTAGGGATATGTCAGATTATTAAATTATTTTTTGGTTTAGCATGCATTTGTCAGTGTTGGGGTTAGCTGGAGACTGAACAGATCTCCAATAAATTGGGGGTGAGAGGGGCTGTGCACTATTTAAATATATAATTTAAAAAATAGTGTGGAATGCATATTTCTGCTAAAAAACAAAGCCAGGAGACACTCTCAGGTCACAATTCAAACAAGGACATCTTTACTCCATGGTTGTTAAATTTTAGAAGCAGGTTACTTGAAATCCATAGCATTTGTTTGCTTTTGGTGATTTACTTTCATTTTGTTAAGGACTAGGTACAACTGGAAGGAGCCTTGCCTTTAAAAGAAGATGCTTTGGTACAGAAACAATGTACTAGTCAGGCTTCACATCTTCAACTATTTACACAAGATTAGGATTTATTCCTGATTCTTTTCTAACATGTAAAAGAAAGGGGGGGAACCTTGGAAAAAAGAAAGGGTCACTTGCCTAAAAAAAGGAAACCTTTTTTCTTTCCAAGAGTAAGGAATGTTAATATCTCACTGAGGCTTAAGTTTTTACGGCTGTAACCATGGTAACAGGCTCTTTTCACCAAGTAAGCAGGCCTTACAAAACTCAGAGACCTGGCACAAACATTTCATTTTGTTCAGTAGAGTAATATTAAAGAATTTTTTTTACTCATGCCAAACACAGAATTTGTTGTGGTGAAAGAATTTTTAATAGCTAGTTTCTTCTATGGGGAGTTATATTTATCTTCTCAATAATTTAAAAAATGTGTGTATTTTCTTCTCTCTCTTTCCTCTAAAAGATGTCTGGTATATGAAAAACCTCAGGATGTTTCTGTCTTAAACATAGCAAGAAGTATTTTCCAACTCATTCTCATAACAAATACTAGATATTTCTTGATTTTATTTAAAGTGGTTTATTTGAAAATGAGATCTGAAATACTCCAGGAAGTTCATAGAGTTGTATAATTGCCATCAAGCCTCCTTCACTCTTTTCTTACAGTTTTGCTTCCTTAATGAATTATTTTCCTTTGAAAGTCGTTGAAATATTTGGGCGTGTTAATGACAGCACTGAAATGTAAGTCCAGGCCACTTTACAGCTGCTGTGGCTTCTGATAGCGCTGATGTGTTTAAAATTGGGCAAATTTAATTCTGTCATCATTTTTTGTGCTGTTCTTTTATCTCCTGCTTTACTGGGGGTAAGTGAAGGACTGGGGGTTGCTGCTCTGGCATGCCCAGGCCTGCTGACTTGCATCAGTTGTGGTGCCAGGACCCAGCTCTGCTGCTGTGGCAGCTCCTGCCTCTGCCAGCTGCTTTTTCACTGCCAGTGGGAAGGAGACTGAGAGTCACTGTTGCAGATGGGATTCCACAGTCACAGGTCTGTAAAAGGCAGAATGTAAACATCCTGTAAAATAATAAATCCAAAAAAACACACAGTGAGGAGAAGTTGAGGTGAGGATTAAAGTACATGAGAAAAAATAACACAGTTATAAGGAGGAGCCTTTATTAGTCCTGCTCTGGTGGTAGTTGACATAATGTTCCTTGAGGCAGTAAGAAATGCAGTCATAAGTCTTTTTCTGTACTTGGACAGCTCAGCAAAATAGCCAAGGAGCACGTGCATTACAACTAAGGGAACCTTTGAGCCCAGTTAAATCTGTTTCCTGAGCTAACTTAAATTTGTAACACATAAAAGGATAAGAGAATTACAGAATTCTGCTTTTTTTCAAATGCTAAGACAGAAACTTTGTGTATAATATTATTTAAAATTATTCTGTTCCACTTCATGGTGAGATTTTTTTGGCTTTACATTTTCAGTTTTCCCTCTAAAGAGTAAAAACCCTACAGTATTGCTTGTCTTCACAATAATGTTCATTTTGCAGGTCAGGGTGATCTTGCTGGATTCCCTGACTTGATTCCATAAATACTCCAGAGGAAGCTGAAGTGTTTCATATGTGACCAAGTGGAATCCATGCAGCATTTTTCAGACTAACACTGGATGTAGGGTGGGCTTTTCTTAGAATGCTGCCCAGGGCAAAAATTCAGAGATCAGAAAGTTCTTAGGTTCACCTTGTCCACCTGCAAAAATGATCCCAGGCAAGCATTCCCACCTTGTGGGTGTATCCCAGTGGTTGCTGCAGTCCCATCCTTACCTTCAGCTGTGGATTCCTGCTCTTTGCTATTTTTCTGCTTCTGCCATTTGTTTGATCCTCCAGAGCAGTCATCTACTTCAGAAATTAAGCTGAAATTAAAACAATTTTCTTCTTTGGTTCATTCATTTCTTCCTGAAATGAATGGGTTGGTAAAAAGATTTACCAAGTGTCAGGAAGTCAGAAACTGAGACAACCTGGGTGCCAATGTTGTCATTTGTCTGAAGTGACATTTCAGTGTGGTCTCCATTGGTGATACACATGTTATGCTATAAATAAATCACCTTTGTGCTCTCTGTATGATTCTAATAAATTAGCCTTCTTTGGCTCCTCCTGCATCCCCTTTACATGAATGGCATGTGAAGGTTTTGTATTTGCAAACTTTATACTTAACAAGCACCAAGGAACAGAACATTTTTAGTCCTTCTGAGAACCCTGATGGGAAGAACAGCAGTTTCTGGTCCTTCCCTGCCTCTTTTATGATTTGCTAGTATTTTTTAGGGCTTCAAAGATGAATGAAGATGGAGGGTTTTCAGCATCTGCTCTTTGCAAGGGGTGGGCCTGGGTGACCTTTAAAGGTTCCTTCCAGCCCAAAGCTTTCTGTGATTCCACAAGCTGAGGTTCTGGATATAAAACCTGCCCCCTTCAAGATACACAATTACATATTATATCTTTGGGGAGGGCTGGCAAAAGTACTCTTATTCTACTTGATTGTAGAATTCTGGTACTCACTCAGAGAAGGTGACTGACATAAATATTCACAAATTACCTTGCTTTAAAAATGGAAAAATCTGGTACCTTATGTGATACTGATTTGTGTATTTTCATTTGTTCCATTTTATTAAAATTTTAAAAGATGCAACAGTAAAAATTCCTCCATCTTTTTATCTGTGCTTTCTCTCTTTCAGTTGGATTTGCTAAAAATCAAGCAGTAATTCAGAGCTCAGGAACCTATCTCTGCTTTCTGGATTCAGTAAGTTAATGCATTTTGTCTAACTTGGTTTTGTCAATAAAATCCTTTCCTTTTTAATGGAGTTGCTGATTTGCTATAAGACAAACTGCTTAAAGGAGTTTGTTTAACGTGCTGGTTACTATTTATGGCTGTAAAGTTGTATTCCAACCTGCAGAAAGCCTTACATCATTCTTTGATTATATCAGATTTCACAAGCTGTTGTGAACAGGGCTGGGCAAGGTTGGTATTTAGGTGTTTTGAGGATTTCTCTTTCCCACATTCTTTAGAAAATTGTATTGATGAGAAACTAAGAGCTAATCTACTGGCTTTTTGATGTAAAATAGGAGAAGTCTCACCTTCCAAGCTGAATTTTTTTTTTCCTGTCCTTTGTTGCATATCTTCTGTGAAGCCATTGAGCTCAGTAATGCTCAGATAAGGATCTCACTTATGCAGCTGAATATGCAGGAATGGTTTCACAAAGGTGCCCAGCTGAGCACAGGAGTGGGGCCGTGTGCTGGGAGCAGGCAAGAAGAGCAGGACCTTCAAGGCTCACTGATCTCCTGTAATTTCACCTGAAGATTGATTTTTTTTTTTCCCTCTGAACCCTCAGTTCATTGGAACTGAGCTATGGGTTAGGGTAAGATGAAGTGGCTGCTGACAGGGTTGGTTTTCAGCTACAATTCAACTGAATATTATGATTGTCTGTGCTTGTAAAAAGTGGTGTGAGAGCAGGTTTGTGAGCTCTACAGCCATTCTCAGGTTTTAATTAGGGAAAACCTTCAGTTTGCAAACCACACCTGCCTTATCAATTGATGGAAGAAATTTTTTTTGTTCATATGTTAAAATGTTGTGATTTTTGTGTTATATTGTTAGTCAGTGAGTCTGTTTACACATCTAAAATTAAAAAGAAACAAAACCCAAGGAAACTTGCTTATGATTTGCAAAGTTTGAGTATTCTAGGCTTGCATTACATTGCACAGGGCATTCTAGGGAGTCTGTGGGATGAGGAATGTGTGTGCTTGACCTGGCTGAAGTCATCTGAGTCCACCAGTACATGAATGAGAAATTAATGTACTCTTGTCCCAAGAAGCTTCCTATCTTCTGTATCAGATATGTATAGCATGATGTACTGAAGTAAATTATGGGTTAGTCTTTCTTTTCCATCCAGGGAGATGTAGTTGTTTGAAAATCACTAGCAGTAAACTAGAAAATCACATTCTCTAAATGAAGTTAATTCATATTTTCATAGTGATTCTTCAGAATTCTCAATTTGTTATTTGCCATATATTAAAATCTTCCTGCTGCTGTGTATCTGTTGGCTGACTATTGCAGGAAAAAAAAAACATCAGGGAGTCAAATTACAGTTATTAAGGAATATAACTGGTAATGATACTCTATTTCTGCAATATTGTCATTAGCAGAAGTTTATATTTAATATTACCAAGGATTACTTGAAGTGAGCTGAGGATTTTATGGTTTACAGTGTGGATAAGCTTAGGAGAAGTTACAAAGATTTTCTGTTCTATGCATTTCTATTGCTTCTTCAAATCAGAGGCATTCTGGACTACCAGAAGCCCAATCTTGTTACAAAAGAAATATTAAATACCTGGCATTACTTAAATGTATTTTCTACTGTCTCCCCTTGTGACTACCATGTTTTGCTGAAAACAGATCAGAGCCAATAAAATGGATGTGGAAACTGCTACAAGTCCAAAAATTGCTCAGTGTTTTGGCTGTAGTTAGTAAATGTTGTGTGCTAGTAGCTGGGGCACAGATGTTGCCAGCTGTTTAACAACTCTCCTTCCACACACCACCTACCTTCTTCATTTCAGTCACCAGTCCAGCATCCAGCTCTCTAGGAAGGAATGTTGATATCAGCCTGCTGGAATGTGCTGCAGCCATGCCAAGGAATTGACCTTCAGAAGTGCAGCCACAATTTCAGCTTTGCTGCAGGTGGATGTGGAGAGGAATGGAGCTGTTTGTGCACATCACAAATGGGTGGAGAAATGCATCCCTGGCTTTTTGTGCATTCTTTGTTTTCTCTGTGAAGTGAAATGAGTGGATGAGCATATTTGAGAGCATCGTTGGAAGTGCTGGCTCCAGCAAGGCTGTTTCTGCTTGCCATTCCAGCTGGAGCCAAGCTGCTCGTGTTATGTCTCTCAACACAGATTTCTGAGGACAACAAACTGGGAAGAAATGTGGAAAAAAAAAGGTTACAGGTCTCAGAACTGTCAGAATTTGATCAGCCTTTTCTAGTGTGAAGTGGCAGCTGTTGGACTAACAGCTATTGTGGAGTTTTTTACTGTGGTTGTTGTTACAGATTTCACCTCCAAGCTGCTGAGGCATTTTTTCCCCTGTGGGAAAACAAGTAGAAAAATTGAAGCTACTTAACAATTTCTTCATAATATGGGAAAATGAGGGCTAATTTTGCAAATATATTTCACTGTTAGCTTTTCTTCTTTAAATTGTCTGCATATATGACTTTATCTGCCAGTTTCATTGTACTGTAGCTGTAGTTTATCACTTCTCTGGGGTGGTGCCATCTTTTTTAGGAGCATTTACCCCCTTGCAGCACAGCAGAACTCTTACACTAAAAATTCTGCTTTGAACTGCTGTTTTCATTGACATGCACATAAACATGCCTCTACTTGTCTGAAACTGGATTTCTTTAAAAAAGGATCGTGCTTTCATTTAATCGTAATAATCTGTGGAGTTCCAGGTTTTATTTCAGGTTGTTTCTGTTTATTTCAGGTTTATTCTGTGGAGTTTCCAGGTTTTATTTCAGGTTTATTCAGTGTTGTTGGAGAGTTTCTGACTGTTAAAGAAGAAACATAAAAATGTGTCCTTTTTTGACCTGCAGTGTTTCAAAACCAGTCATAATCACTTGAGAACTTAACGTGCTTGTTTTAATCTTTTGAAAGGCTCTGTTGGCAATGTATCACAATTTCAGAGATTCTCAGGAAGTTCAAAGATATGACTTTAAACCATGTTCCCACAGTGTCACTGCTTGCTAATTGTCCAAAATGCCATGGGGACACAGGTAAGTTTTGTTCACCAAAAACGAGGGTGAACCACAGCAGGTTTGTCATTCCTGTGATGGAATTGGCAGCTGCTAACCTGTTCCTTTTGGTTTGGGAGATTGGTTTGCATGATTTAAGTTGGGAATGGTAATTCTTTATTGCTGTGTGCATAACTGCTTAATTTCAAATTGCATGTGTTCCTTGAGGTTCAAGTTCAAACCCACCTCGTTGAGGGGTGTTGCTAAAGGCCTTGGAGGAAGATGGTGGGACCTTCTCCAGCCAGGTGTGTCAGGCACACTCAGTTATAAACAGATTGTTTTTCCAGCCTCTCTAACTTCCTGGGTTTGGAAGCATGGATTTCCTTTTACTTGCCATTGTACATTACAGGCATTAATAAATTTCTGAAATATTCCTCCTCTGTTTCAAATTAGTCTGTGTTTCTTAGGAAACTAAGATGTGATCAGATTTTCTTTCTATTGTTGTTTAACATACTGTTCCTTGGGAACTTCTCCTCTGATTTAAAAACTGAAATAAGCTGTTACACAATTAGCAGGTGTGGATGTAGTGGTGAAATCCATTACCCGAAGAGTTGTCCATCTTTCCTAATCACTAATGAGCCCTAAAAAGTCAAAATACAAGTGCTTGAAGGCATCATCCCTCTCATTGTTTTGTAAAGATATATTAAAACCAGATTAAATGTCTCTGTCTGGTATGAAATGTTAAATGAAGAGGCAAACCTTCAGAATTTGGTTGCCATAACCTCTCCCTACATGTGTGTTCATCTATTCAGCAGTTAAAGAGGGCATTTGGAATCACTGGGAAAGGTTTTACTCTTGTCGGGGTTTACTGGCTTTGCTGCTGAGCACCTTGTGAGTTACCTGCTTCACTTCCCTGCAAACACACCATTTTTTTTCAGTGATCTATGAGCAAAAATCAAGGTGATCTCCAATGACCACAGAAAAGCAAGATATGGGAAGGCATGTGTCTGTATTTGTTGAATAAATGCACTGAGGTGGGAGCTGCTTCTACAGCAAAAGTTTCCTGACCAACTAATAGTGGTACTTAATTAAAAGATTCCATTAAAAAGATTGTCAGGCTCATAAGAGCACCACATAGATCTTTCCATGTAGACCTGTTTGTTGCTATGCTCAAAAAAAGGAAAGGTGCTCAATGTAGTCAGCTTCTTAAATTTGAAATGTTTTCTTTGTTGTCCCCTTCTTTCTCAGTTTAATTTGGGAGTAGAAACAGAAAAGTAGCATTTTTTCTTATGATTTTTTTTCTTGCAAGTACTGACAGATGATTAGTCCCAGGTGATTTGTGGGTGCCATTGGAGTGGTTTGATCCACTGTGAGATCCATCCAGTGAGTTTGATGGTGTGGGGCTGTTCAAAGAGCAGCCCCTGGAGGATTGCCTGGGATCAGGGTATTTCCTTCAGCAGAGCTGCTGACAGGCCACTTTTTGGAGGTCCTAGGCATTTCACTTTCCTGCTTCAAGGAGTTGAACTGAACAATGGCAAAGAAAGATTTTCCCTGCAGTCTGAGCAGGTGCAGGATAAATGAATGGACCATTTGATGAATTGAAAGATTTTGGAGATGCCATATTGTTGCTCAGTGAGTGAAACATTCCTCCCGCTGCTGCTGCTATTGTATTTTGAATTTAATAACTGTGATGGGAAGAAGGTGCTGTTGTTATGGGAGTGGAGTGTATCAGCTCTCAATCCTTTTATTTTTTTCATTTTGAGCAGCCAAATTTGGAGGAGTTTGTGGAAAAGCAGGAGATGCTGAGTGTGTAATGTGAGCTTAAGAAAGCACCTTAGTACTGACCTATAATGTTTTGTTTGCTGTGAACTTGCCCTTGGTTACAAAAAGTAGATGTGTATTGTGCATTGAATTGTATATTTTGTTTTACTTTCTCAAGTGCAGAAGCGCCAATTTTTAAGGGAGAATGATGAAGTTACCACTGTGGAGCCCAATATGCTCCACATAGCCTGGCTGAAGGAGCCAGCTTTTATATTCCAAGTATATGACTAGAGAATGCATGCATTTATTGAGCATTTATTTTAAATTTCTTTTCTTTTTTCCATTTTTTCCATGGAAGAAATTTCTCTTCATCCTGTCAGCTGAATGTCTGCTAGGGGACAACCATTAGAGACTTCCATGTGAACAGAGAAAATTGGATTTTATTGTAAACTTCTGTTTAGTTAAAATTATTTTTCAGTGTAAGTCACTGCTACTGTTGTTATCTTCCCTACCCTCACCTAGGAAACAGAAACAAACTAAATATACTTCCCTTTTTTGTATAGGCCCTTTTTTTTTCTGTCTGAAATGAGTAAAAAATAATTTGGAAAGTGTTTCCCTGATTACTGAGGTTTTATTCTCAGTGTTAAATCAGAAAAAAAAAAAAAAAAAGAGATGACCAAACTCTGCCTGTAGAAACCAAAGTCTGGCAACACCTTTGCTGAATTCAATATCATAAGTGCAATAGCTTTGATAGAAAATTTGTGATGCATTGTGTACTGTTGGGTAAATATTTTACCCTCTTAACTGTTTAATACTATAGTTGCTAAAATTCCATAATTTTTAAGGTGCTCCTAATTTGTGGTACAATCACTTTGGATTTATTTTGGTTTTAAAATACCAATTATTTGGATTTATTTTGGTTTTAAAATACCAATTTTAAATCCATCGGAGTTCCCTAAGATTATTTCACTATAAATGCATTTACATTTCACTATAAATACATTATAAATAAATAAATAAAACTTTCCAGTCACACGTAGTGAAGAGTCTGTCAAAGTTGGATTTTGCAGTTGCTTTTCTCATACCAACCTGAATCCAAAAAAGCTGAATGATGGTTGAAACTCGTTTCTGTCTGGGATATGATTTATATTTTGTGCTCATGTTATAGTATTATTATATTATTCATTAGTATTATATATAGTATTAGTATATACTATATATAGTATTATTATAATAATCATTATTATAGTATTTGGGATTATGTCCTAAACAATTCTTTTTTCCCCCCATCTTTCTTTCTCCTTCCATGAACTCAGAAGGTCTCACAGAACCATCCAGCAGTGCAGTGTGTGTGTAAAGCTGCCAATAAAAAAATGAGACAGAATTATTAAAAGAAATACAGGTCATGCAGGGTAAGAGTTCATAGAGTTTTCCAGCATTAGAGAACAAAGCTGTATTAATAAAAAGAGGCATTTAGAAGTTTTTGTGGTTATAGTGCCCCCTCTTTAGCTGGAGTTTACAGAATTCTGATGCTCTCTGATAGCCTAAGCCCCAGATCTGTGAGTTTTGCCAATAGCATCAAACTGCCCCAGTGTTTTCTTAGGGGAATGGGGCCATTCCTGTCAAACTGGGTGGTTGTGAAAACATGACACCGACCTCTTTGGTGCATAGGTTATTTTGATTTGGTTTGAATGCTTTCCATGCTGATTTAACCTTTTTCAATCAAGTATATTATTTTTCATCTTTGTGAATGTGAGAGTTCTCTCTTGTGTGAGATCATGAACAGTGAGATCCTTTAGCACAAGAGCAAATGTTTTATATTGTAAAAAATGAGGGTAACACTGTTCTGAGCATTGAAATTCCTGCCTTTTTGGTAGATTTCCCCTTTTTTCCCCTTTTTATCTCTTCCCCCCCCCCCCCCCCCCTCCTTTTCTCCCCCTTCTTCCCCTTTTTCATTCTTTTTCCTCCCTTTTCACTTTTTCCCCCTTTTTCCCTTTTCCCTCCTTTTCCCTTTTCCTCCTTTTTCCTCCTTTTTCCTCCCTTTTCCCTTTTTTTTCCCCTTTTCCCCTTTTTTCCCCTTCATTTGGATTTACCAAGAAAACATCTAAGGCTCCTTAGCAACTTGTAAAGGAGTGAACACAGTTCAGTTAAAATATATCTGCTATTGCTTGTATGAAAACCAGGTTTTAATTCACAAAAATCAGCTCTGTGTTTGGCATAAAGAAACAGAATTATGATTTTTCTTGTGGGAAATAGGGTGAAGGTTTTATGGGAACACTTTCTTGATACTGGAATTCTGGTGCTCTATGGATAAAGTGGATGAGGTGAGAAATAATATTGTTGTAGTTTTGAAGTCATGGGAAATCTGAAGGGTTTTTTTGCTCTATTGGCTTTGAAAATCAGGAACAGCTGTCATGTTTATTACTAAACATATCCTAAATGCAAAATGCTTTTGACAATGTAGTCCTCCCATCTTTTATAAACTTATGTGTGATAAGAGTCAGTTTTATTATTATTTTATCTTTAACCTTGAATTGTATTAAACAGTTGGATCTACTTCTGAAACTTTTTTTATCATGCATGTTTTGATAAAACTATAGGGGCACCTTTATAGCAAGGTCATTCAGTTCTTCAAGCTGAAGATATTTAAGCACTAATATTTTTTTTGTTGCTGTTGGCTTAATGGGAAGTTTTAATGTGAAAGTGGTTGGAAATTCAATATTGAGGGTTTGTGCTTTAATAGGAAAATCAGAATTATTTCAGTGTGAGGAACTGTTAAAAGGGTGTCTGTAGAACAGGAATTCAGGGCTCCTTTGAATTATGTTTGCCTGATTAAGTTTATTTGGAAATACTCTGAGAAGAAATAGGCTGTGTTAGCTTTAACAAGTATCTAAAAAAGGCTGATTCTTTAAAAGGGGGGAAATATGGCACCAACATGGAAAAGAATATAGGTAGAAACCTTAGGGGCCTAAAAAATTTAGGAAAGAAAAATTGTGCTGAAATTTCTATAAACTGTGAAATCACTGTCTAGAAAGGATTTAATTTTGAACAGGAAATATTATAATTTTGAAAAGAATATCTCTTAACAATTAAAGGTAGGACAGCAAAGTTACTGACTTTTCACAAAACAACCTATCCTTTTGTATGTAAATAGAACAGATCTTTGTGCTGCCAGTGGAAGAAGTACTAACACAAAATTTAAATCCAGATGGTGTGTCTTAAAGCCGTGTCAATGCTAATGCGTTCTGTGAGTGTGGGTACTTCCCTTTTTCCTTTTCCTTAGAATTTTCTCATTTCACCAGTAATAGTTTTTTGTGCCCATGAAATATGACATATTTTTAGATCTAGAGACCAAAGGCTTTTCATTTTCAGTGGAACAAGTCAGATTGCAGAGAGCATTTCCTCACATTGCTGCTTTAACTTAGGGTAGTTCCTTGTCCTCACACTGCCCGTGCTGCTGGGGCAGTTGGGAAAGAGTTGGAGAGTTTCTTGAGAAATAAATGTGCAATGTGAGGGTGCTGTGGATGTGTGGTGAGATCACAGCACCACTGTCACGTAGTAGTTTTGATCACTTCCAGCTCCAACAGCATCCAGTTCAATCCACAAAAAGTGTGAAGTCTCCTCATATCTGTTCCATTTGCATTTCTGACTGCCAGCCAGTAAAATGATGTTCATTTAGCAACATATTCTAATGTGTGTCAGTAGTGTTCTGTGACCCTTTTTATGTTCACTAACAGTGTGCTATTTATTCCAGGATGATGTGATGATGCCACAGCGGGTTAGGCTGCAGCACCAAGTTGCCATTCAACACCCAAACAGTGTGAGTACTTTTTTCTTGTGTGTATTTCTGGGTTTTTCTTTGACAGAGTTCCGGATACATCTTTAAAAGGATATGAAAATTTCACAGTGGGGCTGGGGGAGGCAAAGCAATAACCAGTGTATTCTTTTCCTTTATTTTTAATCCTTGCACTGAATGGGAGCTTTGATTGAACTTCTTTTCTTCCTTTTATTTTCTCTCTTCAGAAAACCAGATCTCATTACAACAGTGATACTCTTTTGCAAATAAGTATATAGGTTTGGCTAATGTCTGTAATCTAAAGGAGAATGCCTTTTTTATGTGGCCTTTCCAAGTCATGTGAAAAACTGCAAAGGATTGGCTACAGCTATGGTTTATCTGCTTTTAATAATTAAGGAACTGTAAACCATAGGGAATGTAGGGGTTGTTACCAGTGATCAACTGGCCTAGAGTTCAGCTGATGTTTCTCTCTCTGTCTGCCTGTAAAATGAAACATTATTAGAATTCCATTCTTTATTCCTGTGAAATAAACTGTCAGGAGTCATCTGTGAGAGAGTTTTTCTCTGATCTATATGATTTTGTGTTTATATGGTTTTCTGTGATTAGGGTCAGTGTTCTTTAGAGGGAGTTTGTGCATATGTTTTACTTATCCAAAGATTGTATGTATATATATATATAAATATATATATTTAAAAAAATAACTGTGGCAGTTAACTAATTTGTCGATACTACTGACAAATGTATTCCTTTATAAACTTAAAAACTGAGTTTGTTTTGTCAGCAAAATCAGCCTTATTGTTTCCACGTCTCTGACATTTTCTCTTGTGATACTTCAGTGTGCCAGAGGTTTCTGGAAAGGAGAGGTTGATTGACTTGATCTGTCATGAAGGTGTTTCCTGCAGGTATCTGAACAAAACACACAGTTTTAGGATTATTGCTCTCTGTCAACTAAACACCTTTTGAACTTTTTGAACTCCAAAAGACACTTTTTTTGGCTGAGAGATGTCTGCCAAACAACCTGCTGCTTAGTGGTGGGATGTGTACCTGCTCATCACACCACCTGTTTTAGGGCTCTTCTGAAATCTGATCATCCTTACAATGGGATTTATTAAATTGTAGCTTTAACAGTACCTGAGTAGCAGTTAACCTAACTCACATTACAAACACAATAAAATGATGAATCCAAAGTTGTTTTTGTTCTGATATCCATCAGTTAATGTAATTCTGGAGTCAGATGCCAAAAAACCAGAAAGGCAGGTTGATCCAGTATGCTGGTTTTATGGAAATTAGTGCTAAGAGCTATCATATTTCTTGCTTATATGGCTTCTATAGATGTAAATTAAAACTTTTTTAATTAGACTAAATTCAACTAAACAGTTTGTAGTCTTTTTAGGAAGTACTTCAACTGTTTTGTTTATATTCTGTTATCCTTTAGTGCCCAACAATCCTCAGTATGAGCTATTAAATGACAATCAAACGGTAATAAAGAGGGCCTGAGCAGACTGAAGGGCCTTTATGATCTGTTCTAAGCATCACAAACCTGGTACTGCCATGTTCCAAATTCAGGTGAATTTATGGTCCTGTTTCAGTCTGGTATTTGTGGTGGCCCTGCCTTGGCTGGGTTCTGTCACTCTTCAGAAGGATGGGGTGGTGGGAGACAGAGAAGGTGGAAAAAACCTGTGGGTCAAAAAAAATTATTTTTTATTAAAAGCAAAAGGAGCTGTCCTTTGTTCAGTTTGGATCTGACTGCCTTGCCCACCCTCAGCCTTGTGGAGAGGGAAAATGTTGGAGAGAGCCTTGGGAGGAGGGCTGAGAGCACTGGTGTGTTACCAGCACACAGCACTGGAGGGGCTGGCATGGTCAGAATTAACTCTATTTCCACCAGAGCCAGCACATTTTCCATGTTACAGGTACAGAAAATGTGTGGGATGCCTGGGTGAGGTGTGACCTGCTGGTTAACAGTTGGATCTTACAGAATTCTAATGCAAAGGTCTGAAGGAGAAAGGGGAGCACATCCACCTGTTTCTAGTGAGCAAATAGATCAGTTTGGCCCAGAGCCCCTCAACAAGTTTGACAAAAGTTGGCCTGGTCACAAATCTACTGACCAGTGGCAGGGTGGACTTCTGTTCTTAAAGAATGATCTCTCTGCTGTCCTCAGGATAATCATGCCATTCAATTTTCTGGCCTTGGAAGATGTTTGGGGATGTTTGAATGAAGTTTTGTTCTGTGTTTGAAGTTCTGGCCTGGCTTCAATCAGTCTGATAAACCAGAGTAGGTGGAGGGGGAAAAAAAAATTAAAACAAAAAGCAGAAGGTTGAGAAATGCCTGTGAAGCAGTGAGCTTTTTTGGTTTGTTCCTGAAATTCTAATTTGCAGAATTTGCACTTTCCACTGTTTTGCAACTTCTCCTGATCTGGATTTTTGACTTTATGCAGTCTCAATATACTTTCAGAAATTTCATTCCTAATCCTAGTCCTGCTGATCGTTACTGGGAATCAGATTTGAAGATCAGCCTGATATTGTAGGCTTCAGTCTGCTATTGTTGTTATTTTTGATCAACAGGTAGGAAAATCTCAAACTTTGCCCATCAAGAGAAATCTCCCAGGTTCTAATTAATCCCTGAGGTTCTTCCTCTTTTGTGTTACTCTTAAATGCAAATTGCCCTGCTCTGATTTAAAGCCTGGTTACTAAACAGCAGAAGATATCATATGCCTCTGGGAGCTTCCCAACAAATTATTCTTTAAAGAAACCTGTGTCTCCATCTCTGAAAAAGCAAGAAGCTTGCCCCAGGTTCAGGTGCTGGAACACTGAGGTAACAGCAGCAGTGTTTGTGTCTCATTTCCTGCATCAGAGACTCCTTAATTGTGCTTTAAAGAGTGAGTTCATTTCTATTCTCCTAAGCTGCTCTTATCTGGGACACTTTTTAAAAATAAGGCTTGAGGGTGGAACTGTTCTGACCTTGGAAATGTTCAGAGTGGATCTCAAAATACAAATCACTAATGCATTGTGCTTTTGGTTGAAGCACACCTGCTGTCACCTTGTCCTCTGGTGACTATTTTACATCATCTCCAAGTCCCCCTGACATGAATTCTGTAAATAGACAAAAGTTTTTGAGACTCTGTGTATTTATGCTACAAATTCTTAAATTCTGCTTAAGACCTATCAGGCTCAGTGCAAATCCCAACTTGTAGCAGTTGTGAAGCTCAGGGACATCACACTGGTTTTATTTATCCATGATAAGCCAGGTGTTGCTTATTTACCAACCACAAAACATGTATGCTTTGTTGGCAGCTAATTAATAGGAGGATTCAAGCTTCTATTTCCCTTAATTCTGAAAAAATCATGCCTTCATATCTTATTCTGTGCTCTCCTGGAGCTCCAACCTGGTGTATCTACTGGTGTTCTACAGAACAACTTTCTAAGTTTGGAGTAGCCCAGGAAATTATTTCCCAAATCGCACACACTGTGCAGTCTTTCACTCTGCCTCTCATTAATTCTATTATTTAGTTTCAACAGGGTTACCCTCTGATTTTGTGTTACCTCAAAGATTTTTTTTTCAAGGAGAGAGGGGATGTCAGTTGGATCTGCTCCCTGGTTGCCTCATTGCTCTGGGCATGCTGAAGGAGAATCACTGGACCTGGGAATGATCTTGAAGACACTGAGTAAAATTTAAGAGCTTATAAAATAACTAAACTTTTCCTCACTGTCCCCTTCCTCAGTGAGAAAACAGCTGGAGTGAGAATGTGTGAAATAGAAATAAAGAACATTTCCTTTTGTTTTCTCTGGCTCACTGGGAGGTGAATCAGTAGCAGTGTCACAACGAACACCTTTCTATTTGTTGTGAAATTACAATCCTCTGTCTCAAACAGGTAGGATACCTGGGCATGTGAGAGAACATGAATATACATTTGCATTTCTTCAATGAGCAATTCTCACTATTTTGCATCTCTAAAGCAGATTTTTGGCATATTCTGTAGCTTGGCTTTAGATCAAGAGCAGCAGTGCCTAAAGCCATTTTTATCTGTTGATTATCTGCCTGTGTTCACCAACTGCCTGAATTCTGCATATCTTTGATGGTTAATGTGACTCTAAGATAGTTGAGGGGATTGAGTGAATTGAACAATTCCTGGCTGGCACGGGGAGCTGGTGGCTCACAGACCTGTTCACCTGCCCTGGGAGAGCTGAAATAAATATTGCACAATTGGCCAAGGAATTCGAGAAAGCAGCAGATGAATGAGAACTGAGCTGCTTTCTTTAGGGCACAGCTCTAGGCCAAAAGCATTGACTGTTTACCCCCTACCCCTGAACTTCCCAAATTAACTGTATTTAGAAGTTAAGAGGATTTTTTTTTCCCTTTTGGTCTGGAAACATATATTTTTTTAATTCTGAAAGTCATAATTTAATAGATTTTTTTTCATGTCACTGTACCCTGTGCTGTTCTGCTTGTTGGGACCTGGCACACCTTTCTGCCATGTGTTAGAAAGTAGCAAGACTCTTTTTTTCCTCCCTCCCTTGGAGAATGTTCTGCTTACAGAGAGCATTAGTTTGAGTCATATCATTCTTTTCTTCTGGCTAAAATGATCACATCCACTTGATTCTGTAACTTTGTTGTGTGAAAAACAGTGTTTGTGAGGTTTTATTAAACTGCCATAAAGCAGAACTACATAATGCTGAATGTAACCTCTCTGTGCTCCATTTAAATTCGGTTCTGTACCTCTGTTTAATTTGAATTCTTCCTGTGTTCAGCAAGGTTGTTGGTGATCTCTCATTCTGTGTCTTTAATTCTGAAGCCCAAGTTTTACCATCTCCTCTTAAATTCTTTGTCCTCCAGTTGTGTCATCAGCTTAGCAGATTTTCCTTTGATAAATGCTTTATTTTGGATGTGAAGTCGATTAAAATCTTCTTTACATAGAACTTAAATAATCTTTTTTTTTCTCCTTGTTAATTTAAATAATCTTTTTTTTTTCTTCTTAGTTAATTTGCAGAGCTCTCCTTGTGCCTCCCTTACTCTGCAGGTTTGAGACAGATCAGTGGGAGCTGCCCGGGCCTGTCCCAGCAAGCACTGCCTGTAGAGATAATTTTGATATAAGAATTAATTAATCCAACAGTTATTGGAGAGACATTCATTGAGTGCTGTCATGTCCTGGATGACAAATCCAATTTGTTTGCATGAACCTTTTAGCAGGAATTGGCTCCAATAAGGGGCTGAGTAGATCTGAGTAGATCTGGTATAGACAGAAGGAAAATGAGATTATATTCCTGAGGTGATTACATGCAGCTGTTGATTGTCCAACATGAGTTGATTTTTTATGTCCAGAGCAATATTTTCATGAACTAGTCTTAATTATTCTGGTCAGCAAAATGTTTTTTTATATTCAGTTCCCTTTTACTGCAAACAATTATCAAACTACCAAGTCTTGTACATTCTTCTCCAGCATACGGAAAATATAATTCTGAATTAAGGCTACCCAATATAGATACTTATAAAAACATTTACAGATTTCACTTCAGGAAATTGTCATTAGAGGCTTTTAAAAGGAATTTATAAGTATATAAAATGTATATGTATATATAATTAATAAATAATAAATCAATAAACAGTAAATTACTTTTATTTTTATATAAATATAATAAATAAAAATAAAAGTAATTGTTTGTTTATTAATTTATTATTTATGAATGTTTATTAATTATATATCATATATAAATAATTTATTATTTTGAATAATCTGTCTTGGTTTGGAGAGTAGAAACTAAAGCAGCAGTTGTGTGAAGGTTTTGTCAGAAGTGGTGACATTGGAGTATGTCTAGAGGAAAAAATATAATTTATTTTCTTTTTTTCCACTGGAGAATATGAAAATTCTTTCTTTGACCATGTGAGAGTATTATTTTTACATTTTTGGTAATTAGGCCTTTCCATGTGTATCATCCAGATCTGCTGGAATTCAGCTGTGTCTTTGCTTTTTATTAGGCAGCTTCCTTAAAGATCTTTTTTAATTTGGTATTTCTGGAAGAAACCACAGAGCGTTTTCAAAGTCACGATGTCAGCCTAGGTCTGTTCTACATTTAATCAAATACCCCAAATGGGAAACAGCCCAACTGACACAACTTTGTAATTAAATTTGTGTTTAAAATGGCCTCCACATGCCAATAACACCATCAAATGATTGTGATTACTGGAGTTTGATATTCATGAAAGACTGACTGTAATGTATTTCATTCATGTAAACATATTTCATTTTTAAAACTACGTCTGAAGCATAAAATGTTTGAAAATCAAGATTCCCTCCTCCTGGTGTTTAGACATTCTGCTGAGGTGATAACTATTGCAATCCAATGAGACTTTGTGAAGCTACAGAGAAAAGAAATTGGATATTTACTCGAAGTTTTCCCCAAAATGTCATGTTCAAACTTCATGAATTCACATGTGTGACAACATATTTTAAATCTTCCTGTGTTGTGATGCTCTGCTGGGCTGTTCTGATTCACCATGACTTCTTATTTTTAATATATAAGTTCACTAAAGAAAATTCAGACTTCCTTGATTTTTGATTACTCTCGTTTTATGTGCTGAAAATGAACATGTAACATCCTTTTGTGGACTTTGGACTTGAACTAGGGTCAAGTAGAATGTGTAACAGGTGTTCTTAAAAATGGATTGCTCCAAGATAGAAGCATCTGTGGAAATGGATATTCATCTGACCTAAAGGCTTCTTTGGGGACTCAGCAATATCAACATATTTTATAATTTCTAAAACATGTTTTAAATACACCAGGGTGTATTTTGTATATTTACACCTAATGCAAATTACCTCACAGGTGTCATATTTTGAAGAACAATTTCCTCTCTTGGAAATGATTGGGAGAGGAAACACATTTTACTACTTTCTTCCTGCAGTATATACTTTTGGGAAGATTTGAACCACATAAAAATATTTCTCTAGTTTATTTTTCCTTTTTAATTGCATTAAATAGTGATCACATAATCTTTCTTAAAGGAAATTACTGCATAAAATTACTTCAATAAAAATAATTGAAGTAGGGTTTGGAGACAACAGAGGGGACATCTACCTTTCCTTCAGACAAAAGATGTGGGCTTCATGAACTAGAGCTGCTCTTAAACATTCAGGATAAGGTAACTCTTAAAAGGGTTCTTTAATACAATTTATTTATAATAAAAAATAACTCTTATTAGCTTTTTATTTTAGGATTTTTCCATCTGTGTGTTCTCATAAAGAGGCATATTGAGGAAAAAGGTGTTGTGCCCTTGAGATAATTCTCCCTATTTTACTTGTTATATAATCTTTATTTTCACTGAACTTTATCTAGGATCAGATGTTATGATTTTTCTAATTACAGCATCACTAAGTACTTAATGACATTCTTTTCAAGGAGGTTTACATCATTCTGTCATATTTCTAAAATGAAACAGAACACTGCACATTTTTCCTCAGAGTGTAGAAGCAAGATCTGTACTTTGTGTAACCTTTGAAAGTTGCATTTATTTTGTACAGAAAAGCCATGGGTTTTTCATGCTAAAATGGATATTTTTTCAATAACTGTTTCAATAATAAAGTTCCTTGAGAGAAGATACATTATATGAAGTATTTCCTGGGTGTGTTTGTACTTCCAGTGCCCACTGCCTTGTGGAGAGTTTGTGCTTTTGCCTGCCTTTGTTCATTTCCTCTTCTTTTAAAACAAGGGTGGAAAAGATTGGGATAAAATTGAAGACCTATTATTTTTTCATCCTCATTTCCTCTTTAGTACATAGGCTGCCTCCTGAATAAGGAAGATTGTTTGTGGTAAAGGAAGCTGTAGTGATTAAAAACTCAAAAACATCACATCTGCAGAAAACGCCTTGCTTTTAATTATTGCCGACTCATTTAAACTTTTGTTTCCTCTCTCCTGCTTCCTTTTCCACTTCAACGTGCGAGGCGAAACATAAAACTCCAAAATGATGAAACTAAGAAACATCTCCACCTGAATATTGCATTTCAGAACCACTGGTGAAAGTTGGAACAAGTCCTGACGTGTCTAACTGGGTACAGAGCGCTGGGTTTTTGCACATGTCACACATGGGACTGAAATTCTCTTTTTTCACCTCACAGGACACTTCTGTACCTCACAGGACAGTGATTAGAGGTGGCTCTGAACAGGATTTGGTAATGTGTGTAATAATCCTGCCCAGTTCCTCTGAACATGAGCATAACTCTGAAATTACTGAATGTGCTCATTGGATTTTTATTTCCAGGGTGCTGTGACCTGGAGAACCTCAGAGTTATTTTTGTTATTGTTATTTGTACTGCTTTAGTGGTATCATATTCCTGTTGTTCTGGCTTTATAGTTCTCTGAAGATGTTTTCAATGCAATAGAATAAAGAACATGTCTGTGACATTCATTCTGATAATGTTATTTAGGTACAATTCTGTAATTGTGAGAAGTGGTGGAGTTATTACAGAAGAGAGATTCAGGTGCCTAAATAAAGACCAATAATGTCATTTTTACTCCTGTCTGAGACCATCTAGGCAGGACTGGAAGGTAGTGGAAGCTTTGGGTGAAGCAGCACTGTAGGGCCATAAACTGATCCTATATTTGGCCACTTCTTCCCTGCAGAGCTCACTTTAAGCCACTTTTATTTTTAAAATTTACTTGTGTTGCCTTTTAGTGTATGTAATTGTTGGTACTTAAGATAAATCCCCTATTTTGTGCTCTTACTGTTCTTCCTGTTACTGTTTCTTGCTGCCATAAAGGATATTCTTTTATATTTTTTCCAGAGGCACTAATGCTGATTGCAATTAAATAAAAAGCTAAATGAGTTCTAAGTTACCTTTAATACATTAAAAAAATAATTAACTGTCTAGAAAGAAAATTACCTTATTGCTGTGGTAGCAGAAAGGATTTTCTGCCCTGATGAGAATTTCACTTTTTCCTGAACTGACATAGTCCTTTGCTATGAGCAAGAAATTTCTGTTACTCATTGTTCATGGTACTGTTTCCTATACAAGTAATATTAATATTATTAATATAAAAATAATATAGATTATTAATTATACAAGTAATACTAATATTGCATTTTAGCAAGTTTCCAGTAGGAATAAGAAGGCTATTGCATTTATTGTATATATTGTATAGTTTAATCTAGGTACAGGTATATACAACTCTCCAGAATTTGTAATAATAGAAACAAACTTGTCTAATTAGATCAAAAAATAAAACTTGGATGAACTCTATTTTTGCATAGAAACACATACATAAAATACTGAAAAGAATATTTTTGATGCAGAGTTTGTTGGAAGGAATGGGTGTAATACAGGCCAGAAAGATTTTTATCAAAGTATTTGAAATGTTATGAGAAAAGCAACAGTGAAAAACTTTTCACTTCAGTTTGAAAGCTCTAAGGAAATACTCAGTGAATATAAAACCTCTGTGAGGCTTGGAGGAAATGGAACCAGTGTGCAGTTGCTTGTGCTGCCACACCTGACACAGGGGAGCTGGAGGAAGCTGTTTGTGCTCTAAATAATCTGATTTTCATTGTGTGAAAGAAGCTGGTTACATGAGCTGGGCTTTGCAGATGCTGAACCAAAGGCTCAGCTTGGTGGTGTTTATCTTGCAGGCACAAGGCAGAAATCCCAGTCACGAGTCAGAGTCCCATTGGGAGGGAATGGCACAGCTGAAGGGCACAGAGGTGGGGGATTTGCTGGGCTGAGGATCTGGAAATAAACCTGATTGCATCGTGGCAATCTTCACATTTGTCTGTAAAACAAACTTCTTAAATGATGATAAAAGTGGCTTTGTGTGGTGGTGGTTCTGCAAATGAGAAGAAAACAGGTCTTAGGGCAGAGGGGAGTGCAAACACAGCACTTCCTGCAGCAGTTAACTTTGTTAATGAGCTTGCAGCTATTTTCCTGTTGTGTTGCAAAGTTACATTTCCAAAGATTGTCCTCCAAATTATGGCTAAATTCAATGTAACCCATTGATTTTTCTCACTGCAATACCAGTAATTCCTAAATAACAACTTTATTTGATGAGGATTTTCACCTATTTTTTTTTTCCAGTTCCAAAAAGCTCAAAGCACTTTAAGGCCTGAAATACAGAACCAGTGTGATGAGTTAAAATTGAGAGAAGGAAATTGGAGCATGCAATGGAATTATCTGTGTGGCTAGATGAAAAAGGAGGGAATTTTGGCTAAGACTTGAAGTCAAACTCTAGAAATGACAAACAGTGATGTATAATCAGAAAAGAGCTGTTAGGATCCAATTTAATGGCACTGCTGTCTGCCCTCACCTCTCCTCATGTGTGGACAGATAATTGATCAAACCTGTTCAATTTTCTCTTCAAGTGGGAGGAGTTGGGATTTGAACCAGTTGTTCTTCAGGGAATTACATTCCTTTAGCTGAGCACCTGGATTCAACATTTGCTTTAGTTGGCTTAAATTACCAACAGCATTTATGAAATTATCAGTCTGCTCAGAAATGAATATAAAAATGTGAAACTCTGTCCTCTGCTTCTAATTTAAATTTCAAGCTGCCAGGAAAGAGATGACTGCACTTCCTACTTGGCTGTAATTGAGAAACAGGTTTTCAGAAAAACAAATTTGAAATTCTCCTTTTTAATCTCTCACCTTTTGAGAGCTCTTTGTATTCTGTATCTGTTCAGCTTCACTGTGACTCTTTAAATAAAGAAACTGAGTGTCCACCTTGTGCTGTTATAGAAGAGCTTGAGATTTAAAAAAAATTTTCCCTTTTACCTTTTATGCAGAGTTTTGTAAAGTGCCTTTGAAAGTTAGAAAAACCTAGGATATGCAAGAGAAGGCTAATGAGGTCTTGATTAATGAATACTAGAAAGAGTTCTATTTTTAAATAAAAACCATCCTTGCAGCACAGGATAGACTACATCTGACATGACTTTTGTAGGTTTTTATCTCTATGAACTCTTCTAATTAATGTTCAGTGTAAAAGAGTTTTAGGTTAACCTTCTGAAAATATCTTTGTTTTACTTAGCTGTAATGTGAGGGTTAAGTTAGGATGAAACCGAAGTTTTCCACGGTAATTGGTTGTTGTCATTGAGGAAACATTTCCTAGTTCAGAGACATTCTGGTTTATTCTTCTGGGATAAGCAAATAACATTTTCTTTTTCTCCATGCTTATTATTTTGATTGTATTTAATCATATTCTAAATTGTGATGTTTCATTGCCAGCAGTCCCCCAGCAAGATCTTCTCATGGTGTTTTTGTTCCCACATCAAAAGTATTCACAATTGCACATGCAGAGCTCTGCCCTGGCTGCTCACATCCCTCTGCAGTTTAAAGCTCTGCAAACACAGACACCTGGAAGATTTATGAATGCTTAGGGTGGAAAATAAACCAAGGGGGTTTCCCACCTGTTCTTGAACAGAACTTATCAGAAATTAGTGTTCAGAAACACTAAAAACCTGTGGTGTTAGTTCTCAGTGGACAAACACATCCTCAGTGGGAAGCACCTGAAAAATCAGGAAGAGAAATGGAGAGTTACACCATGATGGGAGTGCAGTAATTGGTATAAAACAGTTGGTATAAAACAGTTTATACTTTGCATAAATTATTAAGTCCTGTGGTACCCTGAAGGTTTTTTGTAGACTGCAGATTTCAGGAGGAGCAAACAGCAGAGTTCTGTCCAGTCACACTCCTGGGGTTCTCCTCAGCTTTTTCCTTCTCTAATCAGAGATTTGTGAACAGTTCAGTGTTTCCATGAAATTGCATTAATGTGCATACATGTGATCCTGCTGATATTCTCTGATACATATTGGAAGCTTTCTGGTCACCTACTGGCATGATAATATTAAAATTCATATTTAACCCCTACAGCTACAAACAGTATTAGATTTGGATATATTGCTCACATGGGTGGACAGTGCTTCAGTGACCAAATTAAAATCAAGTGTCTGCACTGTTCTGCCATGAACAAAATAAATCAGAATATGAATTTTCCTTATTTTATATTAATTAAAAGTAATAGGGGGTATTATAGGTTATGGGACTGTTGGCAGGATTGTCTGGTGTTACTCAAGTTCCACTTTTCATTTGCTGGGGTAACTTTTGGTTGAAATTTTGCATTCTAGATGTCTGCCTATGGAAAATTTCCTTTGAAAATTTCAACCAAAATTATTCCAATATTCCCAAAAATGAGGTTATTGTAAAGATAGTCCTCAGTGTTTCCTAGAGACCTTTAAAGTCTGTAACTATTTAACATTTGAACAGAGCAACTGTACCATGTTACCTTATGAACCTAGAAGGGGGCTAGTAAGGACTGTGTAGATAATTCCTGGAGTTGCCATGTCCTGAATGTTTATTTTGTGATGCTGTTTTGTTGCCACGTGGATGAACAGAGTTTAACCTAGGGGCTTTGTGTAATTCTGCTTTAGATCATTGGTTGCCAAGTGAGAAGAGAGCCACTGGACTCCACTGAACGATACACTCGCTGGATCAACAACCTCAGCCAGGAGC
The DNA here is from genome assembly GCF_028018845.1 of Melospiza georgiana. Lineage (NCBI taxonomy): Eukaryota > Metazoa > Chordata > Aves > Passeriformes > Passerellidae > Melospiza > Melospiza georgiana. Next base: position 7,319,050 of record NC_080450.1, read on the forward strand.
AGCTCCTTACACAGGTACCTCTGCTTCAGCTGGCTCTGAAATTACAGAAAAACAGCATAACAGCTTGATTTGGATGGACTTTTTTCAGTCCATCACTTGATAGTTTATTAAGGTGGTCAGATTTAAGCATAGTTTGTTCAAGAGAAGCCAAGGTTGTGGTGCAGGTGATCATTGCAGAGCACTGACCTCACCCTGAGTGAGAATGAAGCTTTCAGGTTTGCAGTGAGCCTCACATGTCTCACTGCCTGTGTTAGCTTCATGTGCTTTCATGTTCTAAAATTCTGGTTTTCTTTTCAAAAAGTGGATTTCAATAAAAAAGGGGGAAAAAATCTTTCTTGAGAATGGTTCTTCTCCCACCCAAGGTACTGACCACTCCTGTATCTGTTTTAAGTTTTGCTTGGGATGATTTTAAAGCAGCAGTTCTTCAGGCATTAAACATTGGGCTCATTATACATTGTTTGTAAGTGAGATGCATCTTGTGCAACTGAAGATGACAGTTTTTGGCATAAAGAACAGTTGTTTCATTAGGCAGGAGGCCAATGCTGAACTAAAATAGAGACTAAAAGAGACTTTGGCAAAAACAAGTTAAGCTGTGGAAGAAATCAATCCAGCTTGTGGAGGAATGCTGTACAGAATATAAGAAATCTAATGGATGGTTTGCAGAAAACATCCCAGCAGGCTGTGAGATCCAAGTATTTGGGCTTGGGTTTTGGGATGCTGTGTTAGAAAGACATTTGGTTTTGATTTCCTTGAATTTAAGTGGTTGAAAAGATTAACATATCCTTATTTGTTAGACTTCATTATAAACTCCATTATACCCTAACTCCAAAAACACACTGGCAGGCCCCATTATGGTCCTTGTAACACAAGGAGTAATCTGCAGACCTTGTTTAAAATCAGTGGTATTACAGCTCCCTGTAATTCACCAAAGCAGAGTAATTACAGAAAAAGTTACCCAAGGAATATTTGGATTTGCCTGTGAGTGTGGCATTAGAAAAAATACAGATTTAAACCAGTGTATTTATCTGACAGCATCTGGATTACTGCTCTGATTACTGGTGAAAAGAAAGAAAAGCTGGAGGATGCAAAAGCTTGTCCTACACAATGTGAAGTGTTTCAGCTAAATGGCCACTTAATCTTTGATGAATTAAGTGGAAAATTAAAACAAATATTCTGATTTTGAGATTATGCAAAAAAAAAACCCACAAAAAACAAAACCCCTTGTTTTAAATAAGGTGGGAATCAATGTGTTCTGGAAGAGATTATTTAATTTATTTAATATTGTGTTTCCAACAGTAGGATGCAAATATGATGACCTGGGAAGTCCCTTGCAATCTTACATGCTACTAATACTTCTTAAAACCTTAATAAATGCATTATTTTTCCGTATAATTTAGAATCACACAATTTACAGGTAGATTAGCAGTTTTGGATCAAACATTGGGTTTGGAACCAGCAGAACTTGTGGTATTTAATGAGTTTAACAAGATGAGCTTTATAGATTCACACTACTTGTGTGTTCCTCATTATTTTTATCGTACTACCTGTTCTCCACTAAGCTGAATGCAGAAACAGAAGTTCCTCAAAAACAGTAGATTTCTGAGAATTCCATGAGTGTCTGAAGTTTTGGAGAAATTGTGCTGCACTAGCTCCAACTCACATATTGTTAAGCACCACAGGCTCCCCTTGAGGGAGATTTTAGGTGCCCAATTGTCAAAGCTCAGCTGTGACACGATCCTGGGGCACCTTGGCTTTCCCAGCTTTGGAGCTGGAAGAGCTGCTTGGTTTCTGTGAGCACGTGGCACTTCTGCTTTTGTAGTCTTCTGATTAGCAGTTCACATAGGGGCATAATTATTTTGCTTTTTTTTTTTACTTAAAACAGTGTGGGACAGAGGAAGAATTGGGAGTAAAAGCCATTTCAGCTGTACTCTAATAGTTTAATCAGGGTATGAATCAATTATCTAAGGTCCCACTCATCTATCCATATCATATGCTTTATTTTGTGTTTTTTTAAACTCCCTTCAGTACACAAACCCCCAAAAATCTATAATGATGGACCTGTGCTAATGGATTTGCACAATCTCTGAGAGGAGCAGTGCTTCAGGGAATTGAGGAAAATTTGCTTTAATTTACAGCACATTGTAAATTAAATAAATCTGCAGCAGATTCCTATAGTGAAAGTGCATTTAGCTTTTTTAGCTGTCTCTGTACTCAGTGCCCAGCTCTTTCCAGTCACTTCAGCTGTCTTTCCACACCATGCACATGCAATTATTGGTGCTGGGAATGGGGAAACCAAGGGACCAATTCCAAAAGGAAAAAACAGCCAATTGTCAAGATCATGTTGTTTATCAAAATGTTTATGTTATTGATCAAATAATTTCCTGTGGCCCTGGATTGCTCTGCTGGGCAGTGCCCAGAGCCAGGTTTGGGAGCTGTGGTTGGAGACAGATGTTTTGGGAAGTGCCTTCAGACACCTCTGTGCTGGATGCTGGTTTGTTTGGATTTTATTTTTTTCCTTGAGTCAATACCAGATTTTTGGATCAAATGTCCATCCCCAGTCCTCATGCTTAGAGGATCTTTCAATACAAAATGCTGCCAGCATTTTAACTTTTCCCTTAGCCCTGGCCTCTTGATGCTTACTCATCCATTAAATGTTTCTCTAAACAATTATACTGTAACATTCCAAAGATACTTTATGGTATGCGTGAAATTTCAGAATATATACCCCAGAGAGTGTGGTGGGAGTGAGAGTACAAAGAGAGCATGATGATGAAAAAGCTACTTTTTAAAAGATCAATATTTGCTTCTTCAGTGTTATCTTCTGCATAAATGACAGGTGAGCAAACCACACTTTTATGGATATACTGATATAAACCTTAAAATCATGTGTTCTGAAGATTTGCTCTTTCTGGCCAAGAGTAAAAAAAACAAATAAAAAAGGATAATTTTAACTGTTCAGTAAGTGCAGATCACAGTGACAGGTACAGGAAGAAAATGAGCAAACAAATTAAGAGAACTGGCTGTTTTGATGTTGAAGTAAGTGGAAAAAAATGTAGATTAAAACGAATCCAGTGGGATATCTGAGTCTAAATTGTGCTTGTAAATGTGCCTGAGGTTTGATCGTGCAGCCCTTCTTTTACACTGGAAATGTTTACTGGGCTGTGTAAGTGAAAAGTCTGAATGGTTTGAAGGTTGGATTAATTGCACAAATATTTATGCAAGTCACTTTTAAGGACTGTAAGTAAAAGGGCTGAGTTCATGACCACATCTGTTCAATCACTGCTTTGGGTTAGTTTAGTCTCTCAGCCTGTGAAGTATTCTGTGCAGCCTGAAGCACAATCCAATTTTTTCCTCCTCAAAGACATTTCCACCCCTTCACGTGGTTTTTCACTTAGGAAGCAGGCAGCAAACTCAGAGTGACTCCTGAGGAGCCTCCTGCCAAAAGGAAGAGCCTGTAGGTGATAAGGCTGGACTGGAGATAAGTAACTCATGTAGATAAATAACTGAAAAAGCCTCAGTGATTCTGGGTGACTGTGTCTGTATGACTTCCTGATACATGCTGGACTCTGCAGGTTATCTTGGAGCTCTTGGTGTTGGATAAATCTGGAAATTGTCACAGGTGGTTTGTGGTTCTCAGCAATAATCTCTGCCAACCGCCTGAAAGAAGAGCAATAATTCACATTTCATAGCACACACATCTCTGTGCTCTAAAAGATGCCTGTTACATTTCACTGACAGCTTTAAAAACTGCTTTTCTACTTACTAAGTCATCCTTTATTTGAGTTTAATTAATATTTGATAAAGATTCATGCTACAAATCAACATTTACTACAGATGCTCAATTTGGCAATAATTCCAGCATGGTGGTGGAGTCAGAGTATTCAGCTTTTTTTAAAGGCAAGAAGGATCTGACAGCATGGCTAGACCTTTTCTTTCCATCAATTCAGTGCACTCAATATTCCATTTTCATCATGCGGCTCAATAAGGAACTTCTCAGTGGTGGGAGTAAATTGCAAGTAGGATGAATTTTCCAGGTGGACCAAGGATTGAATATCTCTGGCTTACAGCAGCTGTTTTTTTGTCTACCTACAGACAGAAAATTCCACTTTATTAGTGCTTGGGTTGGCTGTCCATGTGTGACAACTGAAATAATAATCAAGGCAGCAATCTGACAGTGGATGTATGCAATGCCTGTTGTCTGGTTATGTTAGTAAAGGCAAAAATTGGCCAGAGGGAAAGGCTTTCTTACTTAAGAATGAATAAAACATGAAAAGGCTGATTGAAATCCCCTCCACCCTCCCCCTCCCTCCCTCCCCCCATCTTTGCCACTATTAATGGCTCACTTGTGTTTGTTGTCTTTCAATAAAAAGATACTCAACACTTCCTTGGGATTTTTTTTGATTATTGTTTCCTCTTCCTTGACCCATATTATTTTAAAATGTGGCATTAATAGTGAAACCCTGACGTTTTTCTGCTGAGTGAAACAGCCAAAGTTGCTGGTTATTACAGCAGATTCCAGCAGTAATCTGGAATGGGTGTTTCTATGAGATTGAGCCTGTACCATATTAAATTAAAAAAAAAAAAAAAACAAACCAACCCAACTGGCTGCTTCCTTTTGTGGTTGGTTGATCCTTGTTCTCCTCTGGAGGAGAATGAACCAAAGTTTCACAAGCTTGACAGTGTTTATATTTACATGTGAAAATACATGTCAAAGGGTTCATGGAATTCTAGAAAGTTTAATGAGAAGTGGCTTAGCCACATCTGTGAACTCAAAGCACAATTAGAACTTCCCAGTGAGGCTTTATGAAAAGGCAGCTCAGGGTCACATATTTTGAACTTAGAAACAGGTTTGCTGGAATTCAGAAATGTATACAGCTCGTGCTTTGTGTGTGTGCAGTTTTGCATGAGTTTAAAGGTGTCCCATAGGGGAAGGAGTTAAATAATTCGTATTTTTCCTCTTCATATCTTGCCTGATAATTTGCATGATTAAACAAGGCTGGAATGTGGCTCATAATACATGATAATGTTAAAATGGAGCAGAAATATTGTAATTTAGTATAAAAGGGACTTGTGATTACAATAAGTTTGAATTTATTCCAAAATGTTCTTGATGAATGCAACATTACAGCATGACGGCTTCTTGTATGGCAGAAAAAGCCTGATATGACTTTGATGGACATAGAAATGAAACTGGTAGGAAACAGCTATTTCTGTGTGAGCTATAAGCTGCTCCAGCTGATGATATTTTCATGTATTTTAGTAATTAAATTTTAATAATTTAATTAATTTTAGTAATTAATTATACCAATAAGGATTTGCATCCTAAATGCCATTTTAATAGACATTTGATGTAGGAGATGGACAGGTAATGCCACGTCTAAAGGGAAATTGCCCAGGACTGAATTTTCAGAAATGCATAATTTGCCTTCCAAGTTACTATTGCCATTTATGTCTCCTCAATACTCTTAAAAATTACTTTGAAAAATCGGGCAAGATGTTAAAATAAATTGAAGACAATCTGTTCATTTAGAGCTGCAGTTAAGGACATGGATGGAGCTAACTAATAATTTCCAGTTTCTGAGTGCTCCACTTAGCTCTTGTTTGATCTGCCATATTTATCCTGTTGATGTCCTTGTGCTGACTTCCAAATAAACAACTCTTAAGCTTCACTTTCACTTCAATATCACTGCCTTTTATAGTTTAAGGAACTTTTTCCTCTTTTTGAGGGACAAAATCCAGTCTTTATTTTAAAGTAATAGATAGGATATTGAAGTAGCCCTAACTTTTTTTTCCTTTCAGAACAAAAAGCCCACTCCAAACAGACATTTCCAACTCAGTGATGTTTATTTTTCAGTTGGTTGTCCATATGTGAGAGCACAGAGTTGATACACCCTTCACTTCTGTAATTTGCTTTCTTTGAATTTGAAAATTAAAGTGCTGATTCCAAAAAAGAAGAGAAATATTTTTAATGTGGCATCTACTGTAATTAAAATGTATGGATTTCAAATATATTTTATATGCAATGCAACTCCCTCTTGTAGCCTTATACATAGGAAAAAATATTTCTCTTTGGTAACTGCACACTGAACAGTTTTTCACTGTTTTAAAAATTGTGTATGAGCAGGAGTTAAGCCCATTTTATTTGATCTGTCACATTCAAGATTTTGTTCCTTAATACTTTTTTATACTGACTTCACCCTGCCCTGTTTGACATTTGTCTCCATGGTAGTTGTTGCTTTTCTGATTTTTTAACTGCTTAAGGAAGCTGAGCTTTAAAATATTTACATCCACCATATCCTCTCACAAGTATTAACAATATATGTTATACTGTTGGGTTTGAATTTATATTTTTCCTTTCTGTGTTGTAAAAAAGCCAGATTAATTGTCCAATCTGACAGCTTTGGTGTTTAAGAATCCAGATTTAATGAGTAATTCAATTTTTATGTATTTTTTTCCTTAGTACAAGTGTGACAAACAGGACATGGGATTTTTGTTCTGTTTTTACAGTCTTGGCCAAATGGACTGTGATTAGAATTTCTTGAGCTGAAATCATGCAAATAAATTACAGTGAGCTTTTCAGTGCATTAGCTTGGATCAATGTAGCTGTGAGCAGCATGTCCTTTTTCATAAAAAATGGATATTTTCTGTGCAGTTAGGCAATTTCACCATCCTAAAAGTGAGTAGCATATCCAGTTCCACTGATGCCTTAAAGAACCTCAAAAATGAAATGGCAAATATCAGTATAGGAGGCAGAATAAAGGCTGCTCTTTACTGGAGGCCTCCAAGGGGCAGATATGGAAAATGCCCACCCCTGCATGGGGTCAATACAGTTTGAGAAATTCAGCAAATCAGCATAACTGACAGAAACCCCCAATTAGAGACATAAGTGTGAGGTGATTTAACCCTTTTCTGACTCCTCCCCACTTTAGATAGGAACTAAACTCTATTTATGAAAATGTGTCCCCAAGAGCTGCCTCCAGCCTTGGCTCAAGAGAGGAAAGGGGCCTTGGACCCCCAGCTTGGAGCCTCTGGAATGGATTTTTTTCTTTCTGCCTGTCAGGGTAAGGAACAGTATTTGGGCTAGCTGCAATAATAAACTACAGAGCTGCAAATATATATGCAAATAATATAAAGAATACATAAAAGCAAATGCTGCTGGACAGCAGAGTAGGAGGATTTAGGAGTTGCTGCAAACTGCTTTGGTTTCTTCAGAGCTACTGAAACAGAAAAAGCAGATGTTACTAGGCTTCTTTTTATTAGACTAATTCGGTACCATTCATTTATGGTGTTGAGTTTACTGGAGTGGATCTGAATCTTGCCTGTCAACATAAAAGATAGGTGTTCAGAAAGTTTGTATAGTAAAAGGAATTATTATTTTCAGGTGTATAATTCCAGAGAATGCCAAGAGGTCTGTATTTAGTTTGGATAATTCTTTGCATACCTATGCTGTAATAATGTCAGAATGAAATAAATATAATCAGGAATATATGATTCTCAGGGTTATGATTATTTTATGAAGTAGAAAAGATAAATGGCAGAAACTGCTTGCTGTCTAGTGAATAGTTCAAACTGTACTTAAAATAATGCTTTAATATTTATAACTTTGGAGAATTTATCTAGACAAAAGACAAAATAAGTGTGCTGTCAGTAATGCAGCTTAAACTTGCTTTTTTCCCTTTTTTTCCCTTTTTTGGGGGAAGGTGTTGGTATTTGGACATTTTTTGATTTTTCTACATCAGACTGCACATATTATACAAATGCTTCTGCCTCTGGTTTGATTTGTCTCATCTAGTGTACCCGTTTTTAAGCTCCTTTGCCATGTTCTGTTTTAAAAGCTAAAAAACCAGGGTCCAAGTTTGTGTTTACTATCACCTAATAGTTTCAGTGACAATTGAAATTTATTTTGAGCATGCATTCCAGATTTTTATATTTCTGAAACCCATTGGTTTGACGCTGTAATTCTGGGGACTTTGGGACTGTATGGGCAGATCTTATACTCTGTATTTTCTTTGGTGTGTTTTGTTGTTATGTTTCATTTTTGCCATGTTCTTCCACTGCAGCTTTTGGAATTGATTGTTCTGGCTGTGACAGCTCTCAACAGCTTTCACTTTCTCACTTCATTCTTGGTTTCATCTCTTCCCCCATATAATTTTGTCTTCCCCTGATGCTTCACAAAAGAGCCACAACTTGACCACATCCTTAATTGTCCATTCATTTTGCAAGGAGCAGATTGCTTAGTAGTTTTTGATGAAGAAATTGAAATGTAACCACCCATAAGAAAGTAGCAGAGGAATAGTCATCTTAATATTCAGACTATAAAATACTGGAGAAAACAGTTCTGTGTTGATGAAATCCTCTCTCTCCGTCAAGCCTCAGAGGAAGGAGGTAAATTGGTCACCAGGTTGGCAATTTAAAAGGGTTTTAATGTTTCTGACAGAAACCAGACTGTCCATGTGCTCACGCACTTTTACACACTTCACTTGGAGCACTGCCAGGCCAGCAAGGTGATACTGAGCCCAGGCTGGTATGAACTGTCTCAGCATTTACAGCTGGGAAACTGCAGGGAAATCTCAGCTCTGTTATCACAGGAGCCAGGAGGAGAGATAAAGGAGTCATTTTAGTGTAGACACTAAAAGAGGCATGTTTAGCATTATGTTCTCGGTGTTCTGTTCCTTCTGTGCATTTCCTGAGTATTTCAGCTGAAGGAGAAAAGATTTTTTATTTCCTAGTGTTGTCCTTAATGCAGCCGACAGTCAAACTCTGCTTTGTGCAGGAGTCAGTTGAGAAAACCTTATCACGTTGTGTTCCGGCCTGGAAAAGTGTCTGAGAATTACACTGGCAAGGACTGCCTGCCCTTGTGATTTGTTCTTTAATTATTTCTCCTTCCATTCTTCTGCTTCTCCTGCTCATGGAGAGCCCCATTGCTAATGAGGGCTGCAGACAGGCTGATGTGCATCTCCCTTTTTCCTTTCTCCTCTCCCTTTTTAGCCAGGCCTAGTCACCATCTAAAACTGTAGCATGGCCATGGCCCTGGAGTTTTAGCCATAGTTTTCATACTGTCACTCTTCTACTATAAATAAATAAATAAGTATGTGATTGTGAAATGAGAAAAAATTAGAAACTGCTACATTCAAATGTTTGACACTCTTAGAAGCCCTGATGGCTCAATTGGAAGAGCAGGAAAAGTGGAGATTTCAAATGGCAGTGCTGCTGAGCTGTCCTCAAATGTGTTTCTTCTCTGAACTGAAACTCAAGTCATGCTGAATGTGTCCATTGGCGCATCTGCATCCTCACTTTTTTAGGGCTGGGATATTTGAGGTTTGTTGTACTTGGCATGAATCAAGCAGTCAGAGGGATCACAGCTACCTCTCATGGAGCTTGCTGCCTCCACCAGTGGGCTGGTGCTCCATTTCTCTCCAATATTTGAAAATAATGTTTCATCTCAACTGCCATTTATTTGGCCACCTGACTTTAGAAAGGAATAACCAACCATCAGCTTTTCCTGCTCACCCTGAATTCCATTTTAGTGGCATCTTTCAGAAGAATGCAAATCTTAACCTAGGAGCCAAACTTCAAAAAGAAACAAAAAAGAAAAACACAAACCCTTTGGAGTCAGTAGGAGAGATTTTTTTTGTGTGTCATACAATTATTCATAGCTGTGCAGAGCAGATGTTGACAATTAGGAGAGAACAGAGGCTGGTCTGTGGTCTGTGGTTCACGTGGGTAGATGAAGGCTCAAGGCTGCGGCGATTTCCTGTCAGCGCGAGCAGGTCCTGGGGGCTGCAGCCCAGCCCAAGTGTACAAAGTCACTTTTGTTGGCCTTGGTTCTGTCCCTGGGCTGAAAGAATAATGGTGCTCGAAGGCTCAGTGTTCTGCTCTGAGAGAGCTATGTCCATTGATACAAAATTACGAGTTGAAAACTTTTTATGGATTTTGTTTCTTCGCTAGATGTTTGCCTCCTCCTTTCAGAAAGCACAGAACAGCTGACCCTTTCATTTACTGCAGTAATTGCCACTGTGTCATGTCACATTTTAATCCTTTTAGCTTGAACCATGTTTAAAGCACAGTCCCTCCCAAATTTGAATGTATTTTTACACAGTAACTTACATGGAAGCAATTTCCTGCAAATTAAACTTGATGAAGTGTTATCCTTTTGCCTTCAGTGCCATTTTCTGTAAAATTCTGATGGTTGCAGGTGATCTGGGGCACCTCTGCTGTTGTCAGCACTGCTCGGCATGTTTGTGTAAATAGGAATTTCCCAGTAGTTAAAGGAACTTTTACTGTAGCTCATTTTGTCTCTTTACTGAATGGGCTTGTTGAATTAATGATGCTGTTGATGCCATATTCAATGAATTCCCATTTTCCTCTTTGCTGCTAGAGCTGTATAAATAATCATATATTAGTGGTGGAAAATTAGAAACATTTTTGTCTGCAAAGTACTTCTGATCTTCTAGTTTGGCAGGTGCAGGCAGTGATGGAGAAATCATCCCTGGTCCTTTGGGAGGCCATGGTCAGAGGAGAATGAACAAAACCAGCTTAGTGGAAGGAGAGGAAACTCTGTGGACCTGGTTGCTATTCAGGATCAGAAAGATGGTTTGTAAAATTTGAAGCAAACAAACAAAAACAAATTTCTGGTGCTCTGCCATATATTAAATTCACTCTTTCATGGGTTTTACAGCCATGGCATGTGAGCACGTTAATGTCAAGTTGCAGTGATTGGGTCTGTCATCCTGCTGCTCTGTACAATGCAGGATGCCATTGAACACAAATAGAGCATTGATAAAATGACAAAAGCAAAGCATAAAAATATTTCTTAAATGGCTGCAACAGTATCTGTAGTAAATACATGTTTTGTTATTCAGGAACAAGAAATTATTTTCTGTCTGACAGGACAGCATGCATTTCACTGCTGCCTGAGAACTGGGTCCCTGTGATAAGAATCTCACTCAAAGCTTGGGTTGCTGGGCTTCTTTTTTTTTTTTTTTTTCATCAAGTAGGTAACGTGAATAATTTTAGAATAAAGAGGAAGGAAGAAATTACATGCCTCAGTAGCAAGCATGTGTTCTCTGATACTTTAGTTTCAAGTTCTGTATTGAGGAGAGGTGAAGTCTAAAATCTCCTTTTATAGCAGGATACCAGGTGCAAGCAGCCAGACATAGAACTCAATTCAACTTTCTCTTCAGTGAAAATTATAACACAGCTTCAGCCTTGATGGCAAACTGCCGCTGCTGTGGCAGGGCTTGTGCTAATTTGGTAGGAATAATGTATAAACAATGCTCACAGATATAAATTTTTAGTGTGAAAGATGCCAATGCATCCAGGATGGAAGTTCTGGTGAAGGGGAACTCTTGGAGCAGCCCCAGCCAGGACACCCTGAGCCCTCTAAAGGCAGGACAATTAAGGATTGCTAATTAACAGTTGCTGTAAAAACCTAAAGCTGCCTGTGTCAGACCAAGTACCCAGAATGGGTCATGCCAAGGAATTGATTTACCTGAAGACTGTCCATTGTTTCATTCTGATCATGGATCAATAGGCAAATATTTGCTGGCCAAGTCAGAATCTTTCCAAAATTACACAGAATTCCAAGCTGAAGAGTTGTTTTGCAGGAAGGCAGCTGATGTTGTGTCCTCTCCCTGTGACACTGGATTTACTGTTGCTGTCTGTAGAATTTCAGATGAACAGCCTGAAGTGGAATCTCTTCTCAGTTCTGACCTCTTACCAGAGAGCTCCATAAACACAACTAATACGTTTTACAAGGAAATAAACTTCTTTCTGAAACCAAGCTGTCAAGCTATTGCTTCACATATTCTGAAAGTTGTTTGAATTTCCATTTGGGATTTGATATATTTGGTTAATTTTTTTCCTGGCAACTTTGGGGATTGTAGAATGTAGAAATGTCACCAGCATCAGCAAACCAAAAATTTTACTGTCTGTTTTTAATGACAATATAAATAACAGGGTTTGGCTTTTTTAACTTCTGTCAAACCCTTTAAAAAAAAAATCTTATTTGGACTCAAATCCGTGACTATCCATAACCATGTGTGAGCAACTGGCAAAGACAAGTAACTTTTTACCTTTTACAAAAACCAGAGCCTTATTCAGGCATGGTTTTCAGAATTACCTTTTAAAATGTGTTTTAACTCTGCCTGTCTGAATTTGACCTGCTTTGCCAAGGAATTGTCTTGCCATGCCCTCTTGGGCAGATGTGTGTTTGTACTGGCATTAAGTGCTGTTAAATATTTGCTGTTATTTCAGGGCTTCTCATTGTCAGGAATTTACCAATAATGAGGGCTCTGGATTTTATGTGTCCCTATATAGGCTGTGTATGCAAATCTTGTGCCATTTATAGTGATTTATAGTGATTTACTCACCAGCTGGTTTAACTTTGGGCATCTTTTGACCACAACTCTACATTTGTTGCTGTTAATGAATTTTTAAATGTTGCATTTAGGAAAAGTGCTTCTTCTTAATGTTTTTGGGCAATGTCACAAGGCTGGCACAAATTCCTTTCAAACACACTCCTCATAAATGTACTTTTATTAGCATGAGAATTTAATGCATTTTTTTAGTTTTGAAGAGAAAATAGGTAAATGTTGCTTTCATATTTTCTGTTTGTAATTTATCTTGACAACTACTCCTATGCTCTGCTGTTATTCTTTCCTCCTTTACCGGGTTTCAAGCCTCCAAATTTGATCTTTTAAGTGTTGGTTTTTATGGAAATTTGTATGTACACAGCTGCTAGAAAATAAGAGAGCAGTGCCTGTGAAAAATGACTGATTACCAAATAAGCTTCCCAAAGTGAAGTCTGGAAAAACAGGACTTTCCAAGCAGGCTAGAGGTTTATTGGAAAGGAAGAAAGCAAGACCATTTGAGTACTTTGCACAGCTGTTTTAACAGCGTTATTTCATCCCTGTGATTCTGAATAGAATAATTTGATGCCAAAAGTAACACATAACTTTTTAAAATTTGTTTTGAATCAGTGGCATACATAAAATTAGTTTCATGTGGTCAAAAACTTCTGCATTTTGGAACAAAATGACCAAAAGTTTAGCTCATCTTGCACTGGTAAAATGCTGCAGCTCAGTGACAGCGACATTTCCTGAATAATGCAGTAAACATGAGACTTTCCTGATCATAAGTAGGAGGAACAGACACATTTTGCCCTTTCTAACTGCCAGGTTGGGGTTTTTAAAATATTTTCACTAACAATGAGCATAATAAAAGTCTTGCTTTAAATTGAAGGGTGATGCTTTTAGATTCTTTCACAAATTAAATACCTGTACTAAGATAAAAAGCCATTTCTTGGATGTAGATAAGCAGATCCTGCTTTCATATTTCCATGCCTGTAGGTGCCTAGCTCTTGATTTCTACTATCAGAGATGTGTAAGGAATATTTAATAACATCCAGGCTGCAGTGGAGGGGATGAGAGTTCTCCATCCATGTGTTGGGAGATGTGTAATGACAAAGAGAACACATTCTCTAGGTAGGAGTGCAGCAGATGCCAAACATCTGTGAATCATCAGTTCTGGAAGAAATAAGAACCTTTAAGCCTGAATTGAAGAAAGATTTGTTTGTTTGTTTGTCTTAGCCAAAACTGACTGGTTTAACCCTTTCTCTCCACTGCTAATTGGAATTATCTACCCTTAGATTAATAAAGAAGGTTATCTTACCCTTAGGTTAATAAAGAATTCTTCTGGCTGCCTGTCCCTCTTAAAACCCTTCAAAATATATCTCATTAGAAGTCAGTAAAAACAAAGTGTCAGTTTAGACGTCAGATCTTGTTTTGGCTTTGTTAATGTCCCTTGACACTGAGTGCCTGTAAGAGCCTGACCTTCACACCCAGCAGCATAAACAGCTCCAGGAATAGCAGGAATACCCTGCTTGTGCCTGTCCACTGCCATGGGGCTTTGGCTCCTGCTGCTCTTCAGTCCCATCATTTCTGTGTTTTCTTGGCCTCTGCTGCTGCCTCTTTGCCACTCTCAGTCCATTTCATGATTTTTTCCTCCTTTAGCAGATGATTTTTTGTCTCCCCCTGTGTTCATCCACTTCTCTCCATCAGCCACACTCCCTCCCAGCATTCTGTGTTCCATCAATAAAGGCATATTTTGGAATGCAGTTAGACAACAAAATGCCTCTTTTTCCTTGGCCTTTGATTGTTTTCCATCAGAAATGAATAGTTTTAAACCTAAATACTTCCCCAAGCATGAATGGCTTTCCCTCTCTCATCCTGACAGCTTCTTTATGCTGTTGCAAGGTCCAGCAATCTTTTTGCTGAACTCAGCATGGAATTTCTGAGCCCTGATGCACAAGTGCTCTCCAGACACACACACAGAGCATTCCTGGGTGCTTGCTGTGAACCTTTGGAGCATATCCCAAATTTAATGGAATGGTTTTCTCTGTCCAACAGAGAGTGAGGCTGCCAGAGGCCAGGAATGGGAAAAGAAATGCGGTGGATGTGGGTTGGTTTTCAGAGACTCCATAGGAAAAAAGGGGTTGGGAAGCTCACTGGAGTCATGAAAGTTGTCCTGAGAGATGTTGGAGGGAAGAGACTGAAACAAGAGGAGTTCAAAATTAACAATACTGTCTTGTCTACCTTGGAAATGGAAATTGCCAAATCTTTTCCAGTCTCTTGATGAGAGAAATGGATTTGTAAAGAATTCTTAAAACTTAACAGGGAGGTCACATAGTTTTGTTCATCTGTATGCAAACACTGAGATAAGGTGTGCTGGTTTAGGAAGGCCATGGAATAGAGATGACATTGTTGAGAGAGAGATTGAACCAGAAACAAATTTTGATAAGTTTCAAAATATAGCCTTAAAAAGGAGCAGATATTTTAGAGAATTAGAACTAGGAAAGATGTATTATAACAAGACTACTTGAGGAAAAAATATAGGAGATTAATGTTAGAGGTAATAACAGCATTGTGTGGCAAAAGCTAGTAGGATAAAAAACATTTCTAAAGTATTGTAACCAAGAAAAACATGAATATTCTGATGGAATAGCGTTAAGTTTTACATCTCTCGTGTCTTACTACTCATCAAGACTAATAATGGAATAAAATCTTTTAAAACACCTCTCAATTACCCCATCTCTGTAAAAACTAGGAAAACCAACATCTTAAATTGCTTTTAGTGGTTTATTAATGAACTTGGTGAGCTATTAAAAGAGCCATTTTCGCATTCAGACATTGATTGTAATGGTAAAACACCACTGATGAAAATGTTATGATTTATTGATGAAAAATGCAGGTTAAGGTTGGAACTAACAAACTGTGTAACTGTTTCTGGGTTATTTTCCTGCTCTGATTTTTTCTGTCCCTTGGGAGCTGAGGCATGAAAACTGAGTGAGTGTGTTTGGGTGGGAGCTGCTCACATGTGTGGATCAAAGGGATGGGTCTGAAAGCCTCACTCACCCACTGGCACTGGGGCATTCTGTCTCCAAAGGAAGCTTGGAATTCTGTCTTTGCAGTGGTGTTATGAAATTATTACCGACACTAAACAAAGAAATATTTTTTTTTCAATTTTGTAAAAACTATGATTCAAAGTTTTCTGAGGTTCAGTGGTATTTTTCAGGAATGCAAATGTATCAAAATAAGATTATTCAGTGCTTTGCCTACTTTTTCAGCTTTTTTCTGGTCCAAATTAATGTTGTTTTTGTCCTTATTGCAGAATCAGTCTGACTAATATCATAAAAGAACTGGAGTTTTTTGTATTTTAAGGCATGCAATTTACTAGCTGGTATATTTACGCAGAACACATAAGATTATTATTAGAAGCCAATAGATTCAGGATTTATTTGACTCTTTTCTTTTTTGCTGGCAAGACAGTTGTAGCAATATTAACAAATATTTAATTATATTATTTATAATATTAACAAGTATTATGTATGCTAGAGATTTCAGGAAGTGCTGTCTTAGTGGATGCTGATTTATTCTTGATTTGAACAGATTGTACTGTAAGGTAAGGATTTGAAATTGATTCTCGTGTGTCTCTTCCAACTCTGGATATTCTCTGATTCATTTAAAAAGAGATGGACTTGCTTTGTTTGCATTTCCTTGATCCACTACAGGATTGGGTCTCAAGCAGTTCCTTTTGTGCATCAGAATCAAAGGAAATGCATAATGCTACTCAGATGCAGCAATTGTAAACAGTTGTTTGAGAGAATTTGAGAGAAGCCATGCTACAGTTTAAGGTGGTCATTACATGACAGCAGCTGGAAATGCTTATTTTCCTGGTGGTGTGCTCTGAAATAATCAAAGCATTACTTTTGGAGTTATTTAATGTGATGAAAACCCTACAAAAAACCCATCAGTGTTGTGCAAGTAGATGGAGAAACACAGAGCCCTTGAGGTTGTGCTGCAAAGAGTTATGTGCTTCAAAACTGGGAGTCCAACAAATCCATCATAGAGCAGGGAACATTAAAAACTACCTTTCTTGCTAGAAAAGCAAAGTAGCCCCATCACCTACTCTGTTGGTCCTTTCTGCTCCAGCCTGTGCTTTGGAGAACAAGTCCTGTTCCACTTTGCTCAGCTGGATCCCACACCCAGCAGAGGTTTCAGAGGGTTTTTCATCAAGGCACACACTAAAGCCAATCCTTTTTGCTTACAGCTTAGAGTCCTAGTTTCATGGAAGTCAGGGTCTGTTTTTTCACGCTCTCTGGGCACTCTGATCTTCTTTCCAGCCTCCTCTTGAGAGGTCACCATTGCACTTGTCTGAGGAGGAAAAAAAGATAAAGAAAAATATTATTCTGATTTGTATAGAGCCAAGATCGTTTCTGTTGATTGCTTGGGGTCTTTAGAGAACCTTCCACAGTTCAGGGTATTTCTGGGTCAGTGATTTTTCTATTTGGATGGTGGAAAGTGTATAGACATATGCTCCAGTGCTTTTATATTGTGTTTGCTTCTGTTTCCTCCTAGGCCTCTGAGAAAGAAGCTGAGGGATGTTTGGAGCAAAGGCTGGAACTTTTCTGTGGAGTTGACATAGTTAGGCACACACTAATAAGGACTGATGATAGAAAAGTCCCTGAAAGAAAATTAAAATTATGTTTATAGAAGCCCACAATTGTGTATTTCCAGAAGAATTGAGTGAGAGGCTGACTGCAAGAAGATGAGGTAGCCACAGGGCTTCTCTTTTTGTCACTGGGCTTTTCTGTCATGTCTGGTATCTTTAAGCCATAATGAGATGAGATTTATGTATTTCTCTGTCTTGGTAGGGAATTATGGATGAATTCCAGCTTGTTCTGTGTGTGTTGTGTCTGCTTTTTGAAGATTGGGTTAAAATGTGCCATTTCTAGGAGTCTTATTGAAGCAGATACTGTGGTGACAGCAGTTGCCACAGTACCCTGAGAAGTCTGTAGTGTTCCCCCTCTGTTCTTTCCCCCGTGATACCCTGCAAATTCTTTCCTTTGTTCTTATATTTTGTTTTAATTTAAATTTTATTATAATATAATATAATATAATATAATATAATATAATATAATATAATATAATATAATATAATATAATATAATATAATATAATATTATATTATATTATATTATATTATATTATATTATATTATATTATATTATATTAATGTTAGATATTATAAATATTACATAATAAAAATTAATTTTTCTTTAATTTTTGTATATGGCATAAAGAGGAGGGAGTAACATGTGATCAATCTGTCAACAATTTTAATAATATATTAATATTCACCCTGTGTCTCTAGATCCTTGTTCTTTGGTTTTCTCATGTACATCTCTGCATGGCAGTGTCACAGAAGTGTTAGCAAACCTCAGCTACATTCCACTGGGGGGTTGGTTTATGTTTCACATCATGGCCAAAGTAAAGAATGAACTGAAAGCAGAATCCAGTGCCATCTACACTTTGGATGTGGTTTTTGGATTGTAGATCTGTGTTGCCAAAAAAAAAAACCAACCAAACCCACCCCAACAAACCAACTAAAAAAGAAATCTTGTGATAAATTAAAACCCACACTCCTAATTCATTCACTATTGTGTGGTTATACAGGAGCTGGCTGGACACTGACAGTGTGAAAAGCCAAAAAGAACTTTTCCTTGTGAGATCTTTCCAAATGTTTCCCTCAGCTGCTGCTGTAACAATAAATAAACACAAGGCAATAAAAAACAAGGATAAAATGATGGAGCCTAAATCCCTTAATTACAAGGTTTCTATAATAGGTAAGACTATTCAGAAGAAAAGGATTGTGAAAAAAAAAAATCCTCTATTTTTTAGTAAAGGTGCTTCATTCTATGTATAGTACAACCAGTTTTGGAAAGAATGAAATGTAATCTCACCCTGAGAAATGTATGTGATAAATCTTCAGAAAATAGTAAGCCACTGTACATAGGAAAAGTACAGTCTGTGCTTCCAGGGCATTTCCCAAGATAAATTTCCCTCATGAATGAGGTCCTTAGTTGTTGAAAGGAATCTAAAACAGAAGACACATCAGGTCTTCCAAGCTGAAAAGTCCATCAGGGAGTTCATTATTATGCACATAAGATCAGCTCTAAGGTTTAGTCCATGTGTCAGCATTTTTTGTGTAGTAATGTTTGCCCTGACTTTGGTCAGCTGCATAAACTTAAAACCAATCTATAGATGTGGTGAATTTGAACACCAGAAGGAAGTGGGGGTTTTTTTAGGGTTTCTTTTTCTGGTAAAGAAAGTGGTCAACCTTATTGTTCTGTGTCTCAATAAAAAAGAATAAACCCAAAGATATGAAGGAGATTATCAGTGGTAAATGTTGGCCACCTTTTGGCCATGGTAATAATTATGAAGCAGATTAAGAATTTGTTTCTGGCATCTGACCAGGATTCAGGATTGCAGCATTTCCCAATTTCTGTTTCTCACTAAGCAGAGTAGTCCTGTCTCCTTGATTTCAGGGGAAATGAAGACTATGATGAGATCTGCAGCAAAAGCAAAATTGGGTTAGAATGATAACCTCCACTTTACTCACTTGGAGTGTTTTATATGTGAGATTAAAAGTAAAATATGATCAGTCTGATCTGGGCTGAGGTAATACATAATTTCCAGATTGGCCTGACTTGACTTTGAGCACCAGTATGCAGCTGTGGTTGGAAATGTGCTGTAACAACCATGTGATCAGTAATCATTTGCTGTTTACAGATGATCCAAGTGCAGCTTTGATATCCAGGATTTTTTCATGCTATCATGTGTTTGTAGAGAACTGCTGGGAGCTGTCCTTGCTGTGGAAGGCACCTTGTCAGGACTCGTGGCTGACAGCAGGGGATATCTGATGTTATCAGAACATTTAGGAGCTGGTACCCCTGGGTGTGCTGCACAGAAAAGGGCACACCATGGCCACAGGTTGTTTTTCAGCCTTTAAGGCTGTGTTGCAGATACTTTGCACTACCTAGAAAATACATCTAGAAAAACTGTGAAAATAAGAAAGGTGAATGCATAGGAGATTTCTAGTTAATAGTAATACTGGAAGTAGCAGACAGAAAACATTGCAAGCTACCTTTTATTTTTATACCATTGTAAGGCAAATTTGTATGTGTTCATTTCTGCTCTTAGTTGGTCCAAACAAGGCAGCAGTGTTTTTATTTTGTAATGAAGCATAATTCATCATAAAGTTTGTCTTAAATACCTATTTCAGATTGAATTCTGTTAGTCTTTGCTCCTGTATTTAAATGCAGTCAACTGCATTTTTAAGCTGTAATTCTTTTGATATTTTAGTTTACAAAGGTTCTACCCCCTCTCTCTCCTTTCGTCACCATCCCACCCATTTCCTTGCTGCTGATTTCTTGATGAGCCAGTTCAGCTCTTTACAAAGAAAAGAGACAAAGGTTTTCCTGTTTGTTTAATGGCAAGGTGTGGAGGAGCAGCACAGAGGTGGGAGGAGGCAGAAACCAGGCAGGTGTTCATGAAATTGTTGTAGGGTTGCAGCCAAATGTTCCTGAAGAGCTGCTGAGCTTGTCTAAGAACTCACTCCCATCCAAATCTTGACTTCCAGCAGGAGCCCAGCACCCTCCCTTGAGCTATTTCTCTTGCTTGTCTTCTCCTGAAGGAGCTGGTTGATCTTCCTGGCTGGTAGGAGAAAAAGAGAGAAAAATAAATGGTTTTTTTTTGCTTTGCTAACAAGCTGAACTGACCTGCTGAGGGTTCAAACAGCAGGGCTGCAAGAAGGGAGCTCGAGGTGAATGTGTGGCCAGGAGGGAAAGAGCAGCAAATCCCTCTCAGAGCCTGCAGAGCTTCACGTTGTGACGCAGCCACAGAACCCAGCAGAGCTGATCTCATGGCCTGCTGCCACCAAACCATCCAGCCAAGATCCTCTTCCTCTCACTTCCCTTTTCCTCTCTCCCTTTTTGCCAGCTTAGCAAACTGAGTCAGTCCAGTTGGAGCTGAAGGAGAGCCAAAAGCAGTGCCAGGGAGGGCTGGGCATTTGGGGCCAGGGAGAGGTGCTGGGTATGGGGACGTGGGGCTGCTCTTCCCCTTTAGTCTGGGTCAGTGCTGCCCAACTTTCAATCAAATCAGCCTGACAGGAGTTAGTTATTTATCCAAATTTCTCTGGATAAATAACTCTGCTTTGCTTGGTGA
The DNA here is from genome assembly GCF_028018845.1 of Melospiza georgiana. Lineage (NCBI taxonomy): Eukaryota > Metazoa > Chordata > Aves > Passeriformes > Passerellidae > Melospiza > Melospiza georgiana. Next base: position 7,339,614 of record NC_080450.1, read on the forward strand.
ATAGTCAAAGTGATCAGCACCTCTTACTTGCCTCTCTGTCTAATGTCACCAGGTCCTGTCACTCTCACCCTCTAACAATGGTTTTCAGTTCTTATACTCACCCTAGATATACATCGAGAACCAGAATAAAGCAAATTTGTCCTTAAAATTATTCTTGACTGTTGCAGCTTATCTAATGTATTGTATATGCACATTATTTGAAGGCAAAAAGGAAGGAAATTAAATCTCGATTCACAAGTATATGAATATAAAGTTCTGCTTTTGTTTTAGCATTGTATTAATGGTGTGAGATGGAGCAGTTAGGTGAAGGGTGTTCAGAGGAAGACTTAAAAGTCATATATAAAAAAAAAAAAAAGTTTAAACCAAGCTACTATCTATATTTAAAAAGAAAAAAGATAACCTGTATGTTTCAACTTCCTGTTTAAAAGGACAGTCTGGCAAAGCCAGCAGAGGGGGGGAGGATTGCTGGTGATGGTGACTTTTCTAACAGGTTGTTTATACAGTAAAGTACCAGGCAAAAAATGACTGGGAATTGTGTATATATTTCAGGAGAACACAGGGGAGTGGTTCCTGTACAGCCAGTCTTTCAGAGTAACTGATAATGGTTTTTAATGTCTTTTCAAAATATCATATCATATATAAAACATACAATATATGATTTGTAGGTGGACAGAGCATGTTGTGTTTCTTTGCTGCTGCTTAGGGGACAGATTTCTCTGCAGTGCCAACTGTTTGTCTGGCTTCACTTTCACAATTCTGTTTCTCTAAAGGCTTCCAGCAAGACATGAGCATCCCTTTTACAGAGAAACAAACAGCACAAGGCAGAATCCAGGGCTGGGGGAAATGTCCACCTTGAGTTTTAGCCACAGGAGGATGTGAGGGGTTTTCACAAGTGAAGTGAGGTGGGCAGTGATCTAACAGAGCATTTTCAGCCCTTTTGCTCCCATACCTTTTTTCATACCTTTCATCCTTTTGATACATTTTTTTGTACCTTTTCGGCCCTTTTGTTCTGGTGTGTGGGACACTTTGAGCTGGCAGTGGGGATGTGTCTGAATTTACCTTGAATTTTTATTCTTGCACTCTGAGTGAAACCTATCTGACATTTGTCTATTGAAAAACTTCAAAGGCATCACCCACACAAGTGTTTTTCCTTTTCTTTTCCTCAGTTTGAGCTGGTCCTAGCTTGATGTTAGCTGTAACTCAGGCGTTTTCCCGTGAGTTTTGGTTCTGTTCTTGAACAAGCAAATATGAAGAAAACACCTCTTAAAGGGCAGATATCTTTATTAACTGCTAGCAGAGATTGCTGCTGATGCAGAGGAATAAAATGCATACTATCAGTTCATCTTGCAAATAAATTGATCACCTCCATGTTACTGAAATACCTCTAGGCATTCAATTGATTTATTCACAGATAATCCAAACACATTCTCTTAACATTAGTTTTAATCTATTCTGTGTATTTCCTACCAATTCCTACTTCATGCTTATTTGGCATAGGAGAATTTATCTGCTCCTTGTTAGGAAATCAGTACTTACATCTGGAAATTCGAGTGATTACTGTGATTTCTCCCTTCAGAAAATAAATTGTAATTTGGCTTTAATTTTGTTAGGGGGTGTAGAAGACGTGAGTGCTCAGTGTGCCCTCCATTAGACCAATGCCCCTGGATTAAATCAAAAGTACCCATTTTGAGAAGCTTCTGGGGGAAATTGTAGAGCTAATTTGAAGTAAGTATTTGGGGGGAAAGAAAAAGTGAAGTATTTAATGCAATAGAAGCTTAGTCTTACCTAACAAAATGGATTTTCAGAAAATGGAAGGGATCAAACTCTAATGAAATGAACCAATCCCTGCCTTCCTAATCTATGGAATTTTAATTTGCTTGTTTAGAAAGCATAACAGTGGTTATAGAAACATGCATTTAAAAGCACTTTAAAATCACCAGGGCATCTAAAGAATTTGAGACACCTGTAGTCCCTGAATAATACTAATTGATATCTGTGAAGACTTTATGAAATCTGCACAAAAGATAGAATTTTGAGTGGCTTAAACCTTTATTTACAATTCAATACTGACAAGAAGTTGCTGAAGTCTCTCTCCTCCCTCTGGTTTCTCCCCTTTAACCTCTGAATTACTGAACTGGATAGAAATGTATGAATCAATTAAACATTGCTGAGAGCTTCAAAGGCTCTAACAAAAGTCAGAGGTGCACACTGAAATTTCTAAGAGCTTTTCTAACTTTCTTAGAGCTCTTCAAAAATCAAAAGCAAATTATATTTCTGCTTGTATCCAGGGTAGTACTGAGCCTAGTGTCAAGATAAAAAATCCAAACAACTGGAGGCAGCTGATGCAGTTCTGCACCTGCAGCACTGGGTGTTTTGTGTGTACATATATACACATAAATATGTGTCATTTCAGGTACACAGCAAAGCTATGGAGTGTATTTACTGGGAAACTGGGAAAATTTCCCAGTAAATACTGGGGAAATAAGTATTTGCAATGTTTTCTTTCAGATAGAATAGGATGAAAAGTAGAAAAGAAGTAGCAGGAAGTTGTGCAATGTAGGTGATGATTTGGAGGTATTTAATCTGACAGGAGAGAATAATTTCAGTTAGGAACTACTATTATAGAAACTTTAGACATTGACACTGTGTGTGTCACCTCACTGATTACTGGTAATGGCTCTTGTCATATTTTTGGCAATGTGCAAAATAATGCCTTTTCCTCTTAAATGCTGTGTGTGTAGAGCAGAAGACAAAAGCACTTCTGTGGGTATGTGGCTCTTGTTTACTTTCTTCCTAACAGCTCTCTAATTAAATTCTTCTTCTGGTTATGCTGTGCAGGCAGCAGAACATCAGAATTACTGGATATGTTTATTCTGCTACAGAAACTTTGGGTTGTTCCAGTCAATTTATTTTCTCCTCAGTTTTACTTATTCCAACTGTTGTTTCTGTGATTGTAGCTATGTAGAATCCAAAGCCAGGCCTTGAGGATCTGGCTGTTGTGCATTCTAATGTCCTTCTCATGTCTCATTCCCACAGGAAGGAGGCACCTCTGCATTTGGGGTCTATTAAATATTGTACTTTTTCGTGGGACATGGTTTGACTGGGTTGTTAGAGTGAGTGATGGCCATATTGGCTTTCACTGGGCAGCACAAGAAAGTTCTGTATGGATTTTAAAATAGTAATTAATCTTGTAAGTACTCATAGAAGCCTTATTTGGCAGCTCATTGTTTAAATCCTTTAATCTTGGGAATTTGCCCTTATGTTAGATTTTCAGCAAAGCTCTTCTCCTGCAGTTTGTGCTGTTATTTTAATATCATCACAGCTTGAGGTGCCTTATTCCATAATCCCGTATAAAAAGCACTCCTGGAAATGCATTTCTGTGCATGACATTTTTAATTTGAGCTGACTTCTTCAGTTTTGTATTGGGGAAAATGATGGAGCATGATCTGATTTCCATCACTAAACTGTGGCGGGGAGATGGACAAGCAGAACACTTCAGTGTGCAGGGTTCACAATTGCAGCAAAAATTAAGGATGGATTAAGGCAAGATGCACAGCTCCAGGTGAGGAGCTTGTGTGTGAGTCCCAGGTCAATCACCTGTGAAAAAACCTGGGAACTGCCATGTGGGGTCAAGGGTACAGAACAACTTCTGTACAATCATCAAATCCTGGGATGGTTTTGGTTGTAAGGGGCCTTAAAGCTCATCCACTTCCACCCCCTGCCATGGGCAGAGACACCTTCCACTGTCCCAGGCTGCTCAGAGCCCCATCCAGGTGGCCTTGGGCACACCCAGGGATGGAGGAGCCACCTCTGCCTCTGGTGTGTGGTTGGTGCTGGAGATTTCTGGATTTCACAGGCTCAGGACTGGGAGTGCTGCCTCTGCCTGCTGGTGAGGTGGGTGTAAGGACACTGATGTTCCTGTGACAGTTTAAAAAACCTGTCAGATGCAAATGGATCGTGTTTCCAGCTGGGGATGGCTGATGTGGCTACCTACAAAATGTGTGTGCCTTACAGAGATAAGTGAGCAGATGAAAACGCAGTTCAGTCTTGTTGAGTCCACTTGGGGCTTTTCATCTGCTTCAAAATGCTTTGAATGGAGACAAAGACTGGACGTATGCAGGTTTCCCATTATTAGTTCTAATAGTTTATCTGAATTTTCAGGTGGATGAAGCTGATTATTTGTTGTTGACAGAAGGACTGTGTAGGGAACTTGTCCTAACAAGCAGTAATTGTGTGATTAGGAGAGTTTAATAAAGAAGAGGAATTCTGATTCATTCATAGTACTTGGATTGTTGACAGTTAATGTCATTTTCATTGAATGAAATCTATCAGTGTTGCTTATATTTTCAAGCAATTTGCAAGTGCTGGTATTCTGAAGCATTATTGTTTGCATCTAAGACCAAAGTTAAGACCTGAAGAGATCAGGAAATATTCCTAAAAAAATTAAAACTTGATTTTAATATCTCAAATTTAGATACTTTGTAGTATGATTAGACTGTAGAATTACAGAAGCTTTTTTGCTGAAAAATAATTCACATTTTGAAAAGGGCATTTTGTAATTTCCATCGTTATGTTATAATTATTTTCATAAATGAAAGTGGACAGCACTGATGTGTTTATAGTCACAGATATGTTACCAGTATAACTTGTTTTATTCACACATTGCATTTCTTTGCTTTGGCAAGAGCAGTGCAGGGCCCTAGAAATCATCTATTACTTTGGAAGGGAATAATACAAAATATAACTTGTGTTATACAAGATTTCTTTTCCAAGCAAAAGTTTTCTAAGATAAAAATTGTGATCACTTTCAGCTTATAACTGTTAAGATAAATATTGTAGCTTTCATAAGGAAAAAATAAACTATTACTAAAATAGAAATGTAACCAATACAGATGTTGTTATTAGTCCAGGATCTTTACCATTTATATGTTTATAGCTATGTAGGACCATTCTTTGTCTATTCAAAAATAATCTTCTGGTCCAGATAATAAAATTATGAATCTCTAATTGTACCCTCTGCCTCCACATTAGATAAAATTAAGTTATTTTTTTTACTGGGGTCTATTTCTTGGTCAGGCATATAAATTGACTGTCAAAATTGAGCACTTCCATTTTGACAGGAAACAGTTTTCTTCTAATGAAGCATAATTTATGATATAAATACATGCTGAATCAGGCATTGTAATGCAGATGACCTAGTGGCCCTGTATGATTTCTGAAGCTGGGCCTTGAATACAAGTTCTTACTTAAAAAAGGGAGGGAAGAAGGGCAAACTGGGGAGAAATTCCCACAGCTCAAAATATTTCTAAAGCTGCCTAACAAAGCAGCTTTAACTCTCTGTATAAAGCTTTCTCTAAGCAACTTGGTGGGTCTGGCATAAGTATCAACTTTGAACAAGATTTTCATTTCTAATCTCTTTTCCTGTCTCAATACTGAATTATGTTCAGAGTTTTCAGATCATGCTTGCCACAGTGGGGCAGGGGGAAGCTGCCAAAGCCACAGGGAGAACTCTGTATTGATTACTGAGAGCAGGCAGACTTCTGACCTGCTGGAATTGCACTGGAACCACTCGTGGCAGTGGCTCCTAAGAGAAATAAAATATTTACCTCATCTCTTGAAGTGATACTCTATTTAAACTATTCTCTTTTTAGATCCTATTCTTGTATCACAAACTTCTGTCATAGGTTAGGAAATACATGATGGATGCAAATAGTGCAAACAAAAAGTGAGGTTTTGGAACGTGAGGTGTGCACTTTTATTGTTGACTTTTTCTGTTATCAGCATATTCCTGAAGCATTTATTATGATTTTTTTAGAAAGCACCTGTCTGATTGGTATTCAAATATTTGCAATATTCTGCTTGTAAGTGAAAACACTCATTGCCACTGGATCTTTAGTTTCAAAGTCTTATGGTGTCAGTTTGAAACAGAACTTCTACAGTTGGGTCTTGTTGCTGCAGGTATTTTCCTATCCAGAAACACAGAGGTCTCATGGCCAGCCTGACATCTCTGAAATGGGTCCATGGGCTGTGGGATGTTTGTTAGATAATCACAATTAGTTTGTTAGATAATCACAGTAAGGGTGTATGTGCACAGTAAGTTAAGCACAAGGTGATGTCACCTCGTGCCTGTTTGTTTCAGTGGTCACTCAAGTGATCTGAAGGACAAATGGTTTCTCCACTGCAAGAAAATGCAGTTTTCTTGTCCAAGTTTTAAGGAGATTGGAGAAACTGAGCCCAGGACAAGTTTTACAGGGAAACTTCAAACAATGCACATCCAGAAATCAGCTTTTGATGGTGTAAAAAACACATTTGCAGCAGCTTTGTGAGTGTAGTTTGCATTCAGGCTGTTGGAACTGTCTGAATTGTACAGGTGGTTATTCCCCCCACTCTGTTCTGATTCCTAGCTGAGACTTTCACTGGCTTCTTTGTATAGTTCATTTAACAAGTTTGTTCCTCATAAACAAGATTGTGGCTCTTACTCCAGCTGCCACTGCCCAGAAGCTTTTTACAAAACACAACTAACTAAGGCATTAACATAACTCAAAACATTAACATTTACTTTTTAGAAGTGCAAGGCAAGAAGTGATGGGGGCCTTTTTCCCCATCAGGATTTGCTATCCATCTTTTCTGTGTACCTCTGCAGTCATGTGCAAGTATCAGCTCTTGAAAAGACTTGAAAAAAAGGCATCAGTATTGGAAATGAATTATAAAAACTGTCAGCTTTTCTGTGTATCTTTCTTTAAAGTATTAGGTACTGATCACTGGGAAAGCCTGGTTAATCTGCTGAGTGAGATCAAAAGGAAAAATAAACTTCAGTTCAATTTAGTGCTGCCTGAGATTTATGGATCCTGTGCTGCTCATGTCTGGTTTTTAACCTGTAACTCTAGAATTTGGCAGGCTGTTTTCTCCTTAGAGGTCTGCTTGCTGTCTGGTGAAACATCATTTGGGCAGCAATAAAGTCAGTGTAGCAAGGACAAGTGCAATTTCCCCAGCTTATTTTCTTTTCTAAACAAAGTGATAAAATATAATAAATCCCAGTAAATAAAGTATTAAATGGAAAAAGGGATATTGAAGGGGTGTTTTTGTGGGTGTCCTCTCTGCAGTATTAATGTGTAGGATTTTTCTCCCAGTGGGAAGAGAACTGGTTCAGTTCAGTGTGTTCTGTGTGTAAGGCTCTTGTTACAGAAGATGTTCTTCCAGCAGTAAGGGCTGTGTTTGGGGCTCAGCTTGGTGCACAGCTGGTCTGTATGAAATTATTGACAGCTCTGTAGCCCAGTTGTTTCATTGCTGTTTCCTGGAAGAGACAGATTGGGTTCACCAGCTTAATCCTCAAACATGTGGTCCATATTCAAATACGAAATTAGGCGGAACTGTGAACAAGCTTTGTGTTTGCTTGGATTTATTTTGGTATATTAAAATCTATATTCTCTGCAAGTGCATCCCCTGGGACCTCTTCCTAAGCAGCTACTGTGACCCTGATTTCAGACCAATATCCCAATTCCTCCATCCAGGGGAGGGGGGATTCCAGGCTGGACCTTAACCTTGGAGCAGATTCCATTGAGAGGCAATGTTTATGGAAAGATAAATAGAAACCTTACTCCTCTGTAACTTCTGCTTTCTGTGACACCAAAAAAGAGCAAATGTTAATGGCAAGAAGTAATTTTTGATTAATGATTGAAATTGTTCTCTTCATCTTCCATCTATTGGATGAAATCTCTAAAGGAGATTTTTGCTGTGTTCTAATAGCATCTACAGCTGGGCAAAGAGTGAGAAAATGTATTTACAGGTTTCTATTTGATGTAGCCTAATTTAGGATGGATGTAGGAAATTCATCAGTTAAACAGTGTAGATTAAATTTAAAACAAATCCACATGTTTTAGTCTGTAAGTGCAGACATTTATAAAATAAATTGGTGTATCATGTTACTTTTGTTTTCTTTAAAATGACTTCATGTGAATTAGACTTGAGTGTGGAGTTATGTGTTAGAACATGTTGAAAGGTATTAGCCATACACACAGCATCACCTCCTTTGGGTTGTGTAGATGGGCAAAATTTGGGGTGTTCTGAACTTTTGTTGTGATGGGACAATCTGATGAAAGCAACAGATATGTCTTGTCACACTCTAATTTTTTACCCATGCAAAATCTGGAGGTTTTTCTACTTAAAGCATCAAAGGAAGCAAAGCCAAGCCATTGCTTTTCTTGCTGTCCCCAGCCTTGTAGATTTTTCAGTCCTATCTACAGTTTTTGGGAGCTGCCCAAAGGCCTTTCACAGAGTGCTAATTTCCACCACCTTCCCCCCTGCTCCATTTCCCTCCTTATCTCTCCTCATTTTGCTTCAGTTAACTGTTCCATACTGAAATTTCAATTTTATTTGGTTTTGCTGGATAAAGGTCAACATCTACAGTTGTCATCTTGAGGAGATTGTGGCCACCTGCGCCTGAGCAGTGTCTGGGCATTTTTGGTGTGGGGCATCTGTGGAGGAGGCTGAGGGCATATCCAGCAGAGCTGGATTTTAGTCTTCTTTAATCTTTGACTTTTTTTTTGTAATCCTACTTGTGATTATTTTTCTTATCTTCCCAGAGGACACTGATGTTTTACCTTTTCAAACACAAGAAGCAAAATTTATGTTCTGTTACCCAGTGATGCTCTTTGATCAGAAGATTGTGTTAACAATTTCTATTAATTTTGAGACCTGGAGAGAAATGCCCAAGGGTGACATAAATAATCTGTGAGTTTCAAGAGCCTTTCTTTTTAGTATTTTCTCTTTACAGTATAGAAACTTGTGATCTGTCATCAGAATGTGAGTTATTTAATGGAGTTATTTAGCACAATGTTGTGTCTTTTGCTGAATTTAGGGGGAAGCCGTTTACTCCTCTTAACTGAGGACAGAATGTGTAGTCATGCTTTTCTTCACTGCCATTAGCTGCTAACAAAATACCTTCAAATATTTGCAAACACTCAGAACCAGAGCAGCATTGCCCTTTGGTTAAGAAGTTTTTTCATGTACAAATCAAGGTGCTGGGTCTGGCTGGACTGCAGTTCCCTTTCCTCACTGTTCTGCTCTGATAGCTGGGCTGGTTTGGGCACCACAGCAGTGATTTGGCTGTCACACCCATCTTTTATGAAAAATCCTTTCTTTACGATTTTTCCTCCTGAGAAGCCGAGAGGCCTCAGGAACAAAATGTAAACAATGATTATCTGCTGCTGTGGAATGCAACAGGTGCATCTGGGATTGGTCTCATGTGGTTGTTTCTAATTGATGGCCAATGACAGTCATCTGGCTCAGACTCTCTGGTCAGTCACAAGCTTTTGTTATCATTCTTTCCTATTCTATTCTTACCTAGCCTTCTGATGAAATCCTTTCTTCTATTCTTTTAGTATAGTTTTAATATAATATATATCATAAAATAATAAATCAGTCTTCTGAAACATGGAGTCAGATCCTCATCTCTTCCCTCATCCTCAGACCCCTGCGAACACCGTAACCTTTGGCCAGGGCTGAGCAGGGATCCCAAATTCCTGCAGGGCTGGGAGGGGACATGGCCAGGACACCCAACCTTGGCTGAGCCCAGGGATGTTCCTGCAGTGTGGTGGCACCTTCAGTGCCATCTCCCTGAAAGGTGCCTGTGCTCAGCTGGGCTGGGCTCTTTCTCCAGGAACTGACAGAACCAGAGCACACAGCCTCAAGCTGCAACAAGGGAAATACAGGTTGGATATCAGGAAAAAGTGTTTTACTGAAAGGGTGATAAAGTCCTGGAATGGCTGCCCAGGGAGGTGGTGGATTCCCCATCCCTGGGTGTGTTCAACAAAGCCTGGATGTGGCACTGGGGGCCAGGGTTTAGTTGAGCTGTTGGGGCTGGGTTGATGATCTTGAAAGTCTCTTCCAACCCAGTGATTCTGTGATAAAAGCCAGAGGAAAGAAAGAGGACATTGGTTATTAAGGCATTTGTTCTCCACAGCAGCCTCTCTATGTACTGAGGCCCCAGGAAGCAGCCAAACATTCCCTGCTACTGGGATATGGATAATAAATAATCTTGTTTGATATTTTTTAATTTGCTTCCATGCTCAGCCTTCACTTTTTGTTTTTATTAAACTGCCTTTATCTTGACCCATGAGCTTTCCATCTTGTTTTCTCCCCCATCCTGCTGAGGAGGGAGGTGAGAGTGGCTTGGTGGCCACCAGGGTCAGTTTTGCACGAGGGCTGCACAGCCTTGGAGCTGTGGGATGAGGGCCGTGGCTTTCAGGACAATTCCTCCTGTTTATGAAAAACTGCAAAAATGGCAAAGTAATGCTTTGCTCCAGCTGTTGAAAATGAATTAGAGCCCAGGCCCACACAGTAGCAGAGGATGCATTTCTGCATTTCCACAATTACTGTAAAGCTGTGGGGTCCATTTGCTGTCTGAGGGCTCATCCAGGAGCTGGGAAACATTAACTGGATTGGCTGAGACTGGTTTTAAAACTGCATGCTCAGGAATAGCTTCAAAAATACATCATAAATGTTTCCACTCTCTCCTGCTTTAGAAAGCCTTGCTTTCCTGGTTTTGTCCAGGGAATGGTTTATTCTGGCTAAATGGAAATGTTTAGAACACGAAGGACATTCCTGACAAGATTATGTTTTTTAATATGAAATGGATTTGGATTGGAAATTCTTTTGCTGTTTGAAATGTTGATGTTTAGAATCGTGGCTGGATTTGTGAAGCAGCTGCAGTGCTGAGGGTATCCTGAGTTTGCAGCTGGCTAATGAGAAATGATGTTGAATTGGACAATACTAATTACTGACCTTATTAGTCTTAGCAATAGTAAGTCTGTCTTAGAAAGAAAAGAAATTATGTTTAGAACAATATAGAATGACAAGGCTATTGTGACAACAGGTGATAAAACTGAAAAAATGAGTGAAACACTGAGCTTGTCAAAAATATGCATTGTTTGATTCAAAAAGAACATTGACCCAGACATATTTACCAAAAATGAAAGGAATTAAATATGCTTGAAAAGCAAATTTTTGTATCAATGTTCATCACTGAAAAACTTCATTTGAGATTTAAAAGTTGGTTCCCTCTGCTGAAACACTGCAGTGTAAAAGACACTTCTCTCTATATACCCATTCTGCTTTGATAGCACTTCTGATTTATACACACTTTAATGCAGAAAACAGTGAGTTTTTTCTAAACCACTACCACAGCTGGAGTAATTTGCAATTTCTGTGAAGTGCCATGATTAGCAAAAGCATGGGTTTGGGGGGAAAGCATGCTGGTTTTAACTTGAATAAGCTGGTTTAAATCACTATAGCTCTCCTGACAATGCTCTATGTAGCTCCAAAGACAAACTAACACCTTAAGGTACAAATGTTTTTATTTTAACTAGAATTTTGTTACCTAATTCCATTGCATTACAGCTTGTATTAGTGTACTTCTGCCAGAAATACTTAGATCATGACACTGATCTTAAAAGTTTCCTTTCGTTTATTTACTTCAATTTGTGTGAAGAGGTGAGAGGTCTCAGGGTGCAGCAGAAATGAGAGAGTCCAGGGCTGGTGGTTGTTGCCCAGCAAATGCTGCGTGTCCTTCTGAATGTTTGACTGTTAGACTGAACAATATTTAAACAGAATTCAAAGCCCAGAACAGCTGTGACAGCAGAGGAAGTTTTGAGTCTTCCCCATTTTTTTTTCTTTTATTCTTTTTTTCTTTTCTTGAAGATCTTGTTATATCCTTTTCCTTTTCCTTCAAAGGATGTCTGGTTTGTTTTGTGTTACCTGAAGGAAAGTCTGGAGAATTTGACTGTGAGTGTCATGAGAGGCAAACTGCTCCCAGTGCCATCTCATCCATGGTGCCACTGCTGTGGGAGCAGGCAGGATCAGGGTTAGCCTATTTGTTAAGTCTCACCATTTTTCATCCCTTTTTTCCTTTAAAAAGCTGCTTTTTTTCCTCCTTTTAATCTCAAAACAATTTTTCTGGAGCAGAATAACACACATGCAGCAAAATTAGTGTTCATAAATGTCTCAACCTGGCTAAATATTTGAACATGGTTTGGGATGTGCAGTGGGGGCCCAGTGGAATTAGCAGGGATGAGCCAAGGGAGAGGATGTGCAGAAATCTATCCAGGCTGAAAGCTTGCAAGTTGGAAACTTTACAACTTGGAAACTGAGAATAAGCCCAGCCTGTCACTGAAACATCCAAAGTAATATGATGAGGCTGAGTAAAACTTGTCCAATCATCTTTTGATGGTGACAAAATAAAAGTGGCTGTTATTTTTTGACCAAGCTTCTCAAAGTGGTGGTCAATCCTCTGAGTGTGTCAGTGTTGAAGAGATTTGGACAGTGCCCTAAAAACCATTTTTTAACTTGGTCAGCCCTGAAGTGTTCAGGCAGTGGAGGATCTTTGTAGGTCTGCTCCAGCTGAAGCAGTGTATTTATTCTATTTTGCTCAGTGTGTATAAAAATGGGATTTTTTAAATTGCAGCTGTGCTTTAAAATATTTATAATTCCTTAAAAATATTCAGATAAGGTCTTGATGCGCAAATGATTTGGGCTTTGGGCAGGCCATTGCAGCAGAAATGTTTCTGTTCTGGGTGTGGTGGCAATGAGCTTTATCCCAGGGATGAATTATTGTTGTTGGCTCCCTGATGTGGTGTAGGGGGGTGCCTAATGCACCTCCTCCCCTCCCAGAGCCCCTCTGCCTGCCTGCAGGGGTCCTGTAGGTGCAGCAGAGGTCTAGGATGGATCAGAAATACAAATATCCCATCCCATGTGCACTGGATGCAGCAATTCCACTGAAGTCAGCGAAGGTAGTCCAGATTTTCACTGATATAAGTGGAAACCATCTCCCATTGAACTGAAACACTGTCCAGCTGCTTGGTAACACTTCTAACTTTACAGTTTGCAGATACTGTATATGAACCTGGTTTATGTCTTTCCTAAGTGGCAGCTGGTATAAACACAGCATCGTGGTACAGCATGAAACATGTGAGAAGTTCCCCTTGGAAGTGAAGGGAAGAGGTTTTTATAAACAGCCCAATTCACATTCAAGTGCTTGAAGTGTCACACTTGCTGCAGTGCTGAAATCTTGGCACTCCTGGTGCAGGGAAGCACCAAAATTGTGTGGATGGACCATGGAAATTCTTCCCTCTGCCCCTCTGCTGCTGAGATCTCTGAAATCTGAGGGAGGTTCTGATCAGCCTGAGGGTATTTTATTTCTCATCCCCATGGCATTTTTACAGCACAAACAGCAGCAAAAAATCAGAGCATCATGTTCTCTACATCCTCCTAAAATTAAGTTTGCTCATGTTTCACTGAAGTAGGAAAACAAATTGAAATTTTGGCTGAGCAGGACAACTTTCCATGAGAATTAAAGTGGCAATGTCTCCTCTTCATTTGCATTAGCAAGAAGGACTTGCCAGGCAGTATTTTGTATTTTTTCTCTTTAGGAATGGTGTTGCTGAGTTTGGAGGTTTGAGACCAGAGCTGAAATTCCTCTTCTGTGGCTGATTCCTCAGTGACCATCCCTACACCAACACAGACAGGCTTTCAAAGCCCAGTGGGTGTCATTTTTTACAGTTTTAGTTGAATTTACAAGTCCTGAAGGCATTAAATCTATTTAATTTTATCATCTCTTGGCAGTATTTGGCAGTATTTAAAGTTGTTTTAAGTTTGGTGGGGGTTTTTTTGTGGCTTTTTTGTTGTTGTTTTGTTTGTTTGCAGGGTTATTGTGGGTTTGTTTGTTTGGGGTTTTTATTTTGTTGGTGTTCTTTTGGGGTTTTGGAGTTTCTGGTGTTGTTGTTTTGTTTTGGTTTTTTTTTTAAGAAGATGTTTTTATCATGATATTGGCTGTTTGGCTAAAATGCTTCAGCCAGTTTGGGAGATCACAGCTTGCTGCTCTTCTCCTGAATTCAAATTAGAAGAGATGACTTGATGCTAGTGGATATGATGTGAGTAACCATCACAACATAAATATCTCTTTTATAGATGGATTAGCCTGTTTTTCAAGAGGCTCATCATTTTTCATCAACTTTTTCCTTAAAAAAAGCTGCTTTTTTCTCCTTCCACTCTCAAAGCAGTTTTTCTGGGGCAGAATAATACATGTGCATGTGTGCAAAGTTGCTGTTCATAAATGTCTCAACCTGGCTAAATATTTGAACATTAGCAGCTTGCCTGCCATACATGCTGCTGATGGAATGGTTTCCTGAATCAGATTAAAAGATTCTTTCTGAGATTTTGCTGATTTTAGGACTTGGACTTCATTACACAGATCCATCTGGTTCTAGGATTTGTTTTTATGTAGGATCAGCTTGTGGAGTGCAGTTTTGAAAAGTGCAGAGATTCTCATTTCCAAAAAGAAGTTATAATATATATTTTATAAGAAATAGGAATTGTTGATACACTGATTTTACTTAATACAAAGCTAAGTTGGATAAATCCCTATGGAGAAATCTGATTTTACTCCTTTTGATCTTTTTTTTTATGCTGACATTGTACTTGAGTTTCAAAGCTGTAGTTGTTTGTCACTGTGATAAACAAGCAGCACACACAAAGTTCTTGTTTCGAATTCTAGGGAATTTGGGGGAAATAAGCTAAATTCTATGAAGGAATGACAGGGAAATAATTATTATTAAATATTTTTAACCACAGTATTTTTAAGATACATTGTTATTGTGCCTTTTTTTTGTGTGTGTTACACTACCTTTTCTCAGAATTTGTAGTTCACAGACCTGAAACCTCATTTAAATCTTAATCATTTTTAGCAGGATGTGTGAGACAAACAAGGGTGTTTATGTTGAGTGACCCATGGAGCTCTCAGAGAGATAAATCACAGGAGCTGCTTAGCAGATCCTTCCCAGCTGCTGCTACAGCCATGTTCCAGCACAGCCAAAACTGCTGCTCTGTTCTTCAGTTTTAAATTGCATTAAGTACAATTGTAGCATCTGCTTCCTCCACTGATTTTCAGCTTCTTGGCAAATGAAAAATCAACGTTTTCTTTTCTGATTCAGTTGGTTTCCTTTAGATAGTTATTAATAGTTTTTCTCTGATATTATAGCAAGACCCTTTAATGCAGATGCCCTTACTATTTATTGATAGTAAGTACCTACTTATATAGTAGATATCTACTGTCATATAGTAAATATCCACTCTCTTTTTGGTGTGAATATTTCTGCAGAACAGGATAAGATTGTATTTAAAAAAGAATGTAAAAAGTCTTTTTCATATGTGTAGCACAACTGGATTCCTCTTAATTCTTTGATCATTTTAGCTGCACTTTGCTTATTACCAGATTAATGTTTTGTGCTAAAACCATTTTTTTTAAGAGGTGATTTCTTAAAAATTTAATTTAATCTTAAGAGAAAAAGAATTCCATCAGTTTGAGGATAATTATAACAGTGAGATTGTAGGAATGCACAGCTCCATGGGGCTCAGGCAGGCCCTTCAGAGGTGAACTGGTGAATTTAAAGCCCTCTGGAGCTCCTCTGTATTATTAGAGATGCTGCCAGAGACCCTGCAGGGTTCAGCTGCCCCATGGCAGAAATTCTCCCTTGTGGAGAGGGCTGATTGCTTTTTATCTCCACCTTGGGCTGAACCTGGGCCCAAATCCTCCTTATTGTTGATTTTATGTTGTGCCAGAGCAGTGGTACAACATAAATCAAGAGTTATCAGTGTGCCTTGATAACTCACACCAACCTCTGCTTGGAAGACCTGAAGCTGTTAATTAGCTTCTTTCTTACCCCTGAATTCTTTAAAAATATTTAAAAATAAAAATAATAAAAATATTTAATGTGCTGGTTAGATTAAGTGACTCTCTGAGCAGTAACTGCTCCAAAGCAGGGACTGGAAATGCCAAGTTCAGGCAGAATTTCAGAATTTTAGGACTGAAAATTTAGGAATTTGAGGAATGAGTTTTAGTTGATGCACACCCAGAGGTACAGTGTGACTTCAGGCTGCCCATGCTGTGAGAGTTTGGAGGTTACACTCAGTCACAAATTAATGAAATGTTGGTCGTGTTTCTGGCTGGGAAGCAGGGGAAGAACCTGCAAAATCAAATCCCACATCTGAAGCCATCAAGAAATTATTAGGGAGGCTGAACCAGGAGACTGCAGAGAGGAGGGGAAGCTTTGTAGTGCTCTCAGCTCTGCTTTGTCTCAGACTTTTACAGATTGATGGGCACTTAATTTCTGTCTCTGCAAATGCTCAGGGTTGGTTGAGGTCTTTCCAGCTGTGTCTCCTGCACTGTTGAAAAACAAATTCTTGTAAGAGACCACTGGGTTCTGGATGAATGTATTGAGTCCCTTTCATTTCCAAAAATGTGTGTGTGCGTGTGTAAAAGCTGTTGCTGAGGTGATGGGGTTTTTTACTCTCAGTATGTATCTATTTCATTGTGGGATAGAAGATTAGAGACAGTATGCAGAAGCTAAGATCTTAAATGAGAGAAAATGAGAGAAAAAATCTAATCTAAGCTAATATCTTAAATGAGAGAAAGCTGAGATCTTAAATTTCCCCCCTGTAAAATCTGCTGTTACAGCTCCTGCACTAGCAGTGACGTTTCTTTTTCTAAATTACATTTTTGTTTTCTGTCTTTGCCTTGTTCTCCCATTCACAGTTTTGAAGGGTTGCAGAACTCCAATCAAACACTCTCAAGGCACTGGAATGCATTTGGTGCTTTGATACTCCCCAAAGACTTGCAATATGATGGAAGACATGAGGGAGAGATTTAGGCTAAAGTTTGCTTTGATTTCCTAAAGAAAACATTCTACTATCGCAGCTGTTAATCAGATAATCACAATCTGCAGTTTAAGATCTGATCTAAATTTTCTCTCTTGCCTTTCTAAAGGGTAAAAGTCGATAGGGGAGAAAAACCCCACAAAATAAATATAATTTATATTGGAATAAATACAGCGAGTTTGCATGAATATTTAATATTTCTCCTTTGGGTCTTTTGCATGTACATTAGCACACAGCTGAACTTCTCAAATTCAAAAGTGATCTCCTTCCCTGCAGTTTGATGCTTCTTTATAAGGTGCTTGTATTTCTTTCATTTAACTGAAGGTCATGTGTCCCCCACTTCCAAGTTGCATAAAACTTTTATAGCACGAGCTTTTATTTGAAAAAGAGAATCAGTGAGCATTAGGATGAAGGATTTGTTACACTCTCAGATAATCCTGAACACTCAGAAGTATTTCATGTTTCTCTCTCCAAATACCTGCATTTTAAAATTTGCTGAAGCTGGGATTTGCCAGGAGGTTTACTCACATTTCAGCTGAATATTAATTCTGAGAGCTGGTATGTAGAAGAGTTTCATGTGCTGCATTTAATGGGAATTTGTTTTCCCCTTTGCCAGCACATTTTAGGGAAGTTTATTAATTGTGGACAAGCATCATGCACTTTAAAAGCAGGACAGATTTATTTTACAGTTACACACTATGCAGGGAGACACTTCTGATGTCTATATTGTCATCTGTTAAATGTTAAATCTATTTAAGGTAAGTTAAGTCTATTAAATCAATGTTAAATCTATTAAGTCACAAATATGAAAGACAAATTCAGTTTTCATCCTGTGAAAATTCGAAATGGCATGTCCACAAGTCAAATGGAAAGGTAATTTTTTGACTTATTTTGCATGACCATTGGTCAGTGTTGTTTCTTAGCAGATTTCTTGTTTGTTCTAATCACAATTTAGAACCTGCCAATATGACTTGAAGCAGATTTTCTTTCTTTTGTAGTAAAACCTAAGCACAAACAGCAAACCAAGAAGACAACCTCTTGGTGCAGAATGCTTTATTTTCCTGCATGGAGTCATTCTTCCATTGTAAATACTTGACTCTAAATACTGGAAAACCTCCAAGAATTAGAGAAACTTTTTGTAAAGACCACTCTTAGTAGCCTAAAAAAAACAAAACAAAACAAAACAAAAAAAAAACCAACGAAACAAAACAAAAAAGCTGTAAGACATGCTAAAATCATACAGGCTGTTTCCTTTGCATGCAGCTATTGTTTTGGCTTCAGCAGTAGGTTAATTCATCGTCATTAGCAGGGAAAAGCTCTAAAAACGTCCAGAAGAATGGTGCTTGCTCTTGGCCATTCAGCTACAAAGCAGAGATATTCAGCACTGTGGTCGGCCCTCAATTATCCCGCACAATGGGCCTGGCAGGAGCTGCCTCCCAAAAAGCAAAGGCACAGCCAATTCAATCCATAGGAATTGGACTAGAAACCCGAAGTTAATATATTTGCTTGTAGCAAGTTTGTAAACAGTTTTGCTTTCAGCAGCAGATTTTAAGGAAATGTAATAACCTGGGTAAAGAGCAGCCTGCTCTTGTGAGAACCCAAGAAATTCCTCTGGCTGCCCTGGAGGACTCGAGACCCTGACAGGGAGCTCAGAGACCTTGGCACAGAGTCAGAAACACCTGTGCCTTCGATTCTAGCCCTTAGAAAAAACAATTACCAGCCTGATATGAAGATTCACAAGCCACGAAAGTTTAAGTAGAGTGATAGTTAGTTTGTTACAACTAGAAAAGCAGAATTTTGAGTTTTTAGAATGGGGTTCAGAAGCCAAAATGGAGGGTTTTGGGTGTGCCTTGTCCTTCTTCTTTCTTCTTCTTGGCCTCCATCTTCTGAGTGATGGTTGCACTTTTGGATTGGTTTAGAGACAGACTGTCTAACACAGGTGACAGGTATTGGAAAATTATTGTAAATAATGTACACATAGTTTTTAGTATAAAAAGCCAACACCACCCCAAGGGCGGGGAGTGTGCCACAAACCAACTTGCAAGACAGACTTCAGTGAGTCAAAGAAAGAATATTATAGATAACAACAAAGAAACAACCTTGAAAACCAGAACAGAAGAATCCTTACTCCTCCTTCAGCTGCTGGGCTAAGAAAAGAGACTCTCTAACACATCTCAGAGTCATCCTGACCACAAAGACTCTGAGGTGCTCTGTGCTGTCTTTACCCAACATTTCTGTCTTTGTGGGGCTCTGCTGCAGGCAGAGATGGCAGGAGGAGGTGATGTCCTGCTGATACACACCCTGGTTTTCATTCCAGGGGGTGGATTCACTGCAGAGATTTGTGTGGTACTTTCTGGGGTCCCCACTGAAGGGAGGAAATTAATTTGACTCCATGTTTTTAGAAGGTTAATTTATTATTATATTATATTATATTACATTACATTACATTACATTACATTATGTTACATTACGTTACATTACATTATAGAACACCATACTAAACTATACTAAAGAATAGGGAAAGGATATAGACAGAAGGTTAAAAGATAATAATGAAAAACTCTTGACTCTCTCCTCAGAGAGTCCAACACAGCTGGCCTTAATTGCCTAATAAGTAAAAACAATTCACATGCAACTAATTAAGCAATTACTACATTTTAAAGCAGCAAAACACAGGAGAAGAAAATGGGATAATACTGTTTTCCTTTTTCTCTGAGGCATCTCAGCTTCCCAGGAGAGAAATCCTGGCAAAGGAATTTTTCCAGAAAATACGACAGTGACAGAGTTGGTATGAAAATTTTATTTCACGTAGGGAAATGTTATTTGTGAAAATTTGATATTGTGATATAATGTTGCATAGCTGTAAAGAGGACTGTTGTACTTTCCTGAAAGTGGATGGCCTGGTGAAAAGTACTGCCAGCGCAAT
The DNA here is from genome assembly GCF_028018845.1 of Melospiza georgiana. Taxonomy (NCBI): domain Eukaryota; kingdom Metazoa; phylum Chordata; class Aves; order Passeriformes; family Passerellidae; genus Melospiza; species Melospiza georgiana. Next base: position 7,359,247 of record NC_080450.1, read on the forward strand.
AAACTGTGAGGAACCAGGGATGTTGTTACAGCAAAATTCAGCTTTTCTCTCCAGCTTTCCTCCCATTACTCTGCCCTTTGCATTCAGAGAAAGCATCATCTCCCAGCTCCTCTCACTGGCTCTGCTCTGTGAGACATTCCAGCCTTCACTCAGGCTTCAAATCCAGAGGAAATCACAGGGAGCTGTAGGTCATAAATTGTCCAGGAGCAGGAATACCTTCTTGGAGGTGCTGAATGCTCTCTGGTTTCACTGGCATTAGCAGCTCTCAGGACTCTCTTACTTTTTTTTATTAGTTTTGTTGCTTAGTAGAGTTTGGGATTTACAATCCTAAATACCACTGATTTTCAGTCAGGCCTGCACCAGAATTATTGTGTATTCACCAGCTTTTCTGCACAGCGAGGCAAGGTATGGTTTGTTTCAATAATCTGCTTTTTGCTGTGCTGGATTCCAGCTTCCTTAGAGAAGGATTTTCAGCTGCTCTCAGAGCTTGCAGTGATGAGGTGACACAAATAACTCCAGTTATTTCTGCAAGCCCAGGAAAGGGTACAGCAGTTCAGTGCAATATAAACCAACTGCATGGAATCCATTCCACACTGGCTGCTTGGCTTCCTAAAAGCCTCATAAAGCTCATTGTAGTTATTTTCTTTTGAAAAATCCTCTCTGCCCATACTTTTTTTGAAGTAGGAAGAGTCTTTTTGTCCCTTCCCTACCCTCTGTACCTTTTCTCTCACACTACACAGACCTGATTCTGGGTGTAAACCTGGTACACCCCAGTAACAAGGTCTTGGTACATTTATTGCTGAATTAATGCTCAGGTATTTTAACATCATTGCTTCAAGGTCAGGAGTGATGCCCTTCAGTCTGTGCTCTGCTTACAGAATCACTGTGGCCCTCCCCATGAGATTTATTTTCTTTTCTTTTTACCTTCTAACGTGGCAATGTATGCCCGTGGATATTAGAAAGCTTCATTTGTCTCAACAAATATGTCTAATCCTTGATTTGTGTGGGTATAATTTTGAAAAATGCTGTAGCATGAGAGGAATTAAATGTGTGGTGTGTTTTGGGGAATTAGCCCCTTGCTTTGGAAAGCCTGTGATTAAATTGAATCTGTTCCTTTTGTGGGCTGCCTGGTTTCCCCTGTGTGTCCTGCATGATATCTGATGTGATAAAGTTGTTTCACCATCTGCATATCTGCTTTTATCACTGCTGTTAGACTTTGATTTGCTGCTTCAGGAAAGAGAACTTTCCTTGAGAAGTTTCTGTAAACACACAAATGCTTTTCCCTGTGTTGGAACTGAAATTTTGCACTGAATGCTGGCATGACCTGCACTGAGCATCAGTGGGAACCAGAGTTCCATGTGCTGCTGACAGCTTTGAAACACAACAATGAAAGTCACTTTATCAGCTCTTTGTGTTCTTTAGATTTATTTCCAGAGGATCTGTGTAACACTTGGATGTAATTCGATAGCCAAACAGTGAACAATAACAAACCAGGTTCAATTACTTGCTACTTGATCCTTGGAATAAACCCAGCTGGTTATAAAAGTTCTAAATAATTTTGTAAATAAGATGCTGAAATAGGAATTTGTGCCCTTCATCGGGAGATGGATTCTAGTTAGGTTATGACAACACTGTTCTTTAGGAATTCAAACCCTGAACAGATTTATACCTTCATATTCTGATTTTTAACATGAAATATTCAATATTTAGATTTTTTAACAGCATACAGTGTTCTGTAATTAATAACAAATATTACTAATAAGCATTAATCTTTCAACCCAGCTGTGCATGAAAGGTTCACAGGTCCAACCTGCTCTCAGAATACTGAATTAATTCCTCAAGGAGGTCTGGAAAACCACTGGTGTTCCAAGATGACACACAAGACATTTGTTAAGCACAGTTGGAGAATATTTCCAAGAAAACTAAACATAGTTGATGGCACCATCATTCAAATTCTGCTTTTGATTGATTGTCAAGTTAAAACTAGCATGTCCTCTTTGTTCTCTCATTCCAGTCCATGCAATCTAAAAGATTTATGGATAAAATCTGGAGTGTCACTCTCACAAAGTGAGAAGTTGCAGTTTTTGTCACAGAATAAGGCAATTTGACCATTTTTTAACACCTTGGCAAGAGTTTATGACAAGAATAGACAAAAAAGAAACACAGAGGAAACTTTCCCATCAGACTAAACCAAGGTGAAATATAGAATTTCCAAAGTGCAGAAGGTTGAGCTTATTTTTTTTTTTCTCTTGAAGATAAAATTTCAAAAGCTTTGGAAGGTGATTTTCAGAAGTTTGGCAGATGCCTCAGTGTTTCAGAACAGTTGTTAGTGTTTTTCCTGGCCAGTTCTCCTCCCCTCAGAGTGGGTATTCAGAGGATGCAGTTTTATGTTTCAGCTGGACTCATGAACTGTGGGCAGTGACCAGAAAGGGAGGGCTTGTTTTCCTCTCCCAAGCTTTTCCTTCCCTCTCCAGTGTGTCAGTGGTACTGCTACTCTGACCCCACAGTGAACTGACTCAGAGAACCAAGGCTGTAGAAAACTAACACTAGAAACAAGGAAAATGATGGCTTTTTACTGATGCGGTGCTCTGATCCGTCCTGGGGTCAGGACAGTGCCAGGGTTGTGACTGGGGTGTGCAGGATGAGTGGGAGAGCTCTTCATTAATGTAAATGTGGTGTACATGTAGATTTCTAGCAGTTTTATCAGGTTAAAGCTTATTTCTGGATCATCTCTACTGCTGCTAAGAAGGGTTTTGTTCTCTCTGCTTGGTGCCCTGTTTTCCTACATCCTCCTGCTGATTTCTGGTTTGTTGGATCAGGAGATTCAGCTGAAGACCAAACTAACAACAGCAACAAAGAGAATTCAGCTTCACAAAAGTTATTCTTACATAGGAAGGGACAAGGTAGTGTGAAGTTGTCCTTTGTGACAGGAGCACAAATAAATTTCCTAAAGTCAGTTTTGATGTTGCACTGTGTGTTCATGTAGGAAAAGTTTATTTGCCAATTCATTGAGTATCAGGTGCTGTGCTGTGCAGGTTTAACCTTCTTGAAGGATAAGATCTGAAATCATGTGTAGCATCTTCAGTCTCTGTTTTGCCCATGTTTGCTCCTCTGGTGTCTCTGCTGAGATGGACAGTGAGCTACACAACACTGCTGGGTTTAGGAGAGACATCAGTGTATGCAGTGTGTGATGGTCTGCTGTAAAATCATCATCTGCATTAACATCAGTGCCTTTTGGAAGTTTTCTCTTAAATTTTTCATAATAACAATAACAATAATATTAATAAAATTATTATTTGTGTTATAAAATACTATATTGTCATAATATAGCTAATATAAGAAATATTAATATATTTAATATTTATTAAATATAAGTATAATAAAATAATTTTATTATAGATTTGTTGTAATTATGATAAACATAATAAGATTTACTATAAAATAATAATAATATATAATTATTTATTATAAAATAGTCTGTTCTGTCTGGTTTCACTGAAGTGTCTGTGTCATTGAACACATTATCTGGGGTGTTTGGGAGGGATGCTCTTGGCACATGAGCACAGCTGATGGCTTGGAGCTCCAGCTCTGAGGTGAAGTGCATTCCTGATCCCTGAGGGACCTGGCAGCTCTGAGGAAATGCCATTCTGGCCTCTCCAGACACATTTCACAAGTACTCATGGGCTCAAGACTTTCTTTTGAAGTTTTTGTTTCTTTCAGAAATGAGATTCAATGCAATGCCCTCTGGCCTGGCTTTTCTCCCTGCTGCTGTTTTCTTTTGGGATTACTGTTTGCTCATTGTTTGGTTCAGGCCATACTCAATTGCCCTTGTAATTAATGTGGAGCTAATAACCATGTGCTGATAATCAGGCTGCTCTGCTTTTCTGGGCTTGGTTTGACTCCTTCAGCTCCCACTGACTCTTGGGGGGATATTTTTACATTTAACACCTCTGAACTGGAATATTTCAGCTCTGGGCAACCTGCTGATGAGTTAAAGACACATTTGGTGATAGGATTGTTCTGACTAAATATGAGAGCCTAGAATTGAAATGTCTGGATGAAAATGAGTCACCCTAAGATGCCTTTAGGGACAGTGAATTTCTGTCATTGTGCTCCTGGGGCTGCCATGCTGTGTGCTTCACCCTGTAAGAAAAATGGGAGAATTTTGCTGTCACATTTTGATTGGGTTTCTAATTTAATTAATTGGGACAGTTGATTTAAATGTCTCTATTTGGTTTTAAGTCCATGTTTATCTGTGGAAATGGAAGTGGCCAGACATAAGAGTTCGTGGAGCTCCCTCAGGCTGACATCAAGAGGAGCACAATTAAAATTAAGATCCTGAGATGCATGTGACAAATGTACACTCTGTTTAAGAACTTCACATGTACAGGAATATTAATATTACCACTGAAACATGAAATTGCCAGCTTGCAGATCAGCACTGTCGTTTGAGTGACAGCAGTTGTGAAGTTGGTTTTTCTTCATGCCCCAGGGTGTGCTCTGCAGTTCCTGTGTCTCTGCTGGAAGCTCCTGCCTTCACTTTGCACCTTGTGTTTGACAGGTTCAGTCTCCTCTTTGCCTGGATACTTCATCCTGTGCAAAAAAAAAGAACCAGTTTACCTCCTGTCATCCACATTCTGGCTTATTTCACAGTTGTATTTGCAACAAGTTTGTTTAAAGCTTCAAAGACCCGTTTGTACAGTTCTTGGCTGTCACAAATGAAGAGATGAACTTAATAGTTACTCCCTTTTCTCTACTTAAAGCTCTTCCTTTCCAAAAACCTTTAATTGTAGGTACCCCTGGGTAGCAAATCCACTGTACTCAGGTAATGTTTATAACAAATTGCATTTTACTTGTCCAAGCTTGATTAGGATTTAAGTGTCTTTGGCAGAAATAAAAGATCAGTGAAAGTTCACACTTAATATATGTATAAGGAGTATGAAATGGAAAAAAAAAATCAATGCTCAGGAATTGCAGGGTTCAGTTTAAGAACTTGAACTTTCCGTGATTCTTCTCAATTACTTCATTTTCACATTAACATCATCATTATTGATCAAGTGCCAGCTCCAGTATAATACTCTAAATTTGGAAAAATTCTTTAAGTACTCTGCATGTGTTGCAGCTTGGGGGAGAAGAGAAGGCCATGGAATTTGAAGCAGGAACCAGACTCACCTTCTGGGCTGTGGCACCTGGGAGATTCTGGTACACACTAAGAACCTGCTAAATTTCCACCACTTGCTCTTCTCATGCTTGAAATTGCTGAAGTTCAGGCAGAGGCACAATTTCAGGTGAATGTGTGAGGTCTGTTTGTTCCTCAGCAGCTGCTGGGTTTGGTATTTTGTGAACTGACTGGATTTTTGTCCCTCTTTTTCCCCTAGGTGTTCACCTCCCATGGGCCCACTGTGATCATGCCAACCTGGTTCTGCTCTCGGGAGTGGTTTTTCCATGTGGGGAGATTTGATGAGGGTGGAAAGGTGAGTGGTGCAGGTGATCTGGAGTCCAGGAGCCATCCCTTTGTTTCTCAGCCTCTACCTGTTATTAAGGAGCAATAGGGAAAGGGTGTTGATGAAAACAGCTCTAAAAACACCTAGGTCATACAATTTTTAAACAAAACCCTGTCTCCAACCAACTGAAGTTGTTTGGGAATAACTCTGGTGATGGAAGGACCTACCTGAAGTTGACATTGTAACACATCTATTGGATGTGTTACAAACCTGGAAAAAATTAAGTTTCAGACATCCAAGCTCCTCTTTGCCCCTGGAATAGATGCTAAAAACAGGTGAGCCCTTAGTTTGGTTCTGAGCAGGGTGAGGTTGGTTGCTGAAAGAAGTTGGGAGGGAAGGAAGGTGAAGAATGGCAGAGGGATAAAAGTACCTTCACCCAAGGGGGAAGGTTTATATCCCTGAGAGGGAGAAAGAAGGGCCATAAAAGTATTACCACAAAAACTCATTTACCCACCTGTCCTCTTGTCAATCTTAGTTCTTGTGCTTGTCCTTGGAAGATTTTAAGTAGCTTCTGCTCAAGGATCAGGGCTGAGAGGTTACAAATTCAATACCTGTGGTCTCAGAAGTGTTTTTTCCCTGACAGTTAGGTGTTCTTTGTCTTTATGAATTTCCTGTATGAGTTCAATTGGATTGCTTTAAGCTCATCAGTGTGTTTGTGGAATAAAATCCATGGTGTCTGTTAGCAGTATTTATTGTGGTAGTTGAAATATGTTGGCAAATAGATCTAATTTAAACACATTTGGATCCATTTTGTGTGGTTTGGTTCTGAGAGGTTTGGCTTCCAGTGGTTTTGCTGAGATTTTAGGGCTAAAATGGGTGGTTCTGATTTTTTTTTTTTTTAAGCTTTCATTTGTTAGCACTCTAAAACAAATCTGCTCAGGCTATTTCCTATTTAATTATTTAAACTACAACAGATGATGATGATGATTATTATTATTATTACTTTTATAGCTTTTAAATGAAGCCCTTCAGTGCCATGCAGTGTGTGTATATATATACATGTGTGTGTATGTATGAGGATATACAAATATTATTCTTTGGGCTGCCAAAAAATTATAATTATAAGGAGACAGCAGAGAGAGAACTGAATTGTTTAGAGCAGTGAAAAGATTTGCCCTTAATTACATGGTGGGTGAGTGGAAGAGCTGGGAATGGTGCCTGGCTCCCAATACAATCTACATTTACTGACCCATGCTCTTTATTTCTTTTTTATTATTATTTCTTATCATTGTATTTTCACTCTCTGAAGGATGTTTGACTTCTTGAGTGTTGTTAGTAAGCTCCAGAAAGAAAGCAAGCAAGTTAAAGCAGCAGCAACAATAGAACAGCAAGCCTAATGATAAAGTTCAAGAGGTTAAGTTAAATAGACTATTGTTCTGTGCTTTTTGCTTTTCATTTTGGCTTTTTTTCCTCCTTGTTTTGTTTTTATGAGTTGGGTTTTTTCTGTTTTGCTCTCTCTGTGTAATTGTGTAGGAACTATGCCACTGGTTATTCACTGACAATCTTAATCCTGATGATTTTTCAGCCACAATGCTTGATATGTCCTTTCAGTTTGAAGAATTACCAGTGATAAGTTGAACTTATTGTTTGTCCCTATTGTGAGGTGTCCAACATGCCCAAGCTCAGACTCTGGCTGATGCAGAGACCTTCAGAAAAATACCCTAAAAACAGGACAGACCTGAACAAAGCAGTGAACTCAAACCTTTGTCTTCTGTGGGTTTAGAGGACACAAAATCAAGCTTTAAATCTTGAGCATTTAGTGTTACAAAGTATTTAACATTGCTCTAACTTGTTCATTTTCATTTGAAAAGAATCCCTTTAAAGCAAAGGAAATGTTTCTGTGCATCAGCAGAGCTGAGAAGACGCTGAAGGGTTTCATCCCTGTAAGTTCTGACCTGAGCCAGGATCTGCATTAATCTGATCACTTCCATCTCCATTTTTGAGTCAGTGTTTATTAATGAGGCTTGCCAGTGTCACATTGCTGAAAGTAAACACAGAACAGGCCAACAAATCCCCATGTTTTGGCCTTCTCCATTTGCTGAGCTGTTTCTTGCCAAAAAGCTGCATTTCTCATTTGAAATTAAATCCAAACACCTGTTCTTCGTATTTCAGTGCTGAGGAAAGAATGGAGGGTAATTCTTCCATGGGAGAAATTATGATTTGGTGTTGATGGTAACAGAGTGGGTGGAGTGATCAAATACAAATAGATGTGCTATGGTGTAAACCTTTTTTTAATCCTTTTTTCATTCCAGATAGATATTTCTCTCTCCAGACATTCAGGCTTTAGGTGAAACAGGTTTTTCCATTTTTTTTTTTAATGAAGTTCTTTCTGATGAAGATCTGCAGTTGTTGGAAGTGTATTCCTTTAGATCCAAACAAAATAAAATCTTCATAAATAGTCTGTAAGAACCTGACAGGTTTTATATATTAATTAATGAAAATAAAAATATATTAATTAACTAAAATTATTTATGCCATCTCTGATGAATGATAATTAAAGCAGGAGTACTGAAAAGATTTTAGCAAGCTCTGATGGTGTTCTGAGACTGAGATAATACAATGGAAGTGGTCACAAGCCTATAAAGTTACATTTCAAATAGTATCCCCTGCTGGAAGAAGAGTCACATGATGAACCATATTTTTAACTTATTTTTTTTTAGGAAAATGAAAGAAAATAATCTTTTAATCAATTGTGGATAAAGAGTGCAGTACTTCCTTATTGCAAAAAGTAGCAGCACTTCCTAAACCCTTCAGAACTCCCATTTGCCATTTGGTGTGTGACATTACCACGGGTGGCTTTGCTGCTGCAGTTTTTGGTGTCTCCCAATAAGTAGCACCATTGTTAAAAAGTAATAACCGTGTCCAAAAGCATCACAAAAAATTGTGCTGGGGAGAAAAATGCCCACGTTCTGGCCTAATGTGAAAAGCAGGTTTTAAAGCTGTGTCATCTGTTAGAGTGGGGAACTCCCCAGTTGTGTGCAGTGGGAGATGAGATGCCTGTTATTAGTGAAGAAAAGTTATTTTTTCATGTGTCTGACAGAAATGCTGAGTACTAGGAGAGCTGTACAAATGAGCATTGCTGCCCTGCATGCAAGGGTGGAAAATTGCACTCTTGGCTCTCTCCAGGCAGAATTACTCTCCACATCACAACTGTTACGTGCCAAACTTGTCTCTTTCTCTAGAATTTTACCACAACTTGCTTCCAAATTTCCTGTCACCCCTGTGTTTATCCTTCCTTTTTAAGTGTATGAAAACTGAAAATGGAGTGACAGCCTTAAAGTTCTGAGCTAATCTCAAAGTGTAAACAGGGGGAAAATTATTCTTAATGAGCCCCAGATGGAATCGTGCATTGTAAAGCACCAGCCTGTCTGAATACAAACTCTGAACAAAGTGTCTGGAGCTCAGTTTCATTCTATTTTTGTGATAAAAGGTCACAAAAAACACGAACTGAGGAGGTGTCAAAATATCCTTTTGAGCACAGGAGACTGTAGGCCATGTGGAAAGCTCTGAGGTAAATGTGGCTGTTAGGCACCCACTGATGCAATTTTCCACATTTCCCTGCCAGAGCACACAAATGTCATTCCATTCAGAAAGGCAAGTGGTTGTAATAATGCCTGAGAGGTAAAAGGCCAAGTAGGAATTTGGTTTTTTGGAATGTGAATTAAAATACTCTCAGTCTGTCAAATAAGCTATCAAGATGCTGTGGGGAAAATTGGGATAAAATACAGGCACTACTGGGGGTTTTGTGTTTGGTTTTGGCTTGATATAGTTAAGGCTGAACAGAGATCAATATTTGATCTAAAAAGCAGCAGAGAAAAAGTGGTGAAGCCTGTGATTAATTACACTTTATGAGCTATTTGAAAATTCACCCCATACCCCATGTCTAATTATATTTTCTGCTGGTCTGTTATTAAATATCATTTACAATTTACCACCTCCCTTCCATTTGACTTCCCCATCATCTTTGTTTAACTGCATTTCTCTGTGCCAAGACGTTTGAATGAAAGCAACTTTGGAGTTTCCTTTAACCTGTTATTTCCTAAACAATAAAATAAATCCTAATGGGCTCTGGGCCCTGTAATCAAGGCAAAATGATGGAAAGGCATTTGGATGACAGCCAAGAAATGAAGTGACAGATCTGCAGAAAGGGAGACTTAAGAATATCTTGGATAATCCTGTAGAAAAGCTATTAATAGCTATTTAATTCTTCCCACTCACCAGTTTTAGGCTCCTCTGAGGAATTAGAGTGATTTTTTCTGTCCAACAATTACCCTGATGGTGCTGAGTGGTTTTCAAAATGTTGCAGCCTAGTTTTCCTTGATGCCCCTGACCAAAAGGGAGGAGCAAGCATTTTCAAACCTGAAGGCTTTTTTCCCCTGTGGATTGATGCACTTCTCCTGTCTAATTTGTCATTGCTGTTTATTATAAGTGCTTGTATTCATGAAATAATGGTAGATCTCCCATTTTCACCAGTCAGACTTCTCTGCACAGGCTAAATCTCCACTGGTTGTGCTCACAAAGATCTGCCACCTCTGCCAGAGTGCCTGTGAGCTGGGACAGGGCAGGGACTGAGACAAGGCTGGATAGGGATGGGTGAGGAAGCTGGGACAGATTGACTCTGGTTTAGCAGTAAAAGGCAGCTTTTATATTGTGTATGTTCCTCTACAGCCCCATGGTGGCTTCTGTCCAAGCGAGCAAATGAAAGTTCCTTCAGCCTGGAGTGCTGCTCTTGGTCATTTCAGCATGACCTCAGCAGGTGCTCATGGTTACAGCATTGCACAGGGCATCACTTGAATTAAAGCTCCTCCAAAAATTGCTGTTGGTCCCTCTGGGAAGGTAATAAACCCCTCAGGGAAACCTCCAGGCTCTGCCCTGGAAAGATCCCTGCTGATGCTCCTCGTCCTTGCTGATGGTGGAGGAGCAAGAGCTGTAGCCAGGTTTGCTTGTAGGGAGATGCTTGAAGCTCTTTGGAAAATGTTGAGGTGGCTGCAATTGGAGCACAGTTTGCTGGCAGGAGTGAGAACAATGAGCAAGAAAGTTCATAGATAATTTAGTTAACCCCTGAAAGAGGAGTTACTTTAACTCAGATTCTGCTTGACACACCCCATGGTGTATAAAAAAATCAGTTCCTCATCTGTACCACCATCAGCACACCAAGCAGTATCTGCCCAAAATACTGGGTCAGTAGAAACCTTCCCCTGTTCAGTGGGAATGTGCAAAAATTAACTATGATTTTGCATTTGGCTGGTTAGAGCAGAGCAGGGGCAGGCTGTGCTTTTCTCTGGGAGCTGTAATTAGTTTATGCCTTTTTGTAGCAGAGGATGTGGGGTTGGGTTTTGCCTGTAATATGGAAAATTCTGCATGTAGTCCAGTAACATGTAAACTGTGCAATTTAATTGTATTTATTCTTGCTGAAAGCTATTGATGTGGTAGCCTATTGCTGAAATGCTGGGTTAGTAATTGATACTTTTAGCTATGGATATTCATTTTCAAAAAATACATTAAAATATCCCTTTAGTGGTTAAACAGCTTTCTCTTTCAGAGCTGTGCTGTTTCACAAAGATTCCTGGTGTTTAAAATGCCATCTGGATCCAATAATAGATCTCAGCTGGGAAGGAACTCTTGTGTTGCAGCAAACTTACACGCTCAAGAGCCCGAGGAAGTCCCATCCCTGCAGGATCCATAACACAGTCAACATTTTCCTCTGAAAAATCCATGGCAGTGCTGCTCCTTTGTAATGTGAGAGGCCACTGCTGAGCAGTGCAAGGCACCTGCTCCTTCCTAGGCCTGAGTGCACTTTATTCCACAGAATTTCTGCCACTTAAAGGAAAGGAAAAGAGCCTTTGGAACCAAAGAGCGTTTTTTGAAAGATCCTTTTACTTCTGCACTAACTCTTCTTTAATATACATATTAACAGTTGTCTTGAATAATGTAAATGCTTGTCCAAAAGAGAAGGAATTGCTGAGATGCGACATAATTATAGATCAAAATCAAAATCTGGCTCCTGCAGCAAGCTGATATCTGCTGCACTTGTGCCCTGAGACATGGCTGTGTGTGACCAGAAAAAAGGTTTGAACTTTTCTGCTGGCTCAGTATTTCCCTTCAAGTCCACAATAAGGAAAATATAGAAAGGGCTACAAGATAAATGGAAAGAAATTGATTTTGTGTTTTTCTTGTATTCTTGGTGACTGTAGTTGCTGGCTGCCACTCCAGCTTCCCCCAGATTTCTTTTGTGGCTTTCAAAGTAGGTTCACATAAAGCACAAATTGTATCAAGTGGTCTAAAATTTTTCTTCTGCGTTGCAGCTCTTAAAGCAGAAGTCAGACAAATGTCTAGAAATGCCAATAGCTGCAGATGAGCTGCTTAGTGAGCAGAATCCATTTAATCCAGAATGTGGGAATTCCAGTCTGTGTCACACATGAACCTGGGTGAGGGCAGGAGCTGCAGAGTCCAGAGCTTGACTGGGTTCTGATTCCAGGATTCACATGTTCAGCTGAGTGCTCTGGAGTTGTTTTCCAGGGTTCAGAGAGGTTTTTGTCTCATTTCTCTTCCACTTCCACACCCCTCTGCCTGGTGAGGATGAGAAATAGTCACTGAACTGTTTTGCTCTCATTACTAGAGGGCCAGTCCAGCACTTTAATTAGAGAATCTCATTTTCTTAATTATGGAAGAAACTCAGAGGCTGTAGTAATAGGGGAAAATTTCAATTAATATTTTTTTTTAACTTGTACTCTTATTATTTTTCTGTGTTGAAATAGAGGTTGAGGTTTATGATCTGGTTATTCATATGTGTCATACTGTCTACAGAAAAAAAAATTTATTTCAATCTCTCCAACTTCTTTTCCTGTAAAATTTTGTCATTTTATCTTTCATCCTTTTGTTGTTGCTACGCTAAAATGTTTTCTTTGACCCACCTGGTTTTATAAAAGGGAGCTTTTTAGTCTGGTAAAAAACATGTGACCTTTTAAACACTGTATTGCAGGGAAGAAATGTCTGTACTTAAACATGAAAAAATGAAATGTTCTAGTATTTCAAGAAGTTATAGCTTTGCAAAATATAAATAAACACTACTTCTTTTACCTTCTGTGGAGGACTTTAAAGGTGGATTTATGCTTTCATATGGAAATGGAAAAATGGAAATGAGTGCTATGAGCCATATAATTGCCCTTCTGACACTGCATCACTTGCATGAAGATTCTCTGATTTTTAAGTGGAAAATGTTGAAATTACTGTGAAATCCCTCATTTTTCCTAGAGCCTGCTAGATCCACAATTGCAGGAGCTTTTATCCTGTAGTGTTTTCAGCAGCAGTGGGTGCAATCCCATAAGGATGAATGTACCATGGAAGGAAGTTTCAAGAAAAATCAAAAAATATTTTCAGATGTTGCCTCATTCTGAGGTTGCCTTTATTGCAGTTTTTATTGAAGTCTGTCATTATGGGCCCTGAGTCACCTTTCCTAAGTAGAGACCAGCATTTGTATGACAGCCAGAGAAAGAAGGAGGATTCCAGTAAAATGAGAAAAAAACCCTTCTCAAGTCACTGATCCTTTGCAGTACAAAGTGTTTGGTTACATGGAGCTTTAGGCTGCACAAACTGTTTAGCAGCTGGGTTTCTCTCTCTTTTGGATTCACCTTCACCAAGCTTGAGATCCCTATCAAAACGAGATGATGTTGAATTTTCCACCTCTGCCCTTGCGCTTCTTTTACAAATGAATGCTGCTCCTTCAGCAGCATTAGCTGCATTTATTTCATGATTGGGGCATACACAAATAATAGTATAGAATCAGAGATGGGCTTGGGTTGGAACTTGGAGATTTTCTTGTTTCACCTCCAGGACACTTCCAGGTTGCTCCAAGCCCCATCCAACCTGGCCTTGGGGAGTCCACACCCAAAATTTATGAGTAACAATTCTGTTGGACCATATTCATTTGGCAGAGAAAGAAAACACCATCAGATGTAACTGAATACTGATCCAAGCACTGTTTTCTGTTGCAGGGTGTCCCAGAGGATCTGTTGTTTTTTTATGACCATCTCCAGAAGGGTGGTGGAGTCCTTCGAGTGAACCATTGCCTCCTGCTCTACCGGTACCACCCCCAGGCTGCCACTCACTCTGTCCTGGAGTAAGCTCTGCTTTCCAGGAGAACTTAAATGTTGGATTTGTCTTGGATCATCAGCAGCAAAGATGGTGAAACCGCATTGGGGTTTTTAATTAGGATTTTTAAGATGTAGTAATATCAGTCTCATGTTTTTTTGACGTGTGAACCATGATGTAAAGCAAAAAATCAAAATGTTACGGCTTAATTTCAAAATCAGCTGCTTCAAAATTTAAAAAGTAAACAGAAACTTGTAATACCAACAAAAACCATCTTTTGAAAAAAAAAAAAGAACCAGACCAAAACCCAAACCCAAGCCTTTAATCTGATAATGAACTGTCTTTACATATATTATTTTCTTATTTTAAAGGGTCTAAACCACCTAAATCAGATAATGAGGTTTGAAAAATCCCTGAGGATGTTTAGGAGTAATTATCTCAGGTGCTTCCTTGTAAGCTGCTTTTGTTGCCTTTCCTGGGCTGCTCAGCTCCTAACAGAGGTGTTAAATTGCTGATTCCTCAACATACTGCAAGCTGAGCCAAAGCTGTTCCCTTCTCTTATGCATTGACATTAATAAAAAATTACATGGGCTGCACTGTCCCTTAGGAATCCCATGCCAGAATCACAGTGGTAATTAAGTAAACTCTTTTCTTACTGATTAATGATATGAGTACACTTTTCAGTCAGTCCAGTTTTTATGGCTTTGTAGAAAGGACCAGCAAAAATGAACATTTCTGTGTACATTTTTGTTCTCCATCCCTGTATTGCTGCACATAGTATAAAACAAATAAATCCCAAAAATAGCCCACTCATGGTTAATATCACTACAGATCTTCATAAATGTGAATATCTATCTAAAATCATTTAACTATGGAAAGGTTATTCAAGCAAATAGTACATATGATTTTGATTTTGCAAACAAGCATGAGATTAATTATTCTCCTTTGTATTCATGTTGAAATGTAAAGATTTCTCTTTTTTTTCCTCTTTTACTGTGTGATCCTTTTGGCAGTTAGTGATCAACTTTTCAGCCACGCATTTTGGGACGCTGAAAACTCTTGGAAGCCTTTTGCTCCTATCTGTGGGAAAGCATCTAATTCTTGGAAATTAATTTGTTTTGAATTTACTGCAAGCTGTTGCTTATTGAGATCTCCAAGGCTGTGTGGCACAAGCACCCTGAATTACAGCATCCTAGGGGAATGTGGAAATGCTGTGAGCTCTTTCAGATGTGCAGGGTGCCTGTCCAAGTTGGCGCCTTCCTTGTCTCATTCTAAGAAATCAGGAGAGCTGCTCTTCCTCTTGGCTTCCTGCTGGTACTACTGGGGATGATATTTGGTGTGGCTTTCCAAACATGAGGTTGTGCAACAGCTCCTTGTCCTGGCTCATTCCCTTGTTTGTTGCCCGAGTTCTGAAGGGTTGCCCAGTGTTTGTGTCTGGAGACTAAAATGAACGTTGAGCAAAAAGAGATTAATGGACTCATCACAAAGGTTTAAGTTTATAATCTAAATTGGGTCTTGCCTAATTTGCCTCTTGGTCATTCCACCTTATTTAATGCATGCTCTGGCTTCTCTAGAAGCCTTTTTCTTTATATGGTGTGTTTTGTTGAGCAGTTTTCTGTGGTGTTTTGCTTTTTGCCATTGGCCCGGGTCATCTTTAAATTTTGAGTTTGCCTAGACCTAGATTTGGAAGCAGTAACTCACCAGCCAAATTAATATCTTGTCTGAGATCAAAATGATGTTGTAGGAAAGTTGATTTTTTTTTTTAACACTGGTTTCAGTCTTAAAAACCATAGCAGGCCATTTCTATACAAAGGTGCATCATTCATTCTTTCCAGTAAAGACATCAGTCACTCGTAGCCTGTGATGGTTTCAGTTTATGTGAGTGTCTTTCAGAACCTTCCAGGGGGAAAGGAGCCTCACTGCATTTTCAGACTTCCTAAAATATGTGTAAAACTGCTTGGCAAGTGATATTTGGTTCTTTTATTTTTTTACTTAGTACGTATAATTGTAAACACTCATGTGCTTTAGGTCATTTCCTATGGTTAGTATCCTTCTGGAACACATATCTGGAGTTGAGAATATCTGTGAAGCAGGAAACCAAATCTTATTTGCATTCTCCCTTACCCTGGAGGCGTCAGTCTGCATTATTAAATGTTTTGGGTGTGTGACAGAATCTGCATGAAGTTCAGTGTCTGTGTTTAGATTTCATTGGGTGCATGCAGAAATATGAATGTTCTCATTGTCATTTCATCCAAAGTCTGTGATGGATACCTGCTGGATTTTGAGAAACTTCTCTCAGCTAGGAATTCACAGCACAAAATCCCACTTTTCATATCTCTTGCATCTAAATCACTTTATTTGGTGTTGTACCCTAGGGTTGTGTGTACTCAGTGCTGCATGGCCACATTAAATTGATGTGAGACCATAGCAGAGTTTAGAGTGAGGAATACTGGAGTAAGAAAGTCTAATGTATAATAAAAACATGTTAAAATTCATAGATTATTATCTTGCCAAAGGGGAGAGAAAGGAACTGTATATACAACAATGCCTCACTGCGAGATGAAAGTGAGCTTGGATTGAGGTGAGCAATAAAAAATTGCACTTGTCTTTAGGTGGTGCAGCTCATGAAGACAGGTGGTTGGGGCATGCACTAATCCTTGGAGCAGTTTACAAGTTTTTAGTCAAGATAAATTTAATACATGTGGAAAAGAGGGCTTGTACTTTCTGTCCAAGATCTGAGCAATTCCCTCTTAGACAGAAAAGGTGAAGTGCACCTTCAGTAATTTCAGTTCCCCTGTGCTCAGAATGAGCATGATGCTGCTCTGCAGGAATAAGCAGAATTACATAATCTATTGAAAACATCTGGTTTCAGGCACTGGAAGCTTCCAGTGTCATCTGAGCGAAGAGGAACAGGCATTAGTGTGAAACACACATTTGGCTGTTTGAGAGGTGCTCTGAGGCCAGGTCTTGGATCTGTGGTGAGCACAGGAATGCCTCCTTCATTTCCTGCACAATCACACACGGCCAAAAATAGGCAGGAGAGAGGAATAACATACTCCTGTAGAGCTGAAATTAAGATGAGGTCAACTGCATTTTTATCTTCTATGCTTGCATTTGGCACTTCAATTAAACATGGAAACTAATGACCTCATTAGATTCTTGAAAAGTAAATGCCATTAACATTGATAGTCTCTGTCTCTCTTAATAAGCCTTTCATGAAAAATAGGCCACAATGCAAACCATGCCTCAGCTAATGACCCGTGACCTGAAGATGAACCCAGACATTAATAGAACCTATTAACAGTGTAAATGTAATAACTCAGTGGGACGATATAGTCCAGCAATTAATAAGTTCACATGAAGTTCAACAGAGCAACAACGGCAAGAAAAATCAGTTTATTCACCAGTATGGCCAAGGTTCAAACAGGATTTATTTCTGAATTTCCTGTGGATGGTAAGGGCCTTGAATTCTGCATGCAGCACTGGCTGTAAGGGATTTGCTTTTTCAGCTCTCACTGTGGTGATGAAGTTCTCTGGTTTATCCATCAGGTGAGATTCACCTCTCATCCAGAACTCTCTTACCCTGCCATCAATAAAAGGGCCCTGGAAGAGGATGCTCACTTGGGCAGCTCCTCTTCCTGCCTGGTGTTACCTGAGCACCGTGCAGGGCCAGCACAGGGAGAAAAGGTCAGATTTATGGATCTATAGGATTTCTGTGGAGGGCAGTCCGTGCCTAAAATTCCAGTACTGTTCAGGATATTGGGCTTGTATTTCTGCATTGCTCAAGTACTTGTCCATCTGTCTTTGCTCTGTGGATTCACTTATGTGGCCTCACTGGGGGAAGGAGGGGAAAGGCAGTGCAACAATATGGCGAGGTTTGACTGAGCTCAGACATTAAATCATGTTGCTTTTATTGTCACATTATCTTTCATTTCAAAATAGGAGTAGAGCAGATGTTTCTTGACTCCTGTAGTCAGTCAGTAGGGTCACCACACATTTTTAACAGTGCTCCATTGTTGCATTACTTGGGTGGATGGTCTGGTAATAACTACTTGGGGCTGAGGAACACACGGTGTAGTCATTCTCACCCTCTGCATGAATACCCTCGTTTCACTCCTGCAGGATTTTGGCTCCTCTTCTTCCTCCCAGGCTCCATAACTGATGAGCATTGAGGGGCCAGGGCAAGTGAGATCTTAGGAAAATTATGTGAGCCTCAAAAATGACATTTCGAGTGGAAATACTACTAACATTTCTTTTACAAAGTTGTAACAAAATGAAAGGAATGGGGGAAATAATGTATTTCAAGATTTGGGGTCAAGAAAGGGCGTTAGGATACGGGAACAAATTTGTACATTGAGAAGAATTTTGTCCCACCTTCTGGCTGAGGAAAATCTTGTGAACTGAATGCAGGCTTGGACATGGCACTAAAGGCTGCTGCAAATTGCTTACTCTAATCTTTTGTGAGATGGGTAGGAAAAGCTGTCTTGATTTGGAGTTGATGCAGAGTAATAATACCTCCTTGGTTTTGCTGGTGGCTGTGAATATGTAATAATGCATAATCTGAAAATAGCTGTGAGAATCATCTCTGAGTAGTGGTTTGTACAACTTCTGGATCGTTTCAGGCATTTTCTTTAATTACCCTTTGCACGTTGCTGCAGCTCCTGTCTGCTGCACCTGCACTGGCTGCTGAAGGATGGGAAAATGGCATTCCCTTATCCCTCCAGGCAGGAATCCCAGTTATCTCTTCTGGAAACATCAAAAAAAAAAAAAAAAAAAAAAAAAGTGGCAACTTAGGTGAAGCGGAAACCTGAAGGGAATAACCGAAACTCTCTCCTCTGACACCTGTAAGCTCCCTTTGCCCCAGCCTGTGGGATTGTTTGTGCAGAGGGAGTTCTCACAAAGATGAAGCCTCTGAGTGTCACTCTAAATTCTCCCCTCCATTCTGTGTTTATCTGGTATCTCACCTTGCACTGTTAAAAATATTTCAGGGTTAAGTCAAGACTTCAAAGTGGTTGATAGAACTTAATTTTTTCATTGAAAACACATGATATGGAGGTGTGAGTGCCACTGTGATATTTTATGAAAAATCCCTTTGCCAGGATTTTTCTCCTGAGAAGCCTCAGAAAAGAAATGTAAACAATAATTATCTGATTGCTTGGAATGTGGTTTGGAGGTTGCTTACCAACAGGTGCATCTTTGATTGGTTTCACGTTAATTGCTTTTAATTAATGACCAATCCCAGTCCAGCTTTGTTGGGACTCTGGTCAGTCACTGGTTTTTATTATCATTCTTGTCTAGCCTTCTGATGTCTCCTTTCTGTTTCTTTAGTATAGTTTTAGTATATAATTTTCTTTTCATATCATCATATCATATCAATCATCATCCTTCTGAGAACTTGAAGTCAATTCTCATCTCTCACCTCGTCCTGGGGACCCTCACAACACCACAACAATGTGAGCTTCAAACGCTTTTCTGTGGGCATTGTCATAAGAATGGCTCAGTGATGCAAGCAAAAAATCCCAACTGCTGGGTATACTGGCTTTGTTTTTACAACCCACAGTACATATTTAAGAAAGGTTTTTATTGTTGTTAAATGAAGCTGTCTGACAATATTCTTGTGGTTGAACAACAACCCAATTAATTTGGAGTTTAATACCTTTCCTACCCTTTTATTTCAGAGTGCAGTTCTCTTACAATCTTTCCCCACTTGCTTTTGCAGGATAACATTGATAGGTGAGATGAGTCAGTAAATCTCCTTAAATCTCCTTCAGTCTGAAATCTTCATGTGTGATTAACAACTCTGAGACTTGGTCTGATTGAATTTTACCTCAGTAGGGCACTGAAGGTCTCATGGCCACCACAAACTGTCTGGAAGAACCAACACTGCTGTGCTGGGACCTCTATCTCCATTAAATAAAAACATCTTTTATAAGCCTGGAGGTAGATTGCAGTGTTTGCACTGCACCTAGAAATTAGTTACAAGTTCTTTTCATGCCTTGTAAGGCTGCCTGGTTTTTTACTTTAGTTTCCTTAATGTTGTAAACTCAAGTGGAAAAGAAACTTGCCAGTGCCACTCAAGCCAACAGAAGAGATTCGGAAGATCCTTTGGAATGTAATATGGTGTTATCCTTCTGAAGTCACATTTCAAAGGAAAATCACTTTTAAAAGCTTTCCATTTATGTGCAAAGCAATAATCTTCCTTTTTAGAAGCACGCAGAAATTCTAGTAAAGTGATCCTGGAAAAATACTTGACCTTCATATTTTGTTCCTTAAACTTTCCTTTGGGACTGCAGTATGCTCTCATGAACATGGAAAAAGGCAAGTGTCAAAGGATGCCAGCAGCAGTTAAAGCTTTGCAGCAGGAATGCATCTTGTGGTTGCATTAGGAGAGATTTTTGATCAAATCCAAAATTTTCTTTTTCCCCATTAGTTGAAATGCTGGTGCAGAGCCATCATCCTTGGAGCTGTGAGGAAATTTTATTTGTGCTCGAGGTCTTTTCCAAGTTATCAGAGCAGGATCAGTGATGAAGTGCTGAGCAGGATCTGGCTGTGCTGAAGTGAAGTGGGGTCACTGAGTCCCATGAGGGTTGTGTGGCCTTCAGAACAGAACTGGGGCTGTGAAGGAATGATGCAAATCAGAAAATGGAAAACTCCACTTGAAGTTTGCCTTAAATAAGGAGACACCACTGGGGGTTCATCAGAATTTCCTAGGAAAGAAAGTTACAGCTCAAGGTGCCTCGTTCAAGAGATATATGTTACGAAGTTTCATTTGTCAAATTGAGGAAATCAGTTTATTCTCTTTAGGAAACTGTTTGATAAGTCTGAGGTGGGTTCATAGTTAATGAATATTAAATGAATGCTGGAAATAAAGCAGATGTTTTAAACAGCAGGCAGTTTTCTTTAATTCATGATAAATGTTGGAATCTTAAATATTGCATTATAGGGTAGAACACACTCAAACATGAAAAAAGCTGTGGTTGTCCAAGTGGATTTGCCAGTTGGGAGAAATGGACCATGAACAAACTGCTTTCCTTGACATTGTTTTCTCTTTCTGAGAACGTGTGTTGAACTTGTGGAAGATGTCAGCAGCTCTTCAGTGTCTAAGGCTGTAAACTGACCAAATGTTTTTTATCTGAGAACTTCCACAGAATTTCTTTTCTACATTTCCCTCAGAAATTTCCAATTTAATGTTCTAATGTGATTTTAATTTTTTTGGTATTATATGAATCATTTTTGTCAGGTTTACCTGTAGGTGAGTGTGTACATGTGCACATGGCTCTATAATAATGCTAAAACAGAATCTGCCCTTTTCCCAACTCTCCAGGGAAACCATCTGGAATCACCGAGTCAGGTTCCTTGAGGACAGAGTCCTGAGCTCCTGGACATCATTCACCATTTGGAATGCTGGCAAGCAAGGCAAGAAACTCTACAGAAGCTTGTCACCAGCTAATCAGAAAAAGGTGAGCTGGAAAGTGACATTTGTACAAACCCACTTCTTCTTCATATTCTTTTAATCTAACCCAGGAAATTCTCATAAGATATTTTGTCCCCAAAGTACGAGGTTGATACTTAATATAAATTTAGGCAATTCTCAATATTCTGTGTGATGTATTTCTTCTTTTAAAATGCCATGATATTTTATTTAGAGCTTATGGTGGGCAGGGAGAGCAAGAAAAGCACCATGTCCCTGCTAAGCACAGTAGCAGGTGAGACACAGCTGTAGTAGGCAGGTACTCAGGTGAGTAGAGCAGCTCTTTATTTGGGTTGTGAACTCTTAATTTGGGTGCTGAACTGCCTTGTCCAGAGTCATCCATACCTGTGTAATATTTGCCCAGTTCCAAAGTGGATACTGGGCATGTCCCTGATCATTGTGAGTCCCTTTGGAAAGGGACTGGTTGCCAAAAAGGATTTGATTGCCAAAAAAAAAGGGTTTGGTGTGGGCTGAAAGGGTGAGCAGAAACTGCTGGACATGGCTGTCCCATTCACAGTCAGCTGAAAATGCTGGGATTTGGCAGTGGCAGATATTTCTCAGGATAGATTTGTCCAAGAGTCAAAATACCTTGTTTTTATAGCATTTTCTTGTGTGCAATAACTTTGTGTTAGATAAAGGCTTTAGGGCTAATGTCAAATGGCTGTTTCTTATAAAGAGCCACAGAACATTCATTTTATTGCTGCATGTGTTTTTCTTTTCTTAAGAATATGGATGGGAAGACAAAATGACAAATACATATAAAAACCTGATTAATGTTGTGGCCCTCAGACCACACACATATAAAAAAATAGAAGACATTTGTATACACACAGTTAGAATTACTGAATAGGCATGGGAGTAAATGTACAAAGCAAAAACTGAACTGAATTTCCTGTTTGATATTCCAGTGCCAATCCAGTGCCATCCCTCAGTCATTGCCATCATGTGGCAGTGGGTGAGCTGGATGAAAAGATATTAAATTAATCAGTTGCTTTACTCAGAAAGGACAGACCTGTCCATTAAATATGATTTTTTATTTCTTGATTTATTATGACAGTTATAGTCTGTATGTTATTTCATTATTATATATAATAATCATAATGACAATTATCTTTTATTTATATATATTAAAATCTAAAAAAGTATAAAGCCAACTAAAATTAAGTTTAGACAGAATATAGCTGTCTAAAGTTAATTTTAGTTGGTTTTATACTTTAAGTCAGTTTAGGCTTCTGAGCTTTCACCTATGCTTTGTTTGTCTGCATACTTTTATTGAGGTGCAGAATTTCACCAGACGTCCTGACTGACTCTGGCTGCACTGTGGAGTCTCTGCAGGGTTATTTTCTCAATTGGCACCAAGTACCTGCAGAAAATTTGGGACACAAATTCCTAGGACTAAAAAAAAAAGACCTCAAAAAAACCCTCCTACATACATCTTCTATTATTTTGTAATTTTGAAACAAACCTGGACTGTACTAAATCCTCAGGAAGAGAATTAAATAATTTGAACTGTCAGGCTTAGGGTGTGTAAGAAAACGTCTTTTTCAAGAAGAAAATAATGTTTCTAGTATTTTTAGAACCTGGTAAACAAAGCCATTGCATTTCTTCTGCTGACAGGATCTTTGTGGGATGTTGAAAAGCCCAGCTCTGCCCTGTGCCAAAGAGAATTGTTTCTTAGAAAACAAAATTCAGGCAATTCCAGGAAGCAGCAGTCTGTCTATGTTCATACTCACTAACAAATTATTACTTTAGTTTGTTTGGGAAACAGTGTGAATGTGAGCTGTGGTTATGTTAAAAGAGAAAAGGACACCTCAGCAATTCTTTTCCCTCAGCCATCTGTATACTGAATATTAAAGTGATGCTTTGTCTCCCAAGGAGTCAGGCAAAAATCCAAGGCTCAGGATTTTGGCTAAACAGCAACACACGAAAAAAATTATTCCACTAGTAGGTTTTTTTATGAATTAATTACCATGATCTCAGTATTCTTAGGGAAATTCTGCTTCCTGGCTGTCCTCTTCTTGATTCGCACTGCTGACAGTGGTTCAGTATTAGCATTTCTGCAAGAATGAAGTCAAACAGGCCTTTTTTTGTTTAAAACACATCCGTTGTGTCTATAATTTGCAGCTGAAGATGGAAACCAAATGTTTTTTGGGATGCTCCATGTGCCTGGAGGGTTTCTTAGCTGTCTTGTCTGCTCTTTTATTCTCCATCAGACTTCAGCTAAAAGGAGAACTTGAGCATTAACATCTCGTGTCATTTCCGATGGCTGAAAATAGAGTTCCAGTGGCTCATGGAAAAGCAGGGGAAAGGCCCAAATAAGCATCAGCTCATTAGTGGGCTGGAAACAGTGCTTGTACACAGCCAGGCCATGCCATTCCTCTGTGACAACAGAAAAAGTCTTTTGAAGGCCCTTTTCCCTGGCTCATCGACCATTTACAATCATCCATTGGGTTCCCTCTGCCTTTTTCCAAGGGCAGCATCACCAAACCTTGTGCTGCAGCTCTGGTCCTTCAGCTCCTCCCCACAGCCAAGAAATGTTCAAATTTTGCAGCATTTTAACCATTCTGAAAGTGTGTGAGTGGCACTGTCAGGGCATGAAAATCAAAGAAATATGAATAAAGAGGAGAATGTTGCACACACCTCTACAGTGGAATGGCAGTGTGAAAGCAAGTTAAAAGCCTCCAGAACAAGGAAGGAGATGAAATTTGAAAGTTGCAGTTAAATCCAGGTATAAAACATGACATGGGGTAAATCAAGGCTTCATTTTGGGCTGTAGTGAATGCTTCTTGGCCAGGAATACTCCCTGTTGTTTCCATGTGGGAGGAAGAGCTTTTTGCAAGCTCTGTTTTGCCAGCACAGAGCTGTGCACACCCAAAAGGTGCCTGGCACACTCAGATTTCCTCTGCAGGGATGAGTCTCTGGCAGTGAGGTCCCTCTGAAGGCAGCTGTGTGTTGTACATAACAAGGGGAATGTTTTATATCCAGTGTTTAGCAGCTGATTTTGCATGTTGGATTCTGGTGTTAAAATTCTCCATTGATTTTGTTGTGGGTATGTGCAAAAAGGGGAAGCTGCTGCTGTTTTCAGTGGAATGGTGTCTAAATGGAATAATGAATTTAATTTTTGGGATTTAAGGATACCCTCAGCTTCTGTCCTGGCTGTAGTGCTAAGGAGGTGAAATAAAAGCAGCTTCTGGCACAGAAAATCAGAAAATCACTCAGATTGTGGCTGGTGCTTGCTGGTTCCATGGCATGGCAGAAGCTGTTCATGCCCCTGTGTCCTTGTCCTGTTTTTTCATTCGCTCTATCTATGTGAACTTGCATTGTAATGCTTTCAGTTGCTTTGTTTTGACATGAATGGCCAAAATTGATTTTGCTTTTGCAGAGATGTATATTAACGTGCTCCTGTTGCACTTTCTACAAGCTTCAATGAAAGAATTATAAATAGAAGAATTAACAGGGTTCACTAGAAGTTTAAAACAGACGGGAGATTCCACGAGATGGGGAGGGAATGCAGCAGGGAAGATCTCAGTAGGATTTTGCAGGTTGTCTCTGGATTTTGCTCAGTAGGATTTTGCAGGTTGTGTCTTTGGAGGTGACTCTGAGACACCAGCTGATGTAAGGAGGAGGGAGAAGTCCCAGTGTGCAGGTGACCATTTATTGGAAGGGTTTTCCAGTTTTCTGTCAGGTTCCACTCAGTTATTCACTCTCCCATGTGGAACTTGCCTCTCATGTCCTTCCAGACCTGAGAATGTGCTGATCTCAGGTTGTTGCTTTCTGTAAATGGCTGTTACAGACCACAGGTGAAAACAAAATCCTGTGAAGATCATTCACCATAAAAGGACATCATTAGGGTGATGAAACCTTTCAGTTTTTCCATGATGAAATCTGAGTGGAATGGGAAGTGTGAGCAAACACTGTCTGCAGTACCCAACTAGTCACACAGGAAAAAACAATTAAACTGTTGTGCAATCCCAGCAGAGCTCCAGCAGGCAGGAACTCCCAGCTGCACCCCAAGGCTCCCTTCTGTCACTGCTGCTGCTGCTGGGACTGCAGGAGGATGTGCTGCCTTTAAACTCCTTTCCCCAGGGGGGTCTGATAGCCCCAGCCTGGCCCTGCTGAGCCCCTGTGTTTATGAGGAAGAGCAGCCAGAAAAGGGCTTTTATCTTCCTCAAAAGTGGCATCCCCTAGCAGAGGTTGTTTCTGAGTTGGTATCTTATCTTTTGAGCAATGTAAACTTTCTATTTGGAGGGAGAAGGCAATTTCTCCTTTTCCCCTTACACCGCTGTTAGTGGAAGTTGCAGTCCATATTTATAAAAATTACTTACAGTAGTTCCTTAGCTTGCCTGTAGCTAGCTCCTCCAGTTTTGAGCTGAGAGAATTAGGAGGTTCTTTCCTTTGGAATTTTTGTAATTGTGCAGATTTTTATACATGTTTAAAACAAAAACGTGTAATAATTCATATATTTTAGTAACGCTGAAGTGTGGTCTGAGGACTCAGTGTGTCATACTGCCAAAGAGTAATTTTGCTAAAAGGGGAGGCTGGAAAAAAGCAAGTTGAGACTCCTTTATGGCTTTATAATTCATGGTTTCTCACAGGGAGACAGGAGTTCGTGTGTGCATAGATGTTCTTCATAAAAGCTACAAGAAAGAAGGCCATTAATGCAGGAAAATAAATAGGTGTCTCTGGGTTTATCCTGATAGTGTATAAAGTAAATAACTCCCATAAGCCTGATGCCCTGGCTTCTCCTTATAGGATAAACAACTGTGCCTAAGTCCTGTATTTAGACTCCAAACACAGCTTTGCTTTAATTGGAAAATAAATAGTGTGTGTCAGAAAAAGAGTTGCCTTACATTTTGGCCACCCACATGGTGTGCAGGCTGCAGAAAAATCACCCATTCAGGTCTGACCTGTTTTTTACTACTGTAAATACCAGGTCTAAGCTGCCTGAGCCCATTGGGAATTATACAGGGAAATACCTCAGTGATAACAAAAAGGGTTTGAGCTCTTTCCATCAAAAAGGGAAATTTGTCACAGACTCATCTGTGTTCCTTTTTTCACTGAGGGGTTTGTGTGGGGTGTTCTGGGGACTGGAAAGGGCAGAGTTTTCTACACCCAGAAACTGGAGTGATGGAGGGAGAGGGAGAGCTGGAATTAATGGCAATTTAGTGATACAAGGAGTGTCTTTGGAGAGAGACTGTTTACAAGGGGATGTAGTGACAGGACAAGGAGAAATGGTTTTAAACTGACAGAGATTGAGATTAGATATTGGGAAGAAATTGATTCCTGCTGAGAAGTGCAGGCACCACTCAGGGGTTTCTGTTAACTGGATAATAACACACTGAGGGTGAACAGTGAGACTTTCCAGCACAGATCTTGCAGCTGAATTCTCAGGTAGTGACAGAGAATTGTAAATAGAACTTCACCTTGTGTGATAAGTTTTGGTGGTTTATTTCGGTTTTTATTATCTATAAGAGCATAATCAGCTCCAAAAATAACTTCATTTATTGGACAGTAAATCAACATATTGTACTTTGTTCCTAGGACTCTCTTGGGTTTACATTGAAGGCATATCTTGCTAAATATTGTTTATTATGATCACAGCTTCCAGGACAGTAAAACACAAGTGGTAGAACTGAGATTTGCTGAATATTGGAGAATTTTAAAGGTGGTTAGCACAGAATTAAGAGAATACATGCAGGGAATTTCTCTTCCCACAGTGACTTGTACTGGTTCCCTTCATGAACACACACATTTATAAATCTCTGTGTGTGTACACATCCACACCATCTGATTTTGCAGCTACCCCAAAGCATTGCAGTGGGCATGGAAATGGGGCCAGGGATGTAAAGTGGATCAATCTGTGAAGGAGCTGCTTGTGTGTGTCCATCTAAGCCAGCTGCACCAGCCACAAACACCTTGTACAATCTCCAGCACCTTCCTGAATTCCCTCCTTCCCTTCTGTTCCCATTCCAGTGCTGACACAGGGTTCATGTCCTTCATGCAATCCCTGCATCAGAGCAAATTTTCAGTGTGCTCCTGATGTGATTCCTCACTCACTCAGCCCCAGAGTGCAAATTCCATATTTCCTTAATGTTCTGTTCTTCTTTTGGTGCCTGTTTTGTCTTCTCCAGGTCTCCCTGTGTCTCTCTAAGGGGTTCCAAGGACTGTCCCTGCCCAGTTTATCCCCTCATTTCCCTCATTGCTTTGGACACTGGTGCTTTGCAGCCTTATTTGCAGTCCCTTGATAGTTTTGTTTGCATTCTCTTACCATTGATGTTTAATGAAGGAAGTGGTATGGTATTAGAAAAACCCTCTACACAAACAGAATGAGGTCACTTTAGGTAAAAGAAAACCATCTAAATCACAGGAAGAAAATGTGTGAGAGAGATTTTAGACACGGAAAGCCAGCCAGCCTTTTCAGCCTTCTCTAACTTAATAAATTAATAAACAGCTGTTTGGCTTTTCAGATTTTCTCAGCAGTAAGTGTTGTTAATCAATTTTTAATGCAGCAATTAAAAAGATATGAAAGCTGCTATCCAGCTTTCACCAGAATAATTGATTTCTGTATGACCTTAACTATCTCAACTGTTCTGCTTCAGCATAAGAGCTCCATGTAGATAATATGAATAGATCCAACGGAAGTCAGAAGAAAACATAGCCATGTTTATTTTAAAAAGTCTTCCAAAATGTTCCTGGCAACCTAGTGACTCTCAAAAATAAGGCCACTGTGTATTTTAGATGGCAGGCACTTATTCTGCCTGCATATTTATGAGGAATGCAAATAAAAACCCATCTAAAATATCTGGCACCTAGGGCTGCAAATAATGCTTTCGTAACTCCAGTAAGAATAAGCAAAGGGAAGCAGTAATTATTTGTGTTTAAACATCAGATCTGCTGAGCTTTTCAGTTGAAATTGAAGTCCATAACCATAGGAATTGCCAGATTTGGTGTGCTGTGCCCTGGAATTGAGGCTGGTGTTGCAGAGCACCCAGAGCAGTGGTCCTGAGGTGTCTGGGGTACATCCCATGCTTGGGGGGGACAGGAAGAGAGAGGCTCTTATTGCATCTCATCCTGGGCTTTAGTGGAAGTGCCAAAATGAGGAAACTGATCTCTGGGATGAGTTTACTCCCTGAGGATGGGGTTGGTGCTGTTCCCTTATGCAGTCAGTGACTTAGATCAGAACGTGCTCATAGACACCTGCAGAATTTTCTCCACTCCTTGAGACAGACCCAGACAGGATTTAATCAGGGTTTAAGCTCCAAAGGAGGCCCAGGGTGCTTTGTCCTACTCCTGTGTCCATCCCATGCCTCAGCTCTGCTCACAGATACATTACAGGTGAAATGAAACATTCTGCTGCTGTTTTCCAGGTAACTGCATTTTGTGATGTTGATGAAAAGAAAATAACAAAAGGATTCTACACCTATGAGGAGTCTGAGGTGAGTTATAGGCACTCTTGCATTCTTTATTGTGATCTAGAAGTGTTCTGAGGAATGTGATGAAGGAATTTGTCACTGATCTTGTAGTTGTGTAGCAGCTCATTTTGGTGGAGAGGCAGTGACAGAACATTGGAGGGCTGGGAATGGACATTGGAATGCAAACTGGAGCCAAGACTGTCAGCTTCACACCCAGTGAAGTCAGTTTAGAAAGACAAAAATGCTTATTCTGAAAGGATCCTGATGATGGGGTAAAACAGTCTTCACTGACAGGTGTGTCTTCTAAATGGGAGTGGAATTTGGTTTATGGAGGAACCCTCAAAATTGAAAATTTTCCAACTAATTATCTTGTGAATCAAATTACCCTGATGGGAGTGGGACTGAGGGAAGGAGGCACAGGAGGGACAGGAGGGCCCCTCCTCAGGTACAGCATGGAGGAACTGTGCAATTTCACACTGGGAAAACACTGAGTGTTTGAGCTGCATGGAAGCAATTGGGATCAGCATTTCTGCCTGGAATTCTGAGGACTCACTGCCCAGCAGCTCAGTAATACTGTCAGTGTGACTGACACAGATCCTAGGCATTGGTCTTCCTAAAACAAACCCATTTTCTCAGATCAGCTGCATTGTACTGCAGCTGTTGTGAATCCTTAGCAAATCCTGCAGCTTGGATCTGTGCTGAACCCAGATGAGCTTTAGCCCTATAACAGCTCCAGCAGGAGGGAAGGATCCTCCTCTGTCTCTGCCCTTGTGCCTGCTCTGATGCTGTCTGAGGGCACAGGAATGGATGCAGTTCACTAAAATGGCAAAAAATTAACCAAAAAAAGAGGAACAGTTTGTTATGGGACAAGCCATTGAAGCTGCACACATTGCCATCAGGTCAAAGTGGGAATTGTTTGGGAAAGGGCTGGAAGTAGAATTTGGAGGTGAGGAGGAAGCAGTGGAGCAGTGAGAGCTGCTCCTCTTGGGAGCAGAAATTCAGATTTGGTGTAAAACTTCACACAACCACAGGCAGAGAATGAGCAAGCTCTCTTCAGCATCACAGCTCAACACATTTTCCCCCCTTTTTGAGTTTAGCAGCTCCTAAAACCAAGCTGGCAAGTAACCTGAATGCTTCTGTACCCCTTCCTCCTGCAGGAGAGACCAAAACCAAAAATTCCTGTGTGTCACTTCAGGGATGCAACTCCACCCTTTGTGATCTGTGTGAAGCTGGTGAGTCCCACCCTTGGCTTCACCTGCAGGAGCAGCATTTGCTCCTCAGGAAAATGAGTTTCTATTCACTGTAAGTGCCTTTTCCCAGAAGCTTTTGTTCTACTGAATGGCTTTTTTTAATCACACTGATTGTGCAGGGTATTTTGGGATTTAAATCAGCAGTATTGGGTAAAATTAAGAATAAGGAAAGGGACAACTTAATTAAGAATAAGAAAAGGAACAGCTTCTGTGAAGGGGCTGGATCTGTTGTACTTCTTTCCCCAATACCAAATATACCCCCAATGAGCACTCAGCCTCCTTTGGGCCAAGAATTTTGCAGGCCCATGTATGGCAAAGGCTTTGGTTTTAAATCAGACCTTAAAAAGCATTTAGTTTGGCCCTGCCAGTTCTGAAGCATTTTCTCTATCTGACTGTGGTAACTTATTTCAAGTAGTTTAATTGCCCTGATAATATAATTAGATGATAACCAGCAGTTCTTCTGCTGTTGTAACACAGATTTAAAATAGCAAATACATTGCAGTGGTAAAAAACAATAGAAACCCTTTTGACAGCAACTAAAACCTGCAGCTCCACACAACACTGACATTGTAATGCTGGGCTGATCTCTTCAGGGATGGATCAGCTGGATCTCCTCTCCTCTGGTACAGCCTGATTTAACTTGGCACTCCCAGCCTCCTGATCAGCTCTGGGCTCAGAACTTGGGTTGTAAAGCCAGACTGGGAGTGCCTTGGGGCATTATCCTGTACTGCTGCTTGATAAACTCTTGGATCAGCAAGTACTATTACAACTAATTTAATTTTTCATACTGCATATAACAGTGGGTGGAAGTCCCCAGACAAAACATCTGTGCAACCTGTTCTGAAGCACATTTAATCTGTGAAGCCCTTACAATGAGACTATTATACAACATCTTGTCTGCAAACTCTGCTCTCTGACTGCAGTTGGGATTTCAGTCTATTTTTCCCCTCATGGCCACTGAGCATTTTCTGCTTGCTTATTCTTCACCAACCAAAGTTCATCACCATTTTCTGAAGAAGGAAGTGTGCTTTAAGGGGCTTTATTGGCTTTTATTTTGCTGTTCAAGGTAGGGGATTATTTTTCCTTTTGATACAGACAAAACCTGCATGTTCCTTTGCAGCTCTGAGAGGGTGATTTTGGAGATTAGATGTGTTTGTTAAGTGGGCTGTTTACCAGAAGTGACTCTCTTGGCCATGTACTTGGAGCAGCATTGGCTCATTTATTTTTTCAGGCAGTTCCTCCCTTGTGAGCACTGGCATGGCTTTGGTACCAGAGCAAATCCTTCTGCAAGAAGCAGGCATCCTCTGATCTTTGCTCATTTTACAATGGCTTCACAGGCAGCTGGGGCTGGAATTCTGCTCTCTGTGTGTGAGTTTTTGCTGAAGAGAATCAAAGTGTGGCTTTAGCTGCTCAGGGCCACTTCACCCAAGGGTTTGTGCTCCCTGTTTGCTCTTGCTTGGAGGTAAAAGCAAAATGCTTGGAAATGCTGCTTTGTGCCCTGCCTTGGCTTGGATTCCAACGGCTGGAAATGAAAGGGATTTTTATTTTTCTGTCACAGCAATTAAAGTAGTTTGATTGTATAAAGTTTTCAGAAAATTTGTAGTTAAATCTCTTATTGTACGGCCCTGCCTGGCTTTTCCTGTGCTTTGTGAATGAAAGATTTGTCTTTAACTCTCCCACTTAATTTAGCATCTGGACTCTTATGTGTTTTTTTTAAACCCTCTATAAAGCAGGTTATTTTTTTTCCACTCCTTCAGTTCCAGTTGGATTCCCTTTCTGTAACTTCCCATCTTAAACATTCACAGTTAAAACTTCACTCTTGCTGTTCTGGGCCAACCACATAAACATTAATTTTTTTGGGGGATTTTTTTTTGTGACATTCCTTAAGATCAGTAATTCAGGATTGAAGGAAGTGCTCAGGAATGCTGAATTTGCCCTGTTTTCTTAATGACATCACTGAGGTTGCTCAAGGACCAAATGTAGCCAGTTCCTGTCCTGATAACTTGACTGGGGCTCAAAAGGAAACACCTTTAACTCTGCAGAGTACTTCATCTGCTTGATGAAGGGCTTGTTTTATCAGACAACCTAATCAGTGCTCAGAATCCAGCCAAACCCCTTGTTTTGTCCATTTTCTGCCAATGTCAGAGTTGGCAAACACCAGAGCAGAGCTGGGCTGAGCAGCCTTTGTGTGCCCCAGAGCAGCAATGCACAGGGAGGAGCTGTCTGATATCCCCCCAACACTGATTTGAATGCTAAATTTTCAAAATCCTGTGAATTTTTCAATAGAAACTTTCCTGAGCCGTGGTTTAATTGTTTAGTTCTGCAAATGGGACTTTCTTCTGTGGCCTAAAGAATCAGTGACCCCAACCTACTACAGCCTGAAATGAGTTTGAGCTCATTTTCTTCTTCTTCCCTCACAGGACATGACAGGTGGAGCCTTTGAAACAAACCTGGCCACGCTGAGCCTGAAGGAAGGGAAGGATTATTATCACTTTAACTAAAGCAAGGTGAGGCAGTGCTGCTCCCTGTGTGTCTGGGTGCAGGAAAACCAAATTCTTCAGGGGTTTAGAACTTTTTAGTCATTTGGGATTTGTTAATTTAATCTTTGGGCTGAGTAACCCTTTTGTAAGGGAGGTCACAGTTACACCAGGGTAATGCTGTGTGCATTACTTTTTACTGTGCACATTAGTAGTTATTACTGGGGTTTTTTTACTGTGTGCATTACTACTTTTACTGTTGCATATCACTCAGTTTGCTGGTAAATTGTGATTAACAGTCAGTGAGCTCCACTAATTCCAACTCCCAGTCCAGCTTGTAGGAATACTTAAGAAGTATTGAATAATCTCATTTATAGTTACTTTATTCAAAACCAAACAGAGTGTGAGCCAGCCAGGTTGGAAGTGAACACCTGCAGTTTGCAGCATTTACATCACAGAGAAACTGGCTTGGTTTTAGCTTCTCTGCCTGAATTTTTCCTTCCTTTCACATTTGTAGAGGTGTCAATACACACACAGCCACTGTTCTACTGTTGGGATTTAATTACAGCCATAAAATAACAGTGTAATTACAATAGAATGTGGCCTCCCATCACATTGAGCTCACTAAAGATCAATTTCAGAGTGATTTCATTTTGTAGGGGGTAAGAAATGAGCTGGAGTTCTGGCAGTCTGGAGTCTCCTAGCAGTCCTGGAGCTGCTTGAAGAACTGCCTCACCTTCTTCAAAACTGAGTTTATCACAAAACTAATTTGTCTGAATTAGTTACATAAAGAGCTGTTAAGCTCTTTATTTGTTTAAAGGTGTTTATTTGCTTATTTGTTAAGAGAGGCTTTGACATCAGCTGAAGTGAAACCTGGATTTTTTTTCTATGACATAGGAATAGACTTTTCCACAGGGACAATTGATGCTCAGGATGATTTCAGTATCACTGAGTGTTGCCATTCTCACCTCTGAAAAATCAATCTTGAAGAGATCAGTGCAGCAGGTCAGGTTTAATTCTTGCTGTGTGTACAAGCACAGGCTCCATTCAGGGAGGTACAAAACCCTGACACCAAACCAGACAGCTCAGAGCATGACAAGAACCTGCCAGACAGCAACATTAAAAACTGAAAACAAGGAATTTTTGTCTTCTTCCTGTGGCACATGGGTGCTTTCAGGCAGGCTCTGCCTCTCCTGCCCAGCAGGGCAGTGCTCAGGTGTCAGGATGGATCAGGATGTCACAGCTCAGCCTCTTCCCACCCTGGATCCACTGAGCAGCTCCAGGACAGCCCAGCAGCAGGACCTGCTCTCCTTATGCTGAACTCTGCAGGGAGAAAGGGAAAAGAAAGGGAAAGGGAAAGGGAAAGAAAAAGGGAAAGGGAAACGAAAAGGAAAAAGAAAAAAGGGAAAAAAGGGAAAAAAGGGAAAAAAGGGAAAGTCACTTGGAGCAGGCAGCCCCCCTGCTCCCCTCACCCAACACCTTCACCTTGGAATTCCCAGTGAGGGGGGAATTTTGGGTTGCAGGTGGGAGATTCTGGGGAGTTTTACACTCAGAACAAACCCCCAACTCCCTGTTTTTCTGGGAACTGGAGAACTTTGTTTTTTCCAGGAAACAAGGGGAAAGAAAACCCCAACCACCTGTTTTTCCTGGGAATTTGAGGGGGAACCTCCTGTTTCTCACAGGAATTGTGGAAAACCACCCCAAACTCCCCATTTTTCCTGGGAATTTGGGAGATCCCTCCCTCCAAAGCCCCCCATTTTCCCTGGGCAGGATTTGGGATCCCAGATTTACCCCCAGACCCAAGACCATCTCAGATCCATCCTGGGGGGGCTTCAGGCACAACAGGGAGGAGGTAAAATCCCCCTCCCTCCCATTCTCAATTTTTCTGGAGGGAAATTTGGGATTTTGAGCCATTTTTTTGCGGGGGGGAACTGCAGCTCCTTGTGGCATTGCTGTCCTGGCACTTCCCAGCCCTGTAATTAACTAATGCAAACAGAAAAGAAAATATAAAGCTGCAACATTTAGTCCTTTTAACACCATGGTTTGAACTACCCTCCAGCAAATTTCAAAAATTTAAAGGAGTAGGAAGTATTGATTTCAGCTGGAAGCCAACTTCATTCTCCTTTTTATCCTGCCATATCTCCCTCGGAGATACTTGGATTTAGATGTATTTAGATATTTCTTATTATTTTAGATATTTTATGATTTTATTATTTTAGATACTTTTATTATTTATTATATTTTTATTATTTTACTATTTTAGATATTTTTAGATATTTTTATTTCTTAATATTTTAGATATTTCCTATTATTCTGTTTATCCTAGAGACAGCTCTCTCCTAAAGTATCAGTCTTCTCTAAGCTTTCAAAAATTAAGGATTGACACAAGGAGTTTTTTGAGATCAGAGAGTTTATCTTGTAAGATCTCTTATTTTGAGCATAACCTTTCTATTACCCGATTAAAAAACTGAACAGCAACACTCAGGTCAGTTTTTTGTTCTAAAAACAACTCTTTGCTGGGCAGGAGGTTCAGACTCTTGTTTCCCAGAATTATAAAAATGTTAGCCGAGGTTTCTTAAAATTGTACTAGAAGCAGATGGTAAAAACTGGAAAATGAGTGAAAACACTGCCATGAGGCAGCAGGAGGTCTTTGAAGGGTATTCATAGTGTCTTAAGAATGAGTCTTTAAAGAAAGATAAATATTTATATCTACACAGCAACACATATTCTTTAAAACACTAAAAAACCTCTTCTAGAACCTCTACCCAAGCAGAAAGTTCTGTACTTCTGAAATACTGAGCTGGGTGGGCATGTCCAAACTATCTAAAAATATACATTACATACATATATATATATATTTATGTATATATATACACTTTATGTTTTGTATGCTATCCATCCACAGAGGCAGTGCTGCAGTGCTGTGGTCTGCACCACCTCACGCCATCATTTGCTGCTGAAATGGAGAAGTTGCTGTTGCTTCCCCTTCCCCAGGAAGGGCAGAGGAGCAGTGGCTGCACATCTGTGTCTGGAATGCGGCGCTGCCAGCCCGGAATGCTCCCTGGAACGGGGCTGGGAGGGCCTCAGGCAGCAGCTCCAGCCATCCCACGTGTGCTGCAGCTGGCTGGGAGCATCCTCAGGGACAGCTCCATGGAAAAAGCAGCCCCTGGAGCACATTCCCACCTCACCTTGGCCACCAGCTGGGGTCTGGGCACTTTCATGAGGTCGCAGAGGCAGTTTCGTCTCTCCCTCACCACGGGCAGCTCCGCTTCCCTGGGAGAGCAAAGGTGATTTCCAGTTAATTCAGGAAAATCCATAAAACATCCATAAAACACCCTCAGTGATCCCTGTCCCCCCTGCACCACAATGGATGTGTCCTTTCATGCACATTTCAAATGACAAGGGTTTTTTTGTTGTGTCACATTTGAAGGCTAAAGGACCACTTTTGTACCACCCTAAGTCAGATAAACCACAAATACACACCAGATCTGCCACAGGTCTAATAAAATGGCTAATTTTAGCTAATACGAGCCACTGGCTAATAAAAGGTCCAAGACTATTCTTTTATAGGGTTTTATATTAAAAAACCCCACTTATTTGTACAACTTTTTTGATTAGAAGTTCATTTAATTTATTCTCTAAAGTGATTGGATTTGGAAAAGACTCTCCCATTCCCTCTAAAGAAAAAGCAAAAAAGGGTGAGTTATTTATAACTTCAACCTTTTTTTTTTTTCCACACCTTGGACAATTTGTCTTATTTACCACTGGAAATTTCCCTGTGGCTAAACAAAGTGTATTATTTATACAGTAATTTGTTTAAACTCTGCATGACACAATTGTATGATAAAGTCTCTGGAGTCCCAACAAGGAAAAGATGTGCATCCCAGTAATTACCATACTCCTTCAAATTCTCATTCGGCTTCCTGCTGCTAATACTTAGGGTAATTCAGAATTTAAACTGATTATTTTAGCACTGGGAGAGCTTGAGGAAAACAAGCAGCTCACTGTGACACTCAGCAACAACTTCAAATCTCTTTTTCTGTAAATAGCTCAAATCTACCAAGATAAAACAATTAAGTTTTGAGTAAATGAGCCCTTTGTCTTTCATCTCAGAGCAGTGGCCACAGTGCAGCAGGGCACTCAGGGCTTGCTCCAAGCCAGTGTAAGCCAGGCACACCCTAAAAATGACAGGGTGAAAACAGAATATTCATTTCTCTGGAGTGTTTTTCTGGGGAAGTGTTTTGCTTTGATTTAGGAATGAGTTGTTTATGAGCAGAGCTGAACTCCACAGCTTTTCCTGTAGCACTGTGAGTGGAACCATCCCTGGGGACAGCACTCAGCTCATCCTGCAGTGTCAGGAACAAATTCCTTATGCAATTCCTGAGCGAGCCTGCCCTTAAATGCAGGTTTGCTCATGGAGCTCTGAGTCACACCCAACACAATCCTAAACTTCCACCTGCATTAAACAAGGAACTGTAACCACAGCAGAACTGCTGGCAACCACTCCTTCCAACCTGAGACTCCTGTTCCAGTTTTGTACTGGAAAATTCAGAAAAAGAGCAGCAGCCACCCCTGCAAATGATAAACTCAGATAAACTTCTCACAAATATAAAGTTCTTTAAGCTCAAGCACGGAAATAAAAGTCAAACAGTGTAACTGCAATCTGCAACTCTGTCACCCATCCTTAAGGTGTATTTGTTCTTTGAACTTGTCTGGGATAAATTTATTTCCATGAAATGTCAATGAACACAAAAAGCCATTTAATATAATGACTAAATAAATTATATATTTTTCTATATTTGTCTGTTCTCTGTTACTGCTGTTTGGGCCAGGTCTGTGACAAGGAAAAATGTTTAACAAGGCAGCAAAATGAATAAACAAATTATTACCTTAAAATTCTGTATTTTCTCAAACCTGCCCAGCTAATAATGCCCAATGCTAGAATTTGCAGAAAGGAGAAAATCCAGTGCCAAAATTCCCTGCTCCTGTCACTGCAAAGGGGCTCATGGAATGATTCTCTTGCTCTAAAAGTCACTGGATCATGCTCGTGAAGAACAGGACCCTCTCCCCCTGCCCCTGGAAGGAGGTAAGTAAAAAAAAAAGAATTACATTCTATGAAGTGGTTGTTTAATTCATGCCATCCTATCCTGGGAAACATCTAAACTGCTCCAATTCCAAATCTTTGCTTGAATACAAGGCTTGTAGCATGTTGAGTAATTACATTTCATGGGAGATTTGAGCTGTTCTGCTAATTCTGTTGTTTTCCAGCTTGCAGAGATCCTTCCTTTCCCCAAATCCTGCCAGTGCTCGTAAATGCCAAGAAACTGTCTGTGCACTTGAAGTTTGACTGTTTGCACAGCCCAGTCTCTGCTTCGTGGAAAACTTCCAAGATTTCCTCCCTTTTTATGTTGTTAGAAAAATATGGCTATTTTACTTTATCTAATGGTGATTTTATACATCCCCTTCCAGTGGGCCAGGATCCTGGAGAGCTCTTTAGAGCAGAGGAGTGTCATGGAAGCAAGAAAGAGCTGAACCTGAGCTATCACAGCTTTCACAGGGACTCAGTTTTGGTCCCTCCAGGGCACAGGGGCTGTTTGGGGACAGCACTGCACTCACCAGTTGGTGTCACTGAGGATGGCCATGGCCTGCTCCATGATGGCCGGGTCCACCACGTCGCTGTAGGTCAGCAGCATCTCGTACACCTGGCTGGCCGTGGTCTTCCTGATCTGCAGGGATGGGGAGAGGCAGCAGAGAGCCAGGCCAGAGCCACAGGGGCTGCTGAGGGCAGGGGACACCCAGGGACCCACAGGGACCAGCCAGGGACCCACAGGGACCAGCCAGGCCAGAGCCACAGGGGCTGCTGAGGGCAAGGGAGCCACAGGGATCATCCGGGCCAGAGCCACAGGGATGCTGAGGGCAGGGGACACACAGGGACCCACAGGGACTCACAGGGACCAGCCAGGCCAGAGCCACAGGGGCTGCTGAGGGCAGGGGACACACAGGGACCCACAGGGACTCACAGGGACCAGCCAGGGACCCATAGGGACCAGCCAGGCCAGAGCCACAGGGATGCTGAGGGCAGGGAACACACAGGGACCAGCCAGGGACCCATAGGGACCAGCCAGGCCAGAGCCACAGGAATGCTGAGGGCAGGGGACACACAGGGACCAGCAAGGGACCCATAGGGACCAGCCAGGCCAGAGCCACAGGGATGCTGAGGGCAGGGGACACACAGGGACCAGCAAGGGACCCATAGAGACCAGCCAGGGACCCACAAGGACCAGCCAGGCCAGAGTCACAGGGATGCTGAGGGCAAGGGAGCCACAGGGATCATCCAGGCCAGCTCCTGAGATCATCCAGGCCAGCTCCTGCATTCCCAGGAGTCACACCCTGGGGATGGTCCTGTGCAGGACCACCCTGTCCATCCCTGGTGTCCAAAGCAGCCTCATGGCTGTGCCCATTCCCTGGGCAGTGCCCCATTGTGGAAACCCCCCTGAGGATCCCCCTGATCCCCTAAAAAGTTCTGTGCCAGAATTAAGAAATGAACAGGACTTTTGGTTTTTTCAGTCTTCTTCTCTTACCAACAGTTCAGCACACTGTCTGCATCTCAGTGTACAAGGACAAGCCACCAAAAATCACATTTGAATTATTTTTCATTTGTAAAATTCTTTTTCATTTGTCAATTTTTCAATGTGCAAAGTCTTCAGTACTTACTATAGGGAAGGGATGGCAAAGGAGGAGAAACAACTGGAAGAAAACTTTCTCTCTCATGTCTCCTTGAAATTGAATCAGCCCACAAAATCTAGAAAATATCAGAAAAAAAATCAGATTATAACTTTTGTTTCATAACAGATTATAAAATCAGTTATAACTTGTGTTATAACTGCACAAGTAAGTTTTGAGAACTAGGATGAAGATAGACATTGGGAAAAAAACAGGGAGGGGAAAAAGAAAAAGCAAATTATTCCCTTTTTTTTTTTCTTTCTCTACAAAGAAAAAGCAAATTACTCCCTTTAAGCATCTTAAGGACTATGAAAATTTTAAACCTTGTTCAACTTTATCACATCATATGTTTCACTTCAACCATCCAGAACTATGAGACTCCCACAGCCTTCAATCACATGTATCTGTGTGTATTTTCCATTTAAATTCCACATGAACCAGACCTCAGTGTTCCATCTGGTAAGTGAAATACTCCTCATTTCTGGGAGAAAAGATTGATTTCATTAACTCACACTCCTATGCTGGAGCGAAGCTTCCGGATGTCTTTGGACCTTTTGATCTCTTCTTTACAGAGAGTGAACAACTTCACTGGGAAGGGATGGCTGAGAATGGGAAAGAAAGAAAGAAAAAAAGATGAGCAGAAGGTTTCAGCAGAATTTCAAAGACATTTCATGATTGTCAGGATGCCAAAATAACATTCCAGGCAAGGCAAGACACACTGCAGGCTGGTTTCTGCTTCCCCCCAGCAGCTCAGGGGAGTTTGGCCACCACGTTCCTGAGCCTTATTATTATTTAATAATTTAATTATTAATTATTTACATTGCTATTATCTGTGTGCTGAGGAGTGAACTCCTCTTAGCCAAACAGGTTCAGTCCATGCAGGATAACGGCCTTGCCATGGCTTGTGTTTAAGCAGTGTGGAATGATCAGAAATACCATGTCAGGAATTACATTATCCTCTGGCCAAATAACAGTTACTCAGTCTGTGTATCATCGTGGTCATTCCCTAAGGTCTCCAACCAAACTTTACATAAAAGGGGATGAATGCTGTTCATAACTACTCCATTTTACAGCCCAAATCATCATGGTCATTCCCTAAGGTCTGCAACCAAATTTACATAAAGGGGATGAATGTTGTTCTTAGCTACCCCACCATTTCACAGCCCAAATTCCTTCAGTGATTCCAGACAACGTAATTAAACAGAGGGCTCACAGTTCTATTACATGGACAGGCCATGAAGCCATCTTTAAATATATTTAGCAAATTCTTTTCTTTTTCCACACAGTCTGGGAAACGTGATTCTCACAGCTCTTTCCCAGACACTCGTACAAACACAAGTGCTGTTAGTTATTCCAAGGATCTATTTAAGAGAAGGAAAGAGGGACTAATGCTTTTATTTCAGTTCAAATTATTTAATCTCTTACTTGCCACACTCAAGGCTGAAGTGCCATAGATGCAAAAGAAACTATTTCATATTTGTCTAGTGAGCACAATAACTTTGAGGCTGTGTATTTTGGAAACCTCATTGCATTGTGTATGGGAAGCAGAAAGCAAAAATAGCAACATTCATTTTCTACTACTGCAATTCAGAGCTGTGGATAAAAACTATTGAAGAAAGCTGGGTACTGTCATCTGTTGAAGGGCAGAACATTTAAAATAAGATGTTTATAGCAGTGCCAAGATGTTTTGTTAAGGTAACGTGCCTTGTTCTGTAGAGTCTTCCAGACAAGAGTTAGTGGTTTTTAATGACTTCTTAAAAATTTGTAACAAAATCCTGGCATGTACTGGCAAACAGTGAACTATTTAAAAAAAGTGAACAACAAACCATGGTAAACTGAGGTAAAGAATTCTACACATGACAGAACAACAGACATCTGCATGAACGAGTCTGTGTGTGTCTACAGGCATGGATTGGTCTGGGTTGGAGAGGGAAGAGCTCTCTGAATGCTGAGGTATATTTTGTCTTACCTTGGTGGAATTTCTCCTCCTCCCTCCCCAATTACACAAATTCCCTGTGCACAGAGCTAATTGCAATCCCTGCAGTGCATGCCTGCCTCTCAGCACAGGCCAGGCCAGTCAGTGAATTAGGTGAGATTTAAACTGGTTGAACAGCAGGGACAAAACTGAGAAGGGGAGCAACAAAAAGACCAATTGGAACAAGAGCATCTGGAACAAATTTAAAACATGGAACCTCATGAGCAGCATTTTTGTGTTTAAAACAGATGCACTTTCCTTTCTGTTGGTTGCCAATTCTACATTTGCAATAACCAAACTTAACCTGTGTGTGATCTCAAATGACTCAAATAGCTTGGCCTCTGTAAAGGAAATTGAGAAAATTCCTTCTCCTGTGTGGGCACTGTGCCAGCAGGAACAGCATCAGCCCTGGGGAAGGAAAGTTCTCTGTGCATTCTGTGAACTGGGGACATGTGGCACTGCCAGAGGTGAGCTGGGTCTCAGCAGTGCCACTGCCAGGGTGCAGCTGCCACCAGCCCCTGCCTGCTTCCTGCTGCACAGCTGTTCATGCAAGAGCAGGAAAACTGCTTAAAACCAATCCAGGGGAGCATGGACACATGGAAATTATCATGGATACGTGGGGACACAGACTTCCTTAAAGCACTGCAAGATCACCAGAAAAAAGCAGAATACATGGGTGTTGCTGTTAGTGTGTAAAGTACATAGATGTAGGAGAGAGAAATGCCATTTATTACCCCAGAGAGCACAAGACCCTGAGCTGCCATTCCAAGGCTGTTCTGTTTTCATGGCCCTGAGTATCATTCCCATCTTACCACACTTCTGAGGAGCCAGCAGCCCCCAGGGCAGCCCCAGCAGCACTGGGGATCCCTCATCCACTGAGCAGCAGGACCCTGCACCACAGTGAGCAGTGACACTCCAATGCCAGCTCTGCCAGTGGCCTCAGCTCTCTCTCCTCTGTCCTCCCTGCCCTCAAGGGTCCTCCCACCATCCAGGTACCTCTGTGCTTTCAAGGCAGCCTCTGGAGAGCTCCAGCAGCCCAGAGAGCATTTCTGAGAGCTCTGCTCCAAGCTGTGCCCGCTGCCTCCAGCAGTCCCCAACCCACAAACTCCCTGCACTGCCACCAGAGCAGCTCCACAAACTGCCCAGGGATGGAATCAGGAGGGTTTGGGCTGTGTGAGCACAGACCTGAAGGCTCTGCTGCCCTGCTTGGTGGGAGCAGCAGTCAGTCAGTGATGCTGCAGCATCCCCAACACTTCAGCCCAGCACCCACCTGCCTGCTGCCAGGAGAAACCTTCCTCTTATTCCCTCCCTATTCCCTTCCTATTTCCTTCTTATTTCCCTCTCTATTCACTCCCTATTTCCTTCCCTCTTCACTCCATATTCCCTTCCTATTTCCCTCCCCATTCCTTTCTACTTCCCTCTCTATTCACTCCCTATTCCCTCCCTATTTCCCTCCCCATTTTCCTCCTCATTCCTTCCTATTTTCTTCCCTATTCCCTTCCTATTCCCTTCTCTATTCCCTCCTTATTTCCCACCCTATTCCCTCCCAATTTCCCTCCTATTCCCCTCCCTACTCACTCCCTATTTCCCTCCCCATTCCTTTCTATTTCCCTCCCTATTTCCCTTCCTATTTCTTTCCCCATTTCCCTCCCTATTCCCTTATTTCCCTTCCTATTTCCCTCCCTATTCCCTTATTTCCCTTCCTATTTTCCTCCCTATTCCCCTCCCCATTTCCTTCCCTATTCCCTTCCTATTTCCCTCCCTCCTTCCCTCTCTTCCCTCCCTATTTTGGCACTGGTGGGACTGAGGAAAGCCCTCAAGCCCATGGGAGAAGGGCACTTTTCACCCACAGCATCTCTCCAGTGCCATTCACTGCAGTGCCACAAACCATTCCTGGCTGCAGGAGGGACAAGCA
The DNA here is from genome assembly GCF_028018845.1 of Melospiza georgiana. Lineage (NCBI taxonomy): Eukaryota > Metazoa > Chordata > Aves > Passeriformes > Passerellidae > Melospiza > Melospiza georgiana. The sequence goes on from NC_080450.1 coordinate 7,402,065, forward strand.
GGTTGATGTCACCTCAGGACAGGTAGGAAACAACAACTCGAATATTCCTGACAGCAGCTCTTTTCCCTGAGCCAAGCCAGTTCTGAAAGCCATCTGATGACCCTGGGGATGAAGCTGATTCATTTCCAGCCCCACAGGACAGATATTCACCCTACACTCCCCATCCCTGCTGTTCCACATAAGGTAAATCCACCTTCCCTGAGCACAAACATCCAAACCAGGAGAGAGAAGAGGAACACCAGGGCTCACTTGTCCTTCTGCACAGAGATCACACAGCAAGCACACAGAGCTTCCCAAACACTGAGATTCAGCTGCAGAACCACACCAGAAATGTTGAGCTTTATATTCCAAACTGTACAAGCTGCAGGGTGTGAAAAAGCAGGAAAATGCCTGGTGGGTTCCACCTGTGCAAGGCAGGAGTGACACCCTGTGGCAACTGGTTTTAACTGGAGCACTCACAAGGGTCAAACTGATCCTGCTCCTAATCCTGGTTAAATGAAGCACTGTTGGATATTTCCCATTCTGGACTGTGGATGTTTTATTAGAAAATAAATGTGTGGGAGAGCACAGTTTCCATTTCAAACCTCAAAATGCATGTGCAAACACTTTTTTACAATGCAGCAGTTGCCTGTTTGGTGGCTGGTTTAGGTATAATCCTGACAGACATCCTACATGCCAATTCCTTTGCTAAAACTCCACTCAGCCCAACGTGGTAAAAAAATAATGAGGGAAGGAAATGAAATGGGAGCTGAACATCCCAAGGAAAAATACATGAGATACATGCTTGTATCTCAACTTGCATTTCAGGCACACTGGACATAAAACCACCTGACACTGCAGGCACTTGTGGCCTTTCCATGCCACCAAACAGAGTCCCTATTTTCCCACCCACCCTGTGATGTTCTTACACATTTTTATGAAGGTTGCTCTGGAAAGGGAGTAAATGGTTCCATTCCAGAGAGCAGACCCAAAGTCAGGCTTTTCTGTTCAAAAAGGAGCAGGTGGCATCCAACAGCAGGGGCAGGCAGGCCTTGGAGCAGTGGATTCATCCCTAACTACACCCAAAGGACCTAGCAGAGTAACAAAATGCATGAAAGGGAATTTTGAGCTCCCCCACCATGTGTTGATCCACACACAGAGCATGGCAGAGCCCTCTAAAGCAGCACAGTAACTCACCCATGGCCAGCTCTGCACCAGGAGACACCCACATCCCCAAACTCTGACATGTGCAGGAATGAAACTCTCCATCATCCATAACTGCAGGAATGAAACTCTCCATCTTTTACCTGCCTGCCACTTCCCCCCTGCTCTGCCCTTCCTGGCTCTGCATGGTCACAAGTTCTGCACCCCAGGCCAGCATTTCACTCCCTTGACATCAGCATGATCCACTTGGCTGCTTCATTATTCATTCTCTTTTTTTGGTTTCATCATCAGACTGGAGGCAAATACATCTGGATCAGCTTCAAAATCTTTCCCCCCATAATAGCCCTGGATTTTATTCCAGGCTTTTACACAAAGCATCACAATGGCACCACAGGGCTGAGTGTGAGTCACTCACACAGCAAAGGAATTGCTGCTACCACTGGGTTTCTGTTCAGTGACCTGGGAGACAAGACTTTGACTGGAATTTCCACCCATAATCTCTCACCTTCCCCAGCAGGGATGGCTGGAGCCTGTGTGGAAGCCCCAGATCAGTGGCACAATTATCAAACTGAACAATATTCACTCCATCTGTCCTTGACTCACTTTAAATTCTCATTCAAACAGGGACTGCCAAGTGCAATTTCAGAAATATTATCTAAAACCACACTTCAAGACAAGAGTGAGCTTAATCAAAACTTTCAGAATGATGAAGGCTCTTCAGATTTATCTGCTGTGAGCAGTTCTTGAATCAATAAGTTCCCAATGCAGTATCTGTGCTTGCAGGATCTACATTGCACAATTCTGTAAATACCTGCAGATGTGCCAAGATGCTGCCTGGGAGAGCTTGTGGAATAGATTTTAATATTACCAAAATTCAAATAATTCTTTTCTGAAACATCTGCAAAACCCCATGATTTCACACTGGAATATCTCACTCATATTTATCTGTTCCTAAACTGAACACTTTCCACAGGACTGAGCTCAGAGTGGAAGAGCTGGGACATGACTTTTTTATTATTATTAGAATTTTAATTAACATCTTTGGAGATGTTCACATTAAGCAAAGCAGTGGGACTGGGGGAGCCATGGGCACAGAGGGTTCTGCAGCACCACACAGGACAATGCCAGTGCTCAGGGCTCCCAGTACAGCAAGGAATGTGCTCCAACCAGCAGGGATTTAGGAAGCTGGAAAATGAAGAATGGATCTGACACTGGTCCAAGAATCCCAGGTGAAACATGCAAATTTAATTTGATTAATGGCCTGGCTGTCAAACAGGGAACAAGTGACAGAATTCTACACAGACAAGAGACTTAAGGATTTTACCAAGACCCTTTCAAGGCTGTTTGTCCCACTTGAGGACAGTTAAAGCATTGCAATATAGACTCACACTGGAGCCCTGTGCACCCCCAGGGCAAGACTGAGGAGCTCTGATGCACAGTGGGGAATAAACCAAAGAAACTTCCAGCAACACTTACTTCTCCTGCTCAGTGAACATATCAAAGCAGCCATTTGCCAGCATCTGGTCCAGCATTGTCAGCAGAGGCACAGACACCCTGAGGAAAGAAAATTATTCAAAACAAGGTAAACACACTGCTTGGCATACAGATATATACTATTTTGAATCAGAGGCAAAGAAGGAAACTTCCTACATATCTACACACGGGAAATTAGAACTTTGATTTACACAGAGGAGGGTTGCTCAGTACCTTGTGTGTGTTGGCTGAATGGGGACATTCCCTCTCAGCCAAAAAGGAAAAAACCTAATTAACAACTCCCCTGCTTTACATTTGCAGGGTCCTGAAAACACAACTGACAGTGTTAGAAAATATTAATCTGTTTTCTAGAGTATGAACAATGCATTCCACAGACTGTACCAGAAGTTACAGCACCAAATGAACCAACACTTGTCAGCTGGAATAACCACAGCCATGTTTTCAACACTTGAGACAAGAAACAAAATAACAATACAATAGTATTTTTATTTATGCATTAATATAAATAATATAGATTATATTAATAATATAAATAATATAACACAATAAATATTATAGTACTATCATAATATTATATTATAATATTACATTGCAATATTATATTATAATATTATATTATGATATTATAATAATATAATAAAATAGAAATATAATATAATATAATATAATATAATATAATATAATATAATATAATATAATATAATATAATATAATACTGTAATAAAATAACATAAATAATATAAATAATCAATATAGATAATTATTAATATAAATAATAATATAAAAGCTAATATACATTAGTATTTCTACATTATACATTTATATTATTTATTTAGTGTTTGATTTATACAACAGAACAAGGGAGAATGGCTTCAAACTGAAAAAGAGCAGGTTTAGATGGGATATTGGGAAGAAATTCTTCCCTGTGAGGGTGGAGAGGCCCTGGCACAGATTGTCCTGTGGCTGCCCCATCCTTGGAAGTTTCCAAGGCCTCGTTGGATGGGGCTTGGAGCAACCTGGGCTTGTGGAAGGTGTCCCTGCCCTTGCCAGGGGACTGGAATTGGATGAGTTTTGAGTCCCCTGCAACCCAAACCCTTCCATGATTTAAAACTTGAATGTGCAGAATATTTTGCCATCACTCCTTGGTTTCATATTTTACCACACGTTCTGCTGTACCAACAGCTCTATTAAAGCAAATTCATGAGCCTTGGGCATTCACTGGATGTGCCACAGATCTGACTTGCAAAAGGGAAGGGAAAAAGGGGAAGGAAAGGGAAGAAGGCTTAAAGGGAAAAGAGCCAAGGACGAGCAGTACCGGTCATTGCGCAGGTTGTCCTCAAAGACCTTCAGCAGCGTCTCACAAAAACTGCCCAAAGCACTGGGGTCACTCTGGATCTTCTTCATGTGGTCAAACAGGCTCTGGGCAGAGTATCTGAGCTGCAACACAACACCAGGAACCTCCAGTGAAGGACAGGAAAAAGCCACTGCCCCACAAACAGGGGCTCCAGCCCTGCCCTGCAGCAGCACAAAGGGCACAAAGCAGCACCAAACCCAACTGACCATGGCTGCATTTCCTGCACTAGCCCATTTCCAAGGAAAGTTGGGGTTTTTTGGGTTTTTTTCCTTTCTAAGCTGGCAAACTTTTGACTTTTTTCCCTTTTTAAGCTGACAAACTTTTGAGGTTTTTTCCTTTTTAAGTTGTCAAACTTTCAGGTTTTTCTCTTTTTTAAGCTGGCAAACTTTTGGGGTTTTTTCCTCTTTAAGCTGGCAGACTTTTGGGGTTTTTTCTCCTTTTTAAGCTGGCAGACTTTTGGGGTTTTTGTTCCTTTTTAAGCTGGCAAACTTTTGGGGTTTTCTCCTTTTCAAGTTGACAACTTTGGGGTTTTTCTCCTTTTTAAGTTGGCAAACTTTTTGGTTTTTTTCCTCTTTAAGCTGGCAAACTTTTGGGTTTTTTCTCTTTTTAAGTTGGCAAAATTTTGGGGTTTTTTCCAAGTTGGCAAACTTTTGTGGTTTTTTCCTTTTTAAGTCGACAAAATTTTGGGGTTTTTCCCTTTTTAAGCTGGTGAACTTTTGGGTTTTTCTCCTTTTTAAGCTGGCAAACTTTTGGATTTTTTGCTTTTTAAGCTGGCAAACTCCCTCCCAGAGCTGCTGTGGAAGGGGAGCAGGCACAGCCTCTGTGGGAATCCCCTTTTCCTCAGAAGCCTGACCACTTTATCAAGGAAAGAAAATAAAACATTGGATGAGAATGAGAAACATCACAAGTGTCTTCCCAAAAGCAAATAGAGGAATCTATATTTAAACATTTTATCTAACAAAGCTCATATCAGTAACATTTATGAGTGCATCAGTACCCAAGAATAAGAAACAATTCAGCCTTGGCTCAAAACTCTGAACTATTTTCCCAAAGCTTCAGCCTGCAAACAGCACAGCCCAGCAATCCTGGGAAGCAGCACAGGAACAACCCTCACACTTTGTTCTGTACTGAAACATCCTGGGCAGGGCAGGAGCAGAAATATTTCTTTGAAATGGTCAAGCAATTTGCAGAAATTATTCAGTTATTCTGAGTTTCAGAATGAGAGTCAAATCTCAGTAACATCTGTACTAATATCTAATAATAGATATACAAATATCTATACTAATATAATATACTATTATATTAGTATAATATATATATTATACTAATATATCTGTATAATATACATAGATTATTAAAACAATCTGTGCATTTAAGACTATCATAAATAAATAACAAATATTTTTCTTTACACCTTCCAAGAGCAGAGATCAACAACAAGCAGAGGAAATCCCATCTCAGAAAAAAATCATAGGTAGGTGGTGTCATTTTCTCTCCTATTTCTTTTGTGTCTTAAATCCTCAGAGGTCTCACACCATTTTTTTTAAGGAAGTTGAATGACTCAGTGCTACCTCTGCAGATTCAAATGACTTGAAAAGGCAAGAAAGGGCATGGAAGTAAAGGGCAACAAGCACAGCTCCAGGTGGGGCGCTCCAGAGCTGCGCCAAAGCAAGGCAGAGCTGCAGGATATCAGAAACACTGGAGAATGAGGACAGCACAAGTAATTAAAAAATACTTGTACTTGTACTTCTGTACAGGTGTGGATAATCCATCATGTAACTGCTTAGCAGATTGAAAAATGGGGCATTTTCCCAATAGTGGCAGAAACTCCAGCATAACAACACGACATGAGCAGGTTAAATCCTTATTTCCTCCTCAGGTGAGCTCCTTCTGTCCCAGCCTCAGTATCTGAGCTGTAATCTTAATGCTCCTGAGTATTTGAAGAGAAGAATATTTCCAAATGTCTTCCCCATCTATGCAGAACACAAATTCACACTGCATCAAACATGTGACATTTACCTTTCCCTGGGGTTCCATAAGGACTGGGAGAGGAAATTAGGAGGTTAATGGGCTGGAACTGGGACAACTTTGGATCCAAATTTAAGAGGAGGCCTGAGACTGACCTTGTTCTTATGGAACAGCAAAACCAGGGTTTGCCAAGGTGTGACTGCCCCAACACTGAGGGCAAGAGCAGATCCTGCAGGGACAGGAGATGAACAGAGCACAGAACAGAGCTCAAGGCACCCTGCACCTGGTGACAGTGATGCCTCAGGTTTTGGCTTTTGTATTTTTCAGGTTCTGTGCTGCTTTAGTGTGTGGGTCTGGGTTCACATGAGGGGATGGTGAGCTCTGTGCACAGAGCAGGGAGACAAAACAATTCCTGCTCCAGCTGGGTACGAAGGACAAATGACCCAAATCTCAGCCCAAGAGCACAAACACCGTGGGCTGGAGAGAGAAAAACAAGGATGGGACTGGATGGGCTAAAGCTGGAATGGGACAATGAACTGCAAGATGCAAATGGAGCAGAACTGATCACAGTGACAGACCCTGTGTGCATTTTGGGACCATTTTGGTTCATCTTGGGTGCAGCCCTGGCTGGGCTCTTATGCTGCCCAAGGTGGATCCACTGAGGAAATCCTTTTAATAAATCCCGATTTAGAACCTCTGTTCTAGGTCAGCCTTCTCAAAGCATCAAGAGAACTCAAGTCCTGAAGGTTCAACCTCCAGTACCAGGGCAGGTCCCTGGTGTGGTTTCTACACAACCCTTCACCAAACTGTTCCCAGGCAGATGTGCAGAACAGAACTACAGCAATTCTAAAACCAGCTTTGGGGGCTGATATGGTCAAAAAGATTCAGCTGAAGCTAATCCCAGTTTGTAACAGAGCATTTGTTACATCCAAAATCTCAGCTACACAACAGTGATTGAGACACCTGACCCACATCAGGGCTCTGGTTTGTACTTTCAGCAGGGACGCCTTACATGAAGCAGGAATATCATCATTCACACTATTTTGCTCTGTAAGAAAAGAATGCCTGGAATTATTCTCAAGTGTATTTTGCTCAAGAACTCTCAACCAAGAAAAGAGGATTTGGGGCCTCTTTCTTCCACCAAATATGCATTGATTTGCATACAATTTGTCCCAGTAACCAGATGTTTTAGAATATCATCTAACTAACATCCCAGTATTTTTGTTTGTGAGATCTACACAGTAACACAGCTTTGGTACTGCCTGGGAGGAACTTTAAGAGTTTAGAATACGTTGCTCCTTTTTTTTTTTTAAAGCTTTACTTACAATTTCTATACCACTTTAAAATGTAATTTTCACTCTTTAGGGGGAAAAGGAATCACAGGACATTCTGTGCTTAAACAAAATTTAGAATGTAATGTAGTTCAACAGTAATGAAATTATATCAAAATTATATCCTGACTCCTGCAACTGCAGGGTTTGTGCACTGGAGAAAGACCAGCATTGTACATCTGATCTCCACAGACTGAGGGGTTTTATGCAGCCATAAGAAATATACATCACTGTGGGCCAGATGTATAATTAGGAGATTCTTTTACACAGAGAAAGTGCCCTTTGAACCATGGTGATGGAGCAGAGTGCCAAATCCCACAGGGAATGACATCTTCTGTTTTTCCAGATTATTTCCAATGCTTGAGCTGCAATTCTTCCAGCAGCCCCACTGCCACCACAACACTTCAGAGACCCCACATGGCTCCTTCCAGAAAATCTCTTTAAAAAGCCAAACAAAGAACTACTTTTGCTAAATATACTGCAGAGCAATTTTAGCTGCAGCCAAACTGCCCCTGACCACGGAATTACAACAGAGCCTTTCTCCTGTGGATTGCCTGGGATGAGTAAAAGACAAACTGACATTTGAACTCAGATTATCCTGCAGGATATACAAGAATTTTCCTTCTAACTTCAACGTCCACATGTGTATGTGCACAGATATTTTTGAAGTGAGAGGGAAGAGAGTCACAACAACACATCACTGCAAGAACACATATTCCAATAATCTTTTCCCCCAATCCATGATTTTAAAAAGCTGCTCCTTTCATATGGAGTTAATAGGATCATTCTTAAAATTGTCTTAATGTTTTAAATCAATCCCTGGATATTGAGCAAAGAGTGCTACAGGCTTTGACAGAGTAGTTTGAATACCAGTCATTGTAAAACACATCAATTCTAATTTCTATATCACATTTTAAATATTAAAAGTAATTCACCACACACATACACTCCCAAGTGTAAGTGCCCTCCCTTGCCTTTCTATCTGACTCAAGAGAGAATTAGCTCATCTTCTTTCTAAAGCCCTGGAGAATATTTTAGCCAGAAAAGAAAGAAAAACTGGAGGGTCACAGAAAAGTTAACATTTCACAATCACAGTTTGAGAACACTGCAGAAGGTTTCCCTTAACACACTGTCAGATGGTAACAAGGGAAGGGAGCTGCATGCAACTGAACTGTTCCAACTTTTCATAAATGCAACCAGGAGTTTAAAAAAAATTAAAATATTGAATAAGAATTTTCCTCTGACCCCAGCTAGCAGCCAAAAAGTCTGTTTCTCCAAAACTTTCCTCCTTTTTTTACTTAGACAAATAACTTTGGTTTTGGTGGAGCCTCCAATAATTAACTGTGCTTGACTGAAAGCTGAATTTCATGTGCATGTTTGCCATTAAAGAAATCTGTTAAGAGTTACATTGTCTATCTGATAATTACTGTCACAAACCAACACACACATGTTTCCAAAGTTCTAAAATAGCCCTTGCCATATAATTAGTTGCCATTTTAGAAAGATTAAAATGCTCAGAATTGGTTTGAACACAAGAGACTGCACAGACACTGAATTCTGTGCTCCACCAGCCCAAAGGCTCACAGACATCTCTTGATGCCAAGAGCAGAACCCACAGCACCAGGCAAAATAAAAATCACTTGGGCAAGTCGTGGCTGACCAGGGGAAGGCCTGGGAGACAAGATCCAGGTGATTTTAACTCCTTCTTGCTGTGACCCAGCAGGAGCTGCTCCCCCTTCACAAAATTCTCTTTCCCAGCACTTTTCTAATGGTTTTCTTAATTTGAGATGGAAATCTTAATTAGAAACACTCTTAACCACTGTTGGGGTGTTGACTCACAGCCTCCTCCTCTTGTTACAGGCCCACTGGGATTTAAAGGCTTAACTGACAGTCCAAAATATTCTGTTGCTGCTCTGATATTCCTCTGTGGTTTCATATTGAACCATCTCCTTACCCCCAAACTGTCTCCTTATATTTTACATCTTTGGCCACAACAAATCAAAAAAGTTATAAGGCAAATATCTGGAAACCGAGAATTCTGAAGCTACCAATACAAGTTGTAATAAAAGGACAGAAGGATACACTGAAATTAAAAGAAAGTAGGGAAAAATTTTGCAGCAGAGCAGACTGCCAAAGTCAGTGATAAAGAGATTGTTCATGCCAGAAGAATGAAATAAGGATTGCAAAGCTCAGAGGATTTAGACAGACATCTGAATGATATTTCTTTGTAATGGAACTTCTGACATCTCATTGGTATTTTAGTAGAAAATATATAAAAAATAATTAAAAAAAGAAACCTGTGCATACTGTTAAGACCTACTGACAACTGCCAGTTAACACCTTGCACCAGGTGACAAATGAACTGGTTTTCACCTCATTGGAGAAGAGCAACGCCCTTGCACTGAGCTGAGGGGCTCTGCTTGTGATCCCAGCTGGGAGACTCAGCACAGGGCTGGGATTTGTGGGGCTGGAGCTCTCAGGTCCTGCCAGGCCAGGAGAGGACAAACAAAGCACCCTCACTCCTTGTTCCCTGCATGCTGAGCTGTTGGAGCTCTGGATGCTGAGAATTTCAGACTTTCTGTGCTGACAGACTCTGACTCCCAGGAGAGCACTGCATTTGACCTGAGGAGAAGACTTCCTTGTTCTTCTTCACCTTCTTCTTCATGAGTTTGGGTGGTATTTTGAAATATATGTGGACAGAAAAGTCCACACTGCGGACTTTGAGCAGCCAGTTTTTGGGTTAAAAGTGAAAATAATTTAGGTGTCATTTCTTAATTGGACAGATTAGCCTTAAAAGACCTTGTAGCAAGAGATAGTTAGCCACTTTTGTTCCTTGTTAATCAAAGACTGCAGAACTGACTGCTGTGAGACTATAAAAATCACCTAAGCCTGAACATCAACTGTTGACTCAAGTGCCTTCAACCCAACCTCAACAGAGGCAGAAAAAAGAAGCTGAAACCCAGCATAGAGCAAGTCAAGAGATGACACTTTAGAAAGGAAAGCCAAGCAGGCCATCAGGTCTGAAAGCAGAGGTCTCCCACCACCAGCTACTCAACAGCTGATCCAAGGACAGACCTGTTGCAGGAAAGGCCAACACACCCTCCCAGCACTGCTGATGCTGATGATCAGCAGCCTCACAGACAGAGCTGAGGATCACAGCAGGCTGAGGAGCCCCCAAGCACAGACAGAGCTGACAGACTCTGACTGCCGGGAGAGCACTGCATTTGACCCGAGGCCATGGAGAAGACTTCCTTGTTCTCCATGGGTTTGGGTGGTATTTTGTAATTGGACAGAAAAGTCCTCATTGCGGACTTTGAGTGATCAGTTATTGGCTTAAAGGTGAAAATAATTTAGGTGTCATTTCTTAATTGGACAGATTAGCCTTAAAAGACCTTGTAGCAAGAGATAGTTAGCCATTTTTGTTCCTTGTTAATGAACTGCAGTAAAAATCACCTAAGCCTGAATGTGAACAAATGTCTCAAGTGCCTTCAACCCGACCTCAACAGAGGCAATAAAAAGAAGCCCAAAACCAGCAAGTCAAGAGAATGACACTTTAGAAAGGAAAGCCAAGCAGGCCACTGGGTGTGCAGCAGGGGTCTCACCGTGGTCTCTGTGAGCCCCCCCACAGACACAGACAGCCCCAGCAGCACGTGGTACTGGTATGCAGGCAGCCCCAGCAGCTGCGTGATCCGAGGGAACGCCTCCGACGCCGCGTTCCAGTTCAGCGTCTCCTTCTCCCACCTGAAAGGGAAGGGAAAGAATCATCCTGTGGGGCTGCACTGCTCTTCTCCTCCTCCCCACACTGCTCCTCCACACCAGGGAGGAAGGTCTCTGATTACCTAGATATCAAATCAAACACTGGTCTTTAAGCATATGGGTAAATACAAATCAAAGCTTCAGCCACTGCCAGTAAAGAGGAGGAATCTCCAAATCCTTGTTCTGATCCAGGGGAGATCTGAACTGCACTTGCCTTTCCCCAGACACTTTTGCCTACATTCACAAAACAAGTTTCTTTCTGCAGTTTCATTCTGTGCTCTCTCCCATCACCAGCTACTCAAGGGCAGACCTGTCCCAGGAAAGGCCAACACATCCTCCCAGCACTGATGATGATGCTGCTGATGATCAGCAGCCTCACAGACAGAGCAGAGGATCCCAGCAGGCTGAGGATCCCCCAAAAACTGAGCTGGATGTTCCTCACTCCCATCAGCTATCATAATCACCACTCAGGAACGAGGTGCTCTCACTCTTACTTTAACTAGAAAGTCCATCTTGGAAAACTACTGCAACTAGAGCTTGGTTAAAACAATAGAAATCATTAAAAACGATCATTATAATCAGTGTTTTCCAGTTCAGGAAAAAATATGTTCATGCATATTCACAGGGAAATTCAATGAAATTCTGACAACGCCATACGCATATTTGGCATAAAAATTACATCAGGTTGCTTGGTTTAGGTGAAACTATGTGCATTTATCTTTAACTTTCATTGTTTGGGACATTTTTCAATACATTACCTTGGAAATATCCTCTCTAGCTCTTCTCTGTGAGGGATGTGGGGAACTGGAGGATTGTCAAAGTGCAAAAGAGTAAGGAACACAGATCCTGCATGAGCTCGGAATTTATCTATTTTTTCAGCTGACTGTTGAGCCAGCCAGCACATAATCTGCTTGCAGCTATAAAGAAGAAAACAATTAATCAGAAAATTTAAGCAGTAGAATGTGTATTTAGATTTAAATGGTTTCAATTAAATGAATTAGAATGATCCTGCTAGGAAAGTATTCTGGTTTAACTCTTCAGAATGAACACACAAGTGATTTAGGACACCCAGATGGTGACAGAATCTTGAGGCTTTATCTTCCACAAATCAATCAACCAAAAAATCAGCATGACATTAATGGTACAGAATATTTTATCCACCTTTTACACATACTGGCCCACTCTTCATCCAAAAAGATAACAAAGTGATTGATGGCCTGGCTGAACTGCTACAAATAGAGCAGAACTTTGAGAAAAGCACATTTTGAAGTAGAAAACTGCCCATGTAGCAGACGACAAGGTCTCTCCTACATCTCACATATCCCAAGTAAATAATTTCTCCAATGCTGGCTAGTTTTTAACAATATCCTATTTTGTTTATTCTCACAGCTACAACACTGTGTGCCACAAGGGTAAAAGGCCACTAATGACAGTAAAACCTGCTGCAATTCCTTCAGTTACACCAAGGCCCAGAATATTTATAAAATGGGATCCAGCTGGCAGGAATGCTTTTCTCAGTTCCACGTGGACAATCTGTGAATAAACAGCTGAACAGGAGGAAGCCCCTGAAAATGGGCACTAGTGAGCGGTGTGTTCTTAGAGAATCCAGTACTTTCCTTCTAGGTGTCCTTCAACATTTGGGGGTTTTTAATTAAATCCCACACCATGTATATGTTCACCTAAATAATGGCACACTCTGTCTACAAACCAATACCACTATTAGGAAGGTTTTACTGCAGCTCAAGCTATGTTTTAAAAATGGTACTCTTAAATTCTTTTATTGTTAGGAGTACCATATCATAAAACTAAAAATCAGGAGCTCAGTGTAAATTCTTTATTTCCTTACTAATAATTCTGCAAAGAAAAAAATCCAAACTCAAGCTCACATCTGATCACATTCCCAATTAATGATGGGACACTGGATAAGCAGGCAGGTTTGCTTTCTATTTCAGTGAGCATTTCTGGGAAGCAGCACAGAGGTGGCAGGTTTAGCCCAAATCCTACAGCTGTGCTGCATTTCCAAGGTGGGATTGCCACCCAGGCTCTGCCAACAAGGTTTTCCCTCTGAAAACCAAATGAAACATCCTCCCCATCTGCCTGGGCTTGATGCACTTCCGTCAAAGCTCTGCCACACTCAATAAAGGAGGAGCACAGGGTGTCCTGCAGGGCTGGATGGAGCTCCAGGAGATAAAACACAGAACAGAACATGAATGTCACCATACATGCTGGCATTAATGAGCTCTGCCTCGTTCTGCACCAGCAGCAGGGTCACCTCCATCAGGCTGGTCATGGCAGCCTCACGCACCCTGTGGAGACACAGACACATCAGAGCAGCCACAGCAGCACTTATTTCAATAAATACACCTTCCATTTCATCAGCTGGGTGGAGACACCAGCACAAATTCCCAAGAACAAAAGCAATGACCTCTGAGAGCGGCTCCCATATTTTGGGAGGACAAGGAGTGTCCCCCCAGTCCCATCCTGTGAAACAAGCTCACACGGCACTGAGGGTCCAACAGTGCCCTGCCTCACCAGCCTGGTTTGCATTCCAGCCAGATGTCACCAGCCTCATTCTTTATTTTAAGAAGGTTAAAACTGATAACGATTAGTAATATTTCAATAATGATTAGTAATATCTCATGTGCAAGTAGATGTATTTAAACTTAAGTGCTCTGTCTGCTTCAAATTATTTTTTGAAAAGGTCAACCCACATTTTGACAGTCAGATGTTGAACACTGTCACATTCTTGTAAATTTTCAAGCTTAATATTTCCAACATTAAAAACAAGTTGTGACTCAGAGTGGCTTAAATCTCTATGCTAAGCAATAATTAATTTCATGAAAAGTTTGACCAAAGCAACACTAAGTTGTGCTTGAAGTGAGTCTTGTCTAGATAATGATCTTCTCCCTTCAAAATATATTTTTTTAAGTGTAATTTTAATTTAAAAAATCATCAGTATGGCTGTTTTAAACCATGTCTTGTCAATCCATGAGTTTTTTAAAAAACTGAAGCCAAGGGCACTACCTCAGTGGGTGACATGACCCTGCACATGACCAGGCCCAGCATGTTCACTACATTAGTAACTCAGAATAATGTCATCCTTTCTAAGTAATAATTTTTTTAAAAAAGGGAAAAAAAAACTATTTGAAAAGACTCAGCAGCCTTCTATGAGAAGAAATACTCCTATTGCTGATTTCCAAAACAACTTGCAGGTGCAATCTAAAACTGGGTGGGACATTTGTTATAATGGTAAAAAAGGTAAATTACATCATTTTTTCCAAAGCAGCTTAAAACAAGTCTGACAGTCTTTCATCAAGGTTATGTTTTACTAGTTTTTTGTATCATATCTGACTTAGATATTCATGTCTACCACCTGTAGACAGATCAGACATGTCCCAGCAAACAATCTGTCAAAAGAAAGGTAAAGTTTGCATATGCAGAGTGAAGTTGGTGAAACTTTCCCACGACTCTATTAAAGAAAAACAGAAATTACACAAAAAAGACAAAGTCTCTCCAGAGAAACAGCATTTCTCTCCATATCTTTCCATCTTATTCACTGGTTTAGAAGAAACAGAATGAGAAAGCACTGATATTAGAGAGGCCACAAAACTTTCAGCAGCCAAGAGTTTGCCATGAGAAAGAATCCCCCTTCCCCCTCTGATTTACATGTTTCTTAACTTGATTGTGGCTGGAATTGCCCAAAGAAGCTCAAAAACAAAAAGTATCTGGTGCTCAAAGCACTTTTGAATCTGAATGCACATCTCTGTGCCCTGAGATAATTTATGCAGCTGCCAGACAGGTCAAATACAGGTATTTTACCACTTCATTACCATACACAAACACTATCATCCACAGCTAAAAACAAGACTGATTCTTCATATCTAAAATAATCACCCAAGGCTGATTCTTCATCTCTAAAAGCAAAATATATCTCCACATTACAAATTGAAATTATGGATTCAGACAATAAAATTAAGCAGCCTTTTCAAAACCAGCACTTTACTCAAAATCAACTGCTAATAAATAAAAGACAAATAAAATTACTCTATCACATTCATTTACAGAGTTCATGGCTTCTCTCTACTGAGTGTTACTGCTCTGAGGCTTCTACACAGCATCAAAAGTATTTTAAATCTGCAGATACTGGGCTTGTTCCTGAATTAGGATAATTTAATGTTTTTTATTAACAAGTACCACTTCAGGCTGGGCATATTTTGCTCATAAATAGGTGCAGCAAAGCACCCTGACAGGAGAATGTTTGGTTTGTAACATCCATATTCCTATGCTGTGTAATTCTACAGGATGAAGAATTCTACAGTTCATGAATAACATGAACTCTTCATGATCCACTCAAAGCTGGCAGGAAATTCCAATCAGTAAATGCTGACACATGCCCAGTTGAAGTTTTGGAAATGAAACACAAACCCAAAGAAGGACATGAGCCTGTACAGTCAGGAATTTTGAAATTTGAAATCTGCCTTTCGAGATCACTGTCACTGAGGGAATACAGAGCATTCAGAGGAATGCAATGTCACACACTGAATCTTCTTTGTATATTCGGGGGACCTTGAAGACTGAGGAATGCCATGAAAATAAGACTGCTACAGACTTAATATTACTAAAATCTTATTAATCTTATTAAGTTACTAAATTTATTAATCCACTTCTGTTACAGATTTCCCATCAGCAGAAGTATTCCTATAGATTTATGATTTATTCTTGCAGCATCATATCTGAAATCAGTGAAACTCTAAACTCACAAAAGATTTGGTGATGCTGCAGCACAATTGAGAGTTTTTATCCCTCTCAACACGTTATGCAGCTGCTCCCTCTCCTGGCAAAAAATCCCCACAAACAGCAACGTGCAGCAGGAGAGATCGGGCAGGACCAAATGTGTTGTCTCAAATAAAGAGAAGTAATGTTTTAAATCCCTACTTTGCAACTGAATACATTCCTGGTATTCACTAAAAGGAATTAATGTCACCCACAGAACCAGAAAAAGGCTTAAATTCAGTTTTGAACATATCAGTCCCCATATTCCAAATTTTTGAGGAAGGACAACAAAACTTGTCAGCCTCACCTTTCATCTTCCACTTCTCTTCCTGCCGTGCATTCCTAATTCCTACCTAGGCTCAAATCTCCAAAATCTCAAATCTCCAAGAGCTTGGAGCTCTTGTTTCTAAGAGGTTTTAACACCACATCAGCTTTTCATTGGCCTGGATTTGGCCCCACCTTACCATCCTCCAACGTCCCCCCGGCTGTCGGTGGTGTAGTCGGTGACCCCGGTGAGCAGCGTGGCATAAATCTGATCAACATTATCCCTGCACACAAACTCCTGCTGGGATCCATCTCCCTTCACTCCCACTGTCTGGCAAACCCTGCAAAAAAAGAGGAAAAAAAAGGGATGGGAGGCAATTAAGAGCAAGCTTTGTTATGTTGGTTAATTAAATTCACACCACCTGTAATGTCCACTGCAGATGGAATGAGGAATATTTCTGTGCTGAATTTGACATGAGGAGTTCTGAGCAGTGTTTGGGTTCAAAGGAACACTGGAAAAGTTAGGATCTCAGCAGGGAATTAGGTTGCTTTACTTCCTTTACTTGTTTTTTCACATTAAACTCTCCTTTAAAATGCAGAGAAAATCAAAGTACTCCAAAAAGCTTTCACACCTATAACACTACAAAAATGAACTTGCTTCAGTATCTGTCAGTCCCTGAACTCTCCTTAAAATAAAGTCACCAAAAAGAGCAAAAGGCCAACACAATGTGAATTGAACCTGATATTAAACTTATTTACCTTGAAGACACAGGGTTTCTAGCAGTGTAACAGTTTAGGAGCATAAAATATTAATGTATACCATTAACTGCTCTGTGACATTCAACATAGAAAATATTGCTTTAAAAAAAAGGCACCATTTCTTTAAATCAATTCAATCTTTTTAAGATTGTAGAAAAACATATATTCTTCCTCCTCAGTAAAGCTCATTAAATTGCAGCCCATGAGAAAAGCAAACATTAAAATACACTCTAGGTAGTCAGTTAACTGATAAAAACCTGACAGCACTATCAGAGCTGAAGTCCATAGTCAGGTGTGTGGTAATTCCCTGAATTAAAAATAAACTGAGTAATGGATATGCAGTCAAGATGTGTGTAAGTGATTTTAAGACTCATGCTCCCAGCTCTCAGCAGAATGGAGAAAACTTCTACAGAAAGATTTAAAATTAGACACAAGCAGGGATGAGAAACATACTTTGCAATTGCTATTAAGGCATCTCTCCTGGCTTCAGCAAAGCTCACATCTTCAGGGGAAATTACTGTAACTTTTTTTAGACCTTCCAAAACCTGAAAAAATACAAAGATTGAGATATATAAACCCAAATCATTTTTTACTATGTTAAATTTAGATATCATAGCAAAATGAGTTCAATCCTGTATGAAGGAACCAAGCAGGCAGCAGAGTTTGGATTGTCACCAGGAGAGGCCTGTAAGGTTTTACACATCACCAGAGTATTACTCAGAAATTCAGATGTATTTCTATCAGTTCTTGTTTATGGGAACAATACATATAAAAAAAATGTGAACAACAGGCTAAGTTTGCATTTTGTCTGGGGCAGGGTAACCTTACAGAAACACCACTTCTATTTTGTGGAATTGTGCCTAAGGCCAAAAAGGCCTCTGCTCTCTGCTGCAGGTTTTTACATCCTCAAGGCACTTAGATATAAGTTTCTACTAAAAGCTAAAATCTATTTTCTAAATCTACACTTCTATTTCACTTTGTGGCTTCAAATCTCAGTTTCTCCAGGGGTTTCAGTTCAATCCCTGTAGCAAATCTCTCTTCCCTCCTCTCTTCTCTCCTCCCTTGGACCAATATTCCATAGCAAAGGGTTAATTCAACCTCTGGCTTTCCATTCACACCACTAAAGCAGGAATAAACATTAATTATCAGAAACTATGGCAAGCTCAACTCCTGATGATTTTCTGTGCATTAGCATTCAAACCCCTTTGACAAAGACCTTTAATTATGATCATTATTATTAATTTGATTACTGTCACAGGTTTCACTCATTCATTACAATGATCCTGTTTTCTCACCTGCTGGAGCCTGCCCTTCAGCAGAAATCTTGGAAGGGCCCCAAGAGCTCGTGAAAAGCCACAACGAATCATTTCCTCTGAGTTCTGTAGTTCTGAAACGTACTGTGTCACCAGCTCATCTGGAAAAAATACAATTGCAGAGTGAAAAGCAACCACCACATCATTAAAATTTCATATTTGGCTAAGGAAAGAAAATAAGGAAAAGATCCCCGAAACAAAGCAGCAGGAAAATTTTGTAATTTGTAAAACTAAAATGTTGAATATCTTAATTTTCCACAGGAAAAGGATAAAAATTTTAAGACATTCACTTTTACATGAATGAATTCATATTTTCTGTATAAACATCTGACTTTATATTAAGCCTATTACTTCAGAGAGAGAAAAGACAAACTTCCCAAAGATTTATCAAGTTTTAGACATCCAACTAATAAGTATAAGCACAAATTTCTGGCTAAGCACAGGGGAGCAAGTTCTTTTTATATTTATAGTCTCCATTTACTATCACTGGATAAGTGTTCTGTGTTAGGCAGGAGACCCCCAGGTTTGTAAATACCAGTTATTTTAACAGTTTTCCCTCAGAAAACTCCTGACTGGAGTCCTGTTCTAGCACACACACAGATCATACATAAGCAGTAAGATGATTTCAGATCATTTTTCATAAATGAAGTTGGGTGTTTTGGAGGGGAAAGCTCAGGAAGAAATTCCACCTTTGGTTCTGTGTGCTGGCACAGGACACAGTGGGGACAGTGACCCTACAAACAGCAGCAGAGTCAAAAGGCACAAGAATAAACACAGAATAAACCCAGCAGGGCTGGAAAAAAGAGCCTCAGCAAACATGTAAAGTGATAGCAAGGAGAAAATGAGGGTGCAGGAAAAAATAAAAGAGGAAAAATTAGGAACAGGTTCACATTGCTGCTGCAGCCTTATCTCATACCTACAGCCAATACTTCCTTTACCCAATTTTTCACATTAAACTCTCCTGTAAAATGCAGAGAAAACCAAAGTACTCCAGAAAAGCTTCTCCAAGCCAGCTGCAATAAACACAGCTCTGATTCAGACAGGAGCAAGGTGGTCTTATCAATCCCCTTACTGCACAGACACTTTTCAATCCTCCAAGAAAAAGAACCAGAGATCCTGGGAAGATTACATAATTGTCCCAGTGCTTACTGTAATCTAAGGTTTGAATGGTTGAGCAATATTTGCTAGAGGAAGAAAGAAGAATTGCCATAAGAAACTCCCCATTCATCATAATTCATGGCTGTTTTTTTAAACCCCAATGCAATGGACAGGCCCCAGCTTGTCCCTCCCATCAGCAGCCCAGCTCCCTGGCCAGAGGTGAGCAACACCTCCAGATAAGCACATTTATTTAAAACATTCCAAACCACCAGGGTGTTAGGAGTCCTGAGGCCAAGGAAGATGCAGTGTTTGCTGTGACAGCAAGAAGATCTTGAACAGTGAGGCTGGGACAGTCTCCACTCTGAGTGATGGAAATTTAAGATTGACATTTTAGCCAAATGACACAGCAATGAGCAAAAACAGCTCTTTACTTATAACCACTCAGTAATTATGGTGCAAAGTGTAATGCAAATGTTAATATTCCTCTAAGAGCCTTCAGCTTCATAAACCAACAGGGCCCATGAAGTGCCTACAATATTAATTCCACACAACCCATCCTGAAAGGATATTAAAAGAGAAAGTCAGCAAAACCAAACCAGAACACACTAAGACAGGAAAACACTAAGAGAAGGTCAAAACAAACAGAAGCAAAAGCAGTGATTCAATAAAACTGCAGCCTTATAAGGACAGATTCAGAATGTCAAACTGCTAAGGCACCCTTGATTGGTGTTTTCATTTTAATCATCAAGCCACAGTGAAACTCGGGTTAAATTTTACCAAAAATGTTTGGGTTCTTTTCCCCTAATGCCCTTGATCATGTCCAGACCTGCTTTAACTGATTTATCTAAGGCACCTGCCCTGTGCTGAATGTCTCCTGCACTGCAGCTTCCACTCATACCCACATCCATCACACACTCTGGAAGGACTTTTACTACTGGATTTCAATCCCACAACAGACAGGTATGAAATTTGTAAGTTTTATGGGTACAGAGATAAAATACACTTTTTTTGGTTTGTTTTTTTAAAAGATTCTTGAATATGTAATGCCACTTCTGTTATCATCTGTGGAGCAGGGTCCAGTGCAGCCAAGACCAAATAAAAGGGTACTCAAGATGGAGCTGACCAGAGAGTTTTCTAGAACAGAAAAAATGTCATTTCACAATTCTACTTCAGAAATCCCATGAGAAATTTTATCTGTGTCTACAAAGTTGCCCTAATTGTATCCCTAGACCATCACAGTCACATTGCCATGGTCCCTCCAAGCACAAGGCAGATGAAAAATAAACCTCAAATCCAAGAAAAAAACATGATGATTCTAAATGAATAAAGCAAGAACATCTGCAGCCTGTACTTCCAGCAGGTCCCTTCTCCTTCCTGACCTGGGCACCTGCCTGAGTTCTGCAGTCCACTTTCACAGAAACTTGAAACTTCATCCTTACATTAAATTTGCCCTATCACCTTTTCAACTCATTTTTAGTTTGTTTGCTTTGACTCAGCATTGCCTCCTCCTGCCCAGCACGTTCTGGTTTTACACATGAACCTTTCCTGAGCTTGTGGGGATTTTATCTGCCTTGGGACCAGATCACATCTTCCCATGCTGCCCACAAAGAACCTGGCAGGCACGGCCAAACTCCAGCAGGGAAAGGGCCATTTTAGGGTTTGGGTTTGTTTGGGGTTTTTTTGACAAAAAATGTAAAGATTTAGCACTATATAAAGTATTTTCAAATCAAAATAGACTGCTTTTATAGTTCAGCCCTAATGTCTTTGGGGCATGGACTGTATGTAAATACATATGTGATCAATATCAACATAATTTTGGGAACAACTCTGAGACAAATAAATAATAGGTATTTTGTTACCTGATTTAATAATGGCAAAAAATAGAAAAAGAAATCAATATTTTATGAAGTATATTAAGTTCGCTGTCATATTTAGAAAATCAAAAATATAAATGTTGTTATTCTTAAAATATTTATCTGTACAATCCAGCAATTTGTCTCTGATGGACATTGAACAATCTGATCCTTGAAAGGAAGACGGGTACAAGAAAAGCAGCATAAATAAAGTATAAAAGCAGTATAAACAAAGATGCTGATTCATCCAGCCCTAAGAGAAGTTTAAGCCTCCTCCTGTACTGCTGATCCCAACACAAACACATGAGCTCTCACATGCACATTTACCAGAACTCTGGCTGTCCTTTTCTATCCCTTTCTTATCCCTTAGCAACTCCCCTGAAAATCAGCCATGATCTCTGGCAGAGTTTATTAAAATAGGATGGGGAAAAGATTCACTCCGTTAAATTTTAGGATTTTAGAAATGCATAATCTTTGTTTTTTTGTTTCACAGTATGGAACAGAAAAGCAACATAAATTTGCCTCATTATTGTGGTACCTTCTGCTCACCTCCAGTCTAAAGCCAGCATTTATGGAGGAAATGAGACATTTCCTACACTTCCAGTTGTCATTTTTCAGGCAACTTTCAGCAGTCAGTTATTTTTTCCTGATGAATTTTAAGCTGTTTTAAAACCAGTGCTGCCCCTCCTTGTTCTGTACAATCCCTCCAAAGTGCAAGTTTTGTCCAGCCCAGCACTCTTTGCCTCTGTGTTTAACATGAATCATTACCCTGCAGAGCTGGATCAGCTTCTCCCCTCTCGTTGATGTAAAATTCATTGCACAGAGCAGCCAGTGCAGACACTGCAGACTCCTGCAACAAAGGCACAGAAATGCATTTACTCACCTCATATCTTAGAATTTTTAAGGAAAAATAAAGTAGATTTAAAAATAAAAAATTCTTTTCAGATACTGGCATTTTCTTTCTTATTATTTCTTCCCAATACTGGTTTAGTAAGGAAACTTATGTAAGGAAAAAACAGATTTTCATCTTATTCCTTCAATATGACCAGTAAGATAAATTAGCATTTAAAACAAGAACAGTAATGTATGAAATGTATTTTCAGATCAGATGAAAGACCTCCAGGATGACACAGCATCACAAAACACCCAAGTCATTAGTTCATCTTATTTCATATATATCCATATACTGATATCAGATTGATAAGAAACAAACCCTATTT
This sequence comes from Melospiza georgiana, assembly GCF_028018845.1. Lineage (NCBI taxonomy): Eukaryota > Metazoa > Chordata > Aves > Passeriformes > Passerellidae > Melospiza > Melospiza georgiana. The sequence goes on from NC_080450.1 coordinate 7,424,391, forward strand.
CCCCAGGGAGCTACAGCAAGGAAACACAGGAAAGAAAATGGGCTGAAGGTTATAAAAAAAAAAGCCCAAACATCCAGGATCACAGGCTTTGTGTCCTAATGTTAATTGGCTTAGAAAAGGATCATGGTTGTGTATCATAACTGAGCCTCCTCATTCTTGGAGAAGTTTCCGTTACTGATACAGAACAAAAAATAACTCAGCTGCTATTTCAGAAAGCACAGAATAGAATATGTAACAGAATAGAATTTAATAGAATACACAATAGAAGGAATTTATGGCTGAATTATACTTTTCAGCTGATAATGTTACCCAAAATTATAATAAATTTGAAAGCACACAAAAGTTGCATTGTTCACTTCATGTTAACAGCAACAATACCTATTAACACTCATGTTCTCCAGGTACAAGAAATCTCAGCTGTAACACAGAAATCCTGCCCAGCTGATTCATTCTGCCCTCAAAGACACCTCAGACAAGTTCTCCATGCAAAATCAAGGACTTGAAAGAAAACCAGTACTCACCTAAACAATATTGTAACTACCACAGGGATAATAGTAACAAAATATACAGAATTATCCAATTGCTGCAGATCAGGGACCTTTAAAGGCCAAATTATCCAACCTCTGCCATGGGCAGGGATGCCTGGGATCAGACCAGATTGCTCAGATATTTCACTTTCTAAATGAAATGTTTTTCACCTTAAATGTATGAAGTTAAATTGGAAGAGAATACCGTATGTCAGGAAAAAAAGATATTACTTTTCAAAATCTTAACCATTGCCTTTACAATTATTTCTCTCTAAAACAGAAGCAGAAATTAGTGAGAATTGCCATTTACTAAATACACTTTGTTTGGCTTTAAGTGATGTTTACCAAACAAGTTAAAATTCCCTACAGCCTATAATTAATTCTTTTAAGCTTCTGGTTTAGAAGTTCCAGTTATAAGACATACCAGCACTTTGAATAAATTGTTAACGCCAAAAGATTATCCTAAGAATTCAAATTTCTTTTTTAAATTTCCTTCAGTGATTTGGATACAACTCCATTCTTCTCTGTGTCCTGTCCCAATGAAAGCTTGAAAAGATGAGGTGTGAGATACCTGAAATGTCTTTTTATCTTATTACTAACACCTAACACAATGAACAGAGTGTGTTAAATTCAGATTGCCTGAAAGCTCTAGCAGGGCAGACAGAAATTGCCTTTATAATTCAGCAGAGATCAAACTGCCATGGGATTTCTTGGGAAAATTAAGGTGAATAACTGCAGGTGTTAAGATGATGTAAATAAAACAGAATGAGACACATCCATCAATGGATTTAATATTCACAATCAGAGCAGTCTGAGAGCACAGAAAAAGGACTTGCAGCAGAGTTTAATGGAAAATTTAAGCTCCTTGTCCTGAGTAGCTCTGGTAACTCACAGCAATGCTCACAGAGTACCTGTGGACATCATCCAGAGCATTTTTTACTCTCACAAGAGTTCTCTGAAATCACATATATTATAGGTACACCAAACAGAAGGAAAACACTCTCTAAATAAAACTACAGAGCAGCTTCCAGCACATCAGCCTGTCCAGAGGTACAGACAGGAACAACCTTTGGGATAACTGCTCAAGTATTAATCAGAAAGGTCCACTGGAACCTTGAGGAATTCAAAATACACTTTTAAAATACCACTTCTCACACATCTAAGAAACATGCATTCAAGAACCAATAAGATCCCATGGATAATACACCAAAGGAAAGCAAAAGAATTTCTAATTTTGTATTTAATGTGACCACATGAAGGAGGAGAAATTGTTGTACCTTTATGTGCTGTCGTGCAGCACTGGAAACAAGAGTGAGATGTCTTAGGCTGTCATTGATCAACCACTGCCAACCACCTGCAACAGCAAGGAACACAAACAGCTTTAACTTTTCTTACTTTCTGAACTTCAATATTCTCCATTTAATTTTTCCATAGACCAGCAATTACACAGATCAACCTGTGTCCTTGGTTTTCCAAAGTAAGCAAGGCTGTGATTCCCAGTAGAGCTGCTCCAGTCTGGATTACCATGTCCACAGTGAGCACCCATGCCTGCTGATGCTGAGTACTGCACATTTTATTTATTGTCAACAGCTAAAAACCAAATCTTCAAATTCCATCAGCATCTGCGGCAGTATTTGTCTCTTTTTGGGTTTTTTTTTTTTTTAATGTGTTAGACCACCCAACCCCATTAATTTTGAAAAGCATAATTTCTTAATACTTTAATTTAGTGAGTAGTTACCACAAGTCACTAAAGGTTATTTAAAATATGACTTACTGATTATTGGATCTCCTCTAAATGGCATTTTTGATAGTGACAACTTCTCAATTAAAGTGCAGACTGTAAGAAAATAAGTTTGATAACAAGATCAATACCCCCCAGTAAAGAGAAATTGTAGCAATGTTGAAGAGACAACCACAGGAAGTTACATTAGCATTACTTTTAAATTGAAGACTATTTGCTAAAAGATATTCAAACTAAGTGAAATTAAAAACTGGAAGGAAATTACATTTGTACAAAAATCACAGTGATGCAGTAACTGTCCTCTGACATGAGTTAGTCCCATCATTCCTGCAAATCCCTTGTTTGGGGGGATGTTTTCTCTCTCTGCCATTCAAGGTGTGCACACACAAATATCAGCCACTTTTTTTTGTTATACAGCCCAGAAATGGCAGTGCAGCATCAGTGAAAATAAACCAACTGAGACAGGGATAATACTACAGCCACTAAAAACTATTCAAATATACATGACAGGTTTTCCTACCTCTTATTGACATTGTTTTTGAACCTCCAAGGAGTGGCATTTGTGCACTGCACACAGCTGGGAGCTATGAAACTGGATGCAACTTTATTTCCTTTGATACTTGGAATATATGAGCACATCATTTTCATAATAAAGCCCTTATTATTTTTAATCTATGAAATTAGAGTTGTACTGCTTACAAACCCACTTTGAGAATTGTACTTTTTAAAAGATTTGGAGGATTTTTTGGGGAATGGAAATTAGCACAGTAAACACTGCAAATTTAATCTATGAACTTATTAAAGTTGTAATGCTTACAAACCTACTTTGAGAATTGTATTTTTTTAAAGGTTTTCAGGTTGTTTTCAGGAATGGAGGTAAACACTGCAAATTTAATCTATGAACTTAGGACTGTTCTAATGTTTACAAACCCACTTTGAGAACTGCATTTTTTTTTAACGTTTTGAGGGTTTTTTGGGGAATGGAGATTAACACAGTAAACACTGCAAATTTTCTGTCCAACAGATTGTATTGCTCAAATGAAAACTCAGCAATTGGGGAATACCATTATCTTTCATCTCCTAGGGTTCAGTTCAAATAAATGAGATTGGTCCAGCTCCAGGTCACTGCCTGGAGTTGGTGGAGAGGAGGGAAAGCACAGAAGAAGGTGCAATATAAAGTAATGCCATTGTTTTGTTTTCCTCTCCTCCCACAACCTGATTTTTGACTCTTCCTCTGGGCTCTCTACACAGCTCATCACCTCCATTTATAATCAACTTACTGGGCTCCAAATCTACTCCTGAACTCACTCCTCACCATGGCAACGCCACACAGAATCCTCTCAGAACTGTGTGTCAGCTTCTCTGAGCTAATATTTATTCACAGACAAGTGCAATGTGACTAAACCCAAGTCTCTTGGGGTTCCTCCTCAGCTCTCTGCACTTCTTTGTGCTCTGTTGTGGTTGAGACCATCATCTTCATTAGACATGCAGGCAATTTGTGGAACATTTTCAATTCTTCTCTCTTTCCACCTACACACTTGTATCATGCCAAAATGCTGCCATTTGTATTTCTCCAAAACCATGAAATGTTCAGCTGCTTAAAAGCTAAAACATCACAAAAAACCTATTCCTTCAGCTTGCTTTTTGTGTCAAATCTCACTCAAATCCTCCTTTTCTTCCACCTCAGTGCTGGAGCTCTTTCACCCATGAGGTCTGGATGGTTTCAGATCTTCCAAGCTGGATCTGCTCTGCAGCACTTCCTTCATTCAGCTCACAAGCAGGAAACATCATTTCCTCATCCACCCAGGCTACCTCTTCCTGCAACACCCTTCCTTTTTTCAGCTTATAACAATCGTCCAAATCCATCTTTTCTGTGGTGCCACACTCCCCACAGACTGTTGTTTATATGGTCTTTGTGCTTCACTTCTGTGCACACATATGTTATGATAAAATCATGATTTCCACCATGGCATCTGTCTAAAAGTGCAGACTATATCTCTTCTGGAGAGAAACTGAAAATTGGAAATTCTGGAGAGAAATTGGAGTAAATCACAGATGGAAGACAGTTCAATCCTTAAAAATCTTCACTGTGCAACAGCAGAAGGACACAGTGAGACACAGAGCCCAGAACCATCTCCAGCTCTTACACAAAGTTATTCCAAGTGCATTGGTTATTCCAAATTGGCCTCCAAAGTTCATCTTTTCTTAATTACTGTGCAACTTTACTTACACATTCAACACAACACATGCAAAACAAACTGGAAACACATCAACATCCAAATTCCTCAGGGCACCTCAGGTGCTGTCCCAGCCCAGCTGTGGTACTTACCAGCTGGTCTCATCAGCTCTCCACCTAAACCCCTGCAAAGCAGAAACAGCCTTCAGAGAACAACCCACCACAGGCAACCTGTGTACACTGCCCATAGTGAGGCAAAAAGCACCTCAAAACCATTTCAGAATGAAAGCAGAGCACAAAATACCCAGAGTTTTGTGTTTGATCAACTCTGCTTCCTTCTAAATCAACTTTTCTTGACTTCAGCATGATTTATACAAACCTCCCCTAAATATTAAGGTTTCTTCCTGCAAAAATGCACTCCCAGTCTTCCTAATCTTTAATGTGAATAATAAAAAGACTGCCAAGTTCATTTTGCTTTTCATTTGCTTCAGGAACATTCCAAACCCATGAGACTGGCCAAAGGACTTTCCAGTCATACAGACTCTACCAGCTTCTGATTTCCACAAATGAAAAGGAAAAATGAAAATGAAAAGGAACTATGTGCAAGTTTTAAATAAAATCATCATCTCTGTAAAACTAAGAAGAAACTTCCCTTCCCAGTTCCCATTTTGACATATGTTAACTGGTTTCCTCTCCTGGTGAGATTTACCACCCTTCTCCTTTCCTGCTCAAGCCTCCTCCCAGGTGATTTTGTGTTTATCACCACATGAAACACACCAGAAAAGGGAAAGAAACAAATGGCTCAAGCTACTTCAGACCCTCCTGAAGTGCAGATGTGTTAAAGGATGGTTTCACCAGCTCAGACCTCAGCCCAGTGCCTCTGTCTGAACAGGAGCCTGGCCAGTAATAGCACTGGGAGGAGAATATCTGAACTGGGAAGAGGGGAGAGGGAAAATCATCCTGGAGATGGCAGGGGCTGTTTGCACTCCTTGGCTTCTCCTGGCTGCGGGCAGAGGCTTCTCCTGACCCCACGGAGCAGAGTCTGCTGCTTGTCTGGACCCCCAGGCCCCGGGCAATGCCTGAGGTGTCCACTCAGTGTCACCCTCTGTGGCTTCACTGCTCCACTTTGTGAACCTTTGACCTCCCCTTCCTTTGGATATTTCCTCCCTTGACTCCTCACTGTCTGCCTTCACTTCTGCTGGAATATTTCCTCCCTGAGGTGTGCCAAACCCTTAATCACCTGTTTGCATGTCCATGCTCTGGCAGAAACTCCCAGCAAGGGCAGCAACAACAAAAACCTGTTTATTTGCTTGTTGTTTTTTGTTTCTTTTATTTGCTTGTTGTTTTTTATTTTAAACATTTTCTTCCCTCCTCTCCTCCTCCCTCCCCACAATAAAATTAGTAGCTGTGCTCAGAAGGCCAGCTTAGCAATCCTAACAGCTCTTACAACTTTGTTCTCCAGTTTATCCCTTTGTATGAGCTTCAAAAGCCTGAACATTTTAAACAGGTTTTTCCATTCCACACGAGGAGGTCCCTTCTGTAATATGCTCTGGGTTTCTGACTGCTCAACAATTTCATTGGTGTTTCAGCCAACACAGAGATGCAAACTCCACAATATTCTCATTTGTCATAGGTCAGCACTTCCTTTAGTTGAGAAACTTTTGCTTTCCACAATCAATATAGATCAGGCTTAATTTAATAATCCCAGCTCAGTTTATCATTGTAGGAAGCAAGCAGAGATTCTGTATCCTCATGCTGATAAGGTCTGTGTATTGTCTACCCCACCTTCCTGCCATGCTGTCTGCTCTCCAGCTTCTAAAAAATTTAAATTAGAAAACAAAAAAAGTGATGCAAGGAGTGGAGACAGCAGCAAAAGCAGGTGACTGATGTGGCAAGTTTTGCTTCCTCTTCCACACTTCTTCTCCCCTTAATTTTGCCTTCACCCATTCCTTACCGTGCTGCAAATGAGAATAAAATAATCACCTTGCAAATGTGTTTGGTGTGCAGCAGAGTCTGCTGATGCAGGGATTCAGATATGGACTGCTCTGCTCCAACTACAAAGCAGAACTGACTCACAAAGGCTGCTCCTCTCCATTTCCTCACTGCCAAGAAGGAAGTCAGGCCACTCCAAGCTCTGCTGATGGCAATAATTTGAGTGCTATCCTTTCCTCTGGCGTTTCACCAACTCCAGTTCAGTTCAGAGCCTCTCTGAGGATTGCTGTCCCCATGCAAGAATGCAGAAAGGTGACAGGGATTTGCATAGCCACTTTTCCACGTGGCACAAACTCCAATCCAGTCCCTCTTGGTGGCACCATGACCTGAGTGTGCTCCCCTGCAAAGCTCCCTGAGTTGTTCTTGCTCAGACACTCTGTGTGTCCACAAATAAAGCTAATTTTGTTCTCCCCTTCCACAGCTTGTGCATATTTCACTTTTAAGAACCAAAAATTCTATCATAATCCAAGATCTTTACTCAGCCAGTGCTTGGTTTGTCAAACATGATGCACATCTTTCTATTAACTTTATCTCACTCCACACTATTTCACTAAATTAAAAAGATACGGATCTACCTAATTCAGAGATTCTGAATTTTGCTGTACAGTCAGTATTCCTTCTTTTTTATTCCAAAGACACATCCACAAGTTGCATCACATTATTAGATGTACCTGTTTCAAGCTTTAATTATTAATTCAGTTTGCAAATTGACTGATGCAGTGCCCAGGCCCCACAAGCTCCTGAGCATTCCCTCCTGTGTGCAGCTCCACAGCAATGCTTCTCTCCTGGAAACATCATGGGCTGAATCACAATGGATGCGTGGAAAATAAAATATATAAACCCTTGCAGAACTGAGGAATTGACATTACTGACCTAGGAATGACAGAATCTATTTTATAATTACATTGCCTTGAATCAGAACCATTGACAGTGCTGTTCTCAGAGCACAAAGAAGTTCAAAGTACTTTCGTGGATTTATTTTTTAAAATTATTTTAAGCTTGCTGCTTTTTGTGCAAAAGCCAGAATTCCTCTTTCAGATAATAAAAATTACAGTAACTGAAGCTTAGAATTGAAAAGTATCAATTTTTCTCACTTACTTAAGGCATATTCTTACTTACAACTACGGAAACATAAGTTTATGATTTTTCTGCTTAATATCTGTGTATTGTGTTTTTACATCAATTTTTACAGATCAAACTCTTCAGTGTCTGTAGAAGTTTCTGTTTTTCCTATTCCCACACTTCAGAATATTTTTTTAGCATATAAACAGATATTCAAACCTGAAGTTAGAAGTACTGGAATAGCTGAAGAGATTTAGTTGTAAATACTGGATTTTGGAAGAGAGAACATATATTTCACCTCGACATGAACAGCAACCAAGCATTTTCCTTGGGAGCTCTTGGTCCCAAATAGAACTGAGGTATCTTTAAAGGTCCAGGTTGCACATTCCCTGGGCTCAGGAGGTGCAGAATGGCTTTATCAGAGGGTACCCCAGGGGGAAAGGGAAAGCCCTGAGCTCAGCTGAATAGATTAACAAAGATTCATGGCCAACCCTTCAGTATGCAAATAAAACCATACTAACATGAGAAACACCAAGTTTTAGGCTGTTGTAAATTCTATTCCACGTTGTATTCTAACATCAGAATGCTACAGGTGAAATCCTGGCTCTATGGAAGTAAAAGCTTTCCCAGTGACTTCAGTTTGTAGCAGAATTTCACCTTGTACCTCTTCAGAGGACAGTGCAGCAGGATCTCACAGAGCCTGGATGCATAAAACCCTCTGAACCTGGAGGAACTGCTAAGATGAGCTTTGTTGCAAAGCTGGAATTCTTTGCTGATTAAGCTCATATGCCTAAAAAAAAAACTCTTTTAGGCAGATGCATGCCAAGAAACACATTTGCCCTGAAACCATCAAGATCAGTTACAACCTTCAAGGTCTTTGAAATGAGCTGAGTTTCTCTCTTGCCCAGCACCTGTCAACACCTGCGGGCTCCTTAACTCTGCTGCAAACGCCGAAACTCCCAAAGTGCTGCTTCCACTGCCACTGCCTGCCCCTCCAAGCTCCTAAATCTGCTGGGCTGCCACAGCTGACGTGCTCCACAGCCAGGGATGAGCTCAGAGCAAGGCTGGGTGTGCAGCACGTCGCAGGGACGGCGTGGGAGGCGCTGCCCAGCATCCCAGCACATCCAGCTGGGGTGGAAGCCTGGAGGGTTGGAGCAGCATCTGCTGAGACACAGAGGGCACTGCAAGCACCTGCAGGCAGCCCTGCACTGCCACATCCACTTCTCATCTGCTGGTGTCACACTCACAAGGGGCTACAAGGAAGCTAAAAAATGTTCTGAACTGTGAGAATGGGAAAAACACAAACTTCTACAGACATTGAAGAGTTTGATCTGTAAAAATTGATGTAAAAATTGATGTAAAAATACAATACACAGATAAAATCACAAACTTATGCTTCCATAGTTGTAAGTAAGAACAGACCTTAAGTAAGTGAGAAATGTAGCCATGATATTTTCTGAAAAATCCTTTCCTTAGGATTTTTCCTCCTGAGAAGCTAAGAAATCTCAGGAACAAAATGTAAACAATGATCATCTGCTGCTGTGAAATTCAACAGGTGCATCTGGAATTGGTCTCATGTGGTTGTTTGTAATTAATGGCCAATCACAGTCAGCTGCCTCGGACTCTCTGTCTGAGACACAAGCCTTTGTTATCATCCTTTCTTTTTCTATTCTTAGCCAACCTTCTGATGAAATCCTTTCTTCTATCCTTTTAGTATAGTTTTAATATAATATATATCATAAAATAATAAATCAGACTTCTGAAACATGGAGTCAGATCCTCATCCTCGGACCCCTGTGAACACCGTCACAGAGAAACTGTATTGATAAAATGGTGAAGGGTTTAGAATGTAGGGGTGTGGTTGTATGGAATAAACCAAGAGTTTAGAAGTTACAACAGAAGCCAATGTGTGCTTGTGAGTTTGAAGCCCATTGGATAAAAGTATCCACAGTGCAGCAGAAGCAAGTAAAGGTGATAGGTCAGAAAAGCAAAATAAATTCTGTGGCAGCTGTCCATTGGGTTAGAAAGTTCTATATTGCTTTGTAACAAAGCATTTGTGACTGCTCCTGAGCTATGGCTTACTGCTTGCTCCTCTAAAATCCCACTGCCTCTGAGATTGGTGTTTATCTGAGCAATCAATTGTTCTGAGCCTGAAAACAGTCCCATCCCTTTATCTTTAGCAGTGACAATAATACTGAACATCTGTTAGGCTGAATAGCCACTCCAGAACCTCAGACCAGATGAGGCAGGTTCAGAGAATCTTAACACAACTACTACTAAATTACTGTTTTCTTGAAGACTTTTCATATTATTGAATCACAGAATTATTTAGGTTGGAAAAGACCTTTATAAGATCATTGAATCCAACCACTGCCAAGGCCAATCTAACCCTTTTAACATGTCTTTTAAACCTTTTAAAACCTTTTAAACTGAAACCCTTTTAAGACACATTTTATTTGTGTTAAAACCTTTTAAACTAAACCCTTTCTAACATGTCTTTTAAATCCAGGTTTTCTAGATGGTAAAAAACAGGGATGGTGACTGCACCACTGTCCTGGTTACCTGTGCAAGGGTTGCATAAACCTTTGAGTGAAGTATTTTTTCCAACATCAATTTAAACCTTTCCTGGTGCAGCTTAAGGCCATTTCCTCTTTCCCATCACTTGTTATTGAGAGAAGGAGTGCTGAGAATGAGTCCAAGGTCTCAGATGCACAACAGAAATAGATCTGCTACAAAAAAAACAGCTGCTAACCATGCTGGTGCAGTGCAAGCAGAATGGAAATCAGGCTGAGTACGGACTGTGTTTAAACCAGCAGAGTGATTTCTTAACCCAGGTTAACACAGCTGAAGGCAACAGATGCCACAAGTTTTCATCTTAGGTTTTTATACATTAAAAACACCATTTAAACCAAATAAAACACAGCACCATTTTTGTAACTTCATAACCTGTACAGCCCTAAACAGGCACAGGAGGCAGATGCTCTACAGGGCATGGTTTGCATATGCCTTGGTGTAACCCCCACACAGAAACCCAGAAACTCCTGCACAGCCCACAGCTGGAAGTGCACATGCAAATGCTCCAAGCAACCAGCTCCTCCAGACAAACCAGTGCATCAGATGTGTCAGGATCAAGGCTAATGGCAGGAAATACTCTCTGATGTGCCTGGACTTGCAGGCTCCTTTGTACTATGGTAAAACCAGAGAGGACTTCAGCACGAGGACAGAAAAATATTTGTATTTAAAAAAAAATGGTAATATGGTAAAAGATGGGATTTTTTACAATTAGCATAAATAAATTTGAATGCTTCGAGTGTGTTCAACACTGGCTGCAGTAGAACTCAAAACAGGATTATGTAAAGGATAATTCATGACCATTTTTCAAAATCAGGTTAAAGATGGTGCAAGAATTGCTAAACAAAGATGGTAGGGCAGCTCTATGAACGTCTCCATCCCAGCTTTCTTTGGCTTTCTCTTGTCTGATTTGAGGCCCTTATGGATTCAACAGAATCAGACAATCAAGAAACTCATGACCCATTTTCCAGCTTAAAATTAATAAATTGCAACTTGGTAAAAAAATATTTAAAAACCCCAAAATCCAGCATTTCTACACTTAATTTCCTTTTCACTTTCTCAGAGAGCAAAAAATTCCCTAGAACAATCAAAGCATTAAAATCCCTTCAGTCCCTGACAAGGCTGTTTAGTGGACACAAGTGAAAGCAAAACATCTAATAAACAGCTGAGACATGTGGCCAGATGCTCTTTGTTAATGCAGTTTAAAATTTTGAAATACAAATAAAAAACAAAAAAAAAAGGTTTTCAACATTCCTCCAAGATGTTTTTAACACTGAAAATTCCCGGTAGCAATTTCTCAAATGGAAATCTTTGGAATATTATGTGCAATAATTACTCATCATGAAACAAGTTTGGCTTGTTTCACTAAATGCTTGCCCAGCAACACTCAAATTGTTGGTTTGTTTCTATAAACCTAGTTTATTTTTCTTGTCCCATTTTCAAATATTTTATGCACACTGATATTTTACAATATGGATTAGGGCAGACATCTCTGTCTCAGCTAAGTATGAGAGCAAACAGCAGTGAATCAATCCAGCTTGGAGTTGAATTAGAACTCTTATCTAGAACAAAAACATTTCTGTAGGCATCTTATAAATACCCATTAAGAGCAAGAAGTGCACATTATGACAAAAACAAATTACACCCAAGCTCCACCCCTGACATTAAAGAATTTATGGAAGCCAAGAGAGCCACCCACAAAGACATGAATATACAGTATCAGCACTAAGCCTCTCCAGCAGCCCAAGCTCACCCAGGGCTGGAAGTGCCACATTTCTCTAAATGACCCCTCAAGAAGTAAATTTCATAATTTTTTCAGAAATTTTCATGATTAAAAAGCTTGCATAAAAAATTTAACCTGTAATTAATAATTACATAAAAGACTAATTCATTTAAATTTCCCTTTCCTTTCCTTTTTTATCATTTTTCAGAAAGTAAATTTTATAATTTTTTCAGAAAGTTTCATAATTTAAAAGCTTGCCTAAAAAAATTTAATCTATAATTAATAATTACATAAAAAACTAGTTCAGGTTTATACTGTTTTCAGGGAAGGCACATGTGAAGAAGTGAACTAAAAATGACCAAAAAATGTTGTCAGTTACAGTTATTAGGGACTACAAGTCATTATGATTTCATTTCCTTAAATTTAGAATCAAACTCTGAAGTCACACATCAGTTTTAATTCAAATTTACTTAACAGTTCCTTAAGCAATATCCCTTAATTTCCTGGAAGCTTCAACAAATAGGAAATTAAAAACAACTTAGTGAAAACTCATTTACATTTTTCATTGTCGCAAGAGTTGAAAAATTGCCCTGAACCTTTGCAATGCTGCTGTCCTGCCTGTCACACAGGATGGGGAAAGGAATTCTGGAATTCAGAGAGAAGCTGACAGGAAGGGAAGGGGGAAAAGGGGGGGGAAAGAGGAAAAAAAGAGGAGGAGGGGGAGAAAAAGGGGGAGAAAAAGGGGGAGGAAAGGAAAGGAAAGGAAAGGAAAGGAAAGGAAAGGAAAGGAAAGGAAGGAAAGGAAAGGAAAGGAAAGGAAAGGAAAGGAAAGGAAAGGAAAGGAAAGGAAAGGAAAGGAAAGAAAGGAAAGGAAAGGAAAGGAAAGGAAAGGAAAAGGAAAGAAAGGAAAGGAAAGGAAAGGAAAGGAAAGGAAAGGAAAGGAAAGGAAAGGAAAGGAAAGGAAAGGAAAGGAAAGGAAAGGAAAGGAAAGGAAAGAAAGGAAAGGAAAGGAAAGGAAAGGAAAGGAAAGGAAAGGAAAGGAAAGGAAAGGAAAGGAAAGGAAAGGAAAGGAAAGGAAAGGAAAGGAAAGGAAAGGAAAGGAAAGGAAAGGAAAGGAAAGGAAAGGAAAGGAAAGGAAAGGAAAGGAAAGGAAAGGGAAAGGAAAAGGAAAAGAAAGGAAAGGAAAGGAAAAGGAAAGGAAAGGAAAGGAAAGGAAAGGAAAGGAAAGGAAAGGAAAGGAAAGGAAAGGAAAGGAAAGGAAAGGAAAGGAAAGGAAAGGAAAGGAAAGGAAAGGAAAGGAAAGGAAAGGAAAGGAAAGGAAAGGAAAGGAAAGGAAAGGAAAGGAAAGGAAAGGAAAGGAAAGGAAAGGAAAGGAAAGGAAAGGAAAGGAGGAAAGGAAAGGAATGGAATTTGGGGCTCATTAGTTCAAGGCCAGTTCTGCAGCCCCTCTGCAGCCACAGCACCTGAGTCACTGGGAGGGACTGGGGTGGGTGTCACTAATTGTACAAAACACCCCCACTTCCCAGATCCTGGTTTCAGTCCCTTTAACTGACATTTTCAAAGATGAAAAATGATGGGTTTGCATCTTTTTTCTTACCTGTACAACTGACGACTGCAAAGCTGGGGGGGGGGAAAAGTAACAGATATTTTAATTGAGTTTGTTTGATCCAAGTGTTTTCATTTTTCCCTTTACATGCAATGCCATATAATGTGAGCTGTGCAAAACTTCAGTTAATTTAAAAAATAAAATTCAAAGTGAAAATCTCTTTAAAACAACTTTTCTATATCCACTTGGACTTTGTTTAAAAAAAAAAAAACCCCAAACTTAACACTTAAAGCACTAATTTCCTGAATTCCAGACCCAAGCTGTTCCTGCAAATACCCTGGAAGCCAGTTTGGCTTTGAAAATAGATTTGCTTTCTCCCACTGGCTCTTTTAAGATGATGATAGACTTCATTGTCTGATCACTGAAAATAACTTTGGAAGCTACAGATTGAACACAAAAAACTTAACCAAAGGCTTAAATGTGACTGAAAAATCTTACTTCATTCTTAATGTTACAGCAAGCCACTGTAAAAAATCAAAGATTATCACATTTCTATGCAGCAAAAGCCAAAAAACACAGATTATTTAAAATTGAGATTTTATGCAACTGCACCATAACAACTCAAGGCCAGTGTAAGTGCAGAGCTGTGCTGACCAAGCTTTCAGGCACTTCAGCATGAGAAAGTTAAAGGAGGACAAAGGTGCTTTTTGAACCTGTGGCAGCAGCTCTGAGCTGTGCCCAGAATTAAAGAGGCACCTGTGGATTTTGGTGGGTGAAGGGTGAGGTCTGCCAGCACATCAGAGCTGACACTAAAGGTGCAGGAACAGCAGGAGTCTGAATGCTGGAATATTGTCTGAAATGTTGGAGTATTTCATTCCATGCCGGGATGAAAAACCCAACACCATGGGAGGACTGAAAATGAAAGGGAAAAATTAAGCAAAATTCACTTCACAGAAGTATTTGGAAGTGAGCAGGAAAAGGTTTCATTTAGCATAAGCAGAGATACAGACAATGCATCAATTGGAATGCAGAATATGACTTTTGAGAGCTATAAACAGGAAATTATGGATGCAGGGACAAGCAATGGGCTCACCAAGTGTCCCCTGAGCAGTTACCCCACAGCCAGTCAGGAGGATAAAGGGGAGCAAAGACAGAAGGAAAAGGAACCAAACACCCCCTCGGGCATTTCAGAAATGAAATTTCCAGCAGCAGAGCTGGGGCTTCAGCAAGAGGCAGAAGAGCCCCCAGTGTCACTGTGAAGACACAGGACCAGGACAAGCAGCTGTCCCAGAGCCTGGGGGTGTCCAAACCACCAGGACAAGGCTCACTCTTGGCACAGCTGCCTTAATTGTAAATCTTTGTTAAAAATCATGCAGCATTCCAGGTTAAAATTAGATTCATGTTGGCTACAAACCTCTTGGTGAATTTGCTTGAGCCCCTCCAATGATTTTTCAGTGAAATAGTATGTAACAGATCTGTAAAAGCATACAAAATTTTTAATACAGATTTCCTCACCATGCTGTAAATAATTGTTTTTCCATAACATCATTGTACTTTCAAACAAAAAAAACAATCATTTGGTTTTCAAATTATGCTCCACAGAAACATGCAATATTTATTTTCAAATAGTACAGCAAACATAACAACATAAACTCTTTCCTCATCATACAGAAAACTATTCCAAAAGCCTTATAAAAAAATCAGTGTCACTTCCTAATAACAGCCTATAATATATATAATTATATTATATATAAATATATTAAAATATATATATATTTATATAAATCAGGAAATTATAGTTGCCAATACACTGATAACTCTTCTCAGCTCAGTTGTATTTTTAGATTCCAACACTTCTGTGATTTTTCCATCTATTTCAAGTACTTCCTACTACTAAAAATGATCTTTTTGTCTTGAACACAAATTATTTTGATGGATACTGCTGGGAAAGAGGAATTAATCTGTATTTAACTGATCAATTCTCCAAGTAAGGCAGCAAAGGATCTCTCTTTCCTAATTCTGAATTTAAGACTGAAGTCTTAAATCACTGAATAAAACCTGAAAGCTCAGCATCACTCATAAAAACAACTAAAAATTCAATGGAAACCCAGTTCAGTGAGATGAAGATTTCCATAATTATACTCAGGAAGTTTTTAATAGAGCAGACATGAAAGGAAAATTTATAGTCTAGATAATGTTGCATTAATACCTATTATTGTCTTGTGCCAGTTTACACAGAGCATGGGTGATCTCAGCACAGGCAAGGATTGCCCCATGGCGTGTGTGCAGATCTGAGCCCACTGATAAAGGCAGGAGTCTTGGCAAAACTGAAAGAGATTAAATAATTAATTTATTATTTTTTAAACAAAGCATTGTGACAGATCACAGCTCTCAATGTAATTTTGCCTGCCTAGAAAGAACACTGGAAAAACTTTTCTGTAAAGTCAAGTATCCTGGTAACTTTGTGAAAAACAAGTTTTAATGAATTAAATTCTGACATATCACACTGAGCTATTTTATACTCCCTGGCTGAAACAAATAAAACAACGTTGCTATTGGGCCCTGAGCTGGCTGAGCAGCCAGGGAAGTGGATGGATTTGATTTCCATGTTCAGTGGAACCTTCCTGGACCACAACAGGAGCCCAGACAAGACCTGCACTGCAGCATCTCAGGGGCTGGGCACTGCCTTCAGCCACAGGGAAAATCTGCCAGGGATTTCCAGATCTCAGGAGCTGCAATGGGCTCAGAAAAGGACCCTGGGCCCGTGGTAAGAAACATCTGGTTACACACACACAGTCAGAAAGGAATTCTTCTGCAGGTGTCAGGCTGGACAAGACAAAACAGATCCCCCACCCTTTCCAACATCAAAGCAAGAGCTGGGAATTGGAGGGGCAGCTGCTGACACAACTGCACCTCACAATTCACCTCAGAACAAAAATTCACCTCAGAACCAGCAGAGCCCAGTGCAGCCAGCTATCAAAGGCCCCAGATAAAAACTAACCTGGCAGTAATATAAAATAACCAACCTGGCAGTAATTTAATTTTTTTTGCATAAAACCTAAAAAGAGGTTAAGCCATCGGGGTCACAATACTGTATTAAGTGGCAGGGGGAATCTTAATTTTTATTTGTAGGTTTGTCTTGCCTCAGCTCAGCCTGGCTGGGCAGAGCTCAGCTGGTACCTACCCACGTTTGCCATGTACTCAGGGGCCTGGGGAGTGATGTTGTGCAGAGCTTTTGTGGAAAGTTCTCGAATAACACTGTAAGAAAGCATTGCTGAGGGTTAGCAAGTCAGCAGAAGCAATGTGCTAAAAAAGTAATGTGAATAAGGGACTTGTGCCCCCAGTCAAAACAAATATTCAGAATTACAGTACTTTCTGTATATCCTGTGCTTCCCCCTGTAAAAAAGCCAACCAAACCAAAGAGCAGCCAGGCTGCAGCCAGCTTTCAGTGGGGTGAAAAGAGCTCAAAGAGAGAAGGAAAAACACCAGTGCGGCTGGTGGGACCTGAGGGCTTGTTCTGGGCCCTGGCAGGGACAGTGCAGTAAACTGTGATTATTTCTCATGATGCAAACTCTGATCAGCACTGATAGAATCTCACCTGTGTGATATGTACACATTTCAATCTCCATGAGCACTGAATGTGAGTAAGCGCCATCTCTATGCATGAAATCTGCTTTAATTAGGATAATTGTATGGTGACAGTGTTTACCCCTCACACACACTATATACCATATAAATGGGTTTTATTAATCTATTAACAGATTGAGGTCACGGCCAAAAGACAAAATTCATAAACCTGCTTAAGTGACATTGTGCTTGGGAGGTACAGATGAGATCACCCAGTCAAATGCTGCTGCAAAGCCAGGTGTGAGTAAATTTTACAGAAATAATCTACAAAAGCAGAAAAATCTATGCAGAACAGTCAATTCCTGGATATTAATAATTAGATTTTATGAACTTACCTATCCCAGTGGTTAATCTTCATGTTAACTAAATGATCAATCATTGGCTGTGTATACTCAGAAAAGCCAGCAATATACACACTGAAAAAGGAAAAAAAAAACAGATATAGATTACAATTATATTCCAGAGACAGAGAGTACAGAACCAATATCTGTGTGCATTTTAGCACAGCCTGTTCCAAAGGTTTAAATCCTCAAACTTACTTAAATGTGCCTTCTCCTAAATGGGATGCAGCTGAATGACAGGATGGGAAATATTCTGAATTATTGAAAAAACTTAAAACCACTTCTGTAAAACATTCAGATCATTTCTAAAACCTGCTCTACATACAACAAGCTTGACATTCAATCACATTGTTACATTCTAGAAAATCCAGATGTGTAAATTAAATTGAATAATTATTTCAGATTGGAGAAACACATCGCTGATATTAACTACAAGACAGAGGAAAAATAAGTATAGAAATGTGTTATATCTTCATAAATACAATGGTCCAAAATGGAGAAGGGATTTTCCATTTGTCCTTTCTAAAAATCAACTATATGCAGGCAGTGAATGGTGACAAAAGCTGAGGAGGCTGCAGAGCTCAGGTGTGAGGCAGAAGGGAACAGCAGCACCAGTCAGGGAGCCTGCATTGCCCAATCACAGCCACACTTCCAATCTCCAGAAGCATCAACTATGGAAAGCCAAGGTCAACACAAGTGAAGAGAAATGTTTTTTCAGTACATCTGATGAGTGTTAGATCACCTTGGGAGGCCCAACAATCAGCAGGACTTTGTGCCAGAAGGGCACAAAGGGATTCATGGATTATCTTAATTTCACCTTTTCAGATCTTTCCAGTGATTCACTTTGCAGCTATAATGGTGTTCCATTGATATACCTCTGTGCAGTCAGAGGCAAACAAAGAGAAAAACCAAATACTGCCACATGTTCCCATCCTGATATCTATGGAATTCATCAGAGAGGGAATTGTTAAATCCACAGCCAGATCTCAGTTACTTGAATCAACACTGCACACAGAACCACCCTCTACTGAGCCCTACAGGAGGATTTGACACTTGGTTCAAACTGTTGTTGATTCCAGCAGAGATATATAAACATATATCAAATAAAAAATATATAAAATATAAAATAAATAAATATAAAATTCATATCTCTAGGTCCTTTCCCTGCTCTGCAGGAAGCCACAATGACAGACACATTTCCCTTGCCATGTTTGAGCTCTCCTCTCTTCTTTGTAGTTGCTTTTCTGAGTCCCAGTTTTAGCACCCAACCATTTTGATTGAACTTCCTTGCCCAGCTAAAAATCAATCTCTTGGGTCACAGGTGTAGATAAATCCCACTTTTAGTTTTAGTTTATATCTTTAACTACAATCCTCATCTTCTGTGCCTACTGAGAATTTAATGCAAGAAGCCCTGCATACAAATCTGATTTCCTGATGATGGTGCTGCTTAGATTTTTATACCTCACTCAGGTTCAGCAGCTTTTTCCTTAACTCTGCTTGTACCAAGCTCAGAACTCCTGGAATCACATCATCTCTTTACTGCCAGTTCATATAAAATAGGTTTCCTCAACCTTCCATCCTCAGAAATGTATTATGATATTTGAGCTGAATCCTCCAAATACCATCAGCAAAAATGAAACCCAGAGTGAAAAACCTGCATTAAAATATTTAGATTTGAAAGGCTCTAAACAACCATTTATACACACACACACACACAAAAAAACATTTTTAAATATACATGATGCTGCCCCTTTACTGGAACAATATCATTATTGATAAACCAAATTCAGCTGTAGAAATTGACACTTTATGTTTTTTATGAGCTTTTATTGCTCAGCATTATCATGGTACATGTTTTCTGAGTAGCCAAATATATACCTGGATGCTTTTTCCTCTAATGTTACTCAGAGAAAAATAAGGAAATAGCCAAGTAACTTAAATATTGACCTGAATAACGATAGCCTGCTTGAAAAGCAGTTTTTTTGAAGTAATAGAGTGAATGAGAGAGCAAATATTTTACAAAAAAATAGTTTGATTAATGGCACTGAAGATGGCTTCAGAGAACCAAGCTTCTAAGTGCATAAGGCTGTTTATTAAAAGATTTACAAATTTATTCCTCTTGCTGAACAAGAGAAATTGTTGTTTCTTTCTTCTTAAAGAAAGAAATCAACAGTAAAAAATATTTTCACTTGGGTAAGTGGCGCTCGTACAAAAGCTGTGGAAATCACAGTGGAAGAAGTAAAAAAAATATTTAAATTACCAATTCAGCTCTTGAAAAGTCAGAAGAACATAATCAGCCTCCAAGCCAGAATTATAGAAGAGAGAAAATAAAACCTGCTTTGTCACTTTTGGATGTTTTCAATTTTGTGTTATACAAAACCCAGAGTTTCAGCAATCCCAGGGATGCCATGCTCAGGGATCTCGAGCAGCTCCTGCATTTCCCCATCTCCCGTGGGAGGCAGCTCTGGGGAAGGCTGTGGGAGGAGGGTGGGGACCCCAGAAGGGCAGACAGTGGGTAAAAGGTGAAGGTTTGAACAGACTGAAATGGTTCTGCACAAAAGGGACAATGCAGAGTTTGACAGATTAATAAAAAACCAGCCAAGGTGAAGACAGAGGGCTCCAGTATGAATTAAAAATCTCTCAGTGGATGTGGAAGAGGTTTTACAGTGACTCATGTGAGCCAGAGAGAAGTTTGAGAAGAGGATCCATGTTTTATAAGAGGATCTATGCTTGATAAGAGGATCCATGTTTGACAAGAGGATCCATGTTTGATCAGAGGATCCATGTTTGATAAGAGGATCCATGTTTGATCAGAGGATCCATGTTTGATAAGAGGATCCATGTTTGATAAGAGGATCCATGTTTACTCCTATAAGAATTTTCTAACAAGGTCATTGACATAGAAACCAAGAAAGAAAGAAGGATAAATAAGAGAAACCTGCAACTGCCTGTTCCAATGAGCACTTAGTTTGTCTCTCCTGACCAATGAGTAAAGTGTAAACTTATGAGTTTTGTAAGAATGTATAAAAAGCATGCATGCTGGAAAAAAATTAGTTTGAAACCTTCTGAAAATGGAATATATTGCTCTGGATTGTCTCCCTCTCAACTACAAGTGGAAGTGACAAAGCTGGCAGTGCAGCATGACCCACCATGCAGCTGAGTGCAGTTTCTGCTGCCCAAGGACATCACCAGCTCAGCCTCTGTGCCCTGCTGGGCTCCTGAGCAGCCCCACAGGGCAATGTCCTGCCCTGTCTCCACCAGGGCTGACTCAGCCTCTGTGGGTGCTGCTCTCCCCCACCCTGGCTCTGGACACAGACTCTGTCTGAGACAACTCAAGCCAGAACCAGCCCTGGCTCTTTGTCATTTCCTCGTGAGGAAATGCAATATTCTGCTCCTTCTGGCCATCCAGTTTGGCTCCCAGCTCCCCTGATGTCAGCACCTCTGTGTTTCCAGAGCTGACTCTGTATTCCAGGTTCATAACCACACCAGCCCAGTTTGGGTACTGCCATCTGCTCCTTGCAGAGATCAGTTGGGTTTTTCAAACATTACTGCACACTGTGGCCAGCTTTCCACTGAGCTAACACAGGCACTGGAGCTGAAGGTCTATGCACAGACCACAAATTCAACAACTTGGGCAAGCTGTTCTTTTAAAATTATAAAAAATTATTTTTTATAACCTGATTTTTTCCCCATATCAGAGTCTGTCTACTGTCATATTCATATTTTCTGGAAAAATCCCTTTGCCACAATTTCTTCTCCTGGGAAGATGAGAAGCCTCAGAGAAATACAATATTCTCATTTGCTTCTCCCTGTTTTTGCTGCCTTGGAATGTGGTTTGGAGATTGTTTACCAACAGGTGAATGTTTGATTGGTTTTATGTGAATTGTTTTTACTTAATGACCAATCACCATCAGCTGTGTTGGACTCTGAGGTGTCATTCATGAGTTTTTATTACTATTCTTGTGAAGCCTTCTGTCTGTATCCTTTCTCTTTCTTTAGTACAGTTTTACTATAGCATTCTTTAATATAATAAAAGTACATAAAATAATAAATTAGCCTTCTAAGAACATGGAGTCAGATTCACTCATCTCTCACCTCGTCCTGGGGACCCCTGCAAATACCAGAATCTGCCATCACAACAGCCTCTCCTTTGACTACAACTCTCCAAACTTCATCTTGTCCAGCCTTGAGCAGCTTAGACACTTTTGTGACACCTCCTGGCTGCTTCCTCCTCATAGCCAAGGAAATCATGGCCACATTTTCACTCTGCCTCACACCTGATAATCAGTCATCAAAAAAATAAAACCACAATTTTGATTTACTTAAAACCATCAGTATTAAACAATGTTCAGTAAGGTGAAGTAGTCAGATAAGAATTTCATTAGGTAGAAGATCACCATCATATTTAGGAAAATTAATAATTGGAAACTTACCTTATAGTCAAGTAACAGTTAACTCTGTTACCAACAGCAAAATAATCAGCTGCAGTCAGGATGTCAATGCCATGGGGGAAAGTGCCCTGCAAACAAAATATTGTTTTAAAATGTATCATACATTCCAAATAGGCAACATGATTGAAAACAAATCTCCTGCTACTCTCCCAAGCACTGAAAAAAATACAATTTCATTTACAGTAAAATCACTTGTACTAGAGACATAAAGGATATTGAATATATAAACAGTAAAATAGCTCACTCTGCTTGTGAGTCAATGATAAACAGCCCAAGCCAATGGCACAGGCAGTAACCAATGCAACAGCTCCCTCACACCTCCCAGTCATACCAAAATATATATTTGGCTAAGGTATGACTATGTATATATCCAAAAGATGATTCCTCTAGAAGGATTTAGATAAACATAAACATGTTTCCAGTTTATGTGAAGGCACAAGGTGAGTTTAATGAAATATAAAATTAGAGATTTAGGCACCAAGAGGTGCATCATGTGTAGAGTACATGGGAGTTTCTACTTACACTTCTATTTTGTGACTCATTAATGAACTAAAAAATGGGGCTGGTTTGTTTTGAAAATGAACACTGGGAACACTGAATCCTACTGAAGGATCCTACTTCTGCCATCTCTTCTCAAACCAGTCCATTTCTAGAAGATAAATTATCTTTCTAAGTATGAGATTTCCACTTAGAAATCTGCATTTCTGTGTGCAAGCAATCCAACCCAGATATTCAGAATTTTATTTGCTCTGGCTGGTTTAACAGAGCATCAGCAGAGGCAGCAGAGCACCCATGAGCCACGATGAAAAACAAATGGAAAGGAGCCAGCTGACACAGGCTCCACTCTCTTCCAAAAGGGACACTCAGAGGGTATTAAAACAATGAGGCTCCCTGGAAGTACAGGTTTGGGATGTGATGCAGGTTTGTTTACAGCTCACTCATCCCTTCCACATGAGGATCCAGCCATGCAAAACTAGTGGGAAGTATCTCTCCATCAGAGAGAGTCTCTGGAGCAGTTAATCCTGGAAGCACTGGGAGCCGCCAGCTGCTGCCAAGCTCTTGCTCTGGGAAGCAGAATTCCAGTGCTCCCAAAAAACAGGGCCTGAAATCTGAGTGGACCATGGACAGACAGAGTATTTATCCAAACCTGCAAGTCTTGGTAACTCAAAGGGAAAATGAATGCTCAGTCCAAAAGCCTCATGAAACCTTGACTGGTGGCAAAAAGGTACATAAGAAACACCTCAGTGTGATTTAAGGCCAAAGAGCAATGGAAGATATAAAGTTTCACACTCCATAAGGAAAATCTCAGCCAACACTTTGAGTTCTAGCTGCCAGCTGGACCTTGCTGTTTGTTCCCAGCTGTGTGTGCCAGTTGGATGGCACCTCACAAAGGGCACAGTGCCACCAAGCCTGTCAGTGAGGCAGCACCATTCCTGACTTCAGGAACACACAGGTCACAGCCAGGCAGGCTTTACAAGAATACCCAACAGCTTCTGTTCTCCCAGAACACTTCAAACTTCTCCAGTAGAAAATTTGGTGTTGTTAGGAGCATCTGCATTTCTCAAGATTTGTGCTCAAAAAAATGCTTCATATTTTTCAGAGCTTCCATTGACACACAGTGTAAGTGACATTCTTACAATGGCTTCTGCAAGCTCTGGATTTGGGACATGTGGAATTACAAAGCTGAAGGAGGCAGGAACCAGGGAACAAGTGAGGGCAACCTTTTTCTCCACCTGTTTAGTACCAGCTTTATTACCTCAGGAGGAGAATATGCTTCAGCTCCTTCCAATCCAGAGAGAGGGTGTCTCTTTCAACACACTGAACTCAGAGGGTGGATCTACTCATTAATTAACCATTGTCCTAGGCACCAAGGAATGGTTCAGCAAGTAAAACTTCTGACCTTCTGCAGGAACCAGCAGGAGCCTGACAGCTCCTCCATGCCATGAAAACTCAAATGTTTCACTGCTGATGTGCCAACACAAGAGGCTGAAATCATCATCATATGATTGAGTTGTGGGTCAAGGCAGAGTCTGAGAGGAACCTTTCTGGCTGTAAACATGGACTGTACTCCTCTGATTCAGAAATAAATTAAAATTTTGAATTTTTGCTAGATGGAAGCACTTCTAAACTTGCAGCAGCCAGGAGCCCTCTCTCCCTGGAGCTAAGGCAGGCTGAGGTGTTATTTGCTTTGTTCAGCACCTCACACAGTGCAATCAGGCTGGGCTGCTGTGATGCCCAACCTCTCCAGGGCAGGAACTGCAGACCCAGAAGAGCCACCCTGGCTTCTGTTTACCACAGACCCAGCTGGGTCAGGTCACCAAAAATCCCTCCTCTCCTCTTCCCAGTCTTCTTGCACCCTTTCTCTGCTGTTAACTTACTTCTAGAAATACACACTGAACATGAACAGATGGTTTAACAGCCAGAGCTCTAAAGGAATAAAATTCTGGCTCAGAACACAGAGATTTTCAGAAATGTTGGCAGGTGACAGCATTTTAACAAAGATCCCTGAAAGAGCAGCTTAGTGATAATAAAATTGCTTTAATCATGCTCACATGCCCTGCTCACAGGAATACACTGACTGAACCATCCCTTCCCACACTTTCTCTCTCTCTTAGTTGGATATTCAGCTTTATTAACTCCTGGTGAGAAACCAGTAAATCCAAGGCTTTACCCTATTTGCTTTTCCTTTAAGTTTGAAAATCAAAGCTGTCTTGAAGATTTTAACTACTTAAATGTTGTTAAGTTACACAGGAACCTACCACAATACTTTTTACCAAAGGACTTGGGTACCTCCAAAAGTACCAGATTTCTCAAAATATCTGGATGGTACAAGAGACAAGCCCACAAATGGAGCTGAAGACTCTTGAGCCTTGTTTACTGTGGAATCACCAACTACAGCAATGACTGCACAGCCCACTTCAGTTGGTCTGATTCTACTGAAAACTACAAAAATCAATGAAACCAAACTAAGTTAAAAAAAAAACAATGAAAATCCCCCAAAAAACATTTAAAGACCAACAAAAAAACTCCAAAAACAAATAAATAATAAAAAAACCCTGCACTTTTCCTGCTTTAAAAGCACTGCAGTTTCCAGGGTGTACAATGACCAGCTCAAATGCTGATATTGCTTTTCTGAAGGACTGAAAATTACCAGTAAGCTCATTTTCTTCTCAAACTAGAATACTAAAATAAAACTCACACCTCAGAAAAAACTTCCACAAGAACTAGCTGCTCATAATGAAAACAACTATTTTGTGACATTCTTTGCCTCAATTTTTCCAAAGCCACGGTGTTTAATTTTGATTTTAGGAACTCCATGCTTACAGTAACCTCCAAGGCACAAATGAATGAAGATGCAGGGAAGTCACCATACCTGTCTCCCAACATTCTCCTGGAAGGCAGCCTGAGGAACAGAGAACAAACACACCAAAACGAGTCAGGTTTGCTTTTTGATAAACACCAGATGATGAATTCAAAACACACAACAATATAAATGACCCATGGCTTTTCTGCTTTAAATAAAGTAAACTTTGTCAGTAGAACAAGCCCGCAGGGCTTTTCTGTTTCTGCATCTCCACATTCTCTGTTCCTGGAGCCCTGTGTTGCCTGGCAGCAGTTTGAGAATTCAGGTTTATTAAACTTGTCACACCCACACAAGTGCTTGGGAGTGACACCAGGCTTGGCCCTGGGATAGAAAGTCAGTACCTGCAGACAACAGCAACTGAGGCAACTCACTCTTGTCTGACTTCAACATCATTTGCTAGGAGTGGGCAAAGTTTAATTCTTTGTCAATGAAAACTTTGGGTAAAAACCATTGAGACTGCAATATTTATCTACAAGGTATGTCTCTGAAAGCATGCTGAAACACTGGGCTTGTTAAATCTGAAGAAAAAATTCATGTATATCTCCAGTATTTTGCACTAAATAAACTCAAAATGTTGTAAAAATGCAATGAAAACAACCAGGAAATTAATCTGTTTACTTGTATGGCATACAAAGGAAAACCTGCTTAATTCCATACTTGAATTTTCTCTCTCTCAAAAAACCCCATTATTTTTATCCCTTTAAAGGCCATAAAATCCTAAGCACTAATAAAAGCTTCTGTAAATTTTAAATCTTTAAGAGAGGGGAGACCATTGTTATCTGGATATTTCTCCATAGAACTCTCTCTGCACACACAGCTTTCCAGTGATGAACAACACTCGTTAACTGATATTTAATGGACAGGGGAGAAGCTCCAATGTTTACTGGAACACCACAAGAATTTGGACAGCCAGAGCTTCTGTATCTCCTCCCCAACTCCAGCAGCCCTGTGGTAATCCACCTGTGACAACAACAGGTTCAGCTGGCTCCAGAGGAGGATCCCACTCTGCAGGTGGAGCAAGGGCTGACGCCAGCCGGGACGGAGCCGGAGCCTCCCGAGGTGCTGCTGCCTGTTCAGGCTCCTGCCTGCAGCCCCTGCAGCCTGCCCAGGCAGCTCCAGCTGCTGCTGACAGCTCAGGGCATGGAGCACAGCCTGGCATCCCTCCTGCTGCCAGCAGTGCCCCTGGGCAGCACATCCAGCCGGGATGGGGCAGGAGCTGGGGCTGCGGCGGTGCCCTGGGGCTGCTCCTGTGGGAACCCAGGACATCCCTCTGGCTGGCCAGGATGGCCAGGACCCCTGCCAGGGGGCTCAGAAGCCCTGGCATGGAGCCCAAAACACCTGTGGGTTTGATTATGACCCATGTACCAACCTTACATGAAGACCAGCAAGCCACAACAGTTTAGGCAGAATGATAGTGAAGTTATCACAGGGTGAAAAAACAGATTTTAGGGTTTCTGGTATGGGGGTTCAGGAGGCAAGATGGAGGGATCTGGGAGTGTCCAGCCTTTCTCCTTCTTCTTCTTGGCCTCCATCTTCTGCTGTGATGTTGGCACTTTTTGATTGGTTTAGAGTAGAAGCTCACTGTCTAACACAGGTGATAGGTATTGGGAAGTAATTGTAAACATTGTATACGTAGTTTTTAGTATAAAGACATAACACAGCCCTGGGGGCAGGCAGAGTGCCTGAACTGTCCTGCTGGATGGACCTCAGCAGGGCAGGAGAAAGAATTTTATAGATAAGAAACAATAAACAACCTTGAGACCAAGAAATTAAGAGCTCTGACTCCTTCTTCAAGCACTGGGCTGGGAAAAGAGACTTTCTAACACATCTCGGGGTCACTCTGACCAGCTAAAATCCAGACATGCTCCTTGCTGATGCAGCCCAGCTGCTGCCACAGGCTCTTCCTCTCCTCTCCTCGCTCCAGGACAGGGTACCTGTCACTCTGCACCATTCATTTCTTTCTATTTCCAGCTTTAGGTCCTGCTTTATGCTGCCCTCAATGCATCACTGCAGGCACAGGCTGTGTTTTATGCTATGGACCCTCTGGATATCAAGCAGATCTCATGAAGCTGTAACCAGTTATTTGTGCAGCTCTGAGCTCCCCCTTGGTGGAAAGAAGGCAGTCAGGTGATAATCTTTTAGCCCATTCCATATAAAAAGGTATG
Source organism: Melospiza georgiana (assembly GCF_028018845.1). Taxonomy (NCBI): domain Eukaryota; kingdom Metazoa; phylum Chordata; class Aves; order Passeriformes; family Passerellidae; genus Melospiza; species Melospiza georgiana. The sequence goes on from NC_080450.1 coordinate 7,451,677, forward strand.
TTTGGGCTGCAGAACATATTTTCTGGTAACTCTGGTGTATCCAGACTGGACAGTGCTGGGTTAACAGCTAGACTTGATGATCTTAAAGCTTTTTCCCACTTGGATGGTTCTATATTTTATGCTACTGAAACCCTTTTTTACTCAGCACAGGCATATTTCAGTGAGTATGACATTCTCTATCATATCCAAGGGATTTCATAGTTCAACCACTGAATTAAAGTGTCATTTAAAAATGTGCTGCTCAGACAAGTGCCTAAATGATACAAAATCTGTAAAGCCCTGAAATTCCTAAAAGATGCAAAATTCCTAAGAGATGCCAAATACTTGAAGTGTTTTGTGAGAGTATTTTTTCAGTTTTTATACAATCCCCTTCTGGAGATGCAAAAACTGGATAAAAAGATACTAAGGTAAAGATTCCATGAGATCAGAACCAAGGTGACCAACCTGAACACTCTTCTTTCCCACAAAAAGTGATAAAAAATATTACAGCATTCTCTAAAAATATTTCATTTAAAACTAGCTATTTTAAATACTATCACTCAAAAGGGAAAAAAAAGCATCTTTGAGATGTCAGAGCTGAATAGAGTCCAATTCAACATCACTTATTCATCTGATTATTCCTTATACTGATTATTCATGAAAGAGTTGCACAAGCCAGCCCAGAATGCTTGTGGAGCTTCAAAAGGAGAGTCTTGTTCTATTCTCTCTAACCTCAGGGTTCAAAATGTCTCTATTCACCATTTTATTTTATTGGTGCTCTGCATTATAATATATTGCATATTGTAAGAGATGGAAAATCTAGTAAAACCTGTTGTTTATTTAAATATGTGTTTAACTGTAAGTAATGATTGGAAATATTTAGCACTCCCAGGTATTTTTCTTCAAAATTGTAATAATGGCTGGTAAACACAAAATATTTCTTTGCCTTTCTAAAATAAGAGAAAAGGCTTTAGTAATTCCATAAATGTCCAACAAACAGCTATTCCAAATTTTGACCAGCTCTGATTTAGAAAGTACTAGTGAAAAAATTAATGAGATTGGAGGTAGCTGACTTTCAGACAGCTCAGGAGCCTGGGCTACAGCAGAAGAGGGAAGTCAGGAGAAATGTGCTGGGTTTTAATTAGAAATACAGATACTCAGGCTGCACTGAGCTCTCAGCTTGAGCCTGGCTGGATTAGCACAAAGCTCATGGCCAAAGTACCAGTTTATGTGTAGAAATACACTGATGATTAAATCAAGCCATCAAAGGTAAGCAGCACACTTGTAGTGGCAAGTGTGTTATAAAGATTTCTCCTTGGTGTCCATATAAACCCTGATTCTGAGGACAATTCCTAAGGATCACACAAATAATTCACTTTTCACCACCTATGCTCCCTAATGTTTCATGCAGCTCTCAGGAAAAGAAATTCCTCTGAGAAACTGATTTGAATAAAGGCATTTAAATTATCCAAGAATGGCAAATTCTATTTTCTAAACTGTAGGAGTTGAAGTCTGGGGGAAGCAGCATTGCTGGCATTTGTTAGTTGTACAGCAGGGAAGGGTTCTAGCACTGCTCAGCAATCTGCAGCACCTTGGCTGCTCTGCTCTGAGCAAATTCAGGGCCAGGAGCTGAGCTGGGCTTGCTCAAGCCCTGACTCACTTCCCCAGCAATTACGCTGCAGCTTCATTCAGCAGCTCCAGCAGCAGCACAGGTGTGGCTACAAAAAGTGAGGATGCTAGCCAGGTATCCCTGAGAAACCCTCCTGATGTTCTAAACACATCACTCTGCAAAATTTCTGTCATAAAGTCAGACCTGGTAATGTGCATATTGAAAAGATTGTCTGTTTTCTTTTTTTTTGTTTGTTTGTTTTTTAACACATTCACAGTGACATTTATTGTCAGGAACAGAGATGTGGTTCTTTGGCAGACACTCTGATATGAGTTCATACAGTTAGAGAGTGGAGTTTTTTACATATGCATAAGATAATTTGGTTTTTCTGTTAAAATATAAAATTTATACTTTTTTTTAAAAGAAGCAAGCTCAATGTCTACAACACATAGACTTAAATACTCATAGATAAAATGTCCATTCTTCTCAAATTATATAAGTATAGAAAGTTGTAATTTTCCATTATTTCTCTTCTCTTAAGAACACTCCTCTCAACTCTCAACAGCAGAAATATTTCTACAGAAAGTTTTCACAGAATATACTTTGGTGTCAGTTCTATTCCCTGCCTAACAGTATCTGATTAATGGATTTGCCACTCTTTTAAAAATTTCCAGTCCTATGGATATTTTATACAACAACTAAAGTTGTTATATAAAGAGTTTTATATAGCAACTAAAAATATGTTTGAAGGAGAGAGATTATCTGAGAAATTTTAAGTTTACCATGACTAAAGAGTAACAGCTGATGCACAATCAGGAAATTGTAACCTCACAAAACTCCCCACCTTGGAAATGTGCAAAAGAGCCAATATCTGTGTATTATGTAGGACCCTTTTGTTTGTGATCTTGTGACTAAAAAATGCTAAATAATTCTTTCTTAGATACTTTATCTTGATCATCATGACAGCAATACAGCAGTCAGGTAACTGTGGCCATAAATTCAGATGTGCTTGTGTGGATTATATAATTTAACATCTAAATTCACAAGATACTTCTAAGGATTTTAAAAAACAATTTTTTTGCTCCCAACATAATATTTTGCTTCTCTACTGTAGTTCTACATAATTGAGTCTACAAATTATTAAATGAAAGCAACAAAACAACAGAGAGATGGAAGCAGGATGTGGTAACTTACAGAAGCAGCTCTTCTGCAATTAACATCACGATCAAACACTGCAGCAATAACCAATGCACTGAGGAAATAAAAGTATGAGCATTAGTACAAATTTCTGAAAAGGAATGTGCAATGCCATCATTTCAACATTTAGCCTTCCAAGCAGAACAGGCAGCATGTCCTCTAAGGAGATTATTATTTAGAAATACAAAGCTGAACTAAAATCTGAGTTGAAGTAACCTTGTGCTTTCTTGCTTCTCTAGTTTGCTGTGGACTTCCCACAGCACAACTGCCACCCCACTGTATCAAAGGAATTTATGGAATACACAAACAGGTTTTAAACAGAGCAGGGGTGTAAAACTTGGACATAATCATGTCAAATGTGAGACTCAGTGCTATTTTCAATGAAAACTTGGAAATACAGTTTCTCAATAGCCAAATGTACAGCAAGTCTTGTGTAAGGAGCAAACACAACACAAAATGAAGCAATGGAAAGCTGCAGTTATCTCCAAGAGAACAGTCCCATCCTGCAAGGCACAAAAATCTAACATGCAAATCCTGGTAAAAAGTAACCTGCAAGATGAACTGCAAAGCAGTTTTTTAGGGTGACCCTTTAGAGACAGAAGGATGATTATGTGAAACTATTTCTTCATGCATGAAGTCTGGTGACCCTGCACAGGGTAATTCTTGTGCCTCAAAAGAGCTGCTGTTCAAAGATGCGCTGCACAACATAGGAGAGAGAATATATCCCAGGACACACAGTCTGCAGCTTTAGAAATCCACCTCCAGCATTCAATTAACTCCAGCAACAAATAAACATCACTTCAGGAGAATCATTTAAGCAGAAAATTATTCCTTTCAAAGCCTGAAACTCTTCATTACATGATTTATTGACTCCAGGCAAAACCGGAAATAAATACTGGCTGAAAAGTAAATTCAAGATAGCTTTGCTTCAGCATGAGGATATTAATTACACTGATAATATCAAACTTCCCTGGGTAGTGGCTATCAGTTCCCTACAGTGATGAATACTGTGTTGTTCTACCTCCCTGAAATGCAGAGTCAGCTTGGCCTCTGTAATTTCAGTTTAAATCCATTAGGGAAAACAGGAGCCAGAAAGTCAGAATGAAATGGAAACAAACCCCAATAAAGGGTTCTAAAGGCAGCTAATGCTTTCTTAGTGCTACCTGCAGGAGCAATACCCCTGTCTGCCACAAAGACAAGAGGAGAGAGGAGGTCATCCAAACAGCAGAGCCTGCAAGAGCAATGTTCAGGAAGCATTCCATCATTCCATCAGGAAGCAGCACTGACGGCTCACTGCTGAAAACCTGCTGGGTCAGGTACACACTCTTCAGACTCATGCCTCAGGTTTAGCTTTTCTATTTTTCACATTCTGTGCTGCTTTAGTGTGTGGGTCTGGGCTTCACATGAGGGGATGGTGAGCTCTGTGCACAGGGCAGGGAGACAAAAAATTCCTGCTCCAGCTGGGCACCAAGGACAAATGACCCAAATCTCAGCCCAAGAGCACAAACACCGTGGGCTGGAGAGAGAAAAACAAGGATGGGACTTCATGGGCTAAAGCTGTAGTTGGACAATTAACTCCAATGTGCAAAGGGAGCAGAACTCATAAAAGTGTGAGACTCCCTGACAAGTCATCCATTTTATAACCATTTTAAATCCATCTTAAGTGTAACCCTGGCTAGGCTCTTATGCTACTCAAAATATATCCATTGAGACCTTCTAATAAATCCCTACTTTATTCTTTAACTCTGTCTAGCCTCTGTTCTAGGCCAGCCTTCACAAGGCATCAATCAAGGCTTGCTAATTCTCTGGCACAGAGAGACTTAAAAATTATTTTAAAAGGACACTTAAGAAGTATTATAGTTTTAATGATATGACTAGCTCCCATAAATGTTTTAATTAGAGAACTTTCAAGACTAAAGGATGTGGAGGAAAATGATCCTTGAAACCAAAAAGAAGCAAAGTTCTGCCTGACATTTCTGGTTTTACAGACTAGAACAGAAATTTGTCAGTTATGCAGTATTTCAATATAGGTCTTTTCTGAAGAGGGGGGAAAAAAAAACAACCACAAAAAACCCCTCATCACACCAAGAAGCTCAGAATCCTGAGTGCTACCCTCACTGCATCAAACAAGAGCTCATTTATAATCACATTTTCCATTTTTTCTTACTCTTCTGTTACCTTAAGACAAAGCTGTGTAAATAAAGCCAGTAAAGCAGTGTATTGTCTGTGCTGCCACCTGAGCCACCCAGCGCTTCAAACAACACTGGGGGAGCAAAATGAAAACCCCAGGAATTCTATCAGTGCCCCGTTAGACTGCTAAATCACACTGCACTCACTGTTCCATGTTAATCCTTTTAATGAAGCATTCTAACTTATCAAACTCCACAAATGCTCTTTTCAGGCTAATTCCCCCTTGGAAGCACAGGCACATCCTCCCCAAAGCCAGGCTTAGTGCAGAGGGTGGAACACCTCCAAGGTGTCTTCACCTGGCTGCTTTGTCGTGGGAGTTTATGTGATACTGCACCAGGATTTCCTAACAGAAAGAAACTGGTGATGTCAAAGCAAGTGGGATATTTTTTTAAGCTACTCAAAGGATCATGTCTTGACTTGCCCCAAATGCACCACACCTGCCTGCTGCCAGGAGGAGCAGAGGATGGCTTTGCACCATCCAATCCTCATGGAACACCTTTATTGACTCCTTTACACCCTCCAGTCCTCATGGAACACCTTTATTGACTCCTTTACACCCTCCAGTCCCTATGAACACCTTTATTGATTCCTTTACACTCTCCAGTCCCCATGGAACACCTTTCCTGGCTCCTTTACACCCTCCAGTCCCCATGGAACACCTTTATTGACTCCTTTACACCCTCCAGTCCCTATAGAACACCTTTCCTGGCTCCTTTACACCCTCCAGTCCCCATGGAACACCTTTATTGACTCCTTTACACCCTCCAGTCCCTATAGAACACCTTTCCTGGCTCCTTTACACCCTCCAGTCCCCATGGAACACCTTTATTGACTCCTTTACACCCTCCAGTCCCCATGAACACCTTTTTTGACTCCTTTACACTCTCCAGTCCTCATGGAACACCTTTCCTGGCTCCTTTACACCCTCCAGTCTCCATAGAAACATTTTCCTGGCTCCTTGAGAGATATGGAGCCTGCGTGCATGACAGCAATTAAGTGCACAATAAACACAGATTTTAAAAGTAAGTTGCAATTTTATCAGTCAACTAATAATTCTCCGTTTCCTCATTAACCATCCTCACAAGGCCTCACCTAACTGGCCTCAGGGAAAGTTAGAAGACTCCAAGTATGTCAGTGGGCACTGCCCAGCCCTTGTGGGTCTCATTCCCTCCCCTGACAAGGTGGGAAGAACCAGGGAGCAGAGGTGGGCCAGGTGAGAGACATCAGAACACAGAATTAAGCACAAGCACCAGCTGCCCTCAGCTCACAAGCACCAGGTGTACCAGGCAATAAAGCTGAATTCCTTTTACCACCTGCAGCAGGGACTTCCAGTCCCCACTAGCCACAAGCAGCTGATCCTGCTGCCCTCAACCCCAGTGTGCCACCCTGAAGCTGTGGGAGGAGAAAAATAAACTCTCCAACCTCTTGCCTATGTGGTACAAACCCAAAATATCCTTCCTGAGCCTTAAAAAGGATAAAGTGGTAACAGGACAGCAAATTCTCCTCCCTGCTGTACACTAGGAAAGGGAAAGGCACAAGAACCACCACAAGCAAGGTGGGTTTGAACAATCCATGCAAGAAAAGGAGGTGAGAATTGTGTCTGTGGAGCACTGCTGCTGCAAACAGCCCCTTCTGCACCTCTCCAGTCATGCCAGCCCACCTGGGAGGGCTGCACAGGGAGCTGGGTGATGAAAACACATCTAGACTCAGGGGTTTTTTTAATTTTTGAGACCAGAGCAGTTCCCCTGTTCCCTTTACCCCATGGAGCTGTGTTAGACACTGCAGGAGCCCCACAGGGCAAGGAGCAAGCACAAGGGCCTGCTCCAGCCACACTGCAGGTTTAATTCCTCCTGTTTATCTAGGAGAAGGAGAAATGCTGTGACCATTCCCATTTCCACACTGCTACTTTTGCAGTCCCTCTAACCCAGCTCACACAGAGCTCTCACACATCCTGTTCTCCACCCACCCTCCTGTGCTGTTCAGTGAGTTATTCCAATGCAAAAATTTGAAGTAAAAGGGTCCAAGTGTAAGAAATACACATGTGGAAAAGAGCAACAAGAAAAAAGCTTAGACCAGGAGTTACAAAGCCTGAGAAAAGAAGAAGAAAAAGGAAAGGGGAAAGGAGAGGGTCTGTGATACAGATGTCCCTTTGCCCAAGTGCCTTCAGCACCCAGCTCTCCTCTGCAGGAACATAACTGCAGAAAGCCATTCCCCACATTTCATCACAGTACAAGACATAGCTCAAAGCAATGCTTCAGATTTCCCCAGTTCTGCAGGACAATCCTGCCCTGGAGCAAGCTCCATCATCCATCCTGAGCCACACCTGCTTGTTCCCCCCTCCCAAAGCCAGGCAGCACCCTGGGGAAGCCAAGGCTGCCTGCCCTGGTGCTCTGCTGCACAGAGACAGATCCCAGCTCCCGACCCCCCTACACCAGCCTAATTCTCTAAAATAGCTGGTCTTTCTGCAAGGTCATATTTGAAACTTGTTGAAACTTGTTTCTGGTTCAATCTCTCTCTCAGCAATGTCATCTCTATTCCATGGCCTTCTTAAATCAGTACACTTTATCCCAGTGTTTGCATACAGATGTACAAGTCTGTGTGAGCTTTCTGTCAGATTTTGAGAATTCTTTACAGATCCATTTCTCACAAGTTCTCAAGAGATCCCAGATCCAAACAGATCCCGACTCCTGACCCCCGTACACCAGCCTAATTCTCTAAAATATCTGGTCTTTCTGCAAGGTCATATTTTGAAACTTGTTGAAACTTGTTTCTGGTTTCAGATCCTAGCTCCTGATCCCCCACAGCAGCCAAACAGGCAAAGGACCCTGCACAGCTCCACAGTTCAGACAGCCAGCAACCATTTAATCACTCTAATTGCAAAACAGAGTGCAAGTATGTTTTCCTTTTTATTTTTTTGTTTAGGTTTTAAACAAAACAGTTCAGCTCCTTACTGTGCACCTGCCACTTCACAGACAGCAACTTCCACACCCAAGGGGGCAGGAATCAAATTACCCACATTTCCAAGTCATTAAATTCTGTTTCACTTTCCTCATAGGTAAGCTTAAAAAGAGAGGCTGCATGTAGAGACTGGGAGAGAAACAAACAAAGCTCAGTCAAGTGGTACTTTTAAAAAGATATGCTTGAACAGCAACTTCAGTGAGTGCATCTCAAAAAAGAGCAACATGGTCCTGCAAAATAAGTGAAGTTTCATCTACATTGCCAAGAATTTCCTTTTTGTGGTCCTGTAGTTTGAATAGATGAGGCAAGGTTTTAGAAACCAGTTTAACTAGACTTTAACAGACCATTAAGCAGATGAGCAAGTGTATATTGTTGAAATATGGATTGGGAAAAAAAACTGACGTGGAAAAATACAAGCAAGTGCTATTAGAAACACTCTCAGGCATGTATTTCCAATAAGTGTTCTCTATATTTTTTATTTCTTTTTGTGTTTTTATTAAAAGAGTGGCAAGGTCAGGAAAAAGACGGGGTGATCTATGATCTACAACAATCTAAGTTTGCAACTTCAGTATTCTGCCAATTTCATCACTGAAGAGAACATTCATAAAAAATCAGGGAAGAATCAGCTGACAGTGAATATGGAGAGAAAGATTTATTTTAAAGCACTGTCTGAAATTTTACTAAAAAACCAATCTGACTTCCAGCAGTTTAAAGTAATTTTTCACTGGTCCAAAGTGAAATATTTATGTTCCTTGACTGCTGAAAAAACAATGTCTTTCAATTACAAAATGATCCAAGAAAAGGAAAAAAGAATCCCCTGCAAATCACCCTCTGCTTTAATCTGTAAGTGCTGTTAAGGACATGTAGGGCAGGACCCAGTTTATGTATTTTGGTACCTAAGTGGGTCCCATGTGCTTCCAGCAGCTGAACACTGAGTGCAGGATAAGCCTTGTGCAATTCCCAGCACTAAGCAAAGCCAGCAGCTCAGACTGCAATCACTCAGCACACTTTTGGAAGGTGTTTACTATTTTTCTCTAACAGTGTATATTCAGGCAGACGTTTTTGCTGTGTAATTCAGCTCACAATGGATATTATGCATTTTGTTTCAAGATGCTGAGTGCTGCATTTTTGAAGGGTAGCAACAATTTGCTTGTGGCTAGAAGGATGACTCTTCTTTAAGTAAAACAGTGACACACCTAAGGCTAGATTTAAAAAAAAGCCGTGTGTAATTATCAGCTTGCTGACACAATAGGTGAAACTGTGTGTCATACTTTATTTGAATTTTTTTTTCACCATTTCTCTTTGGAGTGGCAATTCTACCTTGAAGAGTTGATTTAGAAAAGGAATGGCCACTATAACTAAAAAGATTTTTAGGTGAAACCTAGTATAACATTAATACTTGCTAAAATACCTTGCAGCTTTGTTGGAAAACTAAAATATTACAAACCACAACACCTTACAGCTGTTCATTAGCAATTCAGCTTCCACCCCATGTTTCTCTCCATGCCATCAATTCATTCCCAACAACTGAAGTTGTCATAGGTGGCACAGCCACAGCTCTCATTGGTTTTGCTACCACAGGCAGAGGGATCTCAATATTGTCATTTGACACTTTCCTGAAAAAAAAATAATCTGTTACCAGAAGAGGCTGGAAGCTGAAGGGCACCAGCTTCTTCAAAAACACAACTCCTGCTACAAACATCTGTTCCAGAGGTCCCACCAACAAAGCTTTGTGACCATAAAACTAAAACCACAAACCCTGAAAAATCACAAGGTAAACCTGCATCTCACCTATGGAGACCAACTCTGCAGCATGGCAGGGGGAAAGGAGGAAATGAAATAGGAAATATATTGTTCAAAGCATCATAAGCAGAAGAGAAGTTCTGACAAACAGAACAGATCAGAATTCTGATAAAGGGAAGGCTTGAACACTCACAATTGGGATCTCTTAAGTTTCTACAAGCAAAAAGCTTGCCCAACCTTAAAGGAAACCTTTAAAGTTTTTCAAGTCAGACCTTTTATTTTCACCAAGCTGATGACCAATCTATAAAAATTATCAGATTTGAACCAGACTTCAGGACGAGTCTGGTCATACCAACACCAAAGATTTGCAGGCAGTGAGAACATAAATGTAACTCTGCAGAGCTGCTACCACCCTGCCACAGCCATTTGTTACCACTCTGGTGACAGGTGACAGTGTGCCTTCACTGCTACCATTAGTGTTGGTTAGATTACAAAAAGAATACAAGATTGTATTTACAATATCAGTCAAAATACAATATTTACAATAATACAATATCATGGGATTATTTCACTGTGCAAATACATCTTCAGGTGCCCTTAGCTAAGAATTTCATACTACAGATAATTTACTATGAACTCAGCTAGAAGTGAATTAAATATGATCCTGCAAAATAAAACATCTCATTAATAACTTATTGTGGCAGATGTCACTGTTGCTTGCATGCCAAAGTGAAGTAGGGATATCCTGGAGTTTCACCTTCTCTTTCCAAAAATTATCCCAAAACAGGGGATGTTTTAGGCATCACATCACAGGGTCACCAGACTCCTCTCCTTCACAATCTATGCCAGTGTAGATGAAACATCATCAAAACACCATGAAACACATCATGAGAGAAACAAGACTAAAATGTCTCAGCATTTGTTGTCTGCTCTCTATGGAAAAAAGGAAGAAAAATGGTGCTTGGCCTTGAGAAGATGGACAGCAGGTTCTTAGACAGGAAGGTTTTATCAAGGTCTCAAAAAACACCAGGAGCAAGTACCACAGGACAGAGACCTGCTGCGTGAGCCTGCATTGAAGGACCAGCACTGAAAAAGCGAAACTACAGGGGTGAAAACCAGCAGAGACCAGCCAGGACTCTGTGTCCAGGAATAAAAATGGATTCATTCACAGATTGTCTCAAAGAACTTTAAAAACTGTTTTTAAAGAAGAAAAAAACAGTCACATACTCTTTGGGAATATGCTGAGATCAGTAGGTAGCCCTGTGTGGGCAAAGTAGGCTTTTGGATGAGATTGAAATAGTTTTGTCAGCAATCTAGAAGCAAGGAAGTCGCTAAAAATTAAAGCAGAATCCAGAACCACAGATCACTGTATAGTCCAAACTTCTATTTTTTTTAAAAAAGAAAACACTAAACGCCCACTGATAAAACCCTTCTGATGGAGACAAAGCTGCTGTCAATGGCTGTACTACAAGTGTGCCAAGAAACTGTGAGAAGCCACCTTTGTGTTTGCAGTGCAAGTCACCCGTTAAGAAACCTCAAAATGTCAGCCAGTGTGTGGCCAACAAAAAGGCCAAACAACAAAGAGAGAATCCCACAGGCAAGGAGGAGGGAGAACATGAGACAGAAGAAGAAAGGTAAAACGAGTTTGTATTTGTAAAAATAGCAACAGTATTAAGGGAAAAGTTGCAGCAACTTGTAGTCCACCATTGCAGTAGCACAGATTTGGAAATCTCTTAAAAGATTTTACTTCTGAAATTCTTTTGAAACAGAAACCATGGATTGAAAAATAACTATTCCAGGCACTTCCATTCACTGCTAAGTGAAATCCTGCACTCTGCTTTACTCTATAAAACCACAAGGAATCAAAAGAGGAAAAATCCTCTCATGTATTTGTTAACTTTAACTCAAACACCTTCTTAGTAATAAAACCCCTACTATTGAAAAGTGCTGTGTTAAGGATTTTGTATTGCCACGTAAGGTTCTTACCTCTTTCAGAAACTGGAAGTGGTTTTATCTTCTATTCAAAATAATCTTTGAATTGGAACACTTTAAAAGGAAAATTATAATTTGAATAGAAGTAGAGCTGAGGTATACTTTATTCTTTTAGACTTAACCTGCTCGATTTGCAAACTGTAAGATGGTCAATAAAAATATGCTTTATTCTTTGCACAACACCCATCTGACGAAGTCCCATGAATCTTGGATTGTTAGGAACAAGTCACAGCTGAAAAAGTAAGAAACAACCTCTTCCTTAAGTTTTCTCCTAATACTTCCAGCCCTTTCTGACTCCATAAAGCAACTCCTCCATTTTAGAATAGTTTGTTATTTCTGCCTCTACTGAACTAAGGTTCCAAATCTTCTCTCTCTTAAACTTCTCTTCTTAAACTCCCTGAGCTGATGTTCCTGAGGTCCCCACACTTGATCCCCACACAAGGTGGATCAAGCAGACAGAAGATGACACCCTGCCAAAGCCTCCACTGATTTCTCTTACCCATCTTACAGTGAGTTTCTTTGGATTTTCCTTTGAAAATCAGATGAACAGAAGGAATTGAAGTCGTCACACAAAAAAGGAAATAGGTATGTTTACATCACCACCATCCCACCCATACACAATTCTTTACTTTTAAGCTATTCAACATAAGTGTTAGCAAACATCTTAAGTTTTAATAGACTTAAAAAATGACCTGTATCAGTTTCCTAGCTCAGTTCAAGAGAGAGGGGGAAATGTGGCAAATGGATTTGTAGAAAATTCTCAAAACCTGGCAGAAAGCTCATATAGTGTGCATCTGTATGCAAACCTTGAGATAAGAAATGGTGACTTAGAAATGCTATGGAATAGGACAGACTTTGCTGAGAGAGAAATGGAGGTAGAAACAAGTTTCAAAGGCCTTGCAAAAAAGACCAGTTATATATATATCTGACATATATCATATAGATATCATATAGATACATATACATGGATATATATATATCTATATAGAGAGAGATAGATATATTTCTATATATATCTATATAGATAGATACATATATATATATAGAGATATATCTATATGTGTGTATACGTATATATATATGTAGATATATATGGAGACATAGAACTATGAAAGATGCATTGTAGTAGGACCCATGAAGATTAATTTTAGATTATTGGCTTTAAGGCATGTGCAGCATGGTGTGGCAAAAGCTGATAGGCCAAAAATGCTTATATTGCATTGCAATTAAGAAATATTATATAAATGTATAGTATACATAGATATATATGGAGATATAGAACTATGAAAGATGCATTGTATTAGGACCCACAAAGTGTAATTTCAGATTATTTGCTTTAAGGTATTTATACTATGGTGTGGTAAAAGTTGATAGGCCAAGAAACACTTTTAGTGTATTGTAATTAGGAAATAGGATATTGATATATACTAATAGGATATTGATATATATGGAGAAAGATAACTGTGAAAGATGCACTGTATTAGGACCCATAAAGAGTAATTTCAGATTGTTTGCTTTAAGGTATTTATACTATGGTGTGGTAAAAGTTGATAGGCCAAGAAACATTTACAGTGTATTGTAATTAGGAAATAGGATATTGATATATATATAGAGAAAAAGAACTATGAAAGATACATTGTATTAGGACCCATAAAGAGTAACTTCAGATTATTTGCTTTAAGGTATTTATACTGTGGTAAAAGTTGATAGGCCAAGAAACACTTTTAGTGTATTGTAATTAGGAAATAGTTGGATTCTGATTGTGATGGCGTGAATTATAACACTTGTATTGTCTCACCCTTCACATGAGACTGAAAACAGAATAAAATTTTTTAAAATACCACTGAGTTATCCCATGCCTGAGTCAGAAAAAGGCTGGATGGAGGCAGCCCCACCTGGAGATGTGGCTGATGAAGGGGATGAGCTCGGCGGGCTCGTAGGCGCGCGCGAAGGCCCAGCACACGTAGCAGGCCGCGTCCCTCACGTTGGAGCCCACGCTGCACGCCCCCCTCTTCTCGTCGTACGTCAGCGCCTTCAGCATCACAGGGACCACTGTTATGGCACAAAAAATACACAAAAAGCAAGTTAGGACCTTCAAGATTGTCTTGTTTCATGCCTGCCGTGAGCAGAGACACCTTCCTCTCTCCCAGGTGGCTCCAAGCCCTGTCCAGCCTGGCCTTGGACACTTCCAGGGATCCAGGGGCCTCCCCACCCTCAGAGGGAAGAATTTCTTCCTGATATCTGACCTAAACCTACTCTCTTTAGTTTAAATCCATCCCACCTTGTCCAGTCACTACATGCAGGAGTCAATTATGTTTTTCTACAGATAAAAGAGCTTCCAAAACTGTGGGGGTTCCAGTCGTTGGTTTTTCTGGGTCTGGATTGAAGGCACTTGAGAGGGTAGTTCATGTTCAGACTCAAGTGTTTATTATTTCTGATCAGTAAAACAGTCTCACTACTGTGAGTTCTGCAGCTTTTCATTAAAAGGCACAAAATGGCCAACAATCTCTTGGTACAAGGTCTTTTAAGACTAAATTATCCAATTAAGAACTGACACCTGGATTATTTTCCCTTTTAACCCTATAACTGATCCCAAAGAGCTGCAATATAGACTTTTCCACCCAATTACAAAATGCCACCCAAACCCATGAAGAAGGAAGAAGAAGAAGCATGAAGAAGAAACCCAGGATGACACCCTGTGCCCTCCATTCTGCTTCCATCCACAACACACTAAAAATCCCAAAACCTCAATTTCTCACCAAGTGATTCACCTCCACTACTCTCTATAATCTATTTCACACTTTTGTGGATTCCAGTCTATCTTGAAATCTAGGAAACTTTCTCCATGAATGAGGGTCAAACTCAGTGCTGCTCTGGGGGTCAGGGCACCCCAGAGCAGACACAGAAATATTCCCTGTGCCCTGGGTTTCCACACAAAACCTGTAAGCACAATTCTTTTACACCGTTCTAGAAACACACTGCCACAGTTCAAGAATATGAGTGCAGGGCTCCCCAGAGGGCCTTTATTTGGTATCTGCACATTCAGACAGAAAATCTGAATACATCTCTCTCTAGATGGCACAACTTTATTAAATGACTGATGTCTGCAGAAACAACAGCCTCTTAAAAAAAAAAAAAAAAAAAAAAAAAAAAAAGAAAGAAAAAGAAACCATTTCTCTCTTTGTTTTCTTTCTTGTATCAAATTTATCAAATACATCATTTTCCTTAGAAAATACTTGTCACAAGGTGATCCCATTAACAAGAAATGGGATCACTGAGCTGTATTTCATTAGCAATCTGTGCCTGGATATCCTTGAGTGGATATAATCACAAAATAATTAAAACTTCCATGTGCTGTTCATCACTCTGTGCTGCTGCTTTAAACAAAAAGATAGATACCATGACTGGAGAAGTGAAGTGTTAAAAGGCTGTTTAAATTCATTTTAAGCTGCTAAAGAAAATCAAGCAGTAGATATAGAGATGGGTGAGATTTGAGTAATAGGAGCATAAACACTACAAGGGAGAAAGTGTAATTCCAATTCTGAAACAACCATATAGCTGAGATGGATGGATTGTTGGACATTTCCCAGTTCCTAAAGAAACTGCAATGAAAGTATTTAAAAATGCTGTCTAGCTTGTTTTGAAAATTGCTGCATCAACTGATGAGAAAAATGGAATTTGCTGGTTCTACAGGAACACTCAAGCAGGCGCCAAAGGCAATTTTGCAAAGCTGCAGCACGTTTCCCTCAGTACAAGTGACCACTCCAGCTCCTTTGGACACTTCCCTGCACACTCCCACCTCTATGCAGGGAAGGACAAGGGGGAAGGAGGCCCCTCCAGCAGCTCCTCACATTTGGATTGTCTCAGTGAAAGAAAAAAATGTATTTTTGTTTAGTGTCCCAAATGGGCACAGCATCAAATAGTTTGTCAGGGACAGGGACCGATGCTCCAGGATCTGCTGGCCTCTCTCACACCTCTCTGGTGGCTTTTTCCTCCATCTGGGACTCACAGCATTGCTCTGTGTGACTGCAAAGTCTGGAGAAAGAAAAGGAAGCAAACAGTGGGCACTGGGGAGGTGGGACTAACAGGGGAAACAAGGTAAAATGTGCAGGTAATTAGCAACAAAAAAATCAAAGGGAATACTGATCTAGGAGGCATCTGGTAAAGTTTTGTGCTATCACTGGTTGAATATTTACTGGGAAAAGCTGAATAAAAACCGCTCCTGACACAAGTGTGTGTGTGTGTTTGTGTTCAAAAAAGCAGGACCAGCATTACATTTCTTGTTGGTTTTTAAGAGTTATAAAAACCCAAAAGAAACACAACCCAAAATTCCAGGTTTCACTTCATTTCTTGCTCTAGAGTCCCTCAAACACCATGCCAAACCTAAAAAATGCTAAAAATGCTTTAACCAAAAATGACAGATTTAAAACTTTAGAAAAAAATATCTTCCAGAAGAAACTTAGTTTGGTAGGGTCAAGACAAAATTATTTGATTTTTAAAATTCTGAACGTGACTTTTTTTTATTGGAGATGCAACAGGAAGAAGATCAGAACTATTCCTTAACTTTAGAGATTTAACTTTAAAAGCTTAGCTTAAATTTTACAAGTCCCCATTTCTTTCACAGATCCACAAGTTGTTTTTTTTTAAAGTGTGCCACCAAAACCATAGGACAAACAGTGCCCACTCTCGAGCTGATTATTAAAACAAAATCCACCTGTGCAGGTCTGTGACTGCTCAAGAAAACACAGTCACCTTTAGCTGTAGCCTGAAGGTATCAATAAGCACCTGCTGCACCCCACCCTGCCATGCCCAAGAGCGTCACTGCAGTTGCAGCACAGCCCTGTGCTCAAGCCTTGGAAAATAAAGAAACAACTTCTGCCACTACAAACAGGGCTGGGTTGGGTTTTTTTCCTCATACTGGAGACAAGCTGCAGAGATATTCTGCTTTTTAAACATGGATTTTACACAGTTGAGTGCTCAGTGTAGGTGAGAGACAGTAAAAGTCTGGTGAAGGAGTGTAGCCACATTTCTCTTCACAGAGAAAAGCAAGTTCTTCCCAAGAATATTTCTGGGATTCACATTCTCTGAACCTCAAGGAACCAAAGCACCATCACTGTGGGTAAACAATCTCCATGTTGCATTCTACTTTTGCACAAACACGGGCATAGCAAATGATAAGAACTGTGTTTTCTTTCTCTGAGGTTCAGAGAATGTGAATCCCAGAAATATTCTTGGGAAGAATTGTGCCTGGCTTTTCTCTGTGAAGAGAAATGTGGCTACAAAGGAGCTTGTGGAAGACAATGGATACTGAAAGGTTTAATGTATTTAAATGAAAGATTTTTTACATTACTCCTTTAAGAACATACTTTTCACCAACCTCAACTATAACCTGTGCTGTCCAGAGCCCTTCGTCACTTTAACGCCACACAGTAAATCGATTTTTTAATTTAGTGCAATGTTTATCATACAAAATATACAAATACAGCAGTCAAACAAACAACAAAAACCTGTTCCTCAGCCCTAGGCCTTGTCTCCACAAGAAAATTGCAAAATGTTACGTTGACCTTATTTAATTTAAAACAGATTTTCATTGGATCTGGGGTTAAATAAGAATTGCCTACATTTAGTTTCAAACTAAAATATGCACTTAAAAGAGATTAACTCAATGTTGTATTAGACAAGCATTATGTTTTTATAGGGACTGTTAAAGCAGAGAAGCTGTTTCAATCCATAAAAAATACATTGCAAATCCTTCTACTTTAGAATTATACAAGAAAAAGTACTACAAAGTGGACATTTGCTATTCCTGAAGGGACCATTGTGCACAATGTCACAGCAGGGGCAGCAACAGACACTACAATTAATGAATGATGAAGCTTAAACTTAGTTACATATACAACACTAAGAATACCAATTTTGTTCAAATTTTTCTTCAATGAAAACCAATCCAGTGCAGAAGTGAAGGTTCAGCCTCATGCTTAGAAGTTGAGATGGTTTAGTTGAGGTATTGGGACTGGGTTGGACTTGATTTTTAAGGTCCCTTCCAACCTTGTCATTCTGTGAATTCTGTGAAAACAGCTGGTGCAGCCATCTGCAGTGTGTTGTTTCCTAAAAACACAATTCTTGCTCCCCAATGAAAATCAGGTTTGAGACCACTCACTCCTCCATGGCACCTCTGGAAAGAGGCAGCTCCTAACTGGAACTTCGTTAGGGCTCTTGTACTAATATTTACTGGATCAATTTACTGCATGCCAACACCAGAAAGTTCAGGTTAGACCCATTCCCAGAAATAAATACTTGTTTAAAAATCCTGTGAATCACCTCTGAATTGTTCTCATTTTCTATGTAAGCTGCTGACTCCAGAATCTACTCTTGAAGGGCTCTTTCATGGAGAGGATAAAGCCTCCAGTGGGGATCAGAAAATGAGTGTGCTGTTTTGGCTGTGCAGAGTACTCTGTGCTGTTTTGGTTGTGTAGAGTTCTCTGTGCTGTTCTGGCTGTGGACAGTTCTGTGTGCTGTTTTGTTCTCTGTGCTGTTTTGGATGTGCAAAGCTCTCTGTGCTGTTTTGTTCTCTGTGCTGTTTTGTTCTCTGTGCTGTTTTGCCTGTGCAGAGTTCTCTGTGCTGTTTTGGCTGTGCAGAGCTCTCTTTGCTGTTTTGGAAGTGCAGAGCTCTCTGTGCTGTTTTGGCTGTGCAGAGCTCTCTGTGCTGTTTTGCCTGAGCAGAGCTCTCTGTGCTGTTTTGGAAGTGCAGAGTTCTCTGTGCTGTTTTGGCTGTGCAGAGCTCTCTGTGCTGTTTTGGCTGTGCAGAGCTCTCTGTGCTGTTTTGGAAGTGCAGAGTTCTCTGTGCTGTTTTGGCTGTGCAGTGTTCTCCGTGTTCCTGTGGGATGATGCTCTGACATCCCATCCCCAAGGGCAAGTGCCTAAAAACCGCCCACAGGTGACCTCTCCTGTGCCATTCCTGCCCCCAGGGCTGGCCTCATTAGGGGTTTGCCAGGGAAGGAGGAAGAGAGCAGAGCTCCTGGAGGCCAGGAGGGATGTGAGGAGGGAGCAGCTGAAATCTCTGAAGCTCCTGGGTGCCCCCAGAGCTGAGCCCACCCAGGCTGGGCAGAGGCACCTGCACAAACCCAGCACTCTGTGCCCTGTGACTGAAGGGCTGCTCTGTCTGCTGCAACCTCCCTGCAGCCTCTCACTACGTCATGAATTAAGAGAGTCTTTAATTACATGTTCACGTGGTGCTTTTTCCATGGAGCCACCTGAGGCAGCCCACAGGACAGACCTGCTCAGGGATGAATCACAGCAGGGCAGCACACAGGCTGTTGTCTGCCTGGCTGCTCAGGGTGCAAGGCTTGGAATGCAAAGGCTGCCTGTCAGACTGAGAGGAGGGGTGGTGGTTCAGCTGGATGTTGCCCCACAGACTGTTTGATAGCAGCCATGGTTCTTAAATGCAGAGTTCAGGAGCTGGACACTGGCTCTGGCTGCCAGGTCCCTCTGCCAGGGACTGCCCTGGTGCTGACAGGAGGGAGGGCTCTGGAGTGGGGCCAGGGGCCAAGCAGGAAGCAGCCAGATCTGGATTCCAGCCACTCCATCCCAACATCCTTACCTAACACAACCCCAAAAGCTCAAATTCCCCTGCCTGGCCGGCCCTCAGAGCAGCAGCTGAGCCAGGACAGGTCTGGAGCACTCTGTGTTTTGGGGACTCTCCTACCAATGACACCCAAAGCCAGAGCAGAGACCTTCACACAGGTGTACAGCTGACAGAGCTCTGCCTTGAGTGAACCAACAGCAAACTGCAGTTAAAGACATGAAGGAACAGGCTTGTGGAGAAATCCTACTGAGCAAATGAATTACTCTAAAGAAGTATAAAAATTCTGTAAACTCATAACACTGTGTGTCAGAAAAGAAATATCACCCAAGAAAGCCCAGCCTTAAGGCTAAAGTTGTGCAATACCAAGATAAACCCCATGGTGAAAAAGCCAGAAGCAATTCATTGTCATTTATTCCCTGCTCAATGTTTACCCCATCTCCCAGTGCTGCTGGGGGAGGGACCTTTCCTGCTGCAGCTCCAGACACAGCATTTCTTCCTGCTCATACCTGCTGGCTACTGAAAAAAAAATAAATCTGCACTATTTATAATGCTTCCTTGCTAATTTGAAAACTATTACGGTGACATAGGCATTATAACTTTTTAAAAGGCTCTTTTCAAGACCATGCATCACTTTTTAAGTTCACCTGGGTGTTAGAGAGAAGGAATTCCTCCATAACCAGCCTTTCAGGTTTGGGTGTTCTCTATTTTCTAAGGAGTCCACCTAAGACAGGTAGATCTTTTTCTTTTTTTTTTTTTTCCCCCCACGTCTTCCTGTATCTCTGATGAAAAGCACCTGGAATTTTGCCAAAAGCCTCAAAATTAACCAGTACTGCAGAACAGACCAACAGAGTGTGCAGAAACCTGACTTCTTGATTCATCATCCCTCTCCTGCAACCCCTGGCTGCTGCAAGTCCATAACAAACAACTTATTACTCTGGAATATGAAACACAGAAGATAATCCTTAAAAACTGAGAATGTAAACAAGTTTAAGAAGCTACATAATACATTTCCATAAGACTATTCAAATCCTGGTCTCAGTTAAACCTCCTCCTATAATGCATTGGAAAGCAGTACTGGGTTCACTTTGGTTGGTTTTTTTTTTTCATGAATGGCCCAAGTGAGATTGGAAAAGCAAAAATGCCCTTTTGGTCCACTGTGTGTAGAGTTTTTCTACACAAAGGAGACTTTGGGGTTTTTTTTAAAGTATATCTAGTTATATATAATTATCAGTAATCACCATTCCCTCTACTCTCAGATAAAAGACAACATACACAGGAATCCAATCTTTTCTCTCTAACAGCATGTGATTGAGCCTTCTCTGTATCAGGAACAGAAAACTGGGTACTGCCCCAGAGCACATACCCATTCTAACCAAATTGACAAGAAAAATTAACAATAGAAAATCAACAAGGTGGAAAAGTTAGAAAGGTAGAAAATCAGCAAGGCACCAGAAGCTGAGGGGATTTTAAAATCAGAGATACAGCAATCACATTTACACAGATATTCCTTCAAGGCTGTACTATCTGCTATTGAGACTGGCTGAGTCCATTTGAAACCCTCTGACAGCACCAGAGACTTCATTTCATACGAACTTTTCATCAAAAATACACTTGACAATGGGATGTCTTTAAAACACAGAGCAAACATCAACTGAGAGAAGTTGTTCCTATTTAAACAGTGTTTCCTATTTAAACCAAGTGTTTCCTATTTAAGCCAAGAGCTCACCATTCAGCAGAAATAGCTCACAAATATGTCCCTAAGCCAGGCTCTTTTAGGATACTGGTAGAGTTGGGTGTGACCTCGTTGAAAATGTAAAAGGCATCATGATTTTATCATGGAATCCCATGATATCTTAACCTGCCAAGTCCCCTGTCAAATGTGCCCCAGGTCCCTCACTAACAGACCTTCAACACTCCCTATTTCCTTTTTACGGAGTCTTCATGCTCCTTTTATTCTGACGGTAACTTAGGAACTGAAGAAGTTAACACTGGTTCTACACATTTTTCACTCTTTATAACTACCTTTCATTTATTCTGGCATTAAAAAAAAATAAAATAAAATTCCAGATTCAGATCAGTTGTACCAACCCACCAGTACCAGACTCCTGCATGTGCCAATTTCCCTGGATCCCATCAGCATTATTTCCTCCTATTGAAATGCTGATTTTATTGTTGCCACAGTTTAAAAAGGAGCAAAGGACTGTTGGACTATCCCAGTCTATTCCTTGTGAAAGGGTAAGGGTATTTAGGAAAGCAGGAAGATTAAAAGTAACGTCTTCCTTGCTGGAATCCTCCCAAAATAAGCACAAATTCACTGAAAGTGTAACCACAGGGCTCTTCCAACCTGCCTTCCCTGGCTTCCTTTACTTACTCCTCAGTGATGCAAATGTTTTCAACCTCCACTTTACACATTTGTGATTTTACAGCAGAAACAGGAGCACACCAGGCACAGTGAGCATTATTTCCTGGTGAAACACTAATATGGATTAGATTTGAGACTGGGACTCCTCAGAGCTCAGCAAGTCCTTGAGAATGACACCAGAACATTCTTCAGCTCACCACCAAGACATTAAGAACACCTAGGAAGGTTCATGTTCCTCTACATGACACACCTTATTAGCTAGAAAGTTTATACTGTGCTGTCATCAAGAGAAATTTTAATAACGTCCTTTCACAAGCAAACCAGAAATTCAAGTAAACTAGGATTCTCTTGTTTGTTTAGTATTTATCCCCACCCAATTAAATAAAAGAAAAACCCTATAAATAATAGTCTGAAGCCTACAAAACCACAAATGCAGCACAAAACAAAAGCTGTGAAATCATAGTGAAACCACACTGAAATGTAGATTTTTGGTTCTAGCATACACTGTAGAGTAAGGAATATTTAGTTTTGAGGTGCTGCAATTCCAAATGTAGAATGGCACACAAATCCATCACCAGATCATGAGATTTTCGTTAACTTCAGGCTATTTTGCTAAAAAGGTTTCTCCCACATGCAAATTAAGCTGCATGATCCCTTCTAATAACAACTGAAATTTTACAGCTGAATAGTGACATGTAACTTTGAATGCAAAACCGTAACAGCCAAGCTGCAGCATCACTATTTTTCAATGAAATAAAACATCAGGTTGTATTTGCTGGTTTATGTTCCCCCCTTCAAAAATGTATTGAAATACTAAACAACATATATTAATCATGTAAATATTTATAACATTTGGCATGTTTCATAAAATAACTGAAAGCTAATAATATGTTGAGTATGAGAGTATTTGCTTTATGCCTCTGCTCTCTGGTGAGAGCAGCATCACAGCAGCCCCATGCCAGGTATGGCTCAAAGAAAAATGAGTTTATTTACCCTGGCACTGCACATGGCACAACTCAGGTCCTGCTGCTGGATTCTGTCAGAAAAACTATCATGGAGGCAGAATCTCTGGTGAAAGCTTTGAAACTAAAGCAGAAAAGGAAAAAATATTTGGCACGAAAATCACTTTTAAAAGAATACATTTGGAAAGAGAATTGTAAGCAGAGCACCAGGCAGAAGCTGAAGGCGCATTTTGCATCCCTGTGAGAATGGCTGCCAGGGAAAGGAGTCACCATTCCAAACCCTCCCTTATAAACAGCTCATCCCTTTGCCTACAGCCCCAATTCCTGCTCTTTCCCACTTCCCCCAAGATGTTTCACTGCCCAAGGGCGAGGATGGGAACCCAGAGAAAGATCATCCTAGCTCCAGACCAAACAGCACAGGCCACAATAAATATCTAAAAATGGGATCTGCAGTTGCTATTAAGTGCTGAGCTTTTATTCTTTTCCCATACAAGTAATTTGCTCCAGTAATCTGAACAAGTGGCTCCCAAGCCCAGCACAGTAATCTGCCCAGACCTATCTCCGGAGTCAGGGACTGGATTGTTAGGAAAAACAAAGGCACATTTCAAAGGTGTTATTCAAAAAGCATTAAGACTAATAACTATTCATATGGGATAGAAAAAAATAATTATGAGAATATTGTAGGAGAATCGCGTCATGTTTCGGGGCACGGTGAGTTCCAGCAATTACATTCACATCCATTTGCCCCCTTCTGGGAATGGTGTGGAACAACCCAGCCCAAACATGCTGGTGCTGAGAGCCCTTTTTCCCTCAGAAATGTCTAATACATAAATTTTTATTCAAAATATTTTACAATTAAATGAAAGAAGTTCTCCCATCTTAATCCAAAGGATTTACAAATCGTTCGATAACTTCGGTTCCAGTGATCCCAGAAAAAAAAAAAAAAAAAGGATTTTAATATCTCAAAGCCACAAATGCAGACACAACTAAGGTGACACAGGTGAACATTGCAGTTCCAAGGCACTTCTTGTATGTGGGAAGCTGAGCTTCACCATCTCCATGTGCACCAGCATCCACATTTACCTGGGATCCTGCTGCTCTCTGGAATAACTAATAAGCTCACAGATTGCTAGGACCTGGAAAAAATTCCAGGAAATGATGGAAAACCAGTGGCCATCCCTGGGAGCAACACTGGAGTCCTGAGGGGAACCAGCAGGGCCAGTCCTGGCATCAGAGCAGAAGGGCAAGAACTCTGATTTTTGTGGAGAGCACCTGGCACACTGATACATCCAGGGAATGGAATTCTGAAGGGGAAAACAGCAATGAGATGAGAGGTGTACCCAGATCAGGGTAAATTTACCCCATCTGGATGCAGAATTCCTGCAAATGACATTTTGTTTTCTGTTTAGTGCTAAAGCTGAGCAAAAAAATTCATATAAAAGCACATACAAGGAAGTTTGTAACATTTAGAGAATGACAGAATTCTGCTACAGCTGAACAACACCTACTTAATACTGAATTTTAAAAAGAAGCTGGAATAAAGAAGTATATTCTACACCAAAGAAGATAAAACCCCAAAGCTTTAGCCCCATAGAGACAGAAAAATCACCACATTTTAAAAAAAGGTAACTTGGCAGAAACATATCAATAAATCCAGATTTTACTGTATCAGTCCTGGTGCTCTTAATTAATCTGACCTGTACATGAAAAAAAAAATTCAGGCAAAAGAAAGAAAAATTTTCAGGTTAATGAAAAAGGTACTACCAAGAGGGGACTGGGGTCACTGACAGGACAGGATGTGATCAGGTGCATTAAAAATAAGTGGGGAAACAACATCATTACAATCATGATTTAGTATTTCTACAAGTCTGCACAAACAGGAGTTCTCAGGGTTCTGCTCTGGGGTCCACAATGAATCTCCTCCCCCAGATCTGGGTTTTTAATATCATCCAAGCCCCAAGCAAAGGAGAATTTACACGGTTGTTCTTTTTCTCCAGTTCTGCTTCACTTGCAGCTGAATTCACTGACCTGAGTGCCAGGAAGCAGCTGGGTTTAAAACATTGTCTGTGGGTCACTGCAGCAACTGGACATCACAGCTCCTCTCCAAATACAAGGTCAGGCAGTGGGGAGAAGTTAAAAAATGAAACCAAAGTTCCAATTCTCACTGCCTGTTATGCCAGTTCAGTCAGAGCTATTGAGGGAGCCCAACAGCTTTCTCTGATGCCACAAATTGAAATTTTCTTCTAGAGACATTTTTGAATGCAGTCTTTCTCCCTTTTTTCCCTTAGAAATTTCTAATACAACAATTTTTATTCAAAATATTTTACAGCTAAATGGAAGAATTTATCCCATCTTAATCCAAAGGATTTACAGACATCTAGAGGGTAATGTGACAGCAACACTACACCATTTATACTGCTATGCTGCATTATAGAAACATAATAATAAAAAAAGTAATTAAGGGAAAAATAAAACATGCCACAAAAGCCACTCTTCTACCTTAAAATTAGTGACTGTTTATAATTTGAATTTTTTTTTTTCAAAAAGTTACACCAGCCCAGCAAAAGGAAGCATGGTGACCTGCATACCCACACAGGGAAGTAGATGTCTGTAAATAATTCCACCAAAGCAAAGGCAAGACCTTTAAAATTATTTTTAAGACACTGCTTTAAAGTGTCTTAAAAGACTGATTTTCAAGACTTTAAAGACTGATTTTCAAGCAACTTTTATCCACTTTCTAAACAAGTCTTGTCCTGACAATTTCCTTAATAATTTTCAGTCCAAAAAAATCTTAATTTTGCTAACTACAAAATCCATTTTATAAATATAAAATATAAAATATAAAATATAAAATATAAAATATAAAATATAAAATATAAAATATAAAATATAAAATATAAAATATAAAATATAAAATATAAAATATAAAATATAAAATACATTTGAAGTTTCAGTAATCTGCAGCTGTCTTATCTACAGAGCAGTGGGTGAAACAAGAGGGTTCTCATGTTCAGTTTTGAATAGAAATTTTAGCATGTCTGGAACATTGGAATTAGTAGCCAAGACTTTTTTCAAGACTTTTTCAAGACTTTAAAGACTGATTTTCAAACAACTTTTATCCACTTTCTGAACACATTTTGTACTGACAATTTCCTTAATAATTTTCATTCAAAAACTTAGTTTTGCTAACTACTAAATCCATTGAAGTATATAAATATAAATTATAAATTATAAATATAAATATAAAATACATTTAAAGTTTCAGTAACCTGCAGCTTACGTACACAGCAGTGAAATAAGAGGGTTCTCATGTTCAGTTTTGAATAGAAGTTTTAACATCTCTGGAACATTGGAATTAGTAGCCAAAAGCCCCTTTGCTTATGCATTAACAGGAGTGGTTTTTAGACAGAGCTACAAGTATCCAAATATTTTCCTTGTGCCAGCCTGTGTGTGAGAGAGGAAATCATTTCACTGAGCAGCTCAGCCATGTCACCAGTGAATGGCACACGGACCCAGAAATTTGTCATTTCCAAACCTTAACAAAAAAACACAATGAAAGCCAGCCCCAGCAGTTAGCAGTGGGTGAGCAGTTGACTTTGCCATTTCCCTGTTGGGTTGCCCAGCTCCTGAGCAAACACAGAGCCATGACAGTCAATCCTGCCTGCAGTGACTCCTTTCCCTTTCCAGGACCCGTGCGTTTGGCTGTCGATTATAGACAAGCTTTGGCAGGTTCCTGTGGCAAGCGAGCTTGGAGTTAGTTCAGTCCCGCCTTCAGAAAGGAGACTCATGAAGGACAAAAAATTTAAATAAAAATGAAGAGGGGGGAGGAAAAAAGAAAAAGAGCAAGAATATTAAAGCTACAAAGGGCATTCAATAAAAAAGTCAGTCTCCAAAAAATGAGCAAAATTATTTTCTAAGCTTTGCTACCCCCAGCATACAGACAGTTCTGCTGCCCACGAGTCACTTGTACAAAACTTAAAATATCCTCAGTGTTAACTCAGCCACTTGTGACCCCACAGTGCAAAAGGAACAGGCACCAGAGCTGAGAGCAAAACTTGGTTGTTGGAGGGCACGGAGCGACGGGAGCTGCCTTCGATAGGAGATGCTGAGGTAATGCTCAATGAGAGCGGTGGACGCAAACAAATGAATCGTAGCTGCAGGCTGGAGTAATATCAGGTGCATCTCTACACCCCGAGGGCTCAACTCCTACACGCTCAGGTCCCTCCCCTGGAACAGCCTCCTGCAGTTTCACTCAGGGCTCGGGCAGAGAACAGGTACTGCTCTCGCAGCAGTGACAGCTCCAGCGCAGCGCCCGCCCGCCGGCTCTCGGACACCCCGGTGCCCGGTGAGTACATTGCTTTACAGCATTTCTTTCAATAAAACTTTGCTGGTATTAAGGAGGAAATCTGAGGTGCTCAGTTCCCAGCTGTCCCAGCAGCCAGGGTTACTCCAGCAGGTGCACTCACGGCACCAGTCTCAGCTTTCAGCAGAAATATTCACCTCTCCTGTTGAAACTCTCAGTCTGAGAGAAAACCTAACTCTTGCAAGTTTTTATAATAATTAACTCTTGTGGGTGCAAAGGGTTTTCAGCACCTTTTATTTATTTTTTTGATTTGGGGAGTTAATATATTGCTATATTGCTTAAAATTGCTGTGTTTGCTGTGCCAGCTTTGCTTCCTAGAGTCGTGTCAGGTTCATCTGAAAAGCTTGTGTGAAAATATTGTGCTCCAGCTTTGATTTATTAATTATTCCAGCTTCTGGAAATTTAGCAGAAAATCAGATCGTTTTCTATTTTCTAGTCAATTAGAGTGTATTAAGACATTGATTTATTAACTTGGTATGTAGAGAGATTTTTATTTCCTCTCCACGCTGCCTAAGCAAGTAATTTAATCTGTGTTTCGGAGCTTCCTCTCACACAGACACACACACAGAGCAGTTCCCGTGGGTCTGCACCTCACACACACTCACTGCCCTCCCAGCCCACCCCTCTCACCCTTGCTTCCTCCTAATTAACAATCAGTTGTGTTAAAATTTTATCTTTCAGTTTCAAGGACCTGGAAGTTTAGAAGGGAGGGGTGGTTAATCGCTGGAAAAATCTCAGCTAGAATAAAACTCACAAATCTTGTTCTTGCAACACCCTGGGTAGGTGACAATGGCATGTCCTTGGCTTATGCAATAATGCCACATCACAATATTTTAATTATAGCATGTCCTTCAAAATGTTCCACCCCAGTGAGTCCTCCTGGTCAGAGAGATCCACATCACCAGAAGGAGCCTGCAATAATAATGGGGTGGGCATGAGCAGCTGTTACGTACTTTGCTGAAGCAGTGTCCTAAAAAGAAATGTAATTACTGTCCCTGCTTGTAATAAAAGACATTTTGAAATTTCCTCTTTGATCAACTGGGCATCTTAAACAATTTAAACTCCTTTAAAACCCTAAAAAAACAACCTGGCCAGATATATATGCACATATCTATGTGTGTGGATGAATCCACATGTGCATATGTGTGTATACACTTATCCCCACAGACATTTTTTGTTTATATATTTACACACAATGTTCAACTACATTCCTGTTTTCTGAACCTGCCAACAGGTTAAAGGCAAGGAGGGAGCAACAAGCTGCTTTTAAAAATAGAAGGAAGGAAACTTGGAGCAGTCAGTCTCAGGCTGGAAAGGGCGACAGGTTCGAAAGCCATGAGGAGGTTACTAGTGCCAAAAACAAACAACTGAGATAACCTCAAGTTTAATCAAGATTAGCTGAATAACTTGTTTTCAATAAAAATATAAATAAATAACACTACTGCATTTCAAAACTAGAGAATTATAATAATATAGAACCATCTGCATTTCTACAAGCAGGTCTACAGGAAATAAATTCTCAATCTAAGGAAAAAAGTTATGTAAAAATTATCCTGCTGTTGAAGATTTTTTCCCTGTTTTTAAAAGATATTACAAGTGATGGCATTGAAGTTAAAGGAAAAAGCAACTACTTGTTTTGATATTTTCTTTCCAATACAAAATTCTAACTTTGGCAGCACAAAACATACATTGTACAGCTGTAAGTAACATTATTTATATAGGGACAGATTTAATTGGTTACACCTATTTTAAACTATTAATGTCCTTTTTGACTGTGTGATCAAATAGTTTTAATGTTTTTTAATGTTAAAATATGTCTCTCTGCCAGACACTCCTGTGAATTAGGGACCAGAGGAAGAATTATCCTACTTGTCTAACTTTAGAAATATTTTATTACTGGCATTTTTAAACCATGAGAAAAAAGGTATTAAATAGTAAAAGAGAGAAAGAAAACATTCACCTGGCTGGCCTGACCTAAGTTTAGGAAAGGTAAACACCCTTTAAAATGAGCTGCTCTCTGCACCTCCCAAGTCAGAGCAGCAGGTTCTGGAGCCATCAAAACAAATTAAATAGAAAGAAATAAAAAGCTGTTGGAATGCTCTCCTGCTGTACCCACGGCACAGGAGCTCCAAGGCTTGAAATTTCTAACATGAAAACTGCAACAACGCATTTTATCTTGTTAAGAAATGATAGTTAATACTCTGTCCAACAGGAATAACTTGAATCAAAGTTAAATACCAAGTACAAAGTCAGAGGGGGGAGGACAGGACACACAGGAATTTTCTTTATGAAGCAAAGGAAAGCTGGAAGAACAAGGAAATCTAATTACCATCCCTTTATTATAAATGCTGCACCTGAATGCAGATTCGGACATTATCATAAATGCTTCAGCTAAGAAAGCAATGGAGTTTTGACAACAATATCTTTTTTCAAGAATAATTAGTACAAGCACTTCCAAGAAGATATAAAGAATAACAGGTACAAACTGACTTGACTGAGTCCATTACAAACTTTCCATGCTAGTTACACATCATTAGTTAAAAGTAAGGGCAACAAGCTCACTTAAGGCAGAAGAAAGAGCTCAGCTCCCTACCTCAACCTCTCCTCCTGTCTCAGTATTTAATTTACTTATTTTTTAATGTAAAAATATTATTTTTAATATTTGAAAGGATTTCTAGCTATTGTTATTTAAAATATTTTAAAATACAATATATTCTTTTTTAAAATGTATTGGACTACTTTTTCAGCCATACTCCAATGATGAGACTTTAACATGCTAATGCATTTTTCCTTGCTGCCCTTACAGTATCAGTATCCAACTCAAACAACCACATTATAATCTGAAAAACAAAAAGCCACTTCTCTAGAAATTCCTTTTTCATTAATCTGAAGCACATTTAAACACTTGTTAATTTTAGGAAAAAGCTTGATTACTTTTTTCTACTTGCAGAACAGCTTTGCATTTTTAAGGGTGCCTTCACAATAACTATTTGAACAAAATTAATACTTCTATAACATCAGAAACAACATTTAATACAATTTGCTAGAATTACTATACCTGATGAGCCAAGCAGCAATTCTGTAGGTTTCCCTTCAGTTTTCATCATGAGTTGCCTGTCATTTTCTGTTAAATAATCCCTGATTTAAGAAATGCTAAACATCTCTACTTGAACTAAAATCTCACAGCACATAATTACCAGCAATTCTTTTCATAAACTTAGTATTTTAATACTACTAATTTAAACTTCTATGTAAAAAGCTTTTTTTTTAAAAAAAAATGGAGCTATCTCGTCACTCTTCCAATTAGTATTCCTGTAGTTTCGGGTAACACAATAGATACAGTACGTGGTTTTGCAACAGTCATCATTTTGATAATGATGCTTGTAGTTCATGATGAAATCATCAGTTTTTAGATCTCTGCCATAACACATCCTATAAAATCATGAGAACTTGACTGCGAGAGTTTCTCACGCCTTCAGAATCAGTGAACATAATGGAACAAGCCGGTACAAGCCCTCCCGACTTATCTAAGCAGCGAATCACCGGGCTGGATAAAGTATCCACAACCTTCCTTTTTCCAAAGAAAGGCAGATAGATCCTTCCCCTAGAAATCAATTACTGTCTGACACTTTTCCCCCCGAGTTAACACACTGGGGTGCCCGTGTTAACCATGTGCAATCTGTGAGCAGCAGGAGGATGGGAGGGGTGTTTGTCAGGCAGAGGATTCCATTAGTCAGACACTGCAGCGCTCATTTCTCTTAATTGAATTAGGAAGAGGAAGAAAATCGGTGTGGTTTTATCCTTCGAGAGATTGGGCACTTTTGAGGTACCCATTGAGACTGGGCTGTTGGGAAACGCCACAGCAGTGAAGAGAGGGGTTGGTCAGTCTCAGAAAGAGCCCAGTCAGCCGCCCAAGAGCGACCCATGCACCCCACCCTTGTGTCACCAGAGCAGGAAATTCCCTCCTCGCTCTCCCGGACCGGCCCGACAGGCTCGCCCCACATCCAGCCCCTGCTGGGACCTGCCTCTTCCCATCCCACCCACTCCACTCCTCTCTCAACAGCTCCACCTGGATTTCTACTTTCATCTTCTCAATGAACGTTCCTCCAGCTTTCAAAGAGAACTCCCCTCAGCCAGCAGCACAGGCAGGTGACAAGTGCTGCTGCTGGAAATGAGGCCACTTGTGTGACTGTGTCTGGGTGCGGCAGGATGCCAAAGGTCAATGCCCATCCAAATCCAGCCTGACATCCAGCTTTTTTATTGTTTTAAAAAAACCCAAATAACACAACATATGCAGTATGAGGGGGAACACTCTTAAGACAAGGCACTACATTCTGTTTAGTTCCAATGTTCCACTAAAGCTCATTTTAAACTTTGTGTTTCAGTTCCTGCACTACCAGTGGTGAAAGCCTTGTTTTCCGGCGCCCTCTTCCCTGAGACACCACAGGAGCTGGCTGCTTCTCCTCACCTGGGAAGAAGGATTCTAGAAACCTGAAAAACCGGAAACATCACGAGGCTACAACTGAGGGAAGCCAACCACAAGAAAGTTTTTATAAAGAACCATTACATTTAATTGTTTAAAGCAGAAAAAAGAATGAGTCTCCTCAAAGAACGTAAACCCAAGAAGCCTCATTACATCCCAAGACCACCGGGAAAGCCGTTCAAGTACAAGTGCTTCCAGTGCCCCTTCACTTGCAATGAGAAATCCCATCTCTTTAACCACATGAAGTATGGCCTCTGCAAGAACTCCATCACTTTGGTGTCAGAGCAGGATCGTGTCATCAAGTGTCCGAAGGGCAGTTCCCTGGAGCCCAAACAGATCAACCAGCTGGAATCTACTGTCAAACCAACTTCTTCTAAATCTGTCACAAACGGACTGTCAAGCCTCGATTCAAAGCCTCAATATCCTTTTACAAAAGAAGACGCCAAGGAAAACGTTGAGTTACAAAACCAAGCAACAAATGCTGCAATTCAAGGACAGAAACCTGCAATCCCGAAGGAATTAAGCCCTGGCAGCTCTGCAGCAGAAGGTGCCATCAGCGTGCAGCCCCTGATGGAGGGCATGGTCAGGCCCTCAGCCTTTGTTCCCGTTGGAGAACACCGAGACAGCAAAGGCCCAGAAATCACTGAGGCATCTGAAATCCTCTCCCTCTCTAACAAAAGTTCTCCTTTTCACACCAAGTCTGCGTTTCATGCACCAGCTCACCCGTGGAAGGCAGGTTCTTTCCTCCCAGAATTTCCACACAAAGTTGCTCCCACAAAAGGCTTTGGTTCCATTTCACCTTACATGCAACCAATGATTCCTGAGTACTCACCCCATTTCTATGAGCATCGGCTCGCTATCTACACACCTTACCTGCTCCCAGGTAGCTCAGAGTGTGAAAGCTCTGCTCTCTCTGTCTATGGAACACAAGATCAAAGACATTTTCTTCCCCACCCTGGGCCACTTCCAAAACCCCTAAATCCATCAGCATATGAACACTATCGATTGTTCCAACAGTACCACTCCACTCCACCAATACCATATGGATTTTGTAGGCCAACAGATCCTCCATTTTACAGATTTTCACATGTAGCTGGTATTAACAGGGATCAAAACTCTCATCTGATGGAAGAAACCACCTTGCTGTACCCAGCCTCCTTAAGCCCTTCCCAACAATACCCTCTAAGCTCACATAAAAAACAAGCAGATTATGAAAAGGAAATGACATTATTGCATGCCAAAGGTAACGCTAAGGATGACCAAAATGAAAGAGAGAATGCCAAAATGAGCCCTCTTGCAGGAAGTGCAGCAACAGGCTCCCCTGGCAGACCCAGCCCCACCAACTTCACCCAGACAAGCCACACGTGTGAGGGTTTGTTTGACCTCTCCAACAAGTCATCATCCACATCCCTGGGCAAGTATGACCAATCAGAAGAAAACTTCACAGCCTTCAGACCTGTGAGAAAAAGCACGGACCAAGCACCTTCCCTTCAAGGAGTGCAGGCACAGCAGGACAGAGGGGATTCACCTAACAGGTAAAATAACACTTTGCAAATCCTTGTCAGGTTTACACAAAGACAGATGGGCACATGTCATGCAATGCTTGTTTATATTTAGATTTACAGCAGTGAGTTAATCTGTTCTGTACTAACTGTGCAAAGCACACAGGTGCTACAGTGAGCAGACTGTTCATTCTCCTTAAATGTACCACCAATTTCCACTGTGTTTTTGTACTTCCAATGTACTTGAGTACTTCAGAGAATTATTTCCATTACAATGATGGTGAAAGGGATTTGGGGATTTAAAGGAGAAACAACAGAATTTTTGGATTTCTAGCCTAGAAGTGTGTATTTTTTCCTCTTCCTGCCCACTTCCTCAGCCCCAGTTTAAAAGAGCAATTGATAGTGAATTCTCTTTTCTCCTTGTTTCTTCCAGCATAAATGTCACTGATGAAGACTCACACACACAGACCGATGGCCAGAACAACGCGGGCTCCCTGTCCAACACGGAGGAAGACACAGGGATAGGGCCCCTCAATCTTTCAAAAAAGCCTGACACAAGCACAGGACCTACTCATGAGCACATGTACAAAACCCCATCCAAAACTGACAGGCAGAGCTTCCTGGAAATGCAGGACATGCCCCTGAACCTCTCAGTGAAGGATTCCTGTAACACATCCAGCCTGAAAACATCCTTCCACAGCCCATCCCACGACAACACCACCGCTCCGAACACCGAGAAGGAGAGCTCCGGAGCGGAGCCCTGCGTCCCCAAGCCCCCCAGCAGCAGTGCCTGTGACAAACCCTTGGCAGCCCAGCGTGGTGAGGCTGCAGACTTGGGGCTCATGGAGAGCTGTGATGAGCAGAAGCAGACAGCAGCCGTGGCCCTGTGCCAGCTGGCTGCCTACAGCCCCGGCGCCGCACGGCTGGACGGCGACGGGCACGGCGCGCAGGACGGGCACGGCGCGCCCGCAGAACCCGCGGCCGATGCTCAGGATGCTCAGTGCAACCCAAAGGGGAAAGGACAAAAAAGGACAAACCAAAAAGAGTCCACAAAATCCCAGCAAGGTGCTAAGAGGGTCAGGCCCAATGACTGCAGCAGAGTCTTCACTTTAAGGAAGAGAACAAGAGTGTCCTAATTCTCCTCCTTCCAGTGAGGTTCTGGTTACCAGCATCATCGTGAAATTTCTACAAACCCTCATTCCTTGGGCTTGGCCCATGACAAGATACATTCAATCTCTCTATTGTAAATAATGTTCATAATTTTATATTAATATTTTTAAGTAATTGAACTTTGCCTTGTACAAGCTCAGGTTTTGATGAGTGAATTTTTGCATTCGTTACTAAAGCCAAAGTAAATTAGATGAATCTTCAAGGGGTTTTTGCAATTGTATGATGTAAAATAACTTTTACAACTTCTTTTCTTAAAAGACATTTAAGCTCTAGAAACAATATTGCTCAATAACATACTGTCATAGTCTTTTTCCAGCCTTAACTTCATCTAGTAGGGGAGGTTTTGGGTCTTTTTTTTTTTCCTTTGAAAACCTTTTTATGTCACTGTGCAGTAGTTTAAACAAGCTTAAGATTAAAACTGGCTTTTTAGAATATACTGTAAAAACTGCTCTGTGTATGGATGCACTTTGCCATTCTGCCCTAAGAGAGAACAACAGCCCAAATTTAGTTACTCAGAGGCAGAGGCCACTTGAAATAAACTGCCCCAAATCCTGTGTAAGCAACCTCTTCTCACACTGACTGAGACCAAGCTGCAAATCAAACCAAAGAAAGCCTGCACAGGTTTAATAACTGCAGTTTATGTACAACCTTAAGTAAATGGCTGTGAAAACAACACTGAAAATATGAAGAACTAAGCAATCCAGGTGCCTGCTTTGCTGAGGTTAGACAGACACTGGGCAGCCTTCAAACTCCAGGCCTAAAATGTTATTTATATAATTTATTTCATCTGAGGCAAACTCTCCTGGTGAAGGTCTTGTTTCAGTGCATGTGTTATCACTCACTATCAGTTTCTGTGTCCTCTACATACAGCCATAAAACTATTTCCTCCTTCTATATCTGTGTATATAAACTGGCAGTTTTTCAAATAAATCTTGTGATCTGTACTTACAATATATGGAAAGTCATTAATGAACACAAATACATCTACTACACTATCTGTACTGAATAAGAGCTAGCAAGAAGCTGCTAGTTAAATTTTCAATTGGCAAGCAGAATTTTGGGATCAAATCAATTCCAAACAAAAGAAGCTTTCTTCAGTGATGGAAACTCACTATGCAGGTTAATTCATCCATACTTTTAATTCCAAATAATCAAGCTCAGAATTCCCTCTGTCTTAAAGCTCTGTCCAGCTTGTCCAAACTGCTGCAAAAGTTCAACTAAAATAAGGCTGTGTAAATTTGCAGAGTGTAAGGAGAACAAACCCAGAACAAGCATTATTCCCATAAAACCACGAGTATACATTTCTCATTGATCATTACTCAGGTTAGAGGCATCCTCACCTGCCTGAACATCACTAATAGGTGTAAACCTACTCAAGGAAGTGGAGTTGCATTGAACATAATGCAGAATTCCCAGATTTTTTTTAACTCATGTTTTGTGCTGTGCTGCTTTGAGCCAACAACTCAGAGCATTGTGACAAGTTTAGTAATTAAATAGTAAATGACAGAACTTCAGTTCCTGAGGTAAGGAACAAAAAGAGATACACTGATCTTTAATTTAATCTTTCATAGAGAAAAGCTTACCTCACATTATCAAAAGGCAAAAATATCAATGTGAGTTTGAAAAAAGGGAATGCAGTAAAAGAAGAAGCCAAATCAACTGAAATGCCCACAGCAGGGCATAAGTCAGTGTGAGGTACAGAGCTGTACATCAGCAAGTGCTTTCCAGTCCAAGATTAAAGCTTCAACCTTAGGGTCAGATGCTGCTAAATCCCTCATTTCCAAACATGAAATTACAGAGTCATGTGGCACCACTGCCACCCTTCACACTACTTTAAGCTATGTGCCTCACTCACCTCTGAGAGCAGAAAGCTTCAGATACCATTATCCACAATTTGAAAAAAATATCTCATGTATCTCTTTACTTGGTAATTTGAATTTCTTTAAAGTGAATGGAAAAAAACTATTTGGTGTTTCTTCCATACAATTCAAGGATTTATTCTTCCCCATTTCCATACAAATATTATTTATAAAAGCCAGCTCCAGTGCTGATCTGATCTGTCTTCTTCAAATTAAATAAAAATCTGTCATGAGGTTATCCAGATTCCCTGACAGAGGTGAACAGTTCTGGTTTTGTCAGAACTGAAGTAGAGATTTACCTCTGGAGGATTTCCCTTTCATGATTCCTCAGCTAGAAGGTTTTTAACTGTTTCACTTTCATCATGGAAGGGCAAAAGTAATGAAAAAAGGGAAACCAACTGAAGGCTCACTGCACAAACTTTCTCACATGCACCACATGCTAGAATGGACATGAACGCCTTCCAGGAAGACAGAGTAATAAACTGAATTAAATGTCACATTTTACAGCACATCTTCAAACTAGAAAAGATTTAGCATCCTGACTTACTTTGAAATACTTTTTAAATTTAGTGTTCAATTCTCTGTTCAACACAGAAGCACCAGATGGGACCCAAAGAACCATCTAGAACAAGTCACTGCTCTAAAAGCACCCAAGGGTGGATGTCAGCTGCTACACTGTGCTTTTGCCATTCCCACTGTGTATGGCATTGACCAAAATTACATTAATATCTCTGTTATTCAATGTATGTTGATAACTACAGAACACACAAAGAAACAATTCCTCTGCCCTGTTCTTTTTCTTTCCATCCTGCTGTTTCAAAAACCCATTTAAAACATAAACAGTTCATGTATAAATTGCATGAAACTGGCCTTTGAAATTTAACCATAAACAAACTGCAGAAGCTACTGGCTTTAAAGTGCAAGTTAGTCATCAATTATTTAATATATTCTGCTTAAATAATGACACTGACACAATATGGAGACATGCAGAATTGTTTTATACAAGTGTACAAAGAAACATGGGAGGGAAGAAGAAAGAAGAAAACCCCAAGAAATTAATTCCATTTTGGAAAGAAATATTTATTAAGTATAAAAAAAGGCACACCCAAGCCAATGCTTTAGACAGAAGTACTTAAATATCCCCATGGGCAAATGTTTTACTGTAGAACTCAGCGGTTCAGTCATCACCCAGCACTCACACACCAGCAAATCCCAGCCTATTGCCACACATTTGGTGCCTAATAATATAAATTATTTCATGCACTTACAGTCAGCAGGTCCAACTCACCATCAGGGATTCGGGAAGGGAGCAGCAATCCTCTCCTGCCCAGCTCAGCCAGGGCCAGGCACCCCCCGTGCCACGCGTTGTCTGTTTCCTGGAAACTAAAGTCAGGACAAGTTTTGTTAAAACTGGCCCTTCTCTCAGGATTTCATCTCTTACAGTGAATTCCTAACATTTTAAAAGATCCCTAATCCAAACCAGCATGTTCTTGTTGTGTTATTGATGCCACTGGACTTGTAAAATAGAAGTTGAACATGTTTTCCTTCCTGTTTATGTTGCATAAACAGTGCTATAAATATGATTAAATAAGCAAAAAGCTCATTTATGACTATAAATGTAACTCAGTACAGAAGATTCAATACCTGGAACTCATAGAAAAAAGCAAAGCAACTTCCCAGTACATGGGCAAAAGATGTACAGAACATACCCAAAATAACTAATGAGTTTTGTGCCAAATGCAGCCCTTAACTTGCAAAGGAGGTTCAAATGGCAATTCCCAGCAAACCCATTACAAGAGTTTATGAAGTAAGCAAATAGTGTTTTTTATCCACCTTTAGAAAACATAAACCAGAGAAACTTGCAGTGAACACAGCAAAAAACCCCAAATGGTAAATAATTTTTAGTGGGCTGCACTGTTAATGGAGATAGTTAATATTCTCGAGATTATGGAGTGAAAAGAGGAAAGGTGGCATGCTGCAGGATTAAATCTGAACAGAGTTCATTCAGTATTACACTAGGAATAGGAATCTGAGAAGAAAACCCCAAATGGTAAATAATTTTTAGTGGGCTGGCAGATAATGGAGTGAAAAGAGGAAAGGTGGCATGCTGAAGGATTAAATCAGAATTCATTCTGTATTACACTAGGAGTAGGAATCTAAGAAAACACTGGACAGCCAGGGTAGGGCATATCCAAGCTTCATTTCTCCCAACACCATCTCTGAATTGCAGCTCTGAGAGCAGGTGCTCAGCAAAGAAAAGCAGGACCCCCATCCCCTTCTTGCCCCCCTGGCTTTGGCAATCAGCAGCACAGAGACAGCTCAACCAGAGGCTGGAGCCAGATTCATTATTTAATAACCTCTGAAGGGACTGTCTTCCATTAATTTGGATAATCCCTTTTTGAACTCCCTTTACACTTTTGGCTCCCATAACATCCCGTGGCAATGACTTCCACTGGTTAATTACAATTGTGTGGAAATGCACTTCCTGCTGCTTCCCTGCTCTGGCACCAGGGAGAGTGAATGGTAAACAGCCTCTCCTCTCCCTCCTTCTGGCCTGTTTACAGTGGAGATCAGCAAATCCCAGCCTTCCACTTCTCCTTCCCACCTGTAAAAAACCCCATCAGTTAAAGCACTTCTCAGTGATTTAGTTTGATCTCTTCCTTTCCTCATCATTTCCAACATTTCTCTTGTTTTCCCTGCCAGCTGCTGAGTGCTCCCCTGACACTCTGACACATCAGTGGCTTCCAGGGCTTTGACAGTGAGCAGCATTTTGCCCCGAGTACATCAGTTTGCATGCATTAGACATTATATTTTACATGACATTTACTGTCATAGTGCTTCACCTGGGCTTCTGTAACACTTTCCTTCCTGCCACTTTAAGCTCTCACTATATTAAATCAACTTGAAGTATCAGCTGGTTTCCTCAGCCCCTCATTCCCCTTTTTTCCAGGATTCTTTATGTGTATGCTGAACAACACAAGGCTCATACCTCAGTGGAACTGTGCTGACAATCTCACTACACTGTGAAAAATCACTCGTTTCTTCCCTGACTCTTGTCTTTTGATATGTCTACATAGAACAAATCCTTTCTTCTCATCCCAAGAGGTACCACAGAGTGCCTCTGATGAGCAGCTGCTTTATTCCTGTTTTGGTCACTCAATATTTAGTGCAAAGACTCCAACAGAGGCTCTCTCTGTCCTTGCCTACGTTTGTTCCCAGGTGTTTCTGAAGAAAGCAGGTCACTCAATTACTAGTTGAATTACTCATCCCTATGACTTGAAAAACAAGGAAAGAAAACACAGCGAGCACAGGTCTTTGAAGCTCCAGGGATAATTGAGATCAGCAGCACCTCTTAAATTAATCACAGTAACACAGTGAGGGATCATCTCAGTGGATACTTTCCTTGCAAGTCTTTCAGACTTTATACCTTCTTTTTTTTATATGTGTTATCCTTTGAGCTGGCATCCTTTGTTTGTACTCACAACCAATGTGAAAATACTTTTTAAAACTAGGGACATGTGAGTGACAAACTGCTCATGACCAGCATTTCTTGCCAATAAAGAAACTCTTTTTGTTATTTTTGGTTTTTTTATGGTTTGCCCTAAACCACTCATTTAGATTTCAGGTACTCAATGCAGCTGTGATGAGCAATTTGGTATTAAACAAAAGCACATGATACTTGTTGAATTTTTTGTTTAATGACTTTACATCTACAGGAATGTAAAGCCATGACATCCAACACTAAAGTGGACCAAAAGAGCATCCCACAGCTCTGGGTGCCCCAACCAGAGTTTCCACTGGCCCCAAATCCTCTCTGACACAGCCAAGAGCAGATCCCTTAGCCAGAGTGTAAAACCAGGACATTCACTCTGCAAACCCTTCCAAACTCTGGCAGATCATGGAGAAGCTTGCAGACAAGCAGCACGTTTTTTGTTCAGGTAGATATTCTCAGTATCCACAAGGTCCTATGGCAAGAAGTTCTTACAGTTTAACTGTAAAAACTGAATAACATCATCTGTTTTTATTCCAAACCTGCCACCTGATGCTTGAGTTTGCTTGCAGTAACACAAATCCTAGAGGGCAACCACATCCACACCACTCCCAAGTGCATAAATCTCTATTTATACCCCTTTTATTCCTCACTCTCGCTACAAGTTTCAGCCTCCCCTCACACAGAGATTGTTTCTCACCTCTGGTGAACCTCAGAACATCATTTCCAGTTCTACTGGGTTTCTGAGGATGGACACTAAACTCAAGCCATGAGCTTGAGCACACCAGGAATCTCTAAAGTAGCAAGTTCATGAGCATTTTTTAAATTTTTCCTAATATTAACTTCACTCCCTGCTCATTACCTTAGTATGGGGTCATGAGGATGGATCAGAAATAATTTCTTTATTGAATACCCTTAGCCCATCTGCGCCTTCAAAGATTTTGAAATCTAAGAGAAGGACAGCAAGAAAATTTACAGATTTTTAGACCTTTCTTCCTAACTGTTGTCCCCCTGTTCCACAAGTAGACATGCTTCAGATGTGTGTAGAGTGTGAAATAAGATTTTTACCTAAAACAGTCCAACAGAGACCCAATCACATCATCTGCTAATTCTTTCGGAAGTCTTCCAGTGATTCTACCAATTCTACAGAAGAAAAAAAAAAAAGAAAGAAAGATACAATGGATCATTAGTACTACAGTTGACTGGTAAATTTTAAGAAAAAAATTAGTTACTGGAATCTTCCTGACTTCAAGATGCCACCCCACTGCCCTACGACTGATACCCTTAAACAACAATCTCCAACTTAAAAAAAATCTACACAGTAGTGGATCTCCCACAG
This sequence comes from Melospiza georgiana, assembly GCF_028018845.1. Taxonomy (NCBI): domain Eukaryota; kingdom Metazoa; phylum Chordata; class Aves; order Passeriformes; family Passerellidae; genus Melospiza; species Melospiza georgiana. Next base: position 7,492,460 of record NC_080450.1, read on the forward strand.
AAACACATTTTAAAAGAGAAAAAAAGCATTTTGAAGAAATGTTTCTTTGCACCCTTCAAATCTTGTCTTAGCCAGAACATCTATTTCCAAACCCACCTGAAATTCCCTAAAAACTGACCTGAGTTTTCACCAGCAATAGAGACAGAAGTGTCAGTGCACCCACCCACCACAGGCTGTGCTAAAGCCATTTGCAGCAATAGCAAATATTGGCAATGCACCCAAATTATCAGTCATGGATTACACTACATTTCTATATAACAAGACAGAAATATATTCTTTACATGTTATAGATTGTTTATATGCATTGTTTACAATCACCATAACAAACTCACCCTTTGGCTGCAGACCACCTGACAATGGTGTCTTTGTCTTTCAGGCCAACCAACAATTGTTCTGCAAAAAATTTTATTTAAAAAAAACCAGATTATTCTTATTTAACAACAGAAAAATTCTTAAGATGTTCAAATTTCCTTTGCCTCATTGTATAAAAATCTTTGTATTGTATCAAGATTTATTCTATTTTCACATAAGTATGACTTGAAATTCAAAGCCAAGAAATATGTCAAAATGGTTAATGGAAAAAGATTGAAATTTTAAGTGCTGTAAAAGATTCAAAATTAAGGCCATGGTGCTTTTTGCAGAGGTTAATTAGATTATTATATAAAAGCCTATATAGATTATTATATAAAAGCCTTCTGATGCAATTTTTGCCTATTTATTTACAGAATATCTACCAGCCAGATTGCAGAGGACATGCAGTACAACTGTATATTAACAAACAAATGCAGTTCCTTTGATACTGCTACAGTCTAAAAATTAAACCATAATTTTTCAGCTTTCATGTGACACACTTTGTTGTGTATTTCATTATAAATTTTAATTCATTCATAAAAGGCTCAGGGCATCTCTTTTATATAACTGGATAAAATTGGTTAAATATATTTCAGTGTGTTTATACCTCAACTGCACAACAAATACTCCAGTATCGAGTTTCTGATTGAGATGCTGAAATCCAACCCATTTGACAAAATATCACCTATTTCAATCAGCTGCACAGGCTGAAGTTTTAGAGTCTTTCCAGCTGTTCACACCAGTACAAATACCCACATTACTTTCTTAGGCCCAAGCAAATAGTTTTCCAATGTGTTTAATTTGCAGCATGTGAGAAATGGATTTGTAGAGAATTTTTAAAGTTTAATAGAAGTTTATACAGTATGTATTTGTATATAAATTTAAATTTTTAATTTAAAAGAAAAGGGCATAATGCAACAGCAGCATTGTAACAACTTCTCTCCAGCTTTTACACACCTACAACATTTTCAATCTCTGCTGGAATGTCATATTCCTCATCATCATCATCAGCTTCAGCAGCAACAACTTCTCTTTTCTGGTTCTGCACAGCAGCACCCTGAGCCTGCAGGTTGGCAGCCAGGGAGCGACAGCCACGCTGGTACCTGCAGAGCAAACACAGCTTCAGTTATTTCTGATTTAATACCCACACTGCCACAAAGTCTGTCTGCCACCTCCCTACACCTCCCAGGGCGAGCAAACACAGCCCCAGTGATTCCTGATTTAGCATCCAGCTGCAGCAGGGACACACTGCCACAGTCTGTCTGCCACCTCCTGCACCCTCCCAAGTCCCAGCTCTCCAGGGCTGCTTTAAAGGAAAGGGAGAAATATCCCATTCTCCTTGCTCCTGACCCACTTGTCTGTTTTCCAAGGTGAGAAGAGCCAGACTATTCAAATAGTTCCTTTTCATTATCCCTCCCTTTCCTGTTTCACTATAACCTATTTTCCACTGCTAACAACAAAGAGAGACAAAATTCCCAGGCCCCAAAAGTCTCTCCAAAACCGAAAAAAAAATTAAAAAATTAATAAAATCATCTTATTAACAATTGCTTTTTAAATCTCAAAGCCAGCTTAGTACTTTCTGACCAAGCTGTACTCGAATATTTAGCCCGTGGTGTAGATGCATTCTTACAAAAGATAGACTTTACATGCTAAACTGACTTTTGCCATGGGGCAAGGTACATTCTCCACCTAAAAAGAATTTTCTATGCCTAAGGATGTTCTCAAAAGCCAGTAAAATAAATACAATAAAAATAGTCACCAAGGGAGCCTGCAATTTTAAAATATCAGTGCGAGAAATCTAAAAAAGAGTTTGCCCTCTGGCACTAGGTAAAACCAGACACCAAAACCTGACTAATATGCAAAACCAGAGCAGGATTGCAAACCACTTTTCCCCTGTGAACTTTCTATCGAATCAGGGTAGGACCAGGTAATGGAAAAAGTTATGTTCACTCTTACAAAATTGTACTAAATCAGCTTCAGGAACAAAGGTCTTCCCATATTTAGTGAGTTATGCATTATATAGGAACAGGCTTCTGCTTGTGCAACGTGCAAAGTCAGATCTGGCCTGTCCCAGCACTCACTTAGGTACCAAAATTGAAAAAAAATACAGGAAACTAAATACAGTGAAAGAATCCTCCTTTTTCCAAATAATGCAAATGAAGAATAATGTTCATTCCCACAGGGATTTCTTTTTCTTTAAGGAAAGTTTAAGAGGGGCAAATGTATGGATTTATGTATTTGTAGTGGGTTTTATTTAAGGATTTTCTTTTTTTTTTTTTAACTTTTCAGCTTTAAACTGACCTCCACTTTGCTACCTTTGGTTTCACAAATGTCAGCCCAAGCCTCTGGACCAGTTTCATGCCCAGCTTGCGCAGAACCATCTGATTGCTTTCTGACAGCTTGCAGCTATCCAGACACTCCAGAACAGTAGCAGCTGTAAAAGAAAACAAACACACCAGAAAAACAGCTTTTAAAAACACATTGGTATGAACATCTGAAAGCTTTGAATGTTTTTTAGGAGATTTATATTTTCAAAGGCACTACTGAAATACAAATGCCCCGTTACTACTTTGTGGGAGATGACATTGGTCAAACAGCTGCAAAATCCTTCACTGCCCAAACAGGGAGATGGCTTTAAGGATTGGTTTTGATTATGAAAATTAAAATCTACATTCTCTGAGTGTTTATGTCTCTGTTTCTTGGAAACAACAAAACAAAGAGTCTTTCAGGGTCTAAGAATTTTCAGTGATCTAACAGAACCAAAAGCTAGAAAATGTAATTCTTTTACTCAGAAAATCTCCTGCACACTGAAGAAGCTTTCCCTTTCCTCATTTAGTACTTTCAGGCAGCACCGAATCCTGACACTGAAATTTTTATGATGATGGATGTCCAGAAACATTTACACATGAGAAACACTGTGGATGTGTAAACAATCAGCCACAAAACCTCTCATTTGGGCACATCAAAGGTAACGAAGTTATTTGTCCAGCAAGTAAAAAAAAACACAGAGAAAGGAGAATCTTGGGTTAATGAGGATAAAGTTCCAGGATTCAAAATTTTCACAAGGAAGCTATGGCTGTTACAAATAAAAAAGCCCTTTTGCAGTGTCATTAGGGTGAAAAGAATTCTTCAGAAGCTGACCATTAGCTAATAGAGACTAATGACTCAGGCTTGAAAGAGCCACTGGGCTTCCAACTGCCCTGCTCAGATGGAACCACAGCAGCCAAATCCTCTGCAACCTCCTTCCCCAGCCTCCTATCAGGGCTTCCAAAACACAAAGACATCAAAGAAAATGCAATTATTTCAAAGTCTGAGACACTGTAAGACATGACTTACAAATGTGCTCAAGTCTTTAAAAAGAGTGGTGATGCATCTTGATGTACTGAAATTACAAATGAAACAATCCATGCAGACAACAAGCCAGTGATGATTATTATTACTTCAATACCTTCCAGCAACCTGGATTTTTTGCAGTTATAAAAGCCCAACTGACTGATAGCTTAGGAGGAAGAGGCTGCAGAAACATCATCATTCACAGACAGAAAATAAATAAGGAATATATAAATAAAGGCCTCTTCCAAGTCCTGCCAGCTCTTGAATCACTAAAATATCTACAGACCCATGTAAATTACTGCAGGGCTAGTGTTTGTTTTTAATTCAACTTCTTTGTCACAAGTGACTTCAAACAGGATCTTGCTTTAACATTTGCCTATTTTTTTTTCTATTTCATCCTCAGATCTGTTATAATTAAAAATCTTAGATATTTTTTGTCTCTCACATTTTCTTATCCTGAACAGTTCCCATCTAAATATCTGCTTCTCAGCTGTGACCATTCTGGATTTTCTAGGGTAAATTCACTCATTGATATGCCCCTGATTTTCCTCTTATTACCAGACTCATAACTTACTCTTCTTTCTATGCCATGAGCCAAAGTTTCTGATTTTACCAGCAGGGCTAATGCTGTGAGCTCAATATGCTCCTTCCATACTGTGTTGTACTGTGGTATTTTCTAAATTCTGTCATTTTCTGTTGCACTCTAATTTTCCCAGCCTGTTTATTTTTCTGCTTCTCTGGCAGCCTTCCCCAGTGGATTCTGCTGTTCCTGTGCAATGGCATTCCCAGGATTTGCACCTGTGTCATTCCACTATCTTATCTCCATCATTACCCATCTCTCAGGCATTTTCTAAGGAAGTGTCTGCATCTCAGCCTTAGGAACTGGGAGAATGACACTTTCCAGCACCAGAACTAAAAAGCTTCATCTCTGGGCCAAAATAATTACATGAGTGAAATCACAAACACTCTACAGTGAGTTTATATCCCTGCAGGGCTCCTGTGAATGGCACAAACCCCACTTCTGGCACTTGGATAAGCTGCACAAAACTGACCAGCCTTTTGCAGTGTTTTGGAACTAGCCACCACCTTTCCCTGCCTCCCCTTATTGCTATCAATAAGGCCCAAGATCACACTGCAGTCAGTTCTGATCCTATTTCAACATTCATCCCAAGATAAACATAATTCCAAAATGCAACTACACTGTTCAGAAACTTCTATACTCTCTTTTTCTCTTCCTTTCTATCCCTAATTGCACCCAATATAATCTCTTTATACTAAAAAACTTCTCTTATTCCAAAATTATCCCAACATGACTCCAGCTGTGTCCTGTACACAACTGGTTCTTAAAACTTGGGTTTTTTTGAAATCCTATGTTTGCATTAAAACTTGAAGAGTCTCTGCAAAACTTCCAGCAGTAATATACAAAACCAGTCTATGCTTAACTGAATTTCAAACAAATATTTTCCACATCTAACAGTTCTGTGTTCTGTGTTCAGCTCCTGCATTACAGCAATGGCCAGTGTGATCACCTGCCAAAGCCTCTGATGTGCTGCCCCAACACAACATTCCCTGGTGGCATCTGCTCCTCCCTCACTGTCATTTCTGCTTTTGCTGCCCTCATTTTTCCTGCTTTATCCCTGTGGATTTTACTCATTACAGAACCACTTGTCACCAGGTTAATCTTCCTTTCCCTTTTCTACTGCAATGGCTTGAAAAACTGAACCCAGGCTATTACAAACTTACCATATGGTAAACAGTCTTCTCTCTTGCCATGTTTAAACAGCTGTGCCTACAATTAAAATGGGGAACACAAACATGAGAATACAGAGATTCTGCAACACAATATATCAAGCATTTAGCTCTAAAATGTTTTTAATGTTCTCACAATAATCTGTAGTATTTGCTGATTTAAACAGTGTAAAAGGAGGAGTCTCAGGGTGCAGTTCTTGGTAACTGCTCAGGAGACTGAGGTGGCCAAAAAACACTCAAGAGAAAAAAAGAACAACTAAAAATATTTTAAAAAATTAAAAAAAAAAAAAAAAAAACCAACGAGAATAAAAAATGAGGAAAGAAAAAGGCCACCAGTTCTGGGCTAGCTCAGGTCCCTGACCCATCAGGCTCAGTGCTGGGTCGCAGGAGCTCAGTGTGGTGCAAGCACTGCTTGTGAGAGACTAAACCACCTACAGACACCTGCAAATACACCTCACCTCCAGCAGGCCAAGTGCAATTCCTGTGCCCAGGGAACTTCATCTGCAGCTCAATATCCCAGAGAGATTAAACCCCAGCGCTGCAGCCAGACAAGGGACCATTAACACCTGACAGAACACGTTACACATTAAAAGCCTCCTCAGCTCCCCATGCAGCAAAAACCTGGCCAGGCACTTGTTTGTCCTTCACCAGAAGCAAAATCTTCCTCAATAAATATGCCTGGGAGTTAAACAAGAACAGACTTCCCCTGAAAAGAGGCACTTTCTCACACATACCAAACACACACACACACGCCTCCCGCGCTGCAGGCATGGCTGCGAGCAACACAGGCAAGAAAAACACCCTGGGGCCGTGTACCCAGCCCCTTGTGCTTTGTTACTAAATTGCATTTCAGGATCACAAATCAGCCCTACTACCAGCTATATATGGGAATTTCATATTATACATCAAAGTATTTGAGATGTTAATGCAGGCAAGTGTGAGGGCTCCCTTAAAAATGACTTTTACAAAGAAGCAATGCAATAGAATTACTTCAGGCCCAGCCAACAGAAATAAATATCACTTTAAATGTATAAATTGGCACAGCTTTTAGCAATATATGAAGTCAGTGTTAAAAAAATACAAAAATTTCTCACTGACATACAACAAAACTCTGCTTGTATTAAAAAGCCTAAAATATATGTCAGAGGATCTGCAAATCTTTGGTACAACAAATCTAGAGCTCCTCTAAAACTTTTCTTTGTTGAAACATGCAGAAACTCATTTCATCACTTTGTTCCTGTGTTCTGCTTTACAACCCCATCACTGGTTTCTCCACACACCTTGCTGTGGATGCTGGAGACAGGGCAGCATCCCTGCAGCCTCACAATTCCTTCCTTCAATCCTCACAATTCCTTCTCTGCAAACTCACAATTCCTTCCTTCAATCCTCACAATTCCTTCCATCCATCCTCACAATTCCTTCCATCCATCCTCACAATTCCTTCCATCCATCCTCACAATTCCCTCCCTGCATCCTCACAACTCCTTCTTCTGCCTAACTTAACAGCAAATATTTTTTAAGGCACATTCAGGCTTACTCCAAATTATTATTATTTTATTATTATTATTATTAAATTCGAGCATATTCAAACAAAGCACAATGTAATTCCTCAAGCACTGATAATGCAGAGAAACAGCTTTTGAACAGATCCTTGGGGATGCTCCTGGACACTTTTGGGTGTGTGCTCTCAGCACATTGCTGAGGAGCTGGGACAAAATCATCAAAATAACCCATTTCAGTCTGCATTCCCCAAATTCTGGCAGCTTTCCCCAAGCTTCTCCACATGTTCTTACACCCTTGAGTCCAAGTCTGACTTAAGTCCTGACCCCTCAGGAACAACACAACTGGAAGGGGCCACCTCTGAAAGGGATGGAAGGAATCAACCAACACACAAGCAAGAAATGAGAAAAAAATCAAATATTGCACAGTATTTTTTTTAAATGCTTTTCCTCACACACCTATGAATCAGTTTAGAACAGCAACCTTGGCAGATTCAATTTCATCATAATTTTTATTATTTTCTGAACAAAAAAGTGAAACACACATTGTGTCCCTACAGCAGTTTCACTAAAACTTAAATAACAACTATTTTCAGCACAGAGCATCTACTCCTACCATGGGGATTTATAATATACATTTGCTACTAAAATCATTGTGGCAACAGCTATAAATCAACTGAGATGTGCATTAAGATGTTTTATTTTATCAATATGAGTTTTTAGAGGTAAAAATTGCCCAAATGACACCACAGCTAATTAATCAATAATTATTAATTTAAATCAATAACTAAACTTTTTTTTTAATAGCCATAATATTTACTTTTGATCAATAAAATATGTTCCAAACGGTTTAGGAATAAACACAGCTGAAAATGCCAATTGTCTGAATGGGAAGAAAGTTCTTTCTGCACCCATTGAGGTGCACTGGGGGTCAGATACAACCTTGGAGCAGGCTCCTGGAGTTTCTACAATTTATGCATCAGGTATTTCTGTGTCAGAGAAGTTTAATAGCTATTTTAAAAATAAATTTTGCAGAGGTAAATTAGGAACAGCCAAACTGTGGAGAACTACTCTTCAGATATTCAACCCAGCAGGAAATTCAGTTTTGAGGTTTTTTTCTGAGTGTAGAGAAGACAAGAAGGGAAGTGTTCATTACTTATTTATGAGTCAAAGCATGCAAAAGCATCCCCAAGTTCAAAACTCTAAAACTTTTGAGTGTAATAGATGTATTTTTCTCAAAGGAAATAAAAGAATACTTTAACCAATGCTGGTTTTTGGGAAAGCAGAAAAAATATTTTCTTCTAGCACATGCTACAGTCAGGCATGTACAGCAAAGTTACTCCTCCAGAAAAATATTGTAAACCTGGAGCTTACAGGGATCATATTAATAAAGAAATGTTCACGATGATAAATGAAAATCATGAGAAAAAAAAGCAGCCAAAAGAGCAAATCAGCCTTACAGCACCCAGCTTAAACTTCCTGCCTTGAAGGAAGAAAAATATCCAAGGCACACCATTTCCAAAAATCTGATACAAACAAAGCAATTAATAAGCTTGGTTTGCCACCTGCACAGGCATTTTGGTGTCAGAGGGCTGAGCAAGAGGAGCCTGCGTGTCGGAGCATCCCTGCAGCCACAGCCACAGGCTCCTCTAAGGAGGACACAGAGCTCACAGCAACCTACCCAACCTGCTCAACTGTTGAAAAGTATGTGACTCCCTCTCTTATAAATAATTAAGCCACCTACAAATTAGAGAAAATCAGTGGTGTGCAAGCAATGACGACTGTCAAGTCTGGTTCTGCTTTAGAAACAGAGCAGGGCAAGGCAAACAAAGCCCAGTTTCTTAATAATCCCAGCAGAGACACCACACCTGCCAATTGTCTGCATAACCCACTTTGGGCTCGACCTGCAGGAGATCTATCAGTGGGGATCATCTCCAGGACTTGTTCCCCAAGCTACACAAATCACCACGAGGGGTGGCCTGGCTGCTGGGGACTGAGTGGATCTTCCTGCTGAGCAGGAGACACAAGTCTGGATCTACCCTCTGGTTGTAACCAAGAGGAGGGCTGGGAGGATAATTCCAGCCTGGCTGGGGAGAGCAGGAAATGATGCCTTGCACTGCTCTGGAGCACCCCCTGGTAGCCACACAAGAGCCCAGGAATGCCACCAGCCATCCCTGCCTGCAGGCCAGGAGCAGGGAGGGAGAATATGGTACAGAGCTGAAGTTCACTTGGAAGGAGGGAATATTTAATGCATTCTGTGTGCAGCTGAAGGTAAAATGGGTTAGTTAAAGGCCTTGCTCTTACTGTGCCTCCACACAAGCAGCATTCCTGCTGTGGGCTGCACGTGTTTGGGTGTTGAGCATCAACATGACACCAACACTGACAGACACCAACACAGTGATGGCAGCTTTCATGTGATCCCAGTTATTTATCAGCTGAACATCTGAAATGTTTACACTAACACATGGAGAGCTGGCAGAGTACCTCCTTTCCATCATGAGATTACCAAAACCCACGGACTTTAAATACTCAGAAGGTAAAAAAGCATTTAGCAGCTTGAGATAGTACTGTGCTCCAACAAGAAAAAGAAACAGCTTTATGGTAACAGAACTTCTGAACCTGGAATGAGCACAAAAGTTCTGGTGAGAAGAAAAAAACCCAGCAGTATCAGACAAGGCCACATTAGAAGAAATACTCTGTGACAGTCAGGAGAGAAAAGACATGAGCAGAAAGGAGTCAGTGCACTTAGTACCAGCACTGCTTTTCCTACACTTCTATCACCAAACCACTAAGCAACAACCCCCTTTTTTTAAAAAATAACGCCAATAGACAATTCTAATACAGCAAATTCTCTGAGAATGCCAAAAATACAGAGACTTGGGAAACATTCTATTTGGAAATATTCTATTTTTGTGCCTCTGGGTCTGAAAGAATGGAGTTAGAGAGTTCTTTCTTCCCTGGAGCCAAATTTACATAAGCATGTAGCTATTGCTAAATAACCTTTGCATTAGAGACAGCTCAGGGAAATGCCTCATTCTTAAGACTCTCGAGTTTCATCAGATCACTGTGTAGGGCGTTTTATTTTTTTTAATTATTACTCACACTTGTATACTGAATCACTTATAAAACAAATAAGGTTTAATAAGTTTCAATGCCCAAGGCTACCTCAACGTGATGACATCTCTGTCACGCAAGAACTGGGAGTGCTGCGCCCTGCAGCGATAACTAAAAAGCTGTTTGATATAATGGCAGGTTTAAAAGCAAACCTCCAGACCAAGAGAATTTAAAATGCAGATTCGTGAAACAAGCTAGAAGTTTCCTTCAAGTAAACAAATGTTGTAAAAAAGTAGCAATTGCTTAATAATCCAACATTTTCAGTCCTTCAAAAGCCAAAGGATAGGAGCAGGGAAGTGAATTAAATGCCATAGCGCAACAGAGGTTTCAACAAAGGAGGGCAGTTTGAAACACTGAAATTTGAAATGGTGTCACAGAGGTGCCTGCTGGTGCCCCCCATTGGGAAATGGTGAGTTACTGAGGACAGGTGGAAGCAGCAGAGAGCCACAGGCCCCAGTGCAATTACAATATGCAAGGCGGGGTGCGTGTTCCGACAGGAGCCGCGGAACGGCCGGACTCGTTCTGCACACAACGCTGGCTGAGATGAAACAGCAGCACACACCTGATCAGCCAGGCTCACGGCCACAGGGAGGCAGATCAAAGTCAGCCACGGCCAACTACTCACTGCGTCCCTGACTTGCAGTTTCACTTCATTGAAATGCAGGAGTTTCGTGTCTTTTCCGAGCAATTTTTCCGTGCCAGCTTCGCTCCGAGCCGCTCGGTAAATGCAGACCAGAAGTGGCACAAAATCCTAACCCAACCAAAACCCACCCTGCTCAGGGCAGCCTCACTCTGCTGTGATGTGGAGAGACTTTTTATCCCCACTCTGGTGGGTTACATCATTCCCAAAACCTGCACAATCCCAAAATCCCCCTTGCTGTACTGACCAGAACTGAAAAATGATCTTTTTTTCTCCCTGCTTGTTCAAAGATGGCCAAGCAGCTGCAGTTTGACTCTTAAAGTAACAAAGTGCTGGAGGAATCCAAGAGCAAAGAATTCTGAAGCTCATTGCCACAATTTTTAGTTGCCCCTCATGAGGATGTGCTCTGCTTTACACATTTAGTGATTACTTGTTATGTTAAAATATATTGTATTTATTTATAGAATAAATAGATTATATTATATACTGCATGAAGTATAGTATTATTTATGGAAGTATATATTATTTATAGAAGTATATATTATTTATAGAACAAATAGACTTATTTATAGAATAAATAGACTATATTATATACTGCAGGAAGTATGGAATTATTTCTAGAAGTATATATTATTTCTGGAAGTATATATTATTTCTAGAATAAATGGGCTTATTTATAGAATAAATAGACTATATTACATACTGCATGAAGTTAGAATCTTGCATGTTAAAGACAAGTGTTTGCTTATTTTGAACACTTATTTTCAGGTGATATTTTTGACAATATAATGTTGCTACAAGTGTGAGAGAAATTTCTTAATATTAAAATACTAAGAATAGATGTAATTATATATAAATATTATAGTTATAACATTTAACTCTTGAAATAAATATTTCCTGCTCTCCTTGAGCACCTACATGCATACACACACCATTCTGAAAACCTTTACACCCTAATGATCCCACTCATTGCAGTGACTTAAAGGAGAAATCAAAGACTAAATACAAGAAAAGGCTTTACAAATCTGACCATATCTACCAATTGGAACAGGAATTATGAGCTCTGGAGAAGAAAAAAAAAATCCCAGAAAAGCAAAGCAGCAGGCTCTGCTCCCAGGTCTATTGTATCACATTCTGGTTTCGATTCTACTTGTTGAGTATTCACCTGTTTCGCTTAGTGAGCACTAATGAACAGGTGGATGGAGCCAAAGCCAAACTCAAAGGAATTATGACAAAACACTAATGCATTATACATCCTGCAGGTCTCATCATGCCTGGGAATGGCAAACAGTCAGTCTCCCTTTCCAGATCTGACAATAAAATGATGAAACATCATTCTGTCTTTTGAAACGCTGCAATGCACACAAATAACGCTTCCTCCTGCTTAAGCAGCAGGTCCTCAGTTATTCTAAATATAGATCATTTCTTCTCCCTTCTGATTTGGAAGAGCTCGAGAGGAAAAAGGAACAACTAAAAAAAAAAACCCACACACCTTCTCCAGACCTTTGCTTTGATGTTTAGTACCACACTGCACACAAGTCCTCTTAGTGACTGGTTAAGAAGAGTAGCAAATTTATGCAAATTATCAAAACTTGTACAAACACCAGCAAATCCTCAAACCTGTGCAACTGCAAAGGGCTTGTGATCTGTCTTCACCTGCACTGCCTTGGTCAACAACCAAACCAAGAAGGAACAACAATCCCTCCCCCCACACAAACCCATTCTGCCCAAATATATTCGGACATCAAAACTGGCACAGAAGTGTCACCCCAGGATTACAAAACACAGCCCAGTACTTTTAAAGGTGTAAAACTTCAACAAAGCTTTCAAAAATAGCCCTTCTTAGGATGTACAAGAGGAGCAGTGCCCTGGAACAGCAGTTCAGGCACTGCAGATTTTTTCCCCATGCACAGTATATCAATTTTAAAACCCAAACTAAGAATTCAGCTCTTTTGAGTCACACACCATTATCAATTCACAAAGAAAGGGCATTACACAAAAAATTCATTCAGATTAGCAAACAAACTCAAACTTACTGAAATGACTGCTACTTTGAGAGTTATTTATGAGTAGCTGTACTGGCAATTTCACTTTCACTTGGGGATGACAAAAAAAGAAAATACACATGCATGGGCAGTTATATTGTCTAAACTGCTGCTGAGGAAATTCTCCTTTTTTCCTTACCAGGAACCCCTCTGTGCCTTTGCTGTCAAGGTCCTGTGGAGCAGTATAGGATGGCCATAAACTCAACAATCTTTTAAGGGAAAAGCAGTATTTACCAGGGCCTGGAGCATGCCATTGACAATGACAGTGCCCTCCATGGTCTGGGAGGAGGATTTGGATAACATGGAGAGCACCCAGTCCAGGAAATCTGCCATCCTGCTTTGCTTGACATCAGGGCGGACAATAAACCTGTCACAGAAAAAAAAAAAAAAAAAGAAAAACATTGCAGCCATTGACTTTATGACACCCAGTGAAAAATGATTTTTCTTCCTATCCAAACCAGTTGTAGTTCCTGGAAACAATTCTTCAATGCTTGTTTCCCCAAATCACTGAGGGTGGGAACACTCCAAACCATCCTGTGTTTAGCCCAGCAAGGCTCTGACCTGGAACTTTGTTTTCACTTCAAACCCAGCTAAAAGCTTGGGTTCTAGAAATTTCTTATCTTAATTATAAGGCAACACAATTTTCAAAGCTTTAAAAAAAATTATTTCCATTAGAATTAGCAAAAAGCTGAAACAAATAGGAGGATTCTGCACCTCTCTCACCAAAACCAGCCATTCTGCAAATGTGAAAATCAGTGGTCATTTTGCACTGTCTGTCAGAAGTCAGGCCCAAAACAAGAAACCAGCAGGGCTACATTTGGGGTTCCAGATATTTGTAAAGGTCAAGCATCTGTTATTTAACACACTAGATGGGTGAAGAGATGTGTTTTTAGCCATCTTAGAAAAGGGAAAAGATGATTTTCATGGCTAAACTATCATAAACATACTCTCAGCCCTCCCCTGAGCAGCCAAGCTGCAGTCAGGGCATCACTTCAGTGTCCTGGCACCCACAAACCAGGTCCTGCTGCAGCAGCAACTCAGACTACACTTGTTCTCAACTCACCCAGTGGAAACAAGGCACATGGGGAGTTGTGCTCACCCAGCACAACTCACAGAATTCCAAGATGTGCCCCAGAGCCAGGACCTGGATCCTTCCTACACCTACAGATAAGTGGGGAACCAGCCCCAAGAGCTCACTGAGGGAGTATTGAATAAAATAAATACAGAAAACACCTCAGCAGTGAGTTGCTGGGATGGAGAGGCTTCCCAGGCAGTGCCTGTGGTGCTCAGCAGCAGAACAATGAGGATTTGGGGGGAGCTGCAGGAGGGCTGGTTTGGGTGGAAGGATGAGGCTGCCTTCGGCCCAAGGGCACACGTGAGAGAAGTGACCTGTGAAGGGGCTGAGCTGGTTCCTGGACCCTTCCTCAGCCCCAAGGAGTTTAAATCTCTCTTTCCCAAAGGAGTGCCCTAACCTCCAGACTAAGACCAGGATAAGGATCAGCCTCATCTCCTCCTGCTGCAGCCACTCACTGAGCAGCAGAAAGGAGAATTCATGAAATACATTCCAGGTCCTTTGCCCTGTGAGGAGCAGCTCACTTTGGAAAACAGGAAGTTTTGAATCCTGATGTTTCTAAACTTCACTTGAAATTCATCAACTCCTTGGAGCACAAAGCAGGGCCCAGACACTCTCTTGCTCCCCAGGGACTCTCCCAGAGCCTGCTACAGAGTCAGACTCCTGTATCTTATCTGTCCATCTGTCCAGGACCGTTGTGCTCTGCCCACCCAAGTAACAGCCCAGCTCCAGGGAGGTGGCACACAAACCTCCTGTCAGAATGATTATGCTCAGAACTGGCTTTGGGGATGTGAGAACAGGGAAACGCCTTGCAGCCCCTTCTAATTTCTGGTGAAGTGTTTTAATCACCAGGCTGTTTTGAAAATGCTGTTTTTATGAAACTAAATAATTTTAAATCCACTATACAGCACCATTACAGCCTGGCACAGCTGGTACTGGAACCAGCCTAGTGTATTCTATCCCCACATTTGTGCTGAACATTCACTCCTAATTAAAATTAATCAGCGCCCTCTGCTGAGCACAGGCTGCAGTGCAGAGCTGGGGCTTTTACTGCTTTAAAAAGGAAAAAAAACCCAAATCAGTCACAACCTGAGCTGACTTCCACTAGAACATCCAGAAATGTGGACTGGAATAGATACTGAAACAAGAGACGTGTGTGTTCTATCCCTGCTTAATTTATTATTTTGTAATTTATTATTGTTGTTGTTGTTGTTATTGATCATCATTTATTATTTTGTAATTTTTTAAAATTTATTTATTCCCAACAAACACTGCTGCATCCGATTCAAGCAATATTAATATCCCACAGACAGCTGGCACCTTCCAGCCCTCCCAACCCTGCCATGTCAGATTAAGGAACAGCAGGAGGAGTGGGAGCCTTTCTGCCAAGATGCACAAAAGAGACTTACTTGGACACCAGCACAGCAGCTGCATCCCGAGCCTTGTCACTGACAACCAGGTAACACTGAGGGGAAAAGAAACCTGACTGTAAAAGAATTCATAACTGGAGATAGAAAACCAACTATGTAACAGCTCTGTACATAATACTGAATACTTACATGACAAATATTATGATGATCACACACATTATTACATTATTATGGTTACAAACTTAGCTTAAAGATAGTAGAAAGTTATTTTTTCCATTTAACAAACTGTATCTGAGGCAGAGTCTCCCTTTGTGTGCCTTTCAAAGCAGGTTTATTACTGAAGGTTCATTTGCTGAAGCCTTAACTCACAGACACATTGGGCTGTAAGCAGCCTTAGTGCTGCAAGTGTCAAAAGCCTGAGCCATTGGGTACCTGGGTGGTTTATTTCTATCTCAAAGGCATGACAAGTCAGCCACCTGGGCTGACACCCACTGGAACTTCATGTATTTGTTTAAAAATCTTCCCACAGTCACAGCTTCCAAAGTTGCTCACTCTGATCAAACACTGATTTTCTCTAGAAATCCTCAGATCTGGCTTTCAGAGAAGCTCTCTGGCACTTGCATGTGTTGAAAGCCTCTAACACATTCAAAGGCAGGGGGTCACCTCAGATAAAACAGTTTATTACATCAGGGGAAACAAGTTCCAGGCTCACCTGACTCTAAAGCAGCAAACAACAGATTGAAGATTCAGAACTATGAAAAAATTCTTTATGGATTAGACACAAAAATACAGGCTTAAATAATATGCAGCAAAGAATATCATTGAGGAGCACACGGACTATATTAATATTTATCACCCAGTGAATGACTGAGCCCCAGATGGCAGGTGTGGGAGCAGTGCAGGGTGTGCTCTCCTCACCTTGGCCATGTCCAGGATGCGATCCATGGTTGGCTGCCGAGCCTGCCCCTCCAGGGAAACAAGGTTCCCATCAAAACGGGCCAGGTCAAAGGGGATCAGGCAGATCATGGACAGCCACAACAGCAGCATGTACCGAGTTTCCCACGTCTGCAAAGGAACAGAGAGATATTTTTGCCCCAGACAAAGGAGAGGAATGATGAGGAGGATTTTATCAGAAGGCTAATTAATTATCATATTATACTATATTACATTACATTATATTACATTACATTATACTATATTACATTATATTACATTACATTATACTACATTATTATACTATATTACATTACATTATATTACATTACATTATATTACATTACATTATACTACATTATTATACTATATTACATTACATTATATTACATTACATTATACTACATTATTATACTATATTACATTACATTATATTACATTACATTATACTACATTATTATACTATATTACATTACATTATATTACATTACATTATATAACATTACATTATACTACATTATTATACTATATTACATTACATTATATTACATTACATTATATTACATTACATTATACTACATTATTATACTATATTATATTACATTATATTATACTATATTACATTATATTACATTATATTACATTACACTATATTATACTATATTATAATATACTATACTATATTATACTGTATTATATTATTCTGTATTGTATTATTCTGTATTGTATTATTCTGTATTGTATTATTCTGTATTGTATTATTCTGTATTGTATTATTCTGTATTGTATTATTCTGTATTGTATTATTCTGTATTGTATTATTCTGTATTGTATTATTCTGTATTGTATTATTCTGTATTGTATTATACTGTACTGTATTATATCATATCATACCATATCATACCATATTTCATTATATCATATATTTCATCATATGATATTATAATTATATTATATTATATTTCATTGTATTATATAATATTATATCATACTATATTATATATGTATTATTATATTATTCTATACTACATTATATATTATTATATAATTCAATTATATATAATATTATATTATTCTATACTATATATATATGTATTATTATATTCTATATATAATATTCTATATATATATGTATTATTATATTGTTCTATACTATATTATATATATAATAATATAATTCTATACTATATTACATTGTATTACATCTAAACTAAATCTTGTAAGCACTCAACTGCACTCTGCACAAAATTTCATGACTGTCAGCAACACACACACACCTGGATTTAATTGGTCATTGAATTAAAAAACACTAATATTCAATTACTAATTTCCTTCAGGTAAACAATATTTTACAATGTATTTTACTTGTGAAAAACTCAGGCGCAGCAAATGAGATAAGAATTTTTTTTCTCTGAGGTTCAGAGAATGTGAAACCCAGAAATATTCTTGGGAAGAATTGTGCCTTGCTTTTCTCTGTGAAGACAAATGTGGTGACAAGAATGGCAAAACAAAGGTTTTTTACTTCATTTTCTGCAACATGAATTGCCAAGAGCACAAAGTACCCCCTGGCTCCAAGGAACTTCCAAAGATGAGCAAGAGGAAACTCCCAGTGTGAGTGCCCTGAAACTCCAGAGGAGACAGAGCTACAAGGGATCCCAAACAGCAAAACTGTAACAAAATTCATGGACCCTCCCCCCCGTCAGAAATCAAGGCAACCTTGTTTCCCTCCCAAAGGAAATCTGCACCTTCCCATTCTCCTGTCTTTCCCTTCCCACTCACAAATATAACAGAAGTATGTTTTTCTCCTTAATTTCTTATGTGTTGTTTTCATGGGTTTACTGTAACAACTTCTGAAGAAAAAGGAAGTTTTTCAAGATTTAAAGGTGTACATCTACAGCAGCAAAGTGTCAGAATTTAAGTTTATTAAAAAAAGCTTTAATTTAGAGCAGCAATACAACTGTCTTCAAACCCATGATTTTTGTGACTTATAATTGATAATCTATCTTAAGCAGGTCTCTGGGATTTTTCTTTTCCCTTATTTAAAAACATAAGAATATCCAGTATCCTGGACTCAGACTGGAGTATTTTTCACTCAGTCATTTTAGAGATTTAATACCTTTCACTGCCCTTCTTCTAACTCTTGTTACAATCAATGTGCTCCTTACATGAGTACTTAAAGATTCTACTTGCACCTCTACTGCCACTGTTTCTAAATCCTTGGAACAAATCCCATGAAAAAAACACCAAAACCTCTCCTTGGGGAGGATATTTCTCCTGTGACAAGATGATGGTTTTCACATTAAATCCAGGTGTTGACACCAGACAGGGTCTGCCACTGCTTTATCTACTTTTCCCCAAATTTTTTCCTTCAGCTTTTCCCACTGGAGACATAAAAGTTGAACAAAAAGTACAGCAAGTGCTCACCTCAGGGTCTCTTGGGTTCTGCTTTGCAAGCAGATCCAAAACAGGCTGCAGGTCCCTGACTTCATGAGGGAACAGTGGCAGGAAACGTTTGTAGCCTCTCACCTAAAGCAGAAAATTCCAGAATTCAGAATTTCAGAACCCATCCAGCACCAGCACACACTGAGGGGAAAGGAAAGAGCCCTGGAGGAATTTCTTGATTAGGAGCCTCATGTCATAAGGAGAGTAAGCCTGCAATCAAAGTCTTAAAGACCTTGTGATATTTAGCTTTGTGGTTTTATTGTGATATATAACTTTGTGTTTTTACAAAGTTATTAAGAATTCATGAGATGATACAGGGAGCCCAGGACCACATCCATGGGGTGTCCAGGATCCCAAGGATGGAGACCCCACCACCTTTCTGAGCCACCTCTTCCAGGGCTCAGCCCTTACAGCCCAAAAATATTTTCTAAATTCCACATCCATCTAACTGTTCATTACACTTTACTTTTCAAAGTTATAACTCGTGTTTTATCACTCCATGTCTGCAATTTCTTTTGCACTCAGATCTGAATTTTTACTAATTTGGATCATTAAATAACATCAGCTATCATGAAAATGGGAAACAAGAGAACTAATCTTTCACAGTGTAGTTTAAAATATTTAATCACATTCAACACTTATTTATTTTAGTATTTTTGAAAGTAACGAAGAAAATTTTTGTAACTTACAAATTTCAGTTAAAGAACATTAAATTTAGGATTTACCTTTGTAATGATGTAGAGAAATTTAAAAGCCAGGTGAACTAGTGGGGGAGGAGATCCACTGTCCCATACTATCTCCAACAGGGAATTCATCATCCCCTCTAATGAAAGGAGAGAAAAACCAGTGAGGTTACATTCATGTCACAGAGTTTGCTGTACTTCTGATAGAACAGAGTGAGACAACAATTATAAAATGGAAATATTATCAGCCACAGCAATCTTGCAATGCAAACTCAGATCTTCCAGAGTAACAGATTTTTAAGTACAGACACAAAAATTATTTAAGGCTGACATTCCTACCTAAGTGGTGATCCAAAAGGTGAGGCTGCTCCTGGTACTTGTCCATTATACCTGAAAATGAAAAGAGATCTGTAATAAACTACTCCAAGGCTCTTCCAGGTCTTAACTGTGCCATCAACCCACCCCCAGGAATCTCCCCAATTTCTCTGGATAAACCTCCCACAAGCAACACTTTGCAGTGAGGGTGCTCCTCACAATCCTCAGAGCCAGTTTCTTATTTTGAAATAGAATACAGGGAATTGTTCAGCAAAGAACAAAGAATCCTTAACAAATTTTAACCTCAACAAACAAACCGCAGCTCTAACCACTGTGCTCCTCAAAACTGTTCACATCCCTTACTCTGTTTTGCTGCCAGTAACAGAGTGTCTCCTTTTGGATACTGACTCAAGAAAAGACAAATTGAAATTGAGTATTGAAAAAAAAAAAAACACCAAAACTTTCAGACACAAAAGCTTTTCAATTTAAACCCAGAATCAACAAAAAGCAGCTACAGAAATGAAAGCTGGATTCCCAAGGAGATCATTGAGTGATCCAGTGTGGCACTGGAGATTGCCTGGCTCACTTTAGCTATTTGGTCAGGAAACAGCTTTTGAATTAGAAAACCAAAAGCTCCTTAAGCTCCCCTTTTCTGTATTTGTTTCTCTCACAAACCACTTTGCTCTCTGTCCTTTTCCTCTGCTTGACACACCAACATTTACATTGAAGACATGACTCAAGGCCAACAGTGCTGCAGTTGACCAGTGGATGACACTGCACCACCACTTTCAGACACCAAAGCATCCAACAGCATCCTTGTGCAATTCCACTGGGACACCAGAACAGCATCCAGAGGGAAATTTCAGCTCCTCATCATCCCTGACTTCGCACCTGAATTAATGCTGATACAAACAGCAGAACCAGTGAACACAAAAAGTGGAATTGAGGAGCAAATTCTTTTCCCAGGACACAGACTGCTAAAGATAAAATAAAACCCCAAATATAAAAGCTGAAGTAAATTAACCTAAACCAGATGCTCTAAAACTATTATTTCAAAAAAGATCTTCCTATAGTTTCCTACAAAATTGTATTTGCAGATTAAACTGTTTCTCAAACTTCTGTTTCTAATGGTTCATCACAAAATGAGCATCATGAGTTTTTCTGAATTCTTTGGAAACTTTCATTGAAACTCTCTGGAACAGGTGATCACTGCATTCCCTGCTCCCAGATAAAAGCTATTCCCTAAATGTCAGTGTTCTAACTCACACTGAGCCTCTTGGCAGGTTTGGGACACTTTGTCCCAGAAGGATCAATGACACCTGAGCACACAAAACATTATAACCCAACACTGAACCACAACATCTTTATAAGTATACTGAGCTTGTATTTACTGGGCAATGATACACAGGCAGAAAGCTCACAAATAGAATTTAAATGCAAAGAAACACTCCACGTGATGTGACACAGAGGCACAGCAAGGTGATTTTTCCAGCAATGGTTTTTCCTGTCCCACTGATATCTGACATTTCCTCTGTGATGCTGAACAACCTCAGCAATGAGAGTTCCTTCTGTCTGAGCAGTCTCATGTCCATCATTCAGATGGAAGTCAGTTCAGCCAACCACAATAATGCTACTGAGAAACTTCTGCAGGCTCAGATCTCCAAATTTGGGGGGTTCTGCTTTATTGTTTGCCCACCTCAATTCTTGTTGTCAAAAACAAAGCTGCTGGGTCAATATTTTCACTGTGAGTTTTGCAATTTCTCCATCCTTCACAAAAATCCCTGCAAAATGCCACTCTGCTAAATTCAGTTTGCAAATACATAAAGCACTGAATGAACATTTGCAAATCATCTTATCAAAATATTAACCTAACACACAGATGTGCCTTGAAACAGCCTGGTGACCCAGGACACTGCTACATGCACCTCACTGTGGCCCTTCCACATTCAGCTGAAGCCCAAGGACAGGAGAGCTTTCCTTAGGTGGCACAAAAGTCAAACCAAGTTACCTCCACTTGGAGAAACAAACATGATCTGTATGGGTGCAGCCACTCTTCACATTTCCCATGAAATGAAAAGGTAAATAGGAAATTGACACTTTAAAGCACAAAATGTGTGTTTCAATGAGCAACAGCGTTGGTTTATTTGACAGATATACAAACTTTTAACTAAATTATGGCCTGGATTTGAACAGGAAACTGAAGGCCCAACACGAGTTAGAATTGAGATTTCTGGAATCTAAGACCTAACTTTTCATTTACAGTAGTTAAGTATCAGATAAGAAAAGAACATCTATATAAAAAACAAAATGAGCAAAAAACCACATCTGAATTACCTGTTGACAAAGTTCCAGCATTATCACTGACCCAAAAATTAGCGGTTTGGTCCCTTTTTGGTATTCAACAATAACAAAATGAATCATCCATAATGAAACGTTTGTGTCATGTAACATCAGGACCCCTCCCTTTGGCTGCCGCGCTTACCTATGAACCGTTCCACGGCCATTTCCCTCGTCACCAGCTCCGCGAACACCTCCCGCAGGTTCCCGATGAGCTCCGCGACCTCGCGGCTCTCGGTGAAGCTGTCCAGGATGTTCCTGGCGCTGATGGCAGCCGGCTCCTCGCCCTCCTCCGCCTCCCGCCCCGCTCCGTCCATGGCTGCCAGGGACAGAGGAAGGGTCGGTTCCGCCCCGCTCAGGGCGCGGCAGGGCCGGTCCCGCCGCCCCGCTCACCCCGCCCGGCCCCGCCGTGCGCCCACCGCGCCCCTCCCGCGGCCCCGCCCGGCCCTACCGGCACCGCGGGGCTCCCGGGGCCGCCGGCCTCGCCCCTCCGGCCCGGCGCTGCGACCACCCGGGACAGGCGATAACCGGGATAAGCGATAACCGGGATAAGCGGTAACCGTGACAAACGAACACGCGGGACAAACGCCGCTGCCGCCCGGGCCCGCCCCGCGCCGCCGCCGCCCAGCTACGGGCCGCCAGGAGGGACCAAAGGCAGCGGCACCGCCTCCGAGCGCCGGCCCGGCCCCTCCGCGGGGCGGGGGGAGATGAGGGGACACGCCCCGGGGACACACATTGGGGTGGGGACACACACCCTGGGGACACCCACTGGGTACAGCAACCCCTACTGGGGATAGGGACATCCAGCTTGGGGACACCCACCAGGGATGGTGACGCCCACTTTGGGGACGCCCATCGGAGACAGGAACACCTACTGGGGATGGGGATGGGGACACCCACCCTGGGGACACCCACCCTGGGGACACCCTCCGAGGGTGGCTTGGGGACACCCACCGGGGACGGTGACACCCATCATGGGGACACCCACCGGAGACGGGAACACCTACTGGGGATGGGGACACCCACCCTAGAGACACCCACTGGGGGTGGGGACAGTTTGGGAATACCCACTGGGGATGGTGACACCCACCCTGGGGACACCCATTGGATACACCAACCCCTGCTGGGGATAGGGACATCCAGCTTGGGGACACCCACCCGGGATGGTGACACTCACCCCGGGGGCACCCACCATGGGGACAGGAACACCCACCCGGGATGGGGACATCCAGCCAAGGGACACCCAGTGGAAACAAGAAGACCTCCTGAGGATGGGGAAACTCACCAGGGGGATGGGGACACAACCCTGGGGACACCCACCAGGGATGGGAACATCTAGGTTGGAAATGGGGACATCAGCTATGGGGTCCTGGGGATGGGACGAGGATGGGGACACAGGCATGGGCACCCAAGCACTGGGTGAGGATGGAGATAGAGAGCCTCAGGTGAGGGAACAGGGATGGGGACCTGGGCAGGGGGACCTCAGGGGCAAAGGACAAGGATGGGGACATCCATGAGGTCCATTCCTCACCCAGCCCACAGCAGACCCTGCACTGCATGGTGAATATCACAGCACACCATCCAAACCTCACCCAGCTCTGGAAACAACACTGGAACTCCACAGCCCCACTGATTCTACAGCAAATTCAAGGATGTCACAACAGGTCAGTTGCTCTTTCCTGCTATCCAGCAGCTCCATCCACACCCAAATGTTTTATTTTCAGGCTCAAATTCATTCTATCAAATCACAGCCACAAACCAGATGTACACTGAACAGGGTTTCTGCAAGGCAAGTGTTTTACTTGAGAAGAAATTTAAGTTCACAAGTAGTTCCCAGTGTGATACAGGTTGGTTTGTTCATATCTATAAACACCAGTGCACTTTGCTCAGACCTAGATCTTCCAGCCATCACTACAATCCCAAACTCCACTGTTCCACTTTTCCACTCTTTTAGTTCTGTTAAGTTTTATAACCAACCATGACAGATTCCCCTGATTCAAAGGAAGCAAACATTTTTTACTATTTGTATCATATTTACAGAGAGCAAAGTGCATTGTTTAAAACCAATTACAACATCAAATTTTAAAATTAATTAAATCTTTATAGCACAACCATTTAAAGTTAAGGAAAGTCTAAATATATCTGAGCAATTTTGAATATAATATTTTAGTATTAGTCATGCCAACCATCTGAAGTGTAAATACTCAGGTCATTCTTACCCAAATCTTCTAATTCATATTTATGGGACTGCACTTACTTTTGTACTTCTTGCTACTTCCACTAAAATCCCCCAGAGTCACTCATGTACCCTAGCTCAGATTGTGCACCAGTGTCTTTGCTGAACACTTTTCTCCCCAAATTCCCACTGCCTGTGTTTTCTGTAAAAATAAAGCAGTAAGGAACAATAAAACCCCTTACAAATCCATCAGATTTGACCTTTGATATTCCTTCCATAACCCAGTGGTGGCACAACAGACCAGCTTTGCCCACTGCACTCATTTTCTAAAATTGAAAATACATCAAGCACCAACCAACCCAGCAGCCACAGGTGCTTCCTCTCACCCAGCCACCTCCCTCCCACATTTTGCTGTGTTTTTACAAAATTATTTAAATATGTTACTATTGTAGTACAACACACAAATATTACACTAAAATTATGAAATCTTATTATCAACTTTGAGTGGTAATAACCCACTTCTGACTGTACAGTTAATTACCAAGGAACTAAATATCCTTCTAGAAAATACCACTGGAATTTCAGTTCTTCTAGCAAGGGAAAAATGAATGTGAGTAAATTACATTAAATTAAAATAAATATTAGAAATATTATTAATTACATCTGTTTGCCAAATGCAGCCAAAGGGCCTTGTCTGCTCATTAAATTAAACAGAGAATGTTTTCAGATTCACAGAATCTGGCTGAAATTTTGGATTAGGACATTTGACAGGCGGAAGGGAAGGGAAGGGAAGGGAAGGGAAGGGAAGGGAAGGGAAGGGAAGGGAAGGGAAGGGAAGGGAAGGGAAGGGAAGGGAAGGGAAGGGAAGGGAAGGGAAGGGAAGGGAAGGGAAGGGAAGGGAAGGGAAGGGAAGGGAAGGGAAGGGAAGGGAAGGGAAACAGAAGACCATGGAGAAAGGGGGGGGAACAGAAAGAAAACTAACCCAGGACTAACAAGGGCAGACACAAAAACTTGCTTCCAGCAGCACTGTCCCACAAGTGCAGCTCCCCATACCAAACTGCAGCTGGAGCAGGGCTGGGAAGATGCTGCTGTGGGGCAGCTGTGGGAGCAGAGCACAGAGGTGAGAGAGCAGCAAGGGCAGGCTGGCTGTGCTGCTTTCCAGGCCACTGGAGCCTTGACAAACAGTGCAGCCCTTTCCTCCAGTAGGGAGGAATCTGTGCAGGGAAACCAGTGCCCAAGTTAAAGATTACACAATTGCTTTTAGTTAGTGAGGCTCAAAGTGCATTCAACCTTCCCCATATCAGGTGTTTTACCACCAATTCTGAGTTTGTGGTACTTGGGATGAGCAGGGGCTGCTCATTCCTAGGGGATTGTGGCAGAATTTCTCAGATTACCTGGTTACTTCAGAAGTTTCCTCATCATGTTTAGGGTAGAGCCCCTGTACCCTGTCCCAAAATGGTTCCAGTGGTTGATGTAATTAAAGAGCTGATACAACTTGTTCCGTTTCTCAAACCCTGGAGCTTTGGGTATTTTACTGTGATAGGCAGAGAAAAAAGAGCTGCTGAAGCCCCCAAACATGCCAGCAATGGCCAGCTCAAACTCTGAGTGGCCATAGAAGCAGGCAGGGTCAAATATGATCGGCCCAGAGTCATCCTCAGCCACATTCCCTGCCCACAGGTCCCCGTGCAGGAGAGCAGGAACAATTTCCACATCACAGAACATTTCAGGAATCTTTGGCTGAAAAAGCATAAACAGACATTAACAAATAAGAGTTTTGAAGAAAATAATGAATAAAATTAAGTACTGCAGCATGTTAGAGCCTGAGGTGGCCAAATGCTGCCTGTGTTCAGCCCTCACGGACACTAATGTCAACAAGAACAAACCAGTGATAAATGTTCTGGATTGTTCTTGACAGAGCTCAGCAAAGCATTTAATTCACAGTGTGGTATCAGCACCTGGTACTGATGTATTGTTTCTAGACATGGATACTGTTGGCTGTCATGAGAAATAAAAAATAAATTCATTTAAACGAAAAAGTTTCAATGGCAAAAAGAACTGCAGTAAGCATCTGGACCAATGGACAGAAGAGAGAGAGAACACCCCTGGTGCTCCCTGAGTGCTGCATGGAACATGGCCTGAACCAGCCTCAGCCTGGGCCAGGTAAAATACAAATCTGTCCAGGCAGCAGAATTTCAACCACCTCGTAACACCAAGCTCTTAGGATTTACCATATGCTTATTATTACTAGCTGTATTCTCAGAAATAAATGTTAATGCTGAATTGCAGGGTTTTTTTCCACTATCTACAAAATTAAAATAGTAACAGGAACTCCATTCAGCTGACAGTGTTGCTGGACCCTCTGTGAAGCTCATCCAGACCCTGCTCTTCATTCCAAGCTGGGTAAATCCCTTAAAAAACACCTTTACAATCCCACTGATACACATTTTCTGAAATTCTAGGAAACAGATTTAAAACATGGCTCATACTTTCAGCTGTGACCAGAGCTCTCTGGCTTCTCTGTCTCCATAATCCTTTTCAATCAAATCCAGCTGAGCCTGGAGCCGGTGGCGGATGAAGAAGGATGGCCAGTCACTCTGCCACTCATTCACCTGCAAACACAGCACAGCTTGGTCACACACAATTATTTTAACACACAATTATTTTAACACACCCATTCACCTGCAAACACAGCACAGCTTGGTCACACACAATTATTTTAACACACAATTATTTTAACACACCCATTCACCTGCAAACACAGCACAGCTTGGTCACACACAATTATTTTAACACACATTCACTCAGTGTCAATAAGAGAGATCCAGTTAAAGCATTCAGAGCTGACACAATGGCCTGGACAATGTCAGTGTGACCAATACACAGCAACATCAGAAGTTTTGTTTTGGGACTGCTGCTCCCCACCACACTTTGGTGGGGCTCTCTTTAATGTAAGTTGAGATTCTGGCTGTTTTCATTCATTCTCATTTTTAAATGTATTTTAGAGGGAGAGTTTCTGGTGAGATCATTTAAGTCGTTCAATATCCTGTTTCAATCTTTCTGGAAACGTAGAAGTATTCTTTTATTCTTACTGGGTAATACATTTTAATTTGATGAAAAGCTGTACTTAGCAAAGAGTTTGAGATACTGAAGGTTCATTCAGTTGTTGTAGAATGAAATCCTGAGAGGTGCAGAGCCAGAAAATGGTGGAATTATCTCCAAGAGCCCTTTTCTCTCCAAGAGCCTTTTCCAATGGCTCATGAGCTGTTACATGATGAGGCTCTCCAAGATCCATGCAGTAGGGGTTAATAAAACCAAGATATGTTTTATATGAAGGGACTTTTTTTAAATATCACCAAGCTAAAGAACCAGAGCTTCATTCCAAATCCTCACTACACCCACCGTGCCTGCTGGCCACAGACAGCACCAGGGAACAGGGAAAGCAAACTTTGGTCAGAAAGCTGCAGACAAAAGGAGTTTCCAGACCTCTCCAAGTGCCTTTCACAGCTGTGGAGCAGACCATACCTGTGGGATGTAACCACAGCAAGTGGCTGTGTGGAATCCAAACTTATCCACAAACTGGGCCTCAGAGTGACCAGCTCCTTTTCCTACAGAACAAAATAAATATTAGGGGATTTGAGATATTTACATGGTAAAGTTTGCAAACACAGAACTTAAGGCGGGAAAAATAACTTTAAGCAATGAATTACACTTGTTTCATGGTCACTATCCTTTCTAAAGCTGGAAAGAAATCTTTTGGACTTGAAGATGCTGGAAATGGAGACATAGTGAGTCACAGACAGTGAGTTTGCTTTGGATGCAGGAGTTGGACATTCAGGAAAGGAGCCCAAATACAGAATCACAATCTGCTCTTTTGGCACTTGGACATGTTGCCATTAAATGTAGCTTGGGTTTGATTCACAGATTATTTGGGACCTGCCAGTCATTTGACATTCACTCCAAAATAATGGATTATGATTTGTCCACCACTAAGAGTCAGACCCAGCCCACTCTGAAGTCATGGGAACAACACAGATACAGACTGGCACTTCAGATTTTAATAGTACTGACTCAAAAAGTAATTCTTTATATAACTGATTTTTCTTTTCATTCATGCTTTAATTCACTTTGAGGAGCAGCAATTTTTTAATATTTTGCTACTTATTTGAGTTCAAAAATGTCATCCCCAGCATCTTTAAAGGGGAACTTAATTCTGCGTTTCACAAAGGACAATAATCTGTAATCAGTTAATTATCTAAACCAACAGCAAGCAAAGAAAGGGATCTCTGTAAGCTCAAGAAGATTTTAAGAGAGTGCATGACAGTGAAGAAGAGTCCAAATTGTCAGTTTGACTTGGGAAAGTTGAAAGCAATGCTGCACCACAGCCAAAGGAATTGGTTCCTTTTTGGTTTAGTACATTCCATCAATGCTTTACCAATTGTGCTTCCCTCAGCCCTCAGCTTCTCCCCAAGTTTCTGGTTATGAAGATGAAGCTCTGCTATCTGCTCTCCCAGCTTTGAAGAGTATCTGTAGGATGAAATAAACCAAAATGAAGCTGAAACAAGTGAACAAGTATTACATGGGGGAAAAAAACACTCAAATACGACCAAGGCTATTCTTGGCAAACAGAGAACCTTAATCAATTTCACAAGCACCTAACAGGGAGCAAATGACTTGACAACAGCTCTGATGACACAGATAATACAACAAACACACTAAATGCTCTTGCAAGAAAGGTAAAGAGAACACGAGGTTGCATAAACAGGAGCAGAAAGGGAGGAGGACGGTGTGCTCCTCCTTATCAGCCCCACCATCAGCAGAGAACAGAACGTGCTATCTCCTGTTGGGCTTTACCTTTCCAAATCAGCTGAACAGCAGCGGAAAGGTAAGTCTGAAAAGAAGCCATAGGCACGGATTGAATCTAGTTTAGTTTTTAGACAACTAAAAACCAGTTAAATATTCCACAGGTATCTTAACAGGAGTCTCAAGGACAGAAACTAATTTCTTCTCAATTCCCAGAATGGGGGGGGGAAATGATGGATTTAAAAATGCAACCAGGACTAAGGTTAGACATTGGAAAATCCTTTCTAGGAACAGTGGTGTGGATTAGAATAAACTGTTTGTGGAGGCTGTGGAATTGTCATTATTGTCCCAAATAAAATAGATGGGTGGGACAAGCAGCTGCCAGAAGAGCCATAGGAATGACTCTGCTCCCAGATGGAGGCCTGGAACACAGCAGTGCTCCTGAAAATTTGTTTTCAGCAACACAGGACTCCTGAATTCCATGTTCAGGCTGGCTGACAGATGAAATGCAGATTCATGTTATCTTAACTTAATCATAGCTTAAATCATACTGGAAGATTCTACAGAGAGAAGCAGAAGTTTCAGAGACCTAAGTAGCCTGTAAGGTTAAAGAAACCTGTTGGGCTGGGAAAAGAAAAATCTCAGTGAGAGAACAATGAGCTAAACTCAGCTGTGATTAAATTCAGTGCAACAGCATCTCAGCACACGTGGAGCAGCACACAAATGAGCAGTGGCAGCATTTCTAGTGCAGGAAAAGCCAAATATGGACAAGGAGTGTGTATACACATATACAGATACATACACACATTTATATTTTATAAATACAGATCTCAACAGAGAGAAGCTCTGTCTCACAGACTAAAGCAACTCTGCTCATGAAGTTTCCTGGCTGACTGTAAAACATTAAAAAAATGTGTCCCAAAACACAGTAAAAAGAGCTGCATGGACATACTTGTTGAGGTGCTTCATCTTTAGGTACTCCATGGCAAACATGGCTCCTCCTCCAGGCAGGTCAATCACTTTGATGGGCTGAGGCACTCTCACAATGTTGGTTTTCTGAATGGCTTCCAAACTTGCCATTTCCCCTTCAAACATTTTTCTAGCCTGTCAAGGAATAAGAATATCCAGGCTTTGGACAAAGTGGCAAGGAGTTAATTCCTCCTGGTAAAAGGAGAGAGCTGCAGCAAGGCTTCATTCCACATAGGAAGATTTAAGGCCTTAACTCTTAATTCTTCTTCTTTTTCCCAAATTCATCCCAGGGTTGTAGGATATGTCACATTTCACCCTGATTTCCAGCTGCTTATGAAGATCCCAAACTACCTGGATGCAACAGCACCTCTGAGGATAATGTGGCCACAGCTAAATGAGGTAACACTGAGCCCTTAAATTGGTTCTTCTTTCCCCACAGGCCACGGGATGGAGATGACAGCACAAATACTCAGCATGTGCTCTGCATTTTTGTAGCAAAGGTGCTGTTTTTCACAGCAGTTTAGGATGATTTTGATATGATGAAGCAAATTTCTGATGCACTGTGGTGTTAGGAAAAGCAATTGAGTATTCATTTAGTAGTAGAGAAGTCAAGAGTTTGGCTTGAGAAGCTGCAAAGGTTTTACTTTTAGAAATGTCAAAAGCAATGGGGACGTTTGAAATTTCTGTAGCTTTAAAGATAATAGCGAGTTTTGATTGTGCCCTCCCATTATCAATCCTCCCAACTGGAACATGAAAAGGAATGCAGTGAATGCAAAGTCAGCTCTGAGCTTCCCCAAACTCCAAGTACCACAGTAAAAGCTTTGTGCTTGGCCTCCTTTTTACAGGAATTACAACTCATTCCTGCTGTTGAGGGTTATCAGATTGCATTACACTGCATTTCACACCAACCAAACCTGCTCCATTAATTCTGGATATAAAACACACACAGCTTTAAAAAGAAAACTCAGAACTGCGATAATTATGTATTATTAACGATCAGCTGCTTTTAAAATAAAAAGCTATCTCTATGCAATCATAAGATCTGCTGGCATTGACCTGAGGTTTGTGGTTGATTTTCACAAATACCCGTCCTCTGTCTGTCTCATACGTTTGGCCTTGGCTGATGCATCCTCCCCCTGAGCTCCCCAGTGCCTTCAGCAGGTTGGTGTTCAGCTCTGCCTTCAGGATCTTCTCCATGGTCATTTCCAGGCTGCTGCAGCCGCTCCTCTGCTAAACCTGCTGCGAAACAGGATTAAAGGTCTGGGTCCTTCTGCCACTGTCACTCTGCGATGAGGTAGGAAGGGCCACCCACCACAGGAAAAAAATTTAAAGAGCACAGCTATGAAAATAGCTCAGCCAGAGACAATGTTTCAAAATACTTTGCTTTTATAGCTACACATGAAAAATAATTTTTTTTATAAATATTGGCTACAATAAACTGGAGAGGTTAATTCTAGGAGAGGTGGGTCCTGGGGCCTCTCAGCGGTGCTGGAGCTGCTGGTATTTGTAGTTTGGAGCCGCTCTAAAGCTCGGGATCGGCTGCGGAAGAGCGGTTTTAGGCCGATCCGCTAGAGGGAAGCTGAAGGCAGCCCCAGGAATGGCCACAGGCGCTGTAACGGGGGCATTTGGTGTGAAATCCGAAGGGATGTGATTAAATCCGCTAATCGGCCGGGTAGGGTGCGGGGAGGAGGGTGAGGCAGGCGGGGATCCCTGCGGAAATTCCGGTGGTGCGGGACAGTGCCGTGGGGACGGGGAGATCCCGGCCGGGCTGCGGGACGGGACCTGCGGGCACAGCGCGGCTGAGCGGCACCCCCGGGGCCCGACGTGAGGGGGGCTGGTTCCTACAGTGATGGAGGGCTCCCGGTGTGAGGGGAGGCTGCTCCCGCTGTGAGGGAACAGTTCCTGCAGCGACGGAGAGCTCTTCCCGGTGTGAGGGGGGCTGCTCCCGGTGTGAGGGGGGCTGCTCCCGGTGTAAGGGGAGCTTGTTCCTACAGTGATGGAGGGCTCCCGGTGTGAGGGGAGCTGCTCCCAGTGTGAGGGGAGCTTGTTCCTACAGTGATGGAGGGCTCCCGGTGTGAGGGGAGGCTGCTCCCGCTTTGAGGGAACAGTTCCTGCAGTGACGGAGGGCTGCCCCCCGTGTGAGGGAACAGTTCCTGCAGTGATGGAGGGCTGCTCCCGGTGTTAGAGGCGGCTGCTCCCGGTGTGAGGGGAGCTTGTTCCTACAGTGATGGAGGGCTCCCGGTGTGAGAGGCGACTGCTCCCGGTGTGAGGGGCAGCTCTTCCCGCTGTGAGGGAACAGTTCCTGCAGTGATGGAGGGCTGCTCCCGGTATGAGGGGAGCTTGTTCCTGCAGTGATGGAGGGCTCCCGGTGTGAGGGGCAGCTCTTCCCGCTGTGAGGGAACAGTTCCTGCAGTGATGGAGGGCTGCTCCCCGTGTGAGGGTAGCTCGTTACTGCAGTGATGGAAAGCCGTTCCCGGTGTGAAGGGAGGCTGCTCCTGCAGTGAGGGGCGGCCACTCCCGGTGTAACGGGGGCTGTTCCCGATGTTATGGGAACAGGTGCTGCCGGTGCGAGGGGATGCTGTTCCCGCCGGAACGGGGGGGACAGTTCCCGCTGTGAGGGGATGCTGTTCCCGGTGTTATGAGGGGCCGTTCCCAGTGTCATGAGGGGCTGTTCCCGGTGTTATGAGGGGCTGTTCCCGGTGTTATGAAGGGCTTTTCCCGCTGTGAGGGGCTGTTCCCGGTGTGACGGGAGTCTGACACTGTTCCCCTCCCAGCACAAGCACCCCGTGGCCCTCCAGACTGGAACACTCGGGTTCCTGTTTAATGCAGCGCACACTCCATTCAATACCACACTGACAAAAATTAGAACGTGAAGTCTTATTTTAGAGCTTGCTTACCACAGAAATTATGTTTTGGGATGAATGACACATCCAATGCCACCAAAAGGACATGACATTCTGCTACTGGATTTTCATATTGCATTTTAGTTTGTGATGTGCACAACACCATTGGTCTCACTATTTTGTGTGGTTTTATACAGGGGATAAATACCATTAGATTCAACTCTTAATTACATTAACTCTGTGAATTACTAATAAAAGTAAAAGAAAATCCTGTATTTTTTGCAAACTATTAAAAATATAAAAATGACTTATGGGTCTGTATATTCAGGCAGAGGTACTTAAAATGCGTTAAACACAATGAATATATATTAAACACAATTAAAATGTGTTCAGTACAATAAAATGTATTAAATACACTTAACAATGTATTTATGATTGTTAAATTGTACCAGTAGTGTGATAAATTCTGTAGTGCTACAATTTGGATTCCTTGTGCATTTGGATTCCTTGTGCATTTGGATTCCTTGTGAAGTTCCCTCAGTAATTTTTAAGGACAAACTGCACTAAGCTAAAAATGGATCTATAATTATTAGGCACATGCACAACAAGGTTTAGTGTATGTAATTAATTTGATAAATGGTTTTGTATGTTTTTTAATACTTTGGGGAAGTAATTTGTGGGCTAAATACTTTCCTGTAAGAATAAATTTCATTTCATACCATTCTATGAGAAAGTTCTAGGACAAAAATGCCACAGACACTGTGGTAAAAGAAACACGACT
Organism: Melospiza georgiana; assembly: GCF_028018845.1. NCBI lineage: Eukaryota > Metazoa > Chordata > Aves > Passeriformes > Passerellidae > Melospiza > Melospiza georgiana. The sequence continues at coordinate 7,525,912 of NC_080450.1, forward strand.
TGAAGAACACTATTTCAAAAATAAATAAATTGAGTGTTCCTGGAAAATAAATAATTTCTTCTGATTTTTTAGAAATGGTTTCTTTAACTGGGGAAGGTTGGCTTTATCTTTCTTTAGAAGAATTTGAACAACAACATACCTGAATTAGATACGAGGAATGTGAACTCAGCCTTTAAGTGTCATATAAGGCTTCTGATACAACATGTGTCTACAAAATTGTTATCTGAAGTGTGGAAGATAACTCAAGCCAAGTCTTTCATGTGTGAGGGGATTTGTGACTCCTCCTCCTCCTCAGTAATAACAATCCTTTGGTGCAGCTTCATCGCAGTTTCATATCAGCGTCCCCACTGTGTTGTCTGTGATGTCCCTCCTGGATCAGCACTGGGAGTGTAAAAATTCCGGCCAGGAAAGTGCCAGAGTAGTGCCGGCCCTGGAGCAATCAGTGCATGCGTTTAAAGAAAAGTGCCATCAGAAGAAGTCTGCTCTCAGGGAAAGCCCAGCCCGCAAACCCCGTGCGGGGGAAGGAATTCCTGCGGGCTCTGTCCCTGGGTACGAGCAGGCTCCGCCCGCCGGGCTGGGCGCGCCGGGGCGCTCCGGGAAATGCTGCGATGGAGCAGTCGGGGTGTTCAGGCTGCAGCTCCCTGCAGCTCCGCGGGGTTAAACCTGGATCGGAGACACCCAGACTTGAATATCTGCCCGCCCTGTCCGGGTGTAGCGTGAGCGGCTCTGTGCCATGCACACAGCTACGTTGGTTCATTTCTTCCAAATTATACCCTTGGCCTCCTCAATGAGCAGCCTGGTCCCTTTGTGTGATACGCAGGAGGAATGCCTGGCTGGAGGGAGCATTTCCACGGATGTGTGTCCGTCCCTAAGGCCAGAGTCTGTTCCTCCTGCCAGCCACGATAAACACAAGGTAAGGACAGGCTGGAGCAGCACTCCTGGCTCCTGCAGCAATCCCACACGGATCAAGTAAAGCCTGGGGGCCGAGTTGGGCAGGAGAAGCTTTTAAAAAAAGCAGAGACGGGTTTGTTATTTCATATACCCAGTCTCTGGCTGCCTGAGGAAACAAAATCTCATAAAGATGCAATGTGATTATTCTATTTTATATGTATATATGAGTACCCAAAGAATACCGCAGCAGCTGGTCCATGCAGAGCTCCGGGGCTGCACCGAAAAGCTGCGGTCACCTCCCAGCAGAGCTGCTCACAAACCCGAGACGCGACAGCAGCGGGAGGCACAAAGCGAGCACGGAAAAAGAGGTGAACGCCCAGGAGGGATGGGAAACAGCTGCTGCTGCTGTGGGCACACACAGCCTGGGCTCCAGCTCACCACACAGGCACGGAATTACCCGGCTGGCAAGGGCCCATCATCTTGCTCGAAGTAAAATCACTATTTAAGTCCAGTTAGGGTGCTCAGGACCTTGGGTCCCGAGAACTTCCACATTTTCAAGACGTTATCAGCGGTGTTGGTGGTAGAGTTTGGGGGTTGGTTTGGTTTGGGGTTTTGTCAAGTCAGTAAATCCCTATTTTAGCGCGTTCCAACCGCAGCTCCTGCGTTTTCACTTAGCGTGATGTGAAAACTTTTACCAGACAGTCCTTTGGAGCTGGGAGGGGCCCGGGCCACCCATCCTCCCTCCGTCCCGGCAGTCAGTCCCGGTCGGTCTGTCTCAGCCACTCCCGGCGGTCAGCCCGGTCAATCCCGGTCCGTCCCGGTCCATTCCAGGCGCTCCCGCCGCCATTCCCGCGGCGCTCGATTATTCGGCGCTCTTCCCGCCGGCGGGTGGATGTGCTCTGCGCTCGGCAGCGGTGCCGGGCAGGCGGAAGCAGCCGCCGGCCTGTCCGCCTCGGCCCGGCGGGACTCGGCCGGACTCGGCTCCGCTCAGCCCGGCTCGGGCGGGTTCGGCTCGGCTCGGCCCGGCCGGGCTCGGTCCGGCTCGGCTCCGGCGGGTTCGCTGGACTGGGCCCGACTCGGGCGGGCGTAACTCGGCCCGGCTCGGTTCGGGCTCCCGCGGCGGGGCTGAGGCGGGCGGGCGCCGCCATGGTGTGAGGGGCGGGGGCGAAGGGGCCGAGCCGGAGCCATGAACCTGCTCCCGGCCAACCCGCACGGTAACGGGCTGCTCTACGCCGGCTTCAACCAGGACCACGGTGAGGCTGCGGGCCCGGGGAGCGGGGTGGTGCCGCGGAGGGGCGGCGGTGCGGAGCCGGGGCCGGGCCGGGCCGGGCCCGGGGCTGCCGCTGCCGTCACTGCGGGGTCCCGCTCGCGGCCCGGGGCTGCCGCTGCCCGGGGGATGCCCGAGGGGCGGCGGCTGCGGGGCTGGAAGGAGCCGGGAGGGCGGCTGGCAGCGGAGGGTTTGGTGGCTCTCCCGTTGTTGCAGCGCTGTGCGGTCGTGTCTGTGCCCAGCGCTTGGGAGAGGTGAATGGGGGGTGGGTGAGCGGAGCAGGAGCAGGCTCAGGCTTGCTGCGCTTGGCTGCTCACCCCGTGTGGCTCCGGCAGGCTCTCACAGCTTCAGGGGCTTCCTTGGGAACTGCTCCCTGTTCAGCCCTTTCTTCCTCAATCTGACTACTCCACATTCAAAATGAGTGGTGTAACTGCTTTCTTCTTTCTTTTTACCTGGTTTGTATTTTAAAAACTGCGGTTAACACTGCTAATCACATTGGCAGGCAAGCACTGATACAACAGCCCCGGTGCATCCTTGGCTTATCTTTTCCCTTTGTTAGAGGGGAAGGCCTTCAGAAACAGGGTGCATGTTCCTCATCCTGCTCTGGCAAGACAAAAATAGCACCAGTCTTATGAGTAAGTGTCGTTTTTGTGGAATAAGGAGTAGAAGTTCATCATTTTGTAACATCCTTTTGCCTTAACAAATAATATTCTTGCTTAAGACACTCTGGCAGCCTCTGTTGCTGTAGACTGCAGCTCGTGTACCTGTTGCTGACGCCATTGAAGTCGTGTGTAAACATGAATTATTCTGTTGATTTTACTCAAAGGTCTCTGATGACATCTTGGCAATAGCACATGAAGGAGGTAATGAGGTGAGAGCACCAGCTCTCTTCCTCCTATCCCACAGATATGAAAAGAATAGAATAGTTTGTTTCTCAGCAGCTCAGCATTTATTTTCATCTTTCATTCAACAGAGATGGAAAAAGATTTTTGAGCATGAGCTTAATTTCAGATCTGTAATGGAGCAGTGATATTTGGTGCTTGGCCTGTAGAGCGGTGTAAGAAGAAAAGTTTCTCTTTTACTGCAAAATGCCTTTAGATCATCATTTTAGTGTAAAATTTGTTTGTTACGAAGGCTCCCTTAATTCCATAGCAATTAATGCAAGACATCCCCCTTCTCCAAATGATATCACATCCAAAGCACCTTAAGGAATCTTAGCAATCATGACTGTATTCACGTCCCATCCACCTCACCTGGCCAGACAATTGAGCGATGACAAAAAAACATGAAGAGAAAACACAACTGGTTCTGTTTGGCAGCTCCTGGAGCTGCTGCTGTTGGGATGATGACGCTGCACTGCAGTAACTCAGTGACCTTTAATGAGTTTAGGGCTCCTGTAAAGTGCTGAAGGGCAGGTGGTGTTTGGCCACCTGAGGGAGAACAGAGGGAGGGAAAGCTCCCTGCTTCCTTCTTGCTCTGCCAGGAATAGAACGTGAGTCACTGGAGTGCTGGAGCTCACAAGTGTGGGTGTCTGCATGTACTGCCACAATAACCTGATTTCTTGGTAATTTAAGACTGGCCGATCCCACAAGGATGGGAGAACAGGAGGAACCATCAGAGAAATCTCTCTGGGGCTGAATCTCCCTGACTGGCAAGGGATAAAGCAGCTGTGGTTGTTCTGCCATGGGCCTCCCTCACTCTGACTTGAGTGATGCTGCTTTATATCAGATGCCTTTGCTACTTTTAGGCTTTAAATTAGAAAGAAACAGTGTAGCACAAGGAAATGGAAGTTGTTAGTTGTTTGAAGTCAGAATATTCTGATTTTATCTTCCTTATTTTGAGACTGTGAGCTCCTGATTTCAGATCCTTTCTTAATGCTTAGAGAAGGACACTGAAGTGCTTTTCAGAAATAAAGAGACAAAACATCATGGCCATTTAGTAAATGGCCATACCTGTAAATCGCTGACAGATTTCTCTTTTGTCACTGTTGCAGCCTAAAGCTGCTTTGGAAACTGAGGTGTGGGTTTGTTTTGGTGTGGAAACCCTTGACTTATGTGTTTACCCTTCTCCAGTGAGCTGGGATGCTTTGTGGGACCCTACAGTGTTGGCAGGGTCCTGTGCTCTTGGCTTTACACAGCATTTCTGGTGGAAAACCACCATGGCACAAACTGTGCTGGACATTGTCACTGCCCTGTGGGACCTCACACCCCAGAGCCTGCAGGTTTCTCTGTGCCCCTTCAGCCTGTGACATCTCCTAAAGGCTGGTCATTCATTTAACCCTTCCTTTTCCTGCAGATTTGGAGGAGCAAAACTCACTCTGCTCTCACTGGCACTGGTGGCAAAAAGCACTTTTACTGTAGGAACAAGCACAACTAGGGGTCAAGGCAATTACTCTGTAATCATTACATTTTTTAAAAAAAGTATCTGAGTTATCTTTTGTCAATGTCTTTTCAGCTCATCTGTCCCTTCTTGAAAAGAGAGGTGCACTTCTTGTGGAAGGAATGAACCTAAGGAAGTGTCCCCTCCTCTGAGCCCCTTCAGCTCTCACATGGAAGGGCTTTGTGATTCCAGTGGAACAGAAATCAGTCAGATGGGAATCACCAAGCTTCAAAGCTGTTCCTATAATTGAAGCAGGAACAGGAATCTTCCTCTGTAGGGTTTTCTTCTCGTTTGACTCAGGGGTTGCCGTGCCTGAGAGCTTCAAATCTCTGTGGGTAGTGATGGACCACATGGGGAATTTCACTGTTACTCACATCCCCACGTTCTGCTGTGCTGTCTGCAGTCAAAAATGTGGATATTCCCAAGGCATTAAAGCAGCCCACGTCTTACTCATGAGGTTGGTCCTGCAGAAAGCTGTAGTGGTGCTGCAGGAAGTGTAAAGTGTGTGTTTGATTGCATCAGGAGTGCTGCATTTGGGTTGTTGGGAGCTTCTGGGATCACCACAACTCAAACCTTACAGCACTTTCTTACTGGGAACAGCTTCAGCATCCCTTCCCTTTGACTTTCCTGGAAATACAGGATGGGAGGAGAAAACTGGTGCTGGAAAATAATTGCATGGATCAGCTGTGACGAGCAGATCAGTTCTGTCCTGCACAGCAGTGCATCAGGGAGAGGGGAAAGTTTGCAGTGCAGTTCTGTCCTGTAGAGCAGTGCTTTATGTACAGGGAAGGTTCCAGTGCAGTTCTGTCCTGTAGAGCAGTGCTTTATGGAGAGGGGAAGGTTCCAGTGCAGTTCTGTCCTGTACAGCAGTGCTTTATGTACCAGGGGAAGGTTCCAGTGCAGTTCTGTCCTGTACAGCAGTGCTTTATGGACAGGGAAGGTTCCAGTGCAGTTCTGTCCTGTACAGCAGTGCTTTATGGACAGGGAAGGTTCCAGTGCAGTTCTGTCCTGTACAGCAGTGCTTTATGGACAGGGAAGGTTCCAGTGCAGTTCTGTCCTGTACAGCAGTGCTTTATGGACAGGGAAGGTTCCAGTGCAGTTTGCTCCCTGGCTGTCCCAGGGCTGGAGATCACTGCAGCTCTTACAGCCAGAATAAATCAATTCTGAGGGGGGAGGAGAGAAAGTCAGCAGGGTTCATATCAAAGCCCATTGCAATATGGTTGCTAATCCTGCTAAAATTATTACATTCACATTATCTGCTTTGTGTGTGTGTTTATCTATGTAAACAAGAACTTTGTGCACTTAATTTATTACAGTAGCTTGGACAGGGTGAGGTTGTACCTGGGAGTTTTTTGGGTTAAACGTTTTTGTGTTTTGTTTTCTTCCCCCACACACCCTGTGATTGTTGGGGTATCAAGTTTGGGGAAGGGCTGTGTTTAGACAGAGCTCCTCAGCTTTTATTTGAGGGGTTCAAATCATTGCAGTACATAAGAATAGAACCAGAGTAACTGGAAGTTATGTTCCAGTACCTCAGAGATCTGTAAGTGGATTTTTGGTACAGTACACACAAATTGTGAGCAGCCAACCTGCCAGTGACAGCAGCTTCTTGGTGACTTGGCATTGTGTGATTTCACAGTGGCATTGCTTTGTACCAGTGCCTGTGTTCACCTTTAGCAGGGCAAGGAGCAGGACAAGGGACTGGCAGCTTAATGGATTCCACCAAAGAAGCACATGCATACTTTTATGTAAAAAAGTACAATTATTTTCCAGAGGTTTTTAATCTGGCTTCTGCTTGTGTCCTGGGTTAGACTTCAGCTATTGGCATATAATCATTGGCATGGTACAGCAGCCAGCTCTTGTTAGCACAGTTGGAAAAGCTGTTTGATGAGCACTGTGCTCTGGAAACATCCACAGCAGAGTTGCAATCATGAGGTGAATTTGGATCTATTAAGAAAGGAGGGAGCTCACTCATAAACATTAAGATGCTGCTTTCCTGTACTCTAGTGCATGGCACAGGATCCAGGTGGGTTGGGAATTGGTTTCCTTTCCTTCTATTGTTTTCTTACCAATACCAAGACATTTCCACCAGGCCAGCATAGAGGACAACTTCTCTGGAAGATTTTCACTTGCCATCACTAACAGAGCCTGTGAGTGCTCTTCAGCTCAAGTGGAACCATGCAATTGTTGGGCAATGCTTTCCTAACCCTCTGGCTCTTGCTTCCTTTTTGAGTGTACCTGGCAAATACTATATATGTGTATATATATGTGCTTTTTACCACAGGATGCTTTGCATGTGGAATGGAAAATGGATTCCGAGTTTATAATGCAGATCCACTCAAAGAAAAAGAGAAACAAGGTAAAACACTCACTTATTACACCATGCTGCTCTGTGTTGGAAGCTCAGCCTTCTCATTTTTTCCTGACTGATTCTTGCTCAGCTTTCACTTTTCCACCCCTGGAAGGCTTTGAACAAAGCCTCAGGAGAGGCAGCTCCTGCTGCTCCCACAGGGACTCTCACTCGTGCCACTGCCTGGTCAAAAGTCTCCCTGCTGTTAATTTGCACAGTTGGCTGATGAGGAATTTGTCTCAGCTTCTGGCAGAGTTGTGTTTGCTGTTGCTCATGTTTGCAGCCTGAGTAGGAGAGGCATTTCCTGGGTGTTCAGGAGCAGGAGGAGTGGCTCCCTGCAGCCATCAGTTGTTCTGTTCTTGTGTGCTGATCTGCATGATCCAGTGTGGCAGTGAGACTCCAGGCTTTTTCCTGGAGATCTCAATGTAACATTTCTCATACTCAAGAGTATTGTCTGCACGAGCACTGAGAGGTCAGACCTCTAATGCTCTAAATATTTACCTTCTATGTATGCTTTTAAAATTTGGGAGGATCTTAATGTGGTAAAGCTGCTCCTGTGTCTTAACAGGAGTCAGTAGATGAGCTGTGTTAACAGTGGAGCTTTTTATCAGAAAGCAAACAAAGCTGAGTCAAAATATGGGAAACTGAAACTGAGCCATGTCATTCTACCCTAAATATAGGAAGTGAGCTGCTAAACAGGTTTCCCAGCACTTTCAGCCTGTGGTGAGAAAAGGGATTTAATAGGAGGAAAAATGTATTTAAACTAGCAATACCTACAAAATCAGGCACATTTTCACTTGCTACCACTGTAAGGATTTTAGTCACTGTTCACATGGCCAAAGCTGATAAACTATTTTCTGTGCTTAACAGTAAATTCTTCCATAAGCAACATGCCTTGGGACTCTCATGTGTGACAGTGTGCTCATAGAGTCAGGGTTAGACTGAAATCCTGTAGAGTTCCTTGTCAAAACTCTCCCTGCCAGTAGCTCTGGATGGAGATGCTTCCAGAACTCCTGTGGTGAGAAGTTCCTTATGAGTCAGATTGCTTTCCCTGTGGATCCTGAGAGCTCTCACTGAGCTGGCTGTGTAGGCACACAGAGATCCTGTTCATTGTTCCTGTGGGTTTAAATCTGCCCAAGACACTCCCAGCTGGAGCTTGTTCATTTGATTTTCTCTGTAACCCAGCATGAAACCAAATCTTGCTGCAGCCCCAGCTTGTCTGTCTTACATCCAGGAGTTCCAAGAAATTCCCATCCAGGCAATGACTCAGTGCTCTAACACAGATTCAGAACACATTGCACATTCCTGAATTGTTTCAGGTTATCCCTTGTAAATACTGCAGAGCTTTCTGTCACAGTGATAACACCTCAGTGATAGCAGAGTGTGCTGTCCTGCTTTAGTGGAGTCAGGAGGAGGATCTGGTGCAGAAAGTTGTTCAAGTACAACTGTTCAGGAAGGAAACACAGCACTCAGAAGTGCTGTTGAAGAAACCACAAGGGCTTGTATGAAATCCAGGGCTTTACTGCTCCAGTATGAAGAACTTTCAAGGAATCCACATTCTCTGGTTTTTAAGGGCAGCTCTTCTTCTCAGGTGCCTGAGAAATGTGCTGGATAACACAAGCTTTTCTTGCAACAGTGGTAAAAATCAGATGGCAATTTAACCAGTTCTGACACTTTCAAATGAAATATTTGTCTTGCAGAGTTTCTAGAAGGTGGTGTTGGCCATGTGGAGATGTTGTTTCGTTGCAACTATTTAGCACTAGTAGGTGGAGGAAAGAAGCCCAAGTACCCACCCAACAAAGGTGAGCTGGAGGGGTGCACCCTGCAGAGGCCAGAGAGCTCCCAGAGGGCTGCACCCTGCAGAGGCCCCCCTGCCCTGTGTGACACTGCTGACAGCTCCCACAGCAGGGCCCTGAGCTGCTGTCCTGAGGGTCAGGTGAAGGGGATGCTGCTGCAGGTTTCAGTCACCGTGGTGCAGTGAGTTGCAGCACTGCTGGTGCAGTGTTGACAGGCTGCTGCCTGCAGGGACTGCTCTCCATCCAGGGCCTGCTGACCTCAGTGAGCTCTGCAAGGAGCAGGAAGCTCCCTGCCTGGCAAGCTTTGTAGGAAAATGCACTACTTTTTTCAACTACTGCATTAGTTCTTTCATAACCCTCAGAGCAAACAAAAAAAAAGCTGTTTTTCCTTAGAATGATATGTGGTTTTTGTCAGGAGTTGACCAGCTCCTGCCTGCACAAGTTACAGTGTGAGTGAGGGGGTGCCTCAATGCCTTTGGTTAGCAGGATGCCTGTCTGCAGCTGCTTACCCATTGGGTGAACCTCTTGATCAGACTGCAAGTTGTTATAAGGGAGCTGTAGATCTTTGAACATGCCTTGATGGTCTGATGCAATCTCTGCCCTGTTGCAGTCATGATCTGGGATGACCTGAAGAAGAAGACTGTCATTGAGATAGAGTTTTCCACAGAAGTCAAAGCAGTGAAGCTGCGAAGAGACAGGTGGGTACAGCAGAGGGTCCAGCTTGGCTCTGTGCTCCCTCTCACTTCCAGCTGCTTGTACAAAGAAAAGATCCTGCTGTAAAACCAGCAGGTGAAACTGGGGCTGGGCTATTAGGTGTAAACAGGCCACAGTTTAATGTACTGCTCTGTGAAGCTTTGGTGAAAAACTACAAGACTTCCTGATCCCCTAATGCAGGGAAATGCTCTCCTGTGGCTCCTGCTGGTTTTCTAGGTATGGAGGGGAGTGAAGAAAATTCCAGCAGATCCCTGGAGCAAGAGCAGCTGTGAACAGCTGGAGTCTGTGTGTGCGTGGGTGGAGGGGCTGGATAAAAGTGCTTTGCAGGCTTATCATTGCAAGGCTGGGAGTCTCTTGTGGGGGAGGGCAGGAGGAATGTGGCTGTTCAATCAGCTGAAAGTCTTTGCAGGTCTGAATAAATGTTTGTGTCCCTGTTTTATCCACCCAAGTCACGGGAACTTCTGCTCTGTTTCAGAATTGTGGTTGTCTTGGACTCGATGATTAAAGTTTTCACCTTCACACACAATCCCCACCAGCTGCACGTCTTTGAAACCTGCTACAACCCTAAAGGTTGGTTGTACACGTGGGCTGGGGAATGGAAGCAAGTTTATTGTGTTCCTGACGTGCCATTTATCTTCAGCTGCCTCAGCCAGTTCTTTAGAAGTTATTAAACACTTACTGCACTGCAGTCGTGTCCTTTGGAGATGCTTTTGTGTTTATAGAATGGTTATTAGAATTTATAAATACTTGGCCCAGAAAAGCTGTTTCCTGTGCTCGTGTTATAGATGTGATTTCTGAAGAGCTTTCTTCTGTAAAGAACCTGTATTTTTAGTGGAAGGTTAATTATAAACACAAATTCCAGTAAAGTGCATAATTTCTCTTTCCTAATAGAGCTGGAGGTGTTGACCAAACCCTTCTCTCCTGGTAAAAAGAGCAAATGATAACTGTTGAGCAAATAACAAGGAGCAAACTGATACTGTTCTTTCTAAATAGCAAGGCCTGGCTGTGGCTGTTGTGGATCCATTGTACAGGATTGGAATCCCCATCTCTGAGGGTTTTCCTGCCTTCCTGCAGCAAACTTGGAATTGCTGCCAGGGAGTCCCAGCCTGGATGCAGCTCCAGCAGCCTGACTGACTGACAGGCAGGGCATGCAGGAGGAGGTTTTTTCTTGCACTGAGGTTTCAGGAATTCACTTGGCACCCACAGAACACCTGGGATTGGTGTGATTTACCTTAAATGGGCCACAAAACATTACAAAGAGAAAGGTGCCAGTGGTGTAAGAACCAAGTTCAAACACAAATTAATCATAGTTTCACTGGTGGAGCAGAAGCTCAGATGTCATCCCTGATAAACTCTTACACTTTCTGAGCTGCTAAGGAGACCTTTTAACTTCTTAAAATAGCTGTGATGTAATGGACTGACTGGGCTGATTTGCAAAACCACCCAGATTCTGGATAACCACAGCTGGATTACATTGAAATAAACTGAAATAAACTCCAGATGAGAGCAAGTTTAAATAATGCTGCTCCTCTGCTTAACTGTGCTCTGCACTCATGGACAGGTGATGTTTTGGGACCAGCAGTTAATGTCATGGCTCTAGCCATTAAAATGAGATTCTGATTTACTTAGAATTGTATTTTAGAAACTTACATTTGAAAAGTTGATTAGGATATGGAAATGATCCAATTGTTTGTTTTTGTTTTGTCTTTCAGGTCTCTGTGTCCTTTGTCCCAATAGTAATAACTCTCTCCTTGCATTTCCTGGAACACACACTGGCCACGTGCAGATCGTGGATCTGGCTAACACAGAGAAGCCTCCTGTGGACATCCCAGCTCATGAAGGAGTCTTGAGCTGTATTGCTTTAAACCTGCAGGGAACAAGAATTGCAACAGCATCAGAAAAAGTAAGAATGATGTCCCCTGCCTCTGACTTACTGTGTGTTCTAGTGTAGTGAGATAAAATAGCAAGTCACATCCTTTGGAGGAGAGACAGAGAAATACCTGCTGGGAAAATCTGCCACTGAACTGTGCACTCTCAGTCCTTCTTATGTTCCCTGCTCCTCTGGGATGCCCAAGCAGCCAGCAGCCAAGGGCTGTGCCTGAGGTGGTTTTGTTTTAGCTGGCTGTAGCAGTGATTCTTCAGTGACATTTAAACACAACTTAGCCCGAGTAGTTCATGTCTTTGATGTGTTCTTCAAGAGGTACTGTTAATTTTTTTAAAAAAGCATGTGGAGGGGAGAGCTTATTTGCATTCTTCACCTTTATTATTTTCTGCTTAAATTCACTCCAGACCCAGTGGCTAAAGAAATACTTGTAAATAGTTCAGTTGTAGTGGTAGGCTCTGTTCTGCTCTGGCTTAGCCCCTGTTACAGAGCAGGACAGGGTGGGCTGCCCCTCACACAGGAGGGGCCACGTGTTCCACGGGGATGGAGAGACAGGACTCTGAGAGGAACATGAAGTTAGGGTGCAGTGCAGATCCCCTGTGCTGGGCTGGGGCACAGAGGCAAACATCACAGAGCTGTCTTCTCCCTGGGAGCCACAGAGAGCTGCCAGGACATTTGTCTCCCCAGGGAATGTCAGGCAGATGGACCCATCTCCCTGAGCAGAGCTTTTGCTGCCTTCTTCCACTCAGCTGAAATCAGTTTCTTAAGGACAAGCCAAATTAATCCAAGGAGTCTCTTTTTCACATAGTTTCTACTGCCCAGCCTGTCACTCAAAGAGTTTAAAAAAAGAAAATGTATCCCAAGTCTCTCTCAAGCTTAATGATTGCCTGTCTCCTAAACAGAGTTCTAAAAGCTGCCAACTCCATTGCTAAATTGAGCCATTATCTGCTGCATTTGTATTAAACATTCCTTGTTTTGCATAGAGAAGAAGTTCAAGCAGCTTTTATTTTCCAACTGAACCAGGAGTCTGAGCCCTGTCAGCAAACATCTCAAGCCTGTCCCTGAAATCAAAACTAGGCTATATTTACCAAGTCTTTCTCTGCTGGGTGGTTATTTCCTGGTGTGTGACTGGAGGGCTGCCTCTGCTGACCAGGTGTGTCACAGGAGCTGCAGGTGGTGATGCACAGCCTTCCTTCATCAGAGGAAAGCAGCACTGATTTGTTGATCACTTTATTTGAGACACCCTGGCTCATTCTGCAGCTCTGCTCTCAGGCTGGGTGGCTCCAGCTGAAGGAGTTTCCCAGTGCAGAGTTCTGTCACCTGACTGGGTGGTGCTCACATTTGGATCAATGCAGATGGAGTGTGTGGTAACTGATTCTTCTGACTTATGTCAGCTGAAGCAGTTTTAAGACAAGACCAGCCACAGCTTGGTTATGCTTAGTGGGAAAGAATTCCTCAGCAGCAATGAAAAATGCAGTGGTACTGAGGGAGCATGGCAGAAGGGAGCCACAGGTCCTGGGCACACTCTGCACCAGCCAGGGTCTGCAAATCAGGGCCAGGGCTGCAGCAGTGCCTTGGAACTGAACGGAGAGACTTCCTGAGTCACCAAGTGACAAGATTGTACCCTGAGGCATTGTAACATTGTGGTGCTGGTGTGTGGGGAAACTAGTGTTTGTTCTTCCCCAAAATAAAGAGGTTTGCAAATCTACCAAGAAGAAAACCCCAGCAGTGTGTGCAGGGCCTTGCTGTTCAGATAAAATTTTAGGATGCATTCACAGATGTAAAGACAGTCTTGTGCCTTTCCTAATGCAATGCTTGATTCCTTTCCAAGGGGACCCTCATAAGAATATTTGATACTTCATCAGGGCATTTAATCCAGGAGCTACGTCGAGGATCACAAGCAGCCAACATATACTGGTATGTTCAGCTGTGCCAGCTGTGGGTGTGGCTGTGCTCAGCCAGCACAGGATGGCTCTGCTACCCTGGCTGCCTCTGCACCTCCCTCTGGGCTCACTGCTGGGAGCCCTGTGAGGCCTGCACAGGCTGCAGGAGCAGGGACAGAGCTGGGGCTGTGCCAGGCTGACTCTGCTCAGCCCAGGTGGGAACTGGGGGATGCTGAAGTTCCCACTGACACCAGGGAGTGCCCTGAGGCACTGGAACACTGCTCAGGGGGACTGGGGTGAGCCTGGGGACAAGGGGAACTATCAGGGAGCACCCAGGGCCCAGGTGTGACTGTCCCAGGAGCAGGGAAGCCCTCTGCCCATTCCCCAGGAATCTCCCATTCCCGTGCTGAGCCCCACTGTGGGGCAGCAGCTGCACCCAGAGCCCAGCCCTCAGAGCAGAGCTGGTGCATTTCCTTGCAGCAGTGTCACAGTGACCCACACAAGGTGTCCATGGCAGGGCTGCTGCTGCTGCCACTGCAGGGCCTGTTCTGGAGCTGCTCATCCCAAAGCAGCCCTGGCTCAGGGCAGCCCCTGCTCCTCCTGAGCTGCTGTTACCACCCCCCCTGCCAGGCTGGCACAGCAGCACTGTCTGTGCCAGGGCTCTGGGTCTGTCCCAGCAGAAATCCTGCAGCTGTCTGTCTGTCTGTGTTCTGTGCAGTATTAACTTCAACCAGGATGCTTCCCTCATCTGCGTCTCCAGTGACCATGGCACAGTCCACATTTTTGCTGCAGAAGACCCCAAGAGAAATAAGCAGTCAAGGTAGGGATGGAGCCATTCTGGGGGTGGGGGGGTACTTAAGCTTTGAATTGCATGTAAAACACTGGCCCTGTCACTCAGGAGCAAAATCTCCACACTGCTGAAGGTGGAAAAATTTATCTGCTGAGCAGGCATGAAGCTGCAGATTCAGTAATCTCTGGTAATTGCCAAGTTCCTGCTGTCCCTTGCAGGGCTGTAGCATTTCAATAGAGGCTCAGTGCAGGTTTTAGTGGACCTTAGGATGAACATACATTGTGGAATCCTTGCTGTACTAAAAATCTAAAAACCTTCTGGCAGTTTTTGCAGTCACTTAAAGCCAGCAAGGTAGCTGTAGTGTCTCCCTCCCTGTGAGGGGAAATTACTCAGGTTATCTGATTCAGTAAAAAAATCAAGTGAAACCTTCACCTTGTTCAATCACTCCAGCAGCTCTGAATCCACCCTAGTCAACACCCTACCAACCTATTAATGCCTTTTTCTTTTTGTTTTCTCTTTCAGTTTGGCCTCTGCCACCTTTCTCCCCAAATACTTCAGTTCCAAATGGAGTTTTTCCAAATTCCAGGTTCCCTCGGGCTCTCCGTGCATTTGTGCCTTTGGAACAGAGCCAAATGCTGTCATAGGTGAGTGCTGGAGGCATCCCCAGGGTCTGCCTTTGATCTGTGCTGCCTTAGAGGGAGGGAATGCTCTGCTGAGAGAGGGCTGTGTCCCTGTCATCCAAGAGCTCTGGCTGCTCCCACTGCCCACAGAGGCTGGCATGGGGCTGGCACAGCACGGGGCTGGCAGGGCTGGTGTCCCATGGATCCCTCCAGAACCTCTGTGAGTCTGAAGGGCAGCTGATGCTGGAGCAAAGCACAGCACCCCTGGCACAGCCCCCTGACCCTGCCTGTTTGTGTTGCAGCAATATGTGCAGATGGCAGCTACTACAAGTTCTTATTCAACCAAAAAGGGGAATGCTCAAGGGATGTGTACGCTCAGTTCCTAGAAATGACAGACGACAAGCTCTGACTGAGGGAGGGGAGTGCCCGGCTCACAGCACTGCCTCGGCCACCCGGCCTTTGAGGGACAGATCTGAGTGTCCAGCACTGAGCCAGAGGTTCAGCACAGCTCATGGAGAAGCCTGGCTCAACATGATCACAAGCAGCTCTGAAGTAGTGGACTACATTTGTTTGTTCTCATTTCTGCAAGTATTCATCATGAAAATAAATCTCTTTGGGTTACTGTCACCAACTCAAGTTATCAAGATGTGGCTTTCAACAAGCTTGTGCCTATTGGGTTTCTCTTTAGTCTAAACTGTGACATGACTGTAGCTCCAACAAGAGTGCCTGCCACAGGGAGAGCTCTGCAGGGGCTGTCCACACCTTCAGCTGGCTTTAGGAAAAGGGATGTGAAACTAGAAGATTTTAGGCTTTGCTTTACTTCCACTGCATGGCTGGGAGCGGGGAACACTGGGTCATGCTTTCTCCTCCCTCCCCTGGCACAGCTGAGGGAACAGAGGTGACAAGTATGGAACAAGGGACACCTATAGATCAAGTCCTGCTTGTCCTCTGACCTGGTGCCCAGGGCTGGGGGGTGGTGGTCCTGTGGCCCTGCCAGTGCTGCTTCAGGTGAGGGATCAGCATTGCTTGTCCAAGGTGCCCAACTCCGTGAGGCAGCTGGAGGCACCTTTGGGCAAGGGCTGCCCCAGCTCCCCTCTCCTGTGTCAGCAGCCAGGGCTGCTGTGGTTGTAGAGCTGATTCCTTCCATGATCCAACAGTCAGCACTGCTGTGACAGCTGTCAAACTGCTGCAGCTGGGAGGCTGGAGAGGCCATGGCCAGCTCAAGAACTGAACAAGGTGGCAGGAAGTTCCATGTCCGCAATGGCTTTAAACTTGCAAACTTGTCTTTTCTTTTTCCCTTTGAGCTGTCGCATACTCTTGCTGCTGGCCCAGGGACAGGTAGGTTAGACTGAACACAGACTTGTACACTCTTCCCCAAAAGTTGTTTCCCTATTTCCTGCTGACCTAAGGCACAAGCTCCTAACCCAGAACCTGAGACAGCCCCAAGTTTGGCATCTGTGGCACTGAACCCTGGGGCAGGGAGCCCTTGCTCTTCTCAAAGCTAATTTCACAGATGCTTCAGCCCTGACACTCTGTGACTTCAGTTGCAAACTCTAACTTTGACAAATCCCTTTTAGTGTCATGTAACCTACTAAGGACTAACTCACCATGTTGATGTCAAGGTTGCATGTTGCTTTTATGCGTATTTAACCACAGGAATTGTTTTGCACACTTATTTGTAATATGTTATTTCTTTTAAATAAAAGTGACTAACTTTGCTGTATTCACTGATGGTCACAGCCATGGTTTCCATTGCTCCAGGCTGGGGGATAAACATGTGAGTCAATAGTGGTGGCTGGTGAAGGACAGGAGCTCAATCTGCTGCATGAGGAGGGGACAGGAGCACGTGAGCCACTGCCTGGGCCATGCACCTTGCTGTCTGTCCCAAAACAAGCCCAACTTCCCAGTGCAAACCAGTTCTTGTTTAGCACTTACCTCACCCAGCAGAAGGACCTGGAGCTGTCCTCTCCTGGAGAAGGATGTGATGGGAGGTGCTGCAGATGGAAATCCTCTCCTGTGCCAGTGGAGCTGCTCCTGATCCCAGCACCAGGAAACTCCTGAACTCCCCCAGCCAGCCCTGCCCCTGCTCCCACAGCTCTGCTGGGCCTCAGCTGACCCCCTGTCCCTGTTATCCTAGAGCTGACAAGAGATTATGAACACATTTCTGGGGAAGATTTAAACTCTTTTCCCTAAACCTCTGCTCCAACGTGGCAGCAGGAATGAAAACAACACCTGTGCAGGCAGCCAGCAGTGCTGCAGTAACCCTGAGTGCCCTGACACACCTCAGCTGTCCTGTGCTACCTGCAAATGGATGTGATCAGGTGCAGCTGTTCCACAGGGATCAAATCCAGCACAGCATTGAGTCTTCCCAGCTGCTGCTGCCTCCAGGCTGCTCTGCCAGTGCTTCACTGCTTGGCTCCTGTGGATGGATGTACCCAGAGTCTGCACAGCTCTACAATAATGGAACAGTGCTCAGTCAGTCCTGGTGGGAAAAGGAATGGGGGCACTGATAGACTGGTGGTGCCTCATGGCCACAGGATCAGCCCCAGGCACCAGGAGGGCAGAGAGCTCCCACAGGCAGAGCAAACCACGACTGGAACACAAAGTATTGCAGCAGCATCTGCTCCTGAAGCACAGGGATGCACAGGGATCAGCAGCTCCTTTTGTATGCAACAGTAACTCAACGCCTTCTCTCTCCCCATTTTGCCATCTCTCCACAGTACCTGTGTCACAGTTCAGAATCCTGACAGGAAAACTAATGAGTCAGTGCACTAAATTCTGCAGCAATTCCAGGTATCTGCCAGCAGGAACTGTGGAACATGAGGATTGCTTTCAGAACCTTTAGGTAGTCACAAAAAGGAGAAAATACAGAATTAATCAGTGCAGTTGGAGATGTGAGACACGACCAGTTCTTACAGACACAGCAGCCACAAAATGCCACCAGGCTGGGGCTGGGTCACACTGCTCTGCCTGCCCTGGGGCACAGTAACAATTACAGCACTTCACTGCCTCCATGGTCAGCTGTGCTCTTCTTCTTCTTCTTCTTCCCCAAGGACTGTGTTTATTCAGACCATTCAGACCCTGCTTTCTGTTCGAGGAACAGGCTCTGCCCATTCGGCTCCAAACACCAAACCCAGCAGTTCCACATCCATCCAAGGCTTGGGGAGTTGGGTTTCTCCCCAACTCTTGAAAGCATTGCCATGAAAACCTGACCCAGCTTCCAGCAGAGTTTTCCTGGTCCTTGAAAGCATTTCCCAGCTTCTGAGAAACAGAGACTGTAACCAGTGCAGGCAAAGGGGATCGAACACCAAACCCACATTCACAACAGAGATTCCAGAAAGTGACATCTCCTAAATTTTACTTACAGAAATAATGATCCATGTAGGGCAGACACGTTGCTGTGCCCTCCTGTGCCCCAAGCACTGGCAGGGTCCTGCCCCAGGCCCCTCCCTGCCCGTGGCTTGGCTGGAAGGGGCACCTTGGCCTGGGGGGCTGGCACAGAAACTGCATTAACACCAAATATACACTGATATTCCAAACACACTTGTTGAGTAATTTCAACTTAGTTAATTTGCTGAATAAAATTTAATTTTATTTAAAAAAATCTTATACACTATTATTCACCTAGCCCTAGTTGTGAACAGATTCTCACTTCTGAAAATAAACCACATTCTAGTCAATTCATTCAACACCAAATTAAATTACTAGTACTGGATTTTTTTTTCTTAAAAAAAGTATGTTAAAACTTTACTTTTTTTTATTTTTAAAACCTCTAAAGAAAACGTTGCAATTGTACAGAAATGCTTCTTTTCAGGTTATGCCTTTTTTTAAATGCCTGTTATAAATCCAGCTTGTGTAGAGTTTTTTTTTCATAGTTTTTTAATGTATTATCTGCAGAGACATTGTAACAGTTCCATTGTGTGGATGAACACAAAACTTGTACACATTTCTCATATTTGGTCTTTAGGTAAATAGTTTCCAAAAGCTGCCTAAAATAACCACTCCAAACTGTTCAGTCCATCATGAAAATACAGTTTTTCCTTTCGGAGCAGGAAAGGAAATATAAATAATGCATCTTTATTACAGAACAGGACAAAAACCAGATTCCGATGGAGCCGGCTCGGGCTCCCACTCACCTGGCTGCAGGAGGAAATAAGACGTTGTGTGAGTTGAAGACTGAACAGCAGCCTTGTTTCAATTGAATTTTGAAATGTAAAGTGGAATCTATTACCACATTAAAGTGAGAAATTACCGATACATTTTAAAATGTTCAACTGCAGAACACACACTTAAAAAAAAAAAAAAATTATTACCATAATCTGGTAGCCACTGTTAGAAAACCACAACAGCTACTGGTCATGGAGACCCCGAGGTCAGTGTCTGACATCAAAGTGTTACAGAGAAACGGGGCAGATTAATTTCTACTGAAGGGTGCTTAAGCTTAAAAATATCGAATATACCTCTGACAAGATAATTTTACTCTTTTTAGAAGGACTCGTGATAAAGAATTTTATCTTTCTAAATGAAGAACAGTCTGTTATCTTAAACATACACAATATTAAGCGAGACTCTTGTTTTACTTTAGACTGGAAAAATATGCCAGGGACAGTCAAAGTCAACACAAAGTAACAAACAGCAAAAGGTAGCAGAGAGAGAAACAGGTAAGTGCAGCTCTGGTCAAATCCATAGCAGTTCTTTACGTCAGTTAACGGCTCATTTACATCAGAGTTTCTAATCAGTTACATGCAAGCCCAAAGAAGCGTTTGATCACTACACATGGTAATAAAATTTGATTAAATTTATCAGGCAACTGCTAAAATATGAAAATTTGCAGATGTAATAAAGTAGCTTTATCTGAACTTGAACAGGACAGACAAAAGTAAATCATTCCGTTGGTTAAAAAAACCCTACATTCAGTTTTTTACCAAACAAAATTTCACATGAAAAGTAGTTGTGTGATTCCAAAGTTTCCGGAGTAGAAATGGAGCGATTTGAAATGTCAAAGACCCCATCGTTTTGCAAAGAAATGAAAATACACCTCAAAAATTTCTAATTCCACGTGTGAACAACAAAATACTGCATATCTATCAACAACTGCATGGGTGGGTGGTTCGGAAAGGCTTTAGCTGCCACGGTGTCGGAATGGCTCCTGCCTCTGTTCCCTTTAGGAATTTACAATCGTTTGAAACCAGTCACACTAAGCGCTATCATGCTGCCGTTACACTGAGATCCTCAGTCCTGGGAAAAATCTGACAGATCCTGTTCAAGCTGCAGCCCTCCCAGCACACACAGTCCGTGGGCAGGAGGGGCGGGGGCACAGCCTCTACAACAACATGGTTCTGCAGTTTGACTTGAAATTACCAAGTTTTAAGGCCACCTGTGTTGGGTTTTGTTTCAGTGCTGAAAGTTGAAGTCTGATTCACAGGGCCCCTTTCCCCACTGCGTGAGAACATGTTCCAACATTTTAGGTGTTAGATTTAAGTGTCTCCTTTTGGCACCACGGAGTTTGTTTTTGTTGGTTTTTTGTGTTTTTTTTTTCTTTTTCTTTGTGTTTTTTTTTTTTTTTTTTTTTTAAAAAAAAAAGGAAAACTCCCCTAAAGTTTCTAGTTCTGGCTGCCTTTGTCACTCACTGCCACGGGTGGGGTGTCCACGTTCACAGCTATGACTATGCTCTCTCCATCCTCTGTTTTGATCCGTTTCAGTTCCTGCTGTTCTGCCTGGTCTCCGTTCTGGCGCTTGGTGGGGAGCGAGGCCGATGCGGACGCGTGGGTCGCCAACATGTGCAAAGGACTTGCAGCAGCTGCAAAAAGCAGAACACAAATTCAGCACCCTGATCCTTGTCAAATCACACACACAATACTCAGTTAGCGAATTTTATTGTACAATAAGAAAATGAGTTTCTTATGGACCCCAGAGCTGACTCACAAGGAGCACTCAATGCTGCCAGGCTGCTCTGCTGAGAGCAGGATCTGAAAGCACCTGGAAACTTTAGAAAGAAACTTTACTACACATGGAAAATGGAATTTGCTCTGCATTTCTTTCTTCTCAGATGGCACATTCTTTCACCAATCACACAAATGTGTGTGTGAACACAGCTGTGTGTGTCACACAGACAAACACAAATCTGTCTTTCTATAGGCCCTCACTGTTTCTATAGGCCCTCATTTCTATAAAGCTCTCACTTTAGATGCTTTGCCTGAGAATTTCCTGGTTTCTTGCTGCTTTGGGAGTTACTGTAATAAGAGCCCAGGACCTGGAGCACACCTCACTGCACACCCATCACACACAGACAGCAGTGGGAAGCTACAACTTTACTCTGTGTGCAGCCATAGTCCCTGCATACCCTGCACCCTGCCTAAAATAACCACTCCAAACTGTTCAGTCCATCATGAAAATACAGTTTTTCCTTGGCTGCCATGTCAGGGAATGTGTGGGAATCAGCTGAGTTTTCAGAATCCAGGAAAAAAGAGAAAAAGAACTATTCCTTACTTTTAAAAATAGCTTTTCAGTGTATTTCACATGGCTCTCAGCTCTATTCACACATCCCCTCTGACACACAAAGTGCACCTCAAGTCTGACTGTGATGCTTTTGCTGCTCTTAAGCTGGAAGTGAAGTGGCAGCAGCCAGAACACTGACCTATAAATGTCAGTGATGGCAAAGGAGGAAAAAGGAAATGAAGGAGATAATTCACTCCATTAGAAAGACTTGTGAGCAGAAATGCAGGTAATGAATTGATGTAAGACAACCCTAAAAGTATTTCTGTAAACATGTGACAAATATCACTATCAGATAATGCATAAAGCAGAACTGTCAGAACCAGCTGTGAGGATCTGCACGTGCTGGGAGCAAGAGGGATGTGGGGAATGATGACAAAGCACTGCTGCCCACCCAGCCTGCCAAGGCCCACAGGGGAATGATGGATTCAGACATGAACCACCTCAAAACCTTCCAGAATTTTGGTCTTTTCAGTACAGGTTCAATAAAATCATAATAAAAAGTAACAGTTCAAAGAGCCAACCCACAAGCAAGTTCTGGTTTTCCTGTTGGTGGCTTCCAACAAACCACCTGGAAGGAGGCACCATTTGAACAGCTCTGATTTACAGGAGCTTCTTTTAAAACTTGTTTTTATCCTGGGTTAACAAGGAGAGAGGAAGAGGTGTCACCACGAGGAGAGGAGAGGAGAGGAGAGGAGAGGAGAGGAGAGGAGAGGAGAGGAGAGGAGAGGAGAGGAGAGGAGAGGAGAGGAGAGGAGAGGAGAGGAGAGGAGAGGAGAGGAGAGGAGAGGAGAGGAGAGGAGAGGAGAGGAGAGGAGAGGAGAGGAGAGGAGAGGAGAGGAGAGGAGAGGAGAGGAGAGGAGAGGAGAGGAGAGGAGAGGAGAGGAGAGGAGAGGAGAGGAGAGGAGAGGAGAGGAGAGGAGAGGAGAGGAGAGGAGAGGAGAGGAGAGGAGAGGAGAGGAGAGGAGAGGAGAGGAGAGGAGAGGAGAGGAGAGGAGAGGAGAGGAGAGGAGAGGAGAGGAGAGGAGAGGAGAGGAGAGGAGAGGAGAGGAGAGGAGAGGAGAGGAGAGGAGAGGAGAGGAGAGGAGAGGAGAGGAGAGGAGAGGAGAGGAGAGGAGAGGAGAGGAGAGGAGAGGAGAGGAGAGGAGAGGAGAGGAGAGGAGAGGAGAGGAGAGGAGAAAGAGAGGAGAAAGAGAGGGAGAAAGAGAGGGAGAAAGAGAGGGAGAAAGAGAGGGAGAAAGAGAGGGAGAAAGAGAGGGAGAAAGAGAGGGAGAAAGAGAGGGAGAAAGAGAGGGAGAAAGAGAGGGAGAAAGAGAGGGAGAAAGAGAGGGAGAAAGAGAGGGAGAAAGAGAGGGAGAAAG
This sequence comes from Melospiza georgiana, assembly GCF_028018845.1. Lineage (NCBI taxonomy): Eukaryota > Metazoa > Chordata > Aves > Passeriformes > Passerellidae > Melospiza > Melospiza georgiana. The sequence continues at coordinate 7,548,337 of NC_080450.1, forward strand.
AGAGGGAGAAAGAGAGGGAGAAAGAGAGGGAGAAAGAGAGGGAGAAAGAGAGGGAGAAAGAGAGGGAGAAAGAGAGGGAGAAAGAGAGGGAGAAAGAGAGGGAGAAAGAGAGGGAGAAAGAGAGGGAGAAAGAGAGGGAGAAAGAGAGGGAGAAAGAGAGGGAGAAAGAGAGGGAGAAAGAGAGGGAGAAAGAGAGGGAGAAAGAGAGGGAGAAAGAGAGGGAGAAAGAGAGGGAGAAAGAGAGGGAGAAAGAGAGGGAGAAAGAGAGGGAGAAAGAGAGGGAGAAAGAGAGGGAGAAAGAGAGGGAGAAAGAGAGGGAGAAAGAGAGGGAGAAAGAGAGGGAGAAAGAGAGGGAGAAAGAGAGGGAGAAAGAGAGGGAGAAAGAGAGGGAGAAAGAGAGGGAGAAAGAGAGGGAGAAAGAGAGGGAGAAAGAGAGGGAGAAAGAGAGGGAGAAAGAGAGGGAGAAAGAGAGGGAGAAAGAGAGGGAGAAAGAGAGGGAGAAAGAGAGGGAGAAAGAGAGGGAGAAAGAGAGGGAGAAAGAGAGGGAGAAAGAGAGGGAGAAAGAGAGGGAGAAAGAGAGGGAGAAAGAGAGGGAGAAAGAGAGGGAGAAAGAGAGGGAGAAAGAGAGGGAGAAAGAGAGGGAGAAAGAGAGGGAGAAAGAGAGGGAGAAAGAGAGGGAGAAAGAGAGGGAGAAAGAGAGGGAGAAAGAGAGGGAGAAAGAGAAAGAGAGGGAGGAGAGGAGAGGAGAGGAGAGGAGGAGGGGCCGTACCGGCGCTGCCCTGCCCCACGGCGGCGCTCAGGGGCACGATGTGCGTTCCGTTCTGGGTGACAGCCTTGATGGGCAGCTGGTGCTGGCCCAGCGGCGCCTGTTGCACTATGGTAACTGTCTGTAAGGGGGCGGGCTGCGAGGTCTGGATGATGCGACCAGCAGCTCCTATTGCAGCATGGCTAATAGCAGGGAGAGGCTCCACTTTCACTGCAAACAGGAGAGAAAATTTGGTTTAAATTAATAAAGTGCTCATGAGCCACTTGGTTTCACTCAATCAGTCCTCAGTGGGAGCGTGTTGTTTTATTACTTGCTCCAACAGATCTGAGAAATTACAATTTGAAATCTTCAGTTTTATTAAACACTTCAAGCATTGCTCTGTAAGTATTGATGCCCCACTCCTGAATGAAGCCTGGAGCAACCCAGGACAGTGGAAAGCATCTCTGCCCACACAAGATGGACTTTAAGGTCCTTCCAAACCAAACTCTTCTATGGTTCTACAATTCTAAATTTCAAACACTGATCCCTCTGCATCAAGCGGTGCCAAAACAACCCCACAGGTTCTTTCTTACCTTTGACTTCCTTGTGGTCTCCATTCTCTTGAGGTTCTACCTTGGGCTGGGTGACCATAGCAGCTTGTGTGACCACGGCCTGTCCTGCGACAGTGTAAGTGTTTGCTGGTGCCAGCCCAGTCACGTTGGTGACTGACACAGCTGGGATCTGGTGCACAACGTGAACTGTCTGAACTACAGGCTGCTGGGAGGTTGAAGTTGTCACAGGAGTTGCAACAGTGTAGGTGACGGGTTTGATAGCTTGTGGTAGCTGCCGTTGTACAGTAATTAAAACTGGCTGGCTAGAGAGAGGTGATCCTACCAACAAAGAGGTCAAAATTAGATTGCTAATGTTCATTATTTCTTCTAAGCCAGTTGTTCTTTTCAACTTCACATTAAAACCTCAGAGAAATAACAAGCTCCTTCACTAATGAGCCAGAAGGTAACAGTGGACAATGAAGGTCAGGACAAATGGTTATTCCCAGCTCCAGTCTCAAGGTAAGGGCTGTGCTGGCTGTGCAACACCCACACACCTTCTGGGCACCCCAGCTCTGCCCCCAAACAAAGCTGTGCCTGGCACTCATTTAATCAAAGCCCTTTGCACAGATGGGAATGTGTGTGCTGCAGAATGGGAATGCTGAGCAATGCACAGGAACACCTCTGCCCTCTCTAGTGCCACAGCCCCACCAAGAAACTGGATGGCAAATGTGCAGCAAAGAAGGTAATTAAACAAACACATCCTTATCCCATCATGCTCTATGCTCTTTTTGTTTTAAACAGGGAATTTCTTATCTCCCTTTATCCTTTCAATTCTTTTATCCCCCCCCCACTGTGGGATGACCACAGAGGTGTGAAAGGCCTTTCCTTATTTCTCTAACACACACACAACCTTACCTTTTGGGGTTTTTTCAAGACAACTGTTACAAGACAGCACAGCCCTACACAGGACAGAGGCACAGCCTGTCCTCAGCAACAGTGACCCAAGGTTCTGGAGTAACAACAGCCCCATATGTTCAAACAGACCCTCCCTGGCTGTTCTCCTGAGCTTCTCAAAGATCTGCTCTGAAGAGCATGCTCATTTTTATATACAAAATTACATATAAATAATAATATTCATTATTATTACATTATATTATATATTATATCATAGCATATATTATTATATAAAATATTATTTTTACATATAAAATTTTTATAAATATATATTTGTTTTATATAATACAAATATAATATATACTTGTAATATATTTGTTTATATATTTTATATATGACATTTTATATTTTTATATATTTTTCATTTATTAGATTTTACTGTATTATTAATTATTATATTATCTTGTAACATAGTATATATTATCTTGTATTGTATTATAGTATATATTATATTATATTATAGTATATATTATATATTATATTATATTATATTATATTATGGTATAGTATAGTATATGATAGTATATGATACTATATGATAGTATAGTATAGTATATGATAGTATATGATAGTATTGTATATTACATTATATTACATTATATTACATTATATTACATTATATTATATTATAGTATATTATAGTATAGTATATTATATTATAGTATATTATATTATAGTATATTATAGTATAGTATATTATATTATAGTATATTATATTACAGTATAGTATATTATAATATATTATAGTATATTATAGTATATTATATGATAGTATAGTATATATTACATTGTATTGTATTGTATTATAGTGTATATTGTATTGTATTATATTATATATTTTGTTTTATTTTATTTTATTTTATTTTATTTTATTGTATTTTATTGTATTCATATCCTCATTTTTGGGTGCATATGAAGCCCTGGCAGCATTGGTGGCACCCTCTGTCCCCAGCCCTGAGCTGGGGTCTCTCACCTGGGGCGCTCTGTGCGAATCGCGCCTCCTGGATGACGGCGAGTTTTGGCTGGATGGTGCTGGGCTCAGGCTCCATGGGGACAGGAGATCCTTCCCTGGACAGGCTCTCGGGGGTCTGCACGCCACTGGAGTGTGCAGACAACACTCCAGAGTGATTAGGAGAAGCTGGGGCACTTCTGTAGTTAGAAATGAAAGCAGCAGCTGATGTGTTTTAACTTCTGAACTGTGAAGCCCATGGCCTTCCTCTAAGGAGAGTGTGACACACTGCCCTGTGCAGCAGGGGAGGGCACAGCTACAGCCCAGAGCTCTGCATCTTTTAAAAAGCTTCTGTTAAACAGGGACAGAATTTAAAAGCAAACTCCAGGTACAGTTAAAGGAGAAGAAGTGGCTGGATGCCTTCTTAGGGAGACTCTAAATCTGTGAAACATGAACATTTCTTCTGGTGGAGAAGAACAAGGAGCAAATCTGAGGCTACAGGGCAAGTAGAAAAAGATCTGCACCAGCAGAAAGGCCATAACTTTACAGAGGGAACAATTTAAACCCAGGTGTTTCCCCAGCACAAATTCTGCTCCAACATTAGCAAACTGAACACACAATTGTCATCTCTTAGGTCAATAAATAGCTGGTATCTGAGAATTTTCTTTGCAAACAGTTTTAAAATCCAGTAGATGGCAGTTAGAAATTATAATTATAATTCTGCAAAACCCATCAAAGGTACAGCAAGGCTTGCATACATGAACAATCTGATAGTTAGTTATGCAAACCAGGTTCTTTAACACTAAAACCAAGCAAGAAACACCAGCCTGGTGTACGGGGCAGCCTCCTAATGAAACACACAGAATTCAAACACTGAGTCTGGATGAAATTAAATTACTAAACTTGTGACTGTATCCAAAGCTATCAAATCTGTAGCAGCCTGAAGATTAAACAACAGCCATAGTTCTTTTTGTTCATCTGGTTTTCCTTACCTAGAAGAGAGTGGTCCCAGAGGGGTTCTAAAGCAAGGTACTCCCCTAGGCCGCCTTTTCCTAAAAGCCTGCTCTATTAATTTGCTTTCAGAGGCAGGGTCTATCCTCCAGAATGAGCCTTTGCCTGGTTCTTCCTGGGAACGTGGTACTTTGATGAAATAACGATTCAGAGAGAGATTGTGACGTATTGAATTCTATGGAACATAAAAAAATATGTAGAATTCATATAACTTTTCCAAGTCAGAATGTGGCCTACTGCAGCAGTTTGTACTATAGGAGACTGGGGGTTCAGCTCTTTAATTCCTTCATTTAACAGCACTCAGAGCACTACCAAGCAGTGCCATAAACCTGAAAGGACTCTTGCATTTTGTAAACTCTTTCCCAACAATTAAAAACCCAGTATTCTAATTGGAAATAACAGGAATCCCATTTATTTCATTCTCTCATGAGAAACACGGTGATTGAAAGCAATGTTTAGAACACTACAGATACTTGTGCAGAATGCAGTGTTAAAAACAAAAACTAAAAATGATCAATGCTTGTACTCCACCCTTCCCCAGGTGTCCCAGCTCCTTCCAGGAGGGCCAGCAGAACACAGCATGAACTGATTCTGATCCTATGTGGTAATTCTGTTACTGTTCCACAATTCAGAAAGAAAAGCTAAATTGCACAAGCTCCAAAGGCAGCTGGAGTGTTGTGAATTCACCCACAGTCCAGTTTGTCTCAATAACAAAGCCAAAAATTTACTGTGTCAATTAAAACACCAAGTGGCAGCAGGTCCTGAACCAGCTCTTCCAGATTTTTGTCACCACAGTCCCTTTCACATTCCCACATCCTCAATTTGCTGCAACATCCCCCCACTCCTCCAGCAGAGCAATGCACAGAACTGCTGACACCCTCAAGCTGCCCTATCTCTGCTTGGCTTTGCACACAGAATTTCTTTTTATTTTATTTTTTAACATAGATAAGCCCCAAAATCTCTCTGAGTATTATCACTGAACAGCAAGAGACTGATGCTAAGGATTCACCCTGAAACACTTGTGAGGGAACAGAGGTAAATGAGAAAAAAAACTTTATGTTAACAAAAGCTCTCAAAATTTGCAAAGCCAGTGTAAAACTTGCTCAAATATCTGAGTTCACAACCCTGATGGTAAGTTTGGAAAACTTAAAGCAGTGATGATAATCACATATGATTTCTTGAATGCAAACTGATGAAACCAGAGATGGTTTTTTCCCTGCCAAAAATGGAAACATAACTAGAAAGATGCCAAGAAAATATTTATAAATTGTATTTATTTCTCCATATGCTAGAATAAAGGAGTGGATCCAAAAATACCTGCTAAAATAAATTCAGAGAGAGGAGCCTTCAAATGCCCATTAAAATGAGGGCATTGTATGCTAAAGGATATAAATACCTGTTTGTTGAGGTGTGGGACTGGGACACTGGAGATGTGTTTTACTCTATGCTTTGAATGATATGTGCATATATAGCCTCAAATCTGATTTAAAACATCTTTCCTAAGTCACCTATAGCCTCAATTATGATTTAAAACATCTTTCCTAAGTCACCTGAGCTGCAATGCAACTCCTAATGTGCAGAACCTGGCAGAGCAGTGACTGAACAGCATCTGATTTTCAGCTTTTCCAATTTTCTCTGCATAGCTGCTGATTAATGGCTCCAGCACACACTGTCTGCTGTGCCTGTCACCTTGGCTTTAGGAAGCATCACAGAATCCACCCCCTGTTCTATGGCAGAGCTCTGTGTGTCTGTGTTGGGTTCATGATGCTCACAAAGCAACATCTCCTACACAGACACTCAAGGTACTGTGAAATAGGAAGCAAAACACAAATCAACATTTTATAAACAGAGTCTTGTTGCTAAAACAACCTGACTGCAGCCAGGATACTGCACTGTTATGTGGGAAAGGGAAACAAAAGAGACTTCCCAGCCACAGCAGCCAAGTCCTTGTCTAACCAAACCCTCAGCCAGGGGCAGCTACATTCCCCTCTAACCTTGGGAGAGTGACCCAGCTTTCATTTAGGCTGTATGACAAATAAGTATGTGATTCATATTTAAAAATCTCTTCCTCTACAGGGAAGGATTGTATTCTTCAGTCTTCCACTTTGCAGCCAATGTTAACACTTCCTCACTTTTCCTGTCACCCAATCTCCCTAAATTTTACCTCTCTGACAATAACTGCAGAGGGAGCAGAGAGCCCAGGGTGGACAATGTGCTCCAGGTGTTCCAGGCTCCTGAGACACCCCAAACAGCACCAAAGGCACTGAGCCTTCACATGTGCCTGGCAAGGCTCTGCCAGACTGATTTGTACCAGTTAGTCATCCTGGCAAAAGCTGAGGCTGCTCTTGTGAAAATGAAAAGAAAGCAGAAATGAATTCTGCAGAGTTGAAAGGTTTGCTACAGGAATGGGCAAGTTCACAAATCAAACAGTGCATGAACCAGGGTGAGATAATGAGATAAAACACTTGTTCCTTCACCTGCTGCATGGGCAAGATCACTGTTTTCAAACAGAACTAAACTTGGAGTATTTCATATCTCAATTTTATCTCAAGATAGCAACACGGATGTTGACACAGCTGTAGGTTACAGAACATGACACCTTTCCTAGACAGCATACAGGATTCAAATCCAGTGCCAAATGCACTTTGCTTTCCCCAAAGCCTGTCTGCAACCCTACTAGGGGTTTAAAGAACACCATTCCATCAATAAAGCAGTATTTAAAATACAGACCAATGTAAATTGCCCACTTTGTTGGAAAAACTTAAAATCAGAGGAAAGACAACACACTCATTTGCCAAATTCTACATCTGAAGGGTTATGAGGCTTACCAACTGCCTGCTCATGACCATTTACAGCTGCCAGTATTGCTCACATGTTAAAAAAATAAAAAATATTCCAGAAATCAGAATTACCTGCCAGCCCTTGTCTGCTGTCCTGTAGTAGGGATAATTTTTAGTTATGTGCGTATAAATTCCATTTAGTGTAAGCTGCTTATCCGGGGCCATTGTAATTGCTTGGACTATTAACTGTGCATAGGAGTAGGGTGGCTTAGAGTCATCCTGCACAAAAACAACAAAAGTCTGCATCAACAAACTCTGAATAAACACACACTGATCAAAAGTCATAGAACATCATTAACTTGAATTAGGGCACTTTTGGACAACGAAAATCTTGAGGCAGAAAAGAAATTAAGAAAGCTTTGTTGTCCTGATTAGCAATTTTAGGGAAACATAAATTTTGCAGCAAAGAATTTTCAATAGCTTCCAAACAGATCTGTAACTTAAACTGCACACAGACCCTCTCCCAAAGGGGACAAGGGTTAATCAATCAATCAATCAATCAATCTCACATCTGCTCACAAAACCCTACATATTATTTTTAAAGCCGGGCACGTTAAATTACCACTCAGTGCATACACCTTAGCAAACAAAACATCCCAAACCTTCCATTGAGTTCAGGTGTCATTTCTGGGATTGGTTTCAAGCTGTGTTTACCTTTGGGCTGTCTCCCCCTGAAGCTTCCTTGTCGTTTTCTGACTGGGAATTGTCAGCCATCAAATGTAGGTCAGATGCTATTCCACGGCTCATTTTGTACCCTGAGGAGCCTGCGCCGCGGGGGCTCGATGGGCAGGAATTTGCAGCACTGTAGAGCATAAAAAGAAGATCCTACTATTTTGTTATACAGTATATCACCACATTATGTCTCATCAAAAAGCTCTTGCTGCAGCAAAGCCACTAATAGAGCTGGGAGGCTGCAGCTAAAGGGTTGTCAGGGCTTCCATTCCAAAGCACCTTCCATGCTTTGCTAAGCCAGCCATGGAATCAGAATCACTGCAGGAAAAAACCTCACTCAGGCTTTCCTCCTCAAGAATCAGCTGATTGATCAGGCTGCAATGTATTTGTGTGAGATTTGCCACCTCAACTGCATCAGCAACCACAGATTTTCAGGCACTCATTGGAAACAACACTGGAAACTACTGCAGTAGTTTGTAGCATAGGAGACTGAGGGTTCAGCTCTTTAATTCCTTAATTTACAAGGACTGGGGGTTCAGCTCTTTAATTCCCTAATTTACAAGGACTGGGGGTTCAGCTCTTTAATTCCTTAATTTACAAACAAGACACATATCTTGCATGGAATTTCTGCCATAAGCTTGTGTTCAGTCTGCCCCCCCCCCCCCAAATCATCTCTCCAGTGTAGTGTTTTTGCATATTTGAGGAAATAAAGCAAGAGGTGAGGTAAAAAAATATTTGATTCTCATTTAAATTGGAATCAGTATTATTTTAAGTGTTTACAGGTGTGTGCACATACTTACACATAGGTATGTGTATAAAAATCAGAAATTTATCTATAAATGAGGTGCATCAGCACTGACTCAGCTGATTTAATGCAGTATTGGGCCAACAGAGCAGATACACTATTGGAAAGCAAGAGTTGGTGCCAAACACTAAAAAGTATCTCCTAACACTTCACATTTTGCCATCCATCACAGAAAACCAGGTAAAACTGGATATAATTCCACTGGAACATCTTTCTACCACTGGTCCCCTGCCTTGCAGAGTCCACAGGAACTGCAGCTGCACGATGCCAATTTTCTTCTGTGATTTCCTTTTAGCCAAGAGGAAAGAGAAAATCAGCAGGTGAGGTTCATCCCCTTCCCCAAAATAATTCTGGCAGCTCTTTTGCAAGGACACACTCTCTGCAATCCATACTGCAGCTGATTTCAAGGCAGCCCTCAGAAATTCCAAAAAACCAGAAATCTCAATAGCTGCACCTGGCTGTGCCCCCAGAAGCAGCCTTATCTCCAAAGATAATCTTTAATCTTTGAATCTGTGGTTCAAAACATCAACAACAAATAAATCTAGACTATGTTATTTAGATCTACACACTAAAGCTTGAACAATTTTCATCTGTCAAGGTTTGTTTGTCTGCCTGGCCCCTCCAGTTTTTTGCTGCCTCCTTTTTCATGCACAGAAGGAGACAAACACTATAGATTGGGCAATTATATTTACACTGAAAGCATCAAAGCTTCACTTCCCAAGAAATCCACCCATGATTTGTTACTAGTGATATACTTACTATAAGAGAGAGATGGCAATTTTTAAATGTTGTACAGAAGAATCCCTGGTTAGAGCCCAAATGTGGAGCTAATTTATTTTTTTAGATATAGGTCACTCCTGCTCTGTGTTTGCAAGTATCAGCTGACAACATCCCTCTCCTCTGCTCACTTCAGCATATATTGACAAAGAGACACATATGGTATAATCAAAGCAAGTTTACAAGTCTTCTACAAAACAGGATGATTTGCAGAGAAACTGTCAGGCTTTGCTCTCAAAATAGACTCCAAACTGTCAGCTTTTTTATTTTTGTGTAATAAACTACTCAACAGGTGTATGAAAGCCCTGAAGAGAATTACAAAATTCATAGTGGTGATAGATGGGATAATATCTGAAATATTTGTGAGCTGCTCTGTCATTGGCAAGATGTGTTTTCCCTGAATTCTTATAAGAAAGCAAACCTGTTACACAGACAAGTCTAGGTATCTTTTCTCTCTGCTTCCATCATTTCAGCAGGTGTCATGAAACACTCCCAGACAGAGACAAGAGCTTGGCAAATATGCAAGAAGTCAATTATCCTTCCATTCCAATCTCATTAACAAGCTGTACCTTTTTAAAAGCAAGCATGGACACAGGAAGTGAGAGGGGACAAAAAAGCTTTCAAAAGCATGAACATGAGTGAAACAACTTTCAGGGCCTGGACATGGAAGTTTTGCTCCTGATCTTTCCAAGACTTGGAATAATTCCATCTGAAGTAATTTGTGAGGATGGGTTGTTTGTGTTTAATTGGTTTGGTTTAATTGAGAATTGGTTTGACAGGTGGGACAAAGCTGCAATTACCAAAGAAGCAGCAGGGCAAGGAAAACCAAACCAAAATAAACTGCTCCTTTCCAACTTAACAAAACCAAATATTCTAGAGTAAGAGATCAGTCCATTTTCCACACCAATAATAACCCAAACCATTTTTCCTGATGATGAACTTCAGGACAGTGGCAAATCAGCATGTTTTAAAATGGTGTCATTTAAAATTATCTCATTTGAAGCGTTGCCATAAGCATGCAAGAGCAAAAAGCAATTTAAATTGTTGAAATGCAAGAAAAATGCCAGGTTCTTGAGCAGAATGTTACACATTGAACATGTTAATGTTCATGCAACTATGGCAGCAGAAAGGGGGTTTCTGGAGGCTGAGTTTCAGCCAGATTTTGACCTCAAAAGCAAAATCCTGAATGAGAAAGTTGTGCTGAGCTTGACTGTAGGTGGCCCTGATGCCACCTGCAGGGTTTAAATACCTGATGGTTCCTGTGGGAGAAGGGAGGGGGCTGATCAGGTGAGCCATGTTGTCTGGAATGTTTATTGTTAAGGGAGAGATCTGGGGTTGCACAGGCTTCACTGGGGACTCCGGGGCCTCCTGCTTTTCTCTCTTTTCATTGGACAGAGCTGTGAATGTTATCTTGATGTTTGTGCTGGGAAACCTGAAAGTACAGCTGAAAAATAAAAATAAACAAATACATGAGTCATTTGTTTAGAGAATGTAAAACTTTCTGAGTAACTTGCATGTTATCACCTAAGCTCATTTAGAATTTATAATTTTTACATATATATTTCTAATTACCCACAACCATCTTCATTTTACAGATCATGCAGGGAGATCAGTGTGACCAGAAAAAGATCCCCAGGTAAGCACCTGACATTTGTTAAGGAACACAAGGAAATGCAATTCTTTCTAACAAGGGCAGTTTGTGCATTGTCTCTAAATTTCTTGAGGTTCATCCTGATCCTGCTGCAGCCCCAAAGCAGAGCTATGTTAAAAACAAAACCTCATTATTTTATGATGCCAAGGAACAGCTTCAGCAAATGAACAAGTTGGTCCATGATTAATCAGAATTAATCAGATTAATCAGCAGAATTAATCATGAATATTGGCCAATTTGAGGTCTAACCAGTTTCATAGACTGGTGTAAGAGATTTGGGTTCTTTTCTCTTAAAACACCTATAAAATTAAACATATCAATTCCAATTCTGCTCATTTACAGAGCACACTGCTGCTTTAGTACTACATTCAAACACCTTTTTTCAGAGCTGTATTTAAGACCCAATTTCAGTAGACTGCCTATTTTCATGTATAACCAAGGATTACCTGCCTAAATTTAATGACAAACAATAAATTAACAATGTGCAACTGTTTACAAATTTGAAAAATAAAATACAATGAATGTACCTTAGGATAATCCCTTTTTTACATCCCTGTGCACAGCATTTAGAAATAAACCCAATTAAACAGGACAGGCTTGTTTCTAACTTCTCAGTAAATAAATTTGCTTAATCTTGAGCAAATAAGAAACTTAATTTTGTCTCAACAAAAGCATCTATAAAAATACAGTTTAAATAACTTTACTACCTCCTCATCCTTAAGCTGTTAGACTACACTGAGCACTAAACCCACGATGACATTTACACACCTCCCACATGATGAAAAGGACTTTCCAACAAGACTATACCCAGAAACAAACCTCACAAAATGTTGAGCTTTGGGTTTGTTTTGCTTTCAAGTGCTTCTAGGCAGATCTAGTTTTATACAAAAAGGACACAAGCACATGCTGGAACAAGGGCTAAGAAATGAGCTATGAATGCAAAATACAGACTGTAAATAAAAGTGATCATTCCTCTGGAAAAATATATTAAACATAAAAGTGATGTAAGAATTGGCAGGAACACTCAGCTGCAGAGCAGCCTTAGAAATGAACTCTCCTGTGTTTTGGCTTTCATATCTTCAAATGAATCGAAGGATGTTTATAGAACAAAGGCAGCATTTGATTTTCACTATGTCCCTTGCCACATGCACCACAGTGGTTCTTTTTCCCTACAATCCACATTCAAGGATCAGGAAAAAGAGAAAGAATTGACAGTGACCTTCCTTTTCTCTCTGTCTTACTTCTGAGTACGGACCGTGTCCGCATTTAACAGACGACCTATTTCTGAAACATGCTCAATGTACTAAATTAGGAACAGAATCTATGCCAAAAACTGCACAAGCATTTCAGCAAGGAAGTTAAATGGACCAATTTCTGGGTTGGGGTTTTTTAATATATTCAGTAACAACTCATTTCTTTGCTTTTTCCAGTAGAAAGTATTTTGTGCTTGTATCGTTTTAGTGACAATGGAAAGGGGTCTTGGTTGTTTTGGTAATAAAAATATTTTCCAAGCATTTCTTTTAAGCAGTAATAAAAACAACACAAGTGTATGCAAAGCCAGCCAAAGATTAAGAAAAAAATCCCTGTGAGAAAGTGAACAACATCTGCTTGACACAGATTTAGTCACCTTCCCTATGCATTTCATGAGGCTACTCCATACCTGCAAATTTACCTTAAATGCTTGTAAGACCAAATTTATTTCAAGTCAAGGGAATAACTGGACATGGCTTTAGGGGCTAATTCCCTGGTTAGAGTCCTTATTGCCTGGTAAAAACCACCCCAGGGCACAGCACTGAGGAACTGGAGCCCTCCTGGGCCACACCAGGTGAGGATGGGGAAGAGATTAAATTAAACTTATATAAATCTCCACAGCTTCAGGAATATGGAAAGGCAGAAAAGGAACACTCAGCAGCTCCTTTGAGATTCCATATTAAAAGATCTCTTTTTACCCTCCTGCAGCCCTGAAGGTATCATCTTCCTCTGGCAAACAGCACAGACAGGGGGCTCTCAAATGCTCATCAAGGTTGGAAAAAACACCCACAAAAACATCCCCAAACATAGGGAACCAACCAGGGGACTCCAGAGGTTCTACATATGCCAAACAAACTGGGAACTGACAGACATGAAAACATGAAAACCCAAAGGCACCCCCAGTGCAGTTTACATTTCCATGCCTGAAAAGCCAGTGTAAGTAAGGAAATACAATATAATAATAATACTTATAAATCCCTGTCTGGTTAGAGCAATAAACACCTGAATATTATCAAAAGACCACATCTGTCAATTGATTCATATTTGCAAACAGTTTTTTTTTAATGGAGGGATATTTTTATAGCTGGAATTCAGCCAAAAAGCAGAATAAAGAGTGTACACTAACCAAGAGAATTCCTGAATAAATTGCAGCTATGCAAATGTATTATATTTACATCCAAAATCAAAGTACACAACATGTTCTAATTTGATCAGAATCAAGTTGGTTTTGGCATATTCTTTAGTTATACAATGAACTAAACAAAAACCACAGAAACACCCACAAGGAGAGACCTCATCAAACATTTAGTCCTCAACAAGCTGAACTGGGTTTTACTCACTGTTCAAAAGCTTACAAAAGTTTCACAACACACTACCACAGCATGGCTTGCTGGGAAAGAAATTCATCTAGGCAACCCATTTACAAAAACATCCAAAGAAATAAAGACACCAAGCATCACAGCTTTTCAAACACACTACCACAGCATGGCTTGCTGGAGGAGAAACTCATCTAGACAACCCACTTACAAAATATCCCAAAGAAATAAAGCAGTTTTGTATATTTATTGATGGCAAGTCCAGGTGAGCATCACAACAGAGCCACTCCATGACCCAGGGAAGCACAGGAGGTGTCACAGCTAAAATGTAACTCATAACCTCAATTATTCTTCTTTAAATTAACAAAAAAAACCTCATTGTGGGTTGATTACTGGAAAACAGCAACCAAACATCACAACATTTCACACTATTCCATAGGTAACTCATCCATATCTGCAGTTTCTAGGCAAACACAGTGATGCTGATCCAGGCAGGACCTCTGTAGAGCTTAGGAACTTTGCAGGGTGCCAGAGAAGTGTCTCAGGGTAAAAATGTGTAAAGCCTGGTTTTGTCACACCTGTATTTCCAATATTTTCTCCCTTCCCCTCAGCAGTTCTGTCCATACTGCAGGGAAAGGCTGATGATACACTTGTAGTTCTGCCTGTGTGAAAATCCCATCTGACTGGGAAGGAGGAATTTCATCCTGTCTTCATCTGGGAAACCAAAACACAGCAGAATTCAATTTTTCCCTGTACATAAACCCTGCTGTGACACCAAGTGCTTCAGTATCTTTGAATTATTCCAGTTTAATTGCCTTCTAAGAACCAGGACCAAAATCAGACAGAAGCTGCCATGGCACTTTGATCAGCAGGTTCTTTTATCAGCACCTCCAGATTTTACATTCAAATAGATGATAAGGGCTGAGCAGTGATAACCCCTGAAGTCAGGGTGGTTACAAGTGCACAGCTCAATTCCTTCACACTGACTGTGATCCTGAACCCCTGTTAACTTCAAGATCCCCTGAGATTTAAAGAGATCTGAAAGAATAACAAGATGCCTGGTTTTGAACTCTTGTTGATTTACTGAGAGCCAAGGACAGCTTCAACTTTTCACATGAAAAAGCCAAGACTCAAAAAAGAACCCAGTCAGCAGCTGGGAGATTGCTTGTGTCGATTTTTGACTTCAAATACGTTCAAGGTGAACACAGGCAGTGTTAACTCCCCACAAAGGGAAGCAGAGGTCATTATCAACATCTGCACCACCAAACACAGTTTTCAGTTTTCTCTGACAGTACAGCAGCCTGAGATGATACTATTTCTGCTTCCTTCAGCTATTTTGATCAGTGAACTAACAAAAAAACCATGGAAATTACCATACTTCTAGCTATGGTATTCTTTCCATGGAAGGGAGATTTGAAACTAATCCATTTTCTAATTCCTCTTACCTACCTACTTGTGATCTACTTCCCAACTTTCCCCTTATTCCAGTAAAAATGACTCTCACAGCCAATTCATTTATTTATATATATGCACACTGACAATCACCTACAGCGCACACTCCCAGGCACACTTTCGAAATAATTATTTTTCAAAAGTCAAGCAAAAATTGAGTTTTTACATTTTTCAGACACAACTGGAGAGAAACTGAGTTTGGAAGGGACCTCTGAAAGTGTCCAGCCCAGAGCAGGGTAACTTCCAAGTCACACCAGCTTGCTCGGAGCCTTGTCTCTCCAAATTTTGAAGCCTTCCAAATATAGAATTGGGCAACTCATTTCTTCTAATTACACCCTCAAGCAGTGAATAGTTTCTCATTTGTACAGATACAAATTCTTCACTGCAACTTCTGCAGCTGCTTGTGCCCAAAGTGTGAGGCACGGCCTGGCCTCAGGCTTTCCACAGTCACTCCTCAGGCAGGGGAGGGCTGCACCAAGACCCACCCTTGGCCTTCTCCAGGAAAAATAAAATTAAATTAAATCAAATTCAGGTCCTTTAGGCTCTGCCCTGAGCATTCCAGCAGCAAGTCCATTCAAGCAAGTGTCCACAGGAACGTGGTGCTTGGAAATTACAATTTGATTGACTTCCTGCTAATGGGGAAATTTCAATTTGAAAGCACAAGGACCCCAATTTCATCTCTTCTCCATTTGCTGCTTGATTTATTATTGATTCCATCACAATGGATTAATAGGATATTAATTATAAATTAAACAATATGTGGCTGTGGTTTTTAACTGGTTTTTAAATAAACAAGACTTAAAAGATGAGTCTTAACAAGTACAACTAGAAATACCATGGAAGTGAAAAAAGCTCAACAAGTTGAAGTATGATTAAATATTTCAGTGTCTGAATTTTCTACCAAAAGGTTTCTGACTGCTCAACACCAAGAGCAGGCATACTGAATTATTCACATCCAGAATTTATTTTTAAGACTTTGGGCTGTTTTTAATTGAACTGAAGTCAATACCACACTCCATTTCTGGAATAGAGTCATCACCTTTAGAGCTAAAAGAATCAACAAACCCAAAACTTATTAAGAAGACAAATTGAACTGAATTGCTGTTTTTATTTCAAGATAATCGAAAAGTACCCAACAGTTTAAAGTCTGGGCTTCCAAGCTAACAACAACTGTGATAAATAAATCCATCCAAACAGTCATTTATTGAGTAGCCACCTGAAAACTCCCAGCACTAAATGATTATTAATAAAGCACAAGTTATTAAGAAAATACCACACAATTTTTAACAGTAGGCATTGTCTTGACTCTTCAAACAGAAAAAAACTGTTCAGATATTTGTTTTACAAAATCTTTTCTAGGATTACATTAAAAACTGCTGTGGTAACGCTTTGCCATCACTATGAGTATAGGAAAAATTATCACAGATAAACTGAAAAAGAGTGATCCAGTATAAAATTAGATTATAATTATTTTCTTATAATCCTAAATAGGGATAACTTTCTCAATGGATAATTTGCTCATGCAGGTGCTTGTTCACCTTACATGAGGGGCCACCTTGTGCTCCTGTCAGAGATTTTAGCTTTAAGGTGGCATTTGTAAACCTTTCTCCATTGTTGGCAATGGGAGTATCTGGTTTTCCCCATTGATGGAGGAGTGGTGATGAAAAAAAAATTATTTATATTAATGGAACACAAAGCCCAGCTCCTCTAGCAGATTTTTAGACAGGACATTTTTGATGCCCTCCTGCTTGCAGCTGACCACAGCCTGTGAGAAACCACACCAGCCAGAACATGGCAGCACTTCCCACAGGGCCATGTCCACATCCATTGTGGTGGGATGGATTCCTCCTCCTCCTCCTCCTCCCTGCTTTGAAACCAAGTCCTGATGTGGCTAATTCACCATAAATTTACATTCAATTATGCTTGGCCATTACCAGGCAGGACACTTCTAGAGGTTACCCAAAAAGCAATTGCCCTTCCAGAGTGGCAGTTTTTCCTCTGGGGACTGAATCTGAGCTCACAGTGTTCCCCTTAATTCCCTGTATCCTTTGCAATTGATTTCTGGGGCCCAAAAATCAATCTTTGAACAGCACATCCTCCACACACACACTGGGAGGGCTCGAGGCACGCTCGACCTCTAATGCCACAAGGAACAAAACACTAGCAGGTTTTTAAACCAGCCATTAGAATTTTTATTCTGAGCACTGGGCATTCTCTTCACAAGGATTTGGGTATTTTTTCAGGTGTGTCATCGCTGTCTACACAGTGTCACCCAACAGGGTGGAAAACACCCTAAAGAGCAAGATCACTGATCCATCTATCTCTATTTTCTGATCTCTTAAATTCAAAAGCAAAGATCTATGCAGTATCAGAAGCGATGAAATATTGCTGTGGCCTCATGTTAATTCAAGTTGGCCAATAAAACACTTGTAGCAAAGTGTAAGCAAAGGCTGGAAATACAATCTAGCTATAAATTACTGGCTCTCCCATGGGAAACCTCAGTTACAGACTTCCCTGCTCATGGTTTAGCAAGTGCTTCAGAAGTATGTAAAGCTGTTGGTTGATATTCCTCACAGGAACAGTGCTGACCTGCCTCAGAAGGGTCTGGAACAAACCTGCCTGCGTCAGAACATGATCCTATGACAGCAGAATATCGATGACGACAAGAGGAACATTCCTGAAGCACCAGCAGCAAACACAAATGGAGTAATGAACACATGACAGCATCTGAAATGGTGCTCAGCTCGTTCCCACTCACAGAGCTGACATCATGAGAAACTGGCATTTTTAACCCTGTACTCACAGCAGTTTCTCTGAGGCTGTTTGAGAGTTATGACTGAAATGAGTGTGCTGAAGTTGTTCCACTACAGCAAATTTTGCTGCACACGTAAAGGATTCTATTAACAACTTGGAGCTGATCTCACTCCTCCCCTGCATTATTACAGAAAAGGGTGCTCACAGTATAGCACAGATTTTCAAAGGTTCTTCTTTCAGCTGCCAGGATCTCTTTTCTTTCCACACCAACCACACAACACTGGTACTGATCAGCAGCAAAAATATTTAGGTTATCTTACAATCATGGCAACGTGCTGTGGTTAATTAAAACTACCTATCTCAAAATCACAAATTTCCACTGCATTCTCCTTTTTTCTTAAAGGGCAAAATATTGAAACCAGCAAGAAGAAATTAAAAAAAAAAAAAAGCCAGAAACCCAAACAAAACCTAGAGAATTTCAATGCAGGAGCCCTGCACAGGCTGCAGGACTGAGAAAGCTCTTGGCCTGCAGGCAGGAGTGTAGGCAGCAGTTACTGTAGAAACCGAGCTCTTCCCTGCTTTTCTCTGAGCAAAAGAAAGACACAAAAGAGCTGGAAAACAGCGATCGATGGGAAGCAGCTTATAAAGCTGCTTGTCACATCTGCTGCAGGAAAACCAGACACTAATTCATTAAAACTGCTCATGTAATGCCTCTGGAATTTGAGGCTCCCCAGCCTGTGAATACAAAAGAAACTCCGCCTATGGAAACACTGCATTTTCGGGTGTTTAGCATCTCTGTACACAAAAGCCTTCTGCAGAGCCAGGTTGTGTGGTCTCAATCTCTACATTTCCTACTAAACTATAAAAACAATTTAAAATTTGTCCAAAAGCTGGAGTGCCTCTACCTTTGCCAAATTGCAAACAGTCCCAACAAAGCCCACATACATCACTCTATAACACAACAGCTTCCTGCTTAAAAACACAAACAAAACCCTTGCAATAGGAAAACAGAAATCAATTATCATTTTTTCTTCCTCCCAGATAACTGCATTTAACCATAAATATGCAGGTTCCAACTTTCTCTGTCACAGTAAATACCATTCCAAAACTTCTTATAAGCACAGCTGAACCAAAGCTGCCAAACCAAACCCACCCCATCCTTTACCACCAAGATGTGCCTGGCACCTCACTGGGTACTCGTGGGGGTGCAAAAGTTCATATGGAAACACCGAGGTTCTAATAATATCAATCAGTGTTAAATAAAAGCTATCAGCAAAGCAAACCAAACTGCTGGGAGCCAAACAGACAGTTCCTGGCATCTCACATTGCTCACAATTAAAGCAGTAGGAGGAGTACAGTGAACAAGTGCTGTCATGATGTGTTTTGACGCAAGCATAATCATAAAAAAAGCACTTGTGACTCAGATGTTACTTTAGTAACAAAAGCCTTCATTTATTACCTCATCACAGACCTGCATTCCATTGCAAAATTGTGCCCAAACCTCCTCACCAAGAGAGCAGCTACCCACTGAAGCTGGGCTGCACAATGATTATTCCCCATTCAAGGAAGCAAAGTTTATTTTAGATGGGCTCTTCAAGGCAGAACTCTGCTCCAAGAGCAGCACAAGCCTTTATTTGACACAGAAATCCATGACTAACTCAGGCCATTGAAGAATGACAAAAACTGCTTCCTACCAACTCGAACTTTGAGCAGACAGCAGTGTTTCATTTCCCCCCTAAATCTGCCTGTCTGCTCAAAGAACAGGCTTTTCTCAGCCTCCTCTCACACAGCTATGGGCATTAATTAAATTTCACACTTGCTTACCTAAAGATGTCTGATGGTCAAGAGCCATTCCATATTTGCTTCACTGTGGTGATACTGCTGGGCTGGGAATCTTAACAGAAATCAAGATTTTTGTATTATATTCTGAGACTTTTTTTATAAACCAAGCATGTTCTCCAGAATGTTTGTTCTAACAACTTTCCAATTTTCCTTCTATTTGTAAATTCCTAAAACTTTTCTCCTGAATGTGCAGACCCTCTAGAAATGTTCTATGCACTGACTGGTCCACAGTGTGGCATAAATTTCAGTTCCTTTGTCACTTGTGTGGATGCTCAAGAATCAATCAAGATGCCAAAAAGTCTGAAAAGACACAAAGTAAAGAAACTAATCTACAACAAGCACGTTGTTTTTGGAAAATATCCTTCAAGAAGCACTCCTCCTCCTCCTGAGCTGTTCTGAGACTATGCCAAGTTCTCAAATTGTCCCTGTGTAAGGGGCAGCAGGAAAAGAACAGAAGGATAAAAACAACAGACATGATTTAACCAGTCAGAGTCACGCAAGTAGAAATCTGTCCAGGAATTTAAAAAAATAAACTCAATAAAAGTTTTCATGAGAAAACTATATTACACAAGACAACACTCCCAATATGCAACTGTTCTAACCCTTCTCTTTGAAAGCCTGAGATTTGAACTAAAGTAGAAAGATAAGCTTCCAAAACTAAGTTCTGTGCTACTTTTGAGGTCTTAACTATAACTAAGGCACTGCTGTCCCTTTCATTAGGAAACACTGACATGGTGCACACAGGTCAGCTCAGCAGATCCACTGGGTTTGAACTCTGGGACACACCAAAGTTTAGGTAAAACAGCACCAACAGCCTTCAAAAAAAGGGAGCAGGAAGGGAGTTAAAGAGTTCACTCTGCACATCAAATAATCCCCTTCAAACCCAAGGGATTGGTTTTAAAAGACAAGGCAAAGCTCTTCCCTGATAAAAACTGCTGGAAAAAGAGCACTGAAATTTCATCATCTGCCTGCCCATGAAGTATTATTCCCATTTCCAAAAACAGATTAAATGGATTTGTGACTTGGCCAAGCTATTTTGGCAAGTGTGCAGCAGAGTTGGGAACAGAACATATTTTTCCCAACACCCAATCTTTGTTTAAACCAATTGGGGGATCATCCCCCAATTCTTCCTTTTCCTACAACCACTTTAAGAGGCAAAGCATCAGGTGAGAGACATGTCTTCAGGAGCAGGGAGATGAGTTTATTCAATGAGACTGAAGTGCCTCAATCAGAGTTTGTTGCACAAGAGGAGCTGTTTAAGGAGCACAGAAATAGTGGCTGTGAAGTAACACACACACAAATATCTTAAGCCATATTCTCTCAAAGAGAGCTAAAGGAACTTTCATTTCATCAGTACTTTACTATTAGACCATGAAAACTGCTTATTAAATGCATACATTCTAATTAAAATCTGTACAGTTAAATACTGAAGGGTTTGAGGATGCTCAGCAACACAAACCTCATTTCCTAAAGCAAGAGTTTACAGAAGAAAATTAAGGCAATATTTCAACTAATTTAAAAAACAAAGAAGAAAAAGCTAAAATTTCTATCTTAATACTGAAAAGTACGTGGAGGGAAAGGATTCCTCATTTTTGCTTTCCTTTAGTACCAAGGAATTCCTCATTCCAGGTGACAAACAGCTGCCAGGTTCTGTGCAGAACCACCCAAAACCATCCCCACACCTGGAGGTGTTCAACAGCAAGGGCACATCCTAACCTTGGTGACACTCAAGGACACACTTTCATTTGGTTTATTTGTGTTTTATCTACTGTTTTTAATTAACCATACTCCTACCCTGCTTTTATCAACAGAATGAAATTGTAACATCTTTCACTGGACAGAAACAGCCCCCTTTTTTTCCTCTTTTTTTTTTTTTTGCAATACCAAACAGTTTTAGTGATAAAAGCACTATTTTCACTTTTTATTTCTAGTCCTGTGTAAATCAAGGACATTGCTGTATTCTTCAGCCTGGGTGGGAATCCACAATGACCAGATCAATCCCACACAACAAAGAACAGGGATGGAGGGTGATGACAAAAGCATCTCCTTAGGTTGTGTGAACAAAACCCAATCTGACTTTTCTGAGAATAAACCAACCAAACTGACCATGTCTTGAGAGCAGCTTCTTTTGGTTTAGCTTCAAATTCCAACCTCTTAATTTTTTTTTAATTTAATTTTTTTTATTTAGCTCTTCCTGACCTTTGATTTTTCTAAAACCAGAATATCTAAAATTAAAAAATGGTCCTGGTACATAATACATTGTTTCACTGTGTTTTAAGCTCTGGTCATTCTGCCAGAGCCAAAGCAACTTTGTAGGCAATAATTGATACAGTATCAGTTAAAGACTTCCAGAATAAAAATGAATATTGAGCTGACTCTTCCTTGCAGCACACAAATTGATGTAGTTAAGTTTATAAAATGATTGAAATGCTGAAAAAATTGAGCTGCAATCAGCTCCAGGAAGGTTCTTGGGCAGAGGAAGATCGTGCCAAACTGCTCAAACAATTCAGCTTTGCTGGATGAGCAGAGATATAGATAAAGCAAGGGGTCTGACTTTCACCCTCCCTGGAAAATCAAGTGACATTAAATCAGGAATCTCCAGTTTATCCACTGAGCATCTCCCCTCAATGGGACTGTCAAAACAGTCACATAACAAAAAATCCTCCAAATTATCAATTATCACCTCCCCACACACCTGTAAGCTGCATCTTCCCTCCAGCAGAACACCATTGGCTGTTAAAATTACATTTTTGTCATGCACAAATATTGATTGCTACAAATTCATAATTTTTTGGTAGTGAAATCCCAACCCAGGATTGGATATTTAACAATTTCAGCAGTCACAGGATTACTCCAAAATTCCCCTGCACAATCTCCTTGTCTGGCAAAGCTGAAGGGATGCAAATGAGCTCAGTGCATAGGCTGCTGCACAAAGAGAACTGCAAACACCAATTTCCACAGCACTTCAATTAACATGTTTCCATTTACACTTAAGAACCAACTGATATTTGAAAGATTTTGATTTTCAAAAAGATGTGCTGTGGTGAAATGAAATGTTAATCTCTAGTTAGAGAAAGTGCTTCCTATTTTTCTACATGTGTACAGCATTATATTACAGTTCTGTCAATAATGATAAAAAACTTTAATCCTGAGAATATATATATATTTTTTTTTAATCCCTATGTCAGTATAGGAAGCACCACAAAAAAAGTGGCATTTCCCATAATAACCAAGGTAACCCCAAAATTAAGTTTACCATAAATACTGAAGTAAATAGCAGCAAATAGTACTACAGATGTGGAGTAAATTTCCCTTGTTTTTAACTCATACATCTAATTATTTTATAATCTTAGTGTCCTAGGGTGACCAAGACACTTAGAAATACCCATGTGGAAAAGTAAAAGAGCAATATTCTAAATCCTATTAAGGAAAAGCAAAGCAAAAATAGAGATAATAATTAAAATATGAATCCAAGAGACATTTCAACAATTCTGGAGGGCATGGCCATGGCACTACCCAACATTTTAATAATATGCACACTTTCCCAGTATACAACAATATGCAGGCTTTAAGTCTGAAAAGCTAAAAACTAAGATAACAGATACCTTTGATGATTAAAACCAGTCTGTATAAACCTGCAATTTTTCAACATTTTCCCTTCTCAAAATAAGAAATCATCAGGATTTTTGCTCATTAAATGTTAACTTTAATGCACAAGTTTGTTTGTTATGTTTTTAGAGAGTCAAAAAGATGCACTGGTTATTTTTAAACTATCACTCCTTTAATCATCACTAGGAATCACACCAGGAAGACTTTATGAGCAGTAATTATAAATTTATATATTTCAGTCAGTTTTGCTCACTCTCCTGAGAAAACACCACTCAGTTTAAATGGAAGTGCCAGAATTAGTGGCTTTCCCCCAAGAAGTGCAAAGGTAACAAGACTTGACACCTTCACCTCATACAGAGAGCTTGAAAGACAACAAGAAACCTTGAATTCTTCATCACCCTTAGAAAACAAACACAAAGCTGAACAGAAACTGCTTATCAAATATCTGTGTTTGAAGATCCATCTGTGGTGAAGAGCAAAATGAGAACTATCAACCACACAAATAGTTTGGACCTACTAAATATAGCAGCAGCACAGCTTTGTTGTTTTTCCAGTCCAACTCCACTGTCCACAGTGCTCTCCTTTGTTTTTCCTGCTCCAGGGTTTGTGGCTCACATGTGTGATGTGAATCCATGAGCAGGAGCACTGAGGATCTCTCCTGCCTGGGGAGGACATGGCCAGGAGCACCTCTGCTGTCAAAGCCCTCAGTGATACCAACCAAACCCAGCAAAAGCAGGTTTTATAGGAAAATATCCTTTGGGGTTAGAGTGAGAACCTGCCCACAAGGGAACACACATAAGGAGTGGTCCAGGCTCACCTGGAGAAAAGGAGGCTCAGGGGACACCTGCAGCCAGCTGGGGTCAGGCTCTGCTCCCAGAGAATGAGGGACAGGACAAGAGGAAATGGCCTCAAGTTGGGCCAGGGAGCTTTAGGGTGGATATGAGGAAAAATATCTTCACAGGAAGGGTGGTGAGTGCCTGCCCAGGGCAGAGGCAGACCCTGCAGACAGGATCAGAGCAAGACCTTCCACAAGGAGACAACTTTCACACTGCTCCCTGTTTGCCATCTTCATCCATGATGTGGTCAAGGGGACTGAGGCCACCCTCAGACATTTTGCTGGGTGGAAATGCTGCTCTGCTGGAGGCCAGGAAGGTTCTGCAGAGGGATCTGCACAGGCTGGACCATGGGCTGAGACCAGTGGTGGTGAGGTTGAACCAGACCAAGGGCTAGGTCCTGCACTTGGGTCACAACAGCCACTGGGGCAGAGTGGCTGGAAAGCTCCTGGGGGTAAACAAGAGCTGAACATCAGCCCAAGGAGCCAAGAAGGCCAATGGAACATGGCCTGCACCAGCCAGGGCAGTCCTGTCCCCTGTGCTGGGCACACCTCAGATCTTGTGAGCAGTTTTGGGCCCCTCCCTCACTACAAAAAAGCCATTGTGGGGGTGCCACATGTGCAGGGAATGGAGCTGAGGAAGGGCTGGAGCACCAAGAGCAGCTGAGGGAGCTCTGGGGTGAGGAAAGGGGGACCTGCATCCAGGTGGGGGTCAGGCTCTGTCCCCAGGGAACAAAGGACAGCACAAGTAGAAATGGCCTCAAGCTGTGCCATGGGAGGTTTAAGTTGGACATGAGGAAAAATTTCTCCACAGAAAGGGTGGTCAGTGCCCAGCACAGGCTGCTGAGGGCAGTGAAGGAGTCTCCATCCCTGGAGAGATTTAAATGACATGTGGTTGTGGCACTTGGGGACATGGGTTAGTGCTGACCTTGGCAGTGCTGGGTCAATGGTTGGACTCAATGACCTTGAAGATCATTTCCAACTAAAAAAATTCTATGATTCTATGAAATGCTATTAAAACCATGGTATCAACCTTTTATTAGTATCTTCCCATCTGGTAATGGAAAAAGTTGCACTCCTGACTTGACAGAAAACTAATCCCAAGCCTCTCCCCTTCCCTTCCCAGGGATTGTTTTTCAGGCCCACCAGTAAATTAATCTGGCTTGAGCACACAGCATGAACAGCAGAGCTCTCACACAGGACAGGACAGGGCAAGGCAGGACAAGGCAGGACAGTTCTCAGCTCTGACTCCCAAGGAGTTTGTTTTAACTAACCTAGAAACCCAAGGGTTAGTTACAGTCCATCTGCAGGGCCTGAATTTTATTGAAAATTATGGTTAAAACAAGGAGAAAATGCAATTTTAACGAACCTGTGCTACTGTAGAGATCTAATGTGAATGTTAAAAAAAGGCTTCTAAAAACAGGAACATAAAAATAATACTTTAAATTACTGCAAATCCTTTAAAAATCAAGTTTACCAGCATATTAAAATGAGAAGCAAAGTCTTGTGTAACAGTGTAAGCTTTAACTCAATGCACTTGCAGGAGAAAACTGAATTTAAAAGAATAATCTATATAAAGAAGTATGCAATGCTAAGCCTGTTACCTACAGTGCACACAAATAACTACGAGATGATTCATTCTGAAAAGCTCACCAAGTCCAATTAATTTTGTGTCAAGCCTGATCCCATCCAAGAGGTAACACTCCCTAAAATGTTATGAAACACACAGCAAAGATGCAGAATATTTGTATGTACATTAAAGTTTTATCTACTGTTGCTCTCCAGAGCTCCCAGCCCATCAGGCTGGCTTGGTGCTCACTCATTTTGTACCAGAATCCACGGCACAGAGCTGCTACAAATGAAGAGTCACAAGCAGTCTGGGAACTTGAGCTGTCATCAAAAATCAGTTTAAAATCAGAAAAGGCCTATGGAGTGTCTGCTTCACATCATTTATCTAACCAAAGATGACAGGGGATGAGGGAAAAACCTTGCCATTTCACAGATGTGAAACATAACAGTGAAAAATTGACACAGAGAAGAGGTATCACAGCTAACTAATGAATATGGACCAAGTCCCAAAAGATTAAGTGTAAGGTCATTTTATCTCTCAATTACAAGTTGAAAATAATCAGACTGGCCTCCACAGTTTCAATGGCATTACCTGGGATGGCATCCTAAGAGAATGAGCACAAACAAAATAGGGGTGGGGGTGGTGGAGAGAATTTTAGAAATACAGAATCAACAGCAAGAGTAGAAAAGATTAAAAAAAAAAGAAAGAAAAAAAGTAAAAAGGAAACAAAAGGCTTAGTGCTTGATACTGACAGAGGGGAGAAAACCTCTCAGAAATAAACAGCTTGTAACAAAAAGTAAATAATTCATGGCCCAGGCTGATGGGGGCATGTGCTGGTCATATGTTCAGTGTGTGTTGCTGGCACCAGGCCCCAGCATGTTCCATGTTGTAATGGCTCAAACATCCCCAGCTGAATGTGCTGCCTTCAGGGACGACATGATCTGGGCAGCCCTGACGAAACACACACCACTGCACACAGCTCAGGCTAATTTTGGCTCCCAGGTTATTTCTCCATACTCCAAACAATGCTTTGCTTGGCACTAACTCACTTCAGGGCTTATATTAAATATAACCAGTGGTAGTGTGAAGCAACCTTTAGAAGCAGCAGGCTCAGTTTATCTAAGATTACATAAAATGACTTCTGGAGTGTCTGTGGCTGCTGGAGGCCACTCTGTGCACATTTAAAGTGCTCAGCAGCTCTGAGGCTGTGCACAGCTCCTCTGTGCACCCAGCACCTCAAACACAGCAATGCCACATGGCCCAGGTGACAGTGAAAGGCAATGATGATTTTTAAGACTCCAAAACATGGTGGGAGGGAAAAAACCTGATTCAGATGGAATTCAAATAGGTGACTTCAAACACCTGCCAGCTCTGCTTCCCCACTCCTGTCACAATGCTGCTTCTGCTGCTGCCACAGCATCCTTTGGGGCAGGATCACCCCCTCTGCTGCCCAAATCAGCCCCTTCTGCACCCAATATTCACTTCCTCTTTAATACCTACCATGTAATATTTTCCCTTTAAATACCCCACAGTGATTGCTCTTTCCTTTGTATTTTTGTATTAAATCATTACCTGCACAAGTCAAATCCTGTCTCCTTTTAGAACATCTTTAAGAGGGTTATTCTAATGGCTTAAAGATGGTGTGAACCATCACAAGTATCTAAGGACCTTTCGGATTTAAAAATAAAAGTCTCCCTCATTCAGCGAAGAACTTGCTAAGTCCAGCTCATTTCTGTGTCAGACACTGCCAATATGTTCTCAGTCAGCAATTTATTTACCACAAAACATCCCTAGGAAAACACAGGGCAGTTGTACGTATTCCCTTCTTTCCATCTCCTGGGGAAAGCTGGAACAAGCAGCCCCCATAAAAACAGAACAGTCCCAAGCAGGACAGAACTGTGCTGGTGAAACACACCCAGTAACCAGTGCTTGTTTCCCTCAGCAGAGCCCAGGGATGGCCCAGCTGAAGGGTAATGTCACTGCAACAGGCTCCCAAACCCCCTGGGCCTTACAATCAACTGAGAGTAATTAACCCTAAACTACTTCCACCTTCCAGATAAAGAACTGTAATGGAAGAACAAGAAAACCACCAAATGCTGTAATATCCAAGGTTATTGCAAAAAGAACAAGTTGCAGAAACAAGAGTTTCCTTAGGGATGATGCACACCAACAGCTTTCAGTAAAAGAATGGAATCAGAGTGTGAGTATGATGAGAATTACCAAAAACACACCCTGCCTCCCAAACCAGGAGACCCAGATCACACATTCCTACACTGCCATCTCCCAGCTTCATTTCCACAACAGCAGGATTTTTCTTTTTTCATTTCAAAAGCTGTGGAAAAGCCTGACTTTTACAACCAGCATTTTTGATTAAACCACCTTACTCAGTTTTCTTCTCCCTGTAAAGTCACACTCTCCCACACTCTGGTTATTTTGTATTCCATGTAACCAAGCTTTCCAGCTCTTCAGATGAAGCTCAATTATTTTATGGCACACTTTTCAGCAACACTGCAGCTAACTCAAAGAACACACACAGACAAATACAAATAATCTTTCCTTCAGCTACTATTAAACCAAAATAACTTAAAACCACTATCCATAAACTTAAAACTTCTACAGATTTTTATTTTATCCTTCTGGCTGAGGGTTGAATTATTTATATTCAGAAGCTTCTTTGACTCTTTTGCAAGGCCTGCATGCTTTTTTGCTTTAAAGGCTTCAAACCACCCAGTTTGCTGATAGCCCTGATAAGAGTGAACAACCTCACGTAAGAATCCTGAGTACTTACTAGTCCACAGCAGACCAAACTTATTTATAGCTAAGTAGCAAGCTGGGGTTAGTGATCTCTTCCAGGCTCAACAATCTTCCAACCTCAGAATAACCACCCCATAAAACAAGCAGGGCTATTTCACTACTGACAGCAAAGTCAACATCTGTGTACAAGGGTGTGCTGGCACTGAGTGCTCTGGCTGCCTGCACTGCAGGAGACAGCAAAAGCCATTCACAACAGGCCAAAATTCATGAAGGAACTTTAAAATCTTCATCAGGAGTTGCTTAGAATTTACCTTGTGTGTTTAAACACAGAAAGGTGGAAGGATCTGAGCTCTCCTCCCAGCTGTGAATGAGGTTTTTAATTTTATCTTCTGAATGTTTAATAATTAGTGTCAATTTTTTCTGAGGTAATATTCCCTATATACTGTGATGTACTTAAGGAAAAATTCCTATATAAGAAAATAGTATCTTAGGCTACAAAAAAATCTCAAAAAGGAAAACAAAGGAAAAAATAAAGAAAACAGAATATTTTTTAAAGTTCTAACAGACTTCTGGCAGAATCTCAGTTCTAATGACGTTTTGTTACAGAAAGGGTGAATATTCATAGACTAGTTGCATTTCTCAGCTTTATGGGCTGACCAATACCAGGAAAAGGTTTTAAAAACAAAGGCTTGAATTTCAATTTAAGAGGATAAACAAACAACTGAAGTTCTCCTGTGGTTTTTACCTATTGCATCTCTTTCCTGTGCCCGTCACGTGGACATTTTAACTGAAACACTGTGGTTTCCAGGTCCTAAATGTCTGTGTTAATTATCAATATCTAGAAAGCTGAATAATTCTGTACCCAACCACAAACTGTAGAGCCCACCCTACACTGAGACATCAGCCCTGCATTCATTTCAGAACCTGCATTCCCAGCACAGGGGAACCACCTCAAACTGCTGCATTTGCTCTTCCACCCTGATGCAGCTGCAGAAGTGCTGCCTGGATCTTGGTGGTGTCATGGAGAGTAGGGCTGCATGAGGATGCATTTCATCATTCTATGAGAATCTCACCACCCAATCTAGTCATTCTAATAAAGTTCAGAATGATTGCATCCTCTCCAAAGCAGGATTTTCATAGCATTTGAACACAAAGTCAGTGTTTGCCTTGCAGCCCCTAATGCTACTCAAGGCAAAAATGTTCAGTAATATGAAAGGGCAGAGAGGACCAAACCACCAAGCCCCTCTACCTGACAAAAAAACCTCCTGGGTCACACCACACAAGTGCTTTGGCTGGTTTCTCCAAAATAAGTGTACTGAGTGCTGACCATGTCAGGGAGATCAGACAGAAACACCTCCAGACCCTTATCTGAGCCTAACCCAGGCACACCCAGCACATCCCCACACCCAAGGAAAGAAAACAACTCACTTCCTTGAACACCTCTTTGCCTAATGCATTATTTACTGCTTTCATCTGTGCAGGTGATAAACAGGGCTTTGACTGATGATCATTTAAGGAACTCACTCCTACCAACCTCTGTCAGCATCTAAGCCCCCCAAACACTGCACAGAGAGGAAGGCTGGTATTTGTTACCATCTGCTCCTCCTGCAAGGATGTTTTTCCTGAAATGCTGCACCTCATCAGCCCTGGGAGGGCTCAGAGTGAAGGTGAGCTGTCAGTTCCATCAGGGCAGGAATCCCATGCACAGATACCTCCAAGCCTCCTACCCCAGTAGTTTGGATCAACTCCACTGAATTATTATGATTTTCCCTTTGATGGCACTCTGGATTTGCTGTCCTGCATTTGAAGCAAAAGCTCTCTCCAAATCACACCTTTGTTTGAGATGTTTCTACAAACTATCAAGCTGAGGCCCTCAAAAGACACCACAGGAAAACCAAATCACATGGGAGCTACCTGAATTGTCAACTTCAGCACATTTATGTATTTCCTGAGAAAGTACCATCCCATACATGTAGTCCCTGCCATGAAGACATGTAAAAGTCAGTGAAGTTTTTACAATTATCTTCAAAATAATGCTTTCCTTTCAGGCAGTCCACACAGAATGCTGCACAAACTCCAATCACTCACCTGCCTGCCTTACAGGTAGAGAAGTCTTGGAGATAAAAGGGCTTTTTTTGGGACCCACACACACTACAAACAAAAACCACACATAAAATGTTTTAAAATACCATTTACCTGCACTGTATCCTTTATGTGCAACTTTCCCTAGAGCTTATAACTCCACTACTGCACAATACACCAGCAACTGGACTGGTGACCAGTGGAGCAAAGCCTGGATTTAGGCAGGAGCCAGGCTGATTCAATACATGGAATGCAGACCACACATTAACTCTGTCCCCTCCTATGA
The DNA here is from genome assembly GCF_028018845.1 of Melospiza georgiana. Classification (NCBI taxonomy): domain Eukaryota; kingdom Metazoa; phylum Chordata; class Aves; order Passeriformes; family Passerellidae; genus Melospiza; species Melospiza georgiana. The sequence goes on from NC_080450.1 coordinate 7,579,040, forward strand.
GATGATCCACAGCCAAGGAACCCATACCCCCTTTTTCTTCATGTTTTCTCTGTGTGTTCACTTTTACAGAGAGACAAAAACAGAGCACCAGAAAGCACAGATTAACCAAAGGTATGATACCATCAATTATGTCAGCATCCTGTCTACTTAAGGTTAACCTTTTAATTTTTTTTTTTAATTTAACATACTCCTTTACCAAAAGGCATGCTGTCACAAGAACTTCTAGGATTGAAAGATTTTTACATTACATTACAGGTGCTTTTTTAGTACACCAAAATTAGTTTTGGTCTTTCACTGTTTCAAATCTTTCTTTTCCTTTCCATTTTTATTTCATATAGCACAAACAGCTCCTATAACTGCAACTCCTTACTGTACAATTCCACAAGTCCCAGCCAGCTGAGTGCTGCCCAAAGTCTGTGCAGGCCCACCATGTACTCCAGTGCCTGCCAGACCTCTCTGTGAGCCACTTCAGTGCAAGAGCAAAGCACCCAAAAATAGCAAAAAAAGCAGAGAGCAGCAGCATCTGAACATCTGATGAGCACCAAGGCCAGCCCAAGCTGCACCAGGAGCACTGCAGAAAACAGAACCTTCCCTCCTGAGCTCCCCTGCAGCAGCAGTGAAACCTTGGAATAGCTCAGATGCTCAAAGCACAGCTCAATTTACCAAAATGTGAGAGCCCAGATCCTTCTGAATGACATTTCCCCAGTGAAACACCCAAGTCTGAGACTCCTTACACTACATTAGGTTAATGATTATATTTCTAATAACAACTGCATTGCTTCTCAGGCTCAGCCCTTAAACTTGAGATGTCTTAATCTTCCATCTTTCCTCAAGACTCCCAGTTCATCCTTCCAGTTCTCTTCACACAACTACAAACCCCAGAATATTCTGCTCATGTTCTAAAGCCAAACACCTTGATCTGTGTCCTCGTCTCTCGCATGTAGAAACTGAATTCCCCTCTCCCATTTTTCTCATCTCTGTGGGGTGTGATGCTAAAATCAATCACAGAACATCCTGAGCTGGAAGGGACCCACACAGATCAGAGTCCAACCCCTGGCCCTGTTGTGGCAACCCCAACAACCCCACTGAGAGCATTTATCCTCTCTGCCATGATTTTTACTTACTTAAATAACCAGTTTCCTCTGATTCAAATATAAACTTATCCCCACAGAGAATTTCATGTGAATAAATTCACCCTTCTCTTCTCTAAGCCTTACTCATTTTAAAATCTTATTTCTCTGTTCCCTTCCATGCTCTGCAGGCCTTCACCTGCCTAGAAAGGTCAGAAGATTGCAGAATCACCCAAGGAGGGAAATTCTTTTCTGTAAGAGCCAGTTTCTGTCATTTATCCTTCCCAACTAGTCCCCTTGCGTGTTTACTGCACTGGTTGTAAGCAACAGAAATATATACAATAATATATATAATATCTGCATAATATACAATTATATATAATTGTAGATATAATTGTATTGTGTGTATATATAATTGCACTGCGTATGTATTATATTTTTATATTTTATATTATATTTTATATTATATTTTATACTATATATTATATACTATATATTGCATATTATATATGATATATATTATATATCATATATATTATATGTATAATACTACAGAAGTGTATAAACTACATGTCTAGGCCTTGCTTGCTCAAGTTATATCCTGCCTAGAACACCCAAATATGTCCAGAGGACAACACAAAGTGATAAATAAATTTTTTCCTGTATTCTCAGTTCTACAAAACAACAAAGAGAACATTAAAACAAACAAACAAAAGCTAACTGTGTTTATATCTCATAAACAATCAGACTTTTACCTTACAGTAGTAAAACATGTATTGTACATTGTGCTAAGCACCAACATTTCAGCTACAGCTTTTTGAGGAAATTGATGTTTCAAAGGAAATTAAATTACTTTTTCCCAGCTGTGACAGGGAAAAAAGGAAGCCAAGAAGGAAAAGGGCAGGCAAAATACCTGCTCCCATATTGGAACACATCAGTGAAATTCAGAATTTAAAAAGAACTTCTATCAATAAATGATATCAACTTCTATCAATAAATGATATCATCCACACTTTCTGAAGCAGAACCATACATTTAATCTTCATTTAAGTAATCAAAAAAACTTGAATTCAAATTCACTACAAGATGTAAAGACCTTTTCCATTATACATTAGCCTGATTTCTTATCAAGACAAGAATTAAGTGGCTTATAGCCCATGAGCTGTATCTAAGACTTACTCAAAGAACAAAAACTTTCACAGAATCAACTTTATATTATACAAAAATTGTCTCATATTGAGCTGTATCTAAGACTCACTCAAAGAACAAAACTTTTCACAGAATCACTTTATATTACACAAAAATGATCTCTGAAACTGTACAGTGTCCTCCAATATGAAGAGTATGACACAGTGAACAAAAGCAACAACATCAGTGTGAGAACACTACTGGCAAGTGGAAATAAACAAATATGCAACTGGATGTTTGATGCTTAGAAGTAATTTTAATTTCAAGCCAAGACAAATATTGACTCTGTTAAAACACACAATCAAATGGTATCAAACCCCATGACAGTTTATTAAAAAAGATTTGCAGAGGAAGTAAAGAAGGTTCAGCTTTACCTCTTGTAAGGTAAACCATGAAATGTCACCATGCTCTGCACTGGGGCTTATTTTTGATATATTTATATCAAAATGTATATATCTATATTTAATTTTATATATTTATATGTATTTATATGTATAAATGGTTGGTTTTGATATATTTATCAGAGGAAGATGGTGAGATAGATATCCCAGCACTCTTGAAAGCAACACAGCTTCATTCAAACCTTGACAATTTAGTTGACAGCCTGTGCTTTCACACCTGTGTGTGATCCATTAGAGAGCCTTTAGTTCTCTCATTCAACCCAGGCACCCCACACTCCTTCTGAATAAACAAGCATACTGAACCCCTCTTGTCCCCCACTCTTTGGGACTTCTTCCAGCCTTCAATTCCTTTTAGCAACCCTGCACTGAAATCCTTTGCAAGATCCTTTACCACAGCTTTGATTCCAGAATGATTGAAGCTGCAGCAGCAGCTGCCACTCCCCAATTTCCACAGAGTCATCACATCAGTGCCTGGACACATCATCTGAGAGCAGCATCTCATGATCCCTCTGCAGTCATGGCTTTCACTCTATTGCTAATTTTCAGAACAGTTTCCCACCCTATAGCTCTGCCCTCTGTACTTTTCCAGATGTCATAGTTCTGGGGTTTATTAAATTGAGTCATTCTATTTTTTTGTCCTCATTATTTGTGAGGACAATGTTTACAACACTGTAAATATTTATCAGTAATTGCATTTGTGCCAGATCACCACAAAAAATCCAGTAGTGCTCAGGTATTTCTACTCATGATTTAGCACTAAGCTGCACATTATTCTAACCAGCCTGTGTATTAAATATTTATCAGTAACTGCATTCACTCCAGATCACCACAAAAAATCCAGTAGTGCTCAGGTATTTCTACTCATGATTTAGCACTAAGCTGCACATTATTCTAACCAGCCTGTGTATTAAATATTTATCAGTAACTGCATTCACTCCAGATCACCACAAAAAATCCAGTAGTGCTCAGGTATTTCTACTCATGATTTGGCACTAAGCTGCACATTACCCTAACCCTGTGCATCACATTATCCTAACCCTGTACATGACATTATTCTAACCCTGTGCATCACATTATTCCCACCACCCTGTGCATTCCATAAGTTCTGCTGTTGGGAATACAGACATTTTTTTCAAGATGGGATTGTAGTTACCTGAAGCACTTTATCTAGTTCCAGCTATCCCCAGAGAGCCCACATGGACAAGGTGCTGAGCACTCTGATCCAACACTGAGGTCACTTCTGCCTTCAGCCAGGCTTTGGCTGGAGCTTCCTTCTGTAATTCTTAAAGTTAAGCCTTAAACCAGCAATGAATTAAAATTAATTCCAGTCAACTTTATACTAATTTTGTTCCACTTCATAACACCCTGATAATGACAGGAGTCTGGCATTTTTACTTGACTGCTCTGGCTCTCCAAACTCTCCATTCCCTGCACATCCTTGTCCACAGGAGCTTCCTTGCTGAGGTCAACAGGAATGTTTGGATCAGCATGGACAGAATTGTTTGCCAATCTCCTCATGGTTTTCATTTCATTTGCTGCACATGGAAAAACACAAAGGTGGTGTGTTCATATTAATATTTATTAAGACACTCTAAAATTTTGAATACTTAATTTTTTTTTCCTTCCAGCACACACAGACCCTGCTTTGTCCAAGGTTCTGCTTGGCAGTACCTGAGAGGACAGAGCAGCACGTGCAGGGCTGCAGGAGAATCACACAAACAAACACCCACAACTGTGAAAAAACAAACTCCAACCAGGCACAGACCTTCTCATGCCCTACAAAAGATGATGTGTCAAAAAATTTGCACCAGCTCTGCAACTCACTGAAGCCTCAGCTCCCTTCAGTGAGGGAATCTTAACTGGAGAAGGGAACATTTATTTCCTGTACCATCCAAAGTGGAATAGCTGCAGAATAAATATGGTTCCTCCCCTCTGACTGCTTTATCTAGGTCAAAAAACTCCTTAAAGGCAGGAAGTCGCAGGAAACAAATGTCACTACACATCAACTTTTTATCATGAAAACAAGCAAGGCAGCAGATAAAGCCACCACCTTCCCAGGATTTCAGCACAGACAGCAGCTTATTAGTGAACTGTTGTGAGAGTCCCAACTGCAAAAGCCATGGCCTCACACCACATGACAAATACATGGTTCTCTTTGAAATGATATTTTTCCCTGTATTTTTTAATTTTATATAAGTTAATGGGACTTGAGATGTCTTCAAGAGTTACTGCATTTACTAAAAAATGCAGCAAATGAGAAGCATCATCTTATTATGAATGGCTCAGGCATGATTGTAAATAACCTTCTGCTTTGTCCATTACAATTGCACATGCTGAAAAAAATTAAAAGAAAAACCCAACAGCAGCAGAACTCCTCCACAGCAAGATTATTCTCTAAAACACATCTCCTTTCATGAAAGAATAATTATTTGTAAGTGTCCTTACCTAATTATAAGCAAATTAATAACACACATTTATTTTGAAAAGAGAGGGTGAAAGATTAACTTATTTTCTTTATTAGTTCATTTAACTTACTACTTTTGCTATTGATTAAGTGTATCATCCTACTCAAACATGGCACCTTGGTATTTTGATTTAATCAATGCAAAGAATTATTTAATTTGCATCTCTCCAACCTCATTATTAGCTGAAATAAAAATCTCAAAACTCTTTTAATTGCAGATTCTTGGAGCAGACAGTTTTAACACTGACTTTGCACCTTTAAACCAAAATGACACTGATCTTGCTTCTGTCATAGAAATTTACAGGAAATTTACAGACTATAAAGTTTGTAGTATTTCATAGAATTACACAAAAAATGTACTTCCTACAGATGTAAGAACATTTGTAGCATCAGTAGAATTGGGTAAGGATGTTTCATATACACATCAATCATACCAACTGAAAAAGCATATGGAGTGCAAATTAATCCAAATATAAACTGTTTAAGCTTTACCTCAATTACCTGATTGGTGTCTGACATTTTGCAACACTGCTTTATTAATAAAATAAAAAATTAACTCAGAAGGTGTGTGTAACTTAGAGGCAAATATGAAAAAAGAGAGAGATGACAGAAACAACTGTAACACAAATTATTACTATAGAAACTTCCCGCTCATCTCTATTTTCATTTCAAATCATATGTGCTCTACCTTCCTCCTACACTCCTCTTCAATCAGATCTGCTAAACTGAGAACACTGCTTCTACTGAGCTTGACATTTGCAAATCCTACTTTAAAGTAACCAAAAACCCACCTATAAACACAGCCCTGCTGACCTTATTAGTCACTATGGCACAGGACCAGTAAATAAAAGTTTCTGGAGTCTCAGTCTGTCAAGTCACAGCCAAGTCCAATGTTCCTTAGTTTTATGCTCTGAGGTAATTTGTAATTGACAGTTCTATTTGTAATTGATAGTTTTATTTGTAATGGATAGTTTTATCTTTAATTGATAGTTTTTTAGCTGGTGTGAGGCTCCAAACACACCCCTGAACACAAATCAGTCCCAAGGTCTCCCCAGCTCTCAGGCAGCTGTCACCCTCAGGAGCTGCCTCTGTCAAAAGTGGTGTCAGGGCAGGAAAAAAGCAGGTGCCCCATGGCCTGAGGGACTTACAGCACTCTGGCAGTACAGACTGCAAAATATATCAGCACCAATCCCTTGAAGCATGTGTTTTTTTGATTGTTCAAAGTATCTACCTGTTTATTCATAAGAAAACCTTTAGAACATAAACCGTAAGTCAAACCCAAGCAATGCATGTTCTGAGGTAATTTGTAATTGATAGTTTTATTTGTAATTGATAGATTTATCTGTAATTGATAGTTTTATCTGTAATTGATAGTTTTTAGCTGGTGTGAGGCTCCAAACACACCCCTGAACACAAATCAGTCCCAAGGTCTCCCCAGCTCTCAGGCAGCTGTCACCCTCAGGAGCTGCCTCTGTCAAAAGTGGTGTCAGGGCAGGGAAAAAGCAGGTGCCCCATGGCCTGAGGGACTTGCAGCACTGCAAGATATATTAACACCAATTCCTTGAAGCACGTGTTTTGTCTGGTTGCTCAAAGGATCTGTTTATTCATAAGAAAACCTTTAGAACATAAATGATAACCCAAACCCAAGCAGTGCATGTTCTTCCTCAGCTACCATGGAACACTACCCAAGGAAATGTCATGATCCTTTCACCTCCAGGTGACATGTTAAGCCAAACCACAGATGTTTCCAGTGAGACATTTCCATGGAGCACATGCACAGTCACAGCTCCAACCACACAGACATCACAGCTTTGCACACAACTTAAGTAACTGCAATTAGATACACAGAAAAAAGTGCACTGATATATTTGAGGCTCTTTACAATCTGTTTCCTGAGCAGGTAACACTGAACATAATAAACTTTTCCAAAGAATTGACTCAGGGAATAGATATACTTGATCCTTGTTCAGAATGGACCAGCTGTCATCAGCAGGAGAACCTCTCCTGCTGAAAGGCAGCAATAACCCCAGCTTGTAGCTCCAGACTACAACACCAAGCTAAAATTATTGATTCAGCCCTCTGTATTACCAGGAGGAAAATCAAAGGAATACAAACCAATTAAATTTTATTTTTTAGCTACAGGTTTAATTTAGGATTAGTCAGTAAATGTTAAGCTCAAGTAAAACGTATTTGATGTCATTTACTCTAAGAGCACTCACACTCAGCAATGTAAAGAAGTCTGCAGAATGAATGACAGAATGGGAGAGTTATTTACTGTCTCTTACTATAAAAGAGCTTCAGTTGGATCAAATGAAATTACCAGGCATCAGGTTCCAAAAACTCAGCAAAAAGAGGTATTTTTCCCAACATGGGCTCCAATTACTTTGCAGAATTCACTATCCAAAGACACGGTGGATAGAGGAGGTTTACCCAAACTCAACTACTAAAATCAGAGAGGGAAAAATGCAAACAGTAAATTATTTTAACTCAAAAAGAATTGAACCCTGACTTTGAATCCAAAAGAATAACCAAGTGAAACATAATCATTTGTATTAATCCATTTTTGTGTTCCTTCCTGGGCATCTGCTACTGACCACTCCTAAGGCAGGTCATGGACTAAATGCATCTGTGATCTGAATTAAAAATGCTGCTCCTATGTTCATGGCATCTTGTTTATGAATCAGAAATTATCTCCACAAAAGCAAAACCAAAAGAAATTACTAAAATACAAAATCTATGGGTTTGTCAAAATGAGTAAGACTGCCTCAGAACAATGAAGTCCAAGATGTCCTGAGTTCTGTGAATTCAAATGCACAAAGCACATCCCAGAAACCCAAAAATCAAACCAAAACAAAAGCACTCCTTCAGAGCAAAGCTGTACCCAGAAGTCTGTCTGTTTTTCCAGCTGTATCAGTTACATCTGGCTGGAATCCTGCCTCTGCAAAAGCTGAACACAACAGCTCTGACAACAACCACACAGCCCAGCACAAAAGGTGTTTTTCCAGCCAAGCACCTCAAAAGCAAATATTGATGTTATGATTTACCTAGCAATATATCCAATCAATGCTTTCACTCAAGGCAAGGAAATTCCACAGGCAGCAAATGAAAGCAATTAAAAACCATGAATTTTAGGAATGGAGAGGGACAGTCTGTGCATCTCAAAGGTGGCTGTAGAAATATGAATTTCTTGTTTTGATCTGAGTGTCTTGAGCAGGAGCCTCTGCAACCTCTTTCATGCCATGTGAGCCATGACATTGACAGGAGAGCTCCTTGCTGGACACACTCAAAAATGGCTTTTTTCTCCCCACCCCCACTTGATTCATCTCACAAGACGACAGCTGGTTTGTACATACACAAGGAGGGATGGGAGTCTGTCAAGAACTGCAAAAACAAAAACACACTTCCCACTGCTATTACCTCCTGCTTGATAACTTCAACATTTGAATTGCCAGTGAGGCTTCCAGGGAGGCATTAAAAATAGCAACCAGAACATTTATCTTAAGGCACAGTAATTCCATGTTTCATGACATTTCTATCTGCAGAAAAAAGATGCCTTTATTACAGGTAAGTGTATACTCTAACATTAATAATTTCGTTTCCCCAGATGTTTAAAATGTGTGTTTTGCAGGAGACTACCAAGGTGCATTTCTGTTTTTTCCTTCCAAAAACAAGGAGTTCAGTAACATTATTAATGCAGTCAAATTTAAACACTGTGCTGAAACAAAAAAAGGCCAAGGACACTGGAACTATGTACAATTATTAGTGACAAGCAAATAAGAGATTTAAAGTCTGTAAGAGTACTGCACTTGGCACCTTTGTAAGTCATTAATAATCAGACAAAACAGAGATGGACCCCCCATTCTTGGTCTCCAGCATCACTTAAACAGAAGGAACAGGCCACCCTGAATTTTTTGAACTTCACCTGCCATTAAAATTTCTGATGATTGTGAAGTCATAGGCAAAGCATATTTATTACTGGCAACAGAGAAGGATTAAAGAACAACAAAAATAGATCTGGTGATTACTTGAGCTGGAGGCTGGCAATCATCAATCTTGAGCTCACACCAAAACTACTTTCTTTCCCATCACACTTCAACCATTAATTAATGTTTACATTATACTGAAGCAAGTTTGACTCTTAAAATCCAGGAGACCACCTTCAGTGTGATCAGTTAAATCTACAACAAAACTCAAGAACAGGACTACAAACAATATTAGTCATCAGCAAGCAAATAAGGACTTCCTAAAAGGAGAGAGTATCTTGAATTTGCCTGAAGACTTCTGTTCAAAAAAAAACAGCTTTGCGAATAATGAAACTACTATTTCCCCATTCATCCCCAGTAAGACCCGTGTTGTAGAAACAGGTTTGTTTTTAATAAAGCAACAAAGTAGCAGTTGCTGTTAATCACCAGAGCAACTCTGGGGCTGCAGGCTCTTCCTGCCCTCCAAGGTGATGCTCACCCCCTCCATGGTGGCTCCAGCTCCTGGCCAAGGGCACCTTTTGTTTACTGGCCCACAGCTCCAGTTTGTAACCAGGAGAGAACCACTTGCAGCAGCTCTGGGAACTGCGTGCGCACAGCCCAAGGAACGGTGTCACCTATGAGCACAGCAAATGGCAGCTCCTGCACCACCACCCACGTGCACCGGCAAAGAAATTTTAACTACACACAACTTTTCATCATTCAATTAAAAAGTGAGACAAAAAATCCTTCTGAATCTCCTTTCCACTTGAAAAGGGACACTGATGGAAAGAACTAGAATAAATTACAAATCAGTGGACAGCATGAAGAAGTACTTATTTTTTCCCCTTTAAAATGTTTCCTCAGGTAACATTTAAAAGAATGTTACTGACTCAATTACTGCAACTAACTCTAGACTGTTTGAAATCAACACAGACCATGCACTATTGTGCTTATAAATAGTAAATTATACTGCAGTGCTTATAAAGAAAAAAGTATTTGATCTACACTTCATAAAGGCGTTAGATTAAAATACAGATTAACCACATGCCAAATAATTATTAATATTAAAAGCAGAAAGCAAAAATAGAACTGACAGTTAAAGGTCAAACAAGTCCTCCAAGTATATCCAGGACTACGCTGGCACTGTTAAAGCCCTTCAGAATGAGCATTTCCTAGAAAGCAGCAAGGTAAGACAATTTGATTTTCACAGAGAAACCAGGTGACAAAACTAACATTAGGCCGACAGAGTAGAAAATACACACCATCAATGTCCTGAACACAGTTTAAAAGCTCACAGGGCATTAAGGCTGTGTCACTGATGGCATGTGCTTTATAAAGGCACAGCACTCGTAACGTCTGAGCTATTTCTTAGTCAAGGAAGCTAAAATACACTAAACCAAAACACTTTCACTTTTCCTACATGTGACTCCTCAGAGCACAGATCACTTATTTACAGTTCAACACAGCCTTAAATGTCGGGGGCAGGCCTCACGTATTGCCCTAGAAAATCATTTTGCACAGACAGTTAATGTTTGCTAATGGCAAAGGAATGTATTACCGTTTAAAACCTCCTAATACATTTGCTGTCACGTAACGAAAACATTTGAAAACGCTAAGGCCAGCAGAAGCATTTCACGTGGATGATTCAGTTTACCCATCAGAATAAACGTTCAAATCAGGCAAAGCAGCAGAAACTATCACCAAAACCAGAACAACCCCCGGGTGTGCCAAAGCACCGAGGGGGCTGCAGGACTCCCCCAGCCTGCCCGGGGCCGTGCAGAACGGCCCGGCCGGTTCCCAGCAGCGCTCGGGCTGTCCCCGGTTCTGTTGGCCAGCCCGGGGCCGTGCAGAACCGCCCGGCCGGTTCCCCTGACAGCGGCAAGCAGCGCTCGGGCTGTCCCCGGCTCGGTTGGCCAGCCCGGGGCCGCTCCAGCCGCTCGGTGCGGGGGAAGGACACGGCGGAGGGCACGGCGGCGGTGCCGGGCGGTGCCGGCGGAGGCGCGGGCAGGACGGGGCCGCTCTCGCCTGTCACACGCCATGTGCACCCGCGGCCTCCGGCGGGCCCCGCAGCGCCGGCCCCGCGTACTCACACTCGCGGCAGCTGCAGCGGCGGCGCCCCGCGCCGCTGGAACACGCCGTCCACGAACACGCCGTTCTTGCCGAGGCAGCGCAGGTAGAAGTCGCCCCCCGCTCCGCCCGCCGGGTCTCCCTGCGGCGGGGGCGGCGGCCCGTCCGCGCCGGCCGGCGACGGCGGGGGCGCGGCGGTGAAGATCTCGAGGTGGCGGCGGGAGATGAAGCTGGAGTGGCCCATGCTCACGTCCACCGAGCCCTGCGACGAGTTGCGGCCGATGGTCACCGAGCGCTTCTTCATGAGGTACTCGAACTCCCGGCCCTCGAGCCGCGCCACGGCCGCCGCCGCCGCCGCCGCCATCTTAGCGAGGGACGAGCGAGGCGCGGCCCCGCCCGCACCGGCCCCGCGCCGGCCCCGCACACAGCAGGGAACGGGGCCGCGCACCCGGCCCTGACGCAGCCACGCGCTGATTGACAGCGCGCGGGGCCAATGCGCGGCCCGCACGCCCATGGGGCTACGGCGGCGCGGCCAATGGCGAGCGGCGCCGGCCCCGCACGTCCGAGTGTCGGCGCACGAGCGCAGGGGCGCGGCCCGGAAAACGCGGAGCGGAGCCGCGCGCGGGGAGCGGGGCGGAGCCGGCCCGGCGGCACCTCCCGCCCGCCGGCCGTGAGGGGAGGAGAGGGACGGGAGGGGAGGGACGGAGCCGGCTCCGGGACAGCCGCCCCTGCCGGCCTCCGCACCCCCTGCCCTCCCTCTCGGCCACCTGCAGCCTCCGGCGGGGAGCCGGGCCCCGCACCTGCCGTCCGCAAGCAGCGCCCTCAGCAACGGCACCGGGCGTGAGGGGAAAGGGGGAAGAATGGAAAATGGAATAAATAGAAATAGACGAATAGTGCTAGAGGGTGAGCAAGAACCACTAGGAGAGGGCTGGATAAATGCTCAAATTGAGCCTCAAAATACCATATTATTAACAAATGATAAAAATATAACTAAAGTTTAATCTGACAGCCTTGTGAGGGTGATGTTAAACCTAAAGGTAACTCCACTTTGTCATAGTTTTGTAACATCCATGGAAAATCAGCAGAGTGTTTAAAACGTCCAGTTCCGGTAGGGCAGGCTGTGCCTGTGCACACAGCTCGGCTCAGCCCCAGTTTCCTCAGAGGAACCTGGGCATAAGGAGGGAGTGACCTGACACAGCACCAGACATCGAGTGCTGGGTGTCACTGCACAGGTCACAGCATGGAAACACTCAGTGAGAACCCACAGCATGGCTTTCACTTGAAAATGGCACAGGCTACCAAAAAAGATGGCATTAATTTTACAGAGTTCAACAAAAACAGCATCTGCAATGAAAATATTATACCTGATCCAAATACTCATTGTTCCAGGGACCAGGCACTGTCAAAACTGAAAAGTAAACAGTTAAACACGTTTGGCTATAAACTGTGAAGAGAGTGCTAAAATGTATTCATGCTTATTTACCAACATATGCACTGCAAAGGTGTCACGGTAACAGCTCCATAAACTCACCATGGTGTGTTGAGAAAAGGGTTGTGTTGTTTGGGGTTTTTACAGTACTGAAGCTCACAATTATTAATAAATAAAAATAACTGCCCAGGTGTGTTCAGGGCCAGGCTGGATGAGGCTTGGAGCAGCCTGGTCTGGTGGAAGATGTTCCTGCCCATGGCAGGGGGATGAACTTTAGGTCCCTTCTGACCCAAACCATTCTGTGAAGTCAGAAGACATTAAACATTTTTACACTTCAGCCAAAAACCAGTCAGCCTGGTAACAAACATCCAGCAGTAATGTTGAAATTGAAACTTTTGGGTTTGCACATTTGAGTCAACAGATCTTCAACTGTAGAACTATTTTGTGAATGCTTAGGAACAGAATATGGTGCCTGCTACCTGCAAAGTGATGGCAAACCTTAGTTTTACCCTTAGCATTGTATCAGCAATTTTATAGGCAGCTACAACATAATTCCATACTGGTTCAGTCCATTTATACAATCTCATGCACAACAGATGCAGTAAAATATAGCAACAGTTTAGAGCTTTGGTTTCTTTTACAGAAACTTTAGTTAAATCTTGCCCACACTTTGGTATTTAGAATCAGACTTTCTTCTATACCAACATATGTTTGGCACAGCAAATGTGGAGCATCAGAGAGGCAGTTATGACTCCCTGATTCTCAGCTTGTTTTTATCCTTTGGCTCTGCTGGCAACAGAAATGTTGTGCCTGCTTTGCTAACAATCGCTTTGGGATCCTGAGGGCCCTGCTGGCTGGGATTACCCATGGATTGCCATCTCCTAACACACCCCACGCCTGCAGAGGGAGAAAACTGGCAGGATGGGAGAGCAGCCAGGTGAAGTTCCATCAGGCCAGCAGCACTTTTCACCACCTGATGGTTGCTCAGTTTGCAGAACTCAAAGGCGCTGCTGCTACTTTGCCGTTATGTGAATCACAGCTTTCTTCATTTGTATTAATTCATTAATAACCAGCAGTACTGAATTCACAGAGCTGGTACAGATCCTGTCCTGTTCATGCAGAACACCACAGAGAACACTGACATGGAATGCTGAAGGTCTGCAATCTGTCTGCACTGAAATTGCTTTCCAAGGGTCCCACCATCACTAAGCTGCTCTGTGGAAAGGAGCTGAACAGCAGCAGGGCTGTTGCTTTTGCACGAGCAGCACTGCAGAGCAAACACCAGAGCCCTTTGTCAGAAGCCCCATTCATTTCAAGAGGACAGCTGAGATCCTTCTGTCCATGTTTTCCTAAACTGGAGCAGATTTAGTCACTTCCTTTGTGATCACACAGCACAGGGACAGGTCACCCTGACCTGCCCAGGTCTGCTCTGTGCTGCACAGAGCAGGAACATGTGGTGAGCAGCTCACACTGACACAACATTCTCTCTGTTCTGGGTCTCTGGGTTCCCCAAAAATCCACTTGTGGAACAAAACCTGGCCCTGATGTCAGAGCTGCACTGCAGATAATCCTCTTTCACATTGTGTTTTCCCCTGCCAGCTGACTGAAAGCAAAAGGCCTTTTTCTCTGTCTGCCTTACATCCACCTAAAGTACTCAGGACAGAACAAAGCTACTGACCAAGATTTAATCATCCCAACAAACTTCTGCAATGGCCACTGGCACTAAACAAGCTCTCAAAGCATTTCTTCCATTTTTCTACTTCATGCCAAGTAACCCCATGTTATCCAGTCCCCACCATATTCTGCAGCAGCATCTGACTGCATCAGAAGTGAAGTACCTGTACCATCTAATCTTAAACCAATCTGGCCTGAGGTTCATAGAAATGTGTAAGTACCATCTAAGAGCTAATCCATTCATACTGGTTTATGTGACCAACCTGCCTTTAAATGACTACACATTTTCAGATTTTTTCATTTTTCCTTGAAGCTCCTGCTGTAGCACGACCAGGGCATTCATTCACAGCTGCTTGCACTGCCACAGAATGAAGTTTTCTTTCTTATCACATGTGCCCTGTTCTGAGGGCTCTGAATGAGTGCAGCAGCTTCCCAAGATGCACATTTTCACAGATCCCAAGCACAGAGTACTACTAGAGGAATATGATGAATAATCAAGTGACCTTAATTGCTTACTTTGACACAACCAGCAATTAAACAGCTTTTAAAAGCTATCAGGAGCTATCCATAATCTTTTTATTACAGCAAGTGTCCCAGGCTTCCAGTGAGATTTGATTTTTAGTAAACAAAATCCTACAAAGTTAATTGTCAGAACCACTTCAATAACATTCATGTATGATTTAACAAAATGAGCCCTCCAAATATCAGACCCTGTGCAACTGAATGAAGAAAGATTTCCCATCTTAATATCCCTGCACCTCACAAGTACATTTTTCCTTTCCCAAGGTGAGAAGCCCCTTGTAAGCAGTAACAGCTTCCTCAGCAGAGCCTCAAACCCACAGGCACATGTTTGAGTAATCCCAGGAACTATCCTGGAGCTCTTCACATGCTTAAATTTAACAAGGTGTGTAAAACTTAGCAGGACTCGTGCTGGGATTTAGTCATTCTCTCACAAATGCTTTTTGGTCAAGGGGAAAGTGTTACAAAAGCACTGTGTAATTGCTGCAAAATATTGAAACCAGCAAATGCCTGGGATGGTGGGAAGCTCTCCAGATACACCCAGCCAATTTCTGAAATGACTTTAATAATAACAGGAGAAAATAAACTACCATACCTCAAATGTTAGCATTTTTTCCTTTTTGGATTACTTTCTTTAAGGAATAAAGCTGTAAAGTGCAATACTCTTTAAAAACCTAAGACATCCAGAACACATTTTTTGTAGAAGGAACAGGGAGGAGGGCAAACACAGCTACCTGAGCTACCACTTGTTCACATGCTATTGACCTGGGAGAGAAGGGCAATGAGCACTGCAGAAGCCAAAGCCACCCAGCAGCTCACTGGGCTGGCCAGCTCGTTTGTGGAACTGCTTTATTATCTTTGCATTCTATGCACAGGCTGCCTGCTTCCTCACACAGCCCAGAGAACCAGTCAGCACTTCTCACAAGTGCAAGGCACAAAGCTTCTGGCTCAGCAGTCACTCCCTGCCACAGAGGAATTGCTCCTCTCCAGGTGGGGAAGCCATCCAAAAGCTATGAAAAATAATCAGGCTAATTAATTCTTATCTGCAAAGAGCAATTACATAACTGACCTCAAGCAGTTCGAGGAGGTGAGCATGCTGGAACTAAATAGTGACCAGGGGGATGGATAAAGGCACAGCCCCAAATCCTTGAACAGAGAGCATCCCTTCCACTCTCCCAGGTAATCCTCACAAAGGAACTCTACACTGGAATTTATTTTTTTCTACCACAAAAGGATTTTCAGAAACTGCAGCAGCAGTGTCTATTAACTGGAAATGCAAACCCCCCTTGCTTTGCAACCCAGCCCTTTGCCAAAGAAATAGTTAATTATTCTTCAGGCTTCTATTTTATGTTTAAAATTGGACCTGATGATTCAAAAGCATTGAAGTTTTGTTACCCATTTCTGACCAAGAGTTCTACATAGTGAAGTCCTGAAGCATCACCAGGACCAGATCTCAGCAGTGCAGCACTCACTGGATTGAATGCTGATCATTAGGAACTGCTATCAGTTATGAGCCACAATTCTACTGCAAGAATTTTCTCCAAGTTCTTTTGCCTTTTCTGCATTGGAATGTTCATCCTCTTTGCTGGATCAAGAAATGTGCAGCAACTCTGTTTGAATTAATTACATGAAACATAACCAAAGGTAAATCAAATCCAGTACCAAGCGTAAACTAACAAGAATCAATAAGAAAAAAAGGCTTTCAAATATTCTTTTTGTGACAGAGCCTTTTAATTGAAATTTGTCATTTCAATGTGAAATTAAGTTTTTATCAAAATCAGTTTGGTTTGGGTTTGTTTTAAAATAAATGCCTTTTCCTCAGCCAACAGAGGGCCAAAAAGAAAGTAACAGTGAAAAGTAAAGACATACTTTTCTTTATATCTGTCTGAAATATTTCTGTGTCCAACAGGAAAAGTGCAGAACAAAGCAAACTTCAGAATAGAGTTACTGAGATACTGAGGTATGAAAAACTTTTACACAAAGGTTAAGAAATTGCAATTGTTTTCACTAGAGACAAATGTTATTGAAATAATGTAATAAGGCAGAAGCACTGTGAGAACAACCTCATGTTCCATAAACAGATATTGTAATATCCTATAAAGAAACTGGCTGAATTCAAAGCACACAAAGAAAGATCCTATAAGGAATATGATGACAGCAGCCCTGCTTTTCACATCCATATAAAGTATTTAGCATTGGTATTTTTAATGTGTAGCCAAAGCCTGAACAACTTAAAATAGGACATTTTCCATCCCTGTTAGGAATCTTCCAACACAAGAATCAACCTCTGGTCTCTGTTTATACCAAAATCTACCAAGAACCAGCCTTGCACAGCTGCATTTGTAACAGTGACATAAGGTGGAGCTGCTTGAGAATGTCCTTCCCGAAGACAAAACAAGATACTGAAGTAATTCAGTCTCAGGCTTGGCCCCAAAGATTTTCTCATTTTCCTAATAAATCTCAAAATATTCGGAATGGTTGTCATATTTAATTGTTTTTTCTATGAAACTGAAGGAAGTTTACAGCTAATCTTTAAAGCATAAAGCATTTAAAGCTTTGATAAAAGAGAGAGAGAAGGGCCAATAGTGTAAGTTTCTGGGAGGGGAACATATCTGAACAATAAATAGCTGTTTAAAATTATTTAGGAAAAAAAAAACCCAAACAAATGTTGTGGTGGACAGATTCTGTTGGAGTCCTGTGCAAATCACAAGGTGTTCAAGCAACCTCCAGAAGGGCAAGGGGAGAACACAAACATTTCTGACAGGAGAGACAGGAATCTTTTCAAAATTCAGACTCATGTTAACATGCTTTGCAATACAAAATGGACAGCACAGACAGGTCTGAGATTACCTTTAAAAAAAAAGAAATATTGCCCAAATATCAATACCAAAGTCTTTTTGACACAAGGAGAGAAGAAAAAAAAAAAATCAATGAAAACCAATTTATATCTACTGCAAATATAGAATATTGAGGCAGAAAGATGTCACTCACTTCTACACATTCACCTGAGTGATGCATAACCAGCACTGTAAAGGTGAGACCCTTGGGGAAAACAGAACCACACGTGAGGAACAAAGTTCCCTTCAGCAGATATTCAAACATTAACACACAGGCACCACAAAACTCAATCAGGAGCAGAAAAGTGAAGCTGAGTCTCATCAGTCCAAGGCCACCACGGGGCTGTGTGAGGAACAGCCAGCACAGAGTCTGTGAGCAGAAGCTGCTGATGCTCAGAACCAGTAATTACTGACACATGTTCAACACAGGAATCAATCTCTCTGCTGAGGACTTGGCTTCTTCAAAGCCCATCTCCTCCACCTTGAATTATTTTGCTAATTGAATTAGCCAGTGGTTAATTTGATACTCTATTTTCATTTCAGTCTCACAAAAGGAATGATGCAACAGACTGTACTCCAATCACAAATTAACAACCCACCTGTGCTGAGGACCCAGAGTTTCTCATCTCCTATTCTGTCCAGGGCCTCCTGTGGGGCATCCCTGCTGCCAGGGGAGCTGAATGTTTGGAGTGACAGAACTGAACACAAGAGGGATGTGGAATCATTTGCTGGTGATTGTTACAGTCACTGCAGTCAGCAACACACAGCTTTTCATTTCATCAAATCGCTGAGTGAGGTGCAGAACTGGGAGAAGGAATCACAGAATATCCTGAGCTGGAAACACCCACAGAGATCAGCACAGCCCAACTTGTGGCTCAGGACACCCAACAATCCCACCCTGAGAGCTGTCCCAGCTCTCCTGGAGCTCTGGCAGCCCTGGGGCTGTGCCCATTCCCTGGGGAGCCTGGGCAGTGTCCCACAGGCTCCTGATCTCTGCAGGAAGAATCTTTTCCCAATGTCCAAACCTCCCCTGAACACATGGCTAAACAAAACAAATCCCAAACAACACAAGAGCAAAGTTTGCTCAGGAGAAATCATGGAAAGTTAACATGAAGAGAAACATTTCTATGTGTATAATTAATATCTAGACCATAATACATTACAATTTTATAATGGACTTAAAGCTTTTCTGAGGATGGACTGCAGCATTAGAGAAAAACAGCAACATGCATCAAGTACTCAGCAGAGCACATTCCACAGCATCAGCTACAGAACTACAGGACTTTTTTGACTTCTCACAAGCTGTTTGTGCCACCTGAAACTTGCAGAGGGCAAAAGCTTTGCAGATAAAATCCAGCCACTTTCTAACAGGATTCTTAGATAGAAATAAAACCAGAAACTGAGAGCTTAAAATAGATTAGAAATATTAGGAGGTTGCAGCTCACAAACACATTGCCCTTTCAACCAAGGACACAAACATAAAATCAGTCAACTTTCACACATCACCATTAAAGTTTCTAACCCAAAATATATTTGTAAACTACTATTACATTCAGAAGCTGTCTGTAAATAGAGCAGCTACACAAGCCCTGCCCTGCAGACTGCTGGCCCTGCCCTGGGGCTGGTCAGTGCTGGGGATGACTTGAGAAGCTCAGCAGTTCAACAACTTAATTAATGTGTTGGCAGCTCCAGGATTCTAATGAATTTTTAACTTTCTCCTCATCAGTTTCAAGGGACTATTTGTATTTTCCCTCATCAGATCCCTAATGGCACTTTTCACTCAAATTGCCTTTATTTTACTTAATAAGGCTGCTTTCCTCCCTAGAAAACACTTAGTAAGAAGTTATTTGCAGCAAGCAGATAGATAGATTATTGATGTAAGCACAATTCTGCAAACTGACCTGTGACACATCATTCCATTTTTTGTCATATACGGGTACAGAGCTCTGCAGAAATGATTTTATTTGCAAGGTTGGTGCCAGTGATGGTCTTCCTGCCTGACCTTTTTGTGTGTTTTACTTCCTGCAGCTTTTAAGAGAAATGTTGTTCAATATAAAGATATCTTTCTTAATTCCATAGCAGGGGGATTTGGCTCTCTCTCAGGTTGGCCAAGCTTTGAAGGCAGCATTAGAACTGAGTTTGTGTCAGTGTGACAAAACTCAAATACAGCAGTTGTAACCCACTAGCTCAGAGGCTTCTCAATCTCCTAATTGCCCTTGTACAACAAAATGTATTTCTGTAATATCCCATGATTTATGCACTCTCATCCTTTGATTTCTGCTCCATTCTGATTAAAGAAAAAAGCAAATACAGGTAAGAACATGCTCCCTATAATTAACACCAGTATCAGTCTTCAATTCCTTCCACAGATAACATTTTTCCCTCAGTTTATCAACTGTTTTTGACAATCTGTGATTCTGTTCAGTCTTTACACAAACCCAGAGATGTAAATGCAGCTGAAAATCTCATTCCATTAATTTTCTTCCTTTGTAAGAGAAGACTGAAAGGCAATTTTCCCCCAATAAAACAGTAGCAGTAATTGCAGAGGCAGGGTTTAGTGCACAAGAGGGGAAGAAAAACATCACTCACAGCTGTAACTGAATAAAGCAAGATCAGGATGGATGGAAGCAGGGAAGGAGAGGGGATCACTGGACATCCAAAAGAGACACATTTTTGTATCTAAAAATATTTTTTCTTTCAATTGCCAATACAGAATTTTAAAAACAAAACTCACCCTCTCTGAGAACACCTGGTGTCAACTCACCATTAAACACATCAATACTGAACTCACCTTTGCTATTTTACACCACAAAGATCTGATATCAAAGAGTAATCAGAATTTGAAACAAGTGAATTTCAAACATCTACTAAGTATCATCACAGTTTTTTTTTCCTCTTAACACCTCGTTGTTGTTTTTTATTATTAGGAAGGCATGAGGCAGAATAGGCAAATGAAGAAAAAAGTTCCTAAAATCAGCATTCTGGAAGCTCATCATTTTAAGTTAAACCCTTAATTTCCTATTTCTAATGCTCAATAGGCTTTACATTTGTCACCAAAAATAGGTATTATTTGCCTAAGATCCCAGAATAATTTGACATAATAACCTTGAATAGTTGGATCAGCTTTTTCCTCAGTGCTTTTCTGCATGCCTACAAGGTGAAAAGGTGTTTGACATCCCAGATCAATGCTCAGCCCACAGCTCAATCCCAAGCTTGCAGTGCTGGTGTCATTTCCTGGGCTTGCCACTGGTTCCCAGCCTCAGAGCACCTCCCTGGTGTGACAGAACAAACCACATGAAAGCACTGACAGAAATAAAAAATAAAAGTCAAAGGTACCACCCTTCTGAGGGTGTGTTTAGGTGAGTTCCTGTCCCCAGCTTATCACATGGACTCAAAGTGTGCCAGAGGCTGTGGGGACACTGGAAAAGGAAAAGGGCAGAGCAGCAGCAGCTCTGGGAGCTGGAACATGACCCCAGAGGCACTGTGACCCTGGACAGCCTGGCAGCCCTGCAATGGCTCCCACAGAACACTCTGCACATTCACCAGGGCATTCCTACACTTCCATCAGAGATCCTCTTCTGCCTATGGCTTTTGGAAGCTGTCCTAAAAAAGAACAAGTACCTTATTCCTGCATTTCCGGTATTTATTTATAATTCAACACTATAGGTTTATGCCCTAAGTATTCAGTACTGCCAACAGCACAACTTATGATTCTGCTTAAAGTAATTCTCCTAAATTACATTTTCAATGTATCAATGTAATAAGAGGGTAAGTAATTCTTATGGGTCTAGTTCTGACATCTGAACATAGACAAATTCCACAATTTTTACAGACCCACAGGAGCAGAAAGCCTGACTTGGCCATTTTGACTGTTTATCATATCCATCAGAAGAAAGAATCTTGTTCCAGAATCATTTCCATTCACCATTCTAACTTTACTTTACTGGAAAACAGCAATGATCATATTCTGCTCTACAGAAGTCAGATATTCAAAAGTGTATGCTCACAGAGCAACCCAAATACATCACCTGTCACACTGTAACACTACAAAGGGAAATGTTTACAAGTCTACTTTCTCTTCCTTTTTCTTCAGCATGAAGTGCCAGTGTCATGGCAGCTTTGGAGGAAGTCTTAGTAAGGGATGAGTTGTGCTCTATTTCAGTACTATGAACAAGAATAATCATTCTACCAGTAATTTACACAGTGAGTGCAACTCAACAAATCAGGTTCTGGCAGTGTTATTCTATTTGCATAACAGAAAGTCATTAAATAATAGAAATATTTGCAGTGTGCATTTAAAAAGTCACAAGAATGAGGCTGAACTGGCTGAGAATATGCAGTTGTGGATTTTTCTGATCTTGAAGCCTTTGGAGAAAAATGTAAGGGAAGGCTGAGTCCTCCTCCCTTCTCACTGTAATGATACCAACAATTGAAAATCTGAAAGCACTGGAAGAGGCTTCACTGAGCACAGGTGTCACCAGTCCCACTCCCTCCATGAGCCAAACTGAGTTATTTACATGAGTCATTGTTTGGTCAAAGAAAAACCTGAAAGGTACAGAGCAAAGAGAAAACACAAATACAGAAGAAGTGGCATTTTCATTTTGAGAAAGTCTCAAAAAACTGCCTTCTCAACTTTTTTTTTTTAATCTATCTGTCCAACATTCAGTAAAATCTATTGTTCATAAAGCAACATTGAATTCAGATACTTCAAAAGCCTCATGATAATATTTAAGAGCAACAGCAGTTTCTTACAGCCAGTGCAGCAGCTGATTTAAAAAACTGAATGCAGACTATAATGATCTAATTAGGGGAATTTCTCCCCACAGTGAGGCTGTTCAGTGTAAGCTGGTGGGAAAGCCCAGCTGGCTTGAATACTGTAAGATCAAGACCTGAAAGCTTATGCAAGTGTGTGGTTAAAGAAAAAAAAGTTCATATCAGAACACTGGAAGTTTCTGTGCTTCTGATAAAACCAAACATTGAATACCCTGAATGCTGGACCAACCTCAAGTTCTTGGTTCAAAACCTCTCCAGGATTACTCACACTTGGTAACTACAAAACATTCAGAACTGCCAACACCGTTCTGTAGAACTCCAGTTACTGCCAGTACTGCTCTTACTCCATCTCTGTGACACAAGAAAATAATTAACATGCATCACTTATCAGCTCAGGTATCAGCTTCTGTACTATCAAAAGCAAAGCTAGACATCAAATGATTCAATGACAGATTTTAGATAAGCACCACAGTAGCTGATCTCAATTACCCATTTTCTCAAAGGCACCAATGCAATCTACAGTCCAGCATTTTTACCCATCATTTCCCTTCCATTTTTGCCTTCCAATACATGGGATATGTTACATTTGTTCCTAAAGAGGAGCATTCCAAGAAACACATTCAGATGGAAGCACACTTGATGCTGCAACTGACACTAGAATATTGTTTCTATCTTAACCCTTCTGAGTTTTAAATAAAATGTAAGGAACTCAGTCATTAAAACAACCTACAAAAAGTTATTAAATTCTGACTAACCTATGAGCACTTGGGCTTGTCCTCTTTTGTTGCCCCTCAGAGAAGTCTCTACAGACTCTTCCAGGGAAATAATCCACTCCACACTTCAACATTGACATAACACAATAAAACTTTAGGTAATTGAGTTTAATGTGCTGTTCAACACAACATAGAATTTCACACAACTTACAGGAATTCTGTACAGTTCACAAGATCCTCATAGCAAAATCAAAATGGAGCAAAAATTGCCCCTGTATCATTATGCAAGAGCTTGATTTTCTTCTTGCTGCTCACCCTGAAAAGCAACACAGTAATAACAGTTACAATATGACATTCAAACACTTAAACATGAAATAAATTTATATTGTTTCATTATGTCTAGGGAAGTGCATTCCCTTAATACAATCTCCTAGCCTGGAAATAAGAGGAAATATCACAGTAAGTGCATTTGTGCTTTTCTATGTGCAGGACCCAGAAAGAGACCAACATCTTATGTATTGTGATATACAGAGGTTTCACTGCAGTGAAACACAGACCAGCATTCAGTCTTACAATAACTGATTTGTCTGACACTAAGCACTCAATTGTCTGTAAGAAAAAGCTGTGTTGCAGTCCCTTTGAAGCCACATTAGTGAAACAACCACAGACTGTGGTTTGACAGGGGTGGGGGTGGTTGTTTTTCTTTTTTTTTTCTTTTTTTTTTTTTTTCTTTCTTTAATTAAAAACAAACTATGAACACTAAAGATCAAAAGCAGTACATGCAGGATCTTTTAAGCCAATTAAAAATTGCAACTAGTCAAAACAAGGCACTGAAAACTGATTTGTCTGAAGAGAACAGGAAGCTGTCCTACCAAGCAAGTTATATTTATCAGGCTTTTTTTTTCCTTTCCTTTTTTCTTTTAAATTTAACTCACACTTTCCTGCTTGCTAAGAAACTCCTCAGCTGATCACCTTTGCCATGGTAAGTTGTAGCATTAACAGCTTGCTGGACCTTCCCTGGAGATTGTTTATTTGCTTTCCAAGGGAATTGCACTTTCCAGCTGGACAGCAATCACATGGCTTTTCAGAGAACACTTTACTCAGGATGAAGAGAAGCTCTGCAACACAGAGTCTTGCAAAGTCCCACAGCTGAGGAAAGCTGTGAAGCCAAAAATCATTACAAAAGGAGATGCCAGGGCCAAATTAGGAGAGACAGGGACAGGCTGAAGCCTCCCACAAAGTTGGGGCTTCCCAATTCAACATTTGTTACTGACTGACACCAACTCATCCCACTGCACACTTCAGCCATCCTCTCTGAACTGCTCTGACACTCCTGAGTGTCCATTTTGGATTTGTATTCGGTTTCGTTTTTACTGAATTGAGAAAAAAAAGATACAACAATCAAATCCCAAGAAAGTTCATAGAATCACAGAATGGTTTGAGTTGGAAGGGACCTTAAAGATCATCTTGTTCCAACCCTCTGGCATTGGCAGTTCTATAATGAGAATTTGTCTTTTAACATAGTAAAGGAATTTTTTAAATCTCAAATTCCCCAAAGCTTCCTCAAAAAATCCTCTTCAACTACTTCGGCTCATTATTTTTCAGTGTTAGGGCAAATAACATATATTTTTAAAAAATATTGTTTATTATCTGCTTTGACAGCTTTGTAATTGTTACATGTACACCTGAAAAAGAATTTTAAATAAGCTTGGTTAAATTCCAAGTGTTAAAGTTAGAAGCTAATAACAGGAAAAGCACTGGAGAAGGGCTGGAAACCTAACTGGATGTGGTTGGTAACCATTCCATTTGGCTTTGCCCTGCTAATGCCCCTTTAAATTAGAATTTCAGTACATTCCTTCCTTCCTGTTATA
This sequence comes from Melospiza georgiana, assembly GCF_028018845.1. Lineage (NCBI taxonomy): Eukaryota > Metazoa > Chordata > Aves > Passeriformes > Passerellidae > Melospiza > Melospiza georgiana. The sequence goes on from NC_080450.1 coordinate 7,604,008, forward strand.
TCAGCCTGCCAACTCCTCACAACAGCCACAACTCCAAAAACCATCCCATTTCACCTGGCAAGAATCTACTTGACTCCCCCAGTGCTTCTCCATCAACTTAATTCCCTACAGCTGCTGAAAGCCAATGTCAGCAGGCTCCAAAACCAAGGCAGAAACCAAACACTGAGCCACCAAAAAGCTGAATTTAAGCATTGTTCCTCCACTGTCTTTGATGTGTGCAGTCCCCTAATAGCTACTGCTTAGCCAACCTAAAATTAGACTCAAGAGTAAAAAGCCTGGAATACAAGAGCAGCTTTATGGTTATTAATTCAAATACAAACAAAACAACAACAGGAAAAGATGACAGCCAAGAGCCTGGGAAGCAGGAAATACTCTCCTGCATCACCTCCCTTCAATAGGAAGGGCAGTACCACACCTCTGAAAACAAGGAATAAGTATGCATTAACATAGACACTGAAGAAAACTCACTATTTTCTATTTGCCCAGATTTTTAAAAACACAGAGTTAGCAATTGAGTTTGGTCTTTTAATGTGCAAGTTCAGCTACCAAGCAACTGATTTGACCCCTGCGTGGACATCCCACAGCCAGCAAGAACCTCAGTGACATCAGCACTCACCTCACTGCTCTCCTGGGAGCCAAAGACAAAGCCAACAGTGTCACCACTGATGTGGGGCTCAGACACTGAAACACAAACCATTTTTCCCATAGTGAGGTTACACAACTGCTCCTGGTAGGAAATATTCCCTGGAATAACACAGCATGCCCTAGGATGCCTGTCTCATTAAACTCCTCTTATTTTTTACTCTCCTCATTCTCAGGCAGCAGCTGCTCCTTAGCCTTGTACAATTACCACTGTGTACATGCCTGATCATCTGCCCAGCATTTTATGTATTTGGTGGGATTTAGAACCTCCACACTGATATCATGAGTGTTCCAAAGCCTCACTGCCTTAGGGCAACAAAGTTGTTTTCATACCAAACAATTTTTCACAATTTTTCTCACATCTCAGAAGGCTGAACATAACTTACACAACTTATGTTCAATTAAACACAAACCCTCTGTCTCACCTGTATCAAATCAGTCTCAGGGATTCAGTTACTGCTGCACTCCAAAATAAAATTAAAGTGCCAGAGAAAAATGCTTTTTTGAAGAATGTACCTGAATTTTTCAGCTTCATCAGCACTGGTATTTATTTGCTCCTGACCTAGCTTCCAAGGATTCTTCTCTGCCACAGAATTGCTTTCCAAACCCCAACTCGTTCACCTACTAAAATCAAAAGTAAGAACAAAAGACATTCAGCACCTTCAATTTAACTAAAATTACTTGTATATTTTCCTTTTTATATATAACTTTTATCTCATTATTTTTAAATGTCAGCTACAGTCCTTCAAGTGGTACCAAGAAAAATATTTTATCCACCCTTCCCAAGTAAGGAGAGGACAATACTAACATTCCATCTGCTGCTATTAAAGGAGTGCTGGCTGACAATGCTCTTTCTTCCTCCCCAGTGATCCTTCTTGCACCCTCAGAGGGGACAGAGCAGAGCTTTTGCCAACAGGTTGTAGCTGTCATATCTAGAAAGAAAAAATGCAATTGGTTTCAACATTCAGAATTATTTACTTGCTATTAGCAAACAGGAATATCGTGAAAATCTACTCACATACCCAGTAAAAACCCTGCGACTTCTGTGTCATTTCTGAGATCCAACTTCTCCTTGAGCGTCAGCTACCGGTCAATGTGATTTCCCACATAAATCCTTGTTTTCCCCCTTCTTCTATCAAGACTTCACTTTCTCTTTTTCTTTTCCAGAAAAGACAGCACTGGGGGCCTTCCACATCTCTTTGCTGGGAGGGACATGCTGAGCCTGAAAATAAAGGACAGGCTTTATTAAAAGGCAGCTCAGAACAACAGCTGGTACCTCAGCGTCCCGAGCCAGCACAGCGAGAACCGATGGCCGAACGGCTTCGGCTCCTCGCAAGTCACGCACCCGCTGCAGCCCCGCACCGGCGGCTCCCGACCCGTGCCCACCCGCTCGGGTCTATCCGCTCGGTGTCTCTCCGGGAGAAATGACACAGAACCGGGCCGCTTCCAGGCAGAACACGGCGAGGGACTGTGGGGACAGCCCCGCACGCCGCTCCGGACGGGAGTGAGCGGCCATTCCCGCCTCACGCCGCTCCTGAGGGGAGGAGACATTCCCGCCTCACACCGCCCCTGAGGGGAGGAGACATTCCCGCCTCACACCGCCCTGAAGCGAAAGAAGCCATTCCCGCCTCACACCGCCCCTGAGGGGAGGAGACATTCCCGCCCATTCCCGCCTCACACTGCCCCTGAGGGGAGGAGACATTCCCGCCTCACACCGCCCTGAAGCGAAAGAAGCCATTCCCACCTCACACCGCCCCTGAGGGGAGGAGACATTCCCGCCTCACACCGCCCCTGAAGCGAAAGAAGCCATTCCCGCCTCACACCGCCCCTGAGGGGAGGAGACATTCCCGCCTCACACCGCCCATGAGGGGAGGAGACATTCCCGCCTTACACCGCCCATGAAGGCAGAGGAGGGACCATTCTCGCCTCACGCCGCTCCTGAGGGCAGAGGAGGGAGCATTCTCGCCTCACGCCGCTCCAGAAGAGAGAGGAGAAGCCATTCCCGCCTCACGCCGCTCGAGGAGAGAGGAGAAGCCATTCCCGCCTCACACCTCCCCTGAGGAGAGAGGAGAAGCCATTCCCGCCTCACACCGCCCCTGAGGAGAAAGGAGAAGCCATTCCCGCCTCACACCGCCCCTGAGGAGAGAGGAGGAGCCATTCCCGGCTCACACCGCTCCTAACGGGAGGGCCCATTCGCGCCTCACGCCCCTCATAGGACAGATACACACACAGACATACACACAGACACAGACATTCCCGCCTCATGCATCCCTGAGGGGACACCAGCCCCTTTCGCTGCTCCGCAAGGCGGACAAGCGCACCTCACACCGCCCGAGAGAGGACAAGCCCTCACAGCGCCCCTGCGGGGTACACCCTTTCCCCGCCGCCATTCCCTCCTTCCCCCACGCCAATCTCCCGCTGCCCCCGGCTGGGTGGTCGGTCTGTCGGTCGGGGTTGGTCAGTCCGTCCCTCACCCGTCGCGGCAGTGACCGGGGTAAACAAAGGACATGTGACCGGCGGCGCGCGGTGATGGCGCCAGGGTGACGTGAGGGGCCCGCCCCAGTTTTAAGGAAAAAGTCCAAAAAAAAAAGGATTTTAAGTGTTAAAGCAGGACAATGACTTGAAACCTGTCCTGAGGGAGCAGCCTGTGGCGCTCAGGTAAAAACTGTTCTCAGCCCTTCACTGAAGCCCAGAGGAATAAGTAACCCAGTATGGTTTTTTAAAATATTTTATTAATAACAAACTTCAGTTATGTATGCACAATAAAAAATCTACTGTTTTCCCAAGCAGCAATTCGCGGGATCGATATCCAAAATACTGTGTGGTTATCTTACCTTCTGAAAGGCCAGATTCAAAGACAAAACTAGAATTTTGCTCTGAAGAACAAATGGTGTTTGAAATACGACCTACCTGTGAAAATACTACATCAGTGACACGAAGAGAAAGAAAATGCAGTGAGAATTTGCAATCCATGTTGTCACAGTGTGTTCCAGCAGTGACATATGAGAAAACTGCATTCCTTGGCACCTCCACACACTCCTGCTGACAGAGCCTGTGTTTTAAAATAATAACTAAAAACTCAGACTAAGTTAGCAAGCAATATTTGAAAAATTTTATCTAAACAAGAGAGGGACAATCATACCTGCCAATTTTAACGAAAGTGAAGCCAAGACTTGCACTCTGCACCTTGAGCAGCCTAATCCACGTAATACCAAAGTAGAATTCCTCATGTTTATTGTTCCCTGCTGAGGTTGGATGATTCATCACATTTAAATTCTTTCACATGAGCTTCCCAACTTCCTTCTTTTATCTGTTATCATAATATCCGAAGAGAATTAATAATTTTTGTATGAAAAAGAAACTGAATTATGCTGTGTGGTACCTAACATGCAATAAAACAAGCAGAAAACATGAAGTAAAAAGAAAAAAAGAACAGTCAATCAAACCAAGAAGCTGAAGCATTTTTACTACAGAAAAATGGCATCTCTAACAATGTATTTGTTTCATGTTTCCTATTTTACTTTCTCCCCCTCGCCATCTGCCTCTGTTCTGCTTTTTTCTTTCAAAAAGCACCCACCTCATTTAGCTTCACTCACCCCATCACAGGATTCAGGCAGAATTAAAACAAAATCTCCAGTGCCAAAGCCAAAAAAGAACTACCTCTTCATAAAAGCCTTATTCCATAAAAGAGTTATTCCAAAAATACCTCCCCATTTTCTTACAGTAGCTGTAGATCTTTAAGGGAAGCAGTCCATCTCGATTCAGTGCTTTGTTGCACACCCTCTAGGCAAAGGAACTCGAGTTTTTTGGCCCCTGGTAACTCTGGATGGTACCTGTGCTTTCAGTGCTGCTCTTTTTGCCCAAATTTTGCCCTGTTCTTTTGGTAGCCAGCACCAAATCCCACAAGAGTGAGATGCTGAAGTGTGGAGAAAGAAGGAGAATTACAGAACGGGAAGTTTTTGAGCAAGAGCCACTCCTTCCATCAGGGAAGCACCTGAGCAATGCCCAGGGGGTTTGCTGTTCTGGGGAGCAGAGTCCCACTGCTTTGCTTAGGAACACGCTGCATGAAAATAAAGCCAATTTGGGGAGACAATCCTCAGAAGGAAATAGTGAGAACTAGAGAATGCCCATCTGTGAGGTGTGTGCCATGCAGTGGTCAGGAGAGCCTGGAAGTGCCAGAGCCCGAGGAAGCAAAGCATAGTGAGGAGAAGATCAAATACAAAAGGTACTGTGAAAATCACCAATCACTTGTTTTGAAAATTTTAAAAGTTTAATAGTAATGAAATGTTTATAAAAATAGTAATATAATTAGAGTAATAATAACTTGGACAATTTGGATTAGGACAATATGAGACAATAGAAACAAACAGTTATGGATGGTCTGGGTACCTTTTTCTGGGCAAAATAAGCCTGAGAAAGGACACATGTTAACAAAGGATTAACCCTTAAAAACAATAACCTGTTGCATATTCATACATCTCATACATGATGCATAAATTCCATTCACACCAGGATTCTGTCTCGTCAGTGTCAGCTTCTTCCTCTGAATCCTAACGGGGTCTTAATGGCTGAGTGAGGTGGGAAGAAGTTCATTTCTCCTGATAATGGAGGAATAAATTCTCTTCCTCTGTGACTGCTATCTCACTGCGAGTCCTTTCTTAAGAAAAAAAAAGGTATCCTACATAGCATAGTTTCTATTTTAACATTTTACTATAACCTAAAACTATATTTAACAGCATTACTTTCTATCACAACACATATAATATTCATTTTAATATTTCAAAAAGCCAATCATAAAATGTGCGTCTTTCACAGTACTAACGTGTGGCAGCACACAACCTGAGTCTGGAGGTGAGTCCCTGCAGGGCAAACACTCTAATTTGTGAGTCAATTCTCTGCAGCAACCATGGTGAATTTGCTACTGCAGGGAAAACTTCTGTGCCCAGCTGGGCTACGGCCCTGAGTCTTTGGGTCTCTTGGGGAGAACATGTTCTGGGTGGTGCAGAGGAGCTGAGCCAGCTCAGACACCCTCCCAAGGCATCTCAGTGCCCATCCTTGTTGCCTTCAGGGCCAGTGGGACCTTGGCCCCGTGACAGCAGGATGGAGTAAGG